>NC_135531.1:35544939-37944939 GCF_045843805.1 Urocitellus parryii | reverse complement strand
TGTTCTGAACGACCGGTATCTCATAATGCAACTTTAGTTGGAAATAGAGTGCTTGATGATAAACTTAATTAAGATGAAGTCAGTAGGGAAGACCCTAATCCAACATGGCTTGTATCTGTAATAAAAGCTAGATTTGGACCCAGAACCAACCAAACATAGAGGAAAGATAATAAGAAGCCACAGGAGAATGCTATCTACATGTCAAGGAATGCCAGGAGCTTCCTGAAACTGAGACAGGCATTGGAAAAGAATCTCCTTCACGGCCCTCAGAGAAAACTGACTCCCTGATTTTGGAATTCCATGTTCCAGAACTGTGAAACAATAAATTTATATCGTATAAGACATCTATTTTGTGGCATTAATAGAACATGCATTCCTGAGAGGTAAACCAACACCTGTCCCTCTTCAGCACCCTCTCCAGTCCTAGTCCAATTGCTGGATCAGTGGGGCAGTCCTGGTAGAAAAAGACAGACAGCTCTGAAAATCCAGTCTTCCAGAACAGATACCAGTGCTGACCCCCTCATATGGCAGTATTTCTTAGAATACCAATTGGTCATTTAGTGACAATTCAACTAAATAGAATCCCTTTTACCCTGGAAATCTAAGTGGTTTATCCCCATAAGAAAGGATTACTATCCCAGTATAGGCTTGCTTTCCTAGCACTGCAGTTGGAGACTTAGAGTCTCTTACTTGCAGGCATGTAAACTTACATGTGATAATACAAATGGGAATCTACTTTTCAGAAATGGACCTATAAACATCAGATCCATTGGTAATATCATTTCTTCATCATCCAGTGGTAGTCACCTTCATAGCTCCTAAAGATGCTGCCACAACACCACATCTGTGCGAAACACAGAAAGGATGTAATACCATCCTTTAAGGTAAAGAATCAGAGACTTCTGTGTGATGCTGTATCCCCAAAAGGAAGAGTACATAAGTCCAGATACTAAGAGATAGAAACACAAGTATTCCCACTTGCCCTTATCAATGATATAATGCCATGATAATGGCAAGTGGGATTACTCAGCAACCCAATGGGAGTTTTGTGCTTCCTGTCCTCACAACAGGCTATAGAGTTCCTTATTTCCCATAGGTCAAAGTCATGCTAGGAGACACATTAAACAACAAACTAAAGATGATGCCCAGGCACTTTGGGTTCTATGTGTCTGATAAGTAGTTGGTGAGATTGGGAGTCACCATACAAGCTGGGATAATTGCCCCTAATTAGTTAGAAGAGAGAACCTTTTTTTTTTTTTTAAAACACAGTGAGAACGGGGTACTTATAGTTAGGTACTCCTTTGCTCTATTTTAATTATGATTGAACTCATGAAGCAAATGTGACCTGAGAAATTTATGAATATCAAAGACTCATTACCCTCAGGAATGAAGTTTTGTGTCATACTACCATGATTTGCCAAGGTAATAGGTGAGTGTGGTGGAAATAGAGACTGGAGCTGTGGGTGGGAGAGGATGAGGATCAGTGGTGTACCTTAGATCAACCGCAGTTATGGGGCTGTACTTCATCCACAAACCTTCCTCCTCTAAGCTTTTCCTCAGGAAGAGGCATTTGAGATGCATTAATAGATCTCATACTGCTCTCTAATCCTTTCAGAAGAGCTGTGTAGCATACAAAAATATTGTTCTCAGATCTCCAACTGTACGTAGTATTGTAGACTGAGGGTCCCAGAAGTTTTTGAAATTCATCAGTGCTATACTTGGCTGTTGGTAGTCAATAACTGGTAGAAAGAGAAAGACAAGTCAATTTCTGGGAGTTGCAGGGCCCCTTGACCAGTAACCATGACTCAAGGACTTCTGTTGGTTTTGTTAAAATGTTCTTATAAGTATATATCAGTTTAAGAGTTTTCTAGTCCAACTTTCCTTCGTCACAGGCATCAGACTTGCATCACGATCCTTTGGTTATCAGTCCCCTTTATATTCCATGTATTTTCTTCAAGACAATCTTTCATGTCTGATTATAGCTTGGTGTCTTCTTGAAGGATCTGAATGGAAAATTAGGTTTAACTTTCAGTTTTGGGGTGAATATTTCCTAAAGCAGCAGTTGAGATAGCTTTTCAGGTTCACTGTATTTGGGGGTTGAGCCCAGGAAGCAGGAGTGAGAGAACAGAGTGGTTAAGACTGGAAAGGAGGAAAAGCCAAAAAGGAATATTGCAGAGGTTACTGTAATGGATGATGGGGACTCCATTCTGCCAGAACCTTCCAAGAGGGGGATAAATACTTCCCAGATTTTTCTTCCTGAATGACAAAAGCTGGAACAATTACCTATTTAGTTCCTGTTCCCTGTTGTTTGAGAGTTGTTCCATAGATACAGACTTTGCTTAGCAGGCTCTGATATATCTGAAATACCTTATGGCTGAGTATAATAGGATACATCATGCACATGCTATCAAGGGAATTGTCTATATTTTCATGTACATCCTTGTGTCTTAATAAATAGTTAGTTAAGGAATTAACTGATTGATAAATACTATTCACTAGCAGTCCTTAATGCCAGTTTGTCAATGGACAATTTCATAATCATCTGAAGATTATAAAGATAAAATATTCTAGAGTCCTATATTTTGAGTATTTGTGATTCAGTTGACCTGGCTTAATCCAATATTATGCATTTTATAAAATGTCTCCTGTTACTTTGTAGCAGAGCCTTACTAAGAACTATAGGTCTGATTCCATCAGCTGAAGATCTCCTCTGTTGGCTTCTAGTGAAAGATATTTCATGATGTGTTCTTCCAAGGACCTGAACTGTAGCTTTTTAAGTTTTGTATGTAAACTTTTTACCCTGTTTGAGAACTTTCATTTGTCAGTGATTGAGAATAGTTCTAGAGACAAAAATAAAATCTTTGATATGTCATTTTGAATGTAGGTGTCATAGTTTTCCAGCATAGATTAGTAATAAATCATAAAATTAATTTATTTAAGTTACACATCTACCCACTTTTCTGCTAAGAATCATCAGGACAAGCTCACCTGAAATGTCAGATATTAAAAAGTCTCACTGCTCATGAGCTCTGCGTGTCATGACTGGGATTGTGCCCAGGAGGACAGATGACACAGAGATGATCAGAGAAACCTTCACTTCTGATGAGTTAATTTTCTCTGTCATCTAAAAGTGTAAACTGAAGAATAGAAAAAAAGATGTCTTCAATTTTAAGAACTGGAGTCTAAATGAAGAAGAGAAACTGGTGTAAAGAAACGAGCAACTCTGATATACAAAACCGTGGATCCCATTGGTTTGAGAATTCTTCTGGGCACACTTCTGAGTTGAATCTACTTGACAAAGCAGCTGCTTTGACATCATGCATTGGTCTCTCCAGAGCTACCCTTCTGTTGGCTTTCTTCCTCAGGGGTTCCATCCAAATAAGCCATGTGTAAATTAGTATGTAAAATCAAGACTCCTATTGTCTCTCCCAGGTGACACCGTTTTAGAACAAGATGACAATAATAAGGGAGGAGGGAAAAGGATGTGACCCATAAACATCCAACATTGCTCTGACTAAAGTATATTTTCCCATTATAAAATAATGAAAATTCAAAAGATTCTAAACAAAAGCAAGTAGAAGACAAAAGTATATATGTTTATACCAAAGACAAATGAAATCTTGGTGTGTTTTTCTTTGTATTTAAAACGTTTTATATATTGTTATTGTTTTTGAATAGATAAATTCATAAATGAACATATAAAAAGATATAGATAGATAAAGATGAACACACAATACATTAGATAATAATGTTCTATTTGTGATATTTTGCATACTTATTTCACTAAAGAGTGAAACATAAAGACCTTTACTCACAGAAAAATTTTATAGAGATAATTTTATTGATTTCCTAACACTCCATTGTATGCATATCCTATATTTACTGTCACTGAATTTCTTCTTTATTCCTGGTTATCAGTCAGACTTCCTTGATCATCTATATATAAAAAATATTTTCTGTACCATTGTATGTTTAGTTTCATAAAAGAGAAATTATGGTGTGGAAGTGAATGTTTTAAGATTTCTTGATTTGGTATTTTTAAACCCTGAAGATAAGCCAAAAGAAAGAAACAAAATTCCCATAATGATACATGTGCATTTCGTATGTTTCTAATTTTAGTAAATAATTGTTTGGACTTGTGCTAAAGTAAAGGACAAAGAAGAGTGGGCCTACAGTGGCATTTCCCACTGAAGAGGGAGATGATACTATAGTGATTTTCCACCTTTCCTCCCTCTGCATTATCCTTCTTTGGATATCACATTGTAGGTCTAAGAAGCTGACAGTGAACTGCAGGGCATTGGTGGGAAGATATTGTTCATTCATTTGCTCAGTAATTAGTGGCGGAGCGTGTACTGTGAGCTGGGAAAGAGTCTAGGCGAAAGAGACAGAGGAGTACTGAGGAATAACTACTCTAACCCTGAGTAAGTTCATCAGTGTGAGAGAATCTTAGTTTAAGGCGGGTCTCATGGAGGCAGTAATTGATCTATTGTTTGGTTCTGGAGGTCACAAAAACCTTTCCTTGTAAGACAAACTGAAGTTAGAATGTGAAGGGCAAACAAGAATCAATTCTACTGATTTGGGAGAAAGATTATTCTAGGCAATACAACCAATGAGTGCAAGTTTTTTCAATTAAAGGCTTTTGGTCTTAGGTCAGTGTAACTGAAATCAATCCTTCATTTATGAATATAGGCAAAAGTAAAACATTACAGTATTTACAGTCTCTGCTATTTTGTCACCATTAAAAATCTTTCTTTTATTTCAAATTATAATTTTTGTATATATATTCAATAATATTTATGCTTAGCATTACTTCAAAACTTCAGTAGCTACTATGGTTGTTGATAAGTATTATTATTTAACGTTTTAATATATTATTATAATAAATGTATTTAAAATGTTTTAATGACTATATCAATATAATTTTAATTTATACTTCTACAACCTTATTCTGTTAATGAGTCCACAGCTTCATGAGAGAGTTGAAAGTGTCCATAGGACTAAAAAAAATAAAACCCCAATCTAAAAGAAAGGGAAAGGCTTTTGTGGAATTTTGCCAGCACGTTAATGTGTAAATTAACCCCAAATAACAAGGGCAACAAATAGTGTTAGGTCCTTTGTTTGCTCATGAAAATGCAGAGTTCCTGCCCTATGAGGAATTTTCCATTAGAAGATGATGGGTAAATATTTGTTTAGGTAATTGGATTTGATGGCAAAGAATGTGGAACCCATATTTTAACTGATTTCCCAACTCATAGAGTTGTTGCAGTTTATAAAACACCTGTTCTAAATATTTCAATGAATATTACAATTAAAGTTTTCTTTTAGAAAATAGTGAACAGAATGGACTCACAGCAAACACCGTCAGTAGACATGCTGTATTCTGAGGTCATAAAACATACCATTAAATAAAAAAGATAGTTTCTCAGCCATGTTGCAGTTGCCCAGCAACCTTTGAGAGGGCTTTAACCTTCATTAGATGAAATCCCAACTGGATAATTGTCATGTGGAGAGTAATTTGGCCTTTTCAACCCTCTCAACACAGGCAGAAAACAGGATGAAAACTGAATTATTGCCTATTAACCTCTATCTCAGTTTATTTTCTTGGAATAAAAGACAACAAGCATTTTCCATTTGCTTATAATTGAAAAATATTCCTTGAATTGATTCAAAGTCTTTATTAATTAAATGATCCCTGGAGCCACCATTTTAAATATCTAAAGTTAACTTGGTACAATCTATTTAGCACTTACCCAAAAGATGGAGTGCATTTATTTGATAACTGAAGAAGTTAAACTGTGTATACTTTAATCATTAGGTCATAAAATTTGCATTTAAATTTTATTCTCACAGGTAGGATTGAAAAAATAATTATGAATATTAGGGACTAGAGATGTGGTAATATCATTGTTTAGTAGGGATCCACTACATTCTGTTACTATGAAAAAAAATGAGACTTGTGTTATATATAGGAAGTTTCTTTATCAACTCTGTTTTTATAAATTTCTAGACATTCAATAAATTGGAAATCTTAACTATTTTTTCCAGAACTTCTAGAATTCCATTCTGTGTTCTTTAGCAGTTTTGTAGAGGCACAGTTTATCACAATTTTATTTATTTATTAACTGACAGGTAAATTTAAGAAAAACCCAAGACAGAAAAATTATAGAGATGGCCCTTATGCACCCAGTTTCCCCTTGTTGACATTTCTATTACCTTGGTATATTTGCCAAAGCAAATGAAAAGATAATACTGTACTGTGATTAACTAAAGCCTATGCTTTTCTCAGGTTTCCTTAGTTTTTACCTGATGTCCTTTTTCTGTTTAGGATCCCATCTGGGACATCACATTACATTAATCATCATGCCTCCCTTAGTCTCTTCTAGACTGATATGACCCTGGCAGTTTTGAGGAGTGTTTGTCAGTTTTTTACAATATAGTCTCTTAAATGGAATTTATCTGAATTTTTTTCCCCTCATGATTACAGTGGGATTAATTATTTTGTGTGGATGACCACAAACGTGAAGTGTCATTTTCATCACATCACATCGTGTCCTGGGCATATATGTCAATATACATAACAATCAGAGACAGATTCTCCAAAGAATAATAGTATTTACTTGGTAATAGCTAAGCATCATAATGGGAAAACATGTGCCCTAGTGAATTATAGGAATATTCAAGGAAGTGAATGCCAGCTGAAATTTTTTAACGCAAGAAGGAAGAAATTTTTATAAACTGCTTGAATATGAGTTTGTTGTCTTGGAGAGCTCAGGCAGAAGCTGGTATCAACTCATGGGTGGATGTATCATTGCTGGGAAAATGTTATGAGCACTTTGTCTCAATTACTACAAAGATAACCTTTTCTGCAACAATAGAATGCTAGAAAGTTCTTAAAATAGTGTTTATCTCAGGTAGGTGAAAAGCATGTGCTTTCCCTGTTCACTACTGCCTGGTTGCAATTTTGATAATTTCTTGTTATCATCAAATTTCACCCTTACTGTCACCATGACTGACCACAGTTGATGTCAAGCATGATCACATGGCTTGAAGTGATGCTCTTCTGGTGTCAGCAGTGTTTTTTAACCAACTTTCCCTCACTATCCATACTAGGAATGAAGTCATTTATGTACAAGCCACAATTAAGGCTTACGTAGTTATTATCTACCTCCATAAAGAAAGAACATCGATAAAAGTTATTTAATTCTTGTTATGTGGGAGATTTGTTCCTTCTCCTTATGTATTTATTTAATCTTTTTTATAATCTTTTTAAATCATGGACACATAGGTATTTATATTAGGCTATGGTTTATAACCCATTAACACTTTTTTGTTGCTCCAGTGGGTCCTTCTTTGGATATTGGGAGTTGTTTCAGCTAATTCCTTTGTCCCTATGTCATATTTTCACCATTGTGATTTTTTGAGCACTTCCTTTCCTTCAGACACTAATGATGGTTCAGTATCATCTTGTATTTTTCCTGCCTAGTTCTAGAATTAGCTATTTCTACAGGAAGTACTGACCTATTTAATTGAAAAAAAGATAATGCAAACCAAGATTTGGGTAATAGGTTTATCAGTTGCTACTGATTTATGATGTTTCTAGACCCTCTCAGCTGGCCCAGCAAAATTTATATTTGCATCTTCTAAAGCATGTATTATACACATATCTATAAATATTTCTATATGTCTTCATCTAAGTCTATATTAAGATCAAAATGTGCTCATACTGATGCCTCCAACTCTAATTCATTATTATATGTATCACTCCACCCTCTCCCCTGCTGATCTGTAACCCTTCACTCTTAACAATGAACGTTATGACTGCTGCTCTCTGCTATCTTTTTACCTGATTGTTCAATTCCAGAACATATATACAGTGACTTCAGAATTCATATTCCCTATCCCTGTAGGAAATAACTTCACCTTCTGCAATCCAGATATTGTGGCATTAGTTTTAGTTCTCCATTTATTTTCAAACTTAATTAGGTCAGCATGTTTCCCACAATCCTCTGCAGTTAGTGTATTTCATACATTTACAACAGAGCCAGAGACTTTTGTCATTTCATTCTAGCCTTCCCCAGACTTCTAAATTATTTTATCCTTAATTTGTATATTCTCAGTTTTATTCTGTGCTATAAAGTTCTATGGGCTTTGCACAAATGGATAGTTATAAATCTATTCTTACAGTAACATATATTATTCTATTATAAATAAATACTCCTAAGTCCCCTATGCTTCATCTATTCAATTTTTTTTTCTTTCTCTTTCTCAAATGCTCTGGCAACCACATAGCTGTTAATAGCTTTATAATTTTATCTGTTCTAGTATGTCACATTAATGGAATCTTAGAATATGCATTTTTTTGGATTGGTTTCTTTCACTTAACACTGCATTTAAGATTTAGTATTGTTTTAAAGGGACTTGTTTTATTCATTTTCATCATTAAATAGAATAACAACGTATAGAAGTATCACAATTTGTTTATCACTTCAACTATTGAATGACATTTTGGTTATTTCCAATGTTTTCCTAATAAAGTATATACAATAGAATATTCACAACTGAATAGGTTTGCATTAAGGTTTTTGTGTGGACATACATTTTCAAATCAATTGTGTAAATATCTAGAAGAGTTATTGCTAGATCATAGTATATTTAGCTTTGTAATTAACTGTCAAACTGTTGTCCAAAGTGGCTCTAACATTTGCATTTCTGAGCATAATGAATGAAGGTTTGTGTTGTTCTGCTTTCTTGACAACATTTAGATTTAAGTCAGTCATTTCTCAGCCTTTTGATTAAGATCTAGTGTAGATTTCAGCCAAGCTAAATGTACACACTGCTCTTTCATTGTTTTGGAGTTCATTTTCTACTGACATGCAATGCTAAGCAATGATTATGCTGAGTACCTACTTGTATATTTCTATTAAGATCTTTTGTCCCATTTTCAATTGCCTTTACCATTTCTATTTTGATGTTGTTTTTCTATAATTTGGATACAGCACCTTCATTGAAAATGTCATTTGAAAATATTTTCTCTCAGTATATGGCTTTTCATTTTCTTAATAATATCATCATCACAGACCAACATTTTAAAGTTTAATACAATCAAATTAAAAAAACCTTTATTTAAATAGATATTGGATTTGATATTGTATGTAGAAAGTCAACACAAAGCCATAGTCATATAAAGTTTCTTCTATGTTCTCTTAAAGAATTTTATAGTCTCGTGTTCTATATTTAAGTCTATGATTCATTTTGTATTAGTTTTGAAAGGCATAAGTTCTGTGTCTGATTTCATTTGCTTGAAAGTGGATACCTAATTATCCAAGCAAAAATTTTAAATGAAAAACCCTTTATCCATTGAATTACTTCAGGACTTTTTATTTCAAAACCAAATAAACATATTTATTTTGGTATATTTATGGTTTAATCAGCCCATGTTCCTGACCTGGGGAGAAGGTATTAATTTCTCACCATTAAGAATGATATTTGGGGCTGGGGATGTGGCTCAAGCAGTAGGGTGGTCGCCTGGCATGCGTGTGGCCCGGGTTCCATCCTCAGCACCACATACAAAGATGTTGTGTCTGCTGAAAACTAAAAAATAAATATTAAAATTCTCTCTCTCTCTCTCTCTCTCTCTCTCTCTCTCTCTTTAAAAAAAAGAAAAATTATTTAAGAATGATACTTGGCTGGCTATGCTGGCATATGACTATAATCCTAGTGACTCTAGAGATTGAGACAGAAGACATAATTGCAAGTTCAAGGACAGCTTGGAGAACTTAGGGAGACTCTCTCAAAATAAAAGACAAAAGATAAAGGAGCTGGAAGAGTGCTATGAGTTTAATCCTGGTGTTGAAATAAACAAACAGAAAAAGGAATGACATCAATGTAGTTTTTTTAAGAATATATTTTAGGGACTTTGTTTTCTTCTTCAGGTACGTAATTAGTTTTACTTCTAATTCAGTTTGGTCAGCAGATCATATGAAAATGTTAGTTTTTCATTACTATGGCAAAATATCTGAATTAGTCAACTTATAAAGGAGGAACATTTTATTTTGGATGATACTTTCAGAGGGTTTATTCCATGGTCACTTGTTTTTTTCCTCATTGTTTTGGAGCTGTGGGACCACATACATCATGGCAAGTGTGTGCGTGATGGAGAAAAAGCCTGTTCACCTCAGGGTAACCTACAAGCAGAGAGATAGGAAGAACTGGGGCCCAATGTCCTCTTCAAGTGCACCCCCCAGTTAGATCATCTTCACTAGGCTTCACTTCTTACAGTTTCTGCCACTTCCCAGTAGTGCCACTGGCTAAGGACTAATCCTTCAACACATGGGACTTTGGGGGACATTTAATATCCAAACTATAGCTTTGTTCCCTTGCCCCCTTGCTCATGTTCATCTCATAATGCAAAACACATGCCATGTATCCTCAAGTTTCCAAAGTCTTAATAGTTGGGGCATTGATTAAAAGTCCAAGTAGAAATCTACTCAGACACTTTAGCAAATTCAACTGTGAAACCTATAAACCAAAGGAATGAGTAACATACTTCTAAGAGGCAATGGCCAAGCATGACTTTCCATTTCAAAAGGTAGGAATAGTGAAATAATAAGGAGGAATCAAACCAAAGCAAGACCAAAATGCAGCAAGGCCAACATTAAATCCTATAGCTCTTTGCCTGCCATCTGGGACATAGTGATATGATGTGAGCTCCAGAAGATTTGTGCAACCCCAACCCTATGACCTTCTGGCTGCAACTCACATGGCCTTTCTCTTAGACTGACTCTGCTCACTACTTGAAGCTTCCCTTGTCAAGCCTTCAGTGCTCCTAGTATCTCTGACATCGCAGGGTCAGCAAAGGAGCTTTAGCCTCACTTTCACAGCTTCATGCACTGACCTGTGAAGGGGTTGCTTGGAGGGACTATAACCATTCCAAACACTGCCTGTCTTCCCAAATTTCCTCTAAAATCATGATGGAAGCCTCCAGGACCTCATTCCTCATATATTCTTTATGCTCGCAAAAAAAGTCCCACGATACATGATGACAAGTTCTGCCATTGGAGTAAGCTGTTGAGGGGCCAACATGAACCACAGCAGCAGTGTCCTTCAAATGTCTTAATTGTGGAACATGAGGAAAAGAATCTTTGGAAACAATTACTTAGGAATTGTGAGAGAAGAGTGTTGAGAGACACAGCAGAAGGGGCCCCAGCAAACTTTCAGACTGCCAGCTGATGATTGGCTCACAGTGGCCCCAGCAACATCTAGCTGATTGGCTCCTCTGCAGTGATGTTCATTGGGCTGTTTCTCTGCCCTTCAGACTGCCAGCTGATGATTGGCTCACAGCGGCCCTAGCAACATCTAGCTGATTGGCTCCTCTGCAATGATGCTCACTGGGCTGTTTCCCTGCCCTTTAAGACCACGGAGCTGCTCATTGGGGGACTTTTTGGGCTCCTCCCACATGACCCAGCCAATCGGCCTCAAGAGCAGGAGGATGGTGGGAGGTGGAGAGGCTTGTGGTTTTGAGGGAGAGGCTTGTGGGAAGCTGGTGGTGGCAGTTGGACTCTGAGGGTTTTTCCTGAGGAGCTGTTTTGTTTGGCCTGTGTGGTTCTAAAAATAAAGTTCGGTTCTTTGACAAGTGGCTCCTGAATTGTGCCCAGCCAGACTGCAGCAGAAGAGCACCTGAATGGCTCTTTTCAAATGAGAGACTTAAGGAAATCTATACTATTACATCTCTGAGGTTGCAATAGTCAGGGTCTTAAAGTTCCTAAGATGTCCTCAAATATCTTTTCTATTATTATTATTATTATTAACTTCTTAGTTGTAAATGGACCTTTATTTATTTATATGCAGTTCTGAGAATCAAACTCAATGCCTCACACATGCTAGGTAAGCGCTCCACTACTGAGCCACGACCCCAGCCCTTCAAGGTATCTCTTCTATACTGTCCTTGTCAGCTCCCACCATTAAACACATCACTTTTCTGGCAAAACTGGAAGCTTTTCAATTTTCCTTCTCTCTGTTTCTTTTTTACTTCTGTTTCTTATAGTAATTGGCTTAAAGTAACCAGTAAAACAGACGAAACTGTCTGAGTGCTATGCTGTCTTGAAACCTTTTCTGCCTAACGAGTTAGCATATCATCTTTATTCTCAGTAACCTACAAAGACTCAAGGCTACGGACAAAAGGAAGCCAAATTCTAGGCCTCACCATCATAATTTAACATGGGTGGTCTCTAGTCTGGTTTCAACAGAGTCCTTTCTTCGATGTGGTAATTTATGAGCCTGTATTTACTCTTGCATTTCTATCAGAATTCTGATCTTCTGAACTCTCACCAGAATCTTTTATTGAGCTCCATTTAAAGCATTCAAGACTTTCTCTAGCCAGCTTCTCTACATGTTTCCAAATTTCTCCTGCAAGCTAATTCCAAAGGCTTCTAAATTACATTAATCAATATAGTCAGAGCAACAAACCCAGTTGTCTTTCTTTCTTTCTACTTCTTTTTCTTTTTTTATTAGTTGTTCAAAACATTACAAAGCTCTTGACATATCATATTTCATACATTAGATTCAAGTGGGTTATGAACTCCCATTTTTACCCCAAATACAGATTGCAGAATCACATTGGTTACACATCCACATTTTTACATAAGGCCCTATTAGTAACTGCTGTATTTTGCTACCTTTCTTATCCTCTACTATCCTCCCTCCCCTCCCCTCCCATCTTCTCCCTCTACCCCATCTACTGTAATTCATTTCTCTTCTTGTTTATTTTCCCATTCCCCTTACAACCTCTTATACGTAATTTTGTATAGCAATGAGGGTCTCCCTCCATTTCCATGCAATTTCTCTTTTCTCTCCCTTTGCCTCCCACCTCATGTCTCTGTTTAATGTTAATCTTTTCTTCCTGCTCTTCCTCCCTGCTCTGTTCTTAGTTGCTCTCATTATATCAAAGAAGACATTTGGTATTTGTTTTTTAGGGCTTGGCTAGCTTCACTAAGCATAATCTGCTCTAGTGCCATCCATTTCCTGGCTAATTCCATGATTTTGTCATTTTTTAGTGCTGCGTAATACTCCATGGTGTATAAATGCCACATTTTTTTATCCATTCATCTATTGAAGGGCATCTGGGTTGGTTCCACAGTCTAGCAATTGTGAATTGTGATGCTCTGAACATTGATGCGGCAGTATCCCTGTAGTACGCTCTTTTAAGGTCTTCAGGGAATAGTCCGAGAAGGGCAATAGCTGGGTCAAATGGTGGTTCCATTCCCAGCTTTCCCTGGAATCTCCATACTGCTTTCCAAATTGGCTGCACCAGTTTGCAGTCCCACAAGCAATGTACCAGAGTACCCTTTTCCCACATCCTTCCCAGCACTTGTTGTTGTTTGACTTCATAATGGCTGCCAATCTTACTGGAGTGAGATGGTATCTTAGGGTGGTTTTGATTTGCATTTCTCTGACTGCCAGAGAAAGTGAGCATTTTTTCATGTACTTGTTCATTGATTGTATGTCCTCCTCTGAGAAGTGTCTGTTCAGGTCCTTGGCCCATTTGTTGATTGGGTTATTTGTTGTCTTATTGCCTAATTTTTTGAGTTCTTTGTATACTCTGGATATTAGGGCTCTATCTGAAGTGTGAGGAGTAAAAATTTGTTCCCATGATGTAGGCTCCCTATTTACCTCTATTATTGTTTCTCTTGCTGAGAAAAAATTTTCAGTTTAAGTAAGTCTCATTTGTTGATCCTTGTTATTAACTCTTATGCTATGGGTGTCCTATTAAGGAATTTGGAGCCCGACCCCACAATATGTAGATCAGAGCCAACTTTTTCTTCTATCAGACGCAGAGTCTCTGATTTGATATCTAGCTCCTTGATCCACTTTGAGTTAACTTTTGTGCATGGTGAGAGGAGGGGATTCAGTTTCATTTTGTTGCATATGGATTTCCAGGTTTCCCAACACCATTTGTTGAAGATGCTATCCTTCCTCCATTGCATACTTTTAGCTCCTTTACCAAATATAAGATACTTGTAGCTTTGTGGATTAGTCTCTGTGTCCTCTATTCTGTACCATTGGTCCACCCGCCTTGCCTGTTTTGGTACCAGAACCATGCTGTTTTTGTTATTATTGCTCTGTAATATAGTTTGAAATCTGGTATCGCTATACCGCCTGATTCATACTTCCTGCTTAGAATTGCTTTTGCTATTCTGGGTCTTTTATTTTTCCATATGAATTTCATGATTGCTTTCTCTATTTCTACAAGAAATGCCATTGGGATTTTGATTGGCATTGCATTAAACCTATAGAGAGCTTTTGGTAATATCGCCATTTTGATGATGTTAGTTCTGCCTATCCATGAACAGGGTATATTTTTCCATATTATAAGATCTTCTTCTACTTCTCTTTTTAGGGTTCTGTAGTTTTCATTGTATAAATCTTTCACCTCTTTTGTTAGGTTGATTCCCAAGTATTTTATTTTTTTTTTTGAGGATATTGTGAATGGAGTGTTTTTCCTCATTTCCGTTTCAGAAGTTTTGTCTCTGATATACACAAATGCCTTTGATTTATGTGTGTTGATTTTATATCCTGCCACTTTGCTGAATTCACTTATTAGTTCTAGTAGTTTTTTTGTAGACCCTTTTGGGTCTTCTAGGTATAGAATCATGTCTTCCGCAAATAGTGATAATTTAAGTTCTTTTCCTATTTTTATGCCTTTAATTTCTTTCATCTGTCTAATTGCTCTGGCCAGTGTTTCGAGAACTATATTGAATAGAAGTGGTGATAAAGGGCATCCCTGTCATGTTCCAGATTTTAGAGGGAATGCCTTCAATTTTTCTCCATTCAGAATGATGCTAGCCTGAGGCTTAGCATAGATAGCTTTTACAATGTCAAGGAAAGTTCCTGTTATCTTTAGTTTTTCTAGAGTTTTGAACATAAAGGGATGCTGTACTTTGTCGAATGCTTTTTCTGCATCTTTTGAGATGATCATATGGTTCTTATCTTTAAGTCTATTGATGTGGTAAATAACATTTATTGATTTCCATATATTGAACCATCCTTGCACCCAGGGATGAATCCTACTTGATCATGGTGCACAATTTTTTTGATGTGCCTTTGTATCCGATTCACCAGAATTTTATTGAGGATTTTTGCATCTAGGTTCATTAGAGACATTGGTCTGTAGTTTTCTTTCTTTGAGGTGTCTTTGTCTGGTTTCAGAATCAGGGTTATGTTGGCCTCACAGAAAGAATTTGGCAGAGCTCCCTTTTTCTATTTCCTGAAATAACTTGAAAAGTATTGGTATTAATTCTTCTTTAAAGGTTTTGTAAAACTCTGCTGTATACACATCCGGTCCTGGGCTTTTCTTGGTTAGTAGTCTTTTGATTGCTTCTTCTATTTCATCCATTGATATTGGTCTCTTTAAATTGTGTGTATCCTCCTGACTCAGTCTGGGCAAATCATATGACTTGAGAAATTTATGGATGCCTTCACTATCTTCTATTTTATTGGAATATAGGTTTTCAAAATAATTTTTAATTGTCTTCTGTATTTCTGTAGCATCTGTTGTGATATTGCCTTTTTCATCCCGTATGTTAGTAATTTGCGTTCTCTCTCTTCTTCTCTTCCTTAGCATGGCTAAGGGTCTGTGGATCTTATTTAATTTTTCGAATAACCAACTTTTAGTTTTGTTAATTTTTTAAATAGTTTATTTTGTTTCAATTTTCTTGATTTCCGCTCTGATTTTAATTATTTCTTGCCTTCTGGTACAGTTGCTGTTGTTTTGCTCTTCCTTTTCTAGGGCTTTGAGATGAAGTGTGAGCTCATTTATTTGTTGGTTTTTCCTTTTTTTGAGGAATGACCTCCAGGCGATGAATTTCCCTCTTAAAACTGCTTTCATTGTGTCCCATAAATTCCTATATGTTGTGTCTGTATTTTCATTTATCTCTAAGAATTTTTTGATCTCCTCCTTTATGTCTTCTGTAACCCATTGATCATTCAGTAACATATTGTTCATTTTCCATGTGATGTAGGATTTTTTCTTCATTCTTTTATGATCGATTTCCAGTTTCATTCCATTATGATCAGATAAAATGCATGGTATTATCTCCACCCCTTTATATTTACTGAGGGTTGCCCTATGGCATAATATATGGTCTATTTTTGAGAAGGATCCATGTGCTGCTGAGAAAAAAGTATACCCACTTGATGATGGTTGATATATTCTATATATGTCAGTTAAGTCTAGGTTATTGATTTTGATATTGAGTTCTATAGTTTCTTTATTCAACTTTTGTTTGGAGGATCTGTCCAATGGTGAGAGAGGTGTGTTGAAGTCACCCATAATTATTGTGTTGTGGTCTATTTGATTCTTGAACTTGAGGAGAATTTGTTTTATGAATGTCGCAGCACCATTATTTGGTACATAAATATTGATAATTGTTATGTCTTGTTGGTGAATGGTTCCTTTTAACAGTATATAATGTCCTTCCTTATCCCTTTTGATTAACTTAGTCTTGAAGTCGATTTTATTCGATATGAGGATGGCCACCCCTGCTTGCCTACGAGGACCGTGTGCGTGGTATATTTTTTCCTAACCTTTCACCTTCAGCCTGTGTAGGTCTTTTCCAATCAGATCTGTCTCCTGGAGGCAACATATTGTTGGATTTGTTTTTTTAATCCATGTTACCAGCCCATGTCGCTTTATTGGAGAGTTTAAGCCATTAACATTTAGAGTTACTATTGATATATGGTTTATACTGCCAGCCATGTTTGATTATTTATCTTTTTTTTTAATTTAGTTTGTTTCTCCATGATTAGCTTCCCCCCCCCCGACCTCTGTCATTACTGAGGCACTTCCCACTGATGGTTTTGGTTGTTGTTTTTCATTTCTTCCTCGTGTAGTGTTTTGCTCAAGACGCTTTGTAATTCTGATTTTCTGGCTGCAAATTCTTTTAGTTTTTGTTTATCATGAAAGATTTTTATTTTGTTGTCATACCTGAGGCTAAATTTTGCTGGATACAGAATTCTTGGTTGGCATCCATTGTCTTTCAGTGTTTTAAATACGTTGTTCCACGATCTTCTCGCTTTCAGCATCTTTGATGAAAAATCCGTGTTAACCTTATTGGTTTAACCCCTGAATGTAATCTGCCTCCTTTCTCTTGTAGCTTTTAATATTTTCTCTTAGTTCTGTATATTGGCTATCTTCATAACAATGTGTCTTGGTGTTGGTCTACTGTGATTTTGTGCGCTCGGTGTCCTTATGCATCTACAATTTGTATATCCATTTCCTTTTTTATTTCTGGAAAGTTTTCTGTAATTATTTCATTCAGAAGGTTACTCATTCCCTTGGTTTGAATCTCTGTACCTTCCTCTATCCCGATGACTCGTAAGTTTGGTGTTTTTATGTTATCCCATATCTCTTGGATGTTTTTCTGGTGATTTTTTACCAGTATTTCTGAGTTGGCTAGACTCTTTTCAAGATGATATATTTCACTTCATTATCTGACGTTCTGGCTTCTACTTGCTCCACTCTGTTAGTGATACTCTCAATTGAGTTTTTAATTTGGTTTATCATTTCCTTCATTTCTAGAATTATTGTTTGATTTTTTTAATAATCTCTTTCTCCTGATAAAGATGCTTACCTTCTTCTTTTATCTGTTTATGTAATTCATTTTCAATGTGTTCTTTCACTGTTTGGATTTGCTGTCTCGTATCCTCTTTAAGGTTCCATTCCATCTGTCTAAGGTATTCCTTGGGTTCTTTATATGACCATTTTTCTGATGACTCTAGGTCCTCCTGAATATTTAGGCTGTCCTGCATTGTTTGTACTCCTTTTCTTCCTTGCTTTTTTATGCTGCTCATGTTACTTCTTGTTCTGTTTGACTGCTGAGTTACTGTTTACTCTTATAAATTTATTTGATGCTTGGGAGGAAAGATATTAGAAGGGAAGGGAAGAAGTCACTAAAGAGAATGAGAGTAGGCAGGTAGAATTCAAGGAAGGAGGAATAAGAAAATTGAAAAGAAATGAAAAGACAAAAGAGAAAAAATAGAAAAGAAAGAAAGAAAGAAAAAAAAATTTAAAGAAATAATAATGATAAAAAAATGGAAATTAAAATTAAAAAAATAATTATAAAAAAATTTAATAAAAATTTAGAAGGTTAAAAAAAGTTAAAGAAGAACAACAAAAAAAAAATAAAAATGAAAGAAAAAACCCAAATTAAAAATAATAATAATAATAATAATAATAATAATAATAATAATAATAAATGCAGTCATAGAGTTTGATTAACTTCTCTTCCAGTAGGTGGAGCTGTGCCCACTGGGCCAAGCTTCTCCTCTCAATAGGTGGGAACCAATTACTGTGCAGCAGCTCTTCCTCCCAGACTGGGCGGGTCTCCAATCCTGAGTGTCTGGGGCCTTCTCTTGTGTTTCCTCAAGCCAGGCCCCTCTCACCTGTGATGCTCACCACGATACTGGTTACACGCCAGGTCTGCTGCTCCTGGGAGCCCTGTTTTCATGAACGCCTGGGCACACTCTCCCTGTTTGCCTTCCTCAGACCCTAAGTTTGTAGAGCTTGGGGCTGAGAAACCCCAGCGAATTTGCTGGCCCTCTGGTAGCCAAGCCACTGGTAGTTTGTGCAAGTGACCTCAGTTGTCAGCACTGGTGGGAACGGTAGCCGGGAGTTCCGCGCCGCGAGTCCCATGCCACTCCTGTTTCCCTCAGTCTGGCTATCGTGCTCACGGGAGAGCTGGGAGGGGCCCTAAAGGTTTCCCCACTGTGTGGAGAGGGATGGCCAGGGGATTACACACCTGTTGCTGCTGGTTTCAATGAAGTTATCTCCTCCGCCCATGACGTCAGTTGTCTGCCATGGTGGTATCCCATGCAAATGGTGACCGTTTGTTCCCTTTGCCAGGTGACCAGTGCAACGGGTGGGTCCTGAATATCTCTCCCAAGCCCTATTTCAATCCTGTGGCCACTGTCTATGAAGGCTCGATTGGCTTTTACCTCTTTAAGTTCAGAAGGGCCGACCAGTTATTTCAGCGGGATCTTTAGTGCTGAGTCACGAGAAGCAGGCGAACCAGAGCTTGAATACAGATGATCCTGGCTCCATGTGTTCTGAGAGGCCCAAACTGTTCGCCCCAGATCCACATTAGCTCAGCATTGCCTAGTGATCCTGAGCAAACAGCATTTAGACAGTATATGACTCCCTATGCCCACGCAGCTGAAGAGGTCAGAGACTTGATCTCTCCGCGCCCGCTGCCATGTTGTATCTCCGGGAATACTTCTTAACTCATTTTATAAGGCCAGGATTACCCTGAAAACAAAGTCAGCAAGTGCAGGACCGCATCCCAGGGCAAGGCGCGAAGGGAAAGCAGCTCTGCTGACGCCTGCAGAGACCAGATGCAGGTCTGGTTCCCAGAGGTTGGCAGCCCCGAGGCGCCTCCGTGGCGCAGGCCTCCGTCACCACTGCCTTCCGGCTCTGGCAGAGGGAATGGAGCTCCAAGAGGGCCTGCAGCAACTTCATGCATCTCCAAGCCCCCCCTCATGTTTCCAAATTTCTCTTGCAAGCTAATTCCAAAGTTTTCTAAATTACTTTAATCGATATAGTCAGAGAAACAACCCAGTTTTCTTTCTTTCTTTCTTTCTTTCTTTCTTTCTTTCTTTCTTTCTTTCTTTCTTTCTTTTTTTTTTTTTGTACCAGGGATTGAACCCAGGCTCACTTAACCACTGAGCCACTTAATCCCCATCGTTTTAAAGGGTCTTGCTAAGTTTCTTAGGACTCTGCTAAGTTGTTGTGGCTGGCTTTGAATTCACAATCCTCCTACCTCAACCTCCCAAGTCACTGGTATCACCGGTATATACCACCACACCCAGCAAACTCAATTCTTAATACCAATTTTCTGTTCAGTCAGATTTCCATCTCTGTGACAAGATAACTGAGACAATCAATGAATAGAGAAAAGGTTTATTTTGAATCATCCTTTCAAAAATTTCAAAACATGGTTATTTAGCTCAATTGCTTTGGGCCTGTGGTGATGTCATATATCATCATAAGCATGCATGACAGAAGAGACTTATTCATCTCATGGTGGCAGATAAGCAAAGAGGGACAAGAAGGAGCCAGAGTACCAATGTCTTCTTCAATGCACTCCCTCAATGACCTATTTCCTTCTACTAAGACCCATCTACTAAAGGTTCCATCACCACCCAATAGTGTGCCACAGGCTTTATGAAGACTTCAATAACTGGGCACTCGAGAATATTCAAGATCCAAACTATAGAGAGAATATGTGTTTAAATTCCTTAATGACAGACTCTTCACACTTCTTTAATTTTCTGCCAACACTCTCTGTTTCTAATTAGCTTCCACTTCCTGTCTTTTCCCTAAATCAATTCCACAAATTTTAAGTTTTGGTTATGGCAGCTTCCTACTTCCAAGTAGTATCATCTGTGTGGTTATCTATTGCCACATAAAAAAGAAACAAAGAATACCCCAACATTTACTGAGTTAAAAAGTTGTCTTATTATGTTCCATAGTTTTTGAGGGTCAGGAATTTGGGAGAACAGAGTGTGGTAGATCTTCTTTGGAGTATCTCACATGGTTTCAGTGGGAGGCACTGGAAAGTGAGCTCTGTGGGCATCTCTGTATTAAGAGTCTCTGAACTTCTCCAAGTAGTCTTACCACATGGGCTAGTTTGGGCCTTCTTACAGAGACTTAGGGTTGGAGAACTTCTTACACCATAGTTCAAGTAAGCCAGAAAGAAACCTTATGACCTAGCTTAAAAACACACACAGTGTCAAGACTCCAATTTTTTTTAAAGAACAGATTCTCTCCTGGAGCTTCCAGAAGAAAACAGCCCCCTCCCTTTTAATTTTCTTCTTCTTCTTCTTTTTCTTCTTCTTCTTCTTCTTCTTCTTCTTCTTCTTCTTCTTCTTCTTCTTCTTCTACCTTTATTTCAATTTTTTTTTAAATTTTATGTGCTGCTGAGGATCAAACCCAGTGCCTCACACATGTTATGCAAGTGCTCCACCATTAAGTTACAAACCCAGCCCCCCAGGGCTGCAATATTTTTTGGTCAATCAGGCATTACAGTAGGTACAACTTTAAAGAAAGTAGCTTCCACTTATCCATGAGAAGAGTGTTAAAGAATTTGATGGATATGTATTTTTAAACCTCTACAATACTATCCTATTTGTTTTGACAATAGATGTCAATATATTTGATATTTCCGTTTTGCAGGTGAGAAAACTGAGGATGAAAGGTAATGTGGCTGCCTAAGTTTACACAGTCAGAAAGTATTGGAAGTGGGACCTAAATCTGTATCTTTTTTGATCCAGACTCTAGAGGTTAATGAATACACAATAATTCTTTACAAAATCTCATTGAAAAAAGTGCTATAAAACACAGTAAAATCATGGAATAATTCTAGAAATAAAGGAAAGCCTGTAATACACGGTGAGGACCAATCAAAATAGCTAGAATACTGTGGTGCATACTCATTTTTTACCTTCAAATAGGCATATGGTATGTCACAGCAATTAATTCCAGCAATTTTAAATGGTACAAGACAAAATTGTACAATGTCATGGACACTTGTTTGTATAGCCTTAATCCTGAAAACTACCTCTGCAATAACATTTAGGCTATATACTCTAAAATTGCATTGTATGCAGTCCAAAAGGTCAATAATGATTATTGATATATAAGTGATAAGAATTATTTTAACTTTTGATTATTGTTTTCAAAGTATTCTATAATGAATATATACAATTATAATATGGAAAGAAAATATGATTAAGTCCTAAAAACAGTCTTTAGAGTCCTGTCTAAATGATATTAAATCATAACAAATTAAAAGAGAATCTTATCACAATATTGAAGTGATTCTATAGTAAGAGATAGTGATGCTTGCTAAAGTCACTCTAGGTTACACTCATTATTTTTGTATGATCTGGCCCATTTTGGTTATTGATGCTTTAGTCTATTTGTATTGGTCTCTATAAAAATAGATATTTTATTGAAGAGCAAATATACAGCAAAATTCTCTTAGATTTAAGGGAATACAAGTTTTAATAATGGAATGGTAAGCAGTTAGGTTTGTAGATTGGAAAAAGAAATATTAGCTAGTAAAAACTAAAATTGAAGGTTAAGTAAATCTATTCACTAAATTTAGTTTATTTATGATTTTTATTAATTAATAAATATATAGCCCTGCTAGAGGGAAAGTATATTTCATTCACAAAATAAAACATTCTATATGATTTTAGGTTGTCTTGAAATTTTCATTTGAATAGTAGGACAGTTGTGCGAAGATCTGTGGACCAATGTCTGATGGGCAGATTCACTTGCCTCAGACCTCAGACTCAACTAGATTCCTGAGAATATTACATTCCATGAAGGGCAACTACCAGCTTAGAAACTATCAACATTGGAGGGATAAGAGAAAAACCAATGTAAGAGAATAAACAATTCATTGAATCTGTAATACAACATTATGCCAAGGGGTAAAACTAACTAAGAGAATTTTGAACAAAGGTTTAAAAAATTAGCAGCTACTTTCTATGAAACAGATTTCTGTGGGCTTATCATGACCTTATACTGATCCAATCTTACTTTTCTACACCATTTTTATGATCCCAAGCTAATAATTTTTATTTGACTCTTTGTTTGGTCTGATACTGATTACAGGCTATTCATTACCCTGGTTCTGAAAATCAACTCTTCTTAGAATGAATTGTAAACCTGACTGACCCATAAAACCAAACTTGAAGGCTCAACAATTTAAATACAGAAAGACCTGGAATGAGAAAAAAGAAGGGAAAATGATGGATTAATTCATTTGTTGTTTTTGATTTTAGAGCTGTCTTGGAAGGAGTTGCTCTGGGTTTATACTGAACATTTGTGCAAAGCCAAATCAAGCAGATGAAAGAAGATAGGACAACTGGGTAAAGAAAAGACAAACTAATGAATTGAATTCATTTTCTTTGTGAAAATATTTACTCTGTGCATCACTAAATGCCCAGACTTTGGGGAACTTATTTTTTAGTGGGTGCAATTAGACAAGTCAATAGATAAGCAAATAAGACATTTGAAAGTAGTATATGCAGAGAATAATGTTTTAAAAAAATACAATCATGCTAAGTAAAATAAGCCAATCCCAAAAACCAAAGGCCAGATGTTGTCTCTGATATGCTGATGCTAATACACAATGGGGGTGGGGTGGAGGGAAGAACAGAAGTTTTTTGGATTAGACAAAGGGGAATGAAGGGAAGGGGTATGGAATGAGAAAGACAGTATAATGAGTCAGGCATAACTTTCCAATACTCACATATGAATGGCCAGTAAAACTCCACATCATGTATAACCACAAGAATGGGAAATCATACCACATGTCAATATACATTCTTGTGTCATGTATATCTAAGAAGAAAAATAATTATAAAAAGGATTTTGTCATTGGATGACTTTTGACCTGAAAACTGAATGCAGAAAAAGAGCCATCCTTTTAATATTTTGTAGAAGACTATTTTAGAGAGAATAAATAACAAGTGCAAGATTTGTGGATTTCAAAGGGTAACTAAGCTTTGGCAAAAGAAAGTTTTATTTCATGTAAATGGCAGTTTGTAACAACTTATATTTTCTGAAAAGAAAAGTGACAATATCATCCCAAAACTCTGATGATAAAAGGCTCTTAGGTCTACACCTACACAGATTTGAGAACAGGATAGACTGCTCTGCCAAATAAGGGTGTTGTGTAAAACAAGCAGGCCTATGGCCTCTTGCCTTCTTCAAGTTTCTCTAAATGTTTTATATCCCTTAGACCTTTAGAGACCTTGCACATATGGTACCTCAAATTTGCAATTTTCCTTTTCTTGACTTAGTTGACTCTTCTCAATCTTTTGTTCTCAAGTTGGTTCAACTCAAATGCCACATCCTTAATAGTTATTTTTACTGTTTGCAATCACTTATTTGTATAATGAATAAGCCGCATAAGGATAAGAACAATGTCTATTTAGTTTAATGATGTTTATTCCAGTGCATGCCAGAATTCCAGGAAACACTTCCATGGAACAAGTTAAAGGAACTAGTAGGAGATGAGTAATATTCTGAGGAAACTCTTTTATTATGTTCAACATTACCTTACTGGATTTAAGGGAAGTAGATTAGCACACAAATCTAAAGCAAACCAGTTCTGAAAATGGAACACAAAATACTATATGCAGCATTGTGTGCTTCCTGGAAATAGATAAGTGGATTTTTTTTCCCCAGAAAACAGTGAACATAACCTAACTCAAAGTTTTATACATCAAAATTAGGGTCTCTCTCTCTTCCTCTCTCTCTCTTACACACACACACACCCACACACACTCACATGAACTCAATATTACACATGGTCAACTATTTTGTTTTTACATGTATTCCAGCTGACATTTCAAAATCTTTTCCCAAAAGCACCACTGGGCGGATCAAGTGAAAGTGCTACACTGCATTTGTTACTCTTAAATGTTTTTATGCTTTATGAAAAGGTGTTTTAAAAAAATATTATTGCGAGTTTCGTAGACACATCGCCCCGGTTGGGGAGGGGCAGAGCTGCCACGCACCTGCAAGGTAGATGGACCTGCGACCCACCGGCAGAACAGGACCAGCTGCCGGCCAGTGTGGTAGACACATCGCACTGGTTGTGGGAGGGGCAGAGCCGCCTCACGCCTGCAAGGTAGGTGGACCTGCGACCCAGCAGAACAGGCCCAGAGACCCGCGGAGGGGCAGAGCCCCCCCCAACACCTGCAAGGTAGGCGGACCTGCAACCACCTGCAGAACAGGACCAGTGGCCCGCAAGTGTGGTAGACACATCGCCCCGGTTGGGGGAGGGGCAGAGGCACAGCATGCCTGCAAGGTAGGCGGACCTGCGACCCACTGGCCGAACAGGCCCAGAAGCCTGCGGTGGGGCAGAGCCGCCCCCCTGCTCCAGCAAGGTAGGCTGAACTGTGTCCACCGGCAGAACAGGCCCAGTGGCCTGCGGAGTGGCGGAGCCTCCAACCGCGCATGCAAGGCAGGTGGACCTGCGACCCACCAGCAGAACAGGCCCAGCAACCACCAGCGTGGTAGACACATCGCCCCGGTTGGGGGAGGGGTAGAGCCGCCACCCAGCCTTCAAGTTAGACAGACCTGCAACTGACAGACGGAACAGGCCCAGCGGCCCTCTCCTGCAAGGTATGCGGAACTGCGACCACTGACAGGACAGGCCCAGCGGCCTGCCTATGTGGTAGGCACATTGCCCCAATTGGAGGAGGGGCAGAGCTGCTGCCCGCGCCTGCAAGGGAGACTTTGCAACTATACAAGAGCAATATAAATACATAGGGGGAAAATTCAATAACACAACAGTTTCACCAAGCAGAAAGAAACATGAACAGTATGAAAAGACAAGGAAAGAAAGGACCACAAGCAATGCAGGTCACTTAACTTTAGAAGAGGTAATATCTGCAGCAGATGGAATTTCAGATAAAGAATTCAGGATACACATGCTTCAGATGATCTAGAGTCTCAAGGGAGACATTAGACAGCAAAATCAGACAATGAAAGATCACTTCGACAATGAGTTACACAAACAAATCCAAGAAGCAAAAGATCAACTATACAGGGAGATAGAGGTTATAAAAAACAAACAAACAGAAATTCTAGAAATGCAGGAAGCAATAAACCAACTTAAAAACTCAATTGAGAATACTACCAGCAGAGTAGAACACTTAGAAGATAGAACATCAGACAATGAAGACAAAGTATTTCAACTTAAAAAGAACATAGACAGCTCAGCAAGACTTAAGAAACCATGAGCAGAACATCCAAGAAATATGGGATAACATAAAGAGACCAAACTTAAGAGTCATTGGGATACAGGAAGGTACAGAGGTTCAAACCAAAGGAATGAGCAATCTATTCAATGAAATAATACGAGAAAACTTCCCAGAGTTGAAGAATGAGACAATTCCAAATCCTAGAAGCCTACAGGATGCCGAATGTGCAAAATCATAAGAGATCCACACCTAGACACATTATAATGAAGATGCCCAACATACACAAGAAGGAGAGAATTTTAAAAGCTACGAGAGAAAGGAAACAGATTACATTTAGGGGTAAACCAACCAGAATAACAGCTGATCTTTCAACACAGACTCTGAAAGCTAGAATAACATATTTCAAACACTGAAAGAAAATGGGTTCCAACCAAGAATTGTGGATCCAGTGAAATTAAGCTTCAGGATGGAAGATGAAATTAAAACCTTCCATGATAAACAAAAGTTAAAAGAATTTGCAGCTAGAAAACCATCTCTCCAAAAAATCCTCTGCAAAACATTATAGGAAGAGGAAATGGAAAATAACAATGAAAACCAACAATGGGAGGTAGTACAGTAAAGGGGGGGGAAATAATCAAAGAGGAAAACAAACCATGTTTAGTAACATAAATAAACAAATATGGCTGGAAGAACAACCCATATCTCAATAATAACCCTAAATGTTAAAGGCTTAATCTCACCAATTAAGAGAAACAGGCTAGTAGAATGGATCACAGAACAAGATACAACAATATGCTGCCTACAGGAGACGCATTTGATAGGAAAAGACATACATAGACTGAAGGTAAAAGGTTGGGAAAAATCATATCACTCATATGGACTTCAGAAACAAGCAGGAGTGTCCATACTCATATCAAATAAAATACATTTCAAGCCAAAGTTAATCAAAAGGGATAAAGAAGGACACTACATACTGCTCAAGGAAACCATACACAAACAAGACATAACAATCATAAATATATATGCCCCCCAAAATGGTGCAGCTATGTTCATCAAGCAAACTCTTCTCAAGTTCAAGAGCCTAATAGACCACCATACAATAATCATGGGAGACTTCAACACACCTCTCTCACCACTGGACAGATCTTCGAAACAAAAGATGAATAAGGAAACTATAGAACTCAATAACACAATTGATAACCTGGACTTAATTGACATATATAGAATATACCACCCAACATCAAGCAGTTACACTTTTTTCTCAGCAGCACATGGATCCTTCTCAAAAATAGATCATATATTATGTCACAGGGCAACTCTTAGACAGTATAAAGGAGTAGAGATAATACCATGCATCTTATCTGATCATAATGGAATGAAACTGAAAATCAACGATAAAAGAAGGAAGGAAAAATCATGCATCAATTGGAGAATAAACAATAGGTTACTGAATGATCAATGGGTTATAGCAGACATCAAGGAGGAAATTAAAAAATTCTTAGAGATAAATGAAAACACAGACACAACATATCGGAATCTATGGGACACATTGAAAGCAGTTCTAAGAGGAAAATTCATTTCTTGGAGTTCATTCCTTAAAAAAGAAAAAAACAACAAATAAATGATCTCATATTTCATCTCAAAAACCTAGAAAAAGAAGAGCAAAACAACAGCAAAAGAAGCAGAAGGTAAGAAATAATTAAAATCAGAGCTGAAATTAATGAAATCGAAACAAAAGAAACAATTGAAAAAATTGACAAAACTAAAAGTTGGTTCTTTGAAAAAATAAATAAGATTGACAGACCCTTAGCCATGCTAACGAAGAGAAGAAGAGAGAGAACACAAATTACTAGCATATGGGATGAAAAAGGCAATATCACAACAGACACTTCAGAAATAGAGAAGATAATCAGAAATTATTTTGAATCCTTATACTCCAATAAAATAGAAGATAGTGAAGGCATCCATAAATTTCTTAAGTCATATGATCTGCCCAGATTGAGTCAGGAGGATATAGACAACCTAAACAGACCAATATCAATTGAGGAAATAGAAGAAACCATCAAAAGACTACCAACTAAGAAAAGCCCAGGACCGGATGGGTATACAGCAGAGTTTTACAAAACCTTTAAAGAGGCACTAATACCAATAGTTTTCAAGCTTTTTCAGGAAATAGAAAAAAAGGGAAAACTTCCAAATTCATTCTATGAGGCCAACATCACCCCGATTCCTACACCAGACAAAGACACTTCAAAGAAAGAAAACTACAGACCAATATCTCTAATGAACTTAGATGCAAAAATCCTCAATAAAATTCTGGCGAATCGGATACAAAAACATATAAAAAAAATGTGCACCATGATCAAGTAGGATTCATCCCTGGGATGCAAGGATGGTTCAATATACGGAAATCAATAAATGTTATTTACCACATCAATAGACTTAAAGATAAGAACCACAGGATCATCTTGATAGATGCAGAAAAAGCATTTGACAAAGTACAGCATCCCTTTATGTTCAAAACTCTAGAAAAACTAGGGATAACAGGAACTTTCCTCAACATTGTGAAAGCTATCTATGTTAAGCCTCAGGCTAGCATCATTCTGAATGGAGAAAAATTGAAGGCATTCCCTCTAAAATCTGGAACAAGACAGGGATGCCCTCTCTCACCACTTCTGTTCAACATAGTTCTCGAAACACTGGCCAGAGCAATTAGACAAAAGAAATTAAAGGCATAAAAATAGGAAAAGAAGAACTTAAATTATCACTATTTGCAGATGACATGATTCTATACCTAGCAGACCCAAAAGGGTATAAAAGAAACTATTAGAGCTAATAAATGAATTCAGCAAAGTGGCAGGATATAAAATCAACACACATAAATCAAAGGCATTTCTATATATCAGCGACAAATCCTCTGAAATGGAAATGAGGACAAGCACTCCATTCACAATATCCTCAAAATAAAATAAAATACTTGGGAATCAACCTAACAAAAGAGGTGAAGGACTTATACAATGAAAACTACAGAACCCTAAAGAGAGAAATAGATGAGGATCTTAGAAGATGGAAAAATATACCCTGTTCATGGATAGGCAGAACTAGCATCATCAAAATGGCGATATTATCAAAAGCTCTCTATAGGTTTAATGCAATGCCAATCAAAATCCCAACGGCATTTCTTGTAGAAATAGAGAAAGCAATCATGAAATTCATATGGAACAATAAAAGACCCAGAATAGCAAAAACAACTCTAAGCAGGAAGTGTAAATCAGGCAATCAGGTGGTATAGTGATACCAGACCTCAAACTATACTACAGATCAATAGTAACAAAAACAGCATGGTACTGGTACCAAAACAGGCGGGTGGACCAATGGTACAGAATAGAGGACACAGTAACCAATCCACAAAACTACAACTATCTTATATTTGATAAAGGGGCTAAAAGTATGCAATGGAGGAAGGATAGCATCTTCAACAAATGGTGCTGGGAAAAGTGGAAATCCATATGCAACAAAATGAAACTGAATCCCTTTCTCTTGCCATGCACAAAAGTTAACTCAAAATGGATCAAGGAGCTTGATATCAAATCAGAGACTCTGCGTCTGATAGAAGAAAAAGTTGGCTCCGACCTACATATTGTGGTGTCGGGCCCCAAATTCCTTCATAGGACACCCATAGCTTAAGAGTTAATAACAAGAATCAACAAGTGGGACTTACTCAAACTAAAAAGTTTTTTCTCAGCAAAAGAAACAATAAGAGAGGTAAATAGGGAGCCTACATCCTGTGAACAAATCTTTACTCCTCACACTTCAGATAGAGCCCTAATATTCAGAGTATACAAAGAACTCAAAAAATTAAACGATAAGAAAATGAATAACTCAATCAACAAATGGGCCAACGACCTGAACAGACACTTCTCAGAGGAGGACATACAATTAATCAATAAGTACATGAAAAAATGCTCACCATCTCTAGCAGTCAGAGAAATGCAAATCAAAACCACCCTAAGATACCATCTCACTCCAGTAAGATTGGCAGCCATTATGAAGTCAAACAACAACAAGTGCTGGCGAGGATGTGGGGAAAAGGGTACACTTGTACATTGCTTGTGGGACTGCAAACTGGTGCAGCCAACTTGGAAAGCAATATGGAGATTTCTTGGAAAGCTGGGAATGAAACCACCATTTGACCCAGCTATTCCCCTTCTCAGTCTATTCCCTAAAGACCTAAATGAGCATGCTACAGGGACACTGCTACATCCATGTTCATAGCAGCACAATTCACAATAGCAAGACTGTGGAACCAACCCAGATGCCCTTCAATAGATGAATGGATAAAAAAAAATGTGGCATTTATACACAATGGAGTACTACTCTGCATTAAAAAAGGACAAAATCATAGAATTTGCAGGGAAATGGATGGCATTAGAACAGATTATGCTAAGTGAAGCTAGCCAATCCCTAAAAAAACAAATGCCAAATGTTTTCTTTGATATAAGGAGAGTAACTAAGAACAGAGTTGGGAGGAAGAGCATGAGAAGAAGATTAACATTAAACAGGGGTGAGAGGTGGGAGGGAAAAGTAAAGAGAAGGGAAATTGCATGGAAATGGAAGGAGACCCTAATGGTATATAAAATTACATACAAGAGGAAGTGAGGGGAAAGGGGAAAAAAAACAAGGGGGAGAAATGAATTACAGTAGATTGGGTAGAGAGAGAAGATGGGAGGGGAGGGGATGGGGGATAGTAGAGGATAGGAAAGGCAGCAGAATACAACAGACACTAGTATAGCAATATGTAAAACAGTGGATGTGTAACTAATGTGATGCTGCAATCTGTATACGGGGTAAAAATGGGAGTTCATAACCCACTTGAATCAAAGTGTGAAATATGATATGTCAAGAACTATGTAATGTTTTGAACAACCAACAATAAAAATTAAAGGAAAAAAATGAAATAACTCCAAAAAAATATTATTGCATATCATGGATAATATATTTACTATTATCATGGTAATAGATGGAGAAGAACATGCTTTAAAAATTCTTAGAAACTTTAAAATTCTTCAGTTTCTATTTTCTCAAGACTTTGTGTGAGGAGGAAGTAAAATATGTGCTGCATTCAGTACTGAAATATTTCATTATATCTAAATTCAATATATTTAGTTGACCATAAAAATACATTCATTCTACAAAACTGAACACACACATACAAACAAACAGGTATGCCCAGGTATACTAACATGACCATACAAAGTAAATAAATCCCTCACATTGTTAAGATAAAACTTTGGAACGTTTGAGGTTCTAACTGGCTTGCGGTGGTGTTGAACAAGTCAAAAGCAAAGAAATATTTCTCCTAGGTTATTTTATGTCAAAAGTCAAAGGAATCATTTTCTTCAGAGACTCAGAATAAATAATGCTATGGAAAAATCAATGATGACTCAAACTTCTCAATAGAAATCTCTAAGTTCATGATTTTTTCCATTTCTAATAATAACTTACTGTATATTGTTGATCAATCCAAACTCACAAAAATACATTGGTCTTGAAAATTGCAATTTGAAAGACTGGTACTGATGACTTTGAATGAGTACTCCAAGGAAGTCAGGAAAAGTGGGAGCTTATATGAACTGTGGAATGTTGAGAAAGGACAGGGCTATGTGACCAAAAGAGGATAAATTTTTTAAATGTATGGAGAGAATGTAAATGTCAATAAAACAAGAGTCCAGTGCCCTATTGATATGTATCATATGAGCCTTTGAGAGCGACACAGTTATCCAGTGATTCCAGTCATTGGAGATGTGTGAGATCAAAAGGTGAGGTGACCAAGGTTTACATTCCAAGAAGAAGCTAGAATCAGGCCCAAGCCCTGTTTCCAATGGCTTCCCCCACTCCATTTTGAAAGACTCTTTCAGCATAATCTTCCCTGTGATTTACATTTTATCTTCACAATATTTATAATTACTCTTTATACTTGTGTTTATAATTTAGTGATTGGCACAATATGGAAAGATTTAATACCAGATATAAGAATTCAAGCTCAAGAAGAAGCAGGTGTTAAGGGAGTGGCAGGGCAGGGGGAAGAGATGCTGACATGCAGCTCACAGAATTTCCCTTGTCACCAAATGTACTTTTCGTAATTATGATGTGATGAAAGGAAAATACATGGAATTGTCTTTATACCTCTTGTTGACTTTTAAATCAACTAAGTGTTTAATTATGACTCAAAGAATAAAGGGCTTTAGGGTTGGATGAAAAATTACATGTGAGACTCATAGATTTGTAAAAATTTGTTCAAGTGAATGTGAAAATATTCTCAATATTTAGAACTAAAAAGCATAAGAAAGGGTGAATGCTATCTTTAGCCTACTAGAAGCCAACAAATTCTTCTAAATAGTCACTTAAAAATTCTCTCAAAATTATCTGAATTACACTTATGGTTGGATATGAAGAGTCCCCCATTAAGCTTATATAATAGAAAATGCAGGTATGGTAAGAGATGAATTTAATAGATTATGAGAGTGTAAATCAATACATGGACTAATGTATTTGAGGGACTAATAACTTAAGTGGATTACTGGGTAGTATCTGTAGGCATGTGTGTATAGCTGAAAGAAATAGTATGCCCTTGGGGATATATTTTGACCCTGGAGCCTAGAGTATTCTCTCTTTCTCTTCCCCCCCTCCCCCTCTCTCTCTGCTCTGGACTGCCATGAGCTGAGAAGATTTCCTTCACCATGTCTTTCCCCCATAATGCTCATCCTCATCTTGGGTTATAAGCTCAAAATGAACTATCCCTCCACTAAACTTTTTTTTTAGGTCACTGTTTTAGTCAGCTGACTTTTGTTTGTTTGTTTGCTAGATTTATTACTCCTTGTTAAAATACTGTTTAAGACAAAGTTCCAAGCTAGGGTTCTGGCTCAGTGGTAGAGTGCTTGCCTAATACATATGAGGCACTGGGTTCTATCCTCAGCACCACATAAAAATAGTGTCCATCTATATCTATTACTAAAAAATATTTTTTAAAGCGACAGAGTTCCAAGTCACAGCTTGGAGAGAATGATTTTTCAACTATCTGATGTTTACTTACTTGAATTTTCTGTGTCTATCTCTTCCAAATATAAGTTTATGAAGATGGAGGAAACTTATCCTCCTTCTCCCTTTCAGATATATTTATTCTATCAATAATTACTTGTAGAATTTTGTTCTTGAGGGTCAAAATGTTGTGTCTCCTCATATGGGATTCTAGAGTTTATATGCATTCAACAAAAATTGATTCCCTTTCTTTAATGTAGGACTAGGGTACAATAATTAGACATATAAATATGTGATTCTGCTTATATTGCTAAAATTCTATAGGGTAAATAAATCAAATGCAATAATAATGTTATAAATTGCTATGGGCACTTGTATTTAAGTGGTCAAATCAAAATGAGTTTTAAAAAAGTGGAGTGGGAATCTCATACTCTCCCTGGATCCAGTAGCAGGAAATAACATCAGGACTTAAGAAAAAACATAAGAGTTTTATAAAATTGTCAGTCATGCCAATAGTGATCTTCTTACTGCCTAGCGGAATGGGATGTCTACATAGTCAATGTTGTATCTAAGCCTAGAAACAGGCAGAATCCAAAAAGTTTGCCATATATTTTAGGATAGCTCCTGAGAAGCTCACGTGGTACTGGTTCAAATCAGTTACTTCCCTGGACAATATCTTTGTTAAGATGAATGTTGTGGGTTTAACAGTAGCCCTCAAAAAGATATTTCTTTATTTTGACCTTAGGAGCCTCTGAAGATGACTTTATTTAGAAAAGGGTTCTGGCAGATATAGTTAAGTAAAGCCTCTTGGAATGAGAATATCCTTGATTATTTAGATGAACCCTAAATCCAGTTATATGTGTTCTTTTAAAGGACACAAGAGAAGCCAATGCAGACACAGGGAAGACTGTGAAGGAAGCAGAGGAGATTGGAGTTATGTGGTCATAAACAAAAGAATGCTTGGAACTACTAATATCTGGCAGAAGAAAGGAAGATTTATTCTTAGAGGCTTCCGAGTGGGCATAGACCTGCCAATAGCTTGATTTTAGATCCAGCCTCTGGAAGCATGAGATAATAAATTTTTCTTCTTCTAAACCACCAATTATTTTATTAATTATTTACAGCAGCCATGTGAAACAGATAATAATGAGATTCTAGGAGAACTTATCCAATGTGCTGCTGCTCAAATATGTCAAACTCTTGCCTTCCTTGGGACTTGTTATGCCCTCTGCCTGAACAGGCATTCACCAATTATCTCCCTCACTCCCACTTACCTCTGTCTTCTCAAATACAATTTGATGTGAGAAACTTTTCCCTTTAGATCTTTTTAACATGATCTAAAATTGTAAACCCAGCACATACTAGTGTGCTCTATTTTCCTTCTCGTTGTTGGCTGTTTCCTATCACTAAAAGATAGGCTTTAAATGAATGACGATCCTGTTTGTCTTGGTCACTAGAAAGTAATTACTCAATAAATATCTGTTGAGAGAGAGGCCATCTCTCTGTTTTTGTTATTTGTTTTTTGAAGAGATGGGGAGATAACATCCAATTAGTAAAGATTTAATATTCTGGTGGCAAAATCATATAGGCAAGATTATATAAGTGATGACCTCCGGTTCCTTGCAACAAGTTTATTAACTGTTGTAGGAGACCAGCATATGGTTCCCCAAAATATGAAGGATTGTTGACCTGAAGAGAATTAAGATGAATCAGATTCCGGAAAGCTCTCTGTCCTCGCGCTGTTTAACTAAAAGTAGGATATGCATTTACAAAGACAGAAGGTGTCCTGCCTCCTTCCCCACAGAGAACAAAGATTAATCATTGAGGATAGCTATAGACCCTTAACATCCTGGAGAAGATGCCAGAGGAATCTACCATAATGAGCTTTAATAATTTAAGTATCTGCCAGATTTTTGCTGTGCCTCTAGTTGGTACTTATTATCTTTCAACCTCTTATTTCTGTAAAACTGTACTATTATTTGTTGAAGATACAATATAGAGTAAAATTGACATCCACCTCTGACAACTAGTCATTTTCTGTATGTTTCCATATAAATATAACCTATACTTGTCAATAAACTTGTTTCTTTTCTTTTATTCATCTATCTTTTTTAACTAGATTCCATTCCAGCTAAGAATTATGATGAGGGGTCATTTTCCTCCTCCTGTTATGGTTTGTATATGGGGTGACCCCAAAGACTATCGGGTTGAAGACTGATTCCTCAATGAAGAAATGTTCAGAGCTGGGGCTTTTGTGAAGTGATTGGGTCATAAGAGCTCTGATCTCATCACAGAATTAATCCATTTATGAATTAAAAATTGGATGGCATTATGGGGAGGCACTATAAATTTTAGGAGATGGGGCCTATTTGGAAGAAGTAGGTCACTTGGGGGCGTGCCTTGGAAGGGTGTGTTTTGTGCCCAGCCCCTTCCTCTATCTTTTCCTCTCTCTGCTTGGTGGCTGCTATGATGCAGCAGCTCCTGTCCAACCTTCCTTCTTCCATGATGTCCTTCCTCACCTCAGGCCCTAAGCCATGAAGCCAGGTGACCAGAGAGTGAAGCCTCTAAAATGATGAACCAAAAGGAATCTTCCCTTCTCTAAGTTGTTTTTTTTTTTTTTTTCAGGTATTTGTCACCATAATCAAAAGTTGACTAACACAGACTCCAAATTCATTGCTGATGCCAAAACATGAGAAACATATGTGTGTACATTAGGTATAAATAAACTATTTGTGAAATGTACTCTCTTTAATACTGAGATGTATTATATAACAAATGTTTTGTTTTTATCTTGGATATTTCCATAGCCTTGGCTTTTAATTCTTAGGCATTAAGTTTCTTTATGCCTAGTTCTCATGCAAGTAGTTAATGATGTGTAAACACATTTTTAATACAATAGGAGAACATGCTATTTAAAGAATCCCTGCTGGTGTAAGTGACTCCTTTTTAATATAATGACATGGTCAGTGCTCAGTCTTTCTGAATCAATTGCTTTAAATAACACATTTGCCACTTTGATGACAGATGAGCTTGTTCTTTTAATTGAGCATTTTTTTCATAAATTAGAGAAGATATGAAGATGAAGGTAGCATTTTTATTTGCTGTTGGTTGGAGGGAACATCAGAACTAGAGTTAAGAAGTTTCATATTTATACAATAATATTGTGGAGTTTTAGTTATTCATAGGAATGAATCATTGAATTAAGAACATTTTTTTATTGAGACATGACCTTTGCTTTCAAACTTTCTGAGATATCATAAAAATCACACATATTCTCTCACTTTTCAAGGGTGAGAATTTATTTTATGATCTTTAGCTAATTACAAATTTAATCAGCTTCCAATTATCTGGCACATTTTTAAGCAAGAATGTGCTATTTCCAAGTATATTTCTTAAACACTACAAAGTAAAATTTTTATTTTACTTTCTTGTTAAAATTACATATGAGTAATTTTTTCAATTTATATGTTTTGTTCTTTAATTCCATGTAAAGAGTCACCTGATTCAGTCACACTATAACTTTTGGTTCTTCTTTTATTTAGAATTAAAATATCAAAGAATTATTTCTAGAGAAATTATTTTTTCTTGAGTAATAATATCAGAATATTGATCCATCTCATCAAGTAAATTTTTTCTGTGAATAAATAAAATGTGCTATAGTTTGGATATAGTTTATTTACCAACAGTTTGTGTGCTGGACGTTTGATTGCCAGTGTGGTAGTGTGAAGTGACTTGTGGAGGATAATTAGTTCATAAAGGCTCTATCCTCATGTAAGGATTAATGCTGTTTCCTGGGAGTGGTCAGGCCTGATACAGTGAATTAGTTCCCATGAGAACAGATAGTTATAAAAAGAGTGAGCCTAACCTCTCCGTGGTCTCTTGTTCTTCCATCATGCCAGATGAACACTCACTTCTTTTCACAGGGCCATTTTCCTTTCTGTCTTTGAGCATGTTGTAATACAGCCAGATGGGCCCCCACAAGATGCTGACTCCATTCTGTTTGGATCCTCCAGTCAGCAGAACTGTGAAACAAATAAATCTTCTTGCTTCATGCTACACAGAAATTGTGGCATACAAACACAAAACATTCCAAAACCAAAGCATAATAAAAAAAATGTTGATCAACATTTGGTTTAGTCTACAGAATGAAAGAGAGGAAACAACTGAACAATTTTAAGAATTGAAAATCATTATAGGAAATTCCATTAAAACAAAATTTTATCAACATTTATTAGACAAAGAAAAACATTATACAAGCCTGCTGCAATACAGAGAGAGGACAGAAGTCAATCTGAGCTCAACTCTACCAAATCAAAATATTAGATGATCTTTAAGGGATGAAATGAGCTTGTTGAAAAGTACTAGAGGGCATTAGGCAGAGGTTGATCAAAGAAAAACTCCTTGAGTTATACAACTGCCAAGAGGGTTTAAGAGTACATACATCTCACAGAGGAAGAGGAATAACTTATGATTATGTTTTCTACAGAACATGCTCAAAGAAAAGGGAAAAGAAAGATCTCTATGGTTAGTCCATGGGGATTCTGTAATGGCCAGTATGAGAGAAAGATCAGGAGCTTAGAGGCAGGAAGAAGCCTATCAAAAGTTCAGCCTAACTGAGCAAAATGTTAAGAATTTCTTTGTCAATGGTATGTTAAATTTTTAAAATGTGGAGATTTTTTCTTATAGACTCAATGTCTTATAGAACTAAATTCAGTTATCAAAAATCAGTAAAAAAGGTAGACCGTTTCATCTTCTAAGATCTCTTTCTTTCTTTAGTATTCTGTAGTTTTCATTGTAAGGTCGTTCACCTCTGTCATTAAGTTGACACCCAAGTATTTTATATATTTATTTATTGATTGATGCTATTGGAAATGGGGGAGTTTTCCTCATTTCCCTTTCAGAGGATTTTTCACTGATATACAGAAATCCCTTTGATTTATGGGGGTTGATTTTGTATCCTGCTACTTTACTGAATTCATGTACTAGTCCTAGAAGTTTTCTGGTGGAAGTTTTTGGGTCTTGTATGTATAGAATCATATCATCGGCAAATAGTGATAATTTGAGTTCTTCTTTACCTATCCATATCGCTTTAATTTATTTTGCCTGTCTAATTGATCTGGCCAGTGTTTCAAGAACTATGTTAAATAAAAATGGTGAAAGAGTGCATCCCTGGCTTGTTCCAGATTTTAGAGGGAATGCTTTCAAATTTTCTCTATTTAGAATGATGTTGTCCAGGGGCTTAGCATAGATAGCTTTTTTGATGTTGAGATATGTTCTTGTTATCCCTTAGTAATATAGTGTTTTGAACATGAAGGAGTGCTGTATTTTGTCAAATGATTTTTCTGTGTCTATTGAGATGATCACATGGTTCTTAAAGTCTATTGATGTGATGAATTACATTTATTAATTTCCATATGTTGAACCAAACTTGCATCCCTGGGATGAACTCCACTTGATGATGGTGAACTATCTTTTTGATATGTTTTTGTGTTTGGTTTGCCAGAATTATATTTAAAAATTTTGCATATTGGTCTGAATTTTTCTTTTCTTTTCTCTGTTGTTGTTGTTGTGTCTTTTCCTGGTTTTGGAATCAGAGTGATATTGGCCTCATAGAGTGTATTTGGAAGTGCTCCCTCTTTTTCTGTTTCCTAAATTGAAGAATATTTGGTATTAGTTCTTCTTTAAAGGTCTTGTAAAACTCCACTGTGTATCCATCCAGTCCTGGGCTTTTCTTGGTTGGTAGGGTTCTGATGGCATCTTCTGTTTCATCACTTGAAACTGATCTCTTTAAATTGTGTATATCATCCTGATTCAGTTTGGGCAAATCATGTGACTCTAGAAATTTGTCAATGCCTTTCATATTTTCTATTTTATTGGATTATAAGCTCTTAAAATAATTTCTAATTATCTTATGTATTTCTGTAGTGTTTGCCCTTCAGTAGATGAATGGGTAAAGAAAATGTGGTATATTATACAGAATGGAATATTTTTCAGCATAAAAAGAGAATAAAATCATGGCATTTGCAGGTAAATAGATGGAGCTGGAGAATAGAATATTAAGTGAAATTAGCAAATCCCCCCAAACCAAATGCTGAATGATTTCTCTGACTTAAGGATGCTCATTCATAATATGCTGCAGGGGACATGGGATGGGAGGATTAAATGAACTCTAGATAGGGCAAAGAAGAAAAGGAGAGGGAGAGGAAGACAGGGAAAATAGGAGTAGAAAAGATGGTAGAATGCAATGGTAATCATACCCTAAGTACATGTATGAAGACATGAAGGATGTGACTCTACTTTGTGTACAATCAGATATATGAAAAATTGTGCTCTATATGTGTAATATGAATTGTAATGCATTCTGTTGTCATATATAACAAATTAAAATTAAAAATTAAAAAATGATAAAAAGTCAGTAAAGCAGGAATTCATGTACTTTTAATTATTAATTGTTATTATAGCATATTCAGCATTATTTGTTAGGCAGCAACTCAAAAACATAATGTGGAGAAAAATATTTATGTACCATGGTTTTTCCAATGTAACTTTGGCTAAACTGTTTTAAAATTTATAAATTATAATTACAAGTTTGTGACAGCTTCTTGCTCCCAATAAAAAGAATCTGGATATAATGGAAAGTAAAACCAAAATAATTTTGGCATTTTCTTCCTCTGTAATTTTGGGTATAGCTTATGTGGATGACATGATCAAGATATCTGGGTATTAATAAATGAATTATTTCAAAATGGGAAGTAAGGCAAAGTTGACCATTTAGACATGTAACATCATCCTATGCTTTGTCCTATAGGTCCATTCTACTCTCTAGGCAACGGTAACTTTGCCTAACGGTAACTTTGTCTAACGTACTATATTGTATTGGTTAGGTCTAGACATTTCTTAGTTCTATAAAATTAGATACTAATTTATAGGAAACACATTAAGAGAACATTTTTATGCCCTGTAAGCACAAAAAAGTCAAACAATTTTGTAACTAACATAACATTGTATTTAAAATTTATTGCATTTTTTATGAATTTGGGAAATAAATTTTTCAAAATTTCTTCAGAAATAGTTTTCTATTCTTTTGGCATAAATCATGACATGTTCCTACTACTAATTGTGGAAATTTTTTTTAATTTGGAATTACAATTTGACAAGAAACTGAAGAGAAAACTGTTATATTCCCTTAGTTTGGGAGTACAAGACCTTTTTCTTATTTTTTTCTTTTTCTTCCTTTTCAAATACTGATAGTTTCTCTGTAGTCACTTTTCAATTTCTTTCTGATTTAGAAATCTATCAACTACTCTCTTCCAGTTTTTTTTTTCCAAAACAGGTGTGTGTGTGTGTGTGTGTGTGTGTATTTGAGTGTGTGTCTGTGCACATCCATGCACATAAAGTACATGTTGGTGCATGAACAATGTATGGTAATGGATTAGAAAATAAAAAATAAGCAGAATATTCATTCTTATTACATTGCTGAAAGGACCCAGACTTTATACTTGTAGGTAAGAGAACTATAAATTGTGTTAGTTGGCTTTCCTCTCACTGTGATAAAATACCTGAGAAAATTAAAATTAATTTAAAATAGAAAAAAATTAATTTGGGTCATCATTTCAAGTATCCATGAACATTTGGTTTTATTGTTTCTGCATCACTGATGAGGAAGAACAACATGGCAAGGAGCATGCGTGGTCAGGAAGGGGACAAAGACAGATACAGATAAAGAGAGACATTGTTTAAGGACAAAATATGCCTTCAAAGGTATCCACCAGTGACCCCCTTCTTCTAAGTAGACCCCATCTGCTAAAGTTTCTCCCACCTCCCAACAGCATTACCAGCTGTGATGCAAGCCTTCAACATAAGAGCCTTTAGGGAAAATTTCAAAAACCAAACTATTGACATTCTGCTCCTGGGTCCCAAAAGTTCATGTCCATCTCATAATGAAAAATACATTTAGTCTGTACTCAAGGGTTTGCAAAGTCACAATATTTTAAGCATTTCTTAAAAGTCCAAGTCCAAAATTTCTCTGAGACTCAAGGTAAACTCTGAGCTATGAGGCCTATAATATTTTTTTAAATTAAAGTTACATATTTGCGACATAAGATAGCACACAGAAAACATTCCAAAAGTGAGGAGTAGGGGCATTGAAAGGAGGAATAGGCCCCAAAGAAAAATTGAGCACAGCAGGGCAAACATTACATCCTGTAGTTCCATGTCTGCCTTATGGGGCATGTGGGAGAAGAATGTGCACTGAAAGGGTGAACATTTCTGCCTGAATGGCTTTATTAGTTGTAATCTGTATGCCTACTCTCTTGAGCTAGCTTTGTTTGCTGCCTTCAGCTTTCACTTTCATAGCTTCATGTTGCCTTCTCAGGGGCTTCCCACAGTAATTCTGACCATGCCACATGTTTCCTAACTTCCCAGGCCTTATTTTCCTTTTAAATTATTTTATTTTATTTGTTTTTATGTGGTGCTAAGGATAGAACCCCATGCCTCACACATGGTAAGCAAAAGTGCTCTGCCACTGAACTATAGCCCCAGCCCTCCCAGGCCATATTTGAAATTGCAGTTGAAGCCTCTGTCACCCCATAACTCTTGCAATCTGCATGCCTGAAAAACTAGTACCACGTGGGTGGATGATGCTAGTTCCTCTGTCAGCAGGAAGAGCAGCTGGATTCACTGAGATGAGAGCTACAGCATCATCTGAGTGCCTGGATGGCTAACCATGGTTAAAAAAAAATCCTAAAGAAATAAGTTTGTAGGTGGCCTTTGGGAGCAGAGTTCCTAGGTGCTCTTTTCTCAGAGCAAAGTATTTCAAATGTGTTTATACTTTTACACCCTTGAACCTGCCATGGGTTATTTCTGGATAATTCCTGAAATGCTTTTAGTGCATCTTTCCCATTGAGCTATTGTAGAGTACATGGCTTCTTTTTAAGGGTGCTAATCTCTTTAACAACCACACCTTCTGTGGCCTCAGGTTTGCAGGCACTTTTCTGACTCAGTGTCAAGTTTTTCAAAGCCTTCTGCTCTTCCTCCTTCTTCTAATTCTAAAACCTGACTAAAAGCATTCAGAAATACAGATTCTACATTACAAATAGTATGCTGCCTTAAAATAATATTCCCTAGGTTAATTTTTCTATCACCTTTAAATTCAGCTTCTCACAAAATCTCAGGTTATGGAAAAAGTATAGGCAAATTCTTAGCTAGAGTGTTTCATGAGTGGGTCTCTAGTATGATTCATAATAGAGTCTTCATTCCCCTCTGAAACCTTGTAACTTCAGTCTTTATCATCTACATTCCTGTCAGCATTCTATGTCTTCTCTAGGCTGCATCTTTATAAACATTTCTAAACTTCTGCCAATAAGTTCTGAAGAATTATAAAACACATCATCAGATTTAGTCATAGAAACTGCCTCACTTCTTCATATCAATTTTCTTTGTTAGTTGGTTTTTCATCACTGTGTGAGCACCGAGAAGATTATGTGAGGCTAAAACAAGAGGGGGGCATCTGTGAGCCAACAGGCCTCAGAGGAAGCCAAATTAACTCTGCCAACACCTGATTCTTACACTTTCAGCTTCTAGAACTGTGAGAAAAATAAATTTCTATTGTTTAATCCATCCAACCTATGGTATATTTGTTAATCAGAAGAGAGCTTGAAAATTAATATACTCACATTTATTTTTATTACTTATAGTCAATTGATCTTGAGTACTTCAAAGCATGCCTTGCATACATATTTGATGTATGTTGTTAGCTTTAACTTGTAAATTGCTCCAGAGCAAATGTGATATGCCAAATGGATTGCCATAAAAGCATAACTTCTGCAGCTACATTATGTATGCTTAATTAATTTCCTTCACATATAGTTTTTTAATTTCCAAAATATAATCTATTAGAAAAAATTACTAGTTAATAGTTATGAATACCAAAATTAAGCTAGATAATATACCCAAAGTATAGTCCCTTTTTGTCAATTTGAAATCATAAAAAAAGTCATTACAGCCCTAAAGTTCCCTGCGGGATTGTTTCCTTCTGTTTCAACTTCATGGAAAGTCACCTTCTCTTTCTCGATCCTAAGTTCCTCACTCCACTAGAGGGTTTATTTACAGGCGCCTGCTCTAATAAGCCTTATGTATAAAAACCACTTTCTGAGTGTCAGTTTACTGGGGAAAAGGGTTTTTTTTTAAAAAAGCAAACTAAGAAAGTGGTATTAAAAATGATCCTAAGAAGAAGACTCTAAAATCAGATTTTGTTACCAGATTGCACTTTCAGGAGTTAGCAATAAAAACTTTATTTGGAATATGGATATATCGTGAAATATTGCAGTAGTGCAATTACTAGAAACCTTGGTGTGATTGGCTGTCTTGATATTTACGAAAATGTGTGGGCTGGTGGAAATAGTCACTTTAATAACTATGATATTAATGATGAGAATTATTATGTCATAGGACATAGATGCCTTAAGGCTGAAGATAATCAATTAAGGTGAGTGATAAAATCCAGGTGATTTCTTTGGCAAATTGTAAAAAGATTCTGATCTGCAATTGGAAGACAGAAAAAAGGCTGAGGGTAAGGTTCAATATTGTATTACCAGAGTGTCAGGTCTTCAGAGATGGTTTCATTTTCACCCTAGAAAGACTCTTATACCAAGATTGTGAGACTCACTGAAAAGAAGTAGAACTGAGACTTGGTATGGAGATACAGAGGTATTGTCCTCAGAAATTTTTAATCGCTAGGTCCTGTCAATCACTCCAAGCCTGCTGAAGTGATTCATTCCTTACAAGAGGCTGGAGATACCTTGTGCTTGAAGATTATCAAAGGCTTCTGCCTTGTAAGACAACATGATCCACCTGCCATTAGTATCCCCTCTTTCCTCATCTCCTGGACAATATTCCAATGATTAGAGACAAATTATAATACAACTTGACCCCCAAATATCTGAATTATGCAAGTAAGTAAATGAATTATATAGTAAGGAGCTTCAGGGTGTTGCTACTTTATACTATCAGATCCAGGAGAGCATATGTGGCTGCTAGATCAATGTTGGAATACAAAAGTGGATAGATGTGATATAATTAAAAAGAAATGACTGTTTCATGATTCAAGATTTAATACTTGGACAATGACCTTGAAACATGTTGTTCAAGTGAATAAATGAATAAAGCCAATAAAGACTCAAGTGAGACTGTTAGTGTGAGAATACTATGTGAGGCTAGAAAACCCACCAGATGATCATGTTCCACAGGGAAAGCCAGAAAATTGCTCACTTATCAATGTTATAAGGAACGGGCATCAGCATCAGAGTGGATAGGCATAGAATGTACTAACATAGAGCAGAGCACTAGCATCACTGTTAATTTCAGAGGTAGATTCCTCTCTAAACCAGACTGAAAGTAAGAGATATTTTTATTTCCTAAAAATTCTCCATTTCAGAGCAAGTGGCAAAGACTTGTGTCAAGTTTCAAGACCTAAAACATGCAGATTGTGGTCCTCAGCATTATTTATTTCAACATTCTCCTAAAAAAGAATTAAGTTAATACAATAAGCAGTACAGTATTATAAACTTTCCTGAGTAAGAGTCTCAATTTTCTTTATTTCTATGAATTCATAAAACAATGAAGTAGTATTCTCATATTAGTTGATAGTGTAATTTACCTAGATTATGTAGTTATGGTCAAATTAATTTTGAAAGAGAAATTTTTCACTTATGTTAAGTTCTTTTGAAAATGCATTGATTATACTCTTGTTCAACAATATTTTATTTTTGCATTTTTTCAGATTTTTTCCTTTAACCAATTTTATTTATTTATAATATTTATTCATTACATTTGTATTTTCTTACAGATCCTACCAACTTGAAAAGGCATTATCATCATTATTTTTCCAGTCTCTTTTAGTTTCGTTTACTCACTAAAGATGAACACAGTTCAGTGAATTTACAGAGTAGAGACTTTTCTTCTTATTCCTGGAGAGAATGGTCAAAAATATAAGAAGATTCAGTTCCATAAGAGTTAGTCAATATTACAGGCCATATTTGAAAACTGGAAACTATCAAGATAAATTAATGTATTCTGTCATAATTTCAGTGCTTAGTTGTATTTTGATGGCATCTTTAAAAGTGATGAATGTACTGTCCATATCCCTTCTCAGTTTTTACCCATAAGCCAAGCTTGTCCTTATCCACTATTGATGTATACAGCTACAGCTAAGTTCTAGTTCATGGGAACATTTACATTGTACAGAGCAAATACCTTATAACTTTACCCTGTAATGCTTCATTTAATTTTTCTCTGATAAATGAATAAATATTTACTAATTTTCTTTCTTAAACTAAATATAGCTACTTGTTTTCTTTCTTTTATTATACCATTTAATGTATGACTATTCATAATCATAAAAACAAGTATAAAAAGAATATCTGTTATCCAAATTGCCTTTTGAAATGGTAAAAGGCATCTGAAAATGGTAAAGACACAAAGAATAGACAGTTCTATGACTATTAAATCACATGAAAAAAGATCAAAACTGTGTATCTAATTTGTTGTAATTATTATGAACATAAAAGATTTGAAAATTAAATGATTAAGAAGATGATATGATATTACAAGGAGGTTAGAGATATGAGTCTGTTACAGAAAAAGGGCAATTCTTGTAAAATGAACTTAAGGAACCCAATTAAGCTTCCAGAATTGCAAACACAACTCCAAATAAACCTGAAGATTTTTCTCTGGTTACTAATGAGAAGCCTGAATGATTTTGCCAAAAGGTTATTTGTTAATTAGAACCACGTGGAATTTTGTCCTGTGATTCAGAAACGGAGCCAGCTGCTATTACATTAGAGTTGCATGCAAGCACAGCTATTGCAGAAACCACCAAGCTGAAATTACTGGGCAATGACTCTAGATAAGTAAAATTTTTATGCAATTGATTTTATTGCAGTAAAAGTTTGAATTTCATAAGATTTAATGTAAAAATAATCTTTCAAAAGTAGGATATCTTTTGCTTTTTTTAAAGGCAAATGTAATGTCCACTTCTAAAGTATAAATTAAATAATGTTGTTAGAATGTAAACTTTATGGGGAAGAATGCTCTTTTTTGCCTATACCTTCAAGTAAAATTGTAAACATAAAATGACTTTTGACTTGGATATACCTATTTATTATGCCCAATAATTTTTCATTTTGTAAAAAATTGCCCCATGTGATTAAAACACTTATGTACACAGGTATAGAAGAGCAAAAGGAACCAGAGATCCTGTTAACATACATGTACAGGCTCATGTTGAGGCACACTGAAATACTTGAAGACTTTAAGAATGAATCAAAGTTTCATTGCTTTCTTTGTGCTCATAGTAATGAGATTATCTTTGGAAACCCATCTCTTAGTGAGCAACTTTAGTAAGTAGGATAGAGTTGAGGACTGAACTGTGTCTTCCTCAAAGTTCTTAGATAGAAACAGCACAAAATGTGACATTAATTGGAGATAAGACATATAAATTCCTTAAAAAAGTATTTAAAGTTAACTGAGGTCAGAAAGGCAGGGCCATAATACAATGAAATTGGTGTTAAAAGAGTAGAGACTCCCAGGATGCACATACACAGAGGAAAAGCCAAATGAGAACACAGCAACAAAATGGTTCTCTGCAAGCCAAGATGAAAGGTCTCAAGAGTCAGCAACCCTGTTGGAACCTTGATCTTGCACATCCAGCTTCAAGAATTGTATAATAATAATAATAATAATAATAATAATAATAATAATAATAAATTCAATAAAAACAACTCTAAGTTTCTGTTGATTAAGCCACCTCATCTGTAGTGTTCTGCTAGGCAGCTCAAGTGCACTAATACGGATTTTAATTAAATATCTCTATTTGTGTGTTAATTTATTGGTGGAAATAAAAGAGAAAAGAGATTTTTCTTGATGTCTGGGAGACATAAGAAGTGTTGGGAAATTCAGAAGACTTGGTATTGTGAATTCTCACCCAAGCAGGCACTGCTCCAGCATTGGAAATCCTGCAAGACACATTTGAAGTGCCCACCTCCAATTTCCCTTGCATGCCAACAGCAAGGCCAAAGGTCTGTAGTTTGTGGGCAGTATTGATTTATAGTGGCTGCAAGGTTTTCATCAAAAGTTCAACTTATTTAAATGACTAAAAAATATTAGCCAAATTCTCTATTTAAAATTGTTTTAATAGAGTTTTCACAAAGTCTGAAACTTCTGTCCTCAGCTCAGTTTTGCTCTTAAGACTTGTCCTTGAGAATTAGAGTGGATTGATGGTAGCGGCTAAGAGCTTCATGGTCTGCACTGATTTTTGATATTCTTCTTCAAAGAAGCTGTGATTTAAGACCCTTGTGCTGATGAATTTGATAAGCTTCATGACAGTTGATAATATTTTTTCCAGATAGTTTGCTGTGTTTCTAATGCTAATGTGTGGCAATATAGAACAGAGTAATACTAGATCTGGGGCCAAGCAGTACATTGTTGTATTAAAAAAAATTCCCCAAATTTTGTCCAAGGGCAACTCTAACATTGCAAATAAACCCTTCACAATTACAAGGGCACTGGTGCCCTAGCAGCCTTTTATAAAGAGGCTCCTAACTTAGGGAATCTTCCTGGAGAGCTTCTGGGTTAACTTAATAGATGCATACCAATATCTGATTGGAATAAAAGAATGTACATTCGTTTTTTTGTATTGTTGTTGTTGCTTGTTTGTTTTAATTGATTTTATTTTTTAAATATATGACAGCAGAATGCATTACAATTCTTATTACACATATAGAGCACAATTTTTCATATCTCTGTATATAAAGTGTATTCACACCAATTCCTGTCTTCATATATGTACTTTGGATAATGATGTCCATCACATTCCACCATCATTGCTAACCCCCTGCCCCCTCCCTTGACCTCCCACCCCTCTGCCCTATCTAGAGTTCACCTATTCCTCCCATGTTGCCCCTCCCTACCCCACTATGAATCAGACTCCTTATATCAGAGAAAACATTCGGCATTTGGTTTTTTTAAGGATTGGTTAACTTCACTTAGCATCATCTTCTCTAACTCCATCCATTTACCTTCAAATGCCATGATTTTATTCTCTTTTATTGCTGAGTACTATTACATTGTATATATATGCCACTTTTAAAAAATCCATTAATATATTGAAGGGCATCTAGATTGGTTCCACAGTTTAGCTATTGTGAATTGTGCTGCTATAAACATTGATGTGGCTATGTCCCAGTGATATGCTGTTTTTAAGTCCTTTGGGTATAGACTGTGAAGAGGGATAGCTGGGTCAAATGGTGGTTTCATTCCAGGTTTTCCAAGGAATCTCCATACTGCTTACCATATTGGCTGTACCAATTTTCAGGTCCACCAGCAATGTATGAGTGTGCCTTTTTCCCCACATCCTCACCAATACTCACTGTTGTTTGTCTTCATAATAGCTGCCATTCTGACTGAAGTGAGATGAAATCTTAGAGTAGCTTTGATTTGCATTTCTCTAATTGCTAGAGATGATGAACATTTTTAAATATATTTGTTGACTTATTGTATATCATCTTCTGAGAGGTGTTTGTTCATGTCCTTGGCCCATTTATTGATTGGGTTATTTGTTTTTTGGGTGTTTAGCTTTTTGAGTTCTTTATATACCCTATAGATTAGTGCTCTATCTGATGTGTGATGGGTAAAAAATTGCTCCCAGGATGTAGGCTCCCTGTTCACCTCACAGACTGTTTCTTTTGCTGAGAAGAAACTTTTTAGTTTGATCCAACCCATTTATTGATTCTTGGTTTTAATTCTTGTGCTATAGGAGTCTTATTAAGGAAGTTGGGGCCTAATTACACATGATGAAGATTAGAACCTACTTTTTCTTCTAATAGATGCAGAGTCTCTGGTTTAAATCCTAGGTCCTTGATCTATATTGAGTTGTTTTGTGCATGGTGAGAGATAGGGCTCACCATTTCATTTTGTTGCATATGGATTTCCATTTTCCCTACCACCATTTGTTGAAGAGGCTATCTTTTCTCCAATGCATTTTTTTGGTGAAAAAGGAAGAAATTACATAGCTTTCTGTTTTATTTTTAAAACTCTAACCCTAACTCTCTTTTGACATAGTATACAAAAATACATCAGTTCTGGAATTAATGATATCATACTACTGAGGCATTGCTTTAATGTTTTTTTTTCTTCTGACATAAGCTGTAAACATATTGACAATTCCAGTGCCTGGGGCTTTACCATTTTTCTACATTCATGTAAATTAATTCCCAAGTTATTAACGTTTTAATGACCTGAAAGGATGTTACCTTCAGTTCCCATGTAGTTTTTTTTTAATTTGTTCTACTTATTTATACATAACAACAGAATGCATTTCAACTCATTGTACACAAATGGAGCACAACTTTCCAATACTATGATTTTACACAATGCAGAGTCACATCATTTTGCAATAATAGGGTAATAATGTCCATCTCATTCCACCATCCTTCTTACCCCCACACTCCCTACCCTTCCCTCAGTCCCCTCTGCCCAATCCAAAGTTTCTCCATTCTTCCCTTTCGCCACCCCCATTATGGATCAGTATCCAGTTATCAGAGAAAACATTTGACCTTTGGTTTGGGGGGATTGGCTTATTTCATGTAGCATGATATTCTCCAACACCATCCATTTATCTGTAAATACCATAATTTCATTCTTTTTTAAGGCTGATTAATATTCCATAATGTATATATACCACTGTTTCTTCACTCATGTATTTAAGGTTGGTTCCACAGTTTTTCCACTTAAAATAAATATCCATATTAAACTATAAAAATATAGTGGATTCCAATAAATAGGTTAGAATTTTGTTTTCAAAATTATAATCTTAGAATTCTTTAGTCATAGTGTGGTGTGGTCCAAAAAGAAAATATATCTGTAGGTTATCTGTTACTATTATCTAAACAGATTGTTGTATTTCTCTGTGTGATTTCTGATTTTACCAGGATTAGAGCATGGGAGATATACATATTTGTGCCCTCTAGCACTCTTCTCAGGGAAAAGAAATATATACTCAACATCCATAGCATCTTTTCCTCTTTAACACTCTTCAATTTAGAAGTCAGACCATGTTTCCTTTCAAGGTGAAGGGGTATATCAAAAACCCATACAGTTAATCTAAATCATACTTAATACCTTTGTTCCTTTTCAAGAAAAAGAACCTACATGACAATCCAATATGTCAGCCAAATCCAAAGCTCTTGATATGACGTTCCAGAGGTTACTTTGTCTTCTTCAAGTAAATGATGATATTAACAACTTCACATTAAGAAAAGGTAGACTTTTTTCATTATAGTTCTCCAAAAGTTAATCTCTTTACCTTCATTACAAAGGTTACAAAAATAAAGTAGCACAGTCTCAATTTACTTCTCCAGATCATAGGTCATTGAGTGATTTATAGATTCATTAAGTTCACAAAATGTTTTACTGTAATATCTATAAAGGGCCCATTAGAAAATATAATCTTGATGAGAGAGCAGAATAGGTAAATTAGATGACCTTCCATTTTCAATTGCCAAACGGAAATTGTAAGCAGCTCACATAGATTTAACATTCTAGGAGAGCAATGAGCATATGTTATTTTTAATCACTGTCTCTCTGCAGTGTTCAGTGCAAAGAGCTCAATAATTTCTCACTACACAATGCATACATATGTCAAATCATCATGCTATCTATTATTCAATCTGTATTTGTTTTAGATATTTTTGACCAAAGAAATGAAAGAAAAACACACTCTGGCCAGTTTTATCAGAATGTAAAATAATTCCATATCCATGTAGTCTTTCTTTCTATTTACATTAAATATATATGTGGAAATATGTCACGTTGGCATGCTAGCCAACTCTACTGGGATGAACATGGTCATGCCTCATTACCAGTTGTGTTTCATAGTAAGGCAAGATGCCTTAAATCTACTTAATTACATATCTTCTACTTTTTCTATTTTCTTCCCTGTTTTATTGTAGTCAGCTTCATACTAATTATGGCTTTCACATATACAGATGGAAAATATAGGATCATGAGGTAGTTCTTTTGTTAAAGATTTAGGTTCCAAGTTTTAGTAGAATTTGAAATATACATAATAACTACCAATTAAAGATTCAAATTCTCCTAAAACTGTGTTTTTGACTTGGAGTCAACTTTTCTGCTGGGAAGGGATTCATGGAAATTTTATGCAAATCTAATGTTTATATGACTTTTTTGTTTATATGACTTTTTCTAAAGAAAGAAGCAAAAACATTCCTTAGACACTTAAAGGGTATCAGACCCTCGCATGTTTAAAACCATTACTCCAATAGACAATAGTTAATTCCAGATTACCAACTGGAAACCAGATTCTCTGTTTTTGAGATCGAGGTATAAAGTATTAATTCAATGAAGTTAATCAAATCCATACAAATGTCATTCAGTATTTTTAATAATACTATGATATTGAGTAAGCTGTATTCCATGGACATTTATAATTTATTTTTCAATCACACAGAGGAAGAAAATATTTGGAAATTCAGACTCCTTTTTCCATTAGTAGAATTAAATGTGAGAAAAAAAATTGGGATTCTAATGATTCATTTGTCGCACCTACCAAAGACTGAGAAGTGACACATTGTCCACCCTTTCACTCCACTTTTTTCCACACCTTATAAATGACCTGTAGTTACTGATGTCTGCAGAGTGCCAAAATTAAAAATGAAACCATTTATATCAGAGAGAGAGGACCATCTTTGCAAAGTCTTAGGAAAAATTTTTAACATTCTTGTTTCTTAGAGGGTAAGCAAATAGGGAACTGCAATTATGCTTGTTTGAACCAGATCATGCCCACTTTAGTAGTTCACTATAGATACTTTTTAAACACCATCTTGTTGGCTTTTTCTACAGGTAATTGTAAACAAAAGACATGTATACATGGGTTTGGTAACTAGCTAAAGCTAGAGAATTGTAAAAATGAACATAATTGTTTTTAAGATTACCAGGTTAATAAGGGGATATAGAATTATAAATAAAAGAAATTATGTGACAGAAAGAAAAGAAGCAAGGTTTTGATGAAACTACATGGTACATTCAAAGGTAACAAACTGTATTGGGATTACTGGCTCTAGTGACAAATGGAACTAGAAAATGTTCATGAAGGGATAACATCGGACCCAGATCTTGAGGAATAAGTAGGACTTCAATAAAAATTATTATTTAAAAAATATATTTAGAAGTGGAACAAAATTTACCAATATCTAAATTTTTAAACAACAAACAGAAGCAGTTCAAAATAGGCAATAAAATGAAAAATAATTATAATGTGAAAATATGCATCCCCAATCATGATTGATTATGGAGATGAAATATACTCTCTTCCACAAACACTATTGACCTGAACAATAGTGAGAGGCTCATGGGGTTTTATATTACAGGGATAATGTCCCAGATCCTAAAATTAAAATCTGGAACCAAGGGTGCTCCCAAGGTCCATTACCTGGTGGAATGTCCAGATAGTAGCAGCCCTAGACGGGCCGAAGGCTGTTGGAACTGCTGTACTTGACCTTAGAAAGCCAAGGCTCAGTATTCAATGGTGGGGAAAATATTTCTGACAAAGACACTGCACAGTTGAGATATGCTACAAATGTACCTAAGTGTTTGCTGTGAATAAAATGAAATGAGAAACCAAGGTTAAGATAGAAATTTATTTTACTATCCTGCTAAGTGGGGAGCCAGAGGCAGGCTACAATTAAGGTGGAGGTGGGGAAAGTCAGTCTGATTTCAGTTTCTGAAGGGATCACCTTTGTTGTCTCTTCTCTCATTTCATATTATTTTTTAAAAAAATACAAACACTATTTTGCTTTTATGCCAATCTTTATCTTCCCCCAGCACTGGGGACATTTAAAATATGGAGAAGTTCAGAGAAGGCATCTGGCACCATGAAATCAAATACTTGTTTGTATTGCAAAGTCAAGTTGAAGAACATTGACATTGAACAGGTAGGAATTTATATTTCTTCAAGGTGAGAGAGATCAGGATATTTTACCAAAGCATTCAGCAATAACAAGGACAGCTCTTTATCTGTTGGGCAACCTTAGGAGAAAGGGAATTCCAGCTTGAGGTAACAACTCATGGAAAGGTACAGAGGCTTACAGGACCTTGATGGAGAGATGTTTTTTTGGACAAATGACAAAAGAAGAGGGTAATGAAATTGGTTGCCTCTGGAATGCCAATGACCTTAAATGCAGGAAAAAAGGGCTTTCAGAATTTAGTCTCAAAGCCCATAAGTAATCATTAATATTTTATGTATGTGGGTGATGAGATTTGTATTTCAACAATATCACTTCAAAGGCAGCTTCAGGGATAGATTAGACCGGACAAGAGAAACACAGGAGGCCAAGAGAGAGGCAAAGAAAATTTTAAAAAAGTTTACTTTAGACTGACATTTCAGAGATAACAGTGCTGTGAAAGGAAAGAACAGCTTTAAGTGGCATTCTGTAAGTCACACTAGAGGGCTTGGTTGTGCATTTTTTACTTTGCTCGCTGGAGTGGATAGAGTAAACCAAAGTTTACTCTTTGGGAATACCATTATCAAAAGCACAAATCCCAAGGAAAGGAAGAGAAGATTTGGGAAGGACAATGATGGTTACTTCCATTTTAGATGCTTTGATTTAAAGGTGTGTGTGAAAATTCCAGAAGGGAATCCAAAAGGCAGTAAGTGATTCTCTGGATTAACATAATAGAAAGTTTTATTTTTCCCCCTGATTTTAATTTCAGACTAGGCAATACCAATCAGAAGACTGGCCTTCTGCAAGCACTAATGGAAGAAAACTGGTTCATTCCAAGTTATATTTAACTGTGGATGCCAAAGACACTGCATTCGTCTGCATCATTCTTGCATCAAGGGAACTCAGGAAGGACCATCATGAGAGCTTACCATCACCTCTGCCTAGAACTGGTTCAACAGTGGACACCACTTTCGTTCACATTGTGTTAGCTAAAATTAGCTCGCATGGAAGAGCTTTAGTTCTTATGTAAGTGCAAAGCAACCATGAGTCAACTTGATAAATCAGAGCCAGAGACTGGTATGAAGGTCTTGGGCTTTCCATGGTGGAAGATTCAAGATAAGTAATTTTGTGGTTTGAATTGTAAAATGTTTCTGCAATTTTTCTATATAATTTTAACATAATTTACCTCCCAAATAAAATATGTTGTTTAATGTTAACTGACATCAATCACTGATATTTCTTGATCAATTTCAATGAGAACTCAATTATCTCCCTATTTGGTGCTAGTACATGATTTGACTTGAAATGCAGAATTTTAAATCAAGGAAAGTCAGTTTTTCAGGCAAAGTAAGGAGCAAAGAATGAAGCCCTTTCTTTTTAGTGTATAAACTATGGAAGTTTACTAATACTATGGTTTTCCACACATCCAAATTTTAGTTCTCAAGTAAGAGGAAATAATGTTTCATAGAGAAAAATAACAAGTTTTGTGCAGACATTTGTTTAAACAGGTTTTTGTTTTTGTTTTTTGTTTTGTTTTGTTTTCTGGTTACCATGGATTGAATTCAGGGGCACTCAATCACTGAATCACATTCCCAGCACTATTTTATATTTTATTTAGAGACAGGATCTCACTGAGTTGTTTAGTTCCTCCCTGTTGCTGAGGCTGGCTTTGAACTAGTGATCTTTTTGCTTCAGATCCTCCAGCCCTGAACCACTGAGATTACAGGCATGTGCCACAGAGCCCAGCAAGTCAGTTCTTTATTTCCATCTTTAAGCAGATATTAGGTTATCGATATCTTTCAGAAACTTACTTTACAAAATGAAACTGAAGGCTATTGGTTCTCCAGGTACTAAAGAGTACCAACTTGAACCTGGCATGCTATTCTGAATTTAATATTGTGGTGAATTTGGAATCTACATTTTTAATGACAAACATGATGAGCACTTAGCATATACCAGGAATCATCCTGAATAATACATATCTCTTGGTTAATCCTTACTCAACCCTATGAAACATTACTTCCTGTTACTTCCCCTGTTTTTTTAGGTTGGACAATATTGCTATTGCTCAACCATTTTTGACTCATAGAAACAGAAATTTCATATGATTGAACAATATATGGATAAGAGAAACTTCAGACACTTGTCCAAAATCATAGTACCACAAGCTGGTAAAAAGAGAAAACTAGATTCAAACTCAAAAACCCATTTTATATTTTACACTTGTTTTATATATACATATACATACATATAAACATACACACATGCATGCTTTATACATATAAATTCATATATGAAGAGACTTGAATGGCACATAAACTTAGAAAGTGCATGTTTGTGTGTGTAAGCATGTATGTTCATGTATGTATATATGTATGAATGTATACATACATATACTTTTATTTTTATGAAGAATGCACACTTTTCTTAGGTTTTTCTGTTAAAACATAAAGCAATATTTTACTCTCTGAACTTCAACCTACTACCAAAATTTTTCATTATTTTTTACATATGTAGTCATCACTGGTATTTTCTCTCTCTAACCATGTACCATATATTTAAATTTTGCTTTTTTCCACACTTAACCTGATGGCTAAGTTTGTGATCTTAAAACTTAAAGATGTATTTATTTCTATTCACTGATCTCAACACTCATAACTCACTGCACATTATCTTTTCTGAGCACAACAAGCACAGTGGATTTATAGCTATTTGGGCAGCTTGTATTCCCGTAAGTGGGCCTTAGGGAACCCATTCCTTGTTATCATACAGAGACCAGTCTATAATTAGTGGGAGTCTCCAACACCTCTCTATATTAGAGTGCACCTATGATGCATGAGGTGACATTCATTTAGAACAAAAAACTCATCACTGGCAAAAAGATAGGCTCTACAGTTGTTTTCATTTGATGGATTAAACATTCATCTTTCAATGTTGAATGCTGCTGTTAATCCATATTTATCAAGCATATGCTAGATGCCAACGGGGATTAAATAACAGAAGGTAGATTTTATACTTTTTAACTTTATTATGTCAAACAATGCAAGAGTTATGAATTAATTTTGTAGATAATTAAAACTAAGTATATTTTTATTTTTGTTTCTCCACAAATTATATAAGTGAATAGATAGAATTTGTGTTTCACATTTGTAAATTTAAATTCAAAAAAATTCTTATAATTATATATATATGAAAAGATCATGTGTCAGGCACTGGAGGAGGGTTCAGAGGCGAAATGGTTAGATTATGAAAGCTGTAACCATATCAGTGAATTTGTTTAATTGAGTAATAATTTGAAAGTACTACTAAATAGTGTATGGTCATGACTGGAGGAAGTAGGTCACTGGGAGCATGCCTTTGGGGATTATATTTTGTTTCTGGCTTTTCTCTCTTTCTCTCCCACCCAACTCCTTCCTGCCCACCATGAACTGATTATGGTTCCTCTGACAAGCCCTTCTACCATGATGTTTTGTCTCACCTCAAACCCAGAGCAATGGAGTCTACTAACCGTGGACTAAACTTCTGAAACTATGAGCCCCAAATAAATTTCTCTTCTTTTAAGTTGTTCTTAAAGGTCTTTGGTCACCATGACAAAAAAACTAACACAATAGATTCATATATGTTATGTATTAATGTTCTATCTAAGGATAAAATTGTGTATGATTTTGTATATAATTTTTACAAAACCCACTTTATGTATCTTTTAGAAAACCTAGTACACCTACACACCCAGCCCCATCTGCTTTGCTCTGCTTCCTGATTTTTGTGGCTCCTTAATGGATCAAAACCATTCCAGGACAGACATCTCCATCATCTATCTCCTTATCTTCTAGTTTTTTGGCTATTCTAGCCTTCCAGGGAGTGAGCATTATGCTTTAACATGAGCCGTATTAGACTGATGGGTACAGCAACTTCACCTTAGAAATCCAAAGTAATGTAACCTACACATTTTCTGTTCTGTCCATTTACTACTTGGAGGGCCTAAGTGAAATAATATAACCAGAGATTTTACATTTGAGGCCACAGAGGTTAACTTTGACCAAAGAGAGAAAGAAACCAAAAAAAAAAGCCAGTTTGTGAATTGTTTTTTCATTTTATCTTCTGATGAATTCTTCTATTGGACTGTCTAGGAAAGTTTCACAAGACCTAAAAACAGTGTTTTCTTTTATTTCCTGACCATCTTGATAACTCTAAATAAGATGTATACTGCCAAATGAAGAAGAGGATTCAAAGCAGATATTTTCTTTAACTTCATGTAGAAAACAAATTATTTGCCTCTGATGAGGAGAACTTCAGAATGAAAACCAGAATACTCTGTGTATTATATATAGTTCTACTATGATTTGGAAATAGCTAGAGTTATTGTCAATGTATTAATGTGTTGGAAGCTTGTTTCTCAGTAAGAGGACCTCAATTTGATAAGAAGTGGGACATTTAAATGATGCAGGTGTCAAGATCATTGGGGGTGTTGTTCTTGGAAAGGTGTTAAATTATTTCTTATGGGACTCTGATTTGTTGTTGCAAGAGGGTTGTTATACAAAGAAGAGACTGACCCTCTACCTACTCTGGAATCTTTTCTGTCCTACCATGTGATTTTTACTTCTCATATATTCTCCCACCACGATGATTCTATCCACCATAGGTTCTAACCAGAGCCACACCCATAGGGGTGCCATGTCCTTGAACCTCCAGTTCTGGAGCTAAATCTTATAAAGACTAAAGCCTTGGGTATTTCATTGTGGTAACAGAAAACAGATCAATACAGCTAAGTCTCTTCATGTGGAATATAAGAGTAAAAGTTACATTTAGAATTGTCTCTTTTACAACTTTAAAAGAAACATGAGTCCTGAGAACTATGGCTTTTGCATTTTCAAATATTGATAAGTGAGTTTGCATATGAATTCAGTAGTTGGAGCTGCAATAGGAGGAGCCCAGCCACCCAAAGGAGCTTCAGAGAGAGGGGTAAGAAAGGAAGAAGTGAACAAGGGGATAACCAACTTAAGCAGCATTGAGGGCAAACAGAACTTCAGAAAGAAGAAATGGCCCAAAGATTTCAGAAAGTTTAAAAAGTTTCTGTGACCTTTCCCTTCAGTATCCTAAAGAGATCTTCAAGGAAGAATTTGTGATCATTTAAGGTTTGGTATTTTAGTTTAATATTAGAGTCTGTAAACAAGTCAGGATGGCGCCTGGCATTTTGCCAGGGGAAGTGGTTTGTGAGGTGGCACCAGCGAGCCATTAAATGTGGAGATTTCTTATTGGTTGACTGCTGTATCTAGTTTATGTTAATTAATATAAGCTGTGTGGAATGTATATGTACCCCTCCTGTCCTACAATAAAGGGCTCCCACTCCAGCTGTATCAATCTACACAAGTTGCTCGTCACCCCCCCGGTTATTTTGCTGCAGCCGGACTGCAGCAGTTTAATGAAACTCAAAGCTAAGGGGAATGTGGAGGCAAGAATAAGCTAGACAAATTTTGTTCAGATTGTACATGTTTAGTAATCTTTGTTTAATTCATTTCATAATGTGGGCACAGTTAGGTTTCATAATGTGGGCACAGTTAGGTTTCATAATGTGGGCACAGTTAGGTTTCAAATCCTTAAACAATAATTTCTGGTTGTATAGAGATCCCAGTGGTAAAAACATGATGATACCCATCATAAATTTTATATTAGCATCCTTCTCTAAAAATTAATGCCCAGTCATAGAACATGCAAAGTTCAAATAAGAGGAGTTTATATTTCCTGCAAAATTAGGTGTACTGACAATAACCCCTCTCTCCCTACCCCTGAATCACTACAGATGTGCTCTCTGCAACTCACCAAAGATCTATGTAGGATTGCCATGTCATGATTTCTATAACCTTTTTTCTGCATGCTCAGCGCACATAGGCTCTGATGTCCACGGTTCAGTGTGCAGTCTCAAATCTTGCCTCTGATCTCTCTCCATGGGACTCAGAAACCTGCTGAGCTTTCCTTTGAGGTTGGTGGACTTGTATCTCAGCATGGCCTCATTATCAGGGAGTTCTACTTTGTCCTTTGATGTTAATGGTGACAGAGCTAGGGATGCGCTAATTCATCCAGAAACTTGTTGTGAGAATTCTGGCAAGTTCCATTATCATACTTGTCTGTGTGGATTAAGTTCAGAATGTACAGAAAGTACATGCAGTAAAGGCTCAAACTCTACAGAGCAAAACATTTCTAGAATCACAAGTCTAAGACCAGGCAGGTGTCTGAAAAATTGAGGTCAAATTTGAGAGAACAATTAATACTCGGCCTTTCATTCATCTGTTTCTTTTCAAATCAATTCCCATTCTTCTCTACTCCACTCTTTGTTATGAAATACATTTCTCCAGCTTCCTGATCCTCTAGGTTCCATTTAAGCTTGGCTATTGGCAAGTGCTGCCAGAAGACTAGAAGTCAAGAGAAAGAGGTAAATTGGACTATTTCCTTCTTGTCTGTATTGAATGGATTCTCTGGAAGTTCATGAGCCTCTTTAGTAGCTGCAGCTCTTACTCTGCAGACTAGAACAGTTCTACTTCTCACCAGGTAGGCCAGCTTCTGGGTTCTGATAACCTGCCTGCTTCCCTTGTTTCTCTTGCCCCAGGGCAGATTCTTCATGTCACTATGTCTGGGTTTCTTCACCATCTTTGGTTTAGTTTTTAGCTTTTTTAAAAAATCACGTGCAAAGAGTTAACTTGAATATCACAAGTAAAAAGGATAGAATTACTGTTTAAATACTATTTTAAACCCCATGAAATGTTTAAAATTGAACTGAAATATACCAGAAAAAGTAGAATTTACCTAGAATTTAACCAAAACCGCAGTATTTTTTTCTGTCTCTAGATCCAAACTGTATGCACTCCAAAGTTAACTTAAGGAATTAAGGCAGTAAAAACCTTCATCATATGTATCATAAATAAATTGGCAGGGAGACGGGGGGAAAATTAGAAAAGGAATTTTTTTTTAATTGTTATTTTAAAGATGAGCATAACCTTGTTAGATAAAGATAAAATGGATTTGGGAAGACCTAGATTGAGAAAGTGCTCCTCCTTTCAGCACAGAAGAGCAGTTTTCAGTGGGATTAGTTAATGACTTTTAAATATGTGATGGCCAAGTGGACATCAGAAAAAAAAACAAAAAAAAACTTTAGTTCTAAGGTGTTCTTGGCTTGTGAATGCATCATGCCATGTTTGTGTTCCTGTTCACATGCTGTTCTCCCAGGCTGCATCTCTGCTCAAATTTCCCTTGTAATGAGAACACCTATAATATTGGATTAGGGCTCACCCTTATGACTTAACTTTGACTTGATTACCTTTATCAAGGTTCTGTCTCTAAATAAAGTCATTTTCTGAGGTACTGGGATTAAGACTTCAGAATATGAATTTTGGAAGCTTAAAATTCAATTGTAACAACCAGTTGTAAGACTCTGCCATAATTCTAACAATTCTCAAGTAATTCTGATACTGAGGAAGAACAGATGATATTCAGGTTGTCAGTTAACAGGAGTGACAAACCAGATATGAAAACTGGGTAAGAAATATTGAGGTTAACATAAATTTTCAAGGAAACTTGAGAGATGGTGAGGAACTAAACTGAAAGAGGAAACATGAGAGAAAAAGCATGTTCTTTGAACATTTTTTTTGTTGTTGTTTTTTGTTTTTGTTGACAGATAAGGATTGAGAGCATATACTAAGTTAGAACTTGAAGTATATGTAAAACAACTAGTGAGATCATTAAAAATTTGGGGTAGGGAGCTCTATAGTTAGAAATCCTGATTTAAATCTCATCTCTTCTATTTGTTATATTATGACATTGGAAAAAGGATTTACTCATTCTAGGCTCCAGTGGCCCTCATTGTAAAATGTAAAATGTTAGCATTTCATGGGGTTATTGAACAGTTAAAGACATAAGGCATGTAAAACCCTTGGCTTAGTGCATGACAACACACAAAGGCTGAATATTTGGCAGTTGTTACCATGATGACTGTGGCTTCCCCTGTCAATGTTGATTCTGAGAATGCATGCACATGTCAACAGCTGGAGAATTACACAGCAGAGAGATCCAAACTCTTGTATAGTAGAAAGAAATCGTACAAATCCACAAAATCTTAGGAAGATAGCAAAGGTCTTAGAAATGAGATAAATTACTTTTGCCTTATGAGACAATACCAAGATGACCTGGAGGAAGGTGAAGTCCTGCCTTCTCTGCTTAATGTATTTACTTGATCTCTATGAAATTTTAACTAGTCAATTATGAACCAAGTGGGAAGTATAATAACTCCAAAGTATTACTAATTCCTCTAAAAGACCCTTAAACACTCTATAAATATATAGTTTAAAATACTCCATTTTTCCCCTGATGATAAGCTGTCCTGTTCTCTATATAAATTTTCCTACCTAGACTCACTAAACACTGAGGAGATGAGCATAACAGGTAAGAATTATAAGGGACCTTGGTATAAGAGGGCTACTCTGTTCATTCTTCAATAAACACCCATCGTTTTTATTCATAATTTTCCCAGTAAAAGAGAGAAAAATATTTTAACTTGTTAAAAATACACTTGTGTTTACTATGCATATTTTGTGAAATTTTCTAAGCTTCCCTGTGTCTCAAAATACAGAGAGAGAGGACCTTGGAAGATAAGAAAGGAAACAAAATGACTTAGAATTGCAGTTACTGCACACATTTGTACAAAGTGAAAATGTGCACACATGGAGTTGAACATTTGTACACTAGAAGACAGACAATGAAATTCAAGTGAGTTACATACAACTTAACAAATATGCTCCTCTTCGTTGATATTCCATGGCATAATTTTTGTATTTTGTAGCATTGAATTCTTAGAATCTTAGGATTACTGAAGATTTTAGTTGATTTTGTTCACCTTTCTCAGTGTGCCCATACTGAGACTTCCCACTAGACACTTTTCAATGGGAGAAAAGATAGAGTTGAGCGAAAATGATTACTCCTTGGGCCCAACTGTGCTTAACTAACAAATAAATTGCAGACAGAGGGTAGCAAAGTAGTATAGAACAAGCTGAGATACAGTGGTAAAAGTTTAGAGCAAGAAGTGTCCCTTAGAGAACAACCTATTTTGTCCCAACATTTTATTTATGAAGAAACTTAACTGAGAGATTTAAGTGACATTTTTATGATGTCATAATGACCTAATGGCAGACTAGGGAACAGAAACTATGTATTCTGATTACAAAACTAGGATTCATTTCAGCATATCATGCTATGCTGGCCAACTAATGAGAAATCCAGCATTAAAAATATCATCCATTGGTGAATGCATCATCCTCAGCACTCCTAATCTATGGCGAGTCTAATTTTCCTTTCTCTGTTCATCTACAACTTACTCCAGGCACAGCATTAATGAAAGGCCCAGAAGAATCTTAAGCAATAAGGGCCCTGACACCTGAAAAGGAGTCAGAGTGAATGATGGTGGCTGTGCCCCACTGTAAACCCCAAATGCCATCATTTCCCCCACTTGTTGAAGTGTTCAGGATCCCTGGGGAAAGAAAATGAGACAAGAAGGGAGAAAGTAGTTGACACCAGGGTTGGAGGGAAAAGAAATCAGTCTTGCAAAATTAGACGTAGCTTCATTCACACTTGCAAACTTTAATTAAAATTACAGGCTGCTTTCCAACCAAAGCTTGAAAAATGCTTCAGTATTCCTGAGTGAGATTCCTAAAAGAAAATCAAAAACAGACAGAAACATGACAAAACAAGCAGCAACAACAAAACAGACACAAAACAGCCACTTCCCAAAATAGCCTGTTCTAACCTCCACCGTCATGCAGCTTGAGGCACTCAGTAAATACTGTTTTAAAAGTGCAAACATGAGACTAACCCATTTGTGTTCCATTTTGTTTTCAGACCTGGTCTTTCCAGTGTGTCAGGTTTCTCCTCTTGACCCTGATTTTATTCTGTAACCCCTCTTGGTGCAGAGCATAGTTTTGTTGTACTGGAATGACTGAGGTTGATAAGAAAACAACTGACACTTGCTCAGATGGAGGCCCTATTTTGTTGCACTTTCACCAACAGAGAAGAGTACCAGTAATTTCTGAACATCTCTGATGAGCAACACCACCGTGTTCACATGCATAGTTACAGCTGATGTTCTCAACCACAGTGTACAGATGAGAAAAGAGGAACACTTGAAATGACTTTCCTAAATGACTATAAAGTGGCAGAGACCTCCAAACAAAATCTGCCAATTAAAAGCCTAGGCTTTTCCCTACTGTAATGCTTCTTCCAAAGTAATTTACTGGAATGATCAAGTTTATAAATAAATAAATATATATATATATATATATATATATATATATATATATACATGCAGACTTTTAATACCCTTCTTTAATTATTATAAATGCTAGTTTGGGATTTTTTGCTTATGAGGAATGGAAAGATTTATATTAAACCACTAAATTCTTAGTAAGGGTTTTATGGTAATGACTATATTGATTGCTATGAAAATCAAATTTTCCTCTTCTGTAAGAAGTTTGCTGCAGTTAAAGCATCATTGTATAAACAGCTCATCAGAATAATTTCATATTTGTAGCCTAGAAGAATTTATATTCCATGTTTATCATGTCTCCAAGGATCATGTTCACAATATGAAGTTGTTCTTTTTACTCTTTTTTGGAAAATCAGTATTATCTCAGGTTGATCTCACATGATACATGCATATTCTCTAAATCTATGAGAGCATGGAACATCTTCCATGTGCATGTAGTCTTGCCAGTAATGTTAGTGGTTTTATAAGCGTAACACATAAGAAATTTAGGTGCAAAACAGTGCTTTTTCCTTATGAAAGCAATTTGACTTCTGTATAGGATTCTCAAACAAATTCTAATAAAATTTTACATACCTAGGTGATATGACAGATAAGCTGAAGTTCATAGAACTGGGTTTTCTTATCATCTGAGTGATGTGAATTGCTAGTCTATTGTCTTCACCTTTCTATGTATCATCCAATATTATCAAACCAAAGGAATATGTTCACTGTTAAAACCATCTATTTGAGTATATCTTTGAATTCTCATGTCCAACTGACATGTCAAATGACAAATACAGCAAATACCTTATAAGGGCCTGGAGATTAGTTTAGATTAGTAAACACCAGATTAACTACCAGAGCCAGGCAAGTTTCTGGCTAATGGTGAGAGGGTGTTGAATGGATATAGGTGGAAGAAGCTGATCTGTTTTAGCCTCAAAACCATCTACAGAGGCTGAATAAGAGGATGCAGTTCATTTCACTAACACTCCTCTGTTGTTAGACTTTCCCCAAGAAGAAGGATCCAATGGGATCCTAAAGGAACTGCTCTCAGAGAGGCAGAAGTAGGTGCCCTGATCAGAGTCCCCTTTAATAAGGGACTTGCCGTCTAGTTGCAGGAGTATAGTCATCAGAGAGCATCAGCAATGGTCCCATCTGGGACTGCGTTGACTCTGCTGCTCAAACATCTTGCTGAAAGACATGCTCCTTCCTGTGGCAGCCCATCTCAGGAAGGGTTGGTGATTGATTAATACAGGTCTTGTAATATATACACAATAATTTCTTTGATCAGTGTCCAATTGAATCATTTATAAACTAAAACTGATGTGAAGCCAATCTCATTTTCTACTCTTTATGCAGCTGTTAGAAAAATACCTTATTTGAGTCCCATCATTTTTTTCTGAACTTCTCATCTATTTTAGCCATTGCATCATTTGTAAATCCTCCCCTAACCATCTCCTACCTGAAGTTTAAGTATGATTTAAACATGTGTTTCTTCATCCACTTCATCCAACTGTATCTGATACAAATTCTTTCTTTTCCCTCCCTTGATCATATATTTTTGTGTGTTTTCACTCCAATCATCATATTCTGCCTTATAGCAACTATTATAATACTTATATTTGCCTCACCTTAATATAAAACTCCTGAAAATAATTTAAAAGTGGTAAAGATACTCTTAATCTTTTGAGTTCCTGCAAGTTTCTTCAAGTTTTTCAGATGCAATAAATCAAAAAATTTTTGAAAAATAGACTTTTATGGATTTTTCTGAAACAGTAAGAAAAAATATGCAGACCATTAATGGAACAGAAATAAGATACTTTGTATAAACTGTACATGCTAGAGGTCTAATTATCTTCCAGTGTTTTTATAAGATCTAGCAATTTAGTTTACTAAAAGTGAAAAAAAAAAGGAGAATTCCAGTTTCTTTTTTGAAGGTCTATTTGTATAGTTCAGAGAAGAGTGCTTGCTTAGCATGTGCAAGGCCCTGGGTCCCATGCCCAATAATGGAAAAAAAAATCCAATTTCTTTTGAGTAAGTCTTACTCTTTCCTATGTTGTATAATGTGAAGATAGGATTCTTCATTTCCCCCCACTACTCACTAAATATACTCTAGAGGCCTAGTGGAAAGTAACACAGGAACAGAATTTTTAAAAAATAGAATTATAATTTAAATAAGGAAACTTCAGTAAAAAATGTGAGAACAGAACTTGAATTGTCACTTGGTGGGCCATTGAAATGATAACCTGAGATGAGTTGTTTCTCTTCCTTTGTAACAGAAGGGCCTACTCCTTAACAAATGCTCTCAGTCAAATCTAAGTGAACTTTAACTTAATGGTGTGTCATTTGGACCATGGTGCCCATTTTCAAATACATGTGATATACAGAAAAAAAAATCAGGATATCTGTAGAATTTGTTGGCTTTCCTGGGTTGTTGTATAGAACAAAGTTTTCATAAATTTTGGCTACTACTTATATAACAGACTATAACATTTCCCCAATAACATATGAAAGGTGAAATGCTTCAGACATTATTTATAAGTTGTGTTAGTCCAAAAAACATTGATACTAAAAAATGGCTTTTGTATCAAAATGTTTATACGTGTAATATTCAAGTATTTGACACAATAAACCTTAAGCCTCATATTTCTGTACTTCCTTTTCTCAACGAGCATACGGGCACGCTTTACTCTGCTGTCTCCACCCAAAACAAGTGCCACCCAATCTAGCTCTTATAGCTAGATTATGTTGGCTATCAGAAACAAAGACAAAAAAAATAATGCAGATCATTGCTTCCCCTCCCTACCTAGCTCTCTGAAATGCTTTCCTCCACTGCCTACATTTTACTTCTCAACAAATATCTAACAATGGGGTCCCTATCATTTGTGGTACTCATCAATAGGTTAATCCTTGAAAATAAAGTTGCCAAAATTTCCTTGAAGAACTGAGACTTACAGCAGTTTGTGTACTCACTACCCTTTTAATGACACTATTCTGTTAGTGCATATCTCTGTATAAGTACTTAACAAATATCTGTAGGTGAATTTAGTTCCCCTTATTGGCACTGAGCAATTTACTGACTGATTCAGAGCACAGAACTAAAAATCTATAATTGCAGTGTCCAAAAATAATTGCACAAGGAAGTTACTTAAAATTCAAAATACCAAGACAAAGTGCTATAATAAAGAGTACAGGGCCTCTGAAACAGAGACCCTGACCTTTTTAGACATAGTTGACTTTGGTCTCTGAACTTGACCTCTTTGCTACCCATTGCTTCATCCATGTACAAAGGATTGTTGGGAGGACACATGTAAAGAACCCCTACAAGATGATTGTCATGGAGACAGGGAACACTCATAGTTTTTTTTTTCCTTTCTTATGACTTAATATTATTTATATACTTAAATAAACATGAATTCACTTCTTTTGAGTGGGTATTAAACAAAATGAAATCATTCACTCCAGTATTAATAGTATTGAGAGTTTTTCAAAAATTATTTAGACTCCAAGAATCAGTACTCTCTGCACTATCCTGCCTCTGGTCTACTATAATACTCTATGAAAGTCTGTTTTCACATGACAGAATTTTCAAGAATTTCTCATTATCCTCTGCTGCTTTAACACTATGAACAGTTAGGAATAGCCTTGTCTCTACTCCAGGGCTTTTTTTGATTCCTCTAGATGAAGAGGACTGATCCCTAGAGTAGTAGAAGGTAGGTATTCCACACCTGCAAGATCCATAGTACTCAAAACCATAGTGGCATCTAGTCCAGAAAATGAAGAACTAAATTATATTTATTGGTCTTTCTCAGAAAGAGTTTTTAAATTTAGTTTCTCCTCATATCCATCTAGTAGGCATTTGTTCACATTCCTTGTCTTTGATTTAGTCATATTTTAGGAATTGAACTTACTAGATAATTTAAAATGTTCTTTATAGTTAATAAAAGTCCAAAGCCAGCTGGACTCCTTCCTATAGCACCCTATCTCCAGTATCTCTAGAAACATTGGTCCTAACTCTCACTTTCTGCTCTAAAGATGAAAATCTTGGAGGAAAGGGGGAAGGAAATTAACATTTACTAAATTTAATCATGGGCAATGTACTTTACACATTATTGATTCTTATAGATGATTCTCAACTTACACCCAAAGGAAATTGCTCTGGATTGTATTTTTGTTTTGACTACTTTAGAAAAAAGAGACTTAATTTCAATTTATCTTGGTACAATCCTCTGAGATTCAGAAAAGGAATATAGAAAACTGAACTTCAGAGTCATTTCATGTGATTATAACAATTTAAATTCATTAGGAACTTGAAAATATGAAACTTGATTTACTTTATTTATGAATTATTATTAAAATTATTTTTGTTGACTCTAATATTAACATAGGTTAATAAATATTTATATGATGCAGAATATTAAAGAGAAATTTTAAATGATGCCACTATATAAGGTCACCATTACTATTTGTGTATAACTTTCTATATGTTTCTCATTTTGCATATGTGAAATGCAATAGTATAAAATACATAAAGATATAGGCTTGTCTATTTTAATATATTTCAGACTCTACAAAAGTTCTATGTTCAATAGTCAGTCCTGATCCCTTGAGGCAAAGACTCTTCTTGTATGTTCTAGTTGAATTTACTATACATATTTAAACACATTACCCACATAAGCCTATTTTATTTTGTTTTACGTAAGTAGCAGCAGGCATTCACATGAGTTTATGCATAATGTTTTAAACATCCGAAAAGTTTCTATTAGTACTATACTATCTGTGTTGATTCATATTGTATTGGCTAACGCTTACTGACAAAAGGTTCTGGTGAAATTATAACTGTTATAATGTTGAAAACTACACACCTAAAAAAGACTACAGCTATGTTTCAAATAAGTGTTTTTCCACATTCAGAGTCTACAATTTTATTCATTAGATTATATTAATTTTACCTTTATGCTTTCTGTAGTTTTTGATTATTTTATATTAATTTCTTTTCTGGGCATTTTATCTTTTTGTTAATATTAAAACCAACTGATTATTTTCATAGAATTTATAATTTCATTGAATTATCTTAGTTTCTAATATTTTTCAATTTTCTTTAAGTTTGGGAATATGATCAGTAGCTTAAAATAGTGACAATTTCTTCTTTTCTTTTATATTTGTAGAATTTAGGCATTTCTCTTTTCAAATCAGCTTGAGAAGAATGATCAGAACAATGCTGTACAATAATGGAGATCATATTTATCTTTGTCTAGTTTCTAACTTCAAAGGGAGCTACTATTTTAAAAAATAAATTCTTATTGTTAAAAATTGCGAGATTAAGAGAACATTAAACTTAAGACATTTTGTATCCTTTTTTATAAGTTTATCTTCTTTTCTTCTGATGAAATCTATTCATATTTGAAAGTTTCTTTCCAATCCAAATAATAGGTTATTCCATTTCACTTCTTGATATAAATGTTTCATTAATAGTGATTTTTTTTTTGTGTGGTTGTGTTCAGCGTAGTTTTGTTACAATACACCTTTGTAATAACTAGAAAATTTACTGTCCAATTTAAAGTGAAATTTCTTTGGAAGAAAAGCCATCATTGCGTGGGTCAAATACTAACAAATCACTCCTTTGTCTTCCACAGCACTAGAGCTTACTTGTAAATAGCACATACTCATTTCCTTGAGTCAAGCAGACTTGCTAAAGGGCAGAAAAGGAAACAATAGTGTGGTGTTTGTTTGCACAGTCACAACTGATCCTATTAGGCAGAAGATTAGATTTCTGGTGCTGAGATGGACTTGTAGCTGTGATGAATATTATGAGTTTAATTCCCTAAACCAGAAAATAGGTGATGGAGATTTTCTGGTTTCCCCCTAGAGAAGCTGTCAAATGAGAAATCAGCTCCTCCCAGGGGCATTAGAGGGCTTTCCCATACCTGTGATTCATACCAGTTTAGGTGTAAAGAGGTTAGCATTCTTCCCTGCTCTCTCCCAACTGTGCTTCTCTCTATCAATTGCAGACACAATGCATAAGCTTACAGAATACCTGGTAGGAAGGAGAGAAAAGCGCATTCTCCTTCTGACTCCTCAGTATACATTGTTGCATGCTGTAAAATTAAAGAAAGAAAACCTGGAAATTTTGACATATTATTGTGATTACGTGGTGTTATTCTCTGATTACTAAATACTTCCTATAAACTTATTTTTTTCCGAGAAGCTTGAACTAATCATTTCAACTACTACCTCAAATGCTATTGATCTAAATGATTAAGCAAGTACTCAAATTTATATGCAAGAATTATGTGAACATTATATTAACCTTTATTACTTTACAAGATACATGATTAATTAAAATTGAGTTTTCTAAAAAGCAATCCATATATTAGAATCTATCATAAGAAAAAAATGCTTTATACTATAGTTCTGGACAAAAGCATGTAGGTACTTTTCTATAGACCTTTTCTTTAAGGAATTGCCAGTTCTCGTATAAATATCCTTAGCTTGTGATGTGTAGACAATGTTGAATTGCATGTTTTACTAAGTGCAGATACTGTCCTATTTTTTAAACATTTACAAAGAAAAACATATTTTCTAATCACACTTGGTGTTTTAGTCAGATGTTTTTGCCTCTGTAACCAAAAGACCTGACAAGAAGAAATTTAGAGGAGGAAAAGTTTATTTTGGCGCTCACAGTTTCGGAGATCTCAATATAAAGACAGCCAATTCCATTTCTTGGGACATGATTGGAGTGAAAACATCATAGTGGAAGAAGTGAAGGAAGGCAGCTGGGAAGGGCACCAGGAAGCACAGAATGAGAGAGACAAAATATAAAACCCAATAAGGACAGAATATAAAACCCCAAAGCAAGCCCCAAGGACCTTCAGCCTTACCCTACCTACCTATAGTTACCAATTAATTCCTATCAGAGGATTAATTCACTGATTAGGTTAATGTTATCCTAACGCAATCATTTCACATCTAAACCTTCTTGCATTTTCTCACACATGAGCTATTTGGGAAAACCACACCCATTTCACACTACTTCTATGTTATAATATTTCCAAAGTCTTAATATTTAGTGATCCTATATACATAGATAGTTCTGCTTATCCACAGCATTGATATATCTGTAATGTTTAAAACTAACAAATAAAAAGCCATTTGAATATATGCAAATGCAGTTATTTCCATGATGTTCAAAACTCAATTTACAAAAGATAGGAAATTAATAGTCCCCAAACAATAATTCTCCAAAAATTAAAAAATGCAAAAACATGACTCCATGTGTACTTTCCCACTTTCTCTTACTGTTGGTCAATAGTGACTGTGAGGAAAAAAATTAAAGGCTCTGAATAAACGTACAGCATATTTGACACTGTAAGTACAAATATTGATGCATCCAGCTATATAAATAACCTTTGGAAACAATTATTCTGCTTTGATGTTATACTAGATTCCTGAGCTAAGGGTTGGAGAATTGAGTCAGCCACCTGGTACTAATAGGCACTTCACATATTTGGACTTGTTTTCTCAGCTGTGAAATATGAGTGTATGTATTTGGGAATCAGATAGGTTAACATTACTAAATAAAGTTCTAATTCCTTTGTAATTCTCACTTTTCTTATCTCTGGCTGATTATTTTTATTTCTACATCGATCAAGTTTGTTCCACCATAGGCTGTTTGCTTTGGTGATTTCTAATTTGGCAATTTAATCTATTCTCATGATTCTTATTCTATCTAATCTTGAGCTCTTGATTCATATGCCCATCTACCCTGATCATTCCAATCAGGATGTTATTTCATCATTCCTTCATTGATTCAACACATTATATTTTACCATTTTAACTTATTTTTTATTTTATATCCACTAAAGGCTGAGTCACAGGGCTTAGAAAGGAAGATTAACGAAGGTGTTTGTTTTTACAAGATTAACAATCTTCTAAGATTCATTATATCCCAAAGCAAAATTCCCTCCAAAATCTTTTTTTTTCTTATGCTTCCTTTATTTGCTTAAGCCCTACAAGCCACATCTCAGTTCCTGACATTGCCAGGAACAAGAGACCATGAAAGCCCCAGGCACCCCCATTACATTCAGCCCCCAAATCTTAAGATTTGTTAGAAATAATTTCCTTCTATCGCTGCCATTACCTGAGGACACCTTACAACTTTTATTCAACAAATCTTCATTAGGCACTTAATTTTTTAACATTTTTCTCCCTAAAGATTCAAAAGTCATTATAAATCTGCACCTCTACACATTTATCATTTCATATTTAACACATAACCCTCAGCTCTCTCTCTAGCCTTAGAGAATGACTCACAGTTTTCAGATGCCTACTTTTCCAAAATGAAAAATTCCAGAAGTAGCCAGACACTTTATTGCATTTACATATCTACTCAAATCATTCATTTTAATGAAAATCAGATTTTTGTTTGCAAGGGGATGTACAAACTCTACACCATAAAGAACAGAATGCATGGAAATGGCTAGGTAAGTCTATGCAGGCTTGAGTATCTAAAAGGTACAATTAGCTAAAGTGGAACAGTTTTTCATACTCTTAGTAATTAAATACAAGCTTTTGTTGCACATCATACTGAATCTTAATTATACTGCCCAGGACTATTTTGAAACATAAGAAGGGAAACACTCAAGTTATGTATTAATATAAATGTATAAAACATTGGCTACAGTTCATTTTAAATAGCTTGGGGAAACAATACCCTTGGTGGGAGTCAAATATGAAAAGAAATTTTAAAACTTTTTTTTCTAATTTAAAGTTAAATGAGTTTTGCCTGATCAGTTCTCTAAATGTCATTTGAACAGATCTTATGAAACATGGTTGTTTTCTTTACTATTTATTTTCTAACAATTTTTTTCTGAAAATCTCTAGATATCAAAATGTAGATAGTTGTTAAGGAGTTAAAGAAATTTTATAACTAAAAGGACTTCAAGTCCTTGTTTTCTAAAAGGTTCCCTCAATTTGTAGCATCAGAGTTGCTACAGAAATTATCTTAAAAAAAACAGATTATCAAATCAAATTCTCCAAGTATGTGTCAATATCTCTGGTTTAGAGAGTTAAGGAATCTGTATTTTTATATATAATTGCAAAATTGTATGTTATTGTTCTGTGGCTTGGTATTTTGGAACACCAATATAGCTCACCTTACTCATTTTATAAGGAAAAAATGGGAATCCTGAGATCAAGAGCATTTTCAGGGTCATTCAGCCACTCTTGAGCAGAAACTAAAATAAATGAGCCATTTTCATACCCTAAGCAGAAAGCATAACTCCTTAGAGTATGAGAGTAGAAAGTATTTGAGAAGGCAAGTAATGTATGTTAATATATTTACATGTTGGTTTAAATGAAGGAAAGAAATTGCAAGGAGGGGAAATGGACATTTATAGAGAGCCTATATTTGTGGTCAGGTACATTGTAAACATTCTATCAACATATCACCCTTTAATCCTAAGGGGCAATATTATTATCACTACCCAATATGCATAAGTTAAGAATTTGAACTTCAAAGACACTGTGTCAGTTTACAAAGGCAAAAAGTTATGAAGTAAAAAGTCTGGAATACAAATCTGGATCTCCTGGTCATAAATTTTGTGCTCTTTCCACTGTACTAGAAATTATTTTTTAAACTTAAAAATGTCATCTGGATTTAAAATTTTAATTAGTATCATGATTTTCTTCAAAAATGCTTTTTTCTTCTTTACCCAAGGTCTAGACTGGGCCTTGCCATCTCCTCAGGGGTCGTGCTGTCCTAAGACTTTCCTCCCTTCTCTGTCTTCAAACTTTCCTTTGCTACTCAACTTTTCATTCATCATTTCAACAAGTCTCACACTTTTTCCTGAACTATTAAGCTTCAAGCCATACTTGGGTTACCTTGCTTCCTGGTGAAGTCAAGAATATGGATTTCTGCCTCCATGTAATAGGAACGGTTCTGTTTTATACATTAAGATTAGAATTCTATAGAATTATGACATGTATAGGATTTGGATGAATGAAATTTGGAAAATCCACATACTTTTAATTAAAAAAAATATTAGGACTACACTTTAGATCAGCTTTACAGCCAACACTTCCCTATGTCAAATATTTAAATATAGTATAAAATAAAAGTAAAAGATTTTTGTTTCTGGCATAACAAATAATATAGTCATGCAAAGGAAACACAACAATTGAATTATTTTCAGCACAGCTCAGAGAGGAAACACAATTTCTGCTGAAGAATGGTATTTGAATGGCACTCCATACCAAGAAAAGAAGTAATAACCATAACCTGGTTAAAATGACAAATTCTTTCTATTTGCCAGTTTATGTGGCTCTTAGGTGTTAAACCATAACAAGGAGTTAATTTGCTGTCATGTCTTGTTCTATATAGAATAACAAAGGTGGCCTATTTTCCCCCTGTCTTTGAAAGAAACCCTGCACTTCAATCACACCCTGCCCAAGAGATGTTCTCTCTACCCTGTCCCCTCAAAATACCATCAAATATGTTACCATGCAATGGTAGGTAGTAGCTACTACATCACACCAAAAGCTCGTGTGATGGTAGAGTATGTGAGCTTTAGAATTAAACTCATATCACTTTCTGTTAGGTCTCTGATGAAGAAACTGCTGAAGTCTAATTTGCTTGCTTTATCTCTATGACATTACTGAACAATGCTATCTCTATTGAGGATTGAAAACTTGCTCATAAATTTCCTTCTGCCCCCCAATTTTTATTCAGTAATGATCCACAGACCCTGTCACTCCAAGAAGCTTGGTACATTCTTATGTCACTCAGATTCTAAATTCCTAAATGTCATGACTATCTAAATAAAGTGCACTGTGACTGTAAAATAATTGGTATTTTTCTTCTCCATCATCATACTTAGAGGGATTGGAGTACAACATTGGCCCTGTTGTGATTTAAAAAATAGTTTTGAATTCAGTTATTACTTTGTATATTTATATTCTAGTAAGATCACGAGGGACCTGAGTTCTTGTTATTATACAGTCTGGGCTCATTTTTTTATTATTTTAGTGTGTATTTGTCATTTATGTATGCACACAGCTAAACCAAGTTGAACCTCTGGTTGGATGATTAGACTTTCTGACTTTAGAGGCATTTCAAATTTGAAGTTCTTATTTGAAATATTAGAAGTTAGGAAATTTTGAGATTTAAAATTCCTTTTAAAAATTTAGTAAACAAAGAGAACTGAAACTTATAACTTTTATTTCCATTTATAAGACTCATTGTTTTTCTTTCTGCTCTAATTTTTGTCATAACTGTCTAATGATGGTTTACATTTCCAAAAGGACTGATCAAGGATGCAGCTGATGATGGAGGGACGAGAAATTAAGAAAAAGAAAAAGAAGATATAATAGTTGGTTCTTAAGATACTTCCCTCAAGGTGAAGGATATCTATGTGTGTCAACTCCAGCATAACCACTTCATTCCAGGACTAATATGATTAGATATTAGTGCTTTAGTTTTTGTTTCTAAAATTGCAATGATGGATTATATCATTATGTACTTTTTATACCCTGTGATACAATTAGCAGAACATTTTGGAAACTTTAATTTTTTTTAAGACTCTAGATTTTATCATTTTGAATTTAATGGTAATGTTGCTAAAGGCATATCACACTTTTATTAGAATTTCATTATATTAAGTAAAAAGATATGTCTGAACATTTCATAATAATTTACAATACGTCAGGTGTAGTACATGGAATAAGCAATTGAATCCTCAAATCTACCTTTCCAGTAGACTTGCTTTTAATCCAAAATGTATAGATGAACATACTGAGGTGCACAGAGATTAAGCAATGTATAGATGAACATACTGAGGTGCACAGAGATTAAGCAATTTTTGCCTAGGACCATTGAACAAGTGAGTATTGGAAGCAGGAATGGAAACCAAAAATCTGACTCTGGAGCAGCTGCTTTAAAGCAATTGAATAACTCATGGGTGTCCCATGTGGATTTGAGGTAGAAAATAAGTAGTATGAAGAAAATTTCACTCTCTAGGTCTGTTTCATAAAAAATCGTGGAATATTCCTAGGGTGAGGGAGAACAAATTATTTCCAGGAAAGTTCGGAGAGAAAAACACAAAACATACCCCAACATGGGAACTGAATTGTGGATATCCAAAGATCAGGGAGAATTTTATAAATGTGAGTTACATGTTGCCTGGAAGTTTTCCCATTCTCTTTGCTCCCATTTTGAAACTAAGGTTGCCAAAGATTCTAATCTTACCTGATCTAATTTAGGTAGATTCTTCTTGGCCTCTTCCTTGTTTAATGGTTTTATAGGTGGCTTTGCAGGAGTGAGGTTGGCTAGGTTCAGATCCAAGTTCCACCTAGTTTTCCTCTATATAAAATAAGGTTAAAGACAATACAGTTTGCCATAAAAAGGAAATGTCAGGTACACTATTGATCTCACTATTCTTACCCCTTTTTCCTTCTACAACTCTGTGGCTTCTCCAACTCCCCTTCCTCTTTCCTAGCTGCTAGATCACAGATCACCTTCATAATGTTCAAGCCAATTTTTAATTGAACATGATTTATTGAGCTATTCTGAAAACAGCTTTTTTTTGTGCTAAATCACAATGTTGGATGTTTGACAACTAGATGCCTTTTTGAGTTCTATGCTGTTCTGGAGAAAGGGGTTGTGTGAGAAGATACTCAGAGACATGCAGAGATATTACTGCAGTTAAAGGGAGCAGCAATGTTCTCCCATAGTTGGAATGTCAGGTAAGCGGAGAAAGTAATGGGCAGTGAAGTCTGGCAAGCAGCGTGGGCCAGGAAGTAGGAGGTTTTGTGAGCCATACAGTGGAACTTGAATGAATACTACACATAGTAGGAAAACACGGAAGAACTTAATGGGCAGAGGTGACATGAACTGCTTTGAAAATCTATAGGGAAAATGTAAAGGATGGGAAGACAACTTGTTAAGAGTTGAGTTATGCTGAAGAATGTGGCTTCACTCATGTACTGAGACAAACATTGCAGCAAGATTGTCTTCTGAGAGTTTCTTTTCCCTCTTATTCACTCCCAAATAGATGAAATGGAAAACAAATGATTTATGCTTGAGTAAACAAAAGATCCAAACCATAAAATCTTTTTTTAAAATGATGCAATCGTCTCCAACTGGTGATTATCAAGTATTTTAAGAAAAATACAAAAAGCTAGGAGCATTTTGTTTTTCTCCTAGACTTACAAAGAAAACATGATTTTTGACATTTATTGAGATGTATCTGCTTCTTCAGTCTAACATTGTGTGTATGTGTGTGTGTGTTTGTGTGTGTGTGTGTGTGTGTGTGTTAGATCTAAGTTTTATGGGAAAGAATCACCCATGTGTAAATAAAAGTTTTATTTATTTATTTTGATATTTTCTTTATGGTCCATATTCTTTTTTAAAAAAGTAAATTTCAGAGATTTGTGATGAAGAAGAAGCAGTCAGTTGATTCTATTTGACCTAAAGTCTGCAAATGACTTATCAGTTTTCAATTAGAAAACATAAAATTCTCCAGATATATTAAGTAGAATGCTATGTTTAATATGGAATTTAGCTGTTTAGAATGTGTTACAAGACTGGATGATCAGAAGACAGAATAATCCATTTTCAGTTTTCAGGAAACCAGAAAAATGTAGGAGTTTTAAGAGATTATTGTTTAAGTGAGAGCTTATTGCCAGAAGCCTTTAGACAGGTGATCTGCAGAACACCTGTTTGCCTTTACTGAAGTTCAGTTAGGTAACCCACTACTGAAAGGGATAATGATGTCTCCTTGTCTCTTGCCTTCTAGACAACGTTCTCTTCTTATTAGTGAAACCTGAGCTGGCAACAGGTCAAGAGTCAACTACATGTAATTTCTAGGTTTCCAATTCTTGCCACAGAAAGGGCATTTGTAGAAGAAGCAGAAATAACATCAGGACATCGGTGTACATGCAGAACACATGCTATGCCATTCTTGGGGTGATTTACTCTAAAGTTCAGGTATATTTTACTTATAAAGAGAAGCTCAAGTGTCAGATGGAAAGAAAATACATTCTGCCAACATTCAAAGGCTTAATGACCACTACAACTTGATAGTATGAACTTGAAATAATTAGTTATTCACTAATATAATAATTACTTCTGAATAATGATATCCATCTTGAATATCTATAGATACTATTTATATCTTTTAAAAGAAAATACTTAAAAAGTACAAGTTGAAATCCATCTGAAGAAAATTTCCACTAATCTGTTAACAGAGCCATCGTACAAAATACAACTTATTTTGAAAATACATTAAAAAAACTTCTTTTGTTTTAATTGGTGCATTGTATTTATACATATATATGAAGTTGATGTATGGAAAAGACAATTTTTAAAGCCTTATTTTGAGGGATTATTTTTTTGATATTTTGAAGTTTAATTCCTAAGACATTTCCCATGTAGACTTGTTTTCTTATTCCTATTATTAAACTGCAAAGCTAAATTAATAAATAAAGATAAAATATACATGTTCTCTAGAATTATCTTTTTCATAAACCTATAATCAGAAAATTAAATTTATTTTCTCAAACTTAATTTTAAATAAATTATATATAAATAGTATATTTGTTGAATTTTTCTAGAAATTAACAAATTATTTATATGTAAAAAATGAAAACATTTTTACTTAAATTATGAAACCCCTTAACATCAATCTAAAATAAACTGTGGCTAATATCATAAAGATATCTTTTACAAACATAATTCTAATTATACCTCTTAGCATTTAACAAGAAAATAAAATCCTTAACACAGAAACAAGTAATTATAATATTATAACTGTAGCATTTCTTTTGCCAAAATAAAATAATGATGATAATAATAATAAATATCAGTGACAACAATGACTCCTAAGGAATAGTCTAAATTTCTCTCCCATATAAATTGTACAAAAACTTTCTTTTCAATATCATTTAAATAGCAATAAAACATAGAAAATTAATTATATAAAATTCTAATTAAAATGTTATTCTAAATAATTATATTTTCAGTGTCATGGGACTGTTGTAGTAATAATAGGAAGTAATCAATGAGTACAGTTATTATTATTCTTGCTGCTGATGAAGGAATTAAGTTAAGACTCTTGGAATGAGGAGAAAATTACAAAATGTGTGCCTTTGATATGAGAAATCAAGAATTTAATGTTCCAAAATAAATCACTCACATTTGACATAAAGTACCAAATTATCTGAAAGACAATTTTATTTTCTCATATAATTTCATGACACATAATGTTTTAGTCAGCTTTTTGTCACCGTGACCAAAAACCCATTAAGAACAACTTAGAAGAGAAAAGGTTTATTTTGTATTATGGTTTAAGAGGTTCAGTCTATGGTCTGCTGACTCCATAACTCTGTTTCTGAGATGAGGCAGAACATCATGGTGGAGGGACAGGATAGAGAAAAACAGCTCAGGACATGGCAAACAGGAGAAGGGGGGAGAGAGAGAGAGAGAGAGAGAGAGAGAGAGAGAGAGAGAGAGAGAGAGAGAACTCCTCTCACTAGCATAAATATTTGATTCAGTCCTAATGTTCTCAAAGAACTTTCCAGGCAAGCGATATTCAAGAAAAATCTGAAATACTATTAGGAGTTATTCAGTTTATAAAAATGAAAGGATCAATGAAAAAGAGGGAGGATGTTCTAGGCAATGAAGAAAAGAGCTGTGAGAGGAGAAGAATCCTGGCACATTGGTGTGATGGAGAAAAAACAAGGAAACATATTCTCTGCTGTCTTAGAGCTACCATCAGTAAAATGTCTACATTTAAGAGACTCTCAATTAAAAAAAATATAAGCAAAATACCTACAAGACTCTAGAAACTAATACCTTGATTTCAAATCCCAAACTAGGGGGATAATTTGAATAAGACTCTTTACAGTCTAGCAAATCACTACACGACGTACAAATTATTTATTACTCACGATTGTGTTTAGCATATTGTAAATGATGTGTGTGTGTGTGCGTGCGTGCACGCACGCATTATACATGATTGCAGAGGTTCTCAACAATTAGGTAGATGGATGATTTGCCACTAAACATACTCAGTGGCATTTACTATTTCCAATAGCATTGGATGTTAGCAAGGTTAGTTAAGGGATTCTTACGTTGATTTGGATAATGACTGAAGATAAGTATTAATTTCTCACAAGCACCTGAGGACAAATATTACAGTATAATAAAAACAAAAGTGATGGGGCACCTCACTCAAGTCTCATGCGCAAGATCGCCTGCTTTGAGAGCCACCTAGTCGCTAGCAGACCACAATGCCAGCGTCTACAATGGGAAAGATAGCATGTGGAAGCCAGTCCCAATGATGTAAGGGATGAATCCTGCAGCCTTTTGTGAAGTGCTCCCACAGAGCACACACTTTAGAGTTAAAAAGTCACTTGCTTGTGTGCTGAGCTTGCAGCAGGATCTGGGACTTCAAATGCAGAGTTTCCTGCCACTGTTAAGAAAGTAGATGCAAATCCAGTCAATATGCCATGGAACTGCAAGACATCTTCTGGTCAATCAGAGTTTGTAGCAGTAGTGCTGGCGACAAGGTCACGGGTCAGCTTCTCTGCTGGTGGGAGCCGCCTGGCCTGGGTTAGCCACAGGAGTATCGTGGTCATTGTCCGTGCATCAAAAAATGTGCAGATTACAACTTTGATAATGGAGGACATTCTCTTCCCGAATGCATCCTTTGTCTCAGAGAACAGTGCCAGAACACTGATGTGACTACTGCCCGCTGCTCTTGAACTATAAACTCCTGGCTGTTTGCCTTTGTCTTCAAAGCAGACATTCTAAAACAGATTATCCAGTCAACAGGTTGGTCATGGAAGGCTTCCCACAGTGAACAAGAGACAGTGACTGAGCCTGGAAGACTTCCTATGATGGAGAGGAGAGGGTGGCTGAGGATAGCAAGGCAGCCTTGGAAGCCAGGACAGCATCCCTCTAGTGCCTATTTACAAGGTAGGCATGAAAGATGGCTGCCTATTGTGTACTACTTGTGTTGGTGGAGCCTAGGCCATTTGAGATTTCTAGACCTACCATCCAAAGTTTCCAATAATGAGAAGTGCAGACTCCCCATCCAGTGTGGCAAGTTGGCTGACTTTCATTTTGTCACTTGCTTGTTGGAGAAGAAAACTGGTCCCAAGGAAACACTGCATGCACATGGAGCAGAATGTGTGGTTTTGTTTGAATATAATTGGTGAAGATGGCTTTGTTTGTTGTTTGTTTTTGTATTATTGGGATGTAACCCAGAGCGTCAACATGCTGGTGACTCTGCCCCTGACCTACACTCCAGCCCCCAAACGTTGGTTCTGTAAAAGCATCCGAGGTAGGGGTTTTTGTTTGTTTTTGCTCTTTCATTCCATTCTTGACCAAATCTCATCTTAAAGTAGTTTACTACGGAAAACTGTCATGCTAAAGTATAGAAAAGAATGAGGCAAGAATGTAACTTATTCACTAGCAATGTAATAAAATGACCCGAATATGTTTTACAGAAAAAAAAAAAAAGCCAAGATCATTGAAAGCTAAGAAAGTCTGAGAAACTAATAATCAAGAGGAGCCTCAGGGGATGAGATGATAAAATGGCATGTGGTATCCTGGAGGGGTCCTGAGAAAGAAAGAAGGAGATGAAATAAAGTTAAAGAAGTCTGAATAAGGTCTGACCCCAGTGCATTCTGTTGTGTTGATGTTGGCTGGGTTTGGTAACAAATGTGCCACAGTAATACAACAAAACAACCATGGAGAATGTTGGGTGGAGGTTCCTGGAGACTTTCTGCATTATCTCTGTGGTTTAGAATGGTTTTAAAATCATTCTAAAATTTGAAAGATTATTAAAAATATCCTTAATAGGAAGGAAAATAAAAGCCAGACAATTTGAGAAAAAAAAATGTAGTTGACAACATAAAAGTTAAGATGATTGCAGAATGGTGAAAGAGAAAGAAAATGTTTTTGTGTAAGTTTCTGAAATTTTCCTGAGTGGGTAAGTTTTCTAGAACAGGATCTTTCCAGAGGGAACAATTTCTGGAATTATAGATGTATATATTTAATATTTTATATATATATATATTTAATAATATATATAATTATATTTATATATATAAACTATATATATATTTAAACTATATATATTTTAAATATATATATTTTTATATATAAACTATATACACATATATAAAATATATATATAAACATATATTTTAATATATATATTAAAAATATATAAAAAACTATATATTTTATATATATATATATAAAAAACTATATATATAAAACTATATATAGTTTTAGTTGTAGTTGCACACAGTACCTTTATTTTATTTATTTATTTTTATGAGGTGCTGAGGACCAAACCCACTGCCTCTCACATGGTAGGCGAGCACTCTACCACTGAGCCACAACCCCAGCCCCACAATTTCTGGAATCTAACTATACTTTGCAAGATTTAAGAAACACCAGATTGGCCAGTTTACCACTTGATGTGCACTTACAAAATTCACAAACACCCAGGACTTGGTCAGTCTTTAAGCTCTGGAGTTACCTCAATCCTGCTTAACTTCCCCAAAGAATACTTTTTATTATGAAACCAATTGATCTGCTGAACCTCAATGGCATATTCATTCAGTCTCTAGTTCAGCCTTCATTTTCCCAGTTTGAAAAAAAGTATTCTTCACCAAAATAAAATTATCTTTACTTAAAAAAATTAAAATTAAAACAAAAATTATCTATTCGAAACAAGAAGAATTTCTCATGGGAGGAAATAAGAGCATACAGAAGATAGAAGGAGACAGATGAGATGTAGGAGTTCAAAAGGAAAGAGGTAAACAGTCTAAGAATTTCTGATGGAAAGTTGAAAATGGTAGCGGAAGAGACAAGAGAGATTGAAGAGAGAATACTGAAAATGTCAGATATCAAAAATAAGAATCTTACTGTATTTTTCTTTTTTCTTTTATATATATATACATACTATATATATATATATCTATATCTTTATCTATCTATCTATCTATATATATATATATATATATATATGTATTAGTTGTTGATGGGCCTTTAGTTTATGTATTTTTATGTGGTGCTGAGGATCAAACGCAGTGCCTCAAACATGCCCGGCAAGCCAAGCGCTCTGTCACTGAGCCACACCCCTAAACCCCTGTGTTTTTCTTTTTGGATATTGAGAAACAAACCCCAAACTGGAAACCTTACCTCCCCACCAACCCCCAGTGACTATTTCTTTGAATTGCTGCCACACACAGGATAGACTGTATTGGATACAGGTTCCTCAAGCAGAGACTGCATTTCTGAAATGAAGTACCACATTGAGAAGTCCCTCCTTCTGAAGCTGGAACCCTGCTTCTAACCCAATTCTAACTGAACTGAAAGAGTCAGATAGTAGGTACAGCACATTTCTTCACAGAATGAGGCCCTGTATGTTAAATTTGGAATCTCCTTTCAGCCTTCTGTGTTCCCTCTGTGTTTTTATAGGTTGATTTTTCCCGCCATCCTCCTGGTGTTAGTATTAGTGATTGAAAGGGAAATGGAAATGTCAACATAAATAACTGTGCTTATTATGAATTCGGCACAAAGGAGGACAGTAAATTAGCATTTTGCAAATGTGTGTCAGGGCAGTCACTATGCCTACAGCTTTCTTACTTGTTGCCACTGTTTTTTTCCTTTGAAAAAATAATTTTTCCCACTGAATCCTGATCAGGATGTAATTTCCTTCAGCTTCAACAGAAAACATTATCAGAGATTTCTAGAAATTTATTGGAAGGTCTGATATTTCTTATAACAGATTCAAAATGTCTTCAGACTATATAATTACATATTCTGGGAAGAATTGAGGCTCAGCCATAATCAATATTCTATTCACTATTCTGAATTCAAAGATTAAAAAAAATATTGAGGGCTACTGTTAGAAAACTCTAATGCTGCCTAGCTTTAGTAAAATTACCATGGCATTTGAATTGAAATACTGAAGCTTCATAGAGAAGTCATTTAGGTTTCAAGAGTCAACTGGTTTAAAGTTGGCCAACTGGATTAAAAAGAAAATATAAGCTAATTCTTTGGGAGTTTGTGAGGAGACTTAAATGAGAAATGTATCAATGGTGCTTCTAATTATGGCAGACATAACTGTTGCTTTAGCTATTTCTATTTAGTGCTCAACATATTTGTGCACAACTGAAAATACCTACAATTCTTTGCATGAAGGTTTGCTATAAACACCAGAGTATGCAAAAGAGGCTCCCATCAATTAGGAAGAGAGGATAGCTTGTTCACTGGATGCCATGTACCCTGCACACTTGACAACTGTTGTACTTATACAGTGGGCACATTAATGGAGTAGCTATGGTAGCTGTTTCAGAAGGGATTAAGGGACTACTTGGGCCAAAATCTGGGCTGCTTCTCACCAAGGCTGGTTTACTACGGTTGTTAATTTTGTGACATGTCATCAATGGCAAGCACAAATACTGCATCTTAGTAAAGCACCATTCCTTGGAAAGACAAGCCAGCCCCTAGATGGCAAGTAAATTATACTGAAGTCTTCTTTCTAACTGGGGAGGGGGAAAGTAATTCATCTTCACTGAGATTTATGGTATTTCTTATGTGGGGTTTCACATACCTTTTTACATCACTCTGTGGAAGCTCAAAGACAATTTTATTTATCATTATGAAATCCTACACAACATTGCCTTGTTCAAGGAAAAACACAAAAATGTGTAATAGTGAGCAACGAACCATAGAATCTACTCATTCTCTGAATATGCGTATCATTCAGAAGCAATGGATATGATGGAATGTTTAATGATTTCTTACAGGTACAACTATAAGTACCAGGTTGGAGAGAATGACACTGAAAGTTGAGGATACTCTCTTTCAAAGTGTAATCATGTATTTTCAACTAGAAGCAATGATGTGTTGCCAAAATCTTTTAGCTAGAATTCTTGTATCCAGTAGTACAAGACTAGAAATGCAAGTGACCTTTTTGAATTAATGTAGCTCCCTGCAGATGGTGAAACTGAGGTAAGAAAATGTATTGAAAAAGTGAAGGGTGCACCAGTAAGTACCCTTTGTGTGTGAAAGGTATGAAGAAGTAAAACAGAAAGAAGGACAATAAATGTTGCTCTTCCATGCTGTATCCACTATAACAGCAAACTTATCACTCCTAGGATGACTCAAGAAATGAGGGAATTGGAAGAGTCACTAAGTAACTTGTTGAGGAGTGATTCTTGAGGGTTTTAATTCTCCAGCATTTGAGCCAAGAAGTATAGATTCTGGAAACAGAAGCAGACTAAGCTCTAGGGCATTAAGGGTGAGGGTATGGTAAGGGCATCATGCATTTGTCACACAATCTCATTCTGTCTCCCAGCTGCTCACTTGGGGGATTTATGTTGCCTGTTTATTCAACTTTAAGCTCTGCCTGTTTAAAGAACCAGGTTCTACCTGAGGGATGCTTTTACTAGGGGGACACAAGTGAGGGTTCTACCTAACCTAATGCTATGGCAGCCAACTAGTTTGTCGGGGCTTCTCAAGTCAGTAGATGTTGAGAATAAATGGGAGTTACTATAGTGCAGTGGTAATTGATCCTACTTTTCAGAAGAAGATGGAACGCCCTCTTTATAATGATGGCAAAGAAATTTCATGCATCTCTTGCTTGGTAACCACCACAAATCAATAGTGTTACTATTGTTATTACTACTTAACAAGGGAATGGCGACCAGGTGATCAAATACCTCAACAATTATCCCATTAGTCAAGTGACCTAGACCAGCAAGGATAATGTCTGAGAATGAATGGCATCTAAAGTGGTTTCCAGAGACAGTGATGATGATTTTGCCATTGGTCCCACCTGCAACAGTAAGGAAAGCCCTGTTATGTCTTGGTTTTGTTTTTGTTATTGGATGGATAGATTGACAGATAGATATACAGATGTAAGAACCATGGAACAAATTCTAAAAGTATATTGTTTAGATGTTAATGCATGTAGGCCACAAAAGGGAAGATGCTGTTGTGGTTGAAATAATCAATATCCTGTGTTATTAATATAGCAAATGTTGTCCAAATAAGATTGTTAGATAACACCATTTACATGTAAGCTAGCATACTAACTGGATAGTATCAAAACTTTGAGTATGATTGCTATAGTTTTGATCTTAAATGTCCACCAAAGTCCCACATGTTAAAAGCCTGGTGCTATTGGGAAGTGGTGGAGCCCTTAGGAGGTGGGGCCTACTGGGAGATATTAGGTCCCTGGAAGGATGCCCTTGGAAGGAATTATAAGATGCCAGTTTCTTTTCTCTTTTGTATCCCAGTCAAGTGGTAAGCTGCATTTTGTTCCAACACAAGTCCTCTCTCTTCTATGATGTGCTACCTTGCCACAGGCCCTAAAGCAATTGGGCCAATTAATCATGGACTAGAAACATTGAAGCCATAAGACAATATATTTTTTTCTCTTTTTACTTTGATTATATCAGGTATTTTGTTACAATAACAGAAAACTTAATATCACAAATATATTTAACAAACACAATTTCGATTTCCTTTGTATAGGCAAATGAAGAGATTACCCTAAATTAGAAAAAAAATACGATCATAATTTTTCTATTCTCATATGCTCTACCACTATCTTTTCTTTTAATTTTTTGTTCTTTTTAGTTATTCATGACAGCAGAGTATATTTTGACATATTTTTACAAACATGGAGTACATCTTATTCTCATTAGAATCCCAGTCTTGTGGTTGTATACTTAATGTTAATAATATTTGTACATAAAAATGCCTTTACTTAAATTCTGTAATGACTTAAACACCAAAAATAATACTATATGTTGACCTCTTTGTAAGAAATCAGTGTTCCATTCATATTCATCTCTGCAGGGCTATTTATAAATGGGTCACTTTTAAAAGATTTTGTCACTTTAAAAACTTCTCTCTTATGAGTTCTTCATACCTAATTTACTTGCTAATTTCTTCTCTCCATAGGGAAACCAACATTCATTTATATATAACTTGACACATCCATCTGGTAAAATAACTAAATCAAGAATCACCTCTGGAAATACTTTTGACAAGAATTATTTCCTAGAATGATGTTGTAACATTGTTCAATTAGTCCCCATACATTAGGTACATGATACCCCCTCTCACTTTCAGTCAAATATAAAACAAAAGATAACTTTTAAAGAATACTATGTAGGTCTGGGATTGTGGCTCAGCAGTAGAACACTCGCCTAGCACTGGCGGGACCTGGGTTCGATCCTCAGCACCACATAAAAAAATAAGTATTAAAAAAAGGAATACCATGTTATGCTTTAATGTTTAATTAATAAATCACATATTCAAAGATGGTAAGTTAAATGACAATTTAAATGAAATTCAAGAAATTGAGTACCTAGTCCTGGGTTTGTGATATACATTTCTTTAGGTACCTTTTAAAACTGTCTCATTATTTTTGGACATAAGTATCATATAAATTATAAGCACCTAAATATTTAATATTTACAAGATTTTATGATAGAATGATTTTTATAAATCAAATGTCAGATAGTGTATGCTAAGGATTTACTGAGTATGAATTAACTTATTAAGAGCTGTGGAGAGATGGAAAAGAAGATGTAAATTACTTCAAAACCTAGACCTCAATGATTAAATACATTAGTTTTTGCCTCCAAGAAGCATAGCATCTAGAAAGAATAACAAACATAGTATAAGAAAAGCTTTAACAATAACTATGAATTGGAAGCTGTAATGACCAGAGTATAGTTATGGCTCAATCAAAGCAGATAAGGAAAAGTGTCTGATGAAGCTGGCAGGGAGCCTTGTAGGACTTTTAGTTGGCAAGTAAAAGATATAGGAGAATGACATTCAGGTCTGGAGCAAAGACTTGGATTTATGGGGAGAAAGGCATATTTAGATAATGGGATGTCTTCTGGTAAGACTTGGTAACTATGAGGCTATTAGTTTTAATGGATCTGAGAAAGCAGGCAGGATTGGAATTCTTTATAAAATTACTCCATATATTCAAAAATATGATATTTTAATTCTTATATCTACAACTGTCACTTAATAAAATGTAAAATTGACTTTCAGTGCTAATATCTGAGTCAAATAGGAGATGCTAGAAGGCTCACAAGTTCCTTTTGGTTGTTTCAAAAACATTTATGATATCACCTATGCCTTTGAGAATTAGAAAAGCACAAACATAATAGTGGCTCAAAATAAATGAACACTTAAGAGATGCTTAAGTTACACAAATTAAGTAGGTTGTATTTGTTAGTTGATAGTGGAAAACATACTGTTAACCTTTCTAGCTTTGTCTACATGCTATGGAGATTTCCTCTCGCCTGAGAATTGTATAAACTGGAATTCAACAGTATATTTCCTAGGCATTGACTCAGTAATTCTAAATTATTTCTAACCATGCACTCACATCACAGAGAGCTCTTTTTTTTCTTTATTCTAGGGAAAAACACATATTATGGCTAGAAGAATAAAATTTCCAAAATGATGTTGGTCACAATATAATGCAGTTCATTTTCTTTCCCTTATCAAAACACCAAAGTATGCTGTTGACAAGGAAAGGACAAAAGTACATTCTGTTCTCATAATACAGTCAGGAACTGAACAATTTTTTTGTTGTTATTGACAAATGAACAATAAGCTTTTGAGAACATTCATTTTGCTGAAAGAATAGATGAGTTTAGTCCAATCTATTGTGTCAATGAAAACCTAAAGTGTTTCTGAAAATGCATATTGCCAGGAATTCAGGTATCCAGTCATTTTCTTCAACAAGCTAGCATTTGCACAATGTATGTTGTAAATGAAATAATCACATTTTTGTATTTTCTTGGCTACTTAAAAGGTTTGACCTTTACAGTATTTTTTTTTTTGCTTCTTAAAATAGTAATATAAAATTCTCAGAGTCTCTGTTCAAGTGAAGATGAAAATTCTTGATATGGCTTTGGTAAATATTTAGATTGAGATAAAATTTTATGGCTAAACATGTCTCTCAGCTTATTGGAATATATTAAATAATTATTAGGAATATTTTTCAAATGATATAAAAGGGAAGTTTCCATGCTTTGCATTGACAGAATCAAAAGGCATGTATGTATTCAGTTCCTGAAAATTCAGTGTCTGAAGAGCCGTCCTGGGAGCAGATTTTGTGAGTATATAAAGTATTGTGGTTATTCAGAGCCTCTCATTTAGTCACTAGTTTCCAGCTGGGCTCTGTGCTAAGTGTATTGCAAAGTCAAATTGGACAGGAAACTTCCTAGGAGCTTACTTTAACTCTTCAAAAGTCTCAGTTTCCTAATACAACACATGAGATATTTTTTCCCTTGCCCTCTTAATGAAGATGTTAGCAAACTTGACAAAATTAAATGTGGTTAAAACTAGAGGCATTTACAGATGCATACACACACAAAAACCATAATACTGGTCCAAATAAGTTGTGCAAAATGTTTTTTTTTTTCCTATGTTTTTAACCAAATAACATTTACACAATTACTGGGAAAGGAAAATTTTGCATCACAAAATTTAACTTCAAATCTAGAGCAGGTAGATTTACAGAAACTACTAGTTGTCTTAGCTAATTTTTGTTAATAGAGAAATAAATGTGTTCAATGTATGAATTTAGAAATACTTTCATTCTGAGAGAAACTTCTTCTTCTACATTGGAAGTGGGCCCCTCCCTTCTCTGAAAGAAAGGCAATGTTTAATTCACTCTAAATTCATAGTACTCTGAGGTATCCAATGCTGGTCTAGATGTCAATAGGGATCTTAGAATTTGAATTATGGCTGAATTGATAGGAAACTGAAAAGAAGAATAAGTCATAATTATCCTTGTAAATAAAACAATTCACACCTATGGACAGGAGACAAAACTGCCAATGTAAGGACAAAACTTGCTCAAAGACAGCTGCTTGAACCATCCGACTATCTAATAATAGCTAGAGCCTCTCAAGGGAATCTGAATAAGGCAGAAGAATGAATTTATGAACACCAATGAAGGAAGCATTGCCTCTGACAGTGTCTTTATTAATTTGTTCAACAAAATAGATATGTATAGCAATTTCTTATTTCTTTTATTCTCAAAATACTGATATAAAGCTTTACTTAAATAAAATACTAACAGGAATATGTCTGATTTTATACATAATATAGCTTAAATGTGGTATAGGATATTGGTCCCTATCGTTACTCTGATCTCTCCTCAGAAGTCCTTGAATATTGTGCTTCAAAAGTTTTTCTTATTATTTTGACAGTTTTCATGCTCATCACTGTGTCTTTTATTTTTTCAATGAATGAGATCGAATCAATGGTAGGGGGGACCCTGCTACTTATGTTTCAAATAGTATAAGAAAACTATACGTCTCAAATCCATATTTGTAGCCTGGTGCTCTCTACTGAGGACAGGATCCAGATTTCAGCTGCTTACTGGGAAACTCCAGAATGATGTCCAAGAAGCATCTTAAAATCAGCATTCAGAAAAAAAACTCATTTCCTTGAATTTATTACCAAAGTTGAAAAACTCTCTTCATGTAAAATGTCCTATATCAATAGTTATGGGAAGATGCTGATATCCATAAATCCCATCCTTAAATATCAGATACTCTAATTCCTAATTCTTGTCCACAATAAAATTATTTTCTAATTTTGATTCAATTATTTGCCTAAATTGCCATTGTTATCACATATTTACATTTAGACTTTATGATGCTGGAATATTGTGTCCTGTTCCTTAGTGTATTCCCAATTGTTAGTATAGCTTTAGATAGCCATTAAAAATCTGTAAGTGTGATTTTAGTGAATTCATTTTTCTACTTTCCTCAAACATGTTTAATGTTAAGGAAAATTTCAAGTATTGATGCCTTAAGTTCTTCACCAAAAGATGGGGGGAAAAGAATAGTATTTTGCATATTTTTCTTTGTCAACAAAGTAAGAAATGACTTAATAACAGAAACATCAATTAACTCTTTAGAATAAGGAAAGAAGGAACTGCAAATGTAGATAAAAAAGGGGGGGATTGGGGCATAGCTCAGTGGTAGAGTACAGGTTTAGCAACTTAAAACCCTAGGTTGGAGCCTAGCATTAAAAAAAAAAAAAAAGTACCTCTTTTTCCTTTAATTTTTTTCTATATCTTTTAGGGGAAAACTGAACTCATTACAATATTGTCCCATAAGAACAGTTTGCTATTTTTAAATTTAATAGACATTAAAGACATTGCCTCAGATGAGTCAATGAATGAACATCTTCTGATTTCAATTTTGAATTGACTTCATCACTCATGACACACTCAGCACTTTTATAAATATTCTATTTATGAAAGGTATATTTATAGGCAATGTAAGAGAATTCATCCTCTCCCTATTTTAATTAAGGAAGCCAAGCAGAGACTAAATTAAACCTGATTTGCATGACATGTTACTTGCTGTAATCTTGAAGTAAACATGGCACACAAAGAAAATGTGGTCTTAAGAAAAGGACCAGATTCTTAAATTTCAAAATAAAGGAGTGGATTTTTTAAAGTGTGATAAAAGTCAAAACTTTTAATGCTTTAATTATGAAATTCATCATGTCCTTTCACAACAATTCATTAGAATTTGGAACAGAAGTCACATTTGTTCAGGGCCATGCTTTTAATCACTCTCCCATGAGAAAACTTCTACTACCAATAACCAAGTGAAGATATTTCTTACCCATTTATCCCTTCACCAGTGTGCCCTTAACCACTTTAGAACTTGTTCTCTCTTATCCTCAAAAAAATTCTTTTTTTCATCACCAAGTTATATATATAAGGGAGAATTGTCTCAGAAATATCTGGCTTTATAGATTGAAATAGACTAGAATTCAAGGGCTAATGGAAAATCTAATATGAATCCTGCCTCTCTAGAGGAAGACAATATCTTTATAATATAAGAAGAAATAAGGTGTTTTTATTTTAATGTATTTTGTGTGGTACTGTCTGATCTTTAGAGAAAGGATCTGAACCTGCAGTCCTCTGGGAGCAAAATCTGTACAGTCAAACAGTGTTGTGAAAGTCATCTTCAAACTTTGGAGATTACATTAAGGAAATACCTTATTATAAGGGGAGCAGGACTCTTTGATGGTTGGCATCACACTTGGAGGGAGACAGCACCACACTTTAACCATTGACTTAATGGTGAATACTAATGGGTTAAGTAATACAGCAAGCAAGAAACAGCAACAACAATCTGAAGATTCGGAAGACTCAGGGGTCAGGGAGGACCTTCCTTCTCTACTCCTGAGCTGTCCCTGATGCCACAGTCTCCCTGCCCTAGGAGGGTGCAATCCTAACCCCAAATGGTGAGTGGAAGGGGAAGCTCAGTGCAACAGCTCAGCCCTCCATGTTTCCTTCCTCTTGGGAGTGAACTGTCTTAAGGAACACACTTTCTACTCTGCAACTTGGGGGTATGTCAATCTATCTAATTAAGGCAATCACTGGGAAACCTACTTGTCATAGGTACAAGTGATATACTCTTATGTCAATTTTATTAATAAAAAGGAAATTTTTGACCACCATCTGATTTATTCTTCTGTCTTATTTTTCACTTGGTTCAGAACTATGGCAAATAAATTGAGGAACATATTTTTGAGAGTTCTCAGATTCAAGTTTACTAATACCTTCAAGTTTGTTCTGAGTACTAAAAACAAAACATTTATTTGACATTAAATGTTACAGGGCATGAAAAAATGCTGAACACATCAGTAGAGTGCATCTTACATGCTCACACTGCCCTTTCTCCTTTACCACCAGTTCCTAGAGTTGCAGCTGCTGCTAGAGCTACTACCAATACTGATTACTACTACTGGTATTTGCTACGTGTGAGATAACAATTCAGGATATACGTCATCAACAATTGTTAACTATTTTCTTCCATTATGTTTTTACAATAGCTTTTAGTTTTTGTTGCTTTACAATATCTGTGAAGGTTGGTAATGAACACTGAAAATTGCTTATGATTCTCAAGGTGGAATTATCTTTTACTATTACTAACTTCTTCTGTAACTCTTAGACTTCATTGAGTCTGTACAGAATGGATGTGGTAGTTCCCTTCATGAATAATTGGATGTATACAACAGGTAACAGTATCTTCTTAGGCTGAATACAGAATTTTTTAACACTTCTAAACATTCGTCAAACTTGAGTATGAGTGTAAAAAAGACTAATTTTCTTGAATGAGGACATGAAGTATGTCTCTGTGCCATTCATTGGGATGATCCTACTTGGTTTATTGAACTTGGTAAATACATCAAAGTGCTATAGACCGGGTCCCTCAAGTGCCATACAAAGGCTACAGGTTTGCTTTTCATAAGAAAGGAAGGAAGAAGGAAGGAAGGAAGGCAGGGGGGAGGGTGGGAGGGAAGAAGGAAGGAGAAAGAAAAGGAAAACAGAGGGAGAAGGAAAGAGGGAAATGGGAAGGAGAGAGAGAAGGAAGGAAGGAAGGAAGGGAGGGAGGGAGGGAAGAAGGAAGGAAGCAAGGAAGGAAGGGAGGAAGGGACAACTTCTTTCTGACTGAGTCACAGCTTCTACAATCATTCTGTTCTGAAATCTAATAAATTTGGCACAGAGAACATGACTCCCCTGTTCTAAGTCTACTTGAACAACAATGACCCTGGCCCATTTCTCTAGGTGTGAAAGGACCCAAACACCACAGAGTGCCAGTTCTTGTAGGCCTTCCTGCAGCATATTGATGCTTTGATGATAACAGAACTCTGAAATTACCTGTTTTCCTGTCATTGTCCGCCACCACAGACACATGATACAAATGATTTTGAAACAGGCTTTTATAAAGGTTCTCAAAAGACTTTAAGCCACATTTATATTCCTTGAACTTTCATCCACTTACTAATCTGCTATTATTTTATTTTTGGCTTTAAAACATAAAACTTAGGATAATTTCATTATTTTCTCTCTTTTTAAAAATATGTTTAGCTGTTGATGAAACTTTATTTATTTGTTTGTTTACATGTGATGCTAAGAATTGAACCCAGTTACATTAAATGGAAATCTGTTGAATTGAAGTCTATTGTTTTATTTTATGTGGGGCCACTGTGTGCTGCAAAAGTACCATTCCATAGTATTGTCCTTTCATTTGTCTTTCAGTTTGAAAACTGAACATCCATCTAGTTGATATTTATATGGTCTGCATTTTAGGTTATCTGTTCAATCTTTCTTTCCTCATGGCTTTTCTTAACTTCCATAAGTCGCATATTCATGCTGATTTTGAATGTTCATAACCCATTAATAAATCAGTTATCAGTATAACAATGCAATTAAACTACAAGAAACCTTTTGAATGGAAAGTGTGTACTGACAATGAACCTTGTGCTGTACCTTTATGTAATTATATTTTTTGTGTGTCCACTTCTCTCAGCCTTAGTTTTCTGAAACCAATGAATAACAAGTGAAATAAACAGTTTTTCAGAGCTCTTTCAAGGTGATTTTATTATTTCCCCATGATGTGAAAATTGAACTGTTATTGCCATAACTGTTTAATACTGAAGCAGCATATTTCTAGAATTTTGTTGTAATGAAATTAAAAGTTATTGAAATTATATTGTGCTATTTTGTTTGGATAGTCTGTCTTACAAACTATAAGATGAATATGTTCCTGGACTTATAGTACATGCATAACAGCATATAAAGCATGAGATACTTGAACAACTAAATTTTACAACTGCCATAGTAAAGAGGTAGTATAATCTTGCTATTCAACTTTTGTTGAAGGATGTTACCAAGATATATTTAATAAATTTAACATTTAACTATATAGAACTCTCATTTCCACTTGACTTGCTACCTTTTTGTTGAATAGGTAACTGACTAAATAAATGATTTGTTTCACCATCCTGAATGAAACCTTTCAGATTAGCTGGTTCTCATCTACCATTTTAGGACAAAGTATATAAATAAAGGCATACAGATTTATGAATTTGCTTATTCAACAAATTCATGGTGAGTTCATCTTAGGTCAGAGATCTGTGGTAACTGAAGAATGCAAAGATACATAACACATGTTTTCTGTGTAATAAAAATAATATGAATTCTAATTACTGCCCAGTATTTCTAATAGTTATTAGTTTAATGAAAGTGCACTTCATCTGAAAAGAACATATAATGGGACATGAACATGGATAGAGCGCTGATCTAAAACAACCTATAGCATCTGTCGGGAGTGGTACCATGATAGGTTCTCATGGAGCTTGCAGAAAAGATGAATTCTAGCTAGAAAAGGCTTTGTTTACAGTGGTTCTTATGAATTAGGAAGGTTTTTATTTCTCATGATAAACTAGGAAGGGAATACAGTCAAAACTTAAGAAGTTGGATTTGGAAGAAGACCAAGATATTCAAATTATATTACTTCAAACATAAAAGTCATTACACCATTTGAAACTTAAGAAGTGATACAATTATTTGTGCATAAAAGCATAGTTATTACCTTCTTAATTACCATACATATGGCTATTCAAATCTATTTCCATAACTACTCAGACAGCATGCTACTCTGATGGAAAAAAAACTCAATATGTTCAAGTTGGTTATTTTTAACATACTGCAGCAATTATGTTACATGGTGATACAGACAACCAGAAATCTTCCAAGCTTAAAAATAAATTTAACTCGATTATCCATGAGCACTCAAACACAATTTAACACATGACGCTATTCATCAAGAATAAGCCACTTAGAAAAGTACTCATCAACATGTGCCAATTTTGCCAAAACCTATAAATAATTGTGCCTGGAGTTGATTAGATTCTATTCTTTATCCACAGTATTTTAAGCCAAGAAATTTTTTGAATGGGTTTAGAATCTATCAACCTCTTCCTATCTGCCACCACCACATCACATCACAAATAAATCCTGTTTTCAGAATTTGGCAGTGAAAATCTTTTAGTAAATCACGGTGAAAAAAAAAAACCAAAAAACTATTGAACAAATTGTGGATGGTATTCAACCTCCATGTCAAAGTATCGTTGATAGCTCTCATTTTCTGTTAACTTTTAAAGTATCTAACTGCACACTTTTATGAAACTTTTCAGATTACTTTTCTTTTTGTTCTTTAAAGGAAAAGATTCACATGGGATGTGATAAGTATTTCCATTCACTGCTTCAACTTTTACAAATATTATTTATTTATTTGTTTGCTTATTTATTTTTATTGTAATTTGTTATATATGACAGCATAATGCATAACAATTCATATTACACATATAGAGCACAATTTTTCTTATATCTGGTTGTATATAAAGTATATTCACATCATTCATGTCTTCATACATGTACATATGGTAATGATATTCATCTCATTCCACTATTTTACCGTCTTCCCCCTCCCTTCCCTCCCTCCCCTTTGCCCTATCTAGAGCTTGTTTAATCTTCCCATGTTCCCTCACTCTATCCCTATAATCAGCCTCATTATATCAGAGAAAACATTCAGCATTTGGTTTTCTGGGATTGGCTAACTTCACTTAGCATTATCTTCTCTAACTCCATTTACCTGTGAATGTCATGATTTTATTCTCTTTTAATACTGAGTAATATTCCATTGTGTATATATACCACATTCTCTTTATCCATTCATCTACTGAAGGGCATCTAGGTTGGTTCCACAGTTTAACTATTGTGAATTATGCTGCTATAAATATTGATGTGGATGTGTCCCTGTAGTATGCTGTTTTTTAAGTCCTTTGGGTATAGACCGAGAAGAGGGATAGCTGGGTAAAATGCTGGTTCCATTCCCAACTTTCCAAGGAATCTCCATACTGTTTTCCATATTGACTACACCAATTTGCAGTCCCACCAGCAATGTATGAGTGTGCCTTTCCCCCGATCCTTGCCAACATTTATTGTTGTTTGTCTTCATAATATCTGCCATTCTGAATGGAGTGAGATGAAATATTAGAATAGTTTTAATTTGCATTTCTCTATTTGCTAGAGATGTTGAGCATCTTTTCATGTATTTGTTGATTGATTATCACTACCTCTCATCATTATGAGAAGTGTCTGTTCAGGTCCTTGGCCCATTTATTGATTGGGTTGTTTGTTGTTTTTGGTGCTTAGCTTTTTGAGTTCTTTATATATCCTAGAGATTAGTGCTCTATCTGACGTGTGAGTGATAAAAATTTGCTCCCAAGATGTAGGCTCTCTATTCATCTCACTAATTGTTTCTTTTGCTGAGAAGAAGGTTTTTAGTTTAAATCCATCCCATTTTTTGATTTTTTATTTTAACTCTTGTGCTATAGGAGTCTTATTAAGGAAGTTGGGGCCTAATCTGACATGATGGAGATTTGGTCCTACTTTTTCTTCTAACAAATATTTGTTTTCAGGAGTGAGAGCAGAGAGGTTGGCAAGCATCCAAGCCTACAAACTGCATAAGAGGGGACAACAGTTAGGTACCTCTCACACAGTAAGCTGTGGTTTTTAAGAATTGTACCACAGGGGCTGGTGTTGTGGCTCAGTGATAGAGCACTTGCCTAGCATGTGTGAGGCCCTGGGTTCGATCCTCAGCACCACATATAAATAAATAAAGATATTGTGTCCATCTATAACTAAAAAAAAATAACAAAAAAGAATTGTACCACAGGAGAAGTAGAAGCAGAACTCAGACCACCACTCTTCCCAATTCTTTTGCAGAAAAATGTCTTTCTGGATTTAAATTGAACAGAACAAACTGAGATATAAAATATCAGCCAACACTGATAGGAAAGTATCCTATGATCCAGGGGCCCACAGAATTCAACCCAAAACTTATTTTAAAGTTTTTATTTTTTTAATTTTTTAATTTTTTTTATTGATTATTCAAAACATTACGAAGCTCTTGACATATTATATTTCATACATTAGATTCAAGTGGGTTTAGATTTGTGATACATGGGATAGCTTGTAAAAGCAAACTTATTGAGGTGGTATAGGCACTGGATAACACATAAAATCTCAGGCCAGTGGAAGCCATGGCTCCATCACTTCCTAGTAGTAAAGATACATTCCTTTAACTTCTCTCCTATTTAGTTATTTTGTCTTAGTCTGGGTTGTGTTTTTATAACATAATAGATGTTGAGTAAAATATAAACAAAAGATTTAATTGTGATGGAAAGAGATCCCTGGTTGTATCTCAACACAGTAGATGGCAATACATGAAAGGAGCACATGCAAGATGGAAATCACACAGCCGGAGAGGAAGCAGAAGAATGAGCTGAAGAAACCAAAAATGTTGTGAAAACCCCTGCTGTTGTGGTGATCCATCCAATCCAGAGAGAAAAGCACCAGCCCTTCTTAGCTAACTAATCATCTCTTAGAGGCGCCATTACCCAGCACCACCACGCTGGGACCACATTTCCAATACATGAATTTTTGAAGAACAAACTATATTCAAATTGTATCTTCCTTCTGTAAAAAGGGGTTTATAATTAAAAAAAAAAAACTTCATCAACACACTATCATGAAGGTTAAATAAAATTATGTACATACATATATATAATACTTAAAAGAGTCCATGGCACATATTAGATGCTAAATAAGTGTTAATTTGTATTGCTATCCATTGAAAGGAGGCTGCTTTTACTGCAGGATTTGGTGAAAGACTATGTTGAAACAAGATTGAGATTTTATTTAGAATAAGTTATACTCTTAATGTATGTATAATATGTCAAATATACTCTACTGTTATGTATAACTAAAAATAAAAACAACAAAAAAAGACTAGGTTGATAATATTTCATGTATATATGCATGTATAATTGTTTATATTTAAATATACTGGCAGGAAGTAAAACATAAAACTTTGGATATATCTGTATTATGCCATTAAAATTATTTTTTCCATGCTTTAATATGTTATTAATCATGAAATATTTCAAATAGTATCAGAAAATAGTTATTAAAGTTCTTAACCCACCCAATAAAACATGCTTAGTTTTTTATTAACAGATATGACAGTCAACTAATAATAAAAATAAAGTAATTAAAGCCAGGCTCATCCTGTAATACCAGCGGCTCAGGAGGCTGAGGCAGGAGGATCTTGAGTGCAAAGCCAGCCTCAACAAAGGTAAGATGCTAAGCAAGTCAGTGAGACCCTGTCTATAAATAAAATACAAAATAGAGCCGAGGATGTGGCTCAGTGGTTGAATGCCCCTTAGTTCAATCCCCAGTACTCAAAAAAAACTTAAAAAAAATAAATAAAATAATTAAAATAGCAGTTGACACTTATTTAGTAGTCTATGTTCTGTCTTGAAAACTCTATATTATACACATATATATTACATATTATATATATTAACTTGATATACTCAAAATAATACTATGACATGATGTGACTTTTAAAAAATCTTGTTTTCAAAATAAATTTAGATGTACAGAAGAGTTATAAGGACAGTATAGAAAGCTACCTAGCCCCTTTTTTCAATTTCCCTAATATTGCCATAGGTGTTAGTCAGCTTTCTATTGCTGTGAGAAAATACCAAAGCAAATCAACTTAAAAGAAAGAAAGGTTTCTTCTAGCTTTAAGTTTTAGAGGTTTCAGTCCATGGTTGCTTGGCTCTGTTGCTTTTAGTCCTGCAGCAAGGTAGTCCATCAGAGCAGGAAGCACAGCATAGAGCAATGCTGCTCACTCTGTCCTGGTCAGGAAGCAACCACAGAGGGAGAAGAAGGGTTTGGACCTAGTACGCCTTTCAAGGGCATGCCCCTAATGACCTAACGTCCTTCCCCTCAGCCCTGCTCCTAAAGGTTTCACTAGTTACCAACAGCACCATGGGCTGAGTACTAAGCCTTTAATCTAAGTAGTCTTTGGGGGAACATTTAAGATCCAGAAAATAGAAGAATCTTACACTTGGTATATTTATCAAAACTGACAAATTAACATTAACGCAACACTCTTAACTAAAATGCAGGTTTTATTTGGATTTCACAAGCTTTTCCCACAACTGTCTGTAGCACAATCTAATCCAGGATATCCTATTGCATATACTATGTCTCCTTAATCCCCTCTAATCCTCTCATCTGTGGCAGTTTCTCAGCCTCTCTTTGGCTTTCATGACCTTGACACTTTTAAAGGTAATTTCGGAATGCCCCTTAATTTGAGTTTGTCTGATATTTTCTCGTGATTAAAGTAAGAACACAGATTTTAGTAAGTATTCTTCTCTCATTATATGAGAGGGTATTTGATCACAACTTGATGTAAACTTTGATTTTTTTTGGGGGGTTAATATGTCAGCTAGATTTCTCCATTGCAAAGTTCTGTATTTTGATTTGTTTAAACTGTATTCCTTAAAACTGAGTTACTTGGTCCAGCCTTCACTCAAAAGGATAGAAACTAAACTCCAACTCCTGGAGAGAGGAATATAAAAAAAAAAACTGTGGATATGAATTAAAATCATCATGAAAGTCAATCATAATTGGGGGAAATAATTGTGGTCATGCAAATTTTCAAATTCTCCTTAAAGTTTCATCCATTAATTTTAAAATTCCTATATGGATCTTGCCATGGAACAGCAATTACTATAATGACGTTCTCAATGTGGATTTCTACTTCTTTCATCCCTTCTACATTAATTATTTGGAATACTTCTGAAGGAAGACTTGTGCTTTTACCCCCAAGTTATTTATTTGTTTCATCAATTATTTATAACAATGTTTTATTATTTAAATTATTATTATTTTTATTATTAGAAAACACTGTTGTATTACTTGGATTATAATTCAGTAATACCATTATTTATTTCATTGGTCAAATATTTCCAGCTTTGGCCATTGGAAAAATTTTGCAATTGGATGCTCTGTCACTTAGACATGCCCCTAAACTCATTGATTTCTTGCCCCAAACACAGAATCAGCTATTTTTTTTTATAAAACACTGCTTCTTAGTATTGGAGAATGGTTGTTAGAAAATAAAATCATTATTGATATGCAGAAACTAATCCAAAATAAGGGGAGGAAGATTAAAATGGAAGAAAGATCAGTGGAGTAGATGAAGGGGATAGAAGGGGAGGAAGGAGGGATGGGATAAGGAAAAAAAGTGGAATGAATCTGACCTATATACATGTATGTACATAATCTGTCTATGTACATCTATGAATATTCCACAGTGAATCTCATCATCATGTATATCTATAAGACACATACACATAATAATCATAATGATAATCAATAAGTCAATAGCCAAAGGATCAGTAAAGTACAGGAAAGGGAAATGAGGTGGGAAGAGAAAAGAGAGGAGAGAAGAAGGGAAGGAAGGAAAAGGGAAGTAGAGGGACTGAATTAGAACAAATCATACTCCATGTTTTTATAATTTTGTCAAAATGAATCCTAATGTTATGTACAACTAAAAAGAACCAATAAAAAGAAAAAAAGGAAAGAAAATGAGATCATTAGTTAGGTGTGTTCATGCTACTGAGGTGCCAGTGCTTCCAGGACATCTTAATAGCTGGAGCTGTTTTGTGTATATCTATAGTTATTTCTGGATCTTTTATGAGCATACACCAATTGAATAAACATGAGTTTATACTGTTATTTATGACTCTCATCCAACACCACAGTATTATCATACTTTCCCGTTTATTTATAACTCACTTTCTCTGATAGTGAGAAACTTGGTTACCATTATCATTATTTATTTATTTGTTCAATCTAGTATACATGCAAAGTAGTCTCAGAATTGTAAAAGGTACCCCTTGAGGAATGAATTTACCAAATAAAAGAGTGCTTTTGTCACTAGCTTTACAAAAGCCAGTCAAAACAATAGTTTCCAAGGTTACTTAGTACTGTCCCTTTTTCCCATCTTTCAGTGAGCTCGTCATCCACATGTCACATAAGTCATAGTAGGTCTTTTATCTTGGGATTCTTGACATTACCATTGATTTTTAACTTGCATACAGATAGGTTTGCTTATTGAGGTTTTGACAAATGCATTGTTATGTATCCACAACTACAGTATCATACAAACCAATTCCACCATTCTAATATTCTAATTTTTTTGTCTGTGTCTCCTTCTTAGTTAATTCTTCTCCCACAGCCTTACCCACTTTCTGTCACTGATCTGTGTTCTAGCCTATCATTTAACTTTTCCAGAATATCATTTGCATGGAATCATATGATAAGTAGATTTTTTCATGATTTCTGTCACTTTGAAAAATTAATTATAATGTAAAAACTGAAATTCTCCTTTCAAGATGTGTTTTAACAAAAATAAGCAAAAGCAACCTTTTGCTGTGGAGAAAGACTATCTTAAAATACTTTAAAATAATTTTTAGTTTGAATAACGAAAGTGAGTCATTTCTAAATCTCTCAAACCTACATTCTTAAAAAAAACCTGAAAATAGAATTTCAAATGCATTTTTTAAATCATTCTTTAGAACTAGAAAAGTTCATTATCATTCCAATGAACTTATGAGAAAAACTGAGAACAGGAAAGTTGAAAACTATGGCCAAATGTTCAAAGTTACCATTTTGTTTTTGTGCCAGGGATTGAAACTAGCACTTAACAAGTAAGCTTTATCTTCTGCACACTCCCCCCTTTTTTTTCTTTGTTTGTTTGTTTTAGTTTTTTGTTTTTTGAGACAGGCCTAACTAAGTAACTGAGGCTGGCTTTGAACTTGCAATTCTGTCTCAGTCTCCTGAGCGGCTGGGATTACAGGCATGCACACTGTACCTGGCAAAAAAAAAAAAAAAAAACTATATTTTTTATAATTCAAAATGAGTATTCTATTTTACTAAACCCTGTCAATGGTGTATAGCCTTTTAGATGTATGTGTTCTTAAGATGTAACTTTTTTCCAGATATGCCAATAAGTAAAACAGAAATAAGCAGAACTCAGTGCCGAGATTTGCACTCATTTTATGAAAATAATTAAGTATAAATTTTAAAAATATGAAACAAATTCAGTCATACTACTGTTATTGTGCATTTCTTATTAATAATTATAATCAAAATATGTTCAAATATAATTAAATTTAGGTAATTTTAGCTTTTTAATGCATCTTCTTGGGTATGTTTTTTTCAAAAAAATAATGCATTGGAAATATAAAGCAAAAGTATGCAATTTATAATAGGCACCCAGATATATTGAGGTAAAGTTTTCTAAAGGTTTTTACTATAGATGTGCTCATAAAGAGAGTCTAGTCCTCCGAAGAACAGCAAAGACTCAAGCCCTAGGAATGTAGGGGCTGCAGGAGATATCTGTGCATTCCCTGTGGAATCCTTGGTCTGCATCGTGGTTACTATACTTATAGACATGTTTCTCCATGTTTAAAAAAATAAAAAGGAACTGTTAGGTACTGTTACTCATTAAACAAATGGTTAGAATAACAGTAACTGGGAGAAACGGTGATAGATGATAGTTTCTGTTGGTGTAAGACTCCCCTCCACCCCCAGCCCATGGCTGAATGTCCCCAAAGAACTGGCGGCTGCAGGGAGAATGCTGTTTTAAGAATTCCTAGGGAACAAAAAAATAGGAGCTTTCAACTTCCCCCTTAAAATTGTTTTTACATACCACAATAAGGACAAACATTCTGATAAAGCTTCCCCTACAAAATGTGTACTGCAAACCATAGGTTCATTTAAAGTTATTTAATAGCAGAATCCTTTCGCCTGTAGCTGTAGTTTCACTTTTGTATTTGTGACATCAAAATGCATTACTAGTATAGCATTCATATATTTCTGGATTTTTAATCACTCTCTGAAGACATTTTTTTGTTCTTATTGGATGAATTATTAGATTACAAATCAATGCCATGTTGTTTCGATTTTCAGCCTTCCAACCTGTGAGCTAAAATAACTTCTTTCTTTATAAATCGCCCAGCTTTGGGTATTCTGTTGTAACAGTGAAAAAAATGAACTAATAAAATATCCTTCTGTGGCTTCCAATAGCATTTATTGACAACAACCTCTAATCAGTTTGCTTTCTACAGAGGACTATTCAGAGGATGTTAATAATGAACAATTCATACATTTGAATCAGATGGGATATATGTCAGAGTCATTGTACTGTCATGTGTAACTAATTAAAACAAATAAAAAATTAAAAAAAATAATGAACACTTCATTTACATTGTGCTTAAATACGGTGTTTTCAATCCAGTCAGAGACATGATAAAATGATAAAGCAAGGATTTGAGAACTGGAATCCTAAATTCTTCCTCTACCATTATTTTTCTATACCTCAATGTAAAATAGAATTTAACAAAATGCTGACATGGACTCCTCCTATTGTGCTCAGTTTAAGATGGCAGTTTACCTGGGTCAAAGACTAAATGTCACTATTCCAGAGGTTGAAATGACCTTGTTTCTTATCAATGTGAGTAGAAGAAATCAAATTTCTACTTCTGAAATATACTCTATTTTAGAAAATATTTTTCCTTCATAACAAATCTAAAATAAGGAATCATTTTTCTCTTTTTAAAAAACTTGCTTTCTTGCAAAGGCTTTATTTAATCTGTCAAGAAACCCAAATTATGTAGGAGTATTGAAAGAAGTTTAGCAATATTTACACTGTATGAAATGCCACAAAATGTACTGTATAAGATTCACCTTTGTGATGGACATCATTATACAAATTACATGTATGAAGACTTGAATTGGGTGTCAACATACTTTATATATAAACAGAAATTCAAAAATTGTGGTATATATGTGTATTAAAAATTGTAATGCAAAAAAATAGCTTTACCTTAGATTAGGTAGAAGGAAGTGAAAGAAGGGGAAGGTAAAGTATGTGGGGATAAGAAAGATAGTAGAATGAAACAGACATTACTACTTTATGTATGTATGTGACTGTATGACCAATGTGATTCTACAATATGTATATTCAGATAAATGAGAAATTAGATCCCATCTATATATGATATATCAAAATATATAAATGCATTCAACTGTCATGTATAACTAATTAAAACAAATTAAAAATTAAAATAATTCACCTTTGCATAAGGGAACTCTTTTACAAGGTTTAAAGTCTTAAAACTTTTTAAAGACAATGTTGAAATCATCGTTTTCATCTTTATCTTTCATATCTCTGCAAACTGTTTGAATTCTTTTTGAATTCTGATTCCATTCCTTATTTGTCATTCCTTCTCAAATATTTAATATGTTCAACAGGTTTAGAGAATTAATTTTCATCTAAGGGCTTTGAGAAAAAAATATAAATTTTTGTATCTCTTCATTTCCAAAATATTTTCTTAAGGCTGCGTCATCATGGGAATGACATCAAAGTAGGAAATAAAATTAGGAGGCCACTTCATCTCACCTACGTGGCTTAGCTTCTCAGAATTCACTTTGCAAAATTTCTAGAGAAGAAATTACACAATTTGTATCAAATTGGAAGGAGAGGAACAGTTTCTAGGTCATCCAAATATATTCAAAAGACATCAAGAAAAAAAAAAACTTATGTAATCTGTCAACATTCTCCTCCATTTTTCTTATTTGGTTACAGTTGAAAATCCATCTTGTAAATTGAAGCTGTATTTGCTTGATGCCACTAAATCAAATGCAGTATCAAGTTTTCATCAATAGGAGATGTGAGTGATTTTCTAATGTGAACAATTTTCTAAAGACTACAAAGAGAAGCAGTCATCTCTGTCAGGAGCCCAGTTGATTTAGGTCTGGTTCAGTACTTATAGGGTCAAAAAACACTAGTTTCATGAGACACTCTGATGAAGATGCAAGGGAAGGAATCTCTAATCTGAGTCAAATAAATGAGGAATTGTGTCTACAATATTTCCTTCCCTGAGATTCTCAGTGTAGAATAGCTTATCCGAGGCTAAGATGGTTTTCCTTATATTTTTCCATTTGTTTAAATTGCATGGAAATGAAGGGAGACCCTCATTGCTATACAAAATTACATATAAGAGGTTGTGAGGGGAATGGGAAAATAAACAAGGAGAGAAATGAATTACAGTAGATGGGGTAGAGAGAGAAGATGTGAGGGAAGGGGAGGGGGGATAGTAGGGGATAGGAAAGGTAGCAGAATACAACAGTTACTAATAAAAGTTATGTAAAATTGAAAAAAAATAAAGTAGTTTTTAGTTATTTTTACTATATGCTTACACACATACACGTATGCTAGAGAGAGTGGTTAAGTGTTCTGTGGAACTCGATTTGGCAAATGGTGATCTTGTCACATACTAGGGTGCCCCCTTCTAAAAGAATCACAACAGGTATATGAGTGAATATATTTGAAACATAATTTTTCATGAGAGTTGAATATTCATACTATTTCATGTTCCTAAAGGAATTTGGAGTTTACCACTGTTGAGTTGAAAATTTAACTATAAATGTCTTTCTTTTCTCATGCTTTCTCCTTGTCTTAGATAATATTATTTTAACTACTATAATTTAGAAATTTTTGTGCATGCATATAAAAATACATAGACAAAATTATAAAAATAAAATCTACTTATTTATTTTATATTAAGTTCATAATTATTGTTAATACTATAAAAATACCCTACTCAAAAAGAAGTTTCCAAAGAATCCAAATTTAATACACTTCGATTTTTTATAGAGTATTTTGAGAAGATCCATATATCATCATAAATAAATTGTTTACTCTGAGAAATGACATAAAACAATCTATATTTCAGACTAGCTATTTATCTTTATTCAGTCAAATGAGGATTTGAAAATAATATTGCTCAGAAAATCGTTAGTTAGCATGCATCAATCCATGAAAAAATGATTGTGTTTTCAAAGATATTGATTTCTTGTGTGAAAGCAATTTAACAAATAAGAGGATCTCAGGCTCTGTACTATAATACTACATTTTTTTTTAACCTTGGAGGACCCAGTTCTGCTTTAATAACATTTTTTAAAATATAACTCTTCCAGAACAGACCAAACAAGCTGGGTCACAAATGGCAAATGACAATATAGAGCATGCCAAAAGTGAAATAAGCACTCTTGATGTGGCCTTTTGTGTTTTATCTCCATCGTTCTGGGTTTCATCTCCACTGGTCCCAGGAACACCAAAGAGTAGCAGTGAGGCAGAACCTACTGTGAACATGGGTCTCTACTACGAACATGTATCTCAATAACTGGGCTGATTTTTACAGCCTGGCCTTTGTTAAGTGAGGATGACTGAACCAATATGTTTTTAATGATATTTTACTAGACATGAATTTAAGCATGAATATAAATAGCGATTCTCAAAGCACAGTACATTAAGCTCTAATACAAATGTCCATTTTCTTTTCACTAGGACACCAGTTAGGATCTCTAAACAAATTGGCCAGAAACAGTGTGCTTTTTGTCCAGTCTCTTCTCATTATGCTTACCAACCCTGTTTGTCCTCAGTATACATGCTATGCTACATCTTCTGCATTTGGTTTATTTGTTTGGGATCCATAGCTTAATAATTTTGCTAATAGATTGACCAGAGATTTTCTCAATTATGCAAAGCTGTTATGAATTGATGTCCATGGAGGTTTGATCCCAACAGTATATCTACAAACTGCCTGCTGCATTTTTAAAAAAAAAAAAATTGGATTTAGACCTGTCTAATCTTCTCATGTGTGTCCTATGTCACAAAAATGCAGGCTTCTGAGGCATGGCTGGGAAAAGGGTTATATTTCATTTTCTCAGTTATCTAACTGTGCTGCCTAATTGGATTCCAAGCTAAAAATGTTTCTCTTATTAATGGAATTATAAATACAAAGGCATTTCTTTGTAACAACATTAGCTTCCCAAGCTGTCAGTGATCAGGATTTTCCTGTTTAATATGTCCAGCTTTATTTGACAATTTCTTGTGTGGGTTATATTAGCCTTGAGAAGATAACTGTGCTACGTTCTCCCATTTCCTACATATCTTCTTCTTTGTCGTGAGGTGCTTTTAGAAGCTCTGAGATTTCTATTAGGCTTATAATCTTTTGGTGCCATAAGGGATACCTGAAAGAAGTATGGATCACTAATCCTTAACTGGCAGAAGTGAATATTCAACATTGATTCTCACAAGCCCTTTTTTTTTCTGTGCAGTGTTCTTACTAAGACCTCTGGCATGTCAAGATTAATGCTCTCAATCCTTTTCCACTGGTTCTTTTGCCAAACTACAAACCTCCCCATTAGGTTTAAGTCAATTGGAACTGTGGACAACTCGTGTCTTACTTGCTTAAAAATTCCAACATCAAACTCAGTTGAATGATAGCCACAGGTCAGTTTTCTCATACTGTTGTCTTTTATGCTCTCAACCTTCATTTTCATGCACTATATTTATTTTTTTTAATTTGTCATTGAAATCTATTCTTGAGAAGTTATAATAGCAAAACAACAGACAACGAAATATGTCCCAAAGAAACTTTTGCCTCAAGAACATTGTAGAGTTTTCATTGATCTTAAATAAAAGTCACTTACTGAATTTTGAATTATTTGAAATAAACATATCCCTTGTCTATGTAAATATCTGATAGTACAGGGCTTCATAGTCATCTTGCATTTAAAATAAAACTCCCTGACAATATCATGTTAGTATATTAGGACTTTGCTGCCCTAGTAAAGTTGAGTTGTATGCCTTCAACTGGTTGTATAAACCAGACACCGGGCAGAGTGGTTTCTAAGACTGAAACAATCTTTTCAATTTCAGTAGTCATCAACATAGTTTAAGCAAATATGTGTTCTACATTAGTAATCAGTTCTATTTATGCTTTTCTAAGCCTGTCCCCATATTTCAGAAACTGGGAGATGGGAAACTGCATTTTACAGAATCACTCAGTAGGACTGAGGTCTGGCTTCCATGCCCGGGATTGTGAAAGAGGAGGAGAAGTAGAACCACTGCTCTCATCATTCTTGTTGAGCTGGGAAGGCTCATGAACTTCAGCACTCAAATACCAGGAGGGTTTCCCAAGGCTTCTCTGAATCCTCCTACAAATCAACATTTCAAGACTTTTAGAGAACTAAAATTTTCCTGCTGTTTTTGTAATTCTTTATTTCTTAAAGAGTATTGTTTTGACTTATCCTGTAAATATATTTGGCAATAATCCAGTATTGGCTTCCCTGACCTAAATACCCTGAGCCTTCTGACAGTTTTACATCTATAATCCCTCTTTTAAATCCCTTCCTGCTGAAACACGTTAGAACAGCATCTGTTTCCTTGTTCAAACAACTCACAGGGTATCTAAAGGAACCAGGATCCAGATCTTTTATCATAGCCAGCCCCCTACTTCTTTCAAAACAAAAACAGTTTCTAATGGTTAACTTACTTAAACCTTGGTTTATTTCATCTTCAACAAACATGCAGGGTGGCAAAAGACAGCAGGTATTTTTAAAAATACCATTGAGGGGGAAATCTTTATGATTTCTATGTCTTTGACTCTAATTTTTGGGAAATGGTTAACATCCTTAAAACAGAAATTCTGAAATCAATCTGGAGAATCTTCAATTTGACATAGTTATATGATCTCTGCAAACCTTCATTCTGAACAGTATAGAGACATAATTATAAACAGAATGTTTAAAATACATTCCTATAAATTTGGATAAATAAAGAAAAGCTAAGAAAATATGATGCATGCATGTAGCCAAGAAATGAAGAACAAAATAGAGGAATCGATCAAAAATCTAAAATCCAGTGACAGGAGATGTGCATGGATTGAACACTGTATCTTACTACACAGGCAGCAAGATGATCTGCTGGCTCTTATGTGACTATGATGGATAAGGAAGGGCATGTGCTGATTTAGGAGAGGAATCAGGCTTCATTAGCAGAATATGTTGTGGAAAATTATTCTATTTTCAATTCTAAGTTAATTGGACACTGTTTATACTCATACATTTCATTAACAGAGCAGACTTCCTTAGTAATTAAAGTGTGAAAAGTAACCTTTTCTTTAGAAAACAATACTTGTCTTTAATTTCCAATAAAAAGACTCTGTCAGGTAAATGATTTTGTATTCTTGGAGGAAAATTAACTTTAGATCTTGAAAGGTTTCTATTAATGTGAAATATTCCACTCCAAGAAAGTTTAAATACCTTCACAATATAATGAGCAATCAAAAAGGAATGAATTAAATATCACTTTTCCTTGAGCTTATGTAGGAAATACTTTATATATCATAAATAAATTCCTCTAGTTATAAGTTTGAAAATGCTAATTGTAAATGCTAACATGATTCTTCTACATGATAATTCTTAATTATTATTCTTTTTCTTTATAAACATTTATAAGATTGTTTTTGAATTAACATAGACTATATGTAATATTTCATATTAATATATATGAATATTAAAATAAAAATAAAATAATAGTTTAACAAAGAATTAACTATAGTTTATATTATTTAGATTTAGAAATAATGTTTGTTCCTCTGGAATAATTTAATATATATATATGACAAAATGAAGAAACATAGGAAACCTTAGGATCTCATTTCATACAATAATACTTTAGTTGTAGAAGATACAAAAGTTGTGTGCAAAGTATACAAACTTACCAAAATTTGGTATCAAGAAACATTTTGTCTACAGTTTAGAAAGTTCAAGCCAATATTTGTGTCTTTATATATTATAAAGTTTCTTCATTTATCTTAAAAATAAATAGCCCAGCCTACTGGGTTAGAGCAGAACAAAAAAAACATATGTACAGATATATACTATATGATTATGTAGAGAGATAGATATATTTTCATTTAATTAAAACTAGCAATAATGACCATTCAAGAAATATGAAGTAGCTACTCTGTTAATGAGTGGCGAAAGTTCTTAAAACATTATGAATTTGAAGATCCACCTACACCAGCCTGTCCAGGTCCCAGGCACACAGCAGGCTCGTTCCACCACTCCCCAGGTGGGGCAGATGCCAGCCAGAGCCTAGCTTCTGGTGCAGGACCACCCCTTCTGACCAGCAGACTACAAAGGAGGCCAAGATCCAGCTTAGACCACCCACACAAGCCCTTGCAGGACCCAGGCTCTCAGTAGGCCCTGTTCACCCCTTCCCTGCAGCAGACACCCTCCAGAGCCTAGCCTCTGGTGCAGGACTGCCCCTTCCAACCATCAGACCACCAAGGGAGGTCAAGCCAAAAAGCCCAGATCCACCCACACCAACTTGCATAGGACACAGATCCAGGATGCAGTAGCATTCATTGAGGGACACCAGCAGGGTCTGGAAGCCCAACATCAAGGTGAGGTACAGACAATCTGTATGGGTACTACAAAAATATAGAGAAGAAACTGTGATATCTCAGATCCACACTGCAAGAAAGGAAGACACATAGACAACATGAAAAAACAAGGGAAGGAAGTGCCCCCCAAAAAAAAAACCAGGACACTATAATAACAAAATCCATGGACAGTGAAGTTGATGAAATGTCAGAGAAGGAGTTCAGAAGGTTCATAAGTAAAATAATCTGTGAATTAAAAAATGACCTAAATGAGCAAGTACAGGCAAAAATTGATCACTCTAAAAAGAGATGAGAGCAAATACAGGTAGCAAAAGATTACTTCAAGAGACAGAGACTCTGAAAAAAAAAGTCAGAAATCCTTGAAATGAAAGATTCAACAAATCAAATTAAAAAACTCCATAGAAAGAATAACCAATGGACTAGATCACTTGGAAGAAAGAACATCAGATAATGAGGATAAAGTATACAAACTGGAAAATAAAGTTGACCACACAGTGAAGATAGTTAGAAACCATGAACAGAACAGAACATCCAAGAATTGTGGGACAGCCTCAAAAAACAAATCTAAGGGTTAATGGGATAGAGGAAGGCACAGAGTTTCAAACCAAAGTAATTCACAATCTCTTCAATGAGATAATATCAGAAAATTTCCCAAGCATGAAGAGCAGATTGGAAAACCAAATTCAAGAGGCTTACAAGACACAAAATGTACAAAATTACAGCAGATCTACACCAAGGCATGATATAATGAAAATACCTAGCATACAGAAAGAATAAGGATCGAATCTTAAAGGCCTCAAGAAAGAGGAATCAGATCACATATAGGGGGAGACCAATTCATATCTCAGCAGATTTTTCAACCCAGATCCTCAAAGCCAGAAGATCATGGAACAAAATATACCAAGCTCTGAAAGAAAATGGATGCCAACCAAGAATCTTATATCCAGCAAAAATAAGCTTTAGATTTGATGATGAAATAAAAACCTTCCATGATAAACAAAAGTTAAAATAATTTACAGCTAGAAAGCCTGCACTACAGAACATCCTCAGAAAAAAATATTCTAAGAAGAGGAAATGAAAAACAATGTTGGAAATCAGCAGAGGGAGAGATTACACTAAAGGAAAATCTAATCAGAGGAGAAACCAAGTCATGTTAAGTACCAAAAATAAACAAAAGTGGCTGGGTATCATGTCTCAATAATAACCCTGAATGTTAATGGCCTAAACTCACCAATCAAAAGACGCGCAGATTGGATTTAAAAAAAATCCAACAATATTCTGCCTCAAAAAGACTCATCTCATAGAAAAAGTCATATTCACAGACTGAAGATGAAGAGTTGGGAAAAATCATACTACTCACTGGACTGTGGAAGCAAGCTGGGGTTTACAGTCTCATATCAAATAAAGCATAATTCAAACCAAAGTCAATCAAAAAGGATAAAGAAGGACACTACATACTGCTCAAGGGAACCATACACCAACAAGACTTAACAATTATAAATATATATGCCCCAAACAATGGAGCAGCTGTGTTCCTCAAACAAACTCTTCTAAAGTTCAAGAGTCAAATAGACCACAACACAATAATTTTGGGTGACTTTAACACACATTTTCATCACTAGATAGATCTTCCTAACAAAAGCTCACCAAAGAAACTATAGAACTGAATAATATAATCAATAACTTAGACTTAACTGACATATATAGAATATTTAGTTCTTCAACAAAAGAATGCACTTTCTTCTCAGCAGCACATGGATCCTTCTCTAAAATAGAACATATACTATGCTACAAAGCAACTATTAGTAAATATAAAAAAGTAGATATACTACCCTGCATTCTATCAGATCATAATGGAATGAAATTAGAAATCAATGATAAAATAAGAAATAAGATCCACTTCAACCCCTGGAGACTAAATAATATACAACTGAATGAACAATGGGTTACAGAAGACATCAAGGAGGAGATTAAAAAAATTTTAGAGGTGAATGAGAACACAGATACAACGTATCAAAATCTCTGGAACAGTAAGAAAGCAGTTCTAAGAGGAAATTTCATTTCATGGAGTTCATTCCTTAAAAGAAGAAAAACTCAAAAAATAAATGACTTAATATTACATCTCAAAGCCCTAGAAAAAGAACAAATCAACACCAAAAGCAGCAGCAGACAAGAAAAAATTAAAATCAGAGGAGAAATCAATGAAATTGAAACAAAAGAAACAATTGGAAAAAATGACAGAAGAAAAAGTTGGTTCTTTGAAAAAATAAATAAAATTGACAGACCCTTATCCATGCTAAGGGAGAGAAGGAGAGAGAAAACTCACAGCAACCCCAAAGAAAAAAGGTATTTGTGTCTCTTGTGTGGTTATTTTGTGCAGCCCAATTAGCTCAGTTTACCTGGAGTGACCCCTGAGCCTTTTATTTATGAACAGAAACCCAGCAAATTATGAAATTCATCCCGAAAAATAAGAGACCCAGAATAGCTAAAGCAATCCTTAGAGGAAGAGTGAGCAGGTGGCATCACTATACCAGACCTTAAACTATACTACAGAGCAATAGTAACAAAAACATCATGGTACTGGCACCAAAACAGACAGGTAGACCAAAGTTACAAAACAGAGGACACAGAGACCAACCCACAAAACTACAGTTATCTTATATTAGACAAAGGTGTCAAGAACATGCATTGGAGAAAAGATAGCCTCTTCAACAAATGGTGCTGGGAAAAATGGAAATCAATATGCAACAAAATGAAATTAAACTCCTCTCTCTCACCATGCACAAAACTCAACTCAAAATGGATCAAGGACTTAGTAATAAAACCAGAGACCTTGCATCTAATAGAAGAAAAAAGTAGGCCCTAATCTACATCATGTGGGATTAGGTTCCAGCTTCCTTAATAAGACTCCTATAGCTCAAGAATTAATATCAAGAATCAATAAATGGGATGGACTCAAATTAAAAAGTTTCTTCTCAGAAAAAGAAACAACCTGTGAGGTGAACAGGGAGCCTGCATCTTGGGAACAAATCTTTACCCCTCACACATCACATAGAGCACTAGTCTCTAAGGTATATTCTTTATAACTCAAAAGCTAAGCACCAAAGATACAAATAACTCAATCAATAAATGGGCCAAGGACCTGAAGAAACACTCTCTGAAGATGATATATAATCAACCAACAAATTTATGAAAAAATGTTCATTATCACTAGCAATTAGAGAGATGCAAATCAAAACCACTCTAAGATTTCATCCCACTTCAGTCAGAATGGCAGCTATTATGCATACAAACAACAATAAGTGTTGGCGAGGATGTGGAGGAAGAGGTACACTCATACACTACTGGGGGGACTGCAAATTGGGGCAGCCAATATGGAAAGCAGTGTGGAGATTTCTTGGAAAGCTGGGAATGGAACCACCATTTGACCCAGCTATCCCTCTTCTTGGTCTATACCCAAAGGACTTAAAAACAGTATACTACAGGGACACAGCCACATCAGTGTTTATAGCAGCACAATTCACAATGCTAAACTGTGGAACCAACCTAGATGCCTTTAAGTAGATGAACTGATTTTAAAAATTCGGCATATATACACAATGGAATATTACTCAGAATTAAAAGAGAATAAAATCATGGCATTTGCAGGTAAATGGATGGAGTTAGAGAAGATAATGCTAATTGAATTAACCTCAACCCAAAAAACCAAATGCTGAATGTTTTCTTTGATATAAAGAGACTAATTCATAGTGGGATACAGAGGGGGAACATGGAAGGAATAGACAAACTCTAGATAGGGCAGAGGGGTGGGAGGGGAAGGGAGAGGGCATGGGGTTATTAATGATGGTGAAATGTGATGATCATTATTATCCAAAGTACAGGTATGAAGACAGGAATTTGTGTGAATATACTATGTATACACCAAGACATATGAAAAATTGAGCTCTATATATGTAATAAGAATTGTAATGCATTCCACTGTCACATACAAATAAATAAATAAAACATTATGAGTTGAAGACATTAATTTAAGTTCTGCAGTTTACTTAAAAGGTTTTGATGGCTGAATATAATATTTCAAATAAAGGATAAGGTAAAATCATAGTGGTAATCATACTGGTGATATCAATAATAAACTATTTAAAACCTCAAATGAAAGGAAAGACATTTAAGTAATTTAATATATGTAATTTCAAATGTAAATCTGGGTGCAACAATATATATTTGCTTATATTCATTTTAAAGTCATGTTTATCTATTTCCTCTTCTCCTGGCATGTCATTTATTTCATTTAACAGAAATTTATATAGATTTTTTAATGTTTCAGACACCAAAGTATTTTAACAACTTTAACTAATTTAATCATGTGTGTTTTGTTAAACGCTTAGTTATATTATTCTATAATTCTTTTCTTCTCCATTAATATAAAAATTAATAATATAACTACCTCAGTTACATTCTTATGCCCAAGAATGAGTTCCTCATGAAATATACTTTGGACAATAATACATACTATAGTGTTATCTAATTATACCTTGGTATCCATGATAATTCCATGTGGACAGTCGATAGTGCTTGGGTAGTGCCCAGCAACTTGAGTAACAGCCTATGGCTTGTCTTCTCCTATCCTTCTCTCAGTTACAGTTTTCCACCACTCTTTCTTGTCCACAATGCTAAATTGCATATAGGATAGTAAATAAATGTGTCCACACCAACATTTGTAATACTCATCCCACTGAACATACTAGTTAAGGAATTCTCTAAGAACCAAACAAAAAAATTTTAAAATGGCATCACTGAACAACAAGCTCTTCTGTTGGTATGTACATCCAAAATGCCCTGAGAAATCTGGGTTTCTAAACATACTAAATGACAGCAACAACAAAATACCCAGCCCCTTTTGTTTTTCAATCAACACTTCTCCAAAGTCCAAACAACTAATACTCTAGAGAGGACAAGTTGAGCCACCGTAACCTACACCAGGATTCAGCCCATGGGACAAATCGCACCTGCTTCCTATCTTTGTACAGCATGTGAACAAAGAAAAGTTTTAACATTTTTTTTAAATGGCTGAGAAAATTCAAAAAAAGAAGAATATTTTGAAATACATGAAGAATACAGTTTCAGTAGTCATGAAAGTTTGATTGGAGCTTGGTCATGCTCATTCATTTATGTATTTGTATGGCTGTTTTCTCAGTTCTAACAACAAAACTAAGCATTTGTTACATAGGTTCTGAAGACTACAAATTCTAGAATGCTTACTATTTTGACTTTTATAGGAACTTTTAAAAAAATTCTGGTCTGTATTCTTAAGAAAGTCTTCCATTTTTCCAACAAATATTTACAGACTGTGCTCCACAATGCCATGCATGATTGCAGGTTTTTAGAACAAAATCACAGTGAGTAACATGGTAGTTCCTGAGAAAGATATGCTCCCCTACTAACACCCATTACCTGTGAATAAATCATATTTGGAGAAAGGGTCTTTGTGGAGGCAATTAAGTTAAGGATCTTGAGACAATAATGTCTTAGATTATCCAGAGAGACCATAAATTCAAGAAAAATATCATTATAAAAACTAGAAAAGAGAAAAGAGTAGAAGACTGTGTGCTATGGTTTAGGTGTGGTGTCCCCCCAAAAATATGCATGCGAGACAATGCAAGAAGGTTTGGAGGAGAAATGATTGGGTTATAGTCTTAAGCTAATCAGTGAATTCATCCCTGATGGAGTTAACTGGGTGGTAGCTAGAGGCAGGTGGGATGTGGCTGAAGGAAGTGGTTCACTGGGGAAGTGGCTATGGGGATATATATTTGTATCTGGCCCATCTCTCTCTCTGCTTTCTGATCATCATGTGAGCCACTTCTCTCTGCCACACTTTTCCACCATGATGTTCTGCCTCACCTCGAGCCCTGATGAATGAAGCCAGCCTTTTATGGACTAAGACCTCTGAAACCATGTACCCTCAAAAAAAAACTTTTCCTCCTCTACAGTAATTCTGGTTGTGCTTTTAAGTTGCATCAGCAAAAATGTGAACTTAAGCACCATGTAAAGCAGGAGAGGTTGAAGTTATTCCGTCACGAGTCAGGCAATGCCTTGATGTCAGCCGCTAGTAAAGACAAGAAAGAATTATCTTCTAGAGCCTTTGGAGACTGCATGGACCTTCTAACATCTTGACTTTCAGCCTCCAGAACTGTAAGAAAGTACCTTCCTGTTGTATTAAGCCATAAATCATTTAGCAGTGATTTGAAATTAATGATAATTAGTGCAAAAGTTGTGCTGGAAGAGTTAACAAAGAACCAGGAATTATATACTTTGTTTTTGGAAAATTAAGAGTCAGAAGATGACCTCAGCAAAAAAAAGAGGAAATAGATGATATCCTATGAGGTATGGTATTTGAAGCTCAGGCATTTAAGGAAGGAGGGAAGAAGATTAGCAAGAAGGAGAAAGGAAGTCACAGAAGTGAAACAGATTATATTTTAAAAAAAACATTAATATCAACTTGAAATAATTTTAACTAAACTCTTTTTATTAAAACATTATTTTAGTCAAATAGCACTGTTTTGCAAGAAAATCAATATTTTATGAAGAATCTTCTAGTTTCTGAAAATTTTACTTTTAACTCACTCTTTTCATTTTCTCAACCATTACTGTAATAAAAATGTATTAATTTTCCATCTTCACTTAATAAGATACTTATTCCTTCTCAGAATAGGTTAGTAGATCTGAATCATTAAAGTCTAATTCTTCATTTGTTGTCTTGCTCACCAACAGATCCCAGATTCTCTCACATTGATAAATATCTTCCATTTCAGTGACTTAGTGTCTGCTGCATTCCCTTTCCTCTATCCCAAAGCTTCCATAAATCCATCCTCTTTCTATTATTTCTCACATTTCATTTAATGCTGTGCTCAAGATCCAAGCCAGTCTCAGCAATTAAAGTATTGGATAAAATCTTATATGACCAGACTAGGTTTTGTCAGTACTCATGTTATTTTTGCACATGTTCATTTTATACAATATTACTTAAATACCTTATAGGTATCCAAGGCAGTGTCTGGTACATTATGCAGAATACACACAGCATCCAATGGAGGGCCCAGAACATTTCCTTCATCTTGTTATGCCTAGTAATATTCCATTCTCTTACTCAGCCAGATCATGCTATGGGGACCAAATAGTAGAAATGGCGATCAGAAATTATGCGTCTTGTGTTACTTTCTTTGGATCTTAGAGAAAATTCAATTTGTTGTTCCCTGCTGCTTTTCTGTCTTCAGCAATGGTTCTGGCTTTGTATTTCAAGATTGTATCATCAAAACTTCCTGATATGTGAGGAGGCATATATTTTACCTGATAAAAAATGCAGTTGCAAAGCTCTGCATAAATCAGAAACTATTCTAAATACAACCATTAATGCATGGCAGAGAGTAGTCCAGGGTAAAATAGAACTCCTTAAGCATATTGTTTAGCATCTGATTTGTTCACATGCATGTATATTCCAAGTACAAAAACAAAAAAAGAAATCATAAATGACAATTTACAATAAGTCCATGTCTACAAAGTATGCACTGTGGGTGAATCTGAAATCTCAGTTATGATGTGATAACTGATCAGAAAAGTCAGTTGAAATATTGAAATACTTGTCATGATAACAACCAGTCTGTTTTTAAATTTCAAATTATGCACACTTCTTTTTTACCCTGTGAAACTAACTTTGAAATGCTTTCTAAGTGATTAATTTGCTAAAGTTTATTAAAATTCATTATCTTATCTAATTGTAATTTTTAATTTTATGGAAAAGTTATATATTTCCTTCTCCAAAATCAATGCAAATCTAATTATTTTGGCTTTTCAGTGACATTTTTATTCTTGACAAAGTACTCTCCGGTTCTGAATGTAATAGATATAATAATCAATAATAGTTTAGCAGAATCTAGCCCAAACAAGAAGCAAATATTCTCTTTGAGAGGCAATAAGGCTCACCGGAAAAATTACCATTCGAAATGTCAAGAGGGGTTTGAATGTCTCCTTCAAGACCCCTGTTAAAATTTAATTGCCAGTGCAATAGTATGAAGAGGTGGGACATTTGAGAGATGATTGGGACATGAATGCTCTGCCTTCTTGAATAGCTCAAAATCATAATTGAGAGGGAGTGAGTTAAGAGTGGGTTTGTGCCAGGCATGGTGGTACATGCCTGTAATTCCAGTGGCTCAGGAAGCTGAGGCAGGAGGAGTGTAGAGTCAAAGCCAGCCTCAGCAATTTAGCAAGACTGTAAGCAACCTAATGAGACCCTGTCTCAACATTCAAAAAAAAAAAAAAAAAAAAAAAGAGGAGGAAGCTGGGGGTGTGGCTCAGTGGTTAAGAGCCCCTGGGTTTAATCCCTGGTACCAAAGGGGGAAAAAAGAAAAAAGAATAGGTTTGTTATAAAAGCAGGTATAACACTCTGTTGCTCAGGACTTCATGTATGTTAATTTGTCCTTTGCCATGTTATAACACTGAAGCCCTCACTGAATTCTGGAGCCATGTTCTTGGACTTCCTAGTCTACAGAACTGTCAGTCAAATAAACTTCTGTTGTTTAAAAATTACCTGGGGGCTGGGATTGTGGCTCAATGGTAGAATACTTCCCTAGCAGTGTGAGATATAGATCTATCTATATCTAAAATAGATAGACGATAGATAGATAGATAGATAGATAGATAGATGATAAATAGAATGAACTTAATGTGACCATGAAAAAAAAATTACCTGGCCTGTCATATTCTATTACAGAAGCAGAAAATGGACTATGACAAGGTGTAAACTAATCCTTAATTCCATTTTGAACATATAATGCATCTTTGTCAAGTAACTTCATTTCTCTACAACTTTAGCTTTCCAATTATTACAAAAATAATCATGTGCTATAAAAATCCTTTCTAATTCTACATTTCCCACATTTTAGAGTACATATATTATAGTATAGCAAAAGTTTTTATACCTTAAACTTGCAAGATACTGATTAATTCATGTATTTTAAAGTTTATCTTTGGGCTGGGGATGTGGCTGAAGCGGTACGCACTCGCCTGGCATGCGTGCGGCCTGGGTTTGATCCTCAACACCACATACAAACAAAGATGTGTCCACCGAAAACTAAAAAATAAATATTAAAAATTCTCTCTCTCTCTCTCTCTCTCTCTCTCTCTCTCTCAAAAAAATAAAGTTTATCTTTTCTTAGTAACATTTAAAGTTAAAATTTATTTTTCTAGTTTGCTGTCTTCCCTCTCTGTCCCTGTTTTTTTCCTTATTATATCTTTTTTCTCTCCTTAACAAAATGAGATTATATTACAGACATTACCATGCAATTTAATTTTACCTTCAAGTTAGTTAATTGTGTGCATGGACATTCTTTAGTTTAATACATAAATGTTTACCTCATTCTTTGCAATAAATGCATAATGATCCATAATCTGGATTTACCATTGTTTTTGATGGTGATTCAGATTTTGGGTGTTACCCAGTTTGTTGCAAAAACATACAAAGCTGTAATGAGTATTCTTGTATAGGTATATCAGTATATCACTGGTGCTTATTTAAATAAACCTTCAAAAAAAGTATTGATGCAGGACAAGATATATGCATGCTTTACATTTCAATAAATACCATGTACTAGCTTCAAAAAGAAAGTAAGAATGCATCCTTTGTGTGGGTAGTAGCCAGATTTAAAATCTCCTATGCCATTTTGAGGATGTGGAGCTGGTGAGATGATAGGTTGAAATGGTTATGACTTGGCCCATATTTCATTTTAAAATATGATGTCCAACCAGTATCACAGAAATGGACTGAATTTGTGATAGTCTGAAACCAAAAAGAACTGCAAATAAGTTGTTGCATAGTTTGAGTATGGCAAAGCAAAATAACATCCGGAGCCAGGACAATGCTGAATGATTGCAGAAAGCACCCATGGAAATGACTCTTGAGATGGAGTGCACTGAAAGTGATGATTAGACCATAAAACCTGGCCAGTGTTTTGAAATCAAGAAGCCTGGAGATGTAATCAAGCAGTCTTTCTCAGAGGTTAAAATTAGAGCACACATCTCTTTGAATTTCAAGTTCTAATAATCTGAACATAAGATATGGGAAATTTTTAGTACAATACATTATGGCAACATCTGAAAACTTAAAAAGTAACTGATAGTTTCAAATCTGATTACCTTTACATTCTGCTAAGCCAATTAAGCTTTTGTCATAAGCAATGCAATTTAGACATATTAATAAGTGACCCCATTAAAACAGGGTTTATGAATCTGCCCACAAAAGCAAATGCTTTAAAAAATTACAGCCAGCTCATTAAATAATGGAGGCCAATTTAGTGTATATTGAATTCCTGGTGGCTTTGCAGTTATTCTGTGTGTCCCTGACCTTGTGAAGATGTCCCTTTCTTCCTCTTGGGTTATTTGGGCATAACTGCTTCTGTTCTAAATGCCTATTGCATAACTGATTTCATAATGCTGTTCTGTGCCCTTTGTGGTCCTTGTTGCATAGGTAATCAGATTTTTATTTAAAGGGTGCAATGCAACAGATAGTATTGTTCTACCCTATGCCTCCAGAGGGTTGATCATCCAGAAATTGGCTAGTCTTTCTCAGCCTCCAAAATAAGAGTTAACAGTACATTTTGAAAATGAACATAATTAAGCTAGTAAAGAAACATCATTTTACCTATAAAGCTTAATTATTTTTTATTTTCTTGGAAAATTTTAGAGAAGGCATTCCAGTTGTTTACCTTAACAAACTTCCTGCCATTATTTTCACCTAAGGGCAGGGTTTCCTTTATGTCTTCAAAGTGCATGTATCATTGATACATTTATTTATTTCAGTACTTAAACTTTATTCAGGGAGCATAATTTGCAACTTTTTTATTCTAATCACCTCCTGAAGAATCCTAGCTGGCCATGTACCACACAAACAAACAAACCCTAAGAAAGAGAGAGGTAAGTGGACAAGACATATTCAATAATAATTGAGTAAAGAATTTAATTGGAATTTAAAATCTATAATAAAATCTAAAGCTAAGACAATTTCTAAATCAATCTTTCTAAGTCATAAATGCATGAAAGTAGACAGTTGATTGTTACAGAGGTAATATTTAACTACATTATTAATATTTATGTGACTACCTAGACATTCTTCTCTATAAAATATTTTAAATAAGATATTTGTGCTTATCAACTATTTTGTACTTTATATTTGAATATAAAATTTTTCCATTTTTGTATTTTCTTTGGGAACTATTTCGTACTAGCTCAGAGATCATTATTTAGACTACTTCAAATTTATCCATATTTAGCATTTTCAAACATCTCACTCTTTCCACCTTTAAAGGGTTTCAGGAAATAGCATGATTTGTGTTAAAGTTATCTAAGTAGGGGGCTGGGGTTGTGGCTTAGTGGTAGAGCACTTGCCTCACATGTGTGAGGCACTGGATTTTATTCTCAGCACCACATATAAATAAATGGATAAAATAAAGGTCCATCAATAACTAAAAAAAGTATTTAAAAAATATCTAAGTAGGTAAAGAAAGATATACTGATATGCAAAATGTCCTCAGAATAAATCCACTGTAGATACTCTTTATTTTGATTCATCTTGAAGCTATCCATAACATAAAATAATTACTTCAAAAAGTATAGCTTATATATATTCAGACCATATTCAAATTGAAAGCCCATTAATAATCTGATGCCAATATTCATTACTATGAATATTCACTAAGAAGAATTTCTTTGAATATGATATTCTGTCATTCTTGATAAACTAAGTATGGATCCCCATCCACCATTGTTTTTTATAATGCTAATTGCCTCAGGTGACTAAAGTTTGAATTTGCAAAGAAAGCAGAAAGCAATGATAAATTCAGTACATATTCGTATATTAAAATGCGCATGTCTAAATGCCAAAGGCAGAAATTTTTAATTAAAACACTAGTACTTTGATGCAATGAGAAAAATGTCTACATTTAAAAACAAAAAAAAAACCAACAAATAAAATATATCTGAATTACATATCAAAACAATCAGAGCAATATTAGATTGCTTATGAGAAAAAACATTAGATATTAAATTATATTTCTATGATGGACAGTGAATCATAGTTTTAAATAGTTATACAACAATTGTTTATCAATATTGGAAGCCTGAAGATTGACATAGGTTAGGGAAAACATTCTGCTATCTTCACACAAAGAGTTTTACAGCTTGTAAAAGGAGTTTAAGTCATATCTAGTTCAACACTTATTCTATATTAAGTAACATTTTGTGTTATAGCTATAGCTTGGAAAAAAGACTCAATTTTACACTTAAAATAAGATATTTAAGTTCTTCCATAAAAATGTATAATTTAAGAACCTTTTAAAAGTACCACTTTTGCCTAGTTTGACAAAATCTACTAGTGTGTTACCATCCACCTAGGAATCTAATGTTGATCATTCTGTTTTAAAGACTTATTTAAAAAAAGGATTTTATAATAACTTAGAAATACAAAAATGAATAATTAAGACTGTGAACAAGATTTGCTAATGATTTATATGAAGCCACTGCTATTTACTAACGAAACCTATAAAAAGTTTACATGTTAAGAGTTTGGGTTGAAACAGCAGTCAGTGGTTCCACAGGGAGTGTGTGACAATCACCTGGTGGATAAGACTAGGTCCATGCCTCTGTCTTTCTTTCATCCAGTAAGAACAGAGGTAGACAGGCATTGAAGGGCAAATATAGAAGAGGCAATGACACACACCTAGGTTGGAGAATGATATGTCACTTATTAGTTGTGGTCTTGCATAGGCACTAAATCGTATGACCCCCAATTGCCTTTTTAAAAAATAAAATAAAGTTAATAATAGTACCAACCCCAACAGGATTTTTGTTAGGTTAAAGGAAAGATGCGAGATATAAAAAAGCTATGCTCTGCTTCATAACAGACTAATCAGATCCAATCCTCTTTGTCATAATAATTGCTATAAATTTTATACCTTATAATTTTGAAAAGCAGTCCATCTACACACACACACACACACACACACACACACACACACATACACACACACACACACACCCTGCTCTCTACATACTTAAGAAACAGAATAAAAAACAATATGGTGCCTCTAACTAAAATGCAAGATAGGAATAAAGTAATTTTATTATGAAGAACATAATTCAAAGTGTAAATACTCAGTGATGACTAGCCTAGAAAACATAATGAAATTTTCATGTCCTTACTACTGGAATCCTTACAAATGGATAATCGTACTTACAAACCACTGGAGTTTGGGTGCATCGATGATAACAACACAGTAACACCTATTCTGTTTTTCTGTCCTGGATATTATCATATTATTAATACTCTTCAATCATTACGATGACAAAACTGTCTCCCCAAATTTGTAAAATACTATCTAAGAAGAGGTAGTGTCCCTATGAAGATAAAACATATTGTGAAAAACATGGGCATTGGGATTTTGTAGACACAAATTCTATCACCCTGAATTTCAGTTTATTGATCTGTGAAAGGTGGGGTGTGGTGGCACCAGCCTGTAATCTCAGCAGGAAGTTCAGGCAGAAGAATAGGAAGTTCAAAGCTAGCCTGGGTCACTTAGTGAGCCCCTAAGAAACTGTGAGACCCTGTCTCAAAATAAAAAAGCATTTGGTGATATGATCCAGTGGTTCAGCACCACTGGGCTCAATCCCTAGTACCAAAACAAACAACAACACACAAAAAAAGCATAGGATTGGGACCATTATATACACCTAATAGCATCCCTAAGGGACTTAAATAAAATTACCTTTGCACAGTGCTTAACAATACCTAAGGGAGTTAAATAAAATAATGTTTGCAAAGTGCTTAGCAATATCTGGTATGATTATTTCTTAATGTTTGTTGTGTCTCAAAACATGAATTAAATGGTTACTTCCTTTTTCCTTCTTAATTTTTCCTAATGATAACTTTAGTGTTTTCCTAATGCTAGGTGTCAAATTTCACAAGAGTCAGATCTGTACTTGCTATGATTTCTTATTTCCTGCTATCTTCCCACTGCTCTACTTCTGCCCGTGCCTCCTCTCACCTACAATGCTACTTTCCTCCTCTTCCTACTCCTGCATGTTTCCTCCTCTTCCTCATTCACTCTTTTCTAAATATTCACTCATGATAAAAGAACTACTGAAAATTTCTTCAGGAAATTCTGATTTTCTTGAGATCCCATAAAAATCCCCTCAAGTCAAATGTTATTTCTCTGACACCTAGTGGATTTGGGGAGAGAGACCGGTAAGTTACTTTATTTGGATGTGTTCCTTGTTTCAGCTAATGCCAGAGAGCTAAGTGAATCACATAAAAGTCCTCCAGGTCGCGAAGCAGAGGCAGCTACTCTACAGAGTGGCAGAACCCCATCTCACTGGACTTCACTTAGATTCTACTTGTGATGTAAGATGCAAAGGCACTTTGTATGTCATAGTTTTCCAAATGTTAAACATTACTGAAGAGTTTCTGTGGATCCAAAAGGAAACAAATTTAAATACTTGTGGTACAAATTTAAATACTTTGACATAAACTCCATGCATATTAAAAATTCACTTTTATATTAATAACAATAAATAATAGCTGCATCCTTATAAGAAGTGTGTGTGTGTGTGTGTGTGTGTGTGAGTGAGTGTGTGTGTGACCAAGAAATTAACTTTGGAACTTGAATTCCTTACTTTGAATAGTAGTTAGAAGTAGACAAAATAATGAATGATGAAATAGAAGATTTAAACAGTATTATTAAAAAACTAGATCTAACGCATACATAGAACACTTCACTCAATGACAGTAGAATACGTAAGGTTTTCAAGGTAACATGGAAAATTCTACAGGCAAAATAATATGGCAGGTTCATAAAAGAAGATTTAAGGAAATTTATTATTTTTAAATAATATGAAATATGGTATTAAACTATAATGGAATAAAATTAGATATCAATACAGAAAAAAAATTTGGGAAATATCCATATAATTAAAAATTAGTATACTCCTATATAAATAAAGACTAATTGACAAGAGAAATTAGAAAATACTTTTAAATAAATTAAAATGAAATTTCAAGATACTATAATTTATGTGATACAGCTTAGCAGTGCTTAGAAGAAAATTTGTAGCTATAAATTCCTATATTAAAAAGAAGGATCTCAAATCAATAACCAGATCTATGACAATAAAATGTATGAAAAGAAAACTAAATATAAAACAATTAAAGCAAATGAGTAAGTTTTTGCAAAAACAGTTGAAATAGAACACTTAAGAGTAATAGAGAAAATCAATAATCCAAAATTTGCTTCTTATTAGAAGATTTAAAGGGATTGCAAATATAAATACACGGTAGAACACACCCCTAATAGATGCAGGGCCCGGTTTACCCCAATCTCTAGCACTGCAAAAGAAAAACATAGTTTAAAACTGCTAAGAAAAACACAGTGAAGAATAATTACTAAAATGGGAATGAAATTATAGAAAAACTACAAATCTTAAAGATATGAAAAATAAAGAAGATTATAAGTGAATACTCTGAGCAACTGTATGTCATTAAGTTAGAAAACTTCATAAAATGGACAAATCCATAAAAAGACAAACTGCTGAACTGACTCAAAAAGAAACAGAAAAAAATGAAAGGACCTGAAAATAAAGACTTAATTAGTAGTTGAAAACCATCTCACAGGCCAGGCACAGTGATGCATGCCTATAATCCCACAAGCTCAAGAGGCTGAGGCAGGAAGGTCACAAACCCAAAGGCAGCCTCAGCAACTTAGCAAGCCCCTATATAACTCAATGAGACCCTATCTCTAAATAAAATATATAGAAGGACTGGGGATGTGGCTCAATGGTCATGTGCCTCTGGGTTCAATACTTGAATCAAAAAAAAAAAAAGAAAGAAAGAGAGAGAGAGAAAGAAAAGAAAACCTTTTCACAAAAGAATTCCCAAGCCCAGTGATGCCCTTAACTGTCATTAACACCTTCCTTTCACAAGTTCTTTTGAAAAATAGAATCAGAAGTAACATTGTCTTAATCCCTCCATGATGCTAATATTACCTTGACACTAAAACCAGACAAAAATATCACAAAAATAAAAAGCTATAGATAATATACCTTACAAATATAGGTATAGAATTCCATGTGGTATGATCAAACTCAATTCACCACAATATAAAAAGCAGTATATACCAATGGAGGTTTATCTCAGTAATCAAAGCTTGGTTTAATATTTGGAAATTGATTATTGTATTTATCATATTGACGCAATGCAGAAGGAAAAATAGTCTTCCCAGTTAGCACATTAACACATTTCACAAAACCCAATAACTTTTCATGATACAAACACCAATTTAACTAAGAATGAAATAGAATTTCCCAACTTTAAAAGGGTCTCTGAAAAATTAGCAGTTACCATAAAAAATTATGGACCAATATTGGATGCATTTCCTATAGGTTTAGGAACAAAATAACAGTGTCCATTTTTGCTACTTCTATTAAACATTGTTTTGAAGATTGTAGACAGAGAAAATGGAAGAAAAGCTACAAGGCATCCTAATTGGAAAATAATAAGTAAAACCATTTTTCTCTGAAGATATCATGATCTTGTATATAGGAATCTACCAAAAAAAATATTATTCCCCCAAAATATTTCCAAAAGGTTGCAAGGTTATAAGAAAATCAGTATACAAAAATGGATGCAAAAATCTATTGAATTTCTATATATAATCAATGACTTAATCCAGAAATAAAATTAAAGGAAAAAAATCAATTTAAAAGAACATAAAAATACTTAGAATTAAATTTAACAACGTGTAAGATTTGTTCTTCAAAAAGTACATTGAAAAAAAATAAAGGAGAAATATATAAGTAAATACACATTCCATAGGTCTCAAGTTCATGGATTGGTATATAATTATTGCCAAGATGGTAATACTCCCAAGTTGACTTAATGAGTCAGAATAATCCCTGTCAAAATCTCAGCTAATTTTCTGCAGAAATTGACAAGTCAATCTTAGCAATTCACATAGGAAAACAAAACAAAAAAAGGACCAAAATGCTCTAAACAATTTTGAAAAAAAAAAATTGGGAGCATTCAAATTTTTCAATGTCAAATTTTTCTATGAAAATATACTAATCAAGACTGAGCACTACTAGCACAAGGATGAACAGAAATATAAATGTACTAGAATTGACAGGTCCTTAAATTTACCACAAATTGATTCCCATATATGTGCCAAGACAATGAATGAGAAAAGAATCATGTTTTCAACAAACGGCACTGATATAGATGATCCAACCCTTCATATGTGATGAAATGCAGTTGAAAATGTACATCATATTATACCCATGGGATTGTGTATGTTACAGTTAAATGTTTTCCTCAGAATCCATGTGTTGGAAACTTAATCCCCAATGCAATAGTATTAGGAGGTGGAGCTTAGTAAAAGGTGATTAGGTCATGAGGGTTCTGCCAAGGTCCTCATTAGTTCACAACACTGAACTTCTAAGTCTCCAGAACTGTAATAAGTAATTTTATGTTCTTTATAAATTACCTAGTCTGTTATGACAACACAAAATGAACTAAGATAATAGAATTAAATACAAGAGCTAAAACTATTAAACTGATAAAGAAACATGGGCATAAATCTGTACAATCTTGAATTAAGCAATGGTTTCTAGATAGGACACCAAAAGTATAAGGAATAACAACAAAATAGATGAATCATACTTCACCCAAAATTAACTTGTACTTGAAAAATGTCATCAATGAAGTAAAAAAAAAGCTACAAATGTGATAAAATAACTTCAAAATTATGTATCTGGCAAAGGTTTAACATGTAGAATACATAAAAGACCCCTAGAAGTTCACAACGGCATTTAAAAAGCAAGGAAGGAACTTGAATAGATATTTTCTAAAGAATATGTATGAAAGGCCCAGAAGATATGGAAAAATTCTCTTTAACACCAGCCAAATGTAATATCAATGAGGTATCATTACTATTTATAACAATCAAAACAATGGAAATAACCAAAATATTTCTCAACAATGAAAAGGTAGACAAAATAGAGTATTCTTATAATGGAATTCTGTTTGACTGAAAAATGGAAGGAAGTGCTGATATATTCAACAGTGTAGATGAATCTAGAAAGCATTAGGTGAAGTGAATGGAACCAGTTGCAAAAGGACTTATATTGTGTTATTCCATAACATGAAGATCCAGAATAGGCAAATCCATGAGCACACAAAATAGATTTGTGAGTACCAAGGAAAGAATGGAAAGAGAACTTGGAAAGTGACTTGGGGTTTCTTTTGGGAGTGAAAGAAATACTCTAAAATTTATGCAAGTGGTAACTTGCATAATTTTGAGATTATCAACCACATAGTAGCACATTTTAAAAGAGCCAATTTTGTGATATGCAAATTACGTCCCAATAAAGTCATAATATTTAAACTCTCCCCATCCCTTCCCCTCCTCCCCTTCTCTCTTTCACCTTTCCTCTCTTTCACCTTCCGCTCTCTTTCGCTGCTCAAGCATAGTCTCTCTCTCTCTCTCTCTCTCTCTCTCTCTCTCTCTCTCTCTCTCTCTCTCACACACACACACACACACACACACGCACACACACTGCCAGGCCATTACCATCTTTGCCACAGTTGTGAATGTGCAAACTGTGACTTGGTTAAAGTCAGAAAATTTTGCCCCACCTTCTATTGTTAATACTACCTTTTCACCCCAACTACTGATATCCTATGTCTCCTATACCTCCCCCAAATATCATAAGTTTTCCCATTTACATCCCTTAGAAATGACTTTTTGTAATATAGCTACCTTGCTGGAAATCTGCTCCTCTTCCTCTGCTCCTCTTCCTCTGTAGTTCTGTTTGCCGATCCTTGATGCCCAATCCAGCCCCTATTGTTTTATGACTTTTTTGGTCATCTCAAATCACAGTCACTTTTGCCCTTGCTGAAATCCTAATTCATTTTCTGTAAGCATTGTTCATTGCCCACTCAACCAATTTCCTGTATGGTTTGCTTGCATATTTCTGTCTAATGAAGACATTGGCAATGGTATTCTGTGCGCCTATTTCTCACAGTGTTTTACCCATCACTAGTCCTTCACATTAAAAAAAAAATGTAACTGATTAGGCAAGAAATATCGGGAAATAATCCATATGTAATGAACATTTTTCAAGTGCTCAGAGCTTTTTGAAGAACAAAAAAAAAATTGTTTTGATATTACAATTTTAAGATAATTTTACCTGCACATCATAGTATATTTTTGGTTCATAGTTTGTTTATAGTCTGTTTTAACAATGGAAATCACATATTCTTAAACAAAAGCAAAATGCATGGTTTGAAATACACGGAGTAGGGATATTTAAAATCAGAGCTACTTATGGATTACGTGATAAATCAAAATAGGAAATTTTGGTGACATAGAGACCTGTATTCTGATTTTTTCACTCTTATTAACAATTTCATGTTTAAACAAATTACTTAACCTTCCAGTTACTCATTTTTCTCCTTTAAACTGTCAAGTCAAGAACCAGTTCAACACCACAGCACCATGTTCAAAAATTTAGAAAGAAAATCCTTATGAGGTGTTCATACTGTATTTGATACGAATAAAATCTTAAATCGAATTTAGCTGTCAATATTACTGTGTTGTTGTAGAATAAAATATTCTTTACTCAGGGCAGGCTATAACAGCAAGCCACATGTAGACAACAGTAATAAGTGAGTATCCGAAAAAGGTCATTTAAATATGCTTTTGGTGGATTCCTATATCTGTGTCCTGAGAATACAAGTTGCCACACTATTCTCTCCTAGGACTTTTGACAGAAAAAAAAATCTACTCCTAAACTAAAGAGAAAGATACTATGGCCAGAATTTATAAATTAAAATGGGGAATAGGGCAAAAAACTTTAGTGAGAGGTCTTGGCGCCCCCTGGTGTTACATCTCCTCTAATTTTTTTCTTTGCTTTGTTTTGTTTCATTAAGTATTTTACCAAGGGATTTCAAAGTTGCAATCAGCGAAGTCTTGTTCAAATAGTCTTCCATGTTAGGAAGCTTGAAAATGCACACATTCATAATTTCTCTAAGACAGAAAATCTTTAAAGGCTAACAATACACAATTTGGATATTTCACTAAAGCGAGGCAGAATTACAAATGAGAGGAAACACAGAAAAGGGAATCAGATTCGGTATTTTGAATATGTTCATTAATTGAAGCAATCAAATAATCAGAACATGTGCATTTAAGTAGAGTATTTAAGCCTAAGTAACTATCTAAAGCAACATAATTATTGAATGTAGTTGAAGTTCTTTACCTAGGCTATTTTTTAATGGAAATGCTTAATGCTGAGATCTAAACCCTTGTATTCTAATTGCATATGTAGCCTGCAGACAGGTCTCACTAAAATATGCTGAGTTAACTTCTTAGTTATGGAGCTTGTATTTCACAAGGGAAGAACATTAATTGCATGACCTTCAAATCTTCTAAATGATAGTAGACAAATCCTGAATGAAATAACTGGTTTTATGTTATAGCTATCAATCCTGTGGAAGAAGGTCTTCAGAAATTGGGAATTACTTCTGTAGTTTTGTCAAAAACTACTTGGTATTTTTGCTGACTAAACATAATTTTCAAAAGCCTGTAATAATAAAGAAAATTTGAGAATCCAAACAATATTGGGACATTTATAACTAGCTCGAATAAAACTAAAGAAAGTCATCATTAGAAAATAATTAATTGGATTTCTTTCAATATGACCAATGTTTCTGTCAATGTGATTATATTAGAAAAGATTTTTATTCTTGAAAACCATGTCTAATGTATACCTTGTCACAACAAGTCTTAAATTTGAATTAATGGAAATGCTTAACACGGAGATCCAAACTCTTGTATTCTAATTGCATATGTAGCCTGCAGACAGGTCTCACTAACATATGCTGAGTTAATTTCTCAGTTGTGGAGTTTGTATTTCACAAGGGATAAACAATAACAAGTTTAAGTAGATGCTTTACCTCTATTTTGTAATAGACTTCACAATGTTCAAAGGAAGACACCATATCTCTACTGTTTTTTGTAATCTACTGTCCTGTAGACCAGGACCATCCAGACAACGCTTTCTTCATTCCATATTTGACCTTTAAAATCTGGAGAAAGGGAGTTTGAGCTGTTATTCTGTGTGTTTCCACCCACAATCATTTATATTATATTTCTTTCTCATTATTTCACAGTTCAATTAATCATGGTACACTTAACTTACTCTGTATACTGATCCCTTTCCAAAATTTATTCTTATGAGAGATATTCAGTTTCTTTCTAATGTAGCCCCTCTAGATCCTTTAATTCAAATGCAGAATTTAACTGACATTTGGTGAGTTTCTCCTAGATGCTGAGATAACTAGTTTTGAGAGTGAGAGTTTTTCCCAAAGACAGCCAAGGACATAAGTGGTGTCGCTGAAAGCACCTTTGGTAAGAATGTTGGCATGCTGGGACTAGGATTGTAGCTCAGTTTGTAGAGTGTTTGTCTTGCATTGTGAGGCACTGGGTTCAATCCTCAGCACCACATAAAAACAAATAAATAAGATAAAGGTATTGTGTCTATCTACAACTAAAAAAAAATTAAAAAGAAAGAGTGGATTTAAAAAAAATGTTGTCATGTGTACTAAAAAGCATTACAACAAACAGGTGGTTGGAGACTTAGGAGTAACAGTCCAATTACATTATTCAAGTTGTTAATGTAAATTTACAGATTTAACTTGTTTGGTTAAGGAATCAAAGGTATCATGATAATTAGCCATGCATGTGATCAACATTATTTTATACTTTTCTAAAATTAAAAAAAATCAGAAAATATTTCCCCAGTTAATGGGATCTACATGGACTTGTTATTAAATATGTTTTTAGAGCAAAGAGAGTAAATAATATGGAAAAGATAATAATTTTGGAAGTTTAAATTTTTAGGAAATAATGTGGAAAGAAAACAGATAGCAGGTGTAATACATTTAGTCTCAACATATTATAAAGATGTTCCTATAAGATAAAAAGGAGTCCCAATTTTAAACACATGTACAAAATTCCACATTTTTTTGTTCTGTGTTGCTTTATTTTCCCTGCTCTCTTTCCTGAGGAGTATACTGAGCCAAATAAATTAAATAAGCAATTGTCACTCCTGAGGCCACACACAGACTATTACAAAAATTGGGACTTGAAATAATCAGGTCATACACTTGAATTCATCTTACAATCATCTCAGTTCAACATGTTTGCAAAAACTTATAACAGTAAGAAAACATGAAAATTTGAAAAAGAATAACATACTAAAATCAGATATCTCCTTTTCAAAAAAATCAAAGATTATTTTACCATTACCCACTAACCTTGAAGAAACAATAGAGTATCCTTGGTGTTTGCTGCAAAACAGTGAGCACATTGTTTTTGCCCATTGTAGAGTTTCAGTCCAAGTCAGTCATCATTCTTGCTCTGAATAGAAAATACATGAGGAATTCCCTGTGCAGAGGCATCTGAGGAACACGCAGCTGTTGGCCAAGTGCCCTGCGGTGAGTCTGCATGTCATGAAATGGGCTAGGTCACTGATTAACCAGTCTTCAGCTTTGACCACCTCATGTATTTCCCAGTCTGTGTCTTCTGGACTCACCCTCTTCCACTCTTGATCTATGACTGCTGACTGTTGGAGTTTGGTTACCTTGCCTCAATACTTATTCTTGTCAGCTCCCTCTAGATAAAACTCATTCACTGACCCAGGATCTCCTGTTGCTATATAAATCCTGGTATAGTCACTCTGAAAAAAGGAAATATCTAATGAGAGAAGTAGAAAGGAAGAAAGTGTTGAGAACTGAAGTAAGCCAAACTGGATAATCAGGAAGTAACAAGCCTTTGGAAAAGAAGGTACACTCTCTGGTCATATACAGATTTGTGTACCAGGGCTATATACCAGGGATATCAATAAATACAAGTAAAGCTCAATAAAATACTTTTTGAATTATAAAAGTTTATTAGCAAACATATAAAATAATAAAACAGAATATACAATTTTGTTAAATAAGGTATGGAAAATTGTATTCTCTTCTTAAACACTCTGTAAAACACCTCTGTGCTTCAGCTGTTCTTTGTGAGGCAGGTACAGAAATATTCTCTAGTATGCATATTCTTCTCCCACCTCCAAATACCATCACATTGGGGATTAGAGTTTCAACATATGAATTGTAGGGCACACAGATATTCAATATATGATTATCATGGCCATTTCAGTTTTTCATTTACTCACTTTTGTTTCATAGATTTTTAAACAAATGCATCATGTACTTATCTATTGTTGATAAATTCTATGAATCTTCAAATTATGGCATTTTTTCCTTAATTTTATTTTTAACTAATGTGATGGTATTTGGAGGTAGGATCTTCAGGATGTAAGGAGGGTTAGACTAGGTCATGAAGATAAAACCTCAGGTTGGCATTAATACACTTGTGATAAGATGAAAGAACCGGAACTCTTCTTCCACTCTGTGGAAGGACACAGGAATGAATAAGGCACCCCTTCTACAAACCAGGTAGAAGGTCCTCATCAATGGCCAAGTTGATTGTATTTTGATCTCAGACTTCCCACTGTTTATAAATATGAGGTATAGATTTCTGTGTGTAAACCACCTAGTATATGAATGTTTAACTTATTGCAGCCTGATCTAAAACAATAGTATTGGCCCCAAATCTTTAAAAATTTTTTGATATTAATGTTCACAGTCATAAAATTCATCATACTCACTAATGCTGAAAAGTATTAAAAGAATTGAAGTGGTTCATTAGGATTAGGTATCTTTCATCAATAAACTATATCACTGATTCCAGTAAGTTTTCTAAATAGAATATCTTTTCACCTCAGTGCCTGCCCTGATTCAGTACCCCTGTAAGTGAATTCTGTTTTGGAAATTGAGATAGTTAATGCTGCAAACTCATTACACATTGCTTTTTTAATCCAATTCATAAGCCCCTGTAAATTGGAAACATGTTTTCTGAAAATGCTGTCCTCAAATATATGTTTGGAGAATAATACGAATGTAATAAAAAACCATAAACAAGTGTGTAATGATTCTAGTGGGGAGATACACACACACACACACACACACACACACACACACACACACACACGCCTTGGGGATATGGATATATATATACCTTCTGCTGACAGGAGATAGTTCTATCAAAAAGAAAAGGGTTTCTTGATTTTAGAATTCCCCAGTAGAGTTACCCAAGCCTTTCCATGGTTATTCTACTCAAAAATTTATCCTTGCTTAAATCACTTAACACACAGGACTATCAATGATACACATGTTAGTTTCCCACTGCTCCAATGAGTCTGGAATATTCATAATTTTTTGCTTCACTTTTGCCATCATTTTGCTCATATCTTCTTCTCTCATCCTTCAAAGTTTACATCAAGTGTTACTTTTTCCGTAATTCCTTAAAACAGATCAGAAGGTAATAGCTTTATATCTTCTTTTTTGTTGTTTGTTTTTTAATTGATCTTATTATATATTTGTATATTTAATCTTTGTCCCATTTTCTAACATGTATCTCCTAAAATGCTTGGAATCTCTAGAGTAATAAGAGTGGTTTTGCATGCTAATGAAATGACTGGTAGCTGGAGCCTCCATCTCTACAGAATGGAGGCTGGTCACCACAAAGGACAAAGGCATGATTACACAGTTGGGAATTTCTGTCCCATTGCCCAACCTCCAAGGATTATAGAGGACCTGAAGGTTAAGTTCTTCACTAATGGTCAGTGGATTTAGTCAATCATGTAAAAGTAACAAAACGTCAATAAAAAATAAAATAAAATAAAACAGAAGAACTAAGTTCAGGTAGCTTTGAGATAGGTGAGCACGTGGAAGTTCTCAGAGGGTGGCACATCTGGAGTGGTCATGAAAGCTCTGTGCCACTTCTCTTGTACCTTGCCCTATGTGTGCCTTCCATTTGGCTGTTCAACTGTACCCTTTGTAATGTCCTTTATATCAAACTGGAAAACGTAAGTAAAATATTTCCCTGAGTTCTGTGAACCAATCTAGCAAGTTAATCAAACTCAAGGAGGGATGAGGAAACCCTCAATTTATTTCAGGTATGTTGGAAACACAGGTCCCAGGTGATTGGTGTTCTGAAGTTAAGGTGGATTTGGGGACTGAGCTCTCAACCTGTGGGGTTGATGGTGGCAGAACTGAATTAAGTTGGAGGACACCCAGCTGCTTTCTGATGGAGCATTGCTTGGTAGATATGTAGGGAAAACTTACATACATTTGGGATCAAAAGTGTTGATTCAGGATGTAAGACAGAAGAGTGGAAAAATGTGTTTTGGGTTTTTCCTATATCCTATTAGGAAATGTTTTGCTCCTTCTTTGTATTATCTCTCAGTTATAACTATAGGATGCAGGTTATTGAAGTTTTGTTTTACATATTTTAATGTAATTGTTTAAATTTCAGTACAAGCTTCTAGAAGGCAGTATTTACACTATATCATTTCTGTCATATATCAGTTTTGTACACCTCCAAAGGACACCATTCTATTGAATTCACCTTTGAATGTGACTTATACAATGTAGAATGAACAACTTTGCATATCTAGTGTGATACCTGGTTTTGTATCTGGCTGTTCAATAAATGTGCACCAAGTAATTTTGGATTAAATTATACTCTTCTTTAAAATTCATGGAAGTCAAATAACAGAAATGTGAATATTTTAAGTTCAAAAAGTTTAATGAGAACACATTAAATACTATAGAAAGTTAGTTCATGATTTTCTCATGTGGTTCACAGAAAAAAAATCATACATGAACAAACATCAAACCTCTTTTTAAAAAAATCGATTTTACAAAACTTCCTGTAGAAACAACCATCTCATCAATACAGTTACATGCACGACTTAAATGGGAACTTTTACTAATGTTTCATTTACATATGAGTCAGTTTATATTTTTCTCCATCCCAATATGCAAAATTAGCAGTATTAGTTGAATAATCACAGATTGGGGAGATTTGATATTAGGTAGGGTAAAGGCATAGGTAGAAGTAATATGGCACTTCAAAACTCACCATGAGGGCTGGGGATGTGGCTCAAGTGGTAGTGCCCTCACCTAGCAGATGCATGAGGCACTGGGTTTGAGTCTCAGCACCACATGAAAACAAAATAAAGATATTGTATCCTCCTAAAACTAAAAAATAAATGTTAAAAAAAAACTCATCCTGACCCTAGAAAAAAGATTTTATTTCTCATTTAAAATCATTAATGCCAAATATTAGCCAACAATTTTGCTAATGTATTTGGAATAAAGTTGGTTTTCTTTGCAAAACTCTAAACTGGAGGGATTTTGCCTCCCAAGGAGACATCTACAACACCTGAGACAACCTGTTTGTCACAAATGTGCCCTTTGCAGTGGTGCTACTGATATCTAGTATGTATAGGTTCTGGATGCTGAAAAGTGTCCTAAAATTCAGTCCTTCCCCCCAACATCAGGATTTGACTGGCTCCCAATGTCAACACAACTGAGATCAAGAAACCCCACTCTAAATTAATCAAAGTAAATATTTCCAAACCTGCTTGTCTCTCTTTTTTGGGTACCAAAAAAGAGGCTCATCTATGAATAAAGTGCAGGGAAAATGTGTTGTCTTTTCTTGTCTAGAAGAGGAACAGAAAAGAAGGTCTGAGGATCAGAGTGGAGGATAAAAAAACATCAAGAGGCCTAAGATTCATGGAGAGTCTCCATTTTTGGAAGAGTTCTGTGCTCCAAGAGCACCGTAGGGCCATTAGGGACAGCCCTATCTGCATCAGCACCCCTGCAGTCCATGTGTAGAACATGACCAGAGGAAGCCCTGAAAACCTTGCTAAAGACCTCCTTCCTTAACACTTGAAAGAATAGGCCAACTCTTTACTATGCCCCACATATGATCTGACCCCTTGTTACTGCCTCTGACCACACTCTCTCCCTGAACTTCAGCCACCCTGGCCTAAGTACTCTTCCTACATACACACCCCAAGGTCTCCTCCTCCTCCTGGCCTTCTTTCTGCCTGGACCATCCCTCCAAAAGCATTCCTGTGGTGTCTTCTCTTACTGTCTCACTGTCATTCAGGGCTCTGCTCCAATGTCAGGCACATTCATAAAATAGTAGCTACTGCCACTTGTCTATACTTCTTGTGTTTTATTTCCTCTAGAGCGCTTTTCATGACTTCAGTTTTTAATCTTTATTTGTTTTCTATCTGTCTCACCCCATCATCACTACCCCAAATAAGTAGCTCATTTATTTAGTATTTCCTGTGTCTTCAGCACGTAGAATAGGGCCTATTTCTTCATAATTTCTTCATAAACATTTGTTAAAATAATTAATACATGAATGAATCACATTTAAACCTTCTAGATCACTAAATGAGTCTCCCTTATGTCTTTATATTTTTACTTTCTACATTTTTTCCACAGTTTGAGGAAAAGATTAGACCTAATTTAGAAGAATGAAGCCTCTGAGTAGAAAGATTGAAACAACAAACACTCTGCAAAAATGCTTTAGTATTTCTACTGAGGCTACTAAAATTTATAAATGAATCAAATTTTTAAATTTTTATTTTCATGGACAGGGGTTCCATCTCATATGATATACTCTGCAGATGTCACTTAAGGAAACTCTCGTACATAAAGATAAATGGGAGTTTAAAAAATTTAAGAGAGAAAATTAAATAATGAAACAGAAAATATGGGAGTCTAGATATAAAAGCAATATTTTAGAGTAATTAGGAAAGTGGATTTTGGATTTTAAAATATCTGTGTTCAAATCTTGCTCTTCTTAGGTTGGAATTCTCAGAAGAGGATCCTAGAATACGGTTGGTGTGTTAAGTGTCCCCAGAGGATATCAATAGAGGAAGCAGGAAGGACAGAGGAAGAAGCCACATCAGAAGCATTACCAGCAAAGCCTTGATGACTTTCTGCTACCCTTCCTGCAAGCTCTGGAGCATGAACTAGGCCAAGTGAGCTGTGTTCTTATACTTCTGCACAGGCTGGGCTGTCACTGGCTATGGACCACCCTGGGATGACACTCTTAGTTGCCTGCAGAGCTTGGTGTCTGAACATAGCAGCTCTTCTGAGTCAAAAGGAATAAGCAGAGCAGAAGCTGACTTGTGGGCAACCTGAACCAATCAAGATGATATGAAGATGTAGCTTTGACAGCAACTACTGCTCTGGCTTTTAATGGTGGTCCCTAATTTACCAATAGCCTTTATACTTCTATTTAATGAATTAATGCTGCTCCATCAGTGTAAAAGACTAAATAAAATAGAAATTTTAAGAATCACTGCTGCACTAACCCAACACTGACTATTCTTTTACCACAATATTGATTTTTCACAGAAGGTTGATAACATGTCCTCTGTCCTGAGCTGAGGAAGCTCAAAATGCTTCACAGAAATGCAGAAGCAACATTCTGAGGCCTGCCATTTGGCACAATAAGCAAGTGAATGCTCAAGTATCAGAGTGACACTTTAATTTTGTGAAGCTAACAAGTAGTATCACAGAAACACCCCCGTTCCTTACAATCGTAATCACTGGTTTTCTTAAATCTCAGAAAGCAACGTACTTTTAAATTATTATTAAAGCATCCCATGTTATATTCTTTGTCTTCAAAACAAATGACATTTAAATGGCACAACTTCATTTTATTAAAGATCATTTATATCCCTAATTTCCTAAGTTCATTTACTTCAGAGACTCTTCCTTTTGGCTAAGAATAAATGCATTCATTCCAATGGTACCAAAATCAGGTTAAATATATAGCACATATAAGTTTTTAACCATATAACTAAATATACCATCTTAGCAAAGAGCTTCAATTTATACTTGACTACCATTTTCAGTAACCTGCTCCTTCTGACAAGGGTAGTTATAATAAATGAAAATCTTATAAGATCAAATGATTCAAAATCATTGCAAAATCACATCAACATAATTTTATTATTAATGAGTGCTTATTGGTTAGTAATCTATCTATGATTTCATCCTCCAGTAAAAGTTTCCATCATCTATCATGGGGCCTTTGCCAAAACTGACATTAGACTGGACTCTCAGCCTCCAAAACTACAAGCTAAACAGAGTTCTCTTCTTTATAAAGTTAGCCTCCCTCCAGTATTTTGTTCCAATAATGAAAATTGAAATGCAGACCAATGATTAAAATTGATGAAATGAGGAACAGAAAGCCTAAGGCAGCAGCTGAAGTGAAAATATCTATTATCTTTGCACTAGAGTTTCAGTGATTATTTCTGCTCCAACAGGAGCTGAGGGGGAAAGGTGAAGTTTATGACATACTCTCATTTCATGCATAAAAGACAAGACAGGTTGATAGGTAGCTTAAGATTGGGTAACCCATGTTTATGGATTGAGTAGCCATCTTGAAGATACATCATTAAGACATACTCTGGTCATCTTCATTTTTTTTTTCAGACTATCAGTGATAGAGAAACAAAAGGGTGAACAGACATCCAATCTATAATAATATATTTGTTCATTTTCAAAAAATATAAGTCTCCCTGAATTGGTCCGTTATTGCCACAATAATGCTACAAAACATATAACCACACTGTTTCAGTAACATATAACAATAAGCATTATTTTAAAAAATTAATTTAACTAAGCTGATCTAAGGTAAGCTTCCCTGGGCAACCCTTGTCTGGGCTTGCTGCAGTGGCTGGGGCTGCTGTACTTCTCAATGCACATCTGTGAGAAGCTCTGCCTCTCTCATTCTTCTTGTCTCAATAGGCTGGCCAGGATGTGGATTCTCATCATGACTGCAAATGCTCAAGAAAGCAAGCAGAAATACAGAACACCCTTTTAGACCACTGAAATTGGCACACTATTACTCCAGCCCACAGTCCACCAGCTGATACCAGTCAATGCCCTAAGATCAAAGTCAAAAGAGGTCCCCTTTGCACACAGTGACGTCATGAGAACAGTGGACTTGCAGGAAGGGATGGAGAACAAAGTCAATAATGAAAACGACTCCATTTTGCTGTTTTTCAAGTCTGAAAATTCTCCAGCTATAAGCATTTATGTATATCAAGAAATGGTACCTTCGAGAGAGAGAGAGAGAGAGAGAGAGAGAGAGAGAGAGATTGGAATAAAGACTTTAATAGCAAACCTACAATAATTTTCCAATTTCAACTTAGGGTTTTTTTGTTTGACAAAATTATCCTCCAAATAAATATGTGTGTGCATGTACTAGTATGTGTGTGTGTGTGTGTGTGTGTGTGTGTGTGTGTGTATAGTGATCTTCAAGTGCACTTTTCTTAGAAAACGCCTTACTAAAACTCTCTGAATTACAGTTATTATTTTAGTTTAGAAATTAATTACAAAATGCTGAAATGAAAATAGTTCTAGTCTTGGTAAGATGTCACAAACAATTGTACCGTGTACTAAGCAACATTTCAGCCAGCATCTTGTCTATGAGGAAGTGACGGGGCTCAAAAAGACTTACCCAGCATTATGCCATCAATCAGTCAGAAAAATTTCAATCAGAGAAATGACTCAACCCTTGTTGGTGACAGGATTGAGTAAACTTAGGAAAATTTCTTTCTAGCATCAGTATAAAACAAGTCATCATGATTTAAGTGATCTCAATAATCTGCCTTCTTTGAAGCACGCTGAAAATGTGTGTTGTGTGATTTAAGGAGAAATTACAATTCTTTCTGCTTTTCCCCTCAGGGTGCCCTCTTTTTATTGTCTGTGATTGATTTGATGCCAAATTTTTAAGATAAACAAAACCAGCAGAGATGTCTAGTGGATCCACAAATATAAAGCTCTCCTCAGGCATGAAAACTTGATAAATGTCTCCCAGGATTGTTCTTGTGTGTCCCTTGGGAGGAAATGACTGACTCAATAAAATGTGATAGTGAAGAATAAATTCAGGTGTTGAGGTCAAGGACAGGTCTAACCCCAACCAATCCAGTCTCACATTTCATGTAGAATTTCCCTGTGGAATAGTAAAAACATCAGCATAAATCCAAAAATAAACCCTGCTGAGAAATGACGTAGAGCACAAGATTGCCTACACAAATTGCAGAATAGCAGCTTCTGTACTTGGGAATGTGTTTTTAAAAGGTGAAATATGGCAACGTGTGCAACAGCTTGTAAAATTGAACAATAAGAATGTTTACCAATTTAATGGAGAATTTATTTGTGTCTGGTTTTTCAGATTTCCTAACCCTTTTTCTTTAATCCTAGCTTCCCCTGGGAACTATTAATCTCTCAGAGATGTGGGTTGTAAAAAACAGAAGTGGGCCTCTCGATCCAGGTCCAAAAAAGCTAAAAAAGCCAGGTCTTCAATGTGTTCATACTCCTCATGGAAGAAACTGAAGACCAAGGAGATTTCTTTTGATAATGAGACTTGGTGCTTTGGGGGAAGGGGAATGTGGATAAAATGACATTGTTTTCCTTACCATCTTCAAAGACGTATTCTCTGCCACTTTGCTGTAGATGTCAAAATTGATGCTTCCAGAGATATTAGGGTTAGAATCTCATGTTTTACAGGATGGCTGTTGTCCTATACCCAGAATTCCCAGTAATTTTTATATTCTTACCTTATTGCATTTTCTTTCTAATTACCTACTACCACGTGACATATCATTATATTTTTGTCAGATTTTAAAAATATACGTTAATGTTTGAGAAGTTTTCAGTTCAGGAGAGAATTGCGTGGAAAAGAAAGTTTCATACACCTGCTTACCTCATCGATTCCCTCTTACTGACATATCATTCTGATACACTGTAACAGCTGATAAGCTAATATTGATATGTTGTTAACCAAAGTCCATAGTTTATATTAAGTTTGGCATTTGATGGTGTACTTTCTTTGAGTTCTACAAATGTATAATGACATCTAATCACCATTGTAGACAATGTTTTGGATTTTAACCAATCTAACAGGTGTATGGTGGTATTTCACTATTGTTTTAATTTGTAATTCCCTAACAATGTGAGATGAAACATTTATTATATGCTTATATGTCACTTGTATATCTTTTTTAGGGAGTTCATTGCTCATATATTGTGCCCACTTTCAAATTCGGTTATTTGTTTTCTTTTTATTGAGTTCTTTGAATATTTTAGATATCATTTTTTGTCAGATATGTGCATTATAAATATTTTCTTCCAGTCTGTGACTTTTCTTTTTATTCTCTGAAAACTGTTATATGAAACTTAGAAAGCAGTCTACTTTATTGACAACTGCATCTTGAACTTCTAAAAATTTGATATACCCAGGTCACAATTGGCTCACAGTGAGTAAAATAATATGATAAATTGACACACGTAAAATCAACAAGAGATTAATAGCCAAAGTATATAAACATTTTTACAAATTATTGAAAAAACTATGATTTATCCAATTGAAAAATGGGGAAGAGATAGAAATGAGTGATTCTCAAGTCAGAAATCACAAATTACTTGTACATGTAAAAAAAATGGTCAACTTTATTGGAAAATGAGCACATGTTAATTAAAATAAAAATGTGTCATGTTTTCATGTCATACACATCTGTCTCTATACTTATTTTCTCTTAGTCTGTTTATTTATTTTCAACCTCTGGGTGCCTATGATTGGATTAAATTTCATGATTCATATCATACTAATATAACTCATTGATGCAAATATGTTCCTATGCCTTGGATATGTTTTGTATGTTGAAATTCCAACTCCGTTGTAAGGTATTAATAGGGTGGGAAGTTAATCTGAATATGGAAAAATCAGGATAAGACTCCAATGATTGAATACTTAGTGACTTTATAGGAAGAAATAAAGAAACCAGAGAAGATGCACCCAAATAGACACACATACTCCTTGTGTCTTACTATTTGCGATATTCTGCCCTGCCTCAAGGCTTTTCCAGAAAGGATGTTACCACAGATAATAAGACAAAATAAGCCTTTTTTTGTTGAAACTTAGGGTGTGGCATTGTGCAATTGGCAACAGAAAATGAACTAATTTTTATGAACTATTATTTTTATTTTACTTCTGTATTCCTTAATTAAATATTTGTACATTTTACTTACTTAATAATTAATTAAATATCACATACCTAACTGCTACCTATTTTTTTCTTTCCCATCTTATCCTTTTACATCCTGCCTCCTGCAAGAATAATCATTTTCCTGAACTTCGAATTTCTATGATGCTGTGTGAAGCCTTCTGAAAGTTGTTTTAATCACTCAATTATTAGTAAGATTTACACACGTTGTTGTCCATGTATCTAGTCTAAAAATATTTTTAAGCTAGGATTGGTGGCACAGGCCTGTAATTCCAGAGGCTCAGGAGGCTGAGGCAGTAAGATCACAGGTTCAAAATCAGCTTCAGAAACTTAATGAGGCGATAAGCAACTTAGTGAGAACTGGCTCAAAATTAAAAAGTAGTTAAGCACCATTAGGTTCAATCTCTGGTATCAAAAAGAAAAAAATTAAAACCTAATAATACCCAGTGTTAATCAAGATAAAAAGTAATAAATGTACTTAACTGCTGTTGGGAACAAAAAATAGTACAATCATCTTTGAGAAAAATTTGAGGTTAGTGGTGCGATCTTGTTATCCAGTCATTCCACACCTAGTTATATTGTCTAGAGAAACTCAAAAAGAGAAACACAAAAAGACAATTATAAAAATATTTATAGAAACCTTTTAAATAAATATTAAACCTTGAAAATAACTTTTAATATCTTGTTACAACATGAAATATAACTATGTAAGAGCATGATTGAATTTATTACTGAGTGAAAAATCAAGGCACTAAAGATTCATATGAAATTAAATCATATTTATTTTAAGAGATTCAAGGCAGACCATATTTTAAGGAGATGCTTATGTAAAAATAAATAAATAAAAATATGCAGAATAATAAACAACAATATTAGGCTAGGTGTTACTCTGAGGACTGTTGTGGATGATGATCATGGATAGTTTACAGACAGTGTCAGCTGCTTTGAAGCTGTACTTTTTATTATTGAAGCAGGATTTGAGGTTTTTTTTTAAGTTTCCTCTATTATTTTCATTATTTATTTTACAAGTTAAACTTTTAATAACAATTTTACTAATAAAAAATACCAGGAAAACTGTAAGAAACGATTTTTTTTTCTCTAAAACAAACAACAAATCACAATATTAGTTCCTTACAATCAAATATCTTTTACAATCAAAATGGTGCTAAAAGCATGAGTTTAGTACAAATGCAGTTTATGATTGCACATAACTCAGCAGTAAATGAACAACTGAATAGGAATGCTAGGGGCCCAATGAGGAGAGAAAAAGTCCAGCAGCACCCTGGGCTCACTGCTGTCAGGCATGGCAAAGGATGCTGGGCACATCTTGGCTAACCAGACCTCAACCTGCTCACATTGCCATATGTTTGTTAGAGAAAATGAAAGCAAAATAAATAATCACACAATTACAGAGAAAACCAAACCCTTGATAAATATTCCTCAGGAGAAGCATATGGCCCTATAAAATACACATCACAGAGAACTGAGCAGCCAGAGAGATTAGGAATGAATGGTCCCTTGGAGAGGAAAGTTATAAATCAGTTATCTGTAGGACAAATGAGGGACAAGAAGAAGTTTCCCAGCAGAGGAAAAAGGATTTTCAAAGACCTTATGTCCAGAAAGAAAGGGCTGTGATACATTTGGAGAATAAGAGAAAAATAGTGAGATTAACCCTCTGCTTATTTTAAGTCTGACCTCCTTTCCAACTGCGTACTCTCCAGTCATTATTCTTTGGAACAGCAATCTTCACCAATTTATTTTTCCCTGTTCTTAGAGTAACTATCTAATCAAAAGGAACTGAAGACAGGCTAGTTGTGTAGGAGTATAACTCACACATACCAATAAAGCTCAGTTACTCACCATTAATGTTTGAAAAAATAATCAGCATATAAAAATCTGTCTCTGTAATACATTCTCTGTAATCCAAATTGTAGTGTAATAAATATTGTTGATTTTTAGGACTGATTTTGAATTCTTTCTTTCTTTTATTATTTTTTTTTCTTTTTGTTTTGTGGGTGGTGACTGAAAGGAACTGGAAAATTATCCCCTGCTAGCATTAAAAGATAAGAAAGATAGTACAGTACTTTGTGTCTTTTCTCTATTGAAAGCGTGTTATTAACCATCATTTAACTCTGATTTTCCAGACTATAAAACAATTGATCATTTTAATTCTCCAGAAAGGATTGTCACATTTAAAAGTTTCTTACTCAAAGAATCTTAATAGCTTTCTTCATGAACTAAATTATACCAATTTTCACTCTTCAACATGTCATGCCATAACAATATAACATTAAATATCTTTCTGGTATGAGAAAATGACTATATGGGAATCTAAGAATAAGTAATTTAACATGTATTTTTAAAGAAAAATAACAATCAGTTTGGTTCTATTCTTTAAAAATCTTTAGCAGCTTCATTTTCTCCTTCACTATTCAAACAAGATTTCTCTAATTTTATGAAAACCATCTGTAACATTACATTTGCTGCATAATAGGAGGAATTAAAATAAGTATCATAAAGCCTGCGATAATGTTCATTGAAGATGTATATAATTTGTTTTTAACAACGTTGTCTCCATATATTCACCAGGTGTGGAAGAAAAATTCCCAGACCGTATGTTAAAATACAATACATTTCTAAGCCTCAAACTGTAACATGTAGGTGCTATTATATTGGATCTAAAATTTGTAATTCATAAATTGGAAAAATAAGACTTTACATAATTTTATCTGAAAGACTAAAATGTAAACAAGCATAGCATGAATCTTCTTGGGATCAGAAATCAACTTAAGACTCAAGGTGTTCCTAATCGTATGTGTGGCAACCTTTTGTGTCTAGAATGTATTAATTTACATATGTAAAATTACCTTTGATACATTGGGGGGATTAATATTGTAAAAGAAGCCTTCCTTCACTCTGTAAATAATTTGAGGATATAAATGAAAGAGTAAGCTGTAGAGATTGACTAAAATACACACACACACACACACATCACATCACACCAATATATTTTCTAATAGAATTTAAAATATTTCATACTTCACTTAAAGGTACATGTTCTTAGAAAGAAAATAGTTTGTGAAAACATTTTGGACTATGATTGATTATGGAGAGGTTTGGATTAGATTAGTATCAACAGAAGCATCCTGGTAGAAATGTATATCTATATTTTTTCTTTCCTTTAGTTCTTTTGCATAAAGTATGTACACTATGAGAAATTTCGTGATATTCTTCATATCAGAGGAGAAGGACTCATAGATATCATGAGTGAATGGAATCAATTCCTTTAAATTAGAAAAGAACGAAAAACTTATTTATCTCTAGAGTAGAAACTGCTCCTAATATACATGTAATATTTTGAGAGATCTAATTTTTAAGATGCTTTAGAAAAATTTATATCTATATCTATATCTATATCTATATCTATATCTATATCTATATCTATATATATATATATATATATATATATAGAGAGAGAGAGAGAGAGAGAGAGAGAGCACACAAGTGACCTGTGGATCTATATCCAAATAATTAGTATGTATAGAAGATGCTGAACTTTCTAAATAGCAGTCATTTGCATTTCAGACAAGTACAGAGTCAGACAAAGTGAAACATCTGGCAAAGTCTACAGGAAAGCATATGAGCTTGAGTATCTGATAGAAATTTTCAATAGAAAAGAGTGATAAAACTTTAATATTAAAACACATGTTCCTAATAATTGAGAATGTGAGAATTTTTCTTAAGCTAAAATCTACTCCATATATATTTAATTTGTTTTCTGAATTCCAAAACATTCTATGTTTATCAAAATCGTTAATTTGCAATAAAGAGAATGCTTTTCTCAGTGTGACACTGGAGGTGCTTCCCATGCATCTGCCCCTTTACTTAGTGAAGAAGGACTATGAATGGGAACAAAGATGGCCCCAGTCTGCTCTAACATGTCAGTGGTTTTGCTAAAAATCCTCAAAGATTTATATTCAATATGTTTTACTCTAAACAAATTTTCCACAAAATGATAAGCTGTTACAAACACTGTAAGCTGACATCATTACAACTGTGGTTCTGAAAACCACAGAAACTAAAAAATTGGTGTGAGAAGAGTTCTTGGTGATTTCCTTAGTAGCATTTTCTCAGGTGTGTTTTCCTGATCCCACAGGAAATCCACAGTCTTTGAAAGTCTTATGAAAATGTGGATTCTTGGGTCCCATCCTGATGTTCTGAATCAGATTCTGTGAGTGAGAACATGGAATCTATACTTTGAATAATTTCTCCAGGTGATGTTTAGGCTCCCAAAATTCTTCCAATTGGATCTAGGACAGTACTGTTCACTCTGGTATCCACAGTTACATGGCTATTGAGTCCTTGAAACATGGACTGCTGACATAATTCAAGATATACTACAGTATTGTGGTGAGGCCAGCACCTCTCCAGAGCAGGTTCCTGCTCAGGAGGTGATGAGCCATCTGAGAAAATGAAAGTCTGAAATAATTAGTGAAGAATTAAGAGACAGAGCCAGAAATTAGTTTTAAAAAGTAAAGCACCTGGTATGTCTTCCAACCCCGGTAGAAGCTGCAAATGAATGACTAGAAAATGGCTCTGGTCCTTTATTTAAAGGAGAGTAAAACAAAGTCAGGGATAAGGTTTCAGTGGGTGGAGTCTTGCTTCGTGACGTCTTGCAGTCAATAGGTTCACTGGCATCTTGGCAGGCCACGCCCATCTCTGAGATGCTGTGTGTCTATGTGGCTTCAGCAGGTCACCCCATCTCTGGTGTTGTGTGGAACCTGTGATGGAGCTGGATAGGAATTCACATGTATTGGGCAGTCTCACCAGCAGGAATGCTGCTGTGAGTTCCCATATACCAGATTCTCCTACTCAAAGGCTTCCTTGCTGATTTTAGTTCACGCACAGTTCAAGGATGACTTCTAGCACTACAGAATTTGAAAACTCATTAAAAAAATTAATAGTTTTATATTGATTACATGCTGGATTAAATAAAATATATTATCATGATAAATTTCTCCTATTCGTTTTGTACCATTTTAATATGGCTATAAGAATTTTTTTGTAATGTCTTTTAGTTATAGATGGACACAATATTTTATTTTATTAATTTTTATGTGGTGTGAAGAATCACACGTGGTGCCTCACACATGCTAGGCAAGTGGTCTCCCACTCGGGTACAACCTCAGCCCCATAAAATTTATTTTTATACATAGCTTGCATCATAGTTTTTTGGACAGTGCTGCTCTAGACAAAAAAATTATGAGAATAGCTTCATATCTTTCAGTCAGCTTTGTGCTGAAACATTCATACTTTCTAAATAATTTATTGGAGTATTTAAAGTATATTTATTTTTATTTTTTGTGACGTCCAGGGGTGGTTTTTTACATATATATATATATATATATATATATATATAATTTGTCATAAATGATACCATGACTTTAACCTTATGAGAAAAATAAGTTTTCCACGTAAATCTGATTATAAATTGAACTTGATGTAAATCTGATATACTAAACACACAAACTTGAAAAATTACAATAGACTCTTAAATTGTGCTACCTTATTAGCAATAACAGTTGATAGCTATATGAATGAGAATTACAACCAGCCTATTCAATTTTTCAGTGTGTGTGAGTATGTACATGAATACTTTGTGTACACAAGACTAAAAACAGAAATTAGACAATTAATGAAGTGAATTCCTTATTCTTCTTGAACATACAACACATTCCAGTCACCACAATTCGGTTATAGCCATATGACCAAGTTCTGGAAAATGGAATCTAGATGGAAATGATGAGCCAGATTTTTAAATATGGCCAACATGTTTTTCCTAATCATTTATTTTTCCTGAGCAGAAAATTAAATGAAGAAAGCTCCAAGGACCTTGAAATAAAAGGAGCCAACAAATCTGAAATGTGGCTTAGAGGAGAGAGGAACCCGGAAAGAAGAAACATACTTTTTATATTGTTGTATGAGTAAAAAATTAATAATAATAATGTGATGAGTAACTTACAATTTAATTAATTGCAAGAGCTGTTAGGTAATGTTGGCAAACATATTTTAAAAGCTGTCTTTTCTTTTTAAAATCTAAATGCGTAGTATTTCATGCTCATTGGTTTCTCGAAGTGAGTTATTTTTCTAGAAACCTGGTTTCAGAAAAATAAGCCTCAAGATACTCTTGCTTATCTGAGACTTCTATAAATCACCTTTAACTTTTTCATTAGTAAAAGTACCTCAATTGTGTCCTCTAAAATAATTATCTTCATATTTTTAGGTATGGTTTAGAAAAAAAAATCCCAATGGGTCAACTAGAAAATATATTCAATTCTGTGGATTTCTATCATAAATATAAAAAAAACTCTGTTTTTGTAATACACAAGTATCCTAGACCATACATACAAAAATGGGGATCAGTGTGTTCCAAACTATATTCATTTTTAAAAACATATGTTGAACTCATGTGATGTAACTTGACAAATCATGGCATCAATTGTTAATTGTTACATTGAACTTTAAAGATAACAAATAACACAGCACCTTTGTTCAACAAGCTAAAAAATGTCACCTTTTTATATTGCTCCACACTTGCCGAAGTCCGGCTGCAGCAAAATAACCTGGGGGGGGGGGGTGACGAACAACTTGTGTAGATCGATACAGCAGGAGTGGGAGCCGTTTATTGTAGGACAACAGAGGTATTTATACATTACACACAGCTTATCTTAATTAGCATAAACTAGATACAGCAGTCAACCAATAAGGAATCTCCACACTTAATGGCTCGATGATGTTACTTCACAAACCACTCCCTCTGGCATTTTGCCAGGCGCCACCCAGACTTGTTTACAGACTCTAACACACACTGGCTTGACTTACAGCCTGTGGCACTATTGGGAGGCAGTGGAACATTTGGCAGGTAAGAGCTAGTAGATGGAAGTTAGGTCACTGGGGACATGCCCTTGAAAGGGATATGAAGACTCCAGGTCTTTTGTTTTAGTCATCTTTTTCATTGCTGTGACCAAAAGATCTGATAAGAACAATTTTAGAGAAGGAAAAGTTTATTTTGAGACTCATAGTTTCAGAGATCTCAGTACACAGAAGGCCAGTTCCATTCTCCTGGGGCGGGAGGTGAGACCGAACATCACGGCAGAAAGGTGTGGCAGAGGAAAGCAACTGAGAACCTGGCCCCAAGAAGCAGAGAAACTCCACTCTCCAGGGACAAAAGATACACCCCTAAGCCACAACCCAAATGATCCATCTCCTCAAGCCACACCATACCTACCTTAAGTTACCACTCAGTTAATCCCTATCAGGAGATTCATTCATTGATTGAGTTAAGGCTTTCATAATCCGATCATTTCACCTCTAGATCTTCTTGAATCATCTCACACATGAGTTCTTTTTGTTTGTTTGTTTTTTGTTTTGTTTTGTTTTGTTTTGGAGGGGGAAGGACACCTTATATCTAAACCATAACATCTTTCTTGTCTCTTGGCTTCCCAATCCACAGGAGGTAAAAGGACCTCATCTGTTAAATACTCCTACGGCTATGATGTTCTGTGCCACCACAGCCCAAAGTAACCAGGTCAAGTAATCATGGATTGGAACTTTTGAAACAATGAGTAAAAGTAAACCTTTCATCCTTAAAAAGCAGTTTATATTGGAGGTTCTGCAATTGTAACAAAAAGCCAACTAAAACAGATATACTTTAGTTTTTTGCACTTAATATACAATCTTCAAATAAATTTTCAGAACTTCAAGAAAAATTATATTAGTCTATATTGTTTGGCTTCAAGTACCTATTTTTTCTTTATCTATTTTCTCAATTGTTTTTATTTCCTCCATTTCATTACCCTCTAAAAACATTTTAAGCATTTGAGTAGAACTGATAGCACCATGTATGAAAGAGAGTGGAGGAGAGGAAAAAAAATCAATTCAGATGTAAAATACTTAAATATATAAGAAACAATTAAAATAGTCCCACATTTAAACTATCTTGATTAGGGAAACTCTTTTGTAGCTTCTCCCCACACACACATCCCATGTCTGTGTTGTTTTCATTGTTTTATTGTTTGTTAAAGTTTTGGAACTACTTCCTAATTGTTATAATTATGCTTTCTTTACAAATTCTGTTTTTATCAAAATTTTATTTAGATTCAACATCAGGGCTTTCACAAGGTTTCTCTATCAAAAATACAATTGAAATAAACCTCCCCAAAAAAGAAAACCAGAAAAAGCAAAGTTTTAACAAGGTATTTCCACCCCTTGGCTCTTGGTATAACTTAATCAGACAGAACACGAAGAGGACACAGGATGAGAAAATTGGTTTCAATTGAATGACTTTCTTTAAAGAACTTAAATCTAATTTGGATGAACTTTTACTTGTGGCAATTTGATCAAAGCAGAAAGAAAGCAAATATTCACATCGTTATTATCATTTACATAACCTCTACTCTTGAAATTTGATGGGATATTTAATTTTTAATCAAACATGTTCTGTCATCTATCCTAAATAAACTTAGTAAAAATAAAACACCCCATACATATTTTAAAGTAAACTCAATTTTAAGATCAAGGATCTCGTGCTATATTTTTTAAATGTTATCTTTTGTTATGTAATAATAGTGGATCTCGTGTTTTATACCCACCATAAAATGAAGAAATCAGAAAAATTGTGCTATGGTCCATTGGTTTTAATCAGCACTGCTATAGTCTGAGCCACAATTGCATGCTGCTTTATACCCAGAATAATGCTCTGGATTTACTATCAGTGGTTTTGATTCTTATTCATATAAACCTAGTAGCAAAATAAGAAACCATGAAAGGAACTGGATATATATGGACACATATTCTGTGAGAAAGTAATGAAAGAAGCCCTCTGTATCCTGATCTCCTAGGGAAAAAAAAAACAGCTCCCAAATAGTAAAATCATAAAGTAGTTCTTTAAGTTTAGAGTGTTTTTATAAGCCTTGTAACTATGCATGAGAAACTCAGCTATTTAAAGATTGAATGTCCATAAGCATATGGAACAATCTTCTGCTCTCATTTTTGAGAATTCCAATTTTCTCTAACCTATACATTCTTTACCAAGGAAACGAGAAATGAAAATGTTGTGTTCAATGAAAAAAAACAACAACTCTATTTTTATACTATAAATTTGAGCAGCCCACAAATTCCAAACTTATTAAAGAACCAAAATAAGACCATAATTTGGCAAAGGCTGATGAGGAATATTGCTCATTAATAAAGCATCTTATATTGTTTTCCTTGGAAATTATTCTGGCTCATATGATTAATTGCTCTGAGCCAAAGAGTCAAGATACGTCATCACTTATTAGAAAGTATCCTGATATCAGCAACCAACTTATTATTTCAAACTTTATTTTTACTTTTGGAAAAAGGGCTATTGGTATGGTTGAAGTAATGCTTACTTTATTATTAATACAGTTTTCTTTATTTATTTCACTGTAGTACAGTATTTATGAAATAATATCAATGGTATATATCCGTTGAACTCAAAGCATGCAACCTCTAAAGACTTCCCTCTAAGGAGAAGAGACTGGCGTTTTGCTGGATACAAGAGAATACAAACAGACACAGCTACACAGACATACAGACCACAGGAGATGCCACTGAAGTCTATCCTGTTGGACAAAGTTTCAGGACACTGAGGAATAATGATTTTATCATTCTTTATCTGCTACAGCTCATAGATTTCTCCTCTGACAGGAAGATTCCAAGAATTTCAATTCATATATCATGGCTCTTCAAGGCTGCTATGTTTCAGAAACTTCTATCTAGATAGATGGATAAGGCTGCTCTGTTTCTGTGTCATCAATCTTACACAACCAGGAAGGCTAAGAGCAGGGTCAGTAACAATGCAACATAGTTCAGAGACCCTTTCCAAAATCAGACAGACTGAGTATTCCAGTTGTTTGGAAGAATTTTCCTCTCCCTTCAGAATCTTCAAATAATATAGCACAGAACTCCTCTTCCATTTGTTACCCCTGCATTCCAACTTTAAGATTCTGTTTTCCTATTGTCTATTTATAGGCTCTACTGAATGGTATTATTTTCCTGTTAATTTTTTTGGTTCATTTATATTTTAGTTTCCCCAACTTTTTCCCATATTTTAAACAATTCTACACAAAGATATATGTCACACACATTGATCAGCAGGAGATTAGCATTTTAAATATTAATCAATGTCTACTTAAAATATTTTTCAAGAACAAAGCCAATTTTCCTTTGTGATTATAAGAAATCAAACTTCATTAATATGTATACATGTATAAGTTTTATGTACCTATCATGTGCCAGACGCTGTCTTAAGCATGAAGGCTATAAAAATATGCAAAATAACTCCAGTTTCTGCTTCCACAGATTTTAGAGTATAGTTGGTAAGTCATTCATGAATCAAATAATCTGATGACAACATTTGTGATAGCTAGCTCTGAAATTGCCTGTGATTCTCTTATGATTTAAAACAGTAACCTAATCTAGCTTGAGAAGTCTAGGTTGCTTGAGATAGTAGGTGAGCTGAAATTGGAAGAATGTCTAGAAACATTTACCTTTATTTTTTCAGGCAATTAATTCATTGTCTTTATGGAACACACTTTCCATATAATTTGTGTTTCCAAAGATATCAAAGCTTACCATGTTCTTACTTTGCTCAAGAAACTTGAATTATTTATATATTTACCCTCCCATATTTGTAGGCGGTGTGAGGGTAAGTTTCAATTATTGAACCCAGTGGTAACAATTTTATTCTTCTTGCATGTAATTTGTTTAATCCTGCAATGAATAATAAACCTAGCCAATGAAAGGTCAGGGTAAATATTTTTAGGGCTTATGGGGAAAATGTTTAGAAGAGCATATATTGGGACAACTTCAGTTCCTGTCTTTGGACATTATTATATGAACACCTGATGCCTGGAAGCACTGAAGCCACTATGTAACCCTAGGCAAGGTGACAGATTTATGTACAGTGAGTGTTAGGGTTGTTTAAATAGAGACAGGGCTTCTGTAGTGCAAAGATTTTCAGGCAGAGAGCAATTAGCAGTAAAATATTTCCTTTGCTCTCCAAGAGAAGGGAGGGGCCAGACTCCAAGAGAGGTGTCACCTCTGAGGCGTTCTGCCAGGAGAGGATTTTGATGGGCCTGTGAGGTTTTGGGTGCTCTGAGGAGCAGGATTCTCTGCAGACCCTTAGGGTGTTTCTGGCAGAACACTTGGAGCAGCTCCTAGAGGATGTGGTTTTTGAGCTTGCCACTTGCTGAGGTCTGCATGCCCTACTTTCGTTTTTGCAGGTGCTGCTTTACCTTGCAGTTTTTACCAACCTAGGACTCAAAGACAAGGCTGTCACAAAAGAGAGTGAGCTTTGTTCTATCAGTGAGGATGGAGCATGCAAACCTGGAAGGAACCCATGTCCTTGCCAACATCATTTAGCTATTGGGTTTACCTTGGAGTTCCTCCTGTCATCTCTGGTTCTGATTTGTGAAATTGTAGGCTATGGAGCTATTTTCAAGCCTCTGTTTGTCAGATATTATGATCCTTAAAGCCAAAATCACACCAATTAGGAAAAAGAAGTGTTTTAATGCTTGAATTTAGCAGACAAATTATAAAGTCATATAAATGACATAATAAGATTGGGAAAGGTCCATACAAGGGTTAACTGTAAAGAAGGAAGAAGGGCTAAAAGGGGGGAGGTAAATGACTTTGACAAGATTGCTAAGCATGTTATGGATTTGGTAATTCAAGATTTATTTATTTTTTTGTTTGTTTATAGATACCAGGGATTAAACCTAGAGAAGGATTTATCAAATCCCCAGGCTTTTTTTTTTCTTTTTGAAACAATTTCTTGCTAAGTTACTTAGGGCCTTGTTAAGTTGCTGAGGCTGACTTTGAACCTGGGGACCTCCTGCATCAACCTCCTGAGATTCACACCTAATTATAGGTGTCGAGTACTATGCTTGGCTTGAGATTAAAAAAAGAAAAACAGTGAAAATATAACTTTTCATGCTTGTTAAAAAAAGTAAGATTATTTTACATCAGCTCAGTGCATTCAATGCTTGACTTATAGAGATTAATTGATATTCCAATTAATGTTTATTGTATAAATGAATAAATGAAACCCTTTCTGAGTATCTTGAGGAGAGTAAACCCAGTGTATGTATGTGTGTTAACTCCCACTTGCCATCAACCTTAAAATGACATTATTTCCATATTTCATACGAGACATTTCAGTCTCAGAGAGGTTTAGTACAAGTACAGATATTGAGTGACAGAACTTAAATTTTAAGCTGTTATTCTGACTTAAAATCCATTAATTCCTCCAAGCAGACATTTAACAAATATGACTAGCAACTTATAGGATGAACTGTTTTCCAATTTATTTGCAATCTTATAACTCTTTTCACGAATTATTGAACTCCTTAGAATTCTGACTTTTCTTTCTAAAGAGAAACCAAGATTTCTGTCTCATTTTGCTGTTTTCCTGAATATAGCTTTTTCCATAAATCACAATCACTTAAATCCTTGAATCGCAATCACTTGTAGAATTTGAAAAAAGTATATTTCTAAGTTCCATATGGAATGGAACTCAAGAACATACATTTATAAAGCCCTTGAGGTACTCTAACATGAACACCAAAGTCTAAGAAACATGCTACAGTCAGAAAATATGTATTTATATTAAATAAAATCCATACACAGAAAGAAGAAAAAATTCATTAAGAATTTTAAAATAGCTATATAAAATATCATAAAAATAAGTCTTTTATTTTCTTTTTTGGTGTTTAAAATACTAAACACTCAAAAAATAAATTGCCACTTAGAGATTTATTTAATCAAAAGGTTTTTAAAAATAATAAATTTTTATCCAATTAAATTATAATGACAAAACTTTTGTTGAAGCTAAAATTGATAATTTATGTGGGTCAGAACTTTCTTTAGTAGTAAATACATTTAAATTAAAGCAAAGTATAAATTGACAATTGAGTCTGATGTTATATTTTTAATAAGTCACACAATTCATTTTTTGTTGCTATGATGATAAAAATCAAAGGCTGATAATTGATGTTATTTATTTTTTACACATATGACAATTAAGCCCTTGGGTGTTCAACAATCCTTAGTAGAAAGATAAAAGAATATATATTAAGTGCAATTTGAAGCTGTTTCATAATCTCAATATTTTCATCTTTACCCAATATGAAAATTACATAAGCTTCCTTAAGCATTTTTTTTCTGAATGAGCTGTTTAATAAACTAATTCACAGCATACTTACTCTCAAATATTTATTATTTCTCTAGGTCATAAATGTTTACAAAAGACAAGAAAGTAATTAATCCATTTTTGCAGATGTCTATTGAATATCTGCCACATCCCATTTACTATTGAAGCCACATAGTACACAAATTCCATAGAAAATTATGGGGAGAGGCAAAAATATGTATAAAAACTAGGAAACATAAGGAACCATGTTTTTAGTGATCATCAGAAGCTGGATGAATATATGAGGTGATACCAGGTAGGAGAAGTAAGCAATTAGGTCATCAAGCAACTTGATTGCTATATTAAATACTTTGAGCTTTTCTTTAAAAATGTAAGGGTTTCTAAGGAGTATAGTAAGAGGAGATTATTCTGATTAAAGTTTAGAATTATAGAATAGAATTTACCATTTTTAATCCATTTCTTTTGCAAGGTCAGTGAATAGATAAACTAGTTATAAGTGTGGAGCAAGTTCTTTAATGTCTCTGCTTTGATATTTTCAACTCTTCTCTAACTAAATTCCTCAGGGTTCTGTGACAAGTGACAGAAACCCAACTCAAATGAGTTTTAAAAATAAAGAGAATTAATAGTTAGTTTCACTGATTTAGGGAGGATGGAGGTAGGAATGACCTCAGTAAGATTTACATACTAGGTGTCACATGATGGCATCGGCTCCTCCCTCTCTTTTCCCTCCCACCCTGTTTCATCTCTATGTCTTGGTACATTGGCTTCCGTTTCTGTTGGTGCAATTAAATGTTCCAAGCACAGGGAACTTGGCCAAAGAAGCTCAAGGTTTCCATCGTCCAAGTTAGAAAGAACATAAGAGGAAAGTGAGAACTTCTATTTCTGTGCACTCATAAATTTTATAAGATCTGATTGGCTAGTTCTGGATCATCCATCTAGGCCACATCTCCATATATGTGCCTGATAACTTCTGAGCACATCAAACATATGTATGTGTGCATACACACACACACACATACACACTTCTATTTTGAAGCTTACATTTTGAAGCAAAAATGTCATAAATAGTTGTAAGAAAAGTTATGATCAAAACTAGTCTTATTTCAATTCCTCTCAGTATAAACAGATTCATAAGGAAAAAGAGTCTTAGCGTGCTCCGGTAGCACAATTTGGATTGTTTCTCCTTATTTTCTATTTTAATACTGTTTCTTGATAATGTTCTGACTATATCAGATTTATTACATCAGATTTATTCTGTGGGTTGGTGATACCTATCTTTCACCTAGGAGTTCCATAGAAACTCATTTGTTCTACCATTATTTTTGTTCAGTAAATATTATGTATTTTAGTAGCTGGGATATAGCAATGAACAAACAGCAAAAAGCTTAATATTTCATTGGGAATTTATTTTCTATCAAGAGACACATACAAGCAAGTAAACAACACATACAAACAGTATAATTTCATACAATGCTTAAGAGCTGTGAAAGAAATGAAATAAATTAAGGGATAGAAAGGGAGAGAGTGAGAGTAAAATCGACTTGAAGGAGAAATCTATGTGACCATCTGAAGAGGTATCATCCAGACAGGGTGAAGAATATATTTAAAAGGAAGAGGCTGGAGTGGTGTAAGATCAATTAGAAGAGCTTGAAATGAATAAGCAGGACCAAATCAAGTATACTTTTAAGCCACAGTAAGAATTCTAAATGTTACTATAATAGGAAATCATCAGAAGATTTTGTGCTGAAGAGAAACATGATGTAATTTGTATGGTATCCTTACCGTTTATATGGAGAAGAGATAGCAAAGGTTTAAGATTAGAATTTGAAGACCAGTTGGAAAGCAATTAATTGTCTGTTTCATGCTGTCGACAGAGTAGCCTGAGTGCTGGGAACAGAGTGGCAGTGGAAGTGATGAGAAGGAATTCAATTTGAGATAGGTTTTGAAGGCAGGAGTGACAAGATTCACAGATGGATTAGATATAGGGCATCAAGGAAGGGAAAGAGAGGAACAAAAATGAATCTTAGTCTAAGAAACTGAATATAAGAAGCAGCAGAAACAATGACCTACATGGTGAATACCTGAGCTTAACCTGCAACTCTGAGTCTGTTCTTCAAACAAAATTATCAACTAGCATAGGTGAAAAACAATTTCTTAAATGATCATCAAAAGGTTACTATTTGGAAATTTCAGATAAATTCCAAAGATTGTCCATGAAAATACTGTGTGTTTTATGAAAGATTCAGAAGTATTGTTTTAAGAAATTCTGGCTTTGCTTTTCTCCATTTGTTTATCTTTGGTTAAGATGATTGAGTTGATTAATACTGATTATTTCTTTTTTTTCCTAAAGAGAGAGAGAGAGAGAGGAGAGAGAAGAGAGAGAGAGAGAATTTTTAATATTTATTTTTTAGTTCTCAGCGGACACAACATCTTTGTTGGTATGTGGTGCTGAGGATCAAACCCAGGCCGCACACATGCCAGGCGAGCGTGCTACCGCTTGAGCCACATCCCCAGCCCAATACTGATTATTTCTGAGGCTTTCATATGTGATGACTATTGTTTTACTGATTTATGTAGAGGCCAAAGAAGCTCAACACTTTGACTAAATTCCCACTAGTTTTCCTACAAATATGTTCTAATTTAGAAAGACCTCAAGAGTCCAATTATTTATAAGCATTTCACTTCATAGTAGCCTCTGGGCCTTTAACTAGAATATCTATCTGAAAAGAAATTCAAGTTTTAAGACAGAAACAATTCTTTATATGAAAGAGGTCTATTATACAAAATCATTCCCAGAAACCTGATAAGTAATTTTAATAATTTCTGACATATAACCAGCTCCAAGTATAAATTAGTCATTATTTTTACATTTGATACATAAAACTTTACCTCCCCAGTTTTTATTTCAGGTGCTTCTTGATGAATAGTGATTCTGAGCCACTTCACCATAACTTTAAAAAGCCAGTACTTTTTCCATTCAATTACTTAAAAAGCAAATCATCATAATTACCTAAAATTAATCTCTAATACTCATTTAAAATAAGATAAAAACAATTCAACTCTCTGCAGTTTATTCAACTGCTTTACCATCAACTCTGATCTTTGTTTAACTGATAACATGCAATGAGCACATGTTCAGAACACATAGGTATGGATGTACTCTGATCAATAATTTCTTTATGGAAGGTATCAGGTCCCCACCTTTTTATACTTAATCAATATGAAAAATGTAAGTATCTATATTGTTGAGAGCCACAGCCAAAGGGGCCCCAGCAAACTTCCAGCTGCCGGCTGATGATTGGCTCACAGTGGCCCCAGCAACATCTAGCTGATTGGCTCCTCTGTGGTGATGTTCATTGGGCTGTTTCCCCGCCCTTCAGACTGCCAGCTGATGATTGGCTCACAGCAGCCCCAGCAACATCTAGCTGATTGGCTCCTCTGTGGAGATGCTCATTGGGCTGTTCCCCCCCCCCTTCAGACTGCCAGCTGATGATTGGCTCACAGCGGCCCCAGCAACATCTAGCTGATTGTCTCCTCTGTGGTGATGCTCATTGGGCTGTTTCCCTGCCCTTTCAGACCATGGAGCTGCTCATTGGGGGACTTCTTTGGCTCCGCCAACGCAACCCAGCCAATCGATCTCAAGAGCAGGAGGATGGTGGGAGGTGGAGAGGCTGGTGTGGGGGTGAGAGGCTTGTGGGAAGCCGGTGGTGGCAGTTGGGCTCTGAGGGTTTTTCCTGAGGAGCTGTTTTGTTTGGCGTGTGTAGTTCTAAAAATAAAGTTAGTTTCTTTTGACAAGTGGCTCCTGAATTGTGCCCAGCCAGACTGCGGCACTATATATCAGTTATTTCCAGAGTTTAAAACAAAAAGCAAGAAAATTAGAACCCATATTTTTGAGTGCCTTGAAGAATAGATATGCCACCCACTTCAAACCTTAACCCAATCCCAAAACAAAACTTCCAATTATTACCTTTTCCCTAATTAAACAATTAGAAATTGGTGAAACTATAATTATGGCACCAATCTGAGTTCTAGCTCATGCTATTTCTATTATATGATGCTTTAATCTATTAAAGATGATCAAAGATTGAACTGTCTATGGGTAATTTAGATGTTTTCATTCTCCTGGAAAGATTAAGCTTTTGCCCCTCACTCATTTTATGGCAGATTCAACAACCTCCTCCTCCTCCTCCTCCTCCTCCTCCTCCTCCTCCTCCTTCTCCTTCTCCTCCTTCTCCTTCTCCTTCTCCTCCTTCTTCTTCATTACAAGATGAGTTTCAACTCCAAGATATGAATGGAATATGGACAGGTTAATATTATATGTTAACTTGATTAGATTATGCTGCCCATTAGTTTGGTCAAAAATCTGCATGGGGGCAGAGGCTGTGGCTCCATGGCAGAGCACTTGCCTTGCATGTGTGAGGCACTAGGTTCCATTCTCAACACTGCATATAAATAAAGGTCCATCAATAACTAAAAACAATTTTTAAAAATCAGCATAGATGTTACTGTGAAAGTATATTTTAGATGAGGTTAGAAATTTAAATCAGTAGACTTTGAATAAGGTATCATCCATAACGTGAGTTGGCCTAATCCAGGCACTCAAAGGCCTTAAAAAACAAACTGAGGTTTCCTAAAGAAAAAGAAATTTGCTCTTAATGAAACATAGAAATTGTGCCTGTATTTTCAGATTGTATGGCCTTCCCTGCAGATTTCAGTCTCTCTAACAGATATAAACTGTATAACATTATATAACTGATATGTTGATTCTCTAGAGAACCCTGACAAATGAATAGAAAGTAACAGAAAGTGGTAATATAAAGTGCGTGCTGCTGTAGATAGCACCTAAAACTTTGAGAGTTGCTTTGGAATTGGGTAATAGAAAGAGGCTAGAAGAGTTTTACATATATTAAAATCCTAAATTGACACAATAGGCTATTGCTGAAAATAATTTTATGGTTTATATGCATGTGTAAGACAATGCAAGAAAGTCTAGAGGTGAAATGATGGGGTTATGAGTGCCTTAACTTAATCAGTGCACTAATCCACTTGAATGGATTAATTGGATAATAATGGAAGGCAGGTAAGATGCAGCTGAAGGAGGTAGGTCTCTGGAGGCATGCCTTTCAGGTTTATACTTTGTCTTTGGGGAGTGATGTTGGAGGACTCGCCCCCACAGCCCAGCTCTCTCTGCTCCCCTCTCTCTCTCTCTTTCCTTTCTGATCATACTCTTCTGTCCTCATCTCAGGACTACAGCTATGGAGTTGGTAGTCTCTTAACTGATACCTCTGAAATTGTGAGCCCCTAAATAAACTTTTTCTCCTAAAATTCTTCCTGTCAGGCGTTTTGATCATAGCAGCAAATATATATATATATATATATATATATATATATATATATATATATATATATATATATATATATATATAAATTGTGAAACATGCTTCTGTTAATGTCTCAGATGTAAATATATTCTAAAAAAAAGAAAAAGCATTCCTTCTTCTAAAATGGTGGAGGACTTGGTGAAATGTGTCCACTGCTTTGTGGAAAGTAAACTTATAACTGATGATCTTTGATATTTGCTGAAGATATATAAGCAAAATTATTGCAGCTGTAGCCTTGTTGCTTCTTAATACTTACCGTCAATTGTGAAAGGGCAGAGATGATTGAAGAAGGTGTCATTAACTAAAAAGTAAACAGAACTCAAAGGGGCCCACATCCCACGCCTGTGGTGGAATTGGGGGATCCTCTTTGTGGAGTAGGCTGGCTGCGGAATAAAAGCTAAAAGAAGAAAGTGGTGAGAAAAACACAATACACAGGAAGAAATTTTGAAAAGCTGGGGTGGAATGGCTCTTCAATCTTAGGAATCTAGCTTCCACACTACAAAAAGAAAGAGTTGGAGCCCCATGCTTACTTTATTTATATGGGGGGAACATCAAAGGTTTTCGATGGAATGCTCTTTGCCAAATAATGTAGGGGGTGGGCTGTCCAGTTCCCCATGGGTTATGCCCAACTCCCGAACTAGGAGAGCTGTCCCACTGGTAGAGCAGGGGCAGAGATCTCAAGCCTTGGGCAGTCAGATACACACGTAAAGCCAGGATCGTTCCCAAAGGGAGACCGAAGAGCCCCATGGTTCAGTACCAAGTAAAGATCACTCAAGTAGTTTCATGGAAGGCTTCCCACACAAAGGTTTAGAAAAATATCATCCTTTCCTTATTGCAAAACAGAGAAAGTGTGTTGTGGACAGAACACTAAGCATGTGGTTGGATAATTCTTCATCTAAGGTATTAGGTATGTAACTTTTGGAGCTCCTCAATCAATCATTGTTAAAGAAATGTTGCCAGTTTGCATGAATGAGACAGAGAAGAAAAAGTTAAAGATGTCAAATTTATGGAATACAGTGTTAGTCAGTTCTGCATCACAAGGACTATAATTTATAACAAATAAAGCTTAAAGGGGAAAAATGTTATTTTGACTAGTGGTTTCAGATGTTATTCTGTGGTCAGCTGACTCTGTTGCTTTAGGCTCAAAGAAGAACATCATGATGGAAGGGCAGGTGGAGGAAAACTGTCAGCTCATCCCAGCTAGGAAGCAGAGGGGAGAGGGTGGAACCAGGAAGAAAATGCAATCCCCAAAGGCACATCCCCAATGACCCACTTCTTCCAACCAAATGACTAATTCACTGGTTAGGTAACAGCTCCTATAATCTGATTGTTTCAACTCTGAACATTGTTACATTGCTTAGTATGAGTTTTTCTGGGGGTCACCTCATATCCAAATCATTACAGACACTATTGTTAGGAAATGGGTTGGTAAAGTTGCTCAACTATTTGCATGTATTAAACTTCAAAAATAGAGAATAATGACCCGCGGTAGGAACACCTCCTGAAGATCCTACAGGAGAGAGAACCAAACCAAAGAGAAGTAATTATTCTCTAGCATTAAAATCTAATGGAATTTGCCCTGCTAGGTTTTAGATGAGCTTGAGATTCATGACCCCTTTTTTACTTCCCATTTCTCCCTTTCGGAATAGAAATATATATCCTATGGTTGAACCCAAACTGTATATTGGCAACAGATAATTCGTCTGATTTCATATGTTCACAAATTAAAGCAAATTTTGCCATGGGGTGAATCATAATCCAAATGATTCCAAAAATTAGGATAATAAGATTTTTTTATGTTGAGTTGATGAGGTTTTGATGAGATTTCAGAGAGTTGACAAATGAATTTCACATGAGAGACAAACATAAATCTTGGGGTGGCCCAGAGGGAAGTTGTTATAATTTGGAAATGCCATTAATAAGGTGGTCTCTAATAAATATGACTGGTATTGCTATAAAGGTCCAAAAGTTTGGACAGAAACAGATGCACACACAGGAGAATGCCATGTAAAGATTATAGTTATGCTTCCACCAATGGAGAAACTATCAGAAGCTGGGGGGAGGTCTGGAACAGAGTCTTTCCTAGTATTGTCAGAGAGTGTGGCCCTGACAATAAATTGACATCAGGCTCCACAATTGTGAGATAAGATTTCTACTGATTAAGCCTCTCAGTTTGTGGCACTTTATTATGAAGATTATGAAGTCCTAGGAAATTCACAGATTTTAATAGAATTTTTTTTGGTGGTGGGGGGTACTGGGGATTGAACTCAGGAGCATCAACCACTGAGCCACATCCCCAGCCCTCTTTTGTATTTTATTTAGAGACAGGGTCTCGCTGAGTTGCTTAGCACCTTCCTGTTGCTGAGAGTGGCTTTGAACTCAGGATCCTCCTGCCTTAGCTTCCCAAGCCACTGGGGATCACAGGCATGCATCACTATGCTTGGCTGGATTTTAATAGAATTTTATGAATATTTCATGGAGAAAAAAGAATGGAAATTTATATATCTACAAATAGTAAAACTGAATAAATTCTCATTATTTCTGGTTATAATAATCTCCTTTCCAATTTGTCTCATCTTTATATTTGTTTTTCTATTCACATTTCCAATCTTATCTCTAGCTAGTGCCAGTTCTTACCTAAATTTACATATTTTCAATATAGAAAACGGGTTTTTTTGTTTTGTTTTGTTTGTTTGTTTATTAGAGTATTTTTGTTTGATGCTAAAACATCCTGGGAAAGCAACATGGTGTTTCACAAAATCATGCTTCCCTCCTCACTCACCCCAAATGCTTCAAAAAAATGTTCACTCCACAGCACAGGTCTCTTTTAGATTGCAATTAAGAATTTTTTCTCTGCCTGGCTTTCTTTTAATCATGATTTTGGAAGTCAGTACTTGTGTTTATATTTGACTTCAAATGGGCTTCAAGCGTACACCATCAAGATAGAATTTCATGCATAAACTGCAAGATAATAAAACACTATCATAGATCACAGTCTATATCAGTGTAAACTATTTTAAATCCTAGAAATTAAATGTTTCTGTAAATGTACATTTCTTACCTATATAAAAGAGAGAGGGGGGGAGAAAGAGAGAGAGAGAGAGAGAGAGAGAGAGAGAGAGAGAGAGAGAGAGAGAGAGAGATTTGACAGCATGAGGAAAGGATAGGAGACAAGAAGGATGTGGCCAGGGGGAAGAAACACTTGGGATATCTATCAACATTTACCAACTCATGCCTAGGCTGTGGGACCATTTGGTTTCTGTGGTCATTCAAATGTTTCTTTTCTCTCTCTACCCTCACCTGAATAACATTATTTTTTTTATTATCATCATTTGAACAGTTTACCAATGGACCTGTGAAACAGAAACTCATGCCTAAATAACATTATGTCCTAGTGACTTCCTTATGCTTCAGAAGTTTAAAAAAAATCAAGGATAATTTGTATATTTTAGTTAGGTACATTTTCATTAAAAGCCAGTCTTGAAGAAGAAAGTATAAGCATTTTTTTATCTAAATGGATTTTGCTATAAATTTATAATAGCATGCTTATTACAGAAAATCTGAAGAGTCAATACACCTAAAAGAAAGAAAATAAATATCACACGCTGCAAAAATAATTTCTTGGTATTCTAATAAAGCTATTTTTAATCTTCTTTCTATGTAGTTTTCTTGAGAAAGTAGTACATTAAAATCAACTAGTATGACACTTATTTTAAATTAATTGTTTATCTATAATTTGGCATTTTTGAAATATAAACACACATGAATACCAGTTCTTACAAAGTTAAAGCAATAGTCTGCATAGTCAGTAGTATGAGCATAAGTTAATAAATCCCTATGAAGTTCCAGCAGTTCTGCTATGTGACAGAGCAGCATAAAGAACCCTGGTTCTTTGTATGTGTTTGAAGTAAATGAAACTATAGGTTCATCTTTTATCATCTCCAAAGCTCTACAGGGTAGTTCATAATGCTAATTGTGAAGAGAGTAAAATTGTTTTCCCTTTATCCTGGTCTTTGTGCTTTCCTTTCTTCCCCTCCCTGTCATTTAGATACCAAATTTTCTCAAGATTTCTTTAATCTATTAAAGCTAAATTAACATCACAGTTGCAATAAGAATAAATAGCTCTTATCTTGAATTATCAGTATGGGCTAATTTAATCATTAAGATACCTTTAAGTTTAGTATAAGAGCATGGTGTGCTTAAATTAGAATTTTGATCATCAACTTTTGAGTAGAATATCAATTCATTAATAATAATGAGTCTACAAGTTAATGAATTGAATTATTCTATATGGCTAATAATTCATTGTGTAGGTGTGTGTGCGCGCTCGCGTGCGTGCGTGCGTGCGTGCGTGTATGTGTGTTTAGACATAATGGTAGCATTGGTATTTTTAGATACCAATTACTTAATTCCCTGATCAGAATCTGATAAATTACAATAAGATTTTTGGCCACATTTGATTCCACAAGGACTAAAAGAATGAGAAAGAGCATTTATATTGCTTCTTTTTTCTGTGAGTGCTTCTAATGCACTTCAAAACATCTATATTATGTAATTCTAAGAACATATATTATACACCTGAAGTTACCTTGAAGTCTGAACAAAAGTTAACAAATATTTACAAAGCTCATGCTATATAATAGTCTCTTTTAATGTTAAAACAACATGATCTCAGCACAAATGGAGGAATTAGATATATGATGACTTTTTTTTTAATAATTCCAGCTTTTCTCTAACTTCTCCACCAAACCTGAGATGATTCTTATTCCAAAATGTAGTCTTTATGGAATAGTTTCCAAGTACATATTCAAGGTTAAGTTGAGGATTACACATAAGGAACTGATCATAAATATTGAATTGGCAACTTCGAACGTTTCCCAGAGGGTAGACTTAATTAATTGAAGCAGTTAATAAATATAGATTCTATTATGTGAACATTACTGAGCAACACTTATGGCATTATGACTAAATTCATTAATGGATTTAAGAAGTATTAGAAGGATTCTAAAAATTAACCTATCAAGTTCTGCAGTTTCTATCAATTATCTCCTAAACAATTAACACTCTCATTGAAGTTAATGTAGAGTGAACTCTAGAAGCAATGAAAAAGTAACAAATGTTTTTAAACCAACAATTGAAATGTTGAGTCTAGTAATTTATAAAACAAAATTTGTTAAAAGAATTTTATCATTAAAAATTCTCAAGTGGTTGGTATATTTGATTTAGACATATAACAATTTGTTTCCCAGTGCAACCACAATATAGGTCTCTAGCACACAATTTACATATTATGTAGGCACATGAATCTGAGTTCTATGTGAGAGAATTGTATTACTTTCAGATTGCCAATGAGTTTTGAAATAAAACACCAACAGTATCATACACAAAAAAGAAAAAAAAAAGCTAACCTAGACTTTATGTCAAAATTAAAATTTTTTGCTATGGAAAAATACTGTTAAAGATTGAAGAGATACGTCATGGCCTGGGGAGAAATATTTGCAAATCAGATGTCTGTTATGAGACATATCCTAAATATCTAAAGAATTCTTCAAGCCCCAAATAATAAAATAATTTAATTAAAGAAGATCTGAAGACATACATCACCAAAGAAGGCATATGAGTGATAGCCAATGATACAAAAAAAAAAAAAAAGGTCCCACATCATTTGTAATTAGGGAAATGCAAAGCAAATTAAGATTAAAATGAGACACACTACACATCCATTAGAATTACAAAAATCAAACCAATTATAATACTTAATACTGGCAGGTTAGTGAAAAAACAGGAACTCTCATTCACTGCTGGTAGGAATAGAAAATGATAAGCCATTTTGTAGAATAGTTTTGTGGGTTTTTAATAAAGTTTTAAATGTAGCAATCTTCTATTAGACACAGGATCTCTGGCTTTATTTCTACATCCTTGATCCCTTTTGAGTTGAGTTTTGTGCGTGGTGAGAGATAGGGGCTTAATTTCATCTTGTTGCATATGAATTTCCAGTTTTCCCAGCACTATTTGTTGAAGAAGATATCTTTTCTTCAATGCATGCTTTTGGCACCTTTGTCTAATATAAGGTAATTGTAATTTTGTGGGTTGGTCTCTGTGTCTTCTATTCTGTACCATTGTTCTACCAGTCTGTTTTGGTGCCAATACCACGCTGTTTTTGTTACCATTGGCTCTATGTAATTTAAGGTCTGGTATAGTAATGCCACCTGCTTCACTATTCCTGCTAAGGATTGCTTTAGCTATTCTGGGTCTCTTATTTTTCCAGATGAATTTCATGTTTGCTTTTTCTATTTCTATGAGGAATGTCATTGGGATTTTGGTCAGAATTGCATTAAATCTGTAAGTGCTGTTGGTAGTATGGTCATTTTGATGATATTAATTCTGTCTATCCAAGATCAAGGTAAATCTTTCCATCTTCTAAGGTCTTCTTTAATTTCTTTCTTTAGAGTTCTGTAGTTTTAATTATATAAATCTTTCACCTCTTTTGTTAAGTTGATTCTCATATATTTTATTTTATTTTACTATTATTATTTTTGAGGCTATGTAGGCTCTAATCTCCATCATGTGGGATTAGGCCCCAACTTCCTTAATAAGACTTCTATACCACAAGAGTTAAAATCAAGAATCAATAAATGGGATGGATTCACAATAAATAAGCTTCTTCTCAGCAAAAGAAACAATCTGTGTGGTGAATAGAGAGCCTACATTTTGGGAGCAAATTTTTACCCCTCACACATCAGATAGAGCACTAATCTCTAGGGTGTATAAAGAACTCAAAAAAGCTAAACACCAATAAAACAAATAATCAAATCAATAAATGGGCCAAGGACTTGAACAGACACTTCTCAGAAGAGGATATACAATCAATCAATAAATATAAAAAAAAAATTCATCATTGCTAGCAATTAGAGAAATGCAAATCAAAACTACTCTAAGATATCATCTCACTCCAATCAGAATGGCAGCTATAATGAAGACAAACAACAATAAGTGTTGGCAAGGATGTGGGGAAAAAGGTACACTAATTCACTCCTGGTGGGACTGAAAATTGGTGCAGCAAATATGGAAAGCAGTATGGAGATTTCTTGGAAAATTGGGAATGGAACCACCATTTGACCCAGCTATCACTCTCCTCTGCCTATACCCAAAGGACTTAAAAACAGCATACTACAGGGACACAGCCACATCAATGTTTATAGCAGCACAATTCACAATAATTAAACTGTGGAACCAACCTAGATTCCCTTCAATAGATGAATGGATAAAAAAAGTGGCATATGTACACAATGGAATATTACTCAGAATTAAAAGAGAATAAAATCATGGCATTTGCAGATAAATGGATGGAGTTAGAGAAGATAATGCTAAGTGAAGTATCCAGTCCCCCAAAAAACAAATGCCAAACTTTTTTACTTTTTTACAACAAAATTTTACTCTGTATGGATTTTAATAGCTGCATGGAGTCACTAGAGAAAGATTTCTCTGATATAAGGAGGCTGATTCATAGTGGAGTAGGGAGGGGGAGCATGGGAGGAATAGAGGAACTCTAGATAAGGCAGAGGGTGGGAGGGGAATTGAGGGGTCATGGGATTAGAATTGATGGTGGAATGTGATGGACATCATTATCCATCATGTATGAAGACACAAATTGGTGTGAATATACTTTGTATACAACCAGAGATATGAAAAAGTTGTACTCTATATGTATAATATGAATTGTAATGCATTCCACTGTTATTTAAATTAAAAAATTAATAAAAAATGTAGCAATCTTATTTCTGTGTATTTACCTAAGTGAATGTTTAAAAAAACCTCACATACGTAAGTTTATATAAAATTTATTTATGATCTACCACAACTAAAAACAAAGTTGTCCTTTATTAGTTGAATGGACAAATGGTGATACATCCATACAATGGATGACTACTTTTCAACCTTGAATAGAAACAAGATAAGGACTTGAATGAATACTAAGTGCATTTTTTAAAATGAAAAAAATCAGAGCCCAAAGATTGTATATGGTATGATTTCACTTATATAAAATTCTAGGAAAGGCAACACCATAGATGGAAAAAATATCAATATTTTCCAGGCATTGGAAAAAGAAAGCATGGTTGATTAGGATATCCTTTGGACGATGGGACTCTTCTTTAAGGTACAGTGGTGGTAGATATTGACTCCATGCAATTATTAATATCCATACAGAGTAAAATTTTGCTGTAAAAAAAAACTTTTAAAAATCAACCAAGATTTCAGGAATTACTGAATAATATGCAAATTGTAGCAAATGAATTTTTTTCCTATGTGTGACATAATTTCAATGAAGAGGATGGGGGGGGGGGCATGAACTGACCTAAGTGACTTTGGAAAACTGTATTTTGAATGGCTATTGTAAGGTGGAAGAATAGAGAAAAATAAAAACTGCAATACAAATATTCATAAACTATGGTAGAAGTGTAAGCACCATGTTTTTAGAATATGTTTTGATATTGACTATGAAAGTTGAGTATATGAATACATATTTAACTAGTGGTCAGAATTGTCACTACTTAGTATATTCACAGTAGAAAAATATACATAAGTTCTTCAAGAATCATGGAGAGGAGTCTTCATGGTATTATTATTTGTCTTATACTAGAAACAACAAATCTCCATCAAAATCAAAATGCATAAGTAAGTAATGACATATTTATATAATATAATATCATTCAGCATTGATTATCAAACTATACACCTTGAACCACACCCAGTTAGTTACCATATTTGATTGCAATCTGCATTTGGGGTAAAATTGGGAGTTACCATATTTTTAATGACCTACAAACTAAGAGGAGTTTTTACAATGTTAGAAATTCCTTTTAAAATTATTATATACATAATAGCCTCACTTTTGTCTCCTGATTATAATGCCTATAATATTAACTATATGGCCCTTTAATTAAAATGCTTGACAGTTCTTGCTATACATCAGTGAAAATAAATGAATTCCTGCTGCATGCAATATAGATGAACCTCACAAACTTAATTATGAATGACAAAATATATATTGTAGTATGCCATTGCCTAAATGTCAAAAGATGGGCATAATTAAACTATAATGTTTTGTGATGCATAGGTAAATCTGTATCGAAAAATAAGGAATGCATATCATAATACTTAGTATATTGAATATATTTGACATAACATAGAAAAGTTAATGTCATATCATAAAGAATTTGGAGGTGGTAGCAATTTGCTATTCTTTACCCGGAAAAGCAGATATCTAAATCTTTACTGTGTGAGAATTAATGATCCATGTGTTTAGATTATGGATATATTTTCTGTAAGAGTTTATATTTCACAACAAAAACAACAAAAAAGTATGTTAAATGGTTAAGTATGCAAACATCCCAGTGGTAGGCCCTAGTGGTGGAAGGCTCACAAGTTCCTGTTTTATTTTCATTTGTACTCATTCATTCAACATTTACTTACTGACCACCTACATTGCCTGTGTCATGCACTGTTATAGATGCTGCTAAACATTTATGGAACACCATAAACTTTAAGGTCATGGAACAACAGCAAAAAAGTAAAATAGAAATATACATTTTACTTATTACACAATTGACTTCAAGCATTTATAAGGTGATAATTTTCAGAATATTGCCTTCCAGATGCAGGTATTGAAGAGAAGAGAATTTGTTTCTTCAAAAGAGATTTTGCTATGTTTGAAGAAGGGAGATGTTTTAAGAATGTCTTGTTGATACTACAATGAAGATTCCACTTAAGTTTATAAATAATTTTTTAACATAAAATAAGGAATTTTTTTTATAAATAATAACCACCATGAAAATCTGTTGTGCTGTGCTATAGAGATTCAGTCCAAATGCCAAATGAAGTCAGTCCCAAAGTGGAGGAGAGATAAGTTGTGTTGAGTTTGGTTATAGTCTGATCTTCTGATCATTGACCTTTACATTAATAACTTTATTAATCCCAGGCAAATCAACAGTAAGACTTGATTAACATACCTATACTTGTGTAGAATAGACACTTGCACACAGAAATGTGGTTCATTAACATTTACAGCAGCACATGAAATGATAATCTAGAATCATTTGATATTCTCATGAATTTTCTGGGTATTTTAAGGATCACTGGAGTTTCAACTGATAATCTATTAATAGGCTAATGCTTTCTTGGATTCACAGCAGGTCAGAGTCAATTCCTCTGCTGTGGAGAGACTTTCCCTGCTGTCAAGGAAAACATGTGAAAATCTTGTACATAGCAGATCATTGGTAAACATCAGTTCTTCTCTAATCCTATTCAGGTTCAAAAGCAAAATACCTCACTTTTATTCCCTTTGATTCTAGGCTTTGCTCCATGTAGTCAGTTCAGCTTCCATGTCAGGCAAGGACTCTGAGGGGTGAAGTGGAAGTGAGGCTGAAGTAACAAAAATGGGAATTGGTATGACCCTTTCTTCTACTTAGCATAAGTTCATTAACAAGATATTTTCGCTTTATTGTTCTCCCATGGTTAATGACAAACAGAAAAAAAATCCTCTAAATATTTACTTTTGAATATGGATGAATTTACTGTTAAAGCACATCTTATTTTTTTCAACTTCATGAATATTCTTTTAAGGTAAGCTGAAAGGGCAAGAGTAGTACTTCCTTTGTTAAAAAATAAATAATAAAAGAAAATGGAAGTTATATGCCGCAGTCTGGCTGCAGCAAAATAACCCAGGGGGTGAGGAGCAACTTGTGTACATTGATACAGCAAGAGTGGGAGCCGTTTATTGTAGGACAGGAGGGGTATATATACATTCCACACAGCTTATCTTAATTAACATAAAATAGATATAGCAGTCAACCAATAAGGAATCTCCACACTTAATGGTTCGCTGGCGTTACTTCACAAACCACTCCCTCTGGCAAAATGCCAGGCGCCATCCTGACTTGTTTACAGTTATATATTTATGAATCAATAATAAAAATATCAGAATTATCTACAATTGCAAATATTATTCCTGTTCGGTGTATAGAGTATCTACTTCATCTTGTGATATTCACAATGTTTTTTTTACTGCCCCAAATTCATCTATCATGTGACAAATTTTGGAAGATTGTTGGGCCACATAGGCGCTGAGCGCCCTCTAGCTTTGAGCAATAGAAATGTGGAAACTGGCTTCCACTGCCCACCAAAACAGGTGGATCCCCATCTGTGCAGGGGAGTAGGCATTACCTAATGGGAATGGGCTGCCTTCTTGTTCCTGTCTTTCTTTTTTCCCTTGTGGGAGCTGGGGCTGAGAAGCTGTTGCTAAATCCCAAGACAAGGGTCCTTTCTATGTCTGTGTGATGATCTTGAATCCAGCCCAGTTCACCTGGAGTGACCCTGACTGATTAGCCACATGTTTCAGCAGGAGGTAATTTTTGGCAATAGTTTTTGATCACTTTTTTTCTTTTATTTTAAAGTGTCTGAACAAGTCCATGTGACTTGTTCCCATTTTAAAAATTGGATTGCCTGACTTTTTCATGGTAATTTAAGGATTTTCACATATTAGGAATATGTATCATTCAAGATGTACCTATTGCAAATGTCTTCTACCATTCTACAACTTTTCTTTCCACTGGATCCATGTGATATTTTTACATTGTATTTTAATGACATCAATTTTATTAATCTTGCTCTTTACACTTTTGTACTTTTGTATGTGAAGAAATCTTTACCTAGGGCCAGATATGTGGCTCAGTGGTAGATTACTAAAAGAAAAGAAATCTTTGCCTAACTCAAGATCAATTTGTATTAATGTTAGGGTTCTCCAGGAAAATAGAACAAACAGGAGAGACATTATAGATCCATATATGTATGTAAGATAGATAGATAGATAGATAGACAGACAGATAGATATGGAGATTTATTATGAAATTGACTGACCCGATTAGGGAAGCTAAAAAATTCATTTGCAAACCAGAGAACCGAGAAAGTTGATATTATAACTCCACTTTAAGGTGAGAGATTGTTGATGGTGTTGGATGTGGGAGTAGGGATTTGTTGGTGTTAAGCCCTGCAGTCTGAGGCCCAAGAACCAGAAACTCTATGTTCAAGGTCAGAAGATGGATGTCCCAGTTCAAAAAGGAAGGGAGAGAAAGAATTCATATTTCCTCCACCTTTTTTTCTATTTGTGCCAGCAACAGTTGGATTATGCTTACCCACCTTGGTCAGGAAAGATCTTACTCACTGTACTGACTCAGTGTTATTTTCTTTCAGAGACATCCTCACAGATGTACCCAGAAATGATGCTTTAGCAGCTCTCTTTGCTTCCTTTAGGCCCACTCAATATGACACATAAAATTAACAATCACATGTTTTCTTACATAATCTGTATCTTATGTTCGTGATTGGATCTACATATACATACCTAGAGTAGAAATGATACTTTGTGTGCCTTAATATAGAAATATAGTGGAGGAAAAATTATCTCTATCTTTTTAAGGATTTTTCTGCTCAGGTCTGGGAATAAAATTGATCTAATATCAATGGTAGAAAAGCTGATTTAATATAAGTTTTAAATAGCACAGCACTCCTCAAAAGAAAATGAAGACCACTTCCCACAAAACAAAACAACAACAAAATTTTTAGAGTTGAATGCTTACATACAGGATTGGATGAAGAGGAGTGGATTGTGACAATATCATAAGGAATAGGGGGTTAGTCTAGGGCAGTTAATTGGAAGGAAATGGGTTGTTTGTACAGATTTCCCTTGGCCTCAGCTTTTCATCTTTGATGATAAAAATATTACTTTTCTTTTAGTACAGGGAGGGCTTCTTTCAAATTTTATCCTCCCCACTCCCTGCTTTTAAGAAACAGATCCAAGTTCAGAGCCATCTTGCACTGCTATTTTAAAAGTATTTTTAATCAATATGCTAGAGTAGCATACTTTAGGGCGAAGTATTCTTAACCCCTTAATAGAGATAAAAACGCTTTCATTAATGTGAATATCCAATATCCTATAAACTCTTACATCCTTAGGAATTAACTGGTAGTCTTGATTTTTCTCTGATGTGTTTAAAGAATGTTCACTTGCATATTTCATAATTATTGATGGTAAAGTTAGTCTTTAAAATCACTCTTTAATATATGAAGCATAAGTTAAATATATTTACATATATAATAATTTATGTATATATAATATATATTTATATATACTTATAAATATTAGTGTCAACATTCTATATATAGAACATCCAAAGATTTTTTTCTCTTCCTTTAACTTAATGTATCAGATAATCTCTGTTTCTTCAGAATAGTCATAAAATATTCATAATGTGATGGAAAATTTTCTGATCAGGGTAAAATCCTAACAAAAGTAGTTTCTATGATTACATTTATTTGGAAGAAACATTTTTAAAGGTCTTTTTAAAATGTCATAATAATCTTTATTATGGTAAGAAAATGTAAAATATTTTCTAGAAATTTAATTGTAAAGATACAGAAAATTTTGTTTATATTTACATTTATTTTAAATACCAGCAAAAGTAGATCTGATTTCCATAGTTTTGCTTTTTCAATATGTCATGAAAATAAAAAAAAATTGAAGTCTATAGTCTTTTGTGTCTGATTTCTCTCACTTGCACAATAAAGTTGAGAATTCATTAATGTTAGAGTTTGCTTGCCTTTTGTGGTTACTGCTTTTACCTCTAGGATACCACGACTTGCTTTGCTTCTACTGACTGATTGATAGCACTTACCTGGTCCATCTAAAGTGGCAGCAGGGGTTCTGGAGGGTTTGTCTCCCAGCTTCTCCTCAGCTATTCTTACACACCTTGCCCCCTACAATGTCTTTATACTTTCCCACTTCCCCTCAAATGACAGGGTTTTTTCATGTTAGAGGTGCTCCTGTAACCGGAAGGGTGGATAGGTAGGTTCTTTGTCTTGCAAATTCAAAGAATGAAATTCACAAACACAAGGGTGAAAGCAAAGTAACAGGATTTATTAGAGTTTTAGAAAAAAAGCAGAACTCTGAAGAGGGAGGGATGACAGAGAGAGAGATGACAAAGGGTGTCTGCTGTCTAGAGGGTGTTATGGGCTTGATTTGTCCCTACAGATGAATGGTGGGTACAGGATTTAGAAAGGGGGCCAATCAACTCTATTTTGTTGTTGGTGGTGGGTTTCAGCAAATTTGGAGAAAAGTGATTTCTAATCCTTAATCAGCACAAGAGTGGACACGAGGGTCTGTTGGTGCAAGAGGAAGTACCTTTTGGAGTTGGTCGTGTCTATGGGCTATTAAGGAACTATATTTGTGGCTAGGAATAGTTGGGGTCAGAAGTTTGATTTGTCAGTTCTCTCTTCCTCGTTTTTGTTGTTGTTGTTGTTGTTGTTTTTCCCTCCAAGTCCTTTCTTCTGGCTGCCTATGGGTGATCTCTTTCTGTGTCACTAAATCTATCATGGGGGTAGAAGTGATTCACTATTGTCTGGGTCCAGCTTCAGCCCTTGATAATCCTGTTCAAAGGACAAGCCCTTCTCATAATTCCTGCCCTTTCTTGTGGTAGTTGAACCTTGCATATATCTATAGTTTTTGCCCCAAATGTCTTGCCCAAAAGGTATTCCTCCTACTTTTTCCAGGTGCAGTTGTTCTTTGTCAGCCCACCGGGGCCAAGAGAGTTTTCTCTCTTCCCTGGTAGTTTAAGGCTTAATCTCATAGAAGAGAAACTTCTTTGAAATTAGTAAGTCCTTTTTCCTATTTTCCAGCAACTACTACTCATCTGTATTCCTGTGCCATCAACTTGGGGGTTGCGGGCCATGCTCTCCCAAACTTCCTGCTCTGCCTCTGATCTTTCCCTTGAGTACCTGACAGAGCCTGATAAAACAAACCTTGAAAGAATAAGAGATCCTCTTTAGATTCTGGGCTCCAAATATTCCAGAGGGGTATTTACTTGGTTGCCTTATAAACTCAACTTTCCAAAAGGTGAAGAAAATGTATGCTTTGGGGGATGACATTTTCTCATTAGTAATAAGAGAGCAACATTCTTTATAAATTTCTTCATTTAAGTGAAAGTGAGAGATAGGTATGTCTGTGCAGTCAGCATGGGATTTTTCTCCAGACTCTACCTTATTTTGGATAGTATTGATGATTGCAGATTGCTTGTCATGAGCCAAAAATGAGTCGTATATAAACAAATTATGACCAAACACATAAGTGGAGCTAATTTTTATGCCAAGCATAACCCTTTCAAAATCATTAGTCAACAGAATAAACTTCAATAAATAGTCTCACAATTATTTTGAAAATGAGCAAAACTGAAAAATATCAGAACATTTTGAACATTTGGGGGGATTTCTTACATTACTATTTACCACATACAATTTATCTGTTGCCTCTTTTAATCTCCTCTACTTTCTTATTTTATACATTTTTATCTGGGTCTTTCTTCATCTTCTACTTTGATTTGTGAACTCAAGACTTATCAGCCAGGCACCCTGCAAAACACCTCTAATCCCATCAAGCCATTAGGAGGGGGAAGGCTGAGTCAGGAGGATCCCAAGTTCAAGGTCAGCCTCAGCAATTTAGGGAGACACCAAGAAATTTAGCCAGAATATGTCAAAAAAAAAAAAAAAAAAAAGGCTGAGCATGTAGCTCAGTGGTAAAGTATTCCTGGATTTAACCCACAAAAGAAGAAAGGAAGAAAGAAAAGAGGGAAGGAAGGAAGGAAGCAAAGAGCAGAATAATTGATATAATCTTCAAAATATGTCAAATAAAAAGCTTCATTGTGCCATCCATTCAAACATGTGTAGAAAACTAAAAGTAATTATTTCAAAAATGTTCTAATTTCTACCTCCAATCTTAGAATTATGAATATTTTATATGATTATTTTCCTTTCTTTTCTCTTTCTTAATTACGTAAATTGAAATATCATTATTTTCAGGAAAAAAATTCATAATATGTTCAATAAATCTCTCTTTATATTATCTCCTTCAGAAGGTCTGATGACAATTTCACCTCAACATAGAAAAAGTCATTTACACTTTCTCTAACTTCTTAATCATCCTTTTCTCTTGTTACTATGGAAACTCAAATGTCTCAGTCTTTGAAAACTTTGTATTTTTATGTTGCAATTCTCTTCACCCTTACTGATAGTCTCACGAATGTCTCAATATTTTAAATTTAACTATTATTTTTTATCTCTGCAGTCCAGCTTCTCATTCACATAATAAATATGTGTAGTGTTTTTTAGGGTTTTTTTGTTGGTTGATTGGTGTTGGTTTGTTGTCTAATTATTTTTTCACTGTCTATGCTTCAGAGGTAAATAAATAGCTAAGGTATTTATAATAATAGTGCCAAGATAAAATAAAAAATATATATTAGTGTGGGCTGTAATTTTAAGATAACTGTCTTATCTCCAATTGCATTTGAATATACCACATAGAAAAATTTCTTAAATAAGTCATTTGTATTGTACTGTAGAAATTTGCTTCTCTGAATAACTCTATTTAAACATTACTAATATAAACTAGACATGTAAATTTTTTAATTTCCTTTTCTTTGTGATGTGACTTGTCACTTATTCTCCAACTGACTTGGCTGCTTGGTTTATTCTCCATGAAAATGATCTAAGAATCTAAAATAATCTAATGATCTTGCCAAACTGTATTAATTTGTTGTTGTTGTTGTTGTTTTAGCTGTGTACCTACTCTGTTATTTTCTTAGATAATTTTTGTTGCCTGAGAGTCCTTTCATCAGATTTCTTAGCCCTGTCAATTTTGTACACATTTATTAAGTATAATTTTCATCTAAAATCAACTTTCCACCTTTACACTATAAGAACAACATAAAACTCAAAGAGGATTAATGGTTATAGGTCAAATGGCAAATAGTTATGTCAAACGCATGTTTCAAAGTTTTGTGGTATCTTGCATGTCAAGTCTCAAGCTTCGATTCAGTACGTGATTTCAATTAAATTCTATGAGGAGACACTCTGCTAGTATCCTTCATTATACTCACACCTCTTTCCCAATTTACCCACTTTGTTTATTTGCTCTCTCAATTTTAGGCTTAATTATGCAGTCTTCAGGATAATAACCACCTGGGTGGCTGGTATCCAAATAGCAAAACTTGGCATTCTTCATCTCTTCCAGAGAGAGGGAAATGGCAAAATGATATAAATCAAGACATGGATTGCAATAAATGTATGTGTCTTGAGCAAGAGGACATATTCAGACTCTAATTATTTTTACCAAATTTATCTAGAGAGGTTTCTCAATATAACACCTATGTATCACAGCTGCACAATGTTGACTAATTTGTCTTACTAGGGAAGAACACTTATCTGATCATAATTTACACTTTATTTACCTTTTTATTGTGAAAGCTGATTATTTGTCTGGTTAAGTCTTAAGCCATTGGTGAATGAAAATGTAATTTAAGTGATTTATATGATTTCCTTTCACAGGCTTCATACCTTCTAATAGGGAATCAAATCCCTTTAAGGATTTTGTGAATGCACAGCCCTAAACCACTCTTAAATTCTTTTAAAAATGGTTGACAGAGCCACAATAATGAAGAATGCCAAACCTCAAGTCACTGGGTTTGCAATGACTCAATTATGTGATCATGCAACAAGTTATTAGCCTTGTCATTTAAATAACTCCATCTAAAATGAATCAAGAAAATATTTCCTTCCTGGACTATCTTCAGTAGTTAAAAATACTCCCTGTGTTACCGCTGTGGACCGGTGACAAGTCCTTGCTTCCCCAATGTTGAAAAATAACACCAGAGAGCACGCCGAGGCAAGGCCAGAGTAGAAATTGGAAGTTTATTAAAGGACAGCAGAAAAGACTTCTCCCGGAGGAAGAAGGTGACCCAAGAGGTGGAATACGTGGAAGTGTGGTTGTCTCCCCTTTTTATAGTTTTGGTGATGGTATGTAGGTTGGAAGGCCCGAGGGGTGGGACACAGGTGGGCCAGAGAAGTAATCTGGTCAGGAAGGACTTCATTATCACTTCTTTGGGATGGGCTATCTCCAAATCTTTCAGGGCTGTTTCCTGGGTTCCATTCAACATTCCTTTAGGGTGGACTTTGGCCTAGGGCTTTTCCGGGACTTCATTAATATTCCTTGAGTTGTCCTACGTTTCCGGAATCATTGTCAGCATGGCCTCCATTTTAGATTTCACTTGGTATTAGACCTGATTTACCTAACTACACTGGCTCCCTAACTTTAAATCTGGCTTCACCTGTTCCATTTTTCCCTAGACCACTCTTGTACCAAAGCAAATTTGCATTAAAAAAGCACTTGAGAAATATATAAAGGGAAGTAAATAATATCAGATGCCTAAAATACTTCTGTTCTTATTCCCCTTGCATAGCCTTAATTACACACCGGAATAATTGTGATAGAAGATCCTGGGACAATAACTTCTGTTAATAATCACTCAGCTAAGTGCTTCCCCCGACTTTCCAATTCTGGGAAGAACCTTCCTCCAAAGAAAGTGGACCACTGTCAACTAGTTTCTTAGTCTATAAATGTGTGTTAGTAATAACATCTATTTTTTACAGTGATAGAGTCTATCAAACAAAATGCTAATATTTATGTAAATTCCTTGCAAATATGATGGTGCTAGAAATTATTTGATTATATTATAAAAATCTTGAGGGTTTTTTGTTTGTTTGTTTGTTTGTTGTTTTGATACTGGAGATTGAACCCAGGAGTACTTTATTACCAATTTACATTCCCAGCCCTTTCTAATTTTTCTTGTGAGACAATGTCACAGCAAAATGATTAAGACCTAAGTTGCTAAAGCTGTCCTTGAACTTACCATTCTCCTGCCTCATCCTTCTGAGTCACTGAGACTACAGACATGTGCCTGGCTATATTTTGGAGTCATTCAGGTAAGGGAAGTGGCCTTGGGGCAGTGATATTCAAGAAATATCTTAAAATTCTGAATTTAATAGTAAAATGAATTGTTGAGTTGATTTTAGTTTGTATATAATGACATCAAATGGAACAGATAATATTTGTAAATACAGATGATTTTATAAACAATTGCAATATAGTACATAAAAGTATACTGGAGTTTGAGGGTTTTCTTTGTAACTGATGCTATTATGTCTGTAAATTCAAAGAGGGAATTTTAGTAAAGCACAAGAATTCCCACCAAAAGACACTTAAGCAAATATTATTATCCTTGGTACTGGGGATTAAACTAGGGGCACTTTACCACTGAGCTACATAACTAGTACTTTTTATTTATTTGTTTGTTTGTTTGTTTTTATTTTGAGACAGGCTGGCCTGGAATTTGTAATCCTCCTGTCTCCACCTAGGGAGTTGCTGGGATGAAAGGCATGTCCACCATACCTGGCAACAAACCTTAGTTTTAAGAATAACCTTTGCTTATTTTATCATCTTCATTTTTTTATATATGCTCCCTTTTATATAATTGTTGGGTAGTCACTGAAAGAGGAAAAATTGATGTCAAAATTTTCAAACATTTAGAAGTTATCTCAAAAGATACAATGTTTATAAGAACGTAATAATTCACACTGTTTTAATGACCCTCCAGAGATGCTTTTGATGCTACTACTTATAAATGAAAGAGAATTACTCATCAAAATGAGTGAACACTTCAATAACAAGATGAGATTATATTAGTTCAATGGCCAATTGCAAACTAAAGGTGTATTACATTTTTAAATTTTTTAGACAATGATAGCTTTAAAACAATAAGTAATCCCCTCAACAGCACATTAAAAGAAACATTTGCGATGATCCAGTTATATTCATCCCTAGGATGATTGGATGGCCCAATATATGCAAATTAATAATTGTGTAAGATGATTTTAATAGAATGAAAGACAAAAATTATATGATCATTTTAATAAATAAAAACCATTTGACAAAATTCAACATCATTCCATGGTAAACACTTTGAACAAAGAAATGTTTCCTAACACAATGAAGATCATGTCTGAGAAGGTTGCAGCTAATTTTATACTCAATGGTGAAAAGTTGAAAACTTTTTTTCTAAGATCAGAAACAAGACAAGGATGCGCACTCTTACCAGTGCCATCTAAACTATATAGTATTGTAAGCTTAAAGCAGAACAATTAGGAACAGAACAAAGGGTTAAAAAAAAGAAATAAAAAGAAAAAAAGCAAAATAGGAAAATAGGAAATAAATAAGTGAAATTATCTCTTGTTGCTAAAGACATTATCTTATACATATGGAAAATCCTAAAAAAAAACATGAAAAAGTCTTAGAAATCATTTTTCAGATTCAGTAAAATTATTGGATATAAAATCAAGATATAAAAGTCAGCATCTCCATATGCTACCAATGAACAATCTGCAAAAGAAATTAAGGAAGTCATTTCATTTACAATACCTCAAACCAAACCAAACAGTCTTAGGAGTAAATTTAACTGAGAAGTTGAAATATCTGTATACCAAAAACTACTAAACATTGAAGAAAGACACTGAAGAATACATGAATGAAGAGAAAGATATGTCATGTTTATGGATAAGAATAATTAATATTGTTAAAATTGCCATACCACCCAAAGTAAGTTACTGATTTATCAAAAACCCTACCAAAATTCCAACGTCATTGTCCTCAAAAATAGAAAAAAAAAAATCCTAAAACTTGTTTGGGAGGCTAAGGGGAGAGGTTCAGCTTTAGCAACCTAGGGAGACCCTGAGCCACTTAGCAAGACCGTGTCTCAAAAGAAAAAAATAAGAAGGGTTGGATATGTAGCTCAGTGGTAAAGCATTCTGGGTTCAATCCCCAGTACTAATAACAAGAGTAACTCATTTTGGTGAGGTTTTTATCATTGCCCCTTGTAGCCATCAACAGCCTGCTAGGCAAAGGGGCTGGCATGTGGCTCCTTGTCAAGCCCTTTGTAGCCAGTCAGCTAGTTATCTGAAAATAATGTTTTTTTCTTTATTCTGCTCTCCTCAAAAGTAATAAAACAACACCAGTACACCTGCACTGACTCACACTAATCATCGAAACTTTCTACAGTTATGCTTATACAAATTTTGTTTAGAAACACAGAAGTGCTAATCCTAATTCACTTCACCTCTCAAATACTTCCTTGGTATCATAAAAGAAGTAAATGTTTTAATATTACTAATACTTTAATATCTAAAGTATAATATTTAGTTGCTTAAACTAAGGCTAAGGATTGCAGTTTCGAAATAGAAAATTTGGAAGAATAATATTTTAATCAAGAGCCAATATGGAAAAGGACAGAAATTTGGAAATTGAAAATCAACAAAGACTCTGATAGATCTGATGATTACCACTGTGGGCCATGACAAAGTAACTCATAGAGTCTGATTAAGTAGGAGGTAATTCCCAAAGCAAAACTACATGCAATGAAATCTCTATGCTAAAAATAAAAACAGAGTCAAAACCCAAAATCAATGGAAAATCAAAGTTTCCTCTCAATACAATGTTAAAAGTGCTTTGACAATTATTTTTATAAATATTATAATATAGTCTGGTTTCTCCCAGCTTTAGTCCCATAGACTTGGCTTTAGTCCTTCAGTAGAGCCTGAATTTGGAGGCTGAGGCAAAAGAATCACGAGTTCAAAGCCACCTCAGCAATTTAGGAAGGCGCTAAGCAACTCAGTGAGACCCTGTCTTTATATAAAATACAAAAAAGGGCTGGGGATGTGGCTCAGTGGTGAAGTGCCCCATAAGTTCAATACCTGATAACAAATGATATAATGTTTATGAAACCTCATTGTCCTCCTTTATGGAAACGTGTTAATGAGGAAAATTGACACAGCACCTATTATACCAAGATATACCTTCCCATATCAGAAACAGCAACAACGACCAGCTAGCAGCTTTGATAACAATGTATGGCCCTACTATCCAATAGGAGATATCATTTGATTAATGTGGAACACAAGTAGACAGCATGTAACAGTTCCTTGTGGAAACTAAGAAAAGGGTCCCCAAGCTTACACAAGATGTTCTCAAATAATTAGAATCATTGAGGGTATAAGTGGAATAAATCTAAACAAACCGAGGTTACTGTACTCTTTACATATGAATGGAAAAGTGATTTGTACTTGCACTTATATGTAAAACTTAAATGTGAATTAGACATATCTGTACTTAAGCATTTCACACCATTTTCTTAGAGGAATCTAGCCCATCTTCCCCTGGAATCTTTACTTTGACCCTAATCTGGGATACAAAACCCAAAGGAACAATTCAAGGTATATTCTGTAAGAAAAATAAATAAATAAATAAACAAACAAACAAACAAATAAATTCCTTACTTAGGAAAAACACTCAATAAGTCATTTTCATGCTATATTTTTAAAAGTTTGCTTTTGTTTGTATAAATGTTATTAAAGTTTTTTAACACCATATTTGCAAAATTTTGATTTGGGCAAATATATTTTTGTTACTAGATAAACACTGAAAAATTCATTTAAGCAGAGGCTTAAAGAGAATTCATTCAAGCTCTACAAACTCTTAGTAACTGCCAGTTGGGATGCTGCAAACAGGATGACAGCTTTCTAACATCAATTTCCATGAAGGCAATCATCAAGGGGCATGATAATCAATGGGTAGGAGGAAAACACCATTTTTAACAAGAAACAGTGCACTGCAGATAAACCACTTTGGGACATAACAAGTAAGTGATAATTTATCATCAATCTCCTTATCAACAAATATTCACCAGCTCCATTGGTGGTGTGCAAATACTTTGTACAAGAGTCTTCTAGTTCCTTGGCAATCTAAATTCCCTGAAGACCCTATAAAGGAGGAAAGATTTATAAATATCTTAGAAACAGAGAAAGGTTCTTATTGATTCAGAAATGTAATACTTAGCATGATAAGTCAGCTACAACTATTTCTGGAATAAACAGTGATACATATTTTTAAAGAATGAAAAAAATAAATAAATACAAAGACAGGAAGGTTTGTATAGTTATTCTTAAATATGCTTTAACTGATGTCTATATGATATTTATATTTAATTCTTCAAGACAATTTATTTAATATTATTTTGTTCAACAGTATAAGAATATCAGATCAGTGAGATCAATCAGTTTACCATGAAATTGTTTTCTTTCTTAGTAATGATCCATAGACCCTCAAAAAAGAACCAATAATTGTGAGATTTATTAATTAATATCTTTTGTGCAGATAGACTATTTGTGCATTGCAAGGCTTATAGAGTATTTTGTCCTCTATAAACCAAGTAAAGTGCATAACTAATATTATACTTTGTTAATGGTAGAGAACTATTAAGCATTTGGGTCCCAGAATGGAAAAGTTTTTTAAAGTAGTAATCACAGAGCAAAACTGGAAAGTAGTTGAATAAAAACTGAATTATAGAGTTTGTTAAAACTAAATTAATCATATTCTTTTCAAATGTTTTCTTCACTTTACATCATAAATAACTAGATCTAACATTTATTGGTTTGAAATAATACTAAAAAAGAAAAACCATTATACTGGGTGTTAGACTCTCATGGATCTAGTTCTGTTAGTGTAATCAGTATTAGCTTAATTGGAAAATTCCCTCAATTTATTTCATCTTTAGTTGTTTTTTTTTTTAATGGAGAAAAGGAGGGGTTGGATTGTATTACTGTTGTATGATTGTACTTAAGGAAAGGCTTCATTAAATGAGAAGAAAATTCATAATGTGATCAAGATCATTAATTTTTTTAAAGAATGTTTTCTTTTTCTACCTTTATTTTGTTCATTTATTTATTTTTTATGTGGTGCTGGGGATCAAACCCAGTGCCTCATGCATGCTAAGAAAGTGCTCTACCACTGAGCCACAACCCTAGCCCAAGATCATTAATTTTGAAATGTAAATAATTTGGACTTTGCTGTCTCCTACTTTTTGTTTACCATTTTTTTTCTTTTGCTTTGTTCTTGAACTTCCACATCAGTCCTGATTTGATTTGGACTTTTATCTTTACCCTGGAGGGCATCTTCTCTGACACTTTGTGTTCGCAAAAGACTGTCTTATTACCTAATTACCACAATACCACAATGCCAGCATTTTATCAATTTTCCAGTGAATGTGTGTGTGTTTTTACCTTTAGCTTATGACCCATTTCTTTTCAGTTCACACCAGATCTAGTAGGTCTAGAGAGTATAACCAGTGAGCCTTCTTTCTGTCTATTTCTATCTTTTACCATGGGGGTGGGTGGTATCTATAGCCCTGATGTACTTAATGTGGGATAAGAATGAAGACTTTTAAATGAAAGCTTAAATCTTCTCAGTGATGTGATAACCACACATCAGCTGAAACTTCCAGCTCCTAAAGAATCTATGGCCCATAAAGGGTAGCAAAGACTATTTCAACTTCATTCACAGAAAGCATATAGCATGTATTTGGCTTCACAGTGGATTTTTATCATGTTCTTTCTGACTTTCAACTTCTCACTTTTCTGAAATTAAAACTCAGTTTTCCTAATGATTTTGAACATGCTCCTTTCTTTTTGCTTTACTTTAATTATTCCCAGACCTTTTACTTCTAAACTGCAAATCCCTATGTCAATAAGGATAATTACATGTGGATCAGAACCTCATACCATCACACAGATTCAAGCACATATGCGATATTAGTAGTCATTATTGGGTATCTATTCCCCAAACACATTAGTTATTTCTCAAGGATACATATGCAGCTAAACTGTAAAGACACATAAAATATTTTCAACATTAGCAGCCACTACACTTATGAAAATCAAAACTATAATGAGATGTCACTTCACTTCCACAAGGATGTCTCTGAACAAAAACACCGATGATAACAAGAAGAATATTGTTGAGGATATGAGAAACTGGAACTCTCATGCACTGCTCATGAGATGTAAAATGCAACCACTTTGGAAAACCCTTGGGCAGTTCCTCAAGGGATTAAGCAGGGTTATCTTATAACCCATCAGTTTCATTCCTAAGAAAATGAAACTGTATGGCCACACAAAAATGTGTATATGTATATTCGTGACAGAGTTTTTCATCATGGACAAAAGGGGAAGCAACTCAAATGCATATTTACATAGATAAATACAAAGTAATATATCCACACAATGGAATATTATTTGACAATAAAAAAATGAAGTTCTAATATATACTATAAGAGGGACAAACATTGTAAACCTTAAGTGAAAGAAGTCAATATGCCAAAACCATACATTGTAAGATCGTTTATCTGATATGTCTAGAATAGGCAAATCCAGAGACAACATTGTTTAGTGGTTTCCTAGGTTTGAAATAAAATGAGTTGTATATCAATGGAGAGTGATTGCTACTGAGTACAGAGTTTCTCTCAAGGTTACTACAGATGTGTGCAGTGGATACAAAATTATGTAACTATACTAAAATCCATTGCATTGTATACTATAAATGGTTTATTTGTATTTCAATGAAGCTGTTAGATATAACATTAAAAGTAAAAACAAGTGAAAAACTGAAAAAGAAGTTCTTAGGAATTTCCTTTTCACCTCACTTGAATTGGCAGATCAATAATAAAATTTAGACCAATTTTCTTCATTCTCAGTGCATATATGAAATGAATCTCAGATTCTTGGCAAATTCCACAAAATTTAAGGGCACTGATCCCTTGCTTAATTAATGCATTGCAGGAAGCACAACTCTCACTGCTGAAGACTGACCAACAGATATAGTGATTGGATCTCCAGCTTCTTCACAGTTATAAAGAATGAAAACAAGTAGTTACTATGGCCTCCAAACCCAGGGCTATAATTCAAGCATCACAAAGAACTTTAACATTGTAGCAGCTATGTAACAAAATGAAAGTAGGAAAACCTTATGCTTTAGAAAGTACTCACAAAGCTGCATCAAGGGAAATTATATTAGCCAAGATTAGGTAATGAACAATATGTTGCCAAGATCCTCACAGGGAAGAAACTGTTCACACATCAATGTTTGTGTGGTGTTCCAAAATACCTCAGCATATCTGATTTAATCTCAATTATAGCCATTCCGGTATGAAAATAATCTACTGAAAAATTTAGGCTGAAATGCATACTAATAGTGACTAATATTTTTAGAATCTAAACATAACCACAACTTCAATAAACATTTTGATTTATACTTATATAAAAAGTGATAACAGGTGCTATATGATCACTGAAATTTTTCTTTGATAATTTTTCACGATTTTAACTCTGATACTTTTGTTATTATACAAATAAAATTTCCTCTGTGTCAGATATAAATAATGCATTCCAAGGTCATCACCAGGAAACTACAGATATTAATCAAGATTGTTTGCAAATCACTTCAAAATAATTAAATTTTTGGAAACATAGCATAAACCATAATAGTCATATAAATATCACCTAGGTCAAGTGTGTGTGTGTGTGTGTGTTTGTGTGTGTGTGTGTGTGTGTGTGTGTGTGTATGTGCACATGTTCATGCCTATTGTCCCAAGTGCTTTAGGATATTATTAAAATGAAAAAATAATTGACTGAGAAGATCTAAATACACACCATTTTATTGTGACTCATCCTTACTATGTCTTTGATAGATTATTTTTCAATTGAAATCCATTACTATTTGTAGAAAGTCATTAGTCCTCATAAATTGATTTCTGTGAAGATTTACTTTTCCCAATAAGCTGTATAAATATAAATAAGCCACTTTTACTCATAATCCATAAGAAAATAATAGCAAAAGTTACAGTAATTTGCCTTTGATCAATAGATGCCCTTTCTAAGTCTTGTCTAGACTGATGATCAATTCTCCATTGCCCAGTACCATATTACCACCTGTTTTAAGCACCAAATATTTCTTTGGCTGCAACAGAAGATTTACTATTTAATCACATTGAGCTCACTAAGCCATGGTTTTGTTAACAAGTTTAAAAACATTAGTTTTCACCGTGTTCAGATTGTTCAATTTATAATTTTGCATCAATTAAATCTAGATGCTACTATTGATTTTAAAAGGAAAGCATATAAAAATCAAAGTATCTAGATAGTTTCAATGTAGTGATTTTGATTATTTTGTAATGGTTAAAAATAATTAAAATTGTTATTCTTAAAAGATATTTACTGATACATGTTGAATTCCTGATGTTCATTTATCTGCTACCATGTAGTATAATACTGTATATTTCGTGGATTAAAACAACATGTATTTGTTTCCCAGTTTCTGGGGGGTGGGAGTCTGAGCATGGTTCGGTGGCATTCTCAGTATGGGATCAGGCAACATTCTCATCTGAGGACTGCTTCCAGAACTCATTTATTTGCAGTTATAGGACTGAAATTCTGGCTTCTTGCTGGCTATTGAAGGCCGCCTGCAGTTCCTTGCCAGACGTGCTTTCCCAACGTGGCTGTTAACTCTACCAAGCCAACAAAGATTCTCTAGAGTGTCTTTCTGCTGATGAGATGCATCTTGTACAATACAGGACATAACAAAAGTGACACCATATTGCTTTTGTCATATTTTATTGGTTAGAAGCACATCAGGGCCCACCCACATTCAAAGGAGGTGAATAGGGCTGGGGATGTGGCTCAAGCGGTAGCGAGCTCGCCTGGCATGCGTGCGGCCCGGGTTCGATCCTCAGCACCACATACCAACAAAGATGTTGTGTCCGCCGAGAACTAAAAAATAAATATTAAAAGTTCTCTCTCTCTCTCTCTCTCTCCTTTAAAAAAAAAAAAAAAGGAGGTGAATAATACAAGGGCATGAATACTGGGAGGTGAGGGTCATTGGGGTCAGCCTTCGTGCCATTCTTAGCCAAACAATATAATTGAAAAGTAAAAGTATATTTAGTAGTAATATATAATCACTATCCAGAACAACCAAAGATAGTGTTGGTTATTTCAGGCTCTACTTTTCTAATTGTGTTCCATGTATCTCTCTTCTGGTATAAGGATCTATAGAGAGATCATCTTCCTGTTCCACTTGTGTTTCCACATGCCAAGATCCAAGGCCCTCATGTTATTTTGTAGGACCATTTCTTGAAATTGTTTATGCAGCTGGTAACCTTGATTTGTTTGAGCATTCCTTTATCTTAGACACAGGCAGGATGCTTATTGCTTTCAACAAAAGCAGTGGAATTCCTGAGATGAAGCTACTTCAGGTATGACATAAGTCAGTTTTGTGTATAGATAGCATCCACATGGGCATATTGCATGTCCCCTGGGGACAAAGCAAACAAAGCACATGATACACTACAAGCATGAATAACTTGACCTTTGCACGAAACTTCAAATTGATCACTACAATTTTTAAAGTCCTAAAAGTAGTAGTTTCTGAGCTCTATTGGCATTTTTGTAGAGAGCTTCAAATTTGGGAAGAAAACTAAGGAGAAGTCCTTTTTAATATATACAGTTTTGATGAGATGCAATACATTTTCTGAGAGGCTCTATTTAGGGCACACCAGGCAGCATAGTTAAGATATGCAGAAGCCTTCTCATGTATAAAGTTTTCAGCTGAAGTGGGTAATATATTTCCTATTGGTTGATATATGAATTTCTGTGAATTTTCTGGGCACACGGCCTTTTCAATATAAGTTGTGATGTTCAAGTATCTTTCATAACATCAAGACTCCTATTCTGTCTCTATGATTTGGAATCATTAATACCACAATCAATGGTCATAACAGATAGTGGTTAAAAAACATATGCTGATGACTTCTGCTAACATGTAAATAATGATATTAATAGCACAATAATCATGTCCACTGTAATGTGTACTTGTACCAGAAAGAAAGATAAGCATTAAGAAACATTATCTTAAAAATTATATCTTAAAAAAAAAAGATAATTCTTTACCATCATAAGAATTATCTTAAGATGGTGGAGAAGATGGGAAAAATGGAGAGACATTGACTGGGAAAAGGGGAGAGGGAGGTGGGGAGGGTGCCTGGGGGCAGGAAAGATGGTGGAATGAGATGGACATCATTACGCAAGGTACATATATGACTGCACATATGGTGCAATGCTACATCATGTATAACCAGAGAAATGAAAAGTTGTGCTGAATTCTGTACAATGAATCAAAATGCATTCTGCTATCATTCATATATATGTAAATTAACTAATAAAAAATAATTCTCTTAAGACAGTATTATCAGTCCTGTTTTATAGTTAAAAATTTTAGGTTATCTGTGCCCAAGATGACACAGATAAAAGGTGGCAAAAGAAGACGTTGAAGCTCATTTCTGCTTGGAAGCATTTTAGAGATATAAATATGTGGCATATAAACTTTATATATATTGTGTGTATGTGTGTATAAGTATATATACATGTATATATTATATTACATATATGAAATAAATGGGTTGTAACAGATTTCCTTGGCAATACTGAATATAATTACCATAATATAATTTCATTAAGCAGTATTGTTTAATGCAGTTTTTAAGATTGAAGACTTTTCTGGTAGTTGAAATATATATTTTTCAGCAAAAGTGCTTCTCTATTTTTTCAAAAGAGAGAGGGAGACAACCATTTTTGCCATTATTTCTCTGTAACTTCAATAAGTGATTAAAAGTATTTTAATTTCTTTTGTATAATAATGGATTTAGATTTTATGGGAGAGGAACTGATAAGTTCAAGTTTTATGCAATAACTTTAAGTAGGGTTATAAAATATCATGCCAAATCCCTTTTAATTTTTATCATTTCCTCCTTTTTCATAAATTAAAATATTAGAAACATCTGTGTCCCCTTGAAAGGTTTGTAACTTGACTTTTGCAAAGTATATTTTTTATTAACTTGTTGAAGTTTTCATCTCCTTTGTGATTTCTTTAAACTACAACATATTCATTGTCAGAAGAAAAGTATGATACTTGTGCAGACAAATCATTTGACAGGTTATTTCAAGTTTACCATTAATATTGGACTTAAAATAGAAAACAAAGTTTTAGCAACATTTCAGTGAGCACCTGTTGAGAAGAATGCAAATATTATATACATCTTGGGTTGAGTGGAACAACTTTCTTGTGCCGTTTTTATATTAAAGAGCACTCTGTTTTACAGGTTTCAGAGAATAAGAAATCATTACTCAAGATGCAATTGATCATTATATAAACATATATATACAACATATATACAAATGTATACATGTTTCCATTAACCTGTATTTACTTACTACACAAATTCTTTTAAGACTCAGAGTCATGTGCATGATATTATTTTCTATGCTTAAGTTTTTATTTAAAGACAAATTTTAAAATTTTTAAAAAGATAACCTTAACAAAAAAACACAAATAATTCAAAACTAGTAAGAAGTTTTCTGGGTGCAGTTCTCACTAGGTTATATATACACTAGTGTTCTAGATCAACATTTTATTAGTGAGAAATTGTCTGTTATGGGAGAACTAAACCATCATAGGTGTAAGAACTAATTTCTTAAACTCATGATATTTTCAAGGGAAATTTGAAATAACCTGTCAAATGATTTCTGTCTGCACAGGTATCATACTTTTCTTCTGACAATGAATGTGTTGTAGTTTAAAGAAATCACAAAGGAGATGAAAACTTTAACAAGTAAATCAAAAATATACTTCAAGCTTTACCAAGATATTAACTCGCATTTGAAAACCGTGAATTAGACTATGTGCAAAAGCAAATTGTTTTGAGAAATCAGCTTTAAAAGCAAAATAAAATAAAATAAAATAAAATAAAATAAGCAATAATATTATTGTATAAATATTGAGAGTTTGACAAATGTTTCCAACACAAGCTTCTCAACACTTTGAATGTTCCTCTCAGAAATGGGCTAGGGAGATGCTGGGGTTGTGGCTCAGTGGTAGAGTGTTTGCCTAGCATGTGTGAGTAACTGGATTTGATTCTTGGCACTACATATAAATAAATTAAATAAAGGCCTATTGACAACTAAAATAAATAGATAGATAGATAGACAGACAGACAGAAAAAAAGAAATTGAGCCAGGAAACAACCCTTCAAGTCTGGAATTGAATGTAATTGCCTTTTCCTGGAGGATAAAGAGCACTAGATTTGGAAAAGTCTTTCACTCAGTCCTGCAAGCTGTGACAGGTGTTGATAACTACACTCAAGGGCACTGTGCTATGGCTTATGTGCTTGTGCATACTTTAATAAATTCCTTTAATTAGGTGTTTTTGTTTTTTGTTTGTTTGTTTGTTTGTTTTTGTGGTGTGCAGTGCTTCCAGCAAGCAGGGCTGAAAGCAGAGCTCCCCATGCCAGGTCTAAGAGTAGTACTTCTCAAAACCATCTAATGAACACAGTACTATTTCTATCCTCTTTGTACAATATAGGAAAACTAGGAGACAAATGAAAAAAATGAGGCACAGAAAAGTTAAGTAATTTACTCAAAGATGGTTAGCTTAAAAGTGGTACAGCTAGATCGAGCCCTAACAAGATAAACCCAGGGCTCAGGACTTCACAACCACAGTGAATAGTACCATGAACATTTTAGGATTACTCATGAGTAAATTATATGCTGCTCCCCTCTTCCTCAAAGGCCTCAGAACTCCTCAAACTTCACTCTATCCTACTTTATTATTAGAGAATTAATTGATGTCCTGTTGTTTTTTGAATCACCTGCACCTTTGTTCTGAACTACTTTTATATTTATTGCAATGCTACTGGTTTCTTTTTTCCTCCATTCTTCTTCCCTCCTTCCATTAGTCCCCTCTCCTTGCCTCTTCTGCGATTATATTCATCTGTCTTCAGTCCCACCCAAGTGTTCTCTTTTGGCTTCTACAATGTCCAAGCAAAGACAAATTTCTTTTCATCTGTCATTCTTTTTCACGAAGACAAAGATTTTATACCAACAAATTGAATCATATATGATTCAATTTGTTGGTATAAAATTGAGTTATGGAAATGTAGTATTATTTCGACTGTGTATTTTTCATTTTCGCCATGTTTGAATTGTTTGTAGAAAACAGGAAAACTTGAATGTACTGCTTGTTACCAAACTTTGTAGTCACTTTGGACTCCAGTGAAATTTTCTACATTGACAAAGCTTTTCTTCCATTTATATGGGTCTCAATATTACTTACGATAAAGAAAACTCAAAATGATTCTCATTGTTTTTGAAATTTGGGTGGTGAAGAACAGTGTTCCAGAATTTTTCTGAAAATATGTGACTTTTTCTTTTAAGTACACTATTATAGAACAAATTTCTCCAATTTTAATTTGTAAGCATCTCTGAGTGCTGTGTTTCCATTGAAGGTGGGAAAGTACTATGAAGTATATCCATAATAAAACGAAGCAATTCTACAATCCTCCCAGGCCATTTAATTTTCACTGTGGTTGTTGTTGTTTTGTTTTAAGGAAAATTCCCTAAAGTTATGTTTGCAAACATTTCAGAATGAGAAGTAGACAAAATAAACTAGTACCATCATGTGCAGGGCAAACTTTTCAAACAGTACTGTTACCAAAATGAGAAAAAAGCAAGTCATAGCCATGCAGGTTCTTATAGGAAATGCAGTTAGCTTTAAAATGCACTATAGATAAGAAATAAATGTGTGTTAATGAGATCTGGCCCCCAAATATTAAATTTTGTGAGTATTAGTAAAACTTCTTCTCATTGAGTACAATATAGCAACGGGGCTAAAATCAATTGCTTCGTTTTCTCTGAATGTTTTAGGAGCAAAGGAGCCTGGGTATGTTTCTGGTTCCCTGTAAATTTTTGGGAAAAGGGAATGGGGGGGTGCTTTACCTATTCTCATGTGTAAAAATCAAGGCTTAGAAACACCAAAAGAGAACTTATACCTATCATGGCTTACCCAGATTCTGTTTATAATCCTCTATATGATACTTGGAAATGGAACTTGATTCTCATGGATTTACTTGTGGAAAAAGCAATGAATAGGGGCCAAGGAAAGCCTATCCAGGTCCCAAAGTGAACTACCAAGATAATTCATCAGCTGCATGTGTCTCAAGGAAGCTTCTGAGACTTTTCTACTTGGGAACTATGGATGGGAGAATGCTTAAGGTGAGGGTAGTGAGCATGTGTTTGACTTAAATTCCCTTGTTTTTCAGTGCTGAGAATTAAACCCAAGGCCTCATGCGTGCCTAGCAAGTACTCTATCATTGAACCACATCACCATCCCATACTTCCCTTTAATTTTAAAAACCAGTTATGCCCATAAAATGCATGTACATAAAATGCACACACTGATTTAAGATAACAGATTCAAACTACCCTCAAATTTCTACAGCTTACTTCATTACTGAACAACTCTCATCATCAATGCATGAAAACACACATTAAATAATCCTTCGGTCTTCCAGAATGTAGGGTTCAATTTACATTTAATGCTTATATTGTCACCAAATCTCAAAGCCTTCTAAGGGTCTTTTGGAATCTTTAGCATCAAAGATTTATTTTTCCTCAGTAAACAACCAATTGATGATAAGGATCCCTAAATCAAGTGTTGCATTTCACTTGTCTTGGTCAGACAATACAGAAGAAACTTCCACTTTCCTTGGCTGGAAACTCATCAGTGAGAATAAAGACCTGTTAAATGCTGAGTACATACCATGCTGAACACTATGTATTTTAATATCCTCACCAAATATTGTCTGGTTAAAACACAGACTTTGGAGTTAATCAGATTTTATTCCTGGGGTTTCATCACATCAAGAACCAAGTAGAGTCATTTTTGTAAATTTTCCTCATCTACAAAATGCTGATAAAATAATAGCATTTACTGCATAGGGTCATTTTGATATTTATAAAGTGTATGCAGTAATTCCCAGCGTATAGTTATACAAAGGCCATAAAACAGTTCTACAGGGCTGCCAATGCTTTCCCTATTCCAGAAGAAGAAACTGTATCTCTAAAACTTTCCTGTAGATTAGTATTTTGTAAGGGCCCAGATTTGGTAGAAGCATTGGAAATGAAGAAGTGATGTCTGTTTTAGACATTCCCATGTTGGACTTGTTAATTATACTTCTTATTATTACAATTCTCAGTAACTCTTAAACTTAAGGAGGAAATACTTTTGAATATTTCTCCACTCAACAAATCTAAAAGGGAAAACATCATGTGCTATATTTGGTTGAACCAAATGACAAGCTTCTGACCACTTAAACTGCTTTTAGAACCAAACGCTTAAAAAGCTTAGACTCATTTATTTCATTGAAACCTTAGATTGAGCATTAACCTGGTTTTCATATAGTTCCTTTTCACAGGATGCATGACAATCAAGAAGGATAACTATAAACATAGAGTTATTTAGAAAAGTCAGTGTATTCTGTCCTACATCATTTACTGGGGGAATGTTATTTAAAATCTCACCCTCCCCGCCCCCCAAAAATATGGACATCCACACAGAAAGCATTCTAAAAGCTTCTATGAAGTCACAAAAAATAAGCCCCAAAGTGCTTCCCAGAAGTGTGTCCCGAAATTTGGGAAAGAGTGGGTATCTTTTCACAAAATCACTTAGTGAGCTCTTTTGTAAATGGTTCATTCTGGTAAGGCTTGGTGCATGAGAAAATATGGTGTGTTGAAGAGTTGGCTTGCTTTCTCTTTTACTCCTTCTCACTTACATGATGCAGTAGCCTATTTAGGCAAAGGACTCCATTAATTCAAAGGTTTCTTATAATGCATCTATTGTTAATGTTGTGTAGGAGAAAGTATTTATTGGGGCAGCAACTGAATGCCTGGGGCATCAAGAATATTTCAGGTTTTTGGATGAAGGCAAAGCATCACAAGGGCCTCATTCTGTCTTCTATCTTCAGCCCATGGCCCCAAGTGACCTTAGGTCTCCAAACACAGGCATCCAAGATTTTGTCCCCTGAGGAAGAAAAGTGACTGGGTAGCTTTTGATGGATCTCTGTGTGCTGTCTGGAAGTAGAAGAGGGGAAAATGAAGGAGTTGATGAGTAACTGGGATCCCAATTGTATGCAGTCTTGAATTTGGAGGGAAACATTTCTTAAGTATAGTTTTCTATTGCTGGATGATTCTTCTATAAATGTGGAAGGCTTTTGGTAAACTTCAGATTGACTTAAATACACTCTTTTAATTAATCCCAGTAGCCAATAACTTAAATAACCAAAAGATTTTTTCTTCAAAAACACCGTCATTTTTGTCATTTTTTTTCAATGGGTTAAAATAAGCACTGGGTGGAGAAGTGAGAACTGAAGGATAAGACCCAGCGTAAATATTACAGGATACATGGAGACATCATTTCTAGTTGAGTCTTTGAATACAAGAGTGTACTTCCAATTGATCCAAGATAGTTATATCCATGGGAATTTACAGAATGTAGCATTTAAGCATAGAATTATTTTTAAAATTTAAATTCTAGAAATAATAGCAATAGTAGGATTATTCCATTTTAATTGATTTTTCACATTGTAAAAAATTATTGTTAAAAAATTCTAAACTTAGAAAAAATTATTAACAGGAAAATAGAAATCTTACTCTCTAGAAATTATGTACTGTCTCATTACAAATTCTATATATACTTTGTTATCAATATAATTTTGAATCTATAGAAAATAGAGTGATAATAAGGCTTTCATAATCTTCACAGATCAAGGACTAGCCACAATCAAAACATTGTTGGCTGGTCAGATAATGCAATAGGATGTTCAAAACTTAGCAATTAATTCTAATAAAATCAACTAAAAATCCTTGATAATTATCTCAACCTAATTAATGACAAGCATATCATGCAATAATTTCACATTTTAGTGCATGTTGCAATGGACTGTATGTTTATGTCCTCCAAAATTCATTTGATGAAATCCTAATCACTAAGTGCAAAAGTATTAGGAAATGGGGTCTTTAGGAGGTGTACAGGTCATGAGGGTGGGGTCCTTATGAGTGGGCTTAGAGCCCCTTAAAAGTCCCAAAGAGACTTCTGGCATCTTCCATCATGTGACGACATAGCTACAGTAGCCATTGATGAACTACAAAGCAGGCTCTCACCAGATACTGGATCTGCCAGAGTCTTGATCTTGGCATTCTTAGTCACTAAAATAATGAGAAATATATTTCTGTCGTTTATAAGGTTTCCAGTTTATGGCATTTTGTTATAACAGTTTAGACAAACTAAGACACATGAGCATGTTAATAACACAGGGTTCTACACAGATGCTTGTATTTATGGAGTCAAATTTAAGAAGGTATTTTATAGATATTTTAGTCAGCTTTTGTGTTTCCCTGACCAAAACACCTGACAAAAACAACTTAGATGAAGAAAACTTTATATGGGTCTCACTGTTTTGAGTTCTCAGAACATAGAGAGCAAACTCCATTCTCTGGGCTCAAAGTGAGGCAGAACATCACGGGGAAGGGCCCAGTGAAGGAAAGTTGCTTTGCTCTGCTTATGATGAGGTCAAGAAGTAGAGAGCAAAAGAGAGGTAGATGAAATGGCTGAAGGAAGAACAACCCTTGGAGGGTTATAAACCACCTCAGCCAACCATGCCCCACCTGCCTAGAGTCACCACCTTGTTAATCCATTCAAAATAGGATGAACAATTCAATCATTTCACATACTTGCATTAATACAAGAGCTTTTATTGTGGGTGGGGGATGGGGTGGGGGGAGATACCTCATATAAAACCATAACAGCAGCACATTTTAGTACTAAAAGTTTAGGGGGGGAAAATTTATCCTTTAGAGTGTACTCCATCCAATGTAAAACCCACACTAACAAGAACATTTCCCGGGCACCATGGTACACACCTATAATCCCACTGACTCCGGAGATTGAGGCAATAGAATTGGAAGTTCAAGGCCAGTATGGGCAACTTAGCAAGACCTTTTCTCAAAATAAAAATAAAAAAGGCCTGGGGATGTTGCTTAGTGGTAAAAAGCCCCTGGGTCCAATCCCTAGTACTGGAAAGAAAAACAAACAAGCAAAGAAAAACACCTTTTCTTACTAATTATTCATACCCAGTAAGTGCTTGGGAACTACTCATAATTCAGACAGCCCAATTTTCTCTCATCTCTTTAAGATCTTGTTATGCAGCTTTAATTCTAAATTTCAATTTAGACATTCTGTGCGATTGCAATTGTACTTCCCAAACCAAATCCAGTGATCTTTAGTTCTTCCATGTTCCTAAACATTGAAGAAATACAAAAGTCAGCTTCCCTCAGAATGTGAGAAAGGAAAAAAAAAATTCAGATGCAAATGACTGTCAGGTTTTGTTTGTTTGTTTTGTTTTGTTAGTGTGCATATAGAAGATGAAAGGAGAAAAATAGTGTCTGTTTTCTTGCCATTGTTTTCCTGTGATAAGACTAAATTTTAGATTTTGTTGGATTTTATTAGCAGTGCTCTATTTGAACAATAAAGTTGAGGCATATTGTTCTACAATAGGCTGAAATATTATCGAATATCCAGTAAGTGGCATTAAAAACATTGTAAAGGGAATGAGTGTAAGAGCAAGTGTGTGTGTGTGTGTGTGTGTGTGTGTGTGTGTGTGTGTGTGTGTTTATCTGTGTTTTAAGCAAATTGCCTCTTATTACACATGTGTATAGTTACTAGGAAAGGTTAAAGAAGAGAGCTCTGGAATATGAATGGAGAATTGACCAGAGCTCATCAAAAGGAGAAAGATATAGAATACTTCTTGTGTATCAGCAGAAATATGACTGAAGATGGGGAAAACTTTTCATGGGAAAGAACAATAACGAGTTACATAATACTTGTACAAACAAGGAGAAGAATCTATAGGAGAATTGCCTACAGTTTTCAAGTTTAATATGCATAAGTTGAAGGTCTTACTGAAATGCAGATTCCAAAATAATGAGCATTTGTTGGAGCCTAAGACTCAGCCTTTCTAACAAGATTCCACAGGGTGTTAATGATGCTCTTACTGCTACTGGTCTCATTCCTGGATGTTATTTTGCACAACAAGTATCTATAGGTCATCATTGTTCAATACTAACTTCTACAGTGATGGAAATGTTCTGTATCCACTGATGGCTAGTTAATAGTTTAAATGTGGTTACTGTACTGGAAAACTAAATGTCTATTTGATAAAAATTTTACTTTAAATTTACATAATCACTGATGACCAGTAGCTATCTAACGGACTGTATTATACTCTATAAAATATAATGAATCATAAAATTGTCACTTACATGCAGTCTGTGTAAATGTGCTATTCTTGATAATTCTTTACAAGAACGCAGGTGTGCTGGTTGTGAGACAATGCACTTCAATAAATTTTTCAGATAAGATTTATAATTTTGGCAGCTATTTACTGAGAATGTTCATTCTGGTCTGAATTGTTTCTGTGGGAGAATTGAAAGTAGAAAGTGAATTATCAAAACTGTGGAAGATTACTAAGGATCCTTTAAACAAAATAAACTGTTTTTTTTTTCTTTCTTTGAGCTAAGTAAAATTCACAAAGACATACATACAATAGAAACAAGAGTCTTAAGCAATCAGAACCATATTTTAGCAAAATGATTCCAATTTTAGATAAACTTTTGTTCTATGATTATTTCCAACAGGATAATGGCAACATTAAAGGCATTGACAATGTGATGAGAGCTATGTGTGTGATAAACTTAAGGCCAACATAAGAAATATAAGATAAATTCTACCTTGGCTTCTTTTTTTACTTTTTTTTTATTTTTTGAATTTTTTAATATTTATTTTTTTTTTTTTAGTTTTCGGCGGACACAATATCTTTGTTCGTATGTGGTGCTGAGGATCGAACCCAGACCGCACGCATGCCAGGAGATGGAGTTACCGCTTGAGCCACATCCCCAGCCCCTGCCTTGGCTTCTGATCTTCCTCTTTCCCTATCCTGGCCTTGGGCAAGATGATTCTAATCATAATATTCAGCATCCACATATAAATACAAAAACATAATGATAAATAGCAGTATGAATATTCATGAATCAAATGAATACAATCATAATGATACCAATAACAATGATGAAAATAAGAATACTTTATCCTTGTAAGGTACTTTGACGTTTATAAAGTACTTATACATCATGTTTTTATTAATTTTGAGTTAAGATAGAGAACAAAGTGACTCAGACAAATAGCATTCCAAGTTTTTGTCTTGTATTTGTTTCCCTTTGTTACCAAAACCTCAGTCCTTACCCCTGATGCCAATCCAATACCAACAACACAGTTTTGAGGAAAGGAAAAGAAATTTTATTGCTTTGTTAACAAAGGAGAAGTACAAGGGGCTCCTGTCCCAGAGGCTGTGATTCTCCACATCTGGGGAAGCAGGAGATTTTAAAGAAGTGATTCAAAGGTTGAATTCTAGGTGTTCTCTGTTCAGAGTTGTAATTCTCTTGTTAATTTGGGAGATAGTCATTTCTTAGATCTTCTGGTGCCATTCCCAAATCTGAATTATTTCATTCCTATGTTGTCTGTGCTCAAAGACAGATAACTCTGCCTAGGATGGGGAAGAAAGATAATTCCTTTTTCCCCCAGATTAGGGAGGAGAAGATTAGGGAGAGGGAGGGAGAAAAGGAGAGAGAGAAATTTTTCCATTTTTAAAAATAAGTTGCAGTGGGGCTGTGGTTGTAGCTCAGTTGTAGAGCGCTTGCCTAGCATGTGTGAGGCATTGGGTTCAGTTCTCACCACCACATAAAAATAAATAAATAAAATAAAGATATTGTTTACACCTACAACTAAAAATTTAAAATAACCTATATAAGTCACAGTAGCAGAACAGCAAAGGCTAAATTCAAAGCAGTAAGTGAATAAACCATTGTTACACTTTCTTTAGGTGTTTCCAAAGAATACAATACAATCTCAAGCTCATTCACAAAGGTATTTTGATGCCTTATAGCCACTCTCCTCCTTCTCTTGGTCCTCATGTTCACAGTCATCATTGACATTATCATCACCTTCATTTTCATGCCAATGATGTCTCTAAAAGTTAGAATAGAAGCCACATATCCTGAAAGCCACTGGTATTTTATACAAGAGTAAAGATACTCTCAAATTGATAAAAAGTTTTTTTTTCCTCTTACAAAAGGTCTTCTCTGATTACATTAAAGAGAATTAACTTTCAAATATGTAAAATAACAGGAAAAATCAAGAAGTTCTTTGGATTTCCAGTGAGCATAGAAAAACCAAAGAGTAATATTAAAAATAAGTTAAAACATTTTGAAAAAAGCAGTGTTCTCAGATAATTTTGTTTTAAACGTTATTTCATTAAAAAACACAACCAGAATTTTGACCTCTTAAAAATATACTAAGAAAAGTATACAATCTTTCGATTATTTCCATATTATAAACCAGTGTTTAACATAATATGTTTGATTTGTCCTTAAAGAAATGTGAGTAAAAGAACATCTCCAGGGCTAGAGATGTGGCTCAAGCGGTAGCGCGCTCGCCTGGCATGCGTGCGGCCCGGGTTCCATCCTCAGCACCACATACCAACAAAGATGTTGTGTCCGCCGAGAACTAAAAAATAAATATTAAAAAAATTCTCTCTCCTCTCTCTCTCTCTCTCTCTCTCTCTCTCTCTCTCTCTCTCTCTCTCTCTCCTCAAAAAAAAAAAAAAAAAAAAAAGAACATCTCCAAATTTTATGTTTGTTATTCAGGAGGAAAAGTAAAATACGTGCACCTTATTCATATTAGAAAAATTCCAAAAAAGAACCAGGTTCATTTCAGGCTGATCCTTTTAAAAATTTTTATTAACATTTCTTATATTATTTTCAAAGATTTTATCACCTCTCATCTTAAAAGAGGCAAAAGGTTATAAACTCAATTACAAATGCAGGATACTGTAGTAGCATTTGATCTTGAAAGCATAAAACCCAGTAAGCATCCAACTTCAGTGCCTTAGGGTGAGATTTGAAATCCTTTAATTCTACATTCTCAATTTCCACATGAAAGCAGCGAGCTGGAAAGAAGGAAAGTCTGTTTTTTTTATTCATCCATTAAACACTTTTGAGGTGTCTAAAATGTACCACGTGTTCCAGTAAATGACTTAGACACAGTCCTGCCCTCAAGGAGCATACAGCTGGGTACAAGATAGACATGTAGATAAAACACATATGATGTGGGAAGTGCCACAATGGAAGTCTGATGACAAAGGAAATGCACATCACTAAGGGTTCCAGGGATTCTTCATAGGAAAGGAATTTTAAGCTTGTGGATAGTGGGTTACAAGATGAGACTTTGTATTTCCAGGTTATTTAAGTGTTTCATCCACTGTTCTTCAAGTGAGATATAGAAGCTGACACAATTGTGATGATGACTAGTATAGGGTTCCTTAGATGCTACCACTTTGCGTTGCAGTATCCTAAAAGAATTACACTCTGATAACTACTCAGGGTTTTCCATCACTTTGCATAAATTAAGCAATTACAAGTCATCTTTTTATCCAAGACTCAACATTTTGCATGAATATCTCAGCATAAAATTTGACTTACATGAATATATGTATGTTTAACAGAATCGTAAATGAGAATTTCCCTCTTGACTCAGATTTTGGCCAAAGCCCTAATTCTGAGAATAGCAGGTAATTACCAATCCCTCATGCAAATGGGTATCTTTAGGCTTATCTTATAGGACTTAGCAAAACAATTGTTTCAGAATCCATCAAGTCTCATCACCCACCTCCCAGTTATGTAAGAAAAGATTAGAAATATGAATGGTGACTAAAAAACAATATTTCCTTTAGGGAATTACTGACCTGAGGCAAAGACCCAGTGAAATTCTTATCTTTCCTGCAGTAAAGAACACTGGCTGTAAGCTTGCTGCATTAGTTTCCTATGTTTACAGGAACAAATAGGACCACAAAAGAAGAGGAATTTGTACTCTCATAGACCTGGAATCTGCAAACCCCAAATCAAGGTGTTGGCAGGGCCATGCTCCCTCTAAACTCTCTTCCTTCCTTGCCGCTTCCAGCTTCTAAGAGTACCAGAAAATCCTTTGCATGAGGCAGTGTAACTTTAACTTCTGTCTTCCTTTTTACATGGTGTCTTTTTCTTTGTGTCTGTTCTCTTCAAAAGGACACTGGTCACAATTGATTATTATTAGAAACTCCGTATTCATCGAATATTAACTTGATTACATCTACAATGATCCTGTTTCCAAATAAGATCACATCCACAGTTACCAGGAGTAAGATTTTTACATTTTGGGAGGATGGCACAATTCAACTCTTAATAGTCATCAAATTGAACTTCTTAACTGAATTTTGTAACAATGTTCCCAATAATATCAAATACTTGGTAGAGCTTGATTTTGAATCAAGTCTTTAACATTATTTTCAAATTCCACATTAAATCTTTGAATTGCTACTCATTATATTGTTTCTTAAAAGGATAGGTAAAAGAGAGATGGGTTACATGTTATTCCAATTGAACTGCTATTACAGAACACCATACATTGCTTGGCTTATCAGTAATGGAAATTAATTTCTCATGGTTCTGAAAGTTGGAATATCCAAGATCAAGAACATCAACAAATTTGGTACCTGGTGAGGACCCAGTTCATGTACAAGCATCTTTTCACTATGTTTTCACATGTGGAAAAAACAAATAAGCAACCCCGGACTTCTTTCATAAGAGCATCTCTCATTCAATGAGGCCTCTATTCTGTAACCTAATTCATTTCCAAAGACCCAACCTCTAATGCTTAAACCTAGGAATTAGGATTTCCACATGTAAACTCTGGGAAATACAAATACACCGACAATAAGAAATGATGTATTTAGTCTACCTATTCTTTGAAAGAAAAAGACATACCCACAAATATGAAAACAAATATCAGTAAAGAGATACATCAAAATTTTAAAAGTGGTTATTACTTGGTAGTTGGAATTGTGAATGATTGGCTTTTTGTGTGCTCTTTGAATTTTCAGATATTAGGAAAGAACTAATCTGTAATTAGAAAATATATTATCTATTTGTGTAGTATATGTATTATTTTTCCTGGAAGAAGTTTATTTCTGTAATCCTCCTTTCCTACAGAGATTTTATGCTGAGTAAATATTTAACCATAAGTAAAAGTAAACAATTCCATTTTTTTGTTATATTAAAGCTAAATTTCTGCTAAAGTGTGAACCTCACTCTTCAATTCTTGTTTTTTTTTTTTTTTTTTTTTTTTTTTTAAAGAGAGAGTGAGAGAGGAGAGAGAGAGACAGAGAGAGAGAATTTTTTTAATATTTATTTTTTAGTTCTCGGCGGACACAACATCTTTGTTGGTATGTGGTGCTGAGGATCGAACCCGGGCCGCACGCATGCCAGGCGAGCGCGCTACCGCTTGAGCCACTTCCCCAGCCCCTTCAATTCTTGTTAACACAAATAACTGACTTTAATGTTGCTACATCAAAGTGAAAGGACAGGACCTTATTCCGAAATTAAGTTTTCCTAACACAATGAAATTGCCTGGATAAAGCAATTTGCCTTTCAAATGCTTGAAGATGATTTAACATCAGTCATAAGACATGCAAAAGCACTGCTGGAAGAAACCTAAGATAAAAGAGTTTTACTGTTTGTTTACTTCTTCCAGAAAAATAAAATGCCACTGAGGGAATGTATTAGGTAATTTAACAATTGACAATTGGAAAATTAGGCAATTTAACAGTGTGGTTTTCTAACTGCTCCTACTGGAGGACAATAATTTATTCTGCTGTATTTTGTTAAATGCTGAGCATGAGTTTAGATGTCAAAGTTGGTGATAATCACGGCTAAGCTTAAACCATAATACTTAATTCAATCCAGTTTAGTAAATATCATCAGTTATATGACTTTGTTTTGCTGGCTGTAACCCAGGCATGCACTTGCCATCTCAGAGATAGAATTCCATGTACAATCTGGATTCTAGCACTTCATAGCTCTGTGACAAACAAGTTATGTCACTGTCCTCTGCCTCAACTTCCTAGATGTGAAATAGGAATTCTAACTACCTCAAAGGTTTAAGTAAATTAGGTACATGATTGCCCAAACACATTTCACCAAGAGAGTTAGAAAATGTCACCTCAAATGCAAAATCATGTCCTCAGCACCACCCCACATTCAAAAAAGGTGAAGAGCTCAGAGCATATTCCAAGTTAATTCCAAATTGATATAAAAAAAATCAAAGACCTTCCATATTTATTTAAGGAAGGCAGATTGCTAGGGTATTTGTCAATTATATCAGTATAACGTAATATATTTTATAAAATAATTGTGCATCTCTTTATTAAAAATTAAAGAATGAAGTCACTGTGTCTGAAGCTAATATATGGATCAGTATTAAACTGAAGGGTATAAGAAATGATTTTATTTATTTTTTCTTTTTTTAATTGATTTTATTTTTTTAAATACATGACAGCAGAATGCATTACAATTCTTATTACACCTAAAGAGCAAAATTTTTTATATTATAAAATAACTTCAAAATAAGTTATTTTATAATATAAAATATCATCTCCTTTAAACATTTTCAACTTAAGTCTTCATCTGATGTCCCATAAAGACTTTCTGGATGTATTCTATAATTATCAGACTGGTTTTAAGTTTTCAATTCTAGTGCATTCAACACCAACTTAAAGCCTTAACCTTATGTCCAAGTGATTGCTTGATTCTACCCCTGCCTCATCTCTATTGTGATATATGAAAGGTGGGAAGGGAGTGGGTCAAGTGTCTCATGCATCTACCAGATCTATATCCTCCAGCACTTAGAAGATCAGGATTAGAGTTTAGAGCTAAGATGGCAAAGTCTTTTAACTTAACTGCTGAGATTGTAGCTTTCTTCTGACTTTTATGGCTTTTATGGCTAATATTAACTGACAGTCTATGCTTCTGAGTAGCAGAAATGCCTTCAGCATTCTCACAGGGCACACATATACACGGGTGGGCAGTCAGGTGGGATAACTGTCTAATTTCCACCATGTCAACCCGAACTTAATCCTCAACACACAGTGAGTGTTCCCTTGTTTGACTACTGCTTTTCAGTCACCTCATATCTCCCTCTAACCCCTGTGTCTCTCTGAGATGTCTACCAACCAGGCCAAAGATCAAGTCTGCCGTTTTGAAATAAGTCCATGTAGGAAATGAGTTTCCAGTCTCTTCTAGAAATTCTTTTGAAGTTATTCCCCATTTGACTTGTCAGGAAGAGTGGGAAAGGAAATCAAAACGTTTTTGCACAGATGAAAACAAAGGATTCCTTGAGTGTGTTGAATTTTTTAGGAATTGAGAAGGGAGATAAGGATTCACAGGATGGTCAAAAACACCAAAATTGATTTGTTTACTTTTTAATAAACCCTGGACAAAGTCCTGGTCTCCTCTGCTCTAAACTCTATTTTGAATGATCTTATGGTAGGAAGAGTAATAGTCCTTTGAAGATATCCTTCTTTGAAATTCAGGAGTGTGTTGTCTCACGTGGGAAAGAAGAATTAATGTTGCAGATTAATTTAAGGTTGCTAAGCAGCTGACCTTAAGACATGGATGTCATCTTGATGCATCTTACAGGTAGGACCAAAGTAATCACAGGTGTTCTTAAATTGGATGAGAAAGGGAGATGAGTCAGAGTCAGAGTGATAGGACATGAGAAACACTTAACCATCCATTGCTGGTTGTGAAGAATGAAAGTGACTACTAGCAACAGAATCCATGCAGCCTACATAGTCTACAGAAAGTAATTAGATCAAGAAAATGAATTTTGGGGGTCTCCAAAGGAAATGTGGCTCTACAGACAAGATGAATCTAGCCCAGTGAAACACATTTCTGATTTCCAAAAATGTAACATAATATATCTATTTTATTTTAAGTCATAATGTGGTAATTTGTTCAAGCAGCAATAGAAAACTAACACATGGAAAGGAAAAAATCCTTCTCTCCTTTCTGTTTCATGATTAAGAGAGACCGAATCCGTATTTGCTACTGTAAATATCTTCTTTACTCTGGAAATACTTTCCAGTTGTATAACATAATACATTAGGCTGGGCATTCAGATTCAACATACTTTGTTCCAATATGTTTTTATTTTTTATTTTTTGAGGGACAGGTCCTTGCATGTGCTGGGAAAGGGCCCTACCACTGAGCTATCTGCAGCTCTTTTTAAAATGTATTTTTTGTTTGTTTCTTTGTGTGTGTGTGTGGTTCTGGGGATCAAACACAGGACCCTGTGCATGCAAGGCAAGCACTCTACCAACTGAAGCTATATTCCCAGTCCTTAAATTATTTTTTGAGAGAGTGTCTTGCTAAGTTTCCCAGGCTGACCTCATATCTGCAATGCTCTTGTTTTAGTGTCCTGAGTAGCTAGGATTACAGGCATGTACCATCACTCCGAGACCAAGACCATTTTTTGACACATTTATGTTTGATCTTTTCCCCCTTAAGAGATGTGTGTGTAAAATTACATGCAAGAGGAAATGAGGGGAAAGGGAAAAATAATACAAGGGGGAGAAATGAATTACAGTAGAGGGGGTAGAGAGAGAAGAGGGGAGGGGAGGGGAGGGGAGGGGGGATAGTAGAGGATAGGAAAGGCAGCAGAATACAACAGACACGAGTATGGCAATATGTAAATCAATGGAAGTGTATCTGATGTGATTCTTTAATCTGTATACGGGGTAAAAATGGAAGTTCATAACCCACTTGAATCAAAGTGTGAAATATGATATGTCAAGAACTATGTAATTTTTGAACAACCAACAACAAAAAAAAAGAATAAAAAAAGAATTTAAAAAAAGTAACATGCAAAAAAAAAAAGAGATGTGTGTATAGAACTATGAAGTCATGGTCAAAGACATTTTAATCTACTTTTCTTTGAAATAATAAGAGTGAACATGCTATGGAAGGGTTTGGTTGCCAGATGAAGCAACTTAAAATGAATGTAGCAGCCAATAGTCATTAAATATTTTTGAGTAAAAAGAGAGACATCTCAAGAGTGAATTTATGAAAACAATTGTTCTGATAGTAAACTGTAGAATAGTTAGGAAAAGGAGACTAAGCACTAGAGAAATAAATGTTTATTGCTGCCGTCTAGACAGGTATGATAACTATCTGAAACTAGACATGATAATGACAATGAAAAGGGGATTAATGAAAATAAATTTCAAAGGTAAACTTTAGCACTAACTTCATATGAAAGAACAAACATGAGTGACTCTACATCCTAATTTTCATGTCTGAATATCTGGGAAACTGAAGATATCAAACTGCTGTGAAAAGATAAAATAAAATCTCTAATACCTGCATTTATTAGGCATTTTATCACTAAAAATTACCAGAAAATTATCCTGAGAAAAATAACTTTAGGGACTAGAATATATTTGCATAGTAAAAAGTCATTCTACCCATGGACATTTAGTTCATTCCATTGGAACTTATATCTGAGTCTCTTGAAAGGCATTCTAAGCAAAATACTGAATAGCTGCTTATCAGCTTTATGTTATTCCTCTGAAGGCCCAGAATTACCAGAGACTGAGGCTATAGCTGACTTTTCAATGTACTTTCAGAAGCTGAACCTCAGATTTCCTTATTTTCCTACCATTTTCCTGTGTGTAAGTTAGAAAAAGGAGTGATGCAGGATTTTATGAGGGGGAAACTCTAATTTATGCAGATGAGGCAATAATAAAATTTTATAAGGATGTTTTGATGGACATGCTAGATAGTTGAAAACTATTCCTACCTAGAAAGACACTTAGATATTCATTTCTAAAGACAAATCCCAGAACTATAACTTAACTTTCTTAAATGAAATTTTATATATCACAGATTTTTGAAATATAATTCATGTCCTAACAATTAAGCCATTTAAACTGTATAATTTCACCATTTTTAGTTTTCATTGTGCAAGAATCACCATGATCTATTTTGGAATATTTTCATCACTCCAAAAAAGAAAGCTAGTAAAAACTGGAGTCACTGCTGGACCCCATTCAACAACACCCTTTCTGAACCCCAGACAATCACTAATCTATAAATTTGCTTTATAAAAATCTGTCTCTATAAACTTGCCTATTCTTTGCATTTCAGATAAAGGGAAGCACACAAATATGCTTTCTGTTGCCTGGTTTATTTCACTTAGCATGTTTTCAAGATTTGTCAAAGTGTAGCATGTTTCAGTATTTCATTCTTTTTTATTGACAGTTCATGTTCCATTAGGTTGAATAGTTTTTGAGGCCAGGCTTAAGTTTTCTCTGACCCCCAAGAGTACATTTATTAGCTTTCCTTTTCCTTATTTTTCTCTAGTGAACAAATTGCTGTTTGTAGTTTAGCTATTGGACATTCTTAATTACTTAACATCAAAATATCTCAAAATATGTTCCAGAGCATATTCATTTATGATGCCTGAAATTCCTCATGCACTTTTCTAAATAAAGTCCATTGGTGGAGAACTTCCCAACTCTGTGTTTTTATGGTTTGCTTCTTCCTTGGGATAAAATTTCCGAGCTACTGCTCAGGTGCTTGGGGTGAGGACAATGGTCCACTTCTCTTAAAGTTGCACCCTTGTTTTGTAAATTGATTGGTCAACAGGATAGCCTCTCATTTGCTTTTCTTGCTTCTGAGGTAATCTGTGGTCACAAATTGGGGCAAGGTTTATCAAGGGTCCATATTGGGCTAGACTCTGTACCCTCTATGAGGAAGGTAAAAGGAACCCTCAATATTTGGCCATAATCACATAAAATTTAGTCTCCATAACACAAAAATAAGGTTGAGAATAAGAATTGTTGTCCACCTACCCATTTGGGGAAGATGCCTAACCCTTAATGGGGAGTTGGAAAGAGTGAGATTATTGTGTTCGGTCTTCACCCTACCAGAATAGAGTTGTGGTCATGCTAAGTAGGTGCCAGTGCTAAGTGAAATATGATTATAGAAACTTGCTAATTTTACCTAGATTTACTAGAGTCCCTTGGATCAATGTTTCTTCACTAGCTGTAAACTATTAGGTCAATTTCCAGAGAATCTGAATGGATGAGACAAGATTTGAAAACATTCAGTGTCCCTTACTATCATTGTAGTTTCTTGATGTTTTCATTTAGATTTTTTTTCTATATAGTTTATCCAGGTGTATTTAAATTGAAAAATGCCTTTTTCCTGGATGAACACATAATGTTACATTATCAGTATATATAAATTGGATATATAGATAGGAAACTGAGTATCCTAATCTTCTTGTACAACCACCAACATTACAAGTAATTCCTACAAGGAATTAAAAAAAAAAAATAAAACAGCAACAACACCTGTTCTCTGAAGTGCAGCAGTCAGGAAATAAAGTAAATTAGTACTTTAAGTGAAAGATCACCTCTGTCTTAAATACTGGCTCATTATCTACAATGAATGAAATAATTCACATAAAAAACATTGAAAGCGAAAGTGATTAGTATATAACTGTATTATTGCCATATATGAAAGTCAATGAATGATACAGTACACAACTTGTTTACTTAAATTGTTTCACTGGAATAGTCCAACAGTGTATAAACATTCTTGTTTGATGCAAAAGAAAGTTTATAACATAATAAAGGCATTTGAGAAATTTAGTGACAACTCACTAAACTTTATTTACTCAAATATGTATTATCTACAATTGGAAAACTTGTATAACAAAATAGACCAAATTTATCAGGCAAAGGAGATAGTTCAGGAGAAATTCCATGGAGAAAAACTAGAAATTCTGAAATATGAAATGTAGTCATAATTCTCATTGTAACAAGATTTTCCTTTATAAAAATGCATCTGAGAAGATGGAGACACAGATCAGTGCTGCCCAGTCTTGACTCTCTATAGACAGTCTATTCATACCATATTAGACTAGGTTTTGAGTTGCACAATACACCTGAATTCAACTCTCTTAATTTTTGCTGTTTTCGTAAAATAAGGTCCAATAGGAAATCCACAAAGCTTCCTATCTTGATTATCTTTAATCTAGCTTTAAAAGTTTTGTTTCCCACTTCTTTCAACACTTTCAATTTTGACTACTGTGTTGTGGCTCCACCAGTGAAATTTATAAGCATCCCAAAGAAGCACTGATGGAGTTTGGCAGATTGGAGGATATTAAAGAAATCCATTGATGCTACATCACATATATAAAAGAAGGGGTTGTTCCAGGTGACTGTTTTGATTTCAAAATAACTATGAAGAACTGCCATTCCTAAGAACTTAGGGAATAATATTTGAGTCACTGAGTTATGAAGAATAATTTTGTGGATAGGAAGAAAACCCAAGCCAGGCTCAGTGGTGCCTGCCTGTAATCCCAGAGGCTTGGGAGACTGGGGTAGGAGGATTGCAAGTTCAAAGACAGCCTCAGCAAAAGTTGCACTAAGTGGCACTAAGCAACTCAGTGAGACCCTGTTTCTAAATAAAATACAAAATAGGGCTGGGGATGTGGCTCAGTGGTTGAGTGCTCCTGAGTTCAATCCCCAGTACCACCTCCTGCCAAAGGTAAAAAAACAAAGAAAAGAAGCTCAAAAGCTTGCTTTGTATTTTGACATATTGTGCACTTAATTCCATCACCTGCCCACTGCATACCCAGTTGTACAAAAAAAATTTTAAATGCCTAACATGTGACTCTTAAAGTAAAACCAAAATAAACATATCATAACTTGGGGAAAAATTTGTCCAAGAAACTTAGAATAAAGTTTATTACAATTAAGTGAAAATTTTGATAATATGGTTCCTTGCTATTAAGACCAAAATGAAATATAGAGAATCAATTAAATTCATGATTTAAAAAAATCATAACACTGTGTAAATTTGCTTTTTTATTAACAACTTATAAAAGACAATGTTTTGTGTGTCTTAAAATACAATGCAAATAACTTGAATGCAGTTTTGGATAAAAGGAGACCCTCATCGTATTCTAAAAGAGGTTAAATCTCCTTACTGCAATCTCTAAATACTTGTCCTTTGATAATATTCACCTATTTTAATCATCACAGTTTTCACTCCTTAAAACTATGATTTCAATCAAGATAGGAACAAGCTATCTGTCATATTAAGACCCTTAGTAGTAAGATGTGGTGCTAGGAACTTAGTAGATAACCAATAATTATTTCTTGAACTTGATTGTGATAATATACAGTAAGGTCTGAATAGCTGCCTTCAAATACTGCCTGTACTCTAAATAGTTTATGTTTTGCAGAAAGTTGATTTGTTTCTCTAAACCTTAGTGTCTTGATTTCTGAAAAGGATATAATAATATCACCCTCATAGTATAATACTTAAAATTTAAAAAGATTATAAATATTAATCATGTACAACATGAGCTGGGCACACAGTAAGCTGCTAACAACGGCAAGCAACCTGAATAATAATAATAATAATAATTATATTAAACATACCCTCTAAAATCTTATCAGGATAGCCAGATAATCTTAATTTTGTACCCTATAGCCATTCTTCCTTCAGTCTTCCCTATTGGCAGAGTCTGTTTCCCATGATAAAAGCTTAAAATGGCAGATATTTAATATAACAGTCTCCTTTGAAGTCAGGGAGTCCACCAGACTTAAATATTGGCTAATTAAATAAAAGAAGTCTATTATGGGGATTCTGGAGAAAATAAAAAGAAGATTGGTCCCTGTCTTTCTGTTCCTGGACAACACCCTATCCCATAAGATTGTAATGCCTGGCATGACCAGATGAGGTATCACCAACACACTGAGAATAGCAACGTAGAAAAGCAGAAAAAAAAAAACTGAAACTTCTCACTTTTTGTTTAGTAAAATAAATATTATACTAAGACACTCTTGAGTTTTTTTTTATCATTATAGCAAAAAGCTTCCTGATAATTTGATAGTTTCAAATCAATGTCTCCTAAACCATGACTTTCAGAGGAAAGTGGTGGAACCCAGTGCTTAGGGAACTGTCTCTATTATCCCATTCACTAAAAACTACTATAGACCAGGGAACAGAACAAACAACCCAGAGAGTGACTCTGCTGTGTGCCTTTGTGCATTGTTACCAAGGTGTGTGGTAAAGGTAGTGAAAACCTATGAAACAGCTCTGAAGTGATTACCTTAAGTGAGTGGAGAAGTAACGCCAATGCTCTTGGACCCCAGCTGTTTGAAAACAACCAACTGTCTATGCTCATGTACAATTAGATTTTATAATTAATTGCACAGTTGTGGCTATAAAAGACTACTTCTTTATTAAAATTCCTACAAAACACTAAAATATCTGTTCTTTGAAGTTTGAAGTTCTCTAGGCCATACATCTGTTTTTCTCACTGAAATAATTATTTAGATAGAAACCTGGAATTACATTTTTTTTTTACAATAAAAGATGACTTAGAACTAGAAGTAACAATTATTTTGCTAAGTTTTAAGAAGTGTAGCACTTTGAAAAAATGATGATCTGAGTCATGTTGTAATTTCCTTTTCAGTGAATTAGAGATAGAAGTTCAAAGTTGCAGACCCACTTTAGAAAATGAGACATGGTCCAAGTGGGTGGCTGAGTCTGCAGAAGGTCACATGGGGAAGAGGAAGCCAATAATTACATATTGCCTGAGCTTTGCCAGGTAATGTTTATACCCATCTTTAAAAATTCTCATCAAGCCTCCCCATTGATTTTGAATTTCCTCTATATTACAAGGCCAATAAATTAAACCAGAATTTCAGCAATTAAATTGTATTTTTTTCCTGATATTATTCTATCATTTATGAATCCTAAAAATGAGAAATTTTCTGTGACCCAATAAGTAAGAAAGTCTGGACACTTATTTCTGTCCAGTTATAATTAGAAAAGTTACTGAACTTTTTTCAATAATACAGCCACTATCACGTTTTTATACACTTTTTATACTTTGAAGGATAAAAGGTTCTTATTTTTTCCAAACCAGGCTAAGATGCTAGATCATATAATGTGAAGACTGATGAAAATGGAGACTCAGACATAAGGTTGCTTTCATTTTAATTTAAAACAGCAATAAACACTGAAAGGAAATGAACCAGATAATGATACAAGTGAACGGAAGCATCTCCCCACCATTACCTTGTCACCATATCCCTATATGGGGCACCTCACAAAGCAGCATCCAAATTCCAGAGGCCAGTACAACCTGTTTAGGGTAATAATCATCCTGCTTCATTGCTGGTACTCACATTGCTGGATGCTGCTTTTTATTCTGTTAAATTGAAAGGGCAGATCTGCATCTAAGAATTTTCCTAACTGAAATAAAGTACATTAATTCCCCCACTCTGTATTTTCCTATGTCTTTGGGAAACAGTTGGCCTGGTTGTGACAAAACTTGGAGATGTTTTTTTTTTTTTTTTTTTCCCTAGGCAAGGTGTGAGTATTTTAAAACATTCCTTACATCAAATTTGTGTCATTCCTTCTATCCAAAGATAGGGTCTCTGACCCTTCCTCTTATCTCTGGGTGGGCCAGGAACTGCTTTGACAAATAGAAGACAATAGAAGTGAGACTGGGTCATGAAAGGTGGTGCAGCTTTACCTTGTCCTTAGGCACTGTACTTGGAACCTGTGCTGCTGTATGTGACGCTGGAATCCCTGAAGATGCTATGCCAGTCACTAGGACAGCCTAGGTATAGGAAAGGCAAACAATGGGCAATGTTCATCTTCTTTACCAGCCAGCAGCACACATGCAAGGAGGGTGCCTTCAAAAATTTCACTCCCAGCTCTTAGCTCTTCTCCCTGGAGAGCCCAAGCAACATGGAGCAATCTAGCAATTCCCTCTGGGCCCTGTCCAAATTCTTGATTCACAGAATTCTTGAGCATAATAAAGTGGTTAAACCACTAGTTTTGAAAGGCTGTGTTAAAAATCAACAATAACCAGAGTAAATGATCAAACATGAACCACTTTTTGCAGGCTCACATGTGGAATGTAGAGAGACTACAGTTCAGTTAGAGAGGAGAGTCCTGTCTTTAAATGCCATTATTTATAAGCTATGCTCCACCAACTCTCCAACTCACATAAATTTTCCTACATTACGAATGTCATTCAAGTACTACTGAGAACATAATGTAAAAATAGACACTAGCACCAGAGTTATCAAAAAGTAAACCATGAGAATTTTTTTTGGGGGGGAGCATTACTAGGGATTGAACCCAGGGGTGCGTAACAACTTAGCCACATCCCCAGTCCTTTTTAAATATTTCATTAGAGACAGGGTCTTGCTGAGTTGCTAAGTGCCTTCCTAAGTTGCTGAGACTGGCTTTGAATCCTGATCCTCCTGCCTCAGCCTCCCAAGCTGGTGGGATTATAGGCATGAGCCACAGCACCTGGAAAACCATGAGAATTTTAAGAATAATTTCTTGATTATTGAGATATTTGCTTGCTGTCTTAAAACCAATTTGGGGAAGGTGTTAAGATTAGCTTTTGCAACTTGAAACAGAAAACTGCAATGAATAGTAGCCTTAGTATATAAGATTTTTCTGGAAAATTTGACTAAACCTTTAGGGGTAGACAGCATATCTGAGTTTGATAAATGTTTCATTAGAAACACACAGCTTTTCCCAGCATTCTAATTCATCCAATCCTAGGATTTGGCCCTCTTATACTTAATCCAAAATGGCTACTACTGCTCTAGATTCCTGTCAGTCTGAATTAGGAAAGAGGAATAAACCAAGCAACCAATCCAGCATACTTTCAGGTGGTTGAACATTCTAATGCCATTTTCATATAGACCAGAAATAATAGACTAACACCTAGTTTCAAGGACACCTGGGAAATGAAGTACATCCAGGGATGTGATTTGCCTAGTTAACATCAAAAGTTCTGATTCTCAAGACAAAGTGGAGAAAGGCAGGATGCATATGCTGCCATTTCTAGGATTTTCCTCTCAGAGAATGGATGCACCCAAACACATTTCAATTTAATACTTATTACTGTAATGTGTTTGAGACTGCATTGCTATGCTAATCTGTGATATAGAAATTACTGGCCTCTTTTTATAAAAAAGAAATATATTCATCAGAGTTAAATAAACAAGACCAAGTTTATAATATTAAGGAGTAACACAAACACTTCAAGTTTAGGAAGACATTCTGACCCCCAAAGGCAATTTTTCTCAAGACAAGAGCACCCTGGAAAGTTAGAGATAGAGCAGTTATGAAGCAGGAAGCTGTTTGTTTTGTTATAAGATACTGACCATTCATAAACATGATTGATGATAAAGATGATGATATTGGAACACTCAATGCAGGTACTCCTTTAAAAGTCAACCCATTTGGGAAAATAAAAATGTGTAGTTAAAGAAGAGGATCATTATTTTGTTCAAATATTAAAAACAGTTGCGAAGAGTTTCTCTTTTATGATTTTAGTGCTTCATTTGGCCGTGCACACCAATGCACACTAAGTAACTTACCATGATTGAACTAAAGAAAAAAATATTTTTAGCATTTGTAGTTGTTTCAGTTCAGCTAAAGAATTCAGAGTTTTCTATCTAGCTTGCTAAACTGGAAAATAATTCAAATGTCAAATACTAATGTTATAAGAACTTTCTCTGACCTTTTGAATTTCTCTGATACATTTCAGAAATGGTTATTTCCAATATCTTACACTTGGCGGTGCATGAGTTTATTCTTCATTAAAAAATAAATTACTGTGCATGCCTGGGAAATTTTTGAAGGCTGGTAGATCCAACAACTTTGTAAGTTATAAAATTATGGTCTTGTTAAATCAAAATAGTCCTTGAAATCTATAAAGCCTGTATTAAGAGTCTTAAGAAAATCTGGATTCACCAAAATAACATCATTGTAAAGTAACAGCATAAACAGAATAAGATCAATAAAGACACCTCTTCAAAATTGGCCAAGATTTCAGGACATGGAAGGGTCATGGCAAAGGTTGAATGAAATTTGAGAACAATTTGCTTGAAGGAAGTCTATTATTACAAATGACTTTTAAAATTCAAAATATTTTCTACATTCAATATTTTTTGTTGGTTTCTTTAATTTCCTGCTTTTTCCTCATGTTTTCCAAGTAAATACAGACATAAATAACAACATCATTTTATAGCAAGAAATAGCTACTTCCCCCCTGCCCCTGCCCCCATCTTGACACAAATCTCAAAAGCATTAAAGAGGTTGTTAACATTTATCAGATCTCTTATAGGAAATAAAAAGTCAACATTCTCTGGCTTTTACAAGGTAAATATGTAAGTTGAAAATAAAAATCAATCATGATGCTATTAAATCATTATCAAATGTCAATTTATATTGTTCATAGAAATATTTAATCAAATGTGTTACAATATTCCCCAGTGTTAAGACTAAAACTTTCTCAGTAGGTAGAAAAAAGCTTTGAACTCACAATCTCAGTGACATATGTTACAAAATCTTGAATTTTGTATTTCAGAGTAAATGTCAGAATAAAGTATATATCTATTGGCCATGTGTCTTTTATCTGTTATTTTCCTCTTCTTCAAGCTATGGTTACTTTTCAAATCAAAGTAGTTATATGACAGTGAGACACAGAAGAGTGTCCAATCTTTAAATTAGAATACATTTTAAACATTGACCTGATAGGGTCATTCACATGAAGTAGGTGAATATTGATTAATTCTGGAATTAGGATTTTAGGCATTGTCCTGCCATGTGACTTTAATTCTGTTACCACTTAGTTACATTTTTAGTTCTGAAAATTTTCAATGTGAATCTTTCAAACTCTAACACATCACTCTACACAACATTGTTTATTAGCTTAATATTAACATAATAATTAGGCACACTTGAAACTTTGACTATTTTATATTTCTTAAAATTAATGAACCTAATTCCCTACAGTCACAATATCATCCTCAGAAATTGCTTAAGGTTTGTGAAATGATACAACAATTTAATCATTTAAAATTCTATTTCAAAAGTCATGGCATGAGACCCAGTGACATGATAGAGGTTTGAAGTGGGCTTAATGTACCCTGGATCTTCCCTTCTTTCTCTGTTACATACTCTTAGGATTTAGTTGGGCGGCTGCCAATAGTCAAAAGCTAAAAACAATTTCAGCAAGTCATTCAGAACAAAAGACTTGAAATGGAATTTGGATATAGAATGTAAGGGCAATTGATGAGGCAGGAGAATTGCTGAAGTCATTCTGTTTGCAATCCAAATGGTTTGATGTGCAACACAGGCAATTTCTAAACATGATAATTTCACTTCATTTTTAATTCACCTGGACAAGATACTCAATATATATGCAATTATCTCTCCAATATACATTATGATCTGATCTAAAAAGGAGGGTTTGATTATTTTACCTTTAATTGGTTATTTTACCTTTAGATAAATTTATTTTTAGCAAATATGAGCATTTGTAACATTTTTCTATTATGGACAAGATTTATTTCTTTCATGAAGAAATCTTTGAAAAAATGAGCAACTTTTGTTTGCTAATTTATTTTTCTTGTTAATTTCTTTGAAAGAAAAGCTAACTGTAAATCATTTGGAAACTAATTATAATGTTGTTCAATTATATTTTAAGTTGAGAAGATACTCTATTATTTTTCCTAAAGTTGAGATGTGGCAATTTTCTCATATTTTAAAAACATGTGAGAAATCAAATGGCTTGAGTAATAGCCTATTACATTTTTAACAGAATAACAATCTTAGTTTGCCAAGTTGTAGAGTTCTGTAAGTAATAACTACTCAACAAAACAAAAACAAAAACAATAAAAGGTAGACTCTAGTCAAAGTTCAAGAAACACTGACTCAATCGTTCTAATGTTTTTCTGGTTATTCAAATAAAATTAATTTACCATTATTTATCCACTTACCAGAACTTGTTAAAAAGAAATCCAAAATTACATACCTTGTCTGGATCATTATTCAACTTTAAATTATTAAGACTTAAAACATGATGTAGTTATACATGGCACCATAGATCAGGCAAGAACATCAGATATTCATTCAAACTACAACATGGAAACCCACATAACTGCCCTAGTTTGGTATATTAAATACTAGACTAATTTTCATTAGAGGGATGACATTTGCTATTTTAGAATCTGGATACATTTAAACACCTTAAACTATAGGAATGGCAATTCTGTTTCACACATAAACACCCATTCACACACATCAAAAGCAAAAAAAAAAAAAAAAGTTAAATTAAATGTTTAAAAGAATAGAAGTTTCAATTTTGTACTTTCTAAAGTCATTATTCCAAGATTTAAAATTGACTTCTAATCAATAGAGGTCCAAATAGCCTTGGTAGTATTTTAAAATTCACTTCTCATAAGTTTTGAATCAGCTGACTTTTTAAAAATTTATTTGTCTTGTATTAGTTTCACTTGACTTTTTGACAATCGTGTTGCTTGTCCTATGATGAAGCTACCCTGGGCAGTTAAGCCCAGGTGGTGACTACATGTTTTCATTGTCACCAGTGTCTGCCTGTCAATATACAAAGCTGTGGTCTGGTTGGAGCACAGCTTGCAAACCTGTCCTTCCTTGCCTTGCCCTTGTACCCATGTGAATGTAAATTCTCTGGTAAGAAGAGAAGGAAAGTACTATTTAGATTGTTCGTTCTTACTCTTTTCATTCACATCAACATTAAGTATTTTGTTCAATGACCTCTATTTTGGCATACATGTATACAGAATGCATAAGGGGATAATTAAACCAGCTAATGTCTAACAGGGACTGGTGAGGATTGTGGAGAACTCAAGAGCATGTGTTTCCTGTAAAGGAGTTGATCTCTTCCTAACTCCATCTAATTCTTGTCTGGATATGTAACTTGATGAAACAAGACCCGATTTCTGTTCCTTTTTCTCCCCTTTCTTCTTTCTCCCATTCTCCTTTTCCTTATTCTTTCTTGTTATAATCTAGCAGTCCCATTTTTATATGGAATCTCCCAACTCTGAAACTAATCTTAAAAAAATGGATAATAAAAATTACATATAAGGATAGATACTTCCAACAGACCACAAGCCTCAGTTTATAAATGCAATAAATGAGTCCTCATAAAACCACATCTAAGTGCTAAAACCAAGAATGGAACACAGAATATCCCACATGGAGTCCATCACTCTGTTCTCTGAATCTTTCTCTCTACTCCAGTATCTTAGCTGCCCTTCATTTAGAGAGCAAAAAGACTAGTTCTTCTGATCACTGCAAAATATTATTAAAAAACATTAGTCTTTAAATCTGGAATCATAATAAGAACATAAAAATCAGATGGATAGAGTACACGTATAAAATATTCAATGGCTAACCCATGAAAGTAGCTTTTAAATTTGAGTTTTATTTTATCTATTTTAGCTCACATTTTTAAAACATGAGAAGTGAAATAGTATGTTATTTTTAATTTTGCCTTCTCAAAACTGTCTTCTTAGACATTTCTTATAAAATTAAAACTATATTTGTTGAAAATGAAATTGATTCAATTAAGAACTTTGTGTAAACAAATAAGCAGATAATTTAAAATAACAAAATAAAAAATGTAATGATAATGCCAAATTCTGGTAAAGATGCAAAGAAACTGAAACGCTTGCATTGCTAGTGGAAATAGAAACAGTTCATTCACTCCCAAAAATAATTTGGCCTTTTAAAAATTTTTGTTTTTAAAAAACCCCACTATGTATTTTGCTACCTTTCCTAAATACAACAGTCATTAATATGGTAAAATACAACAGTCATTAATATGGTAAAAATGTGGATGTGTAACCGATGTGATTCTGCAACTTGTATTTGGGGTAAAAAATAGGAGTTCATAACCCACTTGAATCAAATGTATGGAAGATGATATGTCATGAGCTTTGTAATGTTTTGAACAACCAATAAAAAAAAAACCCACTATGTGCTAACCACAAAACACAGCAATCGCAAGCCTGGGGCATTTTTTTTTCTGAGAAAATGTAAATTTACTGTCATTAAAAACACTATATGAATGTCAATAACTACCTCTTTTGTTAGCCCCAAATTGGAAACAATCCAAATGACCTGTAGCAGGTAATAGGTAAAATAAATCATGCTACATTCATACCATTGAATACTGTTCAGCAATAAAAAGGGATGAAATATAGATACATGCGACAAATTGAATGGATCTCAAGTGAAAAAAGCCATTCACATATTATTCTCAAAATGAGAAAATTGCAGAATAGAAAACAGGTTTGTGGTTGCCAGGCATTAAGCATTAGTGGGAAATGAGATGCTACAGTTGCAAAGGAGAGCAGAGAGAAAAATTTGGTGATGAAACTGTATCAAGACTGTGAAATCTGAATAAGTTCTATGGATCATGTCAATTGCCTGGTTGTTGAAATAATGCCCCAGCATTATTTCTTATATTGCCTATGGATCTACAATTATCTAAAAATAAGAGATGTAATAGTGAGAAGTGTTGTCAAGAGAGGAAAAGGGAGAATAAAAGGGAACTAATTTGATGGAGAAGGTGGTCATAGGGAAAATGACCCTAAGTTTGATGAGAATTCATAAAGCTTTTCAAGCAAGAGAGTGACTTCTTCTGATATATGTTTTAGGAAAAATATTAGATGTAATTGTTTTCCTGTCCATTAGCATTTTGTTCTGTAATAATTCTGAACTCCCCCCTCCCCCCACCCACTTTGGCAAAGAATCTAATAACAGCCTAACCCTAACAATCAGGGATTTCAACTTTTTATTATTATTATTATTATTTGGAGACAATGTCTTTATTTTGCTTTACATGGTGTTGAGGATCGAACCCAGTGCCTCACGAATGCCAGACAAGCACTCTACCTCTGAGCCACAACCCCAGCCCCTCAAATTTCTTAATTCACTTCATATTTTCCTATTCTTCTGATTGATGATATAAAATTTAAATTTTCCATTTTTTTCTGATGTCTGATACCACAGAATCTTTAATTCCTCTTTATCATTCCCAAAATCTTTGGGAATCCTAGAGATGGCTAGACTGACTTCCTGCATGTTAGGAGAGGGTCCTGTAGGTACAAATGTGTCCCTTTTCTAATAGAGATTTTCCTTTAGAATAGGCAGGCCGAACAAAGCTCATTTCCCATTTCTGCTCCTGGTTTTCTGTCTCATGAACTATCTTACTAATAATATCATCACAACTAGTTAGAGGAATATTTCCAGAGGACAGAAAAAATATCCTCATGTGAGTTCAACCTCTGTCCTTCGTTTAAGTTTTGGATGTGGAGGTCTCCTTTTATCTTTCCCCTGTAAGAGTTCAGGCCCTTAATGCATACATTTTAAGATCTTTTACACAGGCCCCTCCATTTCTAGCATTGGTAGATTGGAAAATTGGTTTAAAAATTTTTATGAATCTTACATATTCATATTCAAGGAAAATTCTGGAAGCTAAAAGAAATTTTACTTTAATATTAGGTATGGCTCTGTTTAATAGAAAAAGGAAAGACCAGAGTATAAGAAAGCAACAGGGAAAATATATCAACCAGTACAGTTTTAACTTCATACTCAAAATACTCTACTCATTTCTAGTTGAAACCCGAGTCCACAGTCAATAGAAAATTTTGCAAATATCACAACATTATGGATAGTGACCTGCCTGTATACTCTTACTGATCCATGCTACATTTTTTGTATTTAGAGCTATTGCCTTCTTTTTAGTTCTGTCTTCCTTTTCATATTCTGTCCCTGCATTTTTAACAATTTGAACACATAATAAATTTCTCTTCGTAGTTATGCTACTTCCTTCCACCATCAGCCCTCTATTCTTTCTCATTAAAATAATTAGAGATTTGTCAGAGTTTTATCATCAGCACTATTGTTATTTTTTTCCTGACCTTCCTCAGATTTTTACACCTGAAATTTTAAAAATCTTCCTTCTTAAAATCAAGAGTAATTATCTAATGAATACCCCTCCCAAAACACTTGCAATTCTAAAATGACATGGTCTGATTTTCCAAAGACTCCTGTCATTTGCATCTTATGAACAAAATACTTGCTGCTCCCAATTAGGCTAAAACTGTTAATTACTATAATTACTCTTTTTATACTCTAGGGCATAAAAATGTCAGTAAGATCGGGAAAAATTTTGTTAGTTGTTAGTTTGCGTAAAATGGACTTCCAGAAGATGAGTAGATTGCTGGAGTTTCTTTGCTATATCAATCTTTTCCATTTTGACAGTTTTGTGATTATGCACCAAGTGATTCCCTCTAACTGGACAGATAGCCACAAGGCTTTTGTCACATCTGAATAACCTTTCCTATTCTTTCCTTTTATCTCACTTAAATTTATATTCTCCAACCTCCATCCACAACGTATGTAGATTTCTTTTGCATGACAAGTACTTTCATGGTGTGATATTTTACCTTAACTTCTGCTTCATAATTTTTAACTTTAGTGCCTTGATTAAATAACTATGACCTAGAATAGCACCCAGTGCATACTAGGTGCTCATTAGCTGTGAAAGAAAATCACATTATGAGTTTTGTTATTTTCATCAGTAGAAATTCTCTTGCCTCTCTATTTCTGTAGCTCATAACTGTAGTTCATGTCCACTAATCATCATTGGTGTACCCCTCTAATCATCCCTGAAGACTGGTTTCATGAGACATATGGAGGGATAAAGATTACAGGTTCCTACTAAAAATGTTGCTTTTCTCTATCCTTGAACTTACTATTTGCACAAACCTTTTAAAGTTAGAATGGAAAAGACATACTCAGATGATGCACGGGAAGCAGCAGTAGGAAATGGTTTAGGTACAAGATTACAAGAATGAGAATCTTTAACCTGTGTGTGCATGGTGTGTGTGTGTGTGTGTGTGTGTGTGTGTGTGTGTGTGTGTGACTGAAGGCAAGCAGTATCACACTGTTAGAAAATGAGGAAAGAGGACTGTTGTAGATTGAAGAAGCTAGGAAATCATTTTAAGTAACAATATTGGGCTTAAGTATCAGAGAAACATATTACAAGAATAATGAGATCCACACATTACAATACTTTTGAATTCCTCTGCTAGGTAAGGTATCCCCAAATATTCTGACAGTAGATGGTTCTATTTGGTCTAGAGAGAAAATTTGGTTAATGCATTACCATAAATGGCAATCATAGAGCACATGTGAGTTAATAATGAGTAAACTTTTGACAGAGGTTTTATTGGTTCTAAAACATTTGACAGGCTTCAAATTTGCAGAAATGAAAATACATTTATAAAAGTGGCCCTCAAAATCTTCTGATTTTTGACCATGGAATTGAAAAACATGAATGATGATCACTTTGCAAAAGAAGAAAAAGAAAAAGCTACACAAATGCAAAAATCAGCCACTGAAGACAACTATAATTACAACTGTCTGGGACTCATTTCTGGGTATATTTTAAGACTAATGACTAGGAAATTTAAATACAGTGGAGTAAAGATCTATTTCTCTACAAAGATCACTACAGTAGGCACTTTTCATGATGCTGATTATTAGCTCTAATAAAATCTGCCATGGTATTTGTTTCCACACTGTATGTTGTCTTTCTATGTCATTTGGGCCTCTGTAAAAATTCCATGTCAAAAATTTCTTTTAGGATTAAATGCCTGAAAAACTTTACTTTCTCTGAGAATATATGCTTTCTCAGAAACTGAAATGTGCACGAATGATCAGCATTTTCCTTATATCCCTACAAATATCAGAGTTAAATCTGTTATTCAAGGTGATAAATTTCCAGAATTCTATAGTCTATCTGTGTTCCTTATTTTTCTGTTCTAATTTGTATTTTCATAAGCACCTGACTATAATTATTTCTACATTTAATTTTATATGGAATAGTCTATGCTACATCAAATACTTTCTAAAATGAGATAGATTAAAAATAAACAAAGAAAGGAGAAAAGGTAAAAACAACAAACACTATACTAACAAGCTGTGGATTACTTAATACAATTTAGATAACCAAAAAGATGGGCTTTGTTGCTGTAAGAAATAATAGCACTACTGCAAAGAACGTAAGTGTATACCTAATACATACCAGATATTGTATTAGACTTTCAGGTAAAGCTCTAGCAGGATAGTCAAAATATTCTTTATTTTCAGAATTCAGTATATAATCTATACAGTTTGTCATCTATATATGTATGTAGCAAAATATAAAACTTCGTTAGTTCACATGTAATTTTTTATGAAAAGAATAATAATTTGGGGTACAATTATACAAAAAATTTACATACCACCTTCACGAAATCCATGAGAAATATCATCTGCATTTACTATATACTATCTGCCTATGATATATATACCAATGATGAGTGTTTCTTACATTACTATTACAGTCAGGAATGGTAGTTAGACTTGGAAATGCAGTAAATTATTAGTTTGGGGTATATCTTAACAATGCTATAAATCAATAATTTTTCATCTTAATTTCCTAAAACAATAAACCAAACTATGAACCTAAGTCTTTTAACTATTAAAAACTGTGCTTAGGGCTGGGGCTATGGCTCAGCAGTAGCACACTTGCCTGGCATGTATGAGGCACTAGGTTCAATTCTCAGCACCACACATAAATAAATAAAATTAAGGTCTATCAACAACTAAAAAAAAATTTTTAAAAAAACTGTGCTTAATATTAACCATAAGGAAATATGTGGTCTCAGTCACATAAGTATTCAGACCCTCATCAACTGTTAGACAAAATTAATTTTAATTTATATAAACAAACACCATATCACAACTGGTATCATAATGAGTATTACTAATACATCCATCCAAGTATAAGCCATTGGTTATTTCCTGTTTTGTAGACATTTTCTTAATGATCATGACAAACTGAGAAAGGTGCAACCTTTATTACCACTATTCCATCCAGGCACTGTACTGAGGCTTTATGCATATTTTCTTAGTTTTGTGGAATACTTCATAGTGTGACTCTATCCCATGTGGCAGTAAATGTCATCATGGAGCAAAAGGAAGTATGGTTAACCTCTTTTACAATGAAAGAAATGTCTAAGCAATGTCTAAGGAGCCCACATCTTCCTCTCATTTTATTCCTATCTTCCTAAAATAAACCTCCTTAATTACATAGAATTATACCTATTGCTACCCAGTCATACTAAGAAACAAATATATGACGAGATAAAAAGGGAAGAAAACCAAGGAAATAATATAGCGCATCAAGAATTCACATAACACACACACAAAAAAGTTCCTTTTTTATAAGTATTAATTCAGCATATTTGTTTCCTCTGGATGCCATAACAAAGTCCCATAGATTGGGTGGGTTGAAGAACAGAAATTTACTTCCTTTCAATAGTGGAGGTGGGAAGTCCTAGATCAAGGTATGAGTCTGGGTGGTTTCTTTTCTGAGGCCTCTCTCCTTGACTTGCAGACAGCCATCTTTTCCCTGTGTCTTCTTCACATCATCTCCCCATCTTTATGTGACTATGTCCAAATTTCCTCCTAAGGACACAGTCATACTGGATTCAGGCCTACTCCAATAACCTCATTTCAACTTACCTGTCTTCTTGAAGACTCTGTTCCAATACAGACACCTCCTGAGGTCCAGGAAAGTATGCCCTGATCATATAAATCTTGGAAGGAAGGAGACAGAAGTCAGCTCATAACACCTGGTAAAACACAAAAGGCCTGAGAATTTTGAACTTGGACTCATTGATATGATTTCTTCAAAATAATCTAGTTTTCTAACTAGAAAACAATGGAACAAAGAAATGTAACAAAGTTGCACAAAGTCAAGTTGCAAAGTTTTATATTTTCAGTTTTAACATTATTAGAGGGTTTGTCTTTCTATCCATAGCAAAATTGTGCAAATCTAGGAGAAACTTGGTATCTACTATGGTAATGCTTTTGATGGTGTAGAAAGATAAAAATGAAATAGTTAACAGTAGATTGAGGTGCCCCAAAATATTAGGCTGAGAGGACATGAAAGACCAGATTTCAGTCATATGTACCTTTTAACCCCATGCAACTTGCTATTGCCTGAGGTTTACATGTGCTGCAAGCTCCAGTTTTTCTTAGAGCCCAACATTCCAATCCTACAGACAGCCACTAAGGTCACCTCACCATGGACTCCCTTTCCCACAGATTTCTTTGTTCTTGTACCTTCCTTGCTCTGTTTCTGAAAACTGCTTTATGTCTCTTTTTTGAATTATCCAATTCCTTTCCTACAAGTCAGCTTGCTACCCTGATCAAAGAAATCTAAAGTTTTGACAAACAACTCATGTAATCTCCCTCCCTCCCCACTTTTAATTTTTCTTTGAACAGTTTTTTGAACTCTGACAGAGTTCAGGCCTGCCTGAACTTTCTATCTCCTGAATTACAACTCTCATCTACCTAAACAAAAATTCTCCTTTCTTAATCAATTTGTGCCTCAGTTTCTCTTCAGGGTCTACAGTAACAACACATAAAAAGTTTAATTTCATCTTCTTGCTTTTGTTTTATTTTACCAAAGTTATTAATTTATAAGACAATTTCCTGCCTCAGATTTTTTAAAAGGAGAGAGAAAGCTGATACATATATTTTCTTTATAACATCTAAACGAAAATTTTAAAATGCCAAAGTTAGTCATTGCATTTTTGTAGATATTTGATTTTTTACCCTTTAGTAAATGGTCAAACTTACTATAATTATATTGAAGGAGTATGTGATGAACATAAACAATAGGAAAACATCCAAAAAAATATACCACTGGGTAATGAGTGGCATATTCGTTTTTATTAAATATTTTTTTCAGTTGTAATTGGACACAATACCTTTATTTCGTTTATTTTTATGTGGTGCTGAGAATTGAGCCCAGAACCTCATACATGCTAAGCAAGCACTCTACTGCTGAGCCACAATCCCAGCCCAAATGAGTGGCATATTCTTTATACTTAGAAAATATTCATCCTACTGGGCATGTTCTACAGGAAAAGAACAACAATTCCTTCTTTCGATAAGATAATTTACTGATTATTTTAAGAAGTGGGCTTTCAGAATTCTTCTACTTATTTGAATGAGTCTCCTGTAAGTTATAAAAATATAAATTTACTAAAATATAAACTAAATGATATCTTATTTTAAATAATTATTCTTTCTTCCTAAATCTTATCACTGATAAGTATAAAACCAAGAGATTACATATAATTCATAACTTTTCAAGATATATCATAAAAAATTTAAAGTCAGTTACATTAGGAATATGTCAGAACCATTAAAGTATATACAGCTATATGCAGATATTTTTTAAAATGTATCAAGAAACAAATTACTAAAATTGACCTTTATAAAAAGGGAAATGCTTTTCATCATCCACATTTTATATTCCATATGAAACATTAAAATGTATGTTATTTCTTATTTTGGATAAGACAGATTGCCATCCCAGAAAAATCTCCTAATATTCTCACAGCTGCATTTTTACCTGAAGGATAATAAATAATCAAAGATGCTAAAAGAAAAATGTTGAATTGAGAGCTGGATGAGTAACACCATATACTTTACATCAAAAGGTATAGGCTTAAATTTAAATTTTCCTACTCAGTATCTCTTCTTTTGGCCATGTATTCCCTTAGTAGTACATTTTTAGCTTCTGAATATTGAACTTCAGTATTAGGCTACAGATAGGGGCATATACTAAAAACCTGCCTCCCATTTTTCCTTAGACTATTTGTTCAGCCTCTGGTAGCATTGTACTGTCCCTACCCATGTTTTGCATAATGTGAAGAACTTATGTCTACTTTATGTTCCTCTTCTCTATTTGTGCCAAATCGTCATGGATTATGAATGGATCTAAGTAAAATTTCCAAACCCTCAAATCTTCAGATTTTTTTCACATAAATATATGTAAATGAAAAACTTGATCTAAATTTGAAAATGGTTATTGCATAAAGTATATAGAAAAGAATATTATTAAGTGCAAGCTTTATCCCTTTGCCTGCGGCTGACACTAAAGTCTACTCTATTTGTTAAAAAAAAAAAATTAACAAGTGTCGCAAAAACTATGAAAGATGTTGTAATGCTTCTGTGAAATATTCTACTTGACCTAAATGAAATGATCAAAGCAAATGTTAGTTTTTGTGATTTGATGTTATTTGTTGTGGGACAAAGACAATATTTATAGACTTCACTCTACTTATATAAATTTATAACTTATCTCTTTACTAGATTCCTAAATTTTTAGACATTTCTAAGACACTTCAGAGGAAGACAACTTTCTTACTATCTATTCCAGTCAGAGATCTCAAAGGCCTGTGAAAATTCACATATATGCTCCAAAGTTTTACACATACAACTAATATGAATTTATAAGCATCTAGTAATGGTCAAAATTTATACTGACTCTATCTGTAAATTCAAACATGTTATATAAACAAAATTTGAACAAGAGTTTGTATTTGCCAGGCAAATTCTTTTAAAAGGTCTTCTCAATCTCCAAGACTTTCATTACTCAATAAAATATAAGATGGCAACAAAAAGAAGGGAAAGATGTATTAGCAATAAATACTTCTCAAATAGCCATTAGTATGAGGATAAATAAGTAAATAATGGAATACCATGGACCAATGAGAACAAATGATCTGCAACTATAAATAGTAACTGAATGAATCTTACAAGCATAGCATTGAACATATAGAAAACCAGACACAAGGTTCATGCTTATGTAACTAAGGTGTCCCCTGAGAGTTAATAAATTGTTATGGGCCAGGCTATATGGGCAATGACCAGACTCCATTTTTACTCTAAAACTCCATGTCATGTAATAAATGCTTCTCCCTTGGGAACACCCTGCCTCTGTACCCATCAACAGTTGCTTAGCATAGCATGTTTGGCAACTCAAAATGACAATTCTTATACAATGTAAAATTATTCTCCCTTTGGTTCCCATTTTTCTTGAACAATGTACCCTGTCAGAGATTGATTGTCTAGATGTTAGTAACCATTCTTTAACTTGTGCTTAATTAGGCTCATTTTGATCCACTACCCCTTCTGCTATGATTTTAGATATCATGACATTTGCTTATGGTTTTTGAATCATAGCAACAGCCACTTATGATTAATATGGTTTTGGACTATAAAGGTGTACTCAAACCCCAGGAGGGGATCGAAAGGTGTAGACTTGCAGCCTGCCCCTTGGCCTGCTAGCTGGTGGATCTGGACTGCCAGCTGGTAAATAAAGTGTCCATCTCCTGCTTTAAGATCAGCTTGGTAATTTATTGCAATCTCATAACAATGGTGATCTGCTAAACATGTAACAATGGCTCTCCAGTGAGAGAAATGCCAGGATTTATAGCATGTGACTATTATAGTAATACAAATACCTCTGCTATAGTCTATTTGAAGTTCCCAACATAATACCACTGAGCACATAGTTAGGAGGAGAGGCAAAGGATCTACTCTGAGAGCTCATTCAAGCCAGCTCTTGCACACTCCTGGGTTAGCTCGAATCTAAGTCCTGATATTAAATGTAAAAAAAATAATAATTAATTTATTAAATCATCATCCCTTGCCCTCACCCCTTCAATAGTTGGGTGTCCTCTTCCCATGTGGTCATCATGAACTTTCTCAGTCTGTGTTTGTGTTCTTTCCCATTCTAGAGTAAGGAAGCTGCAATATCCGCCATAGGGTAAAGCAACTTTATTCCTTTAACACCAAGATTGACACTTGTGAGTTCTTACAACAGATCAGTCAATTCACAACAATTAAAAACTTTCAGCATTAAACTATTAATCTATTCCAAAATTAATACAATAAATAGAATGCAATCTAAAAAAAATAATATTCTATTCTGACAACCCTGAGTGGCAAAATTTCCCATGACAATTGAACTGTTTCACAGAGATAAAGGAGACTTTTGTTAAGAAATCTAGAAAATAGTTTGTTTTTGTTTTTCGTTCTTTTTTCCAGGAGGGAGTAAGTACATCATCAGAAAATTATCAAATATTTTCCTAGGGAAAAAAAACATTTATTCTGTTGTTTGATATTTGAAGAGTTATTTCTGAAGCAAGACAAATTCCCTTTGTGAATTATATATCAAAAACTTAAAATCTAAATAAAATTTCTTTACAGTTCTAACTGAATGATGGATTTATCTTAGGCACTATAAGGAAGGCAAATCTGTCTTTGCTTGTCTTCATTTTCACAAATCTTTGCAAGTAACACTCTATAGTCTTTAGATCTGTAGCTGGCATAACAGATTAGTCAGGACACTTCTATTTTTAAAAGAAAGCCCCATATCAGCTTACTTTAACCAAGATGGGCCCAATTTGACATCATTTTCTGTAGAAATAAAAAAAATAGCTTTTCTGAGTGGTGCTCCAAAGTGTACAAGTTCTCTCTGCCGGTATAGTATTGATCACATTCCAAATGCAAGCTTTTCTACTTTTGAGGTAGTTTTAAAAACTATTTTTTCAAACTTTCTGCTTCGGCACAAAATGAAATAAGAGGATGGAGATGGAGGTGTATATTTATTCCTATTACCAGGGGAAGAAAATAACCCTACTATTATTAATAAATGCCAAGCTTGAAAGGGCAATGGATGGGTTTTTGGCATCTTTGGCTCTGTATTTCAATCAATGTCTGAGGAAGTTAATTGGGTAAAAATTATAATAACCAATATCTATCTTGGGATATGGATTTCACATGTATTAAGTAATTTTCTACTGAATGCAATTACCTGAGGTCAGTAGTAGATTTGCTATTTTGCATATCCCAGAAGCTTCAACAATCTATATGAAAGACAGTGAAATATTTTTTCAACTTAGGATCTTTAGTTATGAGTGAATGGCTACTAATTAAGCAAGCCTTAAAACAAGGTGAAGCAAGAAAGGCACCTAGGGTGCAAAAGTTAAAGAGACACTTACTCTCAGAGTCTTGCAGGGTAGGACCCTGGTCCTGACACTGAAATTAAGTCACATTAGCAAGAAAATTATATTGGTAATTATCTTCCATACCTGTCAATGCAGGCTGCAGTCACATGCATATTGTCCCTCAGATAATGCTGTGAGCTCCAGGAGAATTCTTAAAACTGATCAAGAATAAAGTCATTGCTGTGTGGGCTATCTCTTCAAACTTCACCACCTTTTTTTATTTGCCTGAAGAGAAGGGTTTCCCTTTTCACTGTTTAAAAGCATTTCTGCTTATGTTTCAAGTTTACTGAGGATATAATGAAATTTGTTTTATAGTCATTACTCATAGCTCTCCAGATATGCTCTGAACTTGGACATGAGTTCAATGTGTAGTCACGATAGGAAGCAAATACTAGGGACAGACCCTCAGCTCATTAGTGTGATCTACCTTCTGATAATCCAGAAGCAGACTCCTTAGACTTCTCTATTCTGGCTCTGCCATCTATACATCTATATCCAATTCTCCCTTTCCTTTTCTTCTATCATCTATCCATCTTTCTTTTTTTTTAGAGAGAGAGAGAGAGAGAATTTTTTTAATATTTAGTTTTTAGTTTTTCGGTGGACACAACATCTTTATTTTATTTTTATGTGGTGCTGAGGATTGAATCCAGTGCCTCGCACATGCCAGGTGAGCGTGTTACCACTTGAGCCACATCCCCAGCCCATCTATCCATCTTTCTATTAATCTATTGATTTAACACTTACCTGTTGAGAAAATTCTATAGTATAATGACAAGGAAAAGGACTGTGTTGGGCAAAGACTTTATATGGCTTTCATGGGAGATAATTAGGCTCTGAACCCCATTCCATCAACTGTTTAGACCCTTTGAAATATTCAAATATTCAATCTGGGATCCTTTCTTCATTTCTGCAAGTTAAAGATAATAGTTTTATAAAAAATCATCTTGGGTGCATGTATACTTTTATTAATTCCTAGTTGTCATTTCAACTATATATTCTGTATATGCAGAGAATTTAAACTAGTTAATTGATTGTAAGTTGTCTGGTCACTTTATGACTGCTTTTGTCTACTTGGTCCTAACTCATGACTGAACTGTACAGTATTTTCTGCTCCTAACTGAAGTTATCCCTCTGAAGTTCCACATACTGTCTCCTGTGGTAATTCTTATGATATATGCATAGTCAACAGGTCTCTCTGTGTGCCCCTCACCCTCTTCCTTCTACATGCTTCCTGGGAAAGATAAGGAAATTGATCAGTTTTTTTCCATGCAACTTGGATGGGAAAGGAAACCCAGCAGAGCTGGCAAAGCTATTTCTGTCCTTAATTCTTCAACTAACCATCCATATATCTCCTCAAATCTTCAAAGGCCTGGGGGACTCTCAGGCTTTCAGATAGGAAATAGGGCACAAGCTTCACCAACTCCAAGATTACCAAATTGTCAGAAGAGTTCTATTGTCCACTGTGCACACCTCCCCCTGTGGGGCTCACTCAGAAAAGTTATGGGTCTCCTGAGAATCCTTCTCTTTTCACTCTCTTATTTGACTCAGATTACTTCTGGGAGAAGATGGCCTGATAGTTCTATGTCTGAATCCTTCATTGGACGCATTTCAATAAAAGTTGATAATGTTCCATGTTTGTTCTCTGGTTTGCACTTTCCTGGAGAAACAAGGCTTTAAAAGGGTCAAAAGTTTCAAAGGGGTATACCCATATGGCAAAATAAAATTACAGGCAAAATATATAAGTAAATACTTGAAATTATTTCAGTCTGGACACGCAATATCTACCTCATTTTCCTCTCTGAACTTTGTTCATGTCCCTCCCCAGCTCTCTTACATTCAGTTCCACTCTCTGAGGATTAGTTTAAGTTTCTAATAATAAAAAAAGTACCCAAGTAACACACCTTCAAAAGTAACAAAATAGGGCTGGGGATACAGGTGAGTTGGTAGAATGCTTACCTTGCAGGCACAAGGCCCTAGGTTCAATCTCCAGCAACACACACACACACACACACACACACACACACACACACACACAAATAGGCTGCTTCTTGCTCTCCAGGTGACACACATTCTCCCTCAAATGTGTGCCTTCTTTCCTAAATATATCTGTTCAAATGTCTGGAAAAAAAAGATAATTTATTTCTTCCTTATATAAAAGAAATCCAGATGTAGGCCGCCCTGTAAATCTGGAATAGTGGGCCCATAATTGTCAGTGACCCAGACTCCTTTTACCTTCTCCCGTGTCATCAATGACCTCCAGCTCTAAGATAATTGCTCCAGAGCTAACTTGGGACAGAAAGGAGAAAGGGGAACAGAAGACGTGACATCTGCTTTTACTATATTTTACTGGAGGAAACCTAGTCATCTAGTTACGCATACTGCCAGCCGCAATCTATTTCATCCTGAATTTCGCAAGCATGAATCAGAAACTAATCCATGATGCCCACAGTGGCTCAGGCATAATGAAGCTCTTCAAAGAGTCCTCAAATCTTCTCAGTAGATCTGAGGAAGAGGGTCAGTAAGTCCCCTTCCTTTGCTTGAGTGGAGGTATGACTGAGAGCAAATTTTTTTTTTCCAAAAAAAATCCTCTGCACCAAATTCTGCTGAATCTCCTGCCACATGACAGTTTTAGATCCTTGATGAAGATGACTCATCCAGGTTCACAGACACCTTCTTTAAAATTTCAGTTTGTTGATCTGACTCATAGTACATTATAATTTGGAGTTCAGTCAAAGCTTCCGATATAACATCCTGCTACTGTAGCATAAAAAGAAAACTCGATTGTTTTGTGTGGTGTGTGCATAGCCATCCTAATAAATTTTCTTTTAAGTTTAAATATTTTTAAACTTCCTGATTCTCTTAGATATCCAGTGTTTTAGTCAGCTTTCTTCTCTGCTGTGACTAAAAGACCTGACAAGAACAATTTTAGAGGAGGAAAAGTTTCTTTGGGGGCTCAAAGTTTCAAAGGTCTCAGTTCATGGACATCAGGGTCCATGCCTTGGGGCTTGAGGTGAGGCTGAACATCATGGCAGAAGAGTGTGGTGGAGGGGAGCAGCTCACTCCCCTGATGATCAGGAAGCAGAAAGAGATTCCACTAGCCAGACACAAAATATCTACCCCAAAGCCATGCCCCCAATGACCCACCTCCTCCAGCCACACCCTACCACCCTACATCCACCACCAAGCTAATCCCATCAGGGGATTATTTCATTGATTGGTTTAAGACTTTCATAATACAACCATTTCTCCTCTAAACCTTCATGCATTGTCTCACACATGAGCTCTTGGGGGACACCTAACATCCAAACCATAACATTCAAGTATAACTGAAAACAAAACTTTTTTTCTACTACCTTAATCCTACCTAGCATCTAATTTTATTTCCTAGAACCACCAAAACAATATTGAATAATCACAATGACCACTAGAATTCTTTCTTCTTAATTATGATGAAATATAAAAGACAAGGATGTCTTTTATATTTCACCATATCTATTTGTTATTTTTTACTGATGTGTCCTGTTAAGGGTATAATAAGAGTTCTACAGGCACTAAGATGATCGCAGTATGACTCCTTCTCCCATTAAATAAACTGAATTTCCTAATGTTGAATCAACTTCCTATAACTGGAATTATAAGATATTTCCCTTTTAGCCACTTGTTCCTTTCCTTCCAATATCTATCCTACTCACTTTTCTGCCGCAGTCTGGCTGGGCACAAAATCATGAGCCACCACACACCTTGTAGATTCAAACAGCAACTCTTTATTCTCGAACTGTCACCGGCACTCTACACACACGTTCTGGGGAAATCCACACCTCCACTGGGCTCTGTATCCCAAAATACTCTCTGAATCCTGAGAGAACTCAAGGAGCGGGCGCGCCTGAGGCAGCAGGATATGCCCTATTCCCAGCAGGATACACCTTAAACCTGGAACCGCCCTAAACCCAAGGAGCGCCCTAAACCCTGATCCGCCCTAAGCCCTAAACCCTGATCCACCCTAAACCCTAAACCCGGATCCGCCCTAAACCCGGATCTGCCCTGGTCCTTGAGCAAGGTCACCTTTCATGCAATGTCACTGCAAATGACCTGGGTCATGCCATGCGTCATTCTTACTTGGCAATGGCTCTCAGCACTTTTCTACTCAACATTCTATTCAAACTTTACCTGAAATCTTATTCTTTAAAATTGCTTTCTTAGTCTTCCTCCTCTTTTAACTTGGATAAATTTTTTTAAACTATGTATCTAGGTCATTGGGTAGTATTTAAGTTCTACCCTGTTCTTAACAGTTCTTTATAACAGGAGCTTTCATATGTTTTTGCATTCTCCAGAAGCCATCATAATGCCTGACATGTAGCAGCTGTTCAGTAAACAACATTATGATTTAGAGGATATCACTTTCTGAACATGACAATGCTAAGTAAATACAAAATGTGACTACCATTGAAATATATTTTATTACCATCCCACAAGATTCCTTGAAGGTTGAAACTATTAATGTAATATGCTTATAAATCTATTCTTAATGTGGCACTTTGAAGATTATTTACATAGAATACATATTTTTGAAATTAAACTGATTAAACATATACTTTAAATATAGAAATGCAGTACTTGCCACACATAAAAATGTAAACTCTCTATTTTATTTATTTGATATATTTTCTTTTTTCTTGGAAAAAATAAAATAATGTTTCTAATTTTTTGTTGTTATTGTTTGTTTGTTTCTCTGTTTCAATTACCCCCTTAAAATGAGGAATTAGCTTTTTGTTATTTTTTCCTGTATCTTTAAATATTAAGTGTTTTGTGCTTTTAATTTATATATAAAGAGATATCAAAATAGCATTTTCCCTGAAATTTACTTTGACCTTTAAGATATTTTTTTAAATCCTCTTTGCACTAAAAATCTGGTTCATATATTTTTTAACTAGTGGATAGCACTCTATAATGCAGCCCTTGGGTTGTTTCCAGTTTTTACTACCACAGCATTACAGGAGTGGAAATTCTTGTACATTATCCCTGTGCCCATGTGAAGGATTTCTCTAGGGGTTGTATCTAGAATCACAATTATTAGGATGCTCATATTATGTAACTTCAACTCAATGGGAGTAGATTTTTCTCAAAAATGAATGTGTCAACTAATACTTTCCAAAAACACTTTTTAAAGTAGTCTTCATTTTAGGAGTCTTTAATTTTATAGTCTGCTACTCTCTCAGTTTCTGAAGAAGATGAGTTACACCCAGCTGTGATTATGTATTTCTTAATTTCTTCTTCTCCTCCTCCTCCTCCTCCTCCTCCCTCTTCTTCTTCTTGGTTGGGTTCATATACTGACCCTTTTGATGTGTACATGGTGTTTCAGAACTATTACATATTCTTGGGAAGACTGCATTACTTTGAATTTATCATACTTCTTTTTTATGATACTATATATTTTTGAAAAAACTATTTCTTGTCTCATTTAGCTGGCATGTATAAATAATAACATGTATCATTCCTAAATTTTTTTCCTTTTCTTTTATGAGGCATTATCATTCACAAACAGCACACTTATTTACTTCATTTTAAATCAAATGTGATAATCAGTATTTCAATAGGGATGATTAATTTATTACAGCTTTTCTGATTACTAATATAATTAAGTTTATTTTTTAATTTTATTCTGTTTTTTTTAATCTATTATGCTTTTCATCACACCTTGTTTCTTTTTCTTTTTAACTTCTTTTCTTACTTATACTCTGTTAACAACAAAATCTCTTCCTAGTTTGGAAATTATATATTTCTATTATTTTGGAGGTTTAATTTTCTTTAAAAAACATTCATTTAACCTTATTTCTTCCTTAATAAAGTTACACGATTAATATCTAATTCATCTTGAAAAAATTCAAGGATATATAAAAATGATTTTTCCTCAAGTACATATCTTTAGTCCTTGTGACTACTATTTCAGTATTTAAATTCTACCCTGTTCTTAACACTTCAAAAACTAGTTATTACTACCTTTATTATTATTTCCAGTAATTTTAAGGATTTGATCAATTTCTTTGAATATTCATCTCTTTCCATACTTTCTTTGTTAATTCAATTTTCTTCTTGCTAAATCAAGTACATCTATTCATATGTCTTTCATTGAGGGTCTGTGAGCAACAGTTTATTTTCTTTTAATGTTTATGAATGTCTATATGTTAAATGCTCACTTTTTAATAATAATTTAATCAGATGTAAAATTTCATTGATAACAAGTTGAAAGTATTATTTTATTGTCTTCACTCATTTGACATTCATCCAATTACTTCTTTCTTATAAATGTCATTTCTCTCAAGTATTTTCATATCACTTTTATCTTTGATGTTCTAAAGTCATAGAACATTGTGTCTAGTTTTGGACTATTATATATTTCCAGAGACTTCATTTTTCCCCAATCTGAGAATTCATATTTTTTTTCAAATCTGAAAAGGTTTTCATCAGTATTCCCCAGAATAATGTACTCATTTATTATCTTTTACCTGAATATGAATTGGATGAAGGTGAGTATAGTATTCCTTCTTTCTGGATGATTACTTCAAACCTATCTTGTAGATGTGTGTCTGGGGGATTGAACCCAGGGGAACTTTACCATAGTCCTTTTTATTCTTTTTTCTTCCTTTCTTCCTTTCTTCCTTCCTTCCTTCCTTCCTTCCTTCCTCCCTCCCTCCCTCCCTCCCTCCCTCCCTCCCTCCTTCCTTCCTTCCTTCCTTCCTTCCTTCCTTCCTTCCTTCCTCCCTTCCTTTCTTCCTTCCTTCCTTTAAAGCCAGGTCTTTGCTAAGTCAGTGGCTAACCTCAAACTGCTTCAGCCTTCCAAGTAGTGTGGATTATAGGAGTGCATCACCACACCCAGCTCTCTCTTGCATTTTAATAATGGCTTTTATTTTTATTTGTTTTATTTGTTTAACCCACATGTCTATGTATAATTGGTTTCTAGTATTCTTGTCTCATTTTTTGCACACTTCTTTTTGAGAATTCAGAGATTATAAGCCTGTGGTCCTGACAATAATCTATACTCACTGGCATTAAAATACCAATCATTTTTAAAAAAATATTTATTTTTAGAAGTGGTTGGACACAATACCCCCATTTCACTCATTTATTCTTATGTGGTGCTGAGAATGGAACCCAGGGTCTTGCACATGCTAGATGAGTGCTCCATGGCTGAGCCACAGTCCCAGCCCCGCCCCCACCATTTCTTAAGAATAAATGCTTCACAGATCCGTGGATGGAATAGTAAATTGATAGTTCCCTCACTATTCAGTGATCCCTGAACATTTCTGTTATTTAGAAGGTTTGCTTAATATTTTTATAGTTCTTATATTTTGTTCAACTTATTAATGTGTTTTGTGGATACAACTATGGGAAAACATCTAGATAGCTCTATATGCTAAATTTCACAAAAATTTTCCTGAAGATTTTAAGACATTTTTCATTTCTATAAGTCAATCATACTTTCCCATCAAGACAATTATTATCAATATATAGCAGGTTTCCTAACTTGGAAAGAGAAATATAATGTATAACCTAGCCACCATCATTCCCTAGGAAAACATAAAGCAGATCAAATTCTATATCCTGAGCTTAGGGAGTAAAATAACATAAATGGGTTAGTACAAAATCATGTGAAGGCAATATCCATTGATAATCAAAACTTTATGAAGAATACAGACAGACACTCTGCCATTTCTCTTTATGCAATGTCTCATGGAGCTGGGTCTCTTATCATATAAAATCAATATTCACTTTATGTAGCTATTCATTTTGGCTAGGGCCATCACTTTGATGGACTAAGGAACAAGATCACTATAGACCAAGATCAAATGAATGGGTTTTAAATACTCATAATTCATACTAAGATACATGAAAATCTATTAAGAATGAAACAACAAAAGCATGAACTCTTTAACATTATTTTCATAAAAGCTTCGCAAACTAAATAATTTTGTATTAATTCAAAGGATGAGATAATCAAAATGATGTTCAAAGCTTAGCATGTGGAGATGTTTTATTCTTTCACTAGCACATGGGATTCTGTACAAATTATTCTCATTAAAGCTAATGATAATCTTGACTGTAACTTCCCTAGGGTCTCTGTGGGAAATTAGAGGCTGGCTTTTCTAAAGATATCTAAAGACAAATATTCTATAGAATAATTTGGAAGTTATCCACCATTTATAAGCAATAGCTTACTTAAATGGTTTTAATATTATAGCACCCAAGTTAGTCACTGCTCACAACTGACATGACACATGTTATTCCAGACATCTAAGCTTCTCTTCACTGCCCAGATTTCCTCCTCAGTACTAAAGCATTTGTTTCTTCCACTGATGAGAGTATTTGTGGTGAGTAGCTCCCAGATTGGTTTCTCACCAGAAATTGGCCTTGGCCAAAGAGAGTGGGCTGACCCAAATTCATCATCTCCCCAAGGGTGGCCTACATCTAATGACGAGTGTATACAGGAGTATGTAAGACTAAACTCTTGCCCCAAGACACAAAACCTCTGAAAAGCCATCCCAGCTGGGGGATAGAGGGACTTCCTGTAGGATTGTCTAAGGCCCTATTAGAAATGCACCATAGCTCACCTTCTGCTCAATATTGTTTTAATCATCTTCCTAGTTGTTACCAAGAACAATTCCCAATAAAACTCAAACAAATGCATCTCAGAGTCTCTGAGTCTGTGGCTTTGAAACCAGTCCTATGACACTAGTTTTCCTTAACTAGTGATTTTATTGAAAGTAGTGAAATATTTCATATTCTACAATTAAAAAGGCTTTACAGTCAAGTATAGTAGTTGGAAAGAAATAACTGAGTAACTTGGGTACTACAACCTGGCAAGCTTGTTACATTTGGAAACACATTTTAAGTTACCAGCAGGGATATATTTCCAGCAGATTCTATTTCAGAAGCATTCACAGGAACTGGTTTTCTCGAGACAGGGTATGAAATTTCTATTAAAGGATCGTAACAATAACCTCAGTGAAATGAAAATACTCATGGTGGATTTGTATAGGATTTAATTATCTATACTATATGCACTTGCCCTGCATAAAAGGTGATAATTTATCAGAGAAATATTTCACCTTCAAAAAAAGGAGGAAAGAAATAGCATGTATAATATATTAAGGAAAGCATTTAGGGCAGGATAACCCTAACTTGTTCATATGGCAATGCACAAATACATAACAACTTAAGCTCTGGGAGTGAAGATAAAGAGAGTTAACCTGAAATCCATTCCATGATAATCTGGTCTCCATTAGAGATAGTTAAATGTCAGATCATTTTTGTTCTTGCTGAAGTGGCAAAGAAAAATAGCAGACTTATTAAAAATTTCATATAGAGAACTCTGGATTCTGGGACACTTCAGCACCTGCCTCCTGCACAATTCAGGAATCTCTTAGGAAGCAGCTCATTTGTACCACCTAAGCATCATTTCAGTGATAGATTATGCAACCATAATTTGTTATATAAACGAGGTCTGTCAAGCCCAATATAAATATACTTACAAAAATTTCTCTGATTTTAGATATTGGGAAAGCAGAACTCCCCATTAGCAAATTGTAATGCTGATTTATCTGTTTTTGTGCACCCAAAAATTTGTTTACTCAGATCATACACGAAACAAAAAAATATTGTGGTTTTGCTCCTCTAAGAAGTACAGAATAAATTTATTAGCCATTAGAAACCATGATTAGTCACAAACAGTTGTGCATTGTATCTGGTCCATATATGGACCAGAATATACCATCTCTAGGAGCCCTGTGTCTTATTAATCAGGCTTAAATTTTGGAAGTGTACTAATGAGCATTATCCTACTAATCAAATATAATCTATTGAATTGGACACCCTACCACAGAAGTATTTATTCCATTCTCTTTATTTGTAATGAAAAAGCACACGATTATAAACAGCATATGTGAATTTTTTCTATACATATGACCAGTTACAATTTGTTCATAATAGGATATGTTCTATGCATGTATGAAATACTATATTAAGGCTTGGATCCACCAAAAGTACAATGATATAAAGGTAATAATTCATAGAAGTTACTAACTTATTTTCTCATATCAAATTAGAATGAATAATCAAAAATGTATTCTACAGTCAACAGATGGCTAAATTAATGGTAGCCATATGACAACCAGGCAAGAGATTATGATTGGGGACACTTAAACCTATTTCTGTTATTAAAAACAACATAAATGCAGGTGCAAATGAAAATGAAGCATTGGCTTTAAACTTTATTACTAAACAAAATTTAAATAGTAAGAATGACTTTGTAGGGCATTGATTTTAAAAGATCCTGATTAACAACTAATTTATTCAATGAGGATATTTTTGCAATCCCCCACCTGGTGCCTAGCATTATGTTGTCATGGGGAAAACTAAGATGATTAAGATAAAAATTTTGCCCAAAGGAGCTTCCAGTTCAGAGGAAGAAATCCAAGTGAAGAAATAACAGCCATAAAATCTAGGTAAGTACTACAATAAAGATACAAATTACTATGATAGCACCAACGAATAGAAACCTAATTCTGCTGAGGCAAGGGAATGTGTGGCTAAGATTAAGGTATGGGACATAAAAGGGAGAACAAGCTGGGTTTTTCAGACATCTAAGATGTAGAAAGGAATTCCAAATAAAGGAGCACACTAGGCTAAGTAGTGGCAGCCTGGACTCTGTGGTAAGTTCCAGAATGAACCAGGGGAAGCTGGAAAGGTAGCCCAAAGCCAGTACTGAACTTCAGTAATGTCCGTGCTCCTATATGAAATTCCATTTTTCAATTTTCTATGACTCTGATATTAAATTTCATTTAAAACAGAGAATTAGTAATGATGGCTCCAAATGGGCTAGGTCACTCATTTTTTTTAAAATTGCTATCATCTTCATAATTGCTTGATAGAGCAGTATGTCACAGAATCCTACTGTGTTGAGAACCTGGGTCCCTCCTCTGGACAGGATAAATCATATCCTTTTATTGATTGTCAGCTTTTTATTCATCAGTAAAATGATGAAGAGAGGTTGAATTTTGCCTTAACGTTTTTGCAACTCCAACACTCTGATTCCCGTTGAACTGAGTTTCAATCCTGAAAGAAAATCCATTACAAGCAAATTGTTCTCCTTTTTTTTTTTTGTTAAAAAAAGAAGAAGAAGAAGAAGAAGAAGAAGAAGAAGAAGAAGAAGAAGAAGAAGAAGAAGAAGAAGAAGAAAGGCAGTTGAGTAAAAATACAAGGGCAGGGATTCAGAGGTCAAAAGGAGTACTCAAAAAGCTAACAACTTCTGTAAAATGACAGAATCTGCTTTTCCAGTTGCTGCGTATGGAAATTAAAGTATATTTTCAAGTTTTCCTTTCATATATAGAGTAACTCAAACTCTCTGTCTCGGGAGATTTAGATGAGCAAGAATATTTAATATTAATAACCCATTATGGTAAGAGACAGCATGAATAGAGAGGCATTGGCTTTTTTATTAGATGCACATACATTCCATCCTGGCTCCATCAGGTGTGTGGTCTTGGTCAAACTTCATGCCTTCCTCTAAGCTCCAGCTTCTTGGTTTAGAACAATTGGATAAGAAAGCTGAAACCATCTCATGGTGCTGTGGCTAAGAGCAGGAGGGAGCCAGAGTAATCACCAGTGCAGGCTGGGCAGAGCAGAGGGCTGTCGGCACACATCCACAGCTTTGTAACTCATCATGATGTCTGCATAATGGGCTTTCCACAGGGAGGGATATGCTATGCAGGAACACAGATTGTGATAATACTTAACTTTAGATGAATTTTAGAGCTAAGTGCAGTGGCACAAGCCTGTAATCCCAGAGACGCAGGAGGCTAAGTCAGGAGGATTGAGAGTTCAAAGCCAGCCTCAGCAAAAGTTGAGGCACTTAGCAACTCAGTAAGACCCTGTCTCTAAATAAAATACAAAATAGGGCTGAGGCTGTGGCTCAGTGGTTGAGTGCCCCTGAGTTCAATCCCTAGTACCAAAAAGAAGAAGAAGGAAGGAAGGGAGGAAGTTTGGAAGGGAGGATGAAAGGAAGATGAGTCTTAATTGGAATTCTTTATAAAGAAAATTTTAATTTTCAAATTTCAAAACACTAAGTTTTGAGGCAAGCCAAAAAGCTTTTCCTACTACTCCTGCTGTTTGTATCTTAAATGTCCCCCAAAGGCCAGTGTTTTAAAGACTTTGTCCCTGGCTGATAAGCATGATCAGGAACTTATGAAACCCTTGAGAGGTAGGAATCAGTGGAAGGAAGTGAGTTCACCCAAGGCATGAAAAATATCTCTCTCTCTCTCTCTCTCTCTCTCTCTCTCTCTCTCTCTCTCTCTCTCTCTCTCCTTCCTGCTTCCTAGTGGCTGTCAGGAAGTGAGCAGCAGCTTTACTTTGCCATATGCTTCCTCTGTGTTTGCCTCACCAATGGCACCCCAAAAATGGAGTCAAGTGACCATGAAGTGAAATCCTTGAAACTATGAACCAAAATAAACCTTTCCTCCTTTAAGCTGTTTGTCTCAGGTATTTTATCACCATTACAGAAATGTGACTTTTTTTTTTTACTGAAAATAATATCTCTCAACCTCCAGGTATTAATTATGACAATGATTTTAACTCTCTGCTTGTAAGAGCATAACTATGTTGACCTTGACATTGCCATATTTTTTTTCTAAAAAGAAACAAGATTTTTCTCACAACTCGGTTTTTGTTTCATAGAAGGAACATATTCCAACACCTCTCTTTTTAAACAAAAGGTAAATAACAAGGGCTTAGGGCTAACAAAGCTCTAGTATAGTTGTATAAAAATCTCAAAGACAGAAATTGATACTAGGTTGATATTGCATAAATCTGCCTTCTGTAGAATATTTAATTCTTGAACAATTTATCAAGATTTGGAAGAAATTATTCTTCTGGTTCCATACATGAGAATAACTTAGCCAACTCTTAATTATCGGAACTATTATTGAAAATAAACATGTATATGCACTCTTAAAAGGTGACTATCCAAAATTCATTCATTTTTTATGAGAGAATATCTTTTCAGCCATCTGTGAATAACAGGATGTTCAAGATGAGGGGAGCAGGACATATCTGACCAAGTCGCTGGTCTACAAGCTCATCATCCATTAGGATCAACAAGGGCATACAAGAGAGCACTATCCCCGATAGTTTAGGAATGAAATTAGTAATAAATATTGTGAGAGACCAGAGAATGGAAAGGTCCTGTCAGAGTCTGTGATCAAAATAATCATTATGAATGTGACATCCCTGAACTTGATTAGAAACAATGAGTAGGACTTTGACAAATGGTGAGAAGAGGAAATGGTTAGCGATACTGTTGAGCAGGACAGCAGAAGATATTCAATGACATGTGTGGAGATCAGCAAATTAGGAAAGATGTTTATATCTATAACCATACTACATTAATCAAATCTTCTGTAGTTGTCAACATTTTAGCCTGTCCAATGGAAGTTGGGACAGTGCTGAGCACTTGCAGGGACTCAAAGATATTAATAAATAATTTACACCACAAATTTTACCCTTAGGAATAATAAGACTTAAAATATTATTTTCTATCATGTACTGAAATATCTTATCTGGATATTTATACATTAGCTTACAAAAAAGCAAAGAAAAAGAAAAAAAGAACTGGCTTATTGGTTCTGAAAAAGGAGTGGAAACTTTGTAGCATCCTAGGAGTGCATGCAATATTTGTCAAGATCTTTCCATAAATTCTGCAGAAGCTTAAATAAGTGGGTAAACATGCATCTGATGCTCTGCCAAAAGGGTACCTTCCTGTTCCAGAATAAAATGAGTATATTATTTTGAAACTTTCTTATCTCTTTTTTTCTTCTTCTGAAAATTTTCCATACCACCACTCTTTAGGCAGGCATGGGCAATGGAGTAACAAACGTTTCAAGAAATGTGATTTCTTCTAGCTAACCTAAAAACAAGTCTACTTTACAAATAAATATGCACTTCAAAGAAGTCTTTTTCAAATTTTCCCTTAAATAACAGAATCTCTTCAACTTCATGTCAAGTTGACATCAAAAGCGTACAATTATTGAATTGTTTTTCCTGTTTGGAGCAATTCAGCTAACAGTTACTAGTGTAGTTCATTTCAAAGACTCATGAGACAAATAAAAGAGATCTATTTAGGCTAATCTTCTCCTCCGAGAACAACCTGAGGGAGTCTTGACCATGGATAATGGGTAATGTCTGCATAAGATAATGTCCCTTTAACTTCAGGGCAAGGAAATAAGTGTGCCCATGCCTAAACAATCCATCTGTAACCTGCTGTTTTAATTACTGGGAACTGCAGTGCAAATGGCACAAATAACATAATGTTATAGGTAAGAGGAGGAAATTTCCTTAATTTCTTAATTGACCTTCATAGAATTTTTATGTCCTAAAATAGATGGACTGTATCAATGTTCAGACAATGTTCAGAAATAATATTAAGTCACTACAATTTTTCTTTGCTGAGAAATTTTTAGTGATCCATGTTATATTAAGAGAGCTTAAAAACAGACCCATTGATTTCTTTATTTTTTTTATTCTGCTGATATTTTTATTAATTCTAATCATTATATTTCTTTTACTTCATTGTTTTATCAGTTTTGCCTTTAGCAACAATTTTTATACATTGATATTTTAACCATTTTTATTTAAGTTTTAACTAAATTTCCATCTCCATATCTTATGTATGTTGCACAGGTTTAAGGTACAACATAGCTTTTCATAGCGTTGTCCAAAAAGAACAAATGCTACATAAAAACATTGTACAGACCAATGTAATCCTCCCTGAGTAGCATCTTCTATCATCAGAGGTTAGTAAACTTTCTGGACAAAGCTAGACAGGAAATATTTTAGACTCTGTGGCTCATCCAGTCTCTGTCCATAGGATGAGAGGACAGTAAGATAAAGAAGTTCATGGGAACAAAGGAGCTAGATAACAAAAAGAAAATAAATTAATGTTTTAAAATTGGCTTTCAGCTCAATATGAGTTTTTTAAAATTTTGTTTGTATCCTAATTAGGGAATCATTGTGTATTTTCATAGGGTTAATAGTTAAAATAACAAATAAGAATAATCAACTTTACATGTCAAATCTAGCACATTCTTCATCCTCAATATGAGTCAAGTATATATTCCTTGATCTCGTTTTACACACAGATTGTTTCACAGGTTCAAGCCTATTTCTCCATCTCTGATTCCATATTCCCATCATTCACTACTATTCTTTCTTTTCCATGAGTCTCCCCTCCCAACCTCATGGCTGCCTTTTTTTTTTTTCTTTCAACAGCTGAGTTTTATGTCTGCTATTATTTTCTATCATGTACTGTCTCTTACTTAGGAACTCACCTTCTGGATCCTCATTGCTTTTGCTTTTGTCATTTTTCTAATGCAACATTTATGAAGTGGAATTGCAATTATTTGCCTTTTTATTTTTTCAATAAACTAAATTTCTTGAGAACAGCAATCATGTGTGATTAAAATTTTTATGCATGTTGGCACTTTCTGAAATAGCAGGCACATAATAGGCCCTGAATAGATATTAAATTAAATAATTAACACAAAAAATATAAAGTACCCATGAAAATATCAACCAAGGAAACAACTGTATAAACTTAAATTTTTATACAGCTTAATACAAGATCCATTAGTTCTTCTAAAATCTTGTGTGTTTGTTTGTTTGTTTGTTTTATACTGGGGATTGAACTCAGGGGCACTTGTCCACAGAGCCACATCCCCAGCCCTATTTTGTATTTGATTTAGAGACAGGGTCTCAGTGAGTTGCTTAGCGCCTCACTGTTGCTGAGGCTGGCTTTGAACTCACAATCCTCCTGTCTCCGCCTCCTGAGCTGCTGGGATTATAGGAGTGTGCCACTGGCCCCACGTTATTCTTCTTTAAAGTCCAAACAAGGAGTATTTTTATATGTAAATAGAAACTGTTTGCTTGTCTTTGCTTAGCAATGGCCAAGAATAAGTAAAAAAAAAAATGAGCCTATTAACCTTTAAATTTAAAAGTAAATTTATACAAACATAATTTTTATTATGTGTATGTGTGTATATGTATAATGCATTCATAATATGTATGTAAATTGAAGTGGATTTTCACTTTTCCATGGTACTTAAAAAGAAGTCTTTTTTATCACTGCAATTAGCATCAGCAGCTCCTAATACCAACTAAAATTATTAGAAAATAAATTTTAGAATAATACATCATAAATACACATACTTCTCTGCATCTTATGGCTAGTTATTGTTTTGTTGTTGTTGTTGTTGTACTTTTGTTGTTGTTTCCATGGTCTGAATTCCAACTAGAAGAAATGTTTAATCTTAAAGAATACAGAACACTAATACTTTTATCTTGAATAGATTGCTGGCTAAGAATTACTGTCAGCTTAGTTATTAGAGATTTTTCCTCCTTCTCAGTTGGCAGAAATGTAGCTATTATAGGTCTTTTGAAGACCTCTGGTGGTAAAAAGGAAGCATTGTTCAACTCACAATTCAGAAGTTAAATTCATCTGAATACACAATTTATTCTGATCTTTCATTTCTATTTTGCATAGAAATAGTTCACAAACTGTTTCCCAAGATGTGCATTTCTGTTTTAATAATAACTTGAGTCTTAATTTTTTCAACTATTATGTTGCGAGCTGTCCATGGGCTGTGTGTGTGTGAACTATGCGCATTTGAGTGTATGAGGGAACTGGTCTGATGTTGCTGCCTGATTGGGCTGTGTGATGTAAGTGTGCCTTTTCTCTTGCTCTGCCGATGATTCCACACAACACCCTAGATTGGTGTGACTTTTCAAGATGTCAGTCAATCTGCTGACCACAAGACATCTCTACCCTTTGAAACCCAATCCCTTGCCTTTTTGGGGTGGAACTTTTTCATCTTTTCCCCAATAAATAGAGGATTTGGGGTGTGCACAGTCTCTTGCTTCTTCCAGCACTGGAGCTGACCCTTGGGGTCACGAACCAAGTCATACTGCCTTTGAAACTTATATTTATGTGCTGTATGGCTTCTTCACTGTTTTCTTAGTTATTGATACAACCAGGTCTTTTGAAACCTGTTCATATCGCCAGCCAGGCCAGCTGGTGATACTATAAATTGAACAAAAACAATATCATCAATAACACCCTCGGAATAAACATAATAATGATACTCCAATTGAGACATCTTCAAAGTTTAAATATTTGTCACATAAATAGGAAAATTTATTCTATAATGCTTTTGAGTATTGAAGTTTTACCAAACAAAGAAGAAAATTTTTCTATTTAAGCTATGCTCTTTGCAAAAAAAAAAAAAAATGGGAAGAAAAATTTACAAGTTTAAACTTTGAAGCTCTGGCAAAATAGCCATTTATCAAGCAAGCAACAAAAGGAATCTTTCATACTTGACCAAGTAACCTCTGCAGATTTTCCTACTTCAAGATTTTAGGATTCCTAATCTATAATTACTCCCTTACAAACAAATTCATCTTAATAGTTTCGCAAAGACAAGAGCTATATGCTTCACTTTTTATGTAAACTTAGGCTAGTTCTCTGTCTCTCTGGCACTCAGTTGTCTTCTATGGAAAAATTAAGAGATGGTGATTGACTAAAATTTTGAGAATCAGAAGCTAGATACAATGCAGTATTTATAGGACTTGAAATAACAAAATTCTGGCATAATTTGTGTGATATAGGGGATGTTACTAAATTTTTTGAGGCTCAAATACATTGTCTGTAAAATGGGAGATATCTAAGCCCAAATACCTGCTTAGTGCTTCAATTCCTTCTACAGCACATTTACAAATATGTCAAATCCTCTTCATTATTGGTATAAAATTATTTTTAATAAAAATATCACTAAAATTTATCTTCCTTCCATTTTAATTTTGTAGCATGGGTAACCTTTAGAAGGCAAGTGGCCTCTCATTTTCCATTTGACTTCTCATTTTATGTTTAAGAAATGGCTCACCATTCTAGTTTGCTAAATTTCCTTCAACTCTCCTCATATGACCCAAGAGTTTTGCTTTTCACTTTTCTTATCATTCTTTATAAGCTGACTCCTATAGGTCTGGCATAGTTTTGTTTTTTTTTTTAAAATAAGCATTATGGCAAAATGGAAGATTATTAACATTGGTAAGAAAGGTTGAGTTTTCTTCTAATAACCTCAAAACTCCTAAAGGGCCCAGTTGAGTGAGATGAGGAAGAAGTAGGAATATATAAAGTTAAAATACATTACCATTTCTCAAAATCTTCCACGTATAGTTCCCATAACTACAATCTAAATTAAGAAGGGCAACCTGGAAAAATGTGGAATTATTGTACCAGCTCAACACAATTTTTTTTGGTGGCCTGAAAAACTTGTCATTTTTTAATAGAGAATTAAACTTCCCAAGGTTTTACTAATCTAGGAGTTTCTAGTAATTGAAGTAAAAAGGTCATATTGTTATCCTTCTGTATATAAAATACACTCTCTGTATGTATAATATTTTAGTATAAATACCTGTTTTGCTTAGATTTTTTTTTACCATTGTACATAATTATCTCTCTGTCAAGGTGAAAAATAGAGCTTAAAATTTCAACTCTAATATTTGTTACAAACAATATTATTAATCAATGAGCAATTACAAAACACAGAGTAAAACCAGAGCATAGGATCAGACTTTAGAAATTGTAGCTAAGAAGGGGTCTTTGTTATCTTAGCACAATACTTAGGCATTTTTAATTGCTACCAATTAACAAAAAGAATAAAATATGCCCACAAAAGTGCTAATACAAAATTCAACTACTATAAATGTTAAACCTTCATCCTGGAATAAAATCGAGGTAGCTGGTAATAAGGTCAGAACTCTGTCTCATCCTCCCTCCAAGTAAGACAACAGATAAAGAACAGAGCTTGACTGGAAAACCCAGCCTGGGAACCAAAACCCTTCTGTACTTCAGTTGTCTCATTTGTAAAACCCACTTGCTTTGCAGATTTTCTGTGAAGATTAAGAGACAACATCAATCAGAGTCTCATAATATAGTGAATATTATTCTTCATTCCTTCCACTGCTTTCTTCAAAAGAAAATATTACGTGAAAAGAAATCTTCAAAGAAAATATTATGTGAATTCCCTATCTTTTTTCCTTTAGGTTGATTCAAAATTAGGGCTAGTAGGCACCAGGTAAGTTTGGCTTTTGTGACCCTGAAAGAGAGCACCTCTGGGCCTTCTGGTTTCCTGGGTGAGGCTGGTCTACGTGTGCTGCTTCTCAGGAACTGTCGTCCCCTCTAGTCCTGATATCCCTGGTAGTCACAGTCCTGTGGTTATTGTCCTGGAGAGCTGAGCTCCCAGGGTTTGTGTTTTGCCAGACTCCCACTTCCTGGTTTGCCAGCTCCTTCCACTGAGCAAGAAGGAGGGGTTACTCCTCTACCCCTCTGGCAATGGTGAAGAAGCCTCCAGGTACTCTAGATACAGCTTTCAACTGAGCTGCTCTGTTCTAACCCATGGGATCTATGCTTTTCCCACAGCTTGGAGAGCCCTGTTTCACAAACTTGAGTGATCATCTGACTCATCCAGGGACTCAATGAAAAGTGGAGACCCCTGGCATTCTTTCCTAGATGTTTGTCTGGAGTACTTTGGGGTACATCTCAGGGGTCTGATTTAACAATGATCTCCGGTGACACTTGTAACTTGGAAGTTTGAGAAACATCACTCTACAGAAGTATTTGTCAAAGTGGGGTCTGTGGAATAATCTGCTGAAATATCAGCCTGGGAGCATGTTAAAGATTAGCCCAGTGGTAGAATGCTTACCTGGATGTGCAAGTATTTGCATTCAAGTCCTACCACCTCATCAGAAATAAGTAAATAAAATCAGATGGTCAGGCTTGATCCATATTGTGAGCTTCATGCTAGTGAGGGTCATGCTTGTCTGGCTAACATGATACTCTTAGTGCCTGGAGAAGTACTTTTCACAAAATGGAAGAATGGAGACCATCTAGTTCACAGATAATGGAAACTGTTAGTAGAAATGATAAGATGAAGTAGAAAGTGGCAAGAAGTGAACACATTTTGCTATGCTTCACAAATAAATACACAAAACATTTGATTTCAGTTTAAACATTAAAGTATGCATTTTAATCTTCTTTGGAAATAATATCATGGATAAATGTCATCTTCATTTCTCATTTGTAGAATAGATTTTACAAGAAAATTTTATTTTACTATTCATTTTTTTTTGAAATAGAGTTGCACTCAGAATCATAAATAACACAAAAAGCTGAAAGCAAATATAATTTGTTGTTGCCAAAATTGTGTAATTTACAAGAACTCACTTCTAAAACCAAATTGCCTTGCAAATTAAGTACAAAGACTTAAGTAAATCTCATTTAAAATGGTCTACAAATGATAAATCTTAACATAGTGCATGTTTCTATTTCATAAAAGAGAAACAAATATTGCTTAATTATAAAAAATGATAGGTAGACAGATATTTTTATAGAATAAGTAGCACCATACAAAAATTTCCATTATTTAATTATTTATATCCCCTAAAAATTAAGATTTTTAAAATTCAATTAGAGATTATCTTTCCTATAAATAAATATAATGATACAGAATTGAATAGAGAATTTTTGCTCTTGTGATATAGAGCACAATGTTTAAAAACCTTATTTTAGGTCTTGATAAAAAGAAAAACATGAAGATCTTGATAAAAATGTTTCTATAAAGGTGTTTTGCAAAAAAGAAAAAGAGCAACTAAACTGCACGTGAATCAAATATATTCTTTGGATTAGGCAGACAAATGCAACTTTTAGGACCATATCTTACTATGGCTTCATTTCTTTGGTTCATAGGTAGCTTCCTTTTCTTCAATAAAATGAGTTAATTTTACCATCCTTCCACCCAAGTAACCAGGTTATCCAGAGGAGCAGTGGTTTTAGGAGGAAATTTACTCAAAATTACTTCTCCATTAAAATAGCTACAAATGCATATTGTTAATGTTCAAGCAGAATTTGCATAAACATTGAAGAGACATTATGGAAAGCAAGAACTTTTTTATTGAAAAATTTTAAGTACAAAAGTCACCTTTCAAATGGTTAATTAAAAATTATAATCTTGGTGAATGAAAACACTGTAATAGGACATATTACATTTTCAAAGATCATGTGAAGCTGGCTAAAAAACTGTTATCCTAATTTTCAAATGAGAAAATCAAAGTTCAGAGAAGTTAGGTGTCTATTCCAAAATCCAGTTCCTAGCAAGAACAAGGCTGAAACTTGCACCAAGACCTTCTGACTCCAAAATCATAAAACTTGAATTTTCAGCAGAAAATTCCTAGTAAGTTACTAAAATCATAATGTTGAAAAGAAACATTAGCTCAGAAACCAGTGATTACATAGTCTACCCAGGTCTTGCTCTATTAATTTAGTGAGTTTCAGGGCTTTCAACAGCTTCATTAAAGTTTAAATACCTGCAGTCTTTTTTGGATCTTTTCAATATTTAACTTTATCCTATAACTAGAGCTACCCACGAGAAACTTTGTGATGATGAAAACATATATCTTCCCTATGCAAAATGGTAGCTTACAGCTTCATATGCACATTGAGAACTTGAAATGTAGCTAATATGGCTAAGAAGACAAATTCTCATTTTTACTTAATTTTTACTAATTTTAATTTAAATTGCATATGTTACTATTGGCTTTCACATTGGATAATCAACTATAGCCTTATGGTGTTATAGTTTTATGATTTGATCAATGAGAAATACGAAAGTAAAAATATTTTTAGAAAATGAAATGGCCACAAAACAAAGTAAGATGACTGGCCGTCTCTATAGTACAGGAATGAAATTGAAACACAGAACTATTGCAGAACTATAATCAAAGGCCAGCCGAGTTTGGTGTCTGCTGACCTAGCTGAGAATTCCCAGTTCAGGAAATATTAGAAACAATCCATGAGGAAGTCAATCCATGCCAGATCAGGCAATAAGACAAATTTCATTACTTATATCTTAGTTACTCAAGAGGCAGAGGCAGGAGAATCACAAATTTGAGGCCAGCATGGGCAACTTAGTGATACTCTGTCTCAAAATAAAATAATAAAAAGGACCAGGGACTTAACTCAGTGGTAGAGCACCTGCCAAGCTTGCTTGAGGCCCTGTATTACATCCCAAGAACTGCGGAAAAACAAGGGAAGTTGAAGCAAGCAAGCACAGCCTACAGGCCAGGATCTGGGCCACATTACGAACCCACTTAATGACTGCACTCTCCATGTACCCAGTAAGTCTCTGGAACAGGATCTATGAATTATAAATGGTTTTGTTTCAATCTTAGAGTTCTGGAGAGTGTGGTAGAAACAATTGTAAAACTGATAATGAGAAAGGGTAAAGGCACAGTGAGAAAAAAAATTTAAACCTCCTACTCAGTACAAACTTATAAATAATGAATAGGTAGCTCACAACATTTTTTAACAAGCTGTTAAAGTCACTCCAGGTAAAATAAACACATGGTAATCTGAAAATATCTTTAGAATAAATATAACATTCTTACAGAACAAAGGAAATAAATAGCATTCATTAAGACAGAATGAGGAATTATGAAAGCAACTTTACGAATGGGTAGTTTAAAAGAGCACACTAGAAACCCTAAGAAGCGACGAAATAAATTCATTGAACCTGAACACTTAAATATGAGGTGAATTCCAGTCTTATGTATGATTTTTTAAAAAAGTAAATTCAAAAACTATTGCTGTAATTTTGAATCATAAATGTCCTATATGTTAAAGGCTTTGTGCTGCTGGGAGTGGGTAGAGCCGTTAGGGATGGCACCTATTGAGAGGTTTTAATTTGTGTGTGTGGGGGGGGGAGGGAAGGGACTTGAAAGGGTTTGTGGACAGATATCTCTCTCTCCTCCCTTCTGGTCACCAGGTGATAGTGTTGCCCCTCATTGTCATGTGCTGCCTTTATCATAGGCCCACTGCAGAAGAGCCTATTGATCGTGGATTGGAACCTCTGAAAACTTGAGCCAAAATAAGTATTTTCTCTTTACAAGTTGATTATTTCAGATATTTGTTATAGTAACAGAAAGGGGACTAACATGCTAATATCGAAAAATTCATCTAGCATATACATGAAAGAGATAAAACAGAAAATTTGGAAAGCAAATAAAAAATAATAGCTCAGGAGGCTCCAGCATGCATGTGCCAGTAATTGCAGAAAAGAAAGAATAAAGTAAAAACATTAATCAAAATGGCTATATAATGTTTTTACAAAATAATAGACATATAAACAAACATATTTTAGCTAGATGCTTTCTCCAATTAACATACTATTAAAATGACTTGGAAAGTTTACCAGTAAAGAGATTGATAAGGATTCTCCAGGAGTAGAATAACCAGAAACACATAATAAAGAACATAATAAATATGGAATTATAGATAAAGTTTATTATTAATGAATGATCTGGCTCCACTTGAAAAGTGGGGAATGGGATATCATAGTTTTTCTCCTACAAGTTCAAGGAGTCTGCATTGTTTATACATGATTTATTGATGAGAGGATCAATAGCACTTTCTGTATCCAACTATTATTTCAGCAAATAACAGTGTAACCTTGGTAGGTTTCACTAGCACAGACACAAAAGGAAATACAATTATCAGTCTACATTTCATGGACAATGTGTCCCTGCCTGCACCTTTGATGGACAGATTGCAAAGTCTGTAGGGGAGACAAAATTAGTGGAATTTGGCTGATATTTGTTTATATCTAACACAACAGTATTCAACTTCAGACATTTAGAAAAAAAATAGAATTACATGTAATTTGATGAAGATATTTCTTCTTAGATATTTTTTGCTACTTTTTAAGGTTATATTGCTAAATATAATTTTCCAGGTAATGATTTTGAGATTGCTTATTGATAAATATTGCCTTTAAATAATAAATCAATTATATCTAGTATTATATCTGTATTTGCATAGCCTACCCTCCATAATAAGAATTTTCTCAATTTCCATTATAATATCTGCATAATTCCCCATGGCTGGTCTTGGAAAAATCTTGATTTCAAATTAATTGATAGGCTATATTTTCTTAAGAATCTATGCTTTCATGGACAACATATAAAGTCATAGAGAAGTAAAAATGATGCAAATAGCAAAGTTGCATAAAAATAATTAAATATTATTGATTCATTAATTGTTTAGCCACAGAGAAATAATGGAATTAATTATAGTATCCAACAAAATATTTTACAGTTATTGAAAGCTAGACTGGAGAAATTTATGACAGTAAAGGAAGAATATGATTTATTCTGAGGAAAAAAGCATAATTTGATATTATTTATCCACAACTATGAAAATTCCTAAAGATAGGTTTAAATAAAAGAATTAGAAGGAAATATACTGAAAATTAAAAGATAACTGCCTTTGAGGAAATTTACAGTGCTTTTTTTCTCTTATTTTTTTCTTTGCATTTTCTAAACTTTCTATACTTAAAAAAAGTTCTAAAAATGAGAAACTGTATTGCTTTTATTTTTTTTAGCTAGATATCTGCAGCATGGTTTTATTAATTTATGACAAAGCCATTTTCTGATCTGAGAAGTGACCTCACAAAATAAGTATGAGAATTCTAAACCCAAATATTCGTTTGTTGAAATTACTTATGATTTTGAAATTTTCACTACTAGAGTAAGTAAGCCAATGCCAACATATAAGAAAAGGTAAAATGTAGAAAACTTGTCATTCTTCATTTGCATCAGTCATAGAGTGCCCTGTGGGCAGCATAAAAAGTGCTACTTCTAAGCCTTCACTTTCAGATTCCAAATTATCAAATGACAATATGTCCAGAAAAAAAGTCATTTCTAATATGCTGCATGGTAATTTAGGCAGGTTAGGTAATTAAGAAGTAAATGAGTAATGCTTTATATGTTTATAGAATTCACAGAGAATAAGTTATGCATAGAACTGGGGTTTAACTAAATTTTTAAATAACTTTTATTAAATGAAAAATATTATATCAAAGTTATCACTTTCACTTTAAATGGTTTATTTTAGTAATCACTGTTTGAGGAACAGCTTTTTAAACATGTTTTAGGTTCTTTGCCATGCAAAACACATAATATCTAACATCAGGTACGTTCTTAATTTAGCTGGATAAGCAGTAATACCATTTGAATTTACCTTGGCCATTTCCAAATATGAAATTTACAATTTAAAACCCAAGCAATACTCAAAGAACACACAATTTAATCCATATTTTAGTTCTCAGGGCAAAGAGATTTCCAAGATAGCAAAGGACAGAGTTTCTTTTCCAAATAGTTTAAACATTTGATAGACTATTCTAAAGTAGCAGATAAATTGAATCCAAATAATTGCTATTTCATACAACAAAGCTAGAGTAGCACTTTCAAAATAAAACATATCTTCATGACCGAATGTGAGAACATCAGGGTCTGTTTCTATAATAGAGATAGCCAAAGGAGGAGAAAATACATACCTCATTCTTACTCATATTAATGTACATAAAGTTTTATTTATTTTTTAAAGCAACAGACCTAAGACAAGAATGTGCTATAAAACAATATACTACATGACCTAGAACAATTCATCTTTTTACTCCCTGAGTAGCAACTGAAAGCAAAATACAACTTATCATAACCTTATTTGGGGACACTAATAATTAGTACATAATTTAATTTCCTATAATAATCTAAAATCTCATTTTCTAATAAAGCTCTCAATTCTTCTATTTCATATTGTATATTTTCTGAAGTCAAATTATTCTTCATAATATACAAATACTTGATTAGAAAACATCTGTATACTTCAAAAGGAAAATAAACTATACTATGGGGAAGGAAAGAGTACAGAATTAAAAGTAGAGAGGAAAACTAGGTAGTGAGTAGATTTAAAGTATGTGACACCATCCACAGAAAAATTATATGATAAAGAAATACTTCAAGGGCTGGGGATGTGGCTGAAGCAGTAGCACACTCTCCTGGCATGCGTGCAGCCCAGGTTCGATCCTCAGCACCACATAGAAGCAAAGATGTTGTGTCCGCCGAAAACTAAAAAAGAAATATTAAAAAAAGAAATACTTCAATAACAATTAAAAATATTCTAACAATGTCTGAGATCAGAATACAATCTCTAGCTGAATTCTGTATGGTTAAGGTTTTTTCAATGACTAAGAATTTCACAAACAAAGAATCTTCGTTTTGAATATAAGAAAATAATGATCTTTTCCTTTTGGTGTTGAAATTGAAGAAGACTGGATTTTAATTAAAACACATATTTCAGAAGTTGTTTTAACACACACTTTCTCTATGTTCATTCATTTTCAGGTGATTTGCCTCTTTCACTCCAAGTAAGGAATATAGTTAACAAAATCAGTTAATTTAAATAGTTTTATTGACCTCATGATAAAACTATTGTCTCATAGGTAGGACAATTTATGAACCTTCAGAATGAGAAATGAAGATATTGGATAAGAAAATGCTAAGTAGTTATGTGAGAAAAATTCCACTGTCATAATTGTCTATGGAGTAAAACTGTAGAATAAACTAAGTTTCTCTAACTGAAGATGACACTTAATTCCCCAAGGCTTTATAAATTTCCAGGGTTTTAAGAATTTTTACTTTTGAATTTTAAAGGAGAGCCTTTGATAGATAGAACTAGAGACTATCATGCTACATGAAATAAGCCAGTCCCCCAAAACCAAAGGCTGAATTTTGTTCTGATACACAGATGTTAACACACAATGGGGCTGGGCAAAGAATAGAAGTATTTGGGATTAGACAAAGGGAGATAAGGGGAAGGAAGCAGGGGATGGAAATAGGAAAGAGAGTAGAATGAATTGGACATAGCTGTCCTGTGGTAACATACCAATACATGACCAGTGTCACTCCGCATCATGTTCAACCACAAGAATGAGAAGTTGTACACCAACTGTACAATTCCATACTCCAAGTTGTACTCGTGTGTGTATAATATGTCAAAATACATTCTACTGTCATACATAACTAAAAAGAATAAATAAAAACTTAAAAATATAAATAAAGAAAGAAGAGCCTTGGAACTACTCTTTCTAGATACAGTTAGTGAACAAAATATTGTCTCATAGGATACTTTTGGGTATTTGCACAGAAAATAGAGAACCCTTTTTTAATCTGGCACTACATTTAAAAAAAAAAGAGATGTTTTTCCTTTAGTATGAAATCATGCCCTTTAGCATAAATCAAAGCAAAGGAATAATTTGGTCTTTTTCCTGATGATGATTCAGTCTGAATCCATCACCTAGCTCTTTCCTATCTGGGAAAAGTTTTCTATTTGTAGTTTTCGGTTAGCCTACCCTGCTCCATGTACACTAACTCCTTTTTGTTTCTAACCAACCCCAATGTTATATCTGTAGAGAGGCCTTCTCTGATAATGCTATAAAAAATAACTACTTCTGTTTACTTTCTGTATTATCACATTATGTTTTTCATACAATAGGGGTTCCATCTTGTTCATAATTGTATTCTCAGTACATGTCATGGTTCCTAGATTAGAGGTGTTGGATAGGAAGGAAATGAAAAAGGAAGAAAATGAGTTAATTGGATCTTTCTTATATCAAGTAATCTCTTGGACAGCAGAAATACAAAATTGAATCAGCTATGGTTGTAAGATATGGAAAATGACAAACCCCAAAATAGTGTGGCCTGGGAAGAGGGCGTGAGAAAGAAGGCAACACATTGATAACATTGATGCTTTCCTAGTGACAGGACAATCCCTGGGAAGGAGATATACATCAAGTCTATTATGTTAATCTCTGGAAGGAAGCCAAAGCATTGATCCTTCCCCAAATAAATTCTTTCCCAGTGACAGTACAATAGGACCCTGAAGGGAAAGAAAGAAGCAGCGAACACACACCCCAGACCCTCCATTCTTCCACAAGTAAAAATATTGCCTAGTAAAAACAATTTCAAATTCTCACAAACCTGCTTCCTGAGAGTCCAAACTGAAACGTTCTGTCAATAATTAAGTTACCTCTCAGTGTAACCTATGTAAGCATTACATTCCTCCTTTAGCAAGTGGCTCATTTTCCATCAGGAAATTGTGTCCATCAGTATGACTCTACTGCTGAATAAAGGCTGGGCTAACCCAGGGAGTGTACACCTGGCTCAGTCATTTTGTGCTAACAGTGGTATATTCAGGAAACTCACTGGGTCAGAACAATGCTATAAAAACTTAGGATCAAAGTATCAGGTTTTTGAAAGATCACCTGTGGATGGACAGAGAATGAAAAGTGACCGGAAAATGGAAACGATAGACAAGTCAAGTACTTACAAGGTTATTGCAGTAAAGTAAGCAAAATATTAAATATTCAGTAGCTCAGGAAGTTGAGGCAGGAGGATTGCAGGTTCAAAGCCAGCCTCAGCAACTTGGCAAGACCCTAGGTAAATTTGTGAGATCCTGTCTAAAAATCAAGCCCTGAAATAAGGATTCCAAAATGTTAAGGAAAATGAATTAGTGAGCTGTGAGCAATAAAGAAGGTGAAGAAATTTTGCACCTTCAAAACTAATGACAGGTTAGCGTTGGGTATGACACAAATAAAGATGACATGTACTGAGATGAGGATATAGTAAAAGGGCCATGTTGTTGAGAAAACTTAGGAGAGGAGAGATATTGTCTGTTAATGTTCTAATATGCTGAGTTTGAGCTGTCCATTAGATATTAAAGTTGGGAATTTCAGGAGCATTTAGATATTTATACCTCAGTGTTTAGGACAGAGAGAAGGGTTAAAAACTTGGGCTGGGCATCTTTGTTATATACAGAGAGAGTGCTAAAAGTCATCAGAAGATAGAAAATAAGCTAAGTAATCTAAATAGAATAAGAAAGCAATAAGGTTAAAAACTAAATCTGAAGGTTGTAAGTACATATTGGAGCTCACAGAAACACATGGAGCCACATGCCTGAGAAGGAGACTGACTTAGCACTCTGGAAAGGAAGAAAAAATTTCCACTGCACCTGGTAAAAGCAGTTGCCCATAACAGCATAATTATAAAGTAGAACAGCCCCCATGGGAAAGCCTTGTGCTGAATGAAAAGGCTGGAATAGAGCCATAAACTACTATCTTCTGAGTATTCTCTCTCTCTCTCTCTCTCTCTGTGTGTGTGTGTGTGTGTGTGTGTGTGAGAGAGAGAGAGAGAGAGAGAGAGAGAGAGAGAGAGAGAGAGAGAGAAAAGGAAAGAGAGAGGGAGAGAGACTTCAGCACATGTTATGCCATAAAGAAACAAATTAGTAACATTCACCAAAATGTAAATTTCTTTCCTAGGAAAATATCAGTAAAGTTGATATAATTCTGTGGGCTAGGATGGAAAATAAGACAGTAAGTGTTTGAACTCAGTCTGCTAATGTATATCTGATCCTCTTTCCTCCCAAAGGAATCTTTTTATCCTATAACTTCCCAACCTTGAGCTGTGAACATTACAAGTTAACATGGCATCTACTCTGCTGATATGTAAAAACCCTCCAGGATTAAAGCTTTATGGTTTTTAACATTAAAAGCTTTTTGTCTCAGCTCAAAACCTTGTTCTATTCCAAATCACCATGTTGATATTCATAATGATGATTTGAAATGAAATCTGGGATGACTTCTGAGACAGGGAATTTTGAATGAGAGCAAAAATTAAATGTGCTAATCACAGGTTTTTTGTTTTTTTTCTGAAACAGCAGGAGCAGTTGTCATCATTGTGCTTGATACTGAAGGTTCTGGCAAGACTTGTTCTTCACAGCAGACCTTTGTTTTACCTCTACTTATCCAAGAAGTGAGTCAGAAGTTTTTGAGAATGAACAAACTAAGTCATGTCAATTACACGTACGTATTCCATTTACTTGCAAATAGTGAAATCCAACTATGTCATAGGTGTCTGAACAGTCTTTTTGAAGCTAAAATATTTTTGAAGAACAATTCAATAGGATAGATACTGGAGAAAAATAACATTGTAAAAGTAAATCATTTAATTCTAAAAGGTTTTAAAACATTAGTATTGTATAGTCCTTCTTGAATCATCTATGTTAATGTTTCACTCAAACAAGTTTGTTGTGACCTAACTGCCACAATGGAGTTTCAGTGTTTTTATTCTGGTACTGGTGAATTGAGAAGTAACCCGATAAACCAGATAAAGTAAGCTGTCAAAGTAAGTTCTAGCCAATCTATTGCTCTTTTTGTTTTTTTGTTTCAACTTTTCAAATTGATGTTTCATTGTTTCATCTTTTCACACACACACACACACACACACACACACACGCACGCACGCACGCACACACTTCCCATCAATTAGACAAACTAATCAATCAATGACTCAGTAGTAACCCCTCTACATCTTCATTTTTTAAAATTAAGCTATAAGCTATAAGCCCTTGTGGGTTTTTTTTCCTCCCCTAATTAGGAAGTGCAGATGTTTTTAGGTTTCATTTTAGTTTGTTAATTTCTTTAGTAGCACTGAATATAAATGTTTTTCATAAGCTTATCCTTCCAGGTTTAGAAAAAATCGAATAATGAAACACTTGTTTTTAAAAGAATGGTAAATGTACACAAAAGAAAATGTTGAAAAATACCTAGGTATAGATGCTGGCCATATACAAGATATACAGATATCTTGTATATGCCCAGTAGAACATTTCATTGCTATTATAATGATGATGCCCATCATGATTCATGGATATTGAAACATTTTGAATTTAAAAAAAAAAGAAGAAAGCAAGTTAAAAAGCATCAAGCAAGGATGAGAAGCAGGGAATTGGAAGGAAATTTTTCAAAAAATTAAAATTGGTTTGTCTTGAGCCATCCATGGGCTATGTTTGTTAGCTATGTGCATTTGAGCAGATGAGGGGGCTAGTATGCCATTGCACGCTGATTGGGCTGTGTGACGCAAGTGTGCCTTTCTTCTCACTCTGCCTGTGATCATACACTGTACCTGAGATGGGTGTGACTTTCCAAGTTGTCAATCAATCTGCTGACCACAAGACAACACCAAGCAAGACTCCACCTTCCAAAACCCTATCCCTTGTCTTATTTGGGTTGAATATTCTATAGAATGTCTTTCCCCCCAATAAATAGGGGAGTTCCAGGTGCACTGTCACTCTTGCTCATTCTATCACTATCCAGCGTGGAGCTGACCCTTGGGGTCACTGAGAAGTCCCACCCTCGAAACTCATGTTAGTGGTTTGCATGGCTTCTTCGACATTTTCTCAGTTATTTCTGCATCCAGCTCCTCTGAACCCAGCACATCTCGGCAGCCTGGCAAGCTGGCAACAAGGTTACATTTTGAACAATGGAATTAGGAGTGATTCTTGCTGTTGTTTTAAAATATAACAAAAAATAGCATCGCTATTATAACAATTGGGATAAATGTCCCCTGGTGGGCACAGAATAGATACAGCTAGAATGTACTCATATAAATATAAGAAGACAAATAAGGAATCTGAAGAAGAAATAATCTGATCAGTTAATCAGTACAGATTACTTTCCACAGCATCGTTCCTAATATCTTGTTGGATTTTTTTTGAAATTGTATCTAATGAAATTTTAGTCAGCTTTTTAGTATTTATTAGTTCACCCATTTTTACATCATTATAATTTACTTTATCCTGAGTTTCTAAATAAATTGTACTGTATCCTGAGTTTCTAAATAAATTCTCTGTCTAGTTTCATTCCTTCTATCTGTTCTTGCACACTTGGGGTCTCTTAAAGAAAGACAGGTAAAAGAAACACAAACACAAATATGGAAAGAGCAGAGTGCCCCAGCAGGCTGTGTACTTTATATAGAACCCTACCTTTAGGGGCTTTTTATTTCAATAAATATAGTTCAACATAGATTTTTAAGCTTTCACGCAACTTAGTTTTGTATATCGTCCTTTAATTCTTCTGTGTTGAAATAAATAAATAAATAAAAACAGGTAGCTCTCTAGTAGGTGATGAGATGATAACAGTGAATCAGACAGTGTGTCTTCCCATATGTGGCTCACAGCCAGCTTTGTATTGCAAAGCTCCAGCTGGGTTTCCATGCTTCTTCAATCAATTATGCCTTTTTTTTTCATAGATCCCTGATATCAGGGCTCTTATCTATTCTACCTTCTAACACAAAAACCTTACACTAACCTAGAATTCCCTGGTAAACTGACCACTGTCATATGCATCCCCAAAAGCAGATAAAACCCACAATCGATGGACCTTTTCTAGTTCTCTGGCTAGTTCTGCCCAGTACTTATCCCCTTTCCCAACATCTGAATTTTTATTAGCAATTCTAACTCCAGAGAAGAAAAATGTCTTTTGAGGAAATGGCATTTGAGGTGGAACTTCAAAGAAATAAAAGAAAAGGATTCATTTCGATCTGTGGAAAACATATGAGAAAAGATATGGAGTCTGACTGATGAGGCAGAGAAGGATTATATGCAAAATATTCAAGCACTGCCAGTGCATAGAACCCCAAATGGAATGGGTACAATAAGAATATTAGAGATAGAGTGATCTTACTGGGTGTGGCAGCGTATTCCTATAATTTTAGCTGCTAGGGAGGCTGAGGTAGGAGGATCTCAAGTTCAAGACCAGCCTCAACAACTTAGCAAGGCCCTAAGCAAATTAGTGAGACCCTGTCTCAAAATAAAAAACAAAAAGGACCAGGGATGTGGGTCAGTGGTAAAATACTCCTGGGATAAATCACCAGTACCAAAAAAGAAAGGAAGAAAGGAGGGAGAGAGGGAAGCAGGGAAGGAAAGAAGGAAGGAGAAAAGAATAGAAAAGAAAAGAAATAAAGTGATCTCTATTCCACACTCAGATAAATGTTTTGGACTCCCACATGTGAGAGAGAACATGTAGTATTTGTCTTTCTGTGTCTGGATTATATATTAATATAATATAATCCATTATATTAATATAATATTATATAATATTAATATTAATATAATATGTTAATATTATATTAATATTCTTCAGTTCCATTCATTTTACTGCAAATTATAGGATATCATTTTTTCTGTGGCTGAGTAATATTCCATTGTGGATATTGTTCATTCATCACAATAACCTTGTATATATTGTATGAATAACTACACAAAGCTCAGAGTCTTCATACATAATGATAAACAGATGATAATTCTACTAGTCTTAGTTTGATCAGTACACATTTTATGTATGTTTTGAAATATTGCATTGTACCCCATAAATATGTGGTTCGTGTTAATCCAAAATTTTGAAATATTTAAGGAGATGGAGATGCTAAATATCCTGATTTTATCATTCCACATTGTATACATGTAAAGAATTATCATATTGTTCTTAATGAATATATACTGCTATTGGATTTTAGAAGAATTTGTTGCAGTGGCAAATAGCAATGGCCTCTTTTTATTCCATAATATCTGCTTCACCTCTTGCAGCGTACTTAATACATTACCTCGATCCACAGACACAATGAAGTGAGAGATAAGTTTAGCACAGAACTGGAATTTGAATCCAGATCTTTCTAACTTCAGGCCACTAGTTTTTACAGTAAGTAGCTTGGACAAGCCATGACATCTTCGGGCACCCTGGGAATCCTATTTCTCACATTTCTTTTTGGGGAAAATAGGTTACAACTTTCAAAAAATTAACTTTCAAATGAACTTCTAAACCATAACCTATTTAAAACCAGATGGAATTGACTATACAATTCTAAATGCTCTCTCTTCATATGCAAGATGATAGAGGTTTTTCTACAAAAATAGCAAAATTATAGTATGTGAATTCTTAGGGTAGAATGCATGTTCTTGTATAATATATTTTCTGATTCTAGTCTGTTAGGAAACTATAATTAGGCATTGTTTACTTATTGTTTTTTCTCTTCCACCAATTCATACTTCAACACATAGCTTAAGGTAATAGTCTATCTATGAAATAGACTATCCAAAAAGGAGGACATTTGAGGATAATTACACTGTATACACTTAACATTCACACTTACCATTCATTACCAAGTTTAGGTTCTGAAATTCTAATAACTCTTTATTTGAAACTTTCCCATATAAGTCTTTGTTTTATAAACTTTTCTCTATCTTATGGTGTATGAATTGTTAGTTTTCACTGTCTGAAAACCACACATATACACATACACATATGTCCACAACCATATCTATAATGCCAATCCAAGAACTACTTACTGAGGTCTTTTGTAATAGTGTTACACAAGCAGCTAAATGCCATGTTGCCTCTAGGACTCATGCTATGTGAACACAAAGCAGGATTTATGTTTTTTAACAGAATCAGATACTAAAAGTTAAGATAGTCCCCTGAATGGGACAATTATCTTCTTAAATGGAGACATTCACTCAGATAGTCACACTACTTAAATGCAATATATTTCATGTTTCTTCTATTTTCCTATGAGTGATTTATAGTTTTTGGTTTAAAAACACCTCAAGACATTATATTGGGGAATATCAAATTGTGAACTACTTAAAAAATAATAATATGGTTGGAAGCATTAGACTTCAAAGAGAAAATACATGAATTTAATATTGTCCTACATCAGTATATTTGATTTTAATAATCTATTATTACCTTCTTTGTGATCACAGAACCCATCTTCAAAATGAAGATAGTAAGCTGGGCATGGGGGTGCATGCCTATAATCCCACCAGCTCAGGAAACTGAGACAGGGCAATTTCAAAGCCAGCCTAGATAATTTAGCAAGACCCTAAACAACTTGACAAAATCCTATCTCAAAATAAATAAAACATAAAAAGTGCAATGGATGTGGCTCCGTGATGAGCACCTCTGGGTTCAATCCCTGGTACAAAAAAAAAAAAAAAAAAAAAAAAAAAAAAAAAAAAAAAAAAAAAAAAGAGCATAATAAGATAAAAAGAGGTAATTGCATTCATGCATTCATGACCCAAAGTATAAAATTACTGAATTTTCTGCAAACATAATACATTTTAATCCCTCTCTCAATCATGCTATTCCTCTAACCAGAAGTATACTTCCTTCTCTTCTCCATCTACTGGTATCTTATTTCACTTCTAAGACAATTCAAATGCTTTCTTCATGGGAACCTTCTCTGACTTCCCACCAGAACCACACCCCCACCCCAGCAAAACCTGAGGAGAGTCACTTGCTACTTCTCAAGTACTTTTTTGAAGAGACTTCTTAGCTAAAGTTTAGACTACACTGTTTCAATATTCCTTTGGATAGACTCAGTAAAATGTTTATGAGCTTGAGAGAGGAGCAATTTTCAGTATGATTTTTATACTGACCAAAATGTACACCATAACTAGAATCCAGTTTATTTTGAAATTTTTAAGTGTATTTTTCAATGTTAGCTGTCACGTTTTAGACCACAACCAAAAGTTTTCAAGTCAGAATTTCCCAAGATAAATTGCTCTAAAAAGCTATCTAGAATATTCTTTTTTATTGTTTTTTAAATATCCATTTTATTTTTTTAGCAACATGTTTTTCTTAAACATATTTACATCTAGAGAGGTTAATAATCATGGTTTTATTTTACTAGTGTACACTGAAAAGTGCTAAATTTCTCATTGAATCCCACCTCTGTAAGGAAAATAGGATGGGCTTTCACCATTTCTTCTTGTGATAGGGAAAATATTGATGTATGAATATTCAGAGCCACAATCTCATTTGTTCTCCTTATCCTGCTTGGTTTCTGAGCTCTACATTTTTATCAGTCATTTTTGTGGACAGAATTATGTTATATATATATTAATTGGCAGCACAAATACAATAATATATGGGTGCGTGTGTGTGTGTGTGTGTGTGTGTGTGTGTGTATTTCCTATATTAAGACAGGTAAGTTAACTTCTTCAGAGAAAAGAATACATTTGGAAAAAGAGGGAAGAGAAGAAAATAGAAAATCAAGAGAACAAGGGTATTCTGAGATTTCATAGACAGCATTTGGATTGGGACAGATAATGTAACAGAAAGTTCAAAGGGAGACAACCCAAGTGCAAGGTGAAGAGAAATTTGAAGGCAGCAGTCTTGCTATGATGAGTTTGGAAGGTGGCTTAGTATAGATTTTTAGAATATTTTGCAATGTTTCATGTGATAACCACTCTTAACATTTCTGAAGGAAATATGCAAAACTGATGACATAGTTTTTCAGTGTTTGGATGGAGTTCCTCATGCATGCCACACTCCGTGGGACACCATGCTGAGTTAGGCCATTTAATAGTTCAGCTTTCTTCAGGCTACTTACTGATACTTTGGTAATCATCTCTTTAGGGACCTCTCTTCCTTACTAGGGTATAATCCCTGTGTGAAAGGGCTTCTATTGTACTCTTCAGTGTAACCACCATCTAGGAGAAGTCAATAAACATTCACTGAATGAATGAATGACTGAATGTGCGAAGATGAGGCTAGAAGGCTTGTGCTAGCTTCAGCAACAAAGATGTAAAGAAAAAAATCTTAAGTTACATTTTTTCTTTAGAGCTTAGGATGAGTTATATAACAATATTTTCCCCCCAAAGGTAAGAAAGAACAGACAACGCCTACAATATTCCTTCAGCAGTCATTTTCCTTCTTGCATGGGAAAATTACACATCAGAGCACCCACACATGCTGCTTTGCAAAAGAGGACAAATATGATATACAAAGCATTCTGCTGATTGTAGGGGAAAGGCATAAAATAGATAGTAGAGATAATAAATATGTTGATGTCTATAATTTACTGCAACTCTCTGATAATCTACTACAGTTGTAAACTGCATTTTTCCCTAAAGGTCAATATATTTAAATCAGACAGAATTACATTTTAACACATTCTGACTGATTTTGAGTAAAACAAGTAAAATATTAAACATTTTTGTAGATTCAGAAGTTTGTATGTTAAGTATTATTATGCTGTAAATTTTGTTTGTTATTCTTATCAGGAGTCCTAATTAAAAGGGTGTATTAATTAATAACCAGATATTTACTGGACATTACTATGTACTAGGCACTGTGCTATGTACTGGAAAATGAACCAAAATCATTCTTGAGTGATCTCAAAACAGTGAGGTATAGTGAGGATATATGGGAGTGTATCTGGAAAAAGAGAGGAGAGTCTCAGTCTGTATGAAAGAGCAGGAATTGGTTTATAGATCAATGAGAAACTACAGCCACATCTGAAAATCACTTTCTATGCAGGTGAAGAACAAACAAACAAACATAAAGTCAAGGACTTAAGGGACAACTTGATAAATTTAGATAAAGCAATTCCTTTGTTATCGCTAAATCATAGGAGGTGAAGAATGACAATATTTTAGGCTAGAAAGGAAACCAGGTGTCTAGCATGGTTTACTTAGAAGCATATATTTAATTGGGGAAAAAAAGATTTGTATGCTAGGAAAATCTTTCCGTTTCTTGGGAAGATTGATTAGAGGGTGGTGAGACTGGAGGCAAGGTCTTGGAAGACCCTGGGAGTTGTCCAAGTGATGGATGATGGGCATCTGCAGTGAGAGTGTTTGCAAGGCAAGAAATGAATAGTGAGTAGGAAACATCTTTAGGAATTGCAAGATTTGATGACTGGTTGGATATGGGGAGGGAAGAGTGAAAGTTAAAAATGAGTTCCAGGTTTTCGGATAGGAGACCTTAAACGGCAATTCCAATCCCTGGATTAGAGAATACTGAGAAAGGTAGGAAGCTGATGAGTTCAGTCCAGGGCATATTAAGTTAAGTGTATTTGAGATATCCAGGTGGAGATGTGGAGATATGCATGATTTGGTGCTCAGAAGCAAATGCAGACTGAATAAAGAGCTTGAGAGTTTTTATGTACAACAGGACACTGAAGTCTTAGGATGATATAAGAATGTTTGGGCTATCTTAACAAAACTTTTACCTCTAATCTCTCATCTAAATCTAGATTTTTCACATATGAAGATATTTTTTCAAAAACAGCAGTGTACAAACTTTTATTTCCTCTGCCAGGGCATCTGGGAAATGTGAAACACTCCAAAATTAAATGTTAATGAAATAAAACATTTTTATCAAAATGGCTAATTTATGTTTAAACAAAAGTTGGCATATATGAAAAGTCTATGGTATAGACTGCACATTATATCCTTGGCATACAATTTAGTCCTTTTTAAAAAGGCTTTGTAATTTAATAAAATAATTTTAAAACTATTATTTTTAAGGCTGAGAGGACTTTGTGGCCATGCTTCTAGAATATGGGCTTTTTATCTTACACACACACCTGGTTTACAAGAGTTAAATGTTTTCATTATTTAACATCAAATTCTTATATTATATCAGATATTAAAAGTATCAATTATAGCCCCCTGCCTATAATTTACTTTAAATTGCTTTGTCAAAAGAATGATGATTTAGGTGTTTTTATAATTAAGACTTTTTTATACTTATTTAATGTGTTATGGTAAAAATAACAACACATTAAAAGTTTAATTGTATGTGCTCTATATAAATGAGAAGAAAGAAGATCTTAGAAATAAATAAGGAAAATTGAAGAAAAGTCTCAATATCTATATCATATGAGAACAATGAAATTTTTTTACTTCTTTTTATTGTTAGGCAAAAGTAAACTTACATATTAAGAACATGAACCCTGTCCTCTGAAAGTCCATTATGTCAGAAATGTCTTCAGATATTCCTCCCACCTTCATCAAACGTAATCATTTCATGTGTAATAATTTTAAGTTCATCAAAATAATTTCATGTCTTTTTTTATCATCTTTTCCTTTCTTTCGTGGCTTGATGCCCAAAGGCTCATGTGTTGAAGACTTGGTCCTCCATGCAAGGGTTCATGAGGGTGAATGGATCATGAGGAGTCTGGCCTCATCAGTGGGTTAATCCAGTGATGAATCCATAATTAGTTGGTATTAATGAGAGACGGTGGAAACTGTAGGAGGTGGGGTCAAGTTGGAAAAAGAATATCAATCACTGGTGGTGTGCATTGGAAGGATGTATTTTGTTCCAAGCATCTTTCTATGTTTCTTTGCTGTCCAGCTTCCATGAAGTGAGCAGCTCTCCTCTACCATGTGCTCCCTGCCATGATGTTCTGTCTTACCAAAGGCCCAAAGCAATGGGGCTGAATGATCTAAAACTGTAAGCCAGAATAAATCTTTCTTCCCTTAATTTTATTGTCTCAGGTATTTTGTCACAGTGACAGAAAATTCACTCACACTCCTTTCCACTTTCCCTATCCTTCTCTTGTCTTGACTTCAAGCATAGATATAGCGGCATATAGGAAGAGAGGGAAAGAAGGCACCTCACAGAGTTCAGCATCAACGCAGCAAAATGGTGATGAGGGTGGGGCCTAAGGAAGTAACTAAAATGCCTATGTCGGGTAGATGAAGAAGCAAGAGATGGTGGTGGCAGCCAGCCTGGAGGAGGCCAAAGAGTGGAAGAGGCAGCTGAAGTGGTTGGAGACACAGCTGGAGACACAGGGTTGGGAGTAAATGTGGATATTTATTTAAAAATAAGTAAATTCATTGAGGATCCAGGTTTCTCAACATTTCAGAAAATATTTATAAGCAAAGAAAAGGGAGAGGACTAGTGTAGGAAGAAATTGTTAAAGACTTTGAAATAGACCATGAAACATTACTGAATGTTTTCAGTAAGAAACTAGGCATTATCTGGTAATGACTCCTGTGGTATCTGTTTCTAAGAAATCTTGCATTTTTCATTGTTTAGCTTCTCAATGTAAATTATTCTTGTTCATAAACAGGCAAATTAAATTGTCCAGTAGAAATATAATTAGCCTTCTCACTCCATGGGATAAGCCATTTCAGAATCTATTTTTTTAAGAGAGAGAGAGAGAGAGAGAGAGAGAGAGAGAGAGAGAGAGAGAGAGAGAGAGAGAGAGAAAGAGAGAGAGAGAGAGAGAGAGAGAGAGAGAGAGAGAGAGAGAGAGAGAGAGAGAAAGAGAGAGAGAGAGAGAGAGAGAGAGAGAGAGAGAGAGAGAGAGAATTTTTTTTAATATTTATTTTTCTTAGTTTTTTTTGGCGGATACAACATCTTTGTTTGTATGTGGTGCTGAGGATCGAACCCAGGCCGCACGCATGCCAGGTGAGCATGCTACAGCTTGAGCCACATCCCCAGCCCAAGAATCTATTTTTAAAATATATAATCAACCTTTGCTATCTACTTATGTATGTGGAGTTCTTTGAATTCCCCTTTTAGTTAATTGCAATAACTTACTGATTCATTCAAAGATTATTCATGAGTTAAATGAAATGTTTGACTGCTGCTCATTTTATATCTAGATGAAAGTCGTAATTTGATGGTCTTCTAAAATTGATCCTTTAACACTATAAAGAATCCTCAGGGATTAAATTGAGATTGAAAATCTACCACCTCATAGAGTATATATTTTAAAATATGTATAATTTTAAATATATAATTTAAAATATATACATGTACATTTAAAATATGTATATATTTTTTAAAATATATGCATAGATATAAAAAATTGCCAGTAAGGACTTTTCTCTCTCTCTCTCTCTTTCTCTCTTTCTCTCTCTCTCTCTTGCACACACACACACACACACACACACACACACACACACAACCCTCATACTCCTAGTTCATTTATAGAGGCCCCTTAGAAGCAATGAAATCTCAGTATCAATGAGAACTCAGAATGTACACATTGATTTCTAAATACTTTTCTCCCCTAAAAGGGGCCAGGTCTTCATGGAGACATGGCCAATTCCAAGGAAAGAAGAAAGGAAAGAAGCCTGATATACTTTTGATACAATAGATTAAGTATATGCTCAAAGAAATCAGTTTCAGGAATCTCTTGCAGGTAAAATCTTTTACATTCTGAACATCAAAATAAATAATGAATTTACAACCTGTTAAATAAAATGGGAACCTCTATTATTTCTTAACTGATATAATTAAGCAAATAAACAGATAAGAAGGAACATTTGTTTTTCCTTTGTACTAAATAAAGAAGAAATGATTCAAATAAAACTTTAGCATGTGGCATTGTTATACTGGTAGTCTGTAAAGATGGAAACTTTCAAGAGATTCTAAGACTGCTAAGTCAAGGTTTTAGTTTTGTTTTCTTTTGTTTTTGTTTTGTTTTGTTTTTGTTTTAGTTGTTGATGAACTTTAATTTAATTTATTTATTTATACGCAGTACTGAGGATTAAACTCAGTGCCTCACACATGCTAGGCAAGTGCTCTAACACTGAGCCACAACCCCAGCTCAGAAAGGGTTTGAGGAGAACACTATATATAAGGATAGTATCAGAAAGACTTTCCAAAAAGGACAAATGAAATTTATAGGAAAACCATGACCTTACATTGGAGAAAGTAGGCAAACACCAAATCGACAAGGTTATTAGTGTTGGAAATCAGCTGAAATTATGGGTGCCCTCAATGAGGTACATTAAGAGAAAAGCTTGCTCTCTCTTTCCTTCTCCCTCCCTCCCTCCCTCCCTTCCTCCCTCCTTTTCTTCCTTTCCTTTCTTTCCTATGACATAACAACTAAATGAAACATGTTTCTGGATTGCATCCCAACTTAGGAAGGGAAAAGACATTGATATGATATTTGGTAAAATTTGAACGGGATTCATGGAGTGTATGAAAATGTCCTATTAATGCTGCTTTGCTAATGTTGAAAGATTATATAGTATTAAGATGAGAGACTTTATGTTTTGGAGTAATACATCCTGGAATATATATATAAACTACATGCTAAGGAAATGTCTAAGCTATAAATGCATAAAAACAATCAAAAAGTCATGTTTTGTCCAGTGTATATTCTAAGCACGAATTGATCAAGGTCTAACAAGAAACAGATACACACCTAAACTAATAAGTTGATGATAGTTTAATAAAAAACCACTTCAAAAGATTTGGGAATTATGTAGAGAAACCACAAGAGGTGAGGCAATCCCCTCAGACTGTAAAGAGCGGCATTCTTAGTAATTCAGGAGATGGTAGGGAATGCATTTATTCTTTCTGATATTATCTGACATCAGTGATTGTTGTATGTTGGAGTTCATTCCCTTTGTGCATTTCCCTGGAGTTAGATGACTACAAAATCCCCCCATCAACATTAATTCTGGAGCCACAATGATAATGATAGAATACTCTCTTTAGAATCTGAATCCTCCCTTTATTTTGGTTGACCAAGTAACCAGATATTAATATATTTTGCTTATTTCCTTCTTTTGAGGCCAAGTATGTATCTTTGATTCAACATTCATTTTAGACTACCAAAAATTAAACTGGTTACTAACATTATTTTTGGTGTAAAGCAGCTTAGTTGGCAAAAAGATTATTTGAGTGACCATGAAGAATGTTAGAGATTTCATTGACTTTTAATGCGGAAGCCAACATCTGTTCTGATAATCTGCATAAAATTGTTGCAAAAATTTTCTGGAAGTGCTTAGTGGTTGTGCAACTAACTCCATTCATTATTGCCATAGCAATTAGCAGCAACATTTCAAGTTTTACCTTTGGATCCATGGGTAACAATTTAAATGATATATTTTTAGAACCCTAACAGACTTCAAATAGATTGGCCATTGAAATTAACAGTGGTTACATTTATCTGTTGCCCAAATAACTCTCCAAGCAAGAGCTGTCGCTAACACATCAATCTTCCTTTATGCTTATCACTTATTGCTCTTTGTTACCTGTTGGGGTTTGTCTCCAGTTTTGACCATCGGAATTCATGGACATGGCAAAGATATTGTAAATGGAGTCAACTGGCCATTTTGCTATAGTTTTTTTTAACACTTCATCCCCATTTCTCAAGTGCCTAAATGGGCATGTGCATGCTTCCAAGCAGTACTTCGGAGCTCAGGAGTGTCAATTGATACTTGTCTTGATTTAGAAGAATTACCAATGAATTTTCTACATATGCACAGTGTGTGCATGTGCAGTTATGTTCTAAGGTGGGGAGAGAGAAAGAAAAGGGGTGGAAAAGATAGGAAGGGAGAGGAAAATCAGAAAAGAAAGGGGAGAGAAGGAGGAAGAGACCCGAGAAGAATGTTTATACATAGATACAGCCTAAATAGATATAACCAAACATTATTGCAAAGAATACAGCAATCATCAAAATATTAAGAACAGGGGCTAGGGATATAGCTCCGTTGGTAGAGTGCCTCACTTGCATATACAAAGCCCTGGGTTCAATCCCCAGCACCACAAGTATATAAACAAATAAACAAACAAAAATGCTACCAACTTTGTGCCCTATAAATAGCAAGAATTCATTTTTTTCACAGTCCTAAAGGACAGAAGTTCAAGATCAGGCTTTTTAAAAAATGTTTTTAGTAGTGCATTATAGTCATACAGAATGGGTTCATTCTCACATACAAATGCATGTAACATAATTTGCTCCATTTCAACCTGCAGTACTTCCCCTCCTCCATCCCCCTGATACCCTTTCTCTATTGGTCTTCCTTCCATTTATGCATTTCTAAAATTTATAGATTGTAGTCATACATAAAAGTGGAATTTATTGTGACTAATTGATACATGGACATAGCATAATTTGTTACATTTCATTCCACAGTTCTTCCCCTTTCCTATCCCTTCTCTCTCTCCCTCAATTCCCTTTCTCTATTACACTACCCTCCTTTCTATTTTCATGGAATCCCCTCTTTTAAAGTTCTTATTTCTCTATAACTTCTGCATATGAAAGATAACATTCAACTTTGATTTTTTGAGTTTGGCTTATAAATCACTTAGCATGATATTCTCCAGTTCCATTAATTTACCAGTAGATGACATAATTTCATTCTCTTTATGGCTGAGTAAAACTTCATTGTGTATATATACCACATTGTCTCTATTCCTTGGTATTTACCCAAAATAACTAAAATAAGCATTCTACAGTGATATGTGCATAGCAATATTTATAGTAGTACAATTTACAATAGTCAAGTGATGGAACCAGCCTAGGTTCCATTCAACAGACAAATATATCTATATATATCTATATCTACCTATCTATCTATCTATCTATCTATATATGTGTATATATATATATATATATATATATATATATATATATATATATAGTGTGTGTGTGTGTGTGGTTTTCTCCTACCCTTTCCTCCATATATATATACATACATATATGTATGTGTGTGTATACACACACACACACACACACACACACACACACACACAAATCAGCTTAAGTGGCCCAATTCAAGAAGTTCCCAGGCACAAGGAGATTAGGAAATGGACATGGTTTGGGGCTCCATTTTTTAACTTGCGACACACACTAACTCTATTGCAACCAATGCTCTTTCAGTGTTACCAGTGGTTAAGACATGGGAAACTGTTTTTGCACACATTAGATCAGTCTGGGGATGAGCCTAAGTTGAAAATGAAGAGACAAGCATTTACTAAAAATTATTTGTGATAAATGAACCATACATGGCAGTAAAGTATTCCTTTTCACTCCACTCCAAGAGTGCCTTGAAAGCAGAATCAGTCTTAACTCTGGATCCTCCATGCTCATCTCACTGCTTGCTGTACTATAAAATTCCCTGTGCACTTGGAACAGACAAACAAACATGTTAGGTTTTCCTCAGTGCTGCCATCAATCCTCTCACAGTACCCAAGCTTCATTCTTCCTTGACAAAGTCAGTAATGGAGGTTATAGTTACAGGACGCTCAGCTTTCTGCCTCTGTTCCTCAGGGTCTGCCTCGCTCATTTCTTTGTGTGGTGCTCTCCTGCCCTCTCCTCTGGGATTCCTCCTCACTCACAACCACAGCAGTCAGCTGGCTCTTTTCCCAGCCCTGTTGCCCCTAGCAAGATGGCTCTTGAGAGAGGCACAGGATGTAGAAATCCTTGCAGGGTGAACCAAGAAAGGACCATGGGCAGAAGTTCTTTTCTGTCATCCAGACACACCATGTTTTACCTTATATGTGTCCTGGTTTCTTTCTGTTAGATCGTTTTCCAAAACTAAGAGAAATTGATATACCTCTTTTCTTCTACAAGTCAACAGAGCACACAGGTTTTTAAATCAAAGGATTTTTATAGTTTTGCTTCTGTTTCCTGTTTGATTTTATTTTATCCATCCCACCCCCCAGTTTTTTTTTCTGTGCTTTGAATGCTGTATTAGGGGAATTCATTTAATTTCTACCACACTCAAAGTACTCACCCTGACACCTTACTTACCTCACACACATCCCTAACATGCCATCTCATACTTTACTTTTAACTCCTTTAGCACTTGGTCTTCAGGCTTTGTGTTCTGATTATGCATCTCCTACCCAAAGAAGAATTATACATTCAGCTATGGAGGTTTGGGGAGGCACTTAGCCAAAGGGGGACTATGTTACATTTGCATCACAAGAATTTGCTTAGAAGAAAGATTTCACTTAGCTTCCTTCTAAGAGCATCACTGCACTGAGGGTACTTGGGAACTTGGTGTAGGATGTGAGCTGCTAGGTAAGCAGCTGCTGCAATCTTCTCACTTAGGTTCAGATTTCAACCTGGGAAATCTTCCCAAGAAATGACATTTCCTTTCACAGTAGTCAAAAGTAGCGTTATCTGACAGAAATTGCAAAGTCACCTAGATACTCCCTTAGAATATGAAGGCATCTTATAGACAAGGAGAGATTATGTCTATGAGAGGATCTGTTTCAGTGGCATGAAAAGGTCATGAAAGACAATATTATTAGGAAAAATGAAAAAATATGAAGAACTAACAGAAGAAAAAAAACAATGAAAGAAGAAACAAGTAAACAGAGAAGGGAAAATGAGGCCAATGGATAAGTAGAACAATTGACTTGCCCAGCATGACAGTAGTAGTGGAAAAGATAGGATTGTAATTTGGTCTCCAGCCTCTTAGTCAAGTTATTTCCTATACCCAGGGTTTCCCAATCATTGTCTTAAGCATGAGGTTGGTGGGCCTATAACTATCTTGACCAGTCGATTACAGTGGTAGTGAAAATATGAAACTTGTGGGGAAATTCAGGAAATATCACACAGACTTCATTAGTTCTATGTAGTCACCTGGTTTTTGGAACCCTGAGCCACCAGGAAAAACTCCAACTACATGGACATGACCATGTTGTGAGGAAGCCCAGGCCACATGAAAAGGCTATGTGTGTATGTTCTCTGGTCAGTTAACCCCAGCTGAGATCCCAGCCAAAAACCAACATCAATTGCCAAATATGTGAGTAAATATGGCTCCAGACAACCTGAGCCCTGTGCTGTAGAGTCACTACCAATGTTTAAGTTTTCCCAGATGAAATTCCAGACATTGTGGAATACAAACAAACCAGTCCTGCAATAGATCTTTGTAACCTCCAGTTATATCATGTGAATTTTCTTACTGCTCCATTGTATAGGGTGAATATTGATTATTCAGCTTAAATATTTTGTTACCTTTCCTAAAATTTGAAGCTTCTCTACTACAAACACTTTGCCATTTTTAAATGGCCAAATGTTAATATAGAAAAATACATAAATCATAATATTTAACAAGCATTAATTAAAAACTTCTCACTATCTCTAGATGATTTAGCATGTTACAAATAACTAAGAAAGGTGGAATTATCAGATCAGCAAATATCTAGTTCCCAAACCTCAGCTCTGTGATCCATCCTCAGGGAATGCTTAGTGGCTATAAATATAGGAAAAGAAGATGGATACAAAAATGACCTCCATTCCTTGTCACTTATTTTAATGCTTCCATGTTCATTACTTTTTCCCAAAGGAAGCAATTCCCTTACTAAAAATGCAACCATTTCTCCACAGATTCTATGCTGTTATACAGAATATCTGATGACATTAAAAATGTTCCCTTTTGCTAGTCATAAAATCATATATCTAGGTTGTAAAAGAAAGATAAGAAGACAACCTGAATTCTAAAAAGAAAAAAAAGACAACCCAAATTCTAATAAATTGTACTCTTCCTTTTTACTACCTATAGTTAGAAAGGAATAATATATCAATCTTGTAAACCAAAAGATCAGGTAGTTAATACAGGCACCAGCTCACATGCACACACATAACAGTTTTTGCTGCATGCCATATATAATTCATTTATCCATATATTTGTTTATAAAACTCACATAGATTTTATTGCATATGTACACACATATATGTATACATATTTCAAGTCTTCATAAAAATTAGAAAATATTGAATGAAAATCAAAACACCTGTCATCCAGTCTTAGGAAACACTATTATTTTACTATATTTACTCCTTATACTCCTTCTTTTTAAGAATAAATAAAATATTATAAACGTAACTGAAGTAACCAAATTTAACCACCAAAGGTAACCATCAAATATAAACACTTCCATATCTAATAATCCTTTACTAATAATATTACTAGCATTCTGAAATATGTACTGAGTTTTCAATTCTTATTTTTATGTTATTATACATGAATATACTATTATCAATATAGATAATGTTCTGTAGACTTCTTATCTTATATACATGGGTATATTAACAGTTCTGAAGGCTGGAAATCCAAAATCAAGTTGTCCGAGGGCCACATTCCCTCTGAGATTGGTAAGGGGAATCCTTCCTTGCCTCTTCTTAGCCTTTGTTGGCTTCCTGGGAATTTTGGGCAATCCTTGGCTTGCAGCTGAAATGCTCAGTCTCAGTCTCCAGTGTTACATGGAATTCTCTCCTCCCATATCTATACCTCTGTGTTTCTTCTCTTCTTATTAGAACATTGATCCTACTTGATGAAGAGCCCACTTTACTCCTCTATGACCTCATCTTAACTCTGTCTACCTGTAATAACCTTTTTTTTTCTTTTTTTTTTTTAAAGAGAGAGTGAGAGAGGAGAGAGAGAGAGAGAATTTTTTTTTTAATATTTATTTTTTAGTTCTCGGCGGACACAACATCTTTGTTGGTATGTGGTCCTGAGGATCGAACCTGGGCCGCACGCATGCCAGGCGAGCGCGCTACCGCTAGAGCCACATCCCCAGCCCCTGTAATAACCTTATCTCAAGTTAAGACCACATTCTGAGGTATCTGGGTTAGGAGTTCAGCATGTCTTTTGGGGAGTCACAATTCAACATGTAATTCTACACACTGTTGATAGCTAGTGATATGGTATAATGTGATGATCATTACTATCCAAAGTACATGTATGAAGACATGAATTTGTGTGAATATACTATGTATACAACCAGAGATATGAAAAATAGTGCTCTATATATGTAATAAGAATTGTAATGCATTCTGCTGTCATATATAAATTTTAAAAAACTGACTTGTGTTTCTATCTAAAAATAAAATGAAGAACATAATGATAATAGGCTTTCTATAGGAGCATTTTTCCTGACCTTCTGCTATAGACTATGTCCTACCCAAATTAATTTCATGGGGCCATTGGGGGATGATTAGATCACAAGGGCAGATTGTTTATGAATGGAATTAGTGCATGAAGACTCTGGAAGTTCTCTACCCCACTTTCAACATGTGATGGATGGATGTCCATGAACAAAGAAGTAGACACCAAGGAGACACCAAGTCTGTTGGTGACTTGATTTGGAACTTTTCAGCCCAAGAATGGAAGAAACAAATTTTTGACAAGCCATTTTTTTTATTGTATTCTGTTTTAGCTTCTCAAGTAGACTAAGAATTTTTTTATGAATACTGGGTCTGCTTCTGTACTACATTATATAAGCAACTAAATAGTCATTTCATCATTTAAGTAGATATATAACATTTTAGTAGGGTTAATAGCATTCTCCCCAAAATTCATGCCCACTTGGAAACTAAGAATGCTAGCTTATTTGGAAATGGTGTCTTTGCAGGTGTTAAGAATCTTGACATAAAATACTTTTGGACTTAGGTAATAAATTCCGTGACTGGTATACTTATGAAAAGGGAAAGAACACACACAAGACATTGGGAGGAAGACCAGGTGAACACAGAAATCAGTTAAGATGTCATAGCCAAGGAATGTCAGGAGCTATTGGAAATTTGAAGAAGCAAAAAGTTTTTCACTAGAGCCTTCAGGGGAACATTCCTTTCTGGTATCTTGAGTTTTAGATTTCTGGCTTCCAAAATCATGAGAAAATAAAACTCTGTTGTTTTAGGAATCAAGTGTGTTGTGACCTGTTATTGAAACTTTAGGAAGTTAACCTAGTATTCTATTTTATAGATTGGAAGAAATGTATTTTTCCAATTCCTTATCATTGGACAAGTAGGTTATTTCTAATTAGAAAGAAATAATAAGGATGTGTATTTGTTGTTTTTTGACATAATAAGTTTCTTTATGTAGTTGATTTTAATTTTTATTTAGCATGAATTTATAGATTGATAGATCAAAAGATTTCCAGACTCTTGATTACATATAGTAAAGGAACTGTTTAAGTCATTCTATTCACTTCAACACCATTTATGTTGTAAAGAATATTTCTTAAATTGTTGAGCACTTTTGAGATTTTGTTTCAATTTTTTTTTTTTTTTTTTTTATGGCACTAGGGGTTGAACACAGGGCCTCATACATGCTAGGCAATTATCTACCACCCAGCTACAACCCCAACCCTGTTAGAGTATTTTTTAATCTCCTGAATATTTTTAATTTATGTGTAGAGAAGTATATGTATATTTTCATTTACAATTTCTGCTTAAGGGATCACATTTGCATACCTCCATTTATCTTAAACTTATATAAATATCAACTATTCATTCTTGTCATGTTATTATTGTTTTAATTTTGACCCATGTGTTTTTTTTTTTCTATCACTTGTGAGACATCGAGTTTCACTTTCTGCTTAAATGCCTAGCTTTCTTAATCTGTTTGTGCTGCTGTAACAAAATACCAGAGATGCTTTTCTTACAGTTTTGGAGACTAGAATCCAAGATCAAGTCACTGGTAGAATTGGTGTTTGTCTGGTGAGGACTACTCATTACTTCCAAGTGGATGCCTTTTTGGTGCATCCTCTGGAGGGGAGGAACATGGTCTAGCCATTGCAGAAGGGATTAAAGGGCAAATGGACTTTCCCTTTAATCTTGAGCCCTTTTGCTAATCTCATTCAGGTGGACAGTCTCCTGATTTCATCACCTCCAAATGCCACAACTCTTAATACTATTGCATTGGGGATTAAATTTCAACACAAATTTCAGAGGGGACATAGTATTTCAACTATAGTTCTAGCCAGATGAAATTATACCATTTGCTGAATTATCTGCTATTTTCTCACTGGCTTTAAGTTCTTTATTATACACTACAATTTCATTTGTAGTGAGATCTATTTGTAAAATTTGTATAAATTTTTATAGAATAGCTATCTATATCACTAAATATCATTTAAAAATAGTTATAGTTTTATATTATGCTGGGAGAATAGAATTAAGGGAGGAAATTCAGGAGACAAATGGAACAATTGGAAGAATTTTTCAATGGTTCTTATGATGAAGGCCTAGGTTAGGTAAGAACTCAGAGGAAAGGAAAGGATGGATTTTAGAATTATTTATGGAGTCAAATCAGCAATTGATTTTGTGTGGGAGATACACAAATGATGAATATGAAGTTCTGTTTTGTTTTATATACATAGTTAAACAAAATGGTAAAATGATATTAACGAATAAAAGGAGTTCTGGGGAAAGAAAATTCTGTGTGTATATGACTATCTTTAAGTAAAATAGGTCTTATGACAGAAAACATTCATCAAGCATCAAAAGTATGTGATTATGACCAAAGGTTTGTCAGAACTGGTACTTAGAATTCAAGAGTATTGATTGAGTATGTGATTATTAAACTCCTAACAGTGGATGTAATTCCCCAAGGAAAACATATAGAGCAGTGATTCTCAAGCTTCATCACACATAGTAATCACCTGGGATGGAAATGCAGGCTCCACTCAGAAATTCTCATTCTCTGGGTCAAGGGTAAGAATCAGGAGTCTTCATCTTCATCAAGTGACAAAGGAGATACTGATGTATTGATTGTGGTACTCTGTGAGAACTACTTAAACAGAGGAAGCAAAGCTGCAGGCCAGAATGAAACATGGGTGAGCCACCAAACTTTGACGACTGGAAGGAAAATCCAGGGGAGGGCATTATGAGGACTGAACAAGGCAGCACAGTGATCAGAAGAGGAAAGCCCAGCTTCCCACGGAGTGAGATTCAGTAGTGACAAAGGCAACACAGCTTCCAAACAACTTAAGAAAAGAAAAATACTGTGATGTAGAAGCCTTGAATGATACGCAGGGGAAAAGATTCAGGCAGAGTAATACAATTGTAGGATTTACAGCATTTTATTTTCAGCAAGAAAGACAGAACCCATGGTCCACGTGTATCACATGCTGTTTATTCCTGCTATTTTTTTTCCTTGTCTATAAATCATACTTATTTGAAATTCACCACATAGATTTACAATTTTTTATCACAACTGTTTTAGTAACTTTCAAGAAGTCATAGAAAATGTAGAATAAGAATTATTCAACTTTCTATTTAGATGTGTTTGACCCAATTGCGTTAAGAAAAACCATGTAGTCCAAGTCTGATTTAAAACTAAGACAAGGGAATAATAAAGACATGTTTTAAGCATAGATAATTTAAAACTTTGTGAATCTTCTAGCTGTTCAAGAAGAGAGGTTGAATTCCTGCTTCATAAACCACTTAATATTTCTTGGAATTTATTGAATAACAAATGAATTTTTATATGAATAATGAAACACATTTATTCACAGGAACAACAAATTCATGAAGCTATATCTAAAATGGAAAAGCATAAACTACATGATTTCTTCCAATCTTATAATTTAAAAATCACTGAAAACACTCATTTTTTTACCTTATAATATTACCTTCATTCTGTTGATCATGATGAGGTATATATCAAGTTATTTATTATTAAGTGAAACTTGACAGGTATTATTATTAATACAAAGAACCCTCCATTTGAAAAGCAAGAAATCAAAGAAAGAAAGTGAAACTTCCTTTGTAAGGAAGAAAGTTTGCTTTAAAGATTAAATAATATTACTACATCTAATTAAGTACTCTGCATGTAGTAGATGCTCAGCAAATATTAGTGTTCCTGCTCTTCTTTCTGACAAGTTAGAGGAAGCAATTAAGGGAACTGGTACATGAAGACCTAACTCTAACCAGTAAGAAGGTTGAACTGACAAATTCCTTGGTAAAAGATAAAATGTATGAGCTCAAAATCAATGTTGGCCAAAATGGAAGAGCTGAACCCTGTAATATTTTGTATTTGGAGATTTACATAACTTCAGAGAAAGTATAAACATCAAACATTTAATGGGAAAAAAAACCCTCAAGAACAGAGGAAGGCACTCAAAAGTGTACTTGAACCTGATGAAAACAAATGGAGAAAAGCCCTAAATAACTTCAAGAGATACAGCTACAATGAATGGGGGAACGCTACCAGGAATAGATAAAAACTCAAACATTGTTCAATAATCACCATAGTTTACATCAAGAAAGTGATAGATCTTCATCCTTCAAGTACAGAGGAGACTGAATTCAGTATACATTTTCTGGAGGACCTTAGTGTGTAATGGGTTGCATTGGATGACCACAGACTTTCCTTCAAATGTTTATGAGCGTAGCCTCAGAGGATAAAGCATGAAATACAGCTATCACAACTGAGGAAATTCAGTGAAAAGGCAAGTTAAACCTCACACAACTCTTTAGCTCTTATGAACATTCCTACTGTGTCATCAGGAAACAGTAGTTTTTTAAAAGAAAACAAAAAAAAAAAGTTAATGGCAAACTCCATCTCCAATATGAGGCTTAGAAAGAATGATTCACTTGTCAGGAGGAACTTTGAAGATCTTATCCAATCTACTGAATTTATTAGACAAAGAAACTTGAGTTCAAGAAAAATCAATCTTAGCTTGTTAATAGCAAAAGCAAGACTTATATCTAGACTTTTAGATTAGGCTGTCAAGCTGATTGTAAAACTTGTTTATATTTTCAGAAAACATGAGAATTAAAAGGATAGAATTTCCCTAGCAATGTTCTTTCAAATGACATTTAAAAGTCTAGGTTCCAAAGGTTGCAGCAAATTATACTTTACCAGAGGATAATTGTATAGATATTTTTATCTTTTAGGGCTTTCTAAATACACAGATCCTTTATTTCTCCAATTATGAATCACACCCAGGTGGCAAGATATGGAAATCTTACAAACATACTGAAAGTCAGGATTTAATCATCTGAATACTGTGAACTATTCCAACATTAGACATGTTTACACCCACATTAGTTAATCTTATATAATGATCATGTTTGGGGTTTTTTTAATAATGGAAAATTTTTTATTCTTCTGTAAATGAGTATGACCTAATATTATAGAGGGTCCACGTTTATAAATTTGTCTTTTAGTATATAACACTGTAATAAACTTTAATATACAAGTTCCTAAAAATACCCAAAAGATTTATTTATAGAAATTTATGATTAGGAAAATTATTTTTACAAAGGTAAAAATCTATATCTCCAGTATGATCTCAAAAGCAGAAAGATAAAAAAAAAAATTTTAACTGTATGAGATTATCTTCTGCATTTTTTTAAAATTTCTGTAATGATCATGTTTCACAGCAACAACAAACTTTATATTCCAAAGGTTAAAATGAAACTAAAAGAAAAAAAATCTATATGGAATTCTGATTTTCTAAAGTAAACCATATATTTTTCATCTGAAGTAAATAAAAATTCATTAGTACATATTAGCTTATCTGTGTATATAAATTCATAAACCATCACTGAATTCTTCTAAAGAGTATTGCTGTACATAAACACCTAAGTGTATGTCTCCTGGGTAGTCCATGATTAAGTAACTGAATGTTCCCATCAAGTTCCAAATGAACAGGAATGTTGAGTGTTGGCTGCTTCAATGCTAATGTAATACCTGGCATTAAGAAATTTACTACCATATGCTTTCTTTTCCTTCCCACCTTCCTGTGCATTTATTTGAATGATAAAATTTCTGGATCTTCTTCAGCATGAATTCAACTGGAGATAATTTTCAAACTAATATGCAATTGATAATGAACATTACATTTATAAAGAATTTTTTAAAAGGAGAAACATTAGTATGACTTAGTTTATAGAGGACTTTGCTTATTGAAGGTTACAGGTAGCTTGGATTTTTAAATTGCTGTCTCTATCAATTGACAGTTCAAAAAGGTCTTTCAGATATTCTAATGGTTTATTCCAAAGAAATCCTACAAACATTAGAAGGATTTTCAATTATAACCAACTGAACAGAAATTGAAGGTCTATGACCTGACTGGAGTTGAGTCATGTTGTTTTTGGACATTTGAAATACTTATTTACTGAACCAAACTTGTTGCTGGGAGGAGTGGTGCATTCTTGTAATCCTACTCAGGAGACTGAGGCAGAAGGATGGCAAGTTTTAGGACAGCTTCAGCAATTTTGAGAGAACCTGTCTCTAAAATAAAACAAAATATTAAATAACTATAATAAAATGGAGAACTTGCTTAGTACACATGAAGACCCTAGTTTGATCCCCAGGACTAGGGGGAAAAAAAATTGTGTGTGTGTGTGTGTGTGTGTATAAAAGCTTGTTGTGTCTGGCTAAAACTGCAGCTGCATTACCCCAAAATGATAACAGGGTAATTTTTGCAAAAAGCTTCCCCAAACCTGTCCAAGATGGCACTGGTTGGTACTCCCAAGAAAGGAGGATTAAATGCATGTTGAACAGTTCAAAGCATTTACTAGGGGACACATACAATGAGTGCTACAGCAGTCCTCAGGATGGGAAGAAATGTCTACCCGTTTCCCTAGGTATGTCTGCAATGGGTATGGAGTTCATATGGGGGTTTGTGCTATCTGATTCAGAGTCACACTAATTCTATGTTTAGTAATGTTTGACTTTTTCAGTGTTTCAAGTACCAACCTGAACAAGTTCACCAGTGCCTGGGAATGTTCAAGGCCCAGGACTGGGCTCAAGTCTAGGGGAAACACTAGCTGACCAACTCACAGCAGTCAAGGAATTGTATTTCTTGGTCAGGACACAAAAACATGGAGAGGGGCCTAGAGGGGCAGACGGACACTGTAATGTTAACATGAGTATATGTACAAGTATCATCATTGCCCATGAGGCAATGCTACTTGAAAAAGGAACACCTATTTAAGAAAACATTTTTTTCCCGAAATAAATATAAATAAATCCTTTCAAGTTGTAAACTGCTTTAAATGAGAGGTTCATGGGGCAAGGAATAGAAGGATGCCACTAACTAATAGCCAGGAAGCTACTGTGGCCCTCAATTCAATACCCTACTAGCAAATACATGAATTATAAGCAGATCTTTCCCTAGGTGAGCCTCAGAAGAGACTTTTATTGCAGCCTGAAGTAGAGAAACCCACAGAAGCTGAGATATAATAATGTGTGCTATTTTAAGTCACCAAGTTTGTGGCACTGAAGTTATGCAGCAATAACTAATGTTTGGAGTCTCAACTTTCTTTACTGCATTGTTTTTACCAATTCTTATATTAATAATTGACTTATTTATAAATGGTAGTTTCCAATTACATATTGAACATTTTGATCTTTTATTTCTTTGAATGCAGTAAACATATTTAGTCTATCTCATTGTCCCAATATTTGGTGGCTCTTTGGATCTATTGTTTCTGTTGGTTTTCATTCTTTCTTTTTCTTCCTGTGCCTGGTTCTTATCTGAAGATCCTTTATTTGAAGAAGTATTTGTTGAAACATTTGGAGGTCTAGGAAAATTTGTTCCTCCAGGTTTGCTTCTTTTAGATTCCTAGAGGTCTTAGAAATCTAAGGTCACTGTAATAAACATTCAAAATTTTAAAAATTTCTGAGCTACCTAGATATACATTCTTTTCTAATGGTTTATTTCACCCCTTACTTTTAGGATGCTGCCCTTCAGAACCACAAACTAAACAATTCCACTGGCATCAAAAGTCCTATAGCTTAATAACTTTTGCCCTTGTAGCTTTTTGCAAGGCTATTAGAACACTACTCATCCTTTCAGTTTCTTAGAAAAAACTCTCCCATCCAAAGCAAAGCAGCCTGATAGCAAGTTCATCTTTCTGGATTTGCATTTTCTGCCATTTATGTCTGGCAATTATTATCAACCTTTTTAGATCCCCAAAGCCTTCAAGTGCTATATGCAGCCAGGTATTGTAGAAAGACTGGGCAAATCTAGTCCATCAATTTTGGGAACAGAGGTTGAAAGGGTTATTATTTTTTTTTTAATGGGGTCACCTTACAACTTTTAAGCCAGTCTGTACATGAATAACCATGTAGGCCACCAAGGGTTCAACCTTTAAAAGCACTGTAACTATTTATTCTTCCTAAAGTAGAGAGAGCAGCACAACCTAATTTAGACTAGAAAGGGAAACTTCATATTTGTTGTAGCATCCAAATACTCTCTGGCCACCAATTTTGGTTCTATAAAAATTCACAATAAATTATTAATCTTACAATAAGTAAATCACCCAAATAAATCAGTTAGCAATTCATTTAACAGAGAATAAAGGGTAATGTAAGTTCAAATATTTTGCCAGATACATTCATATAGCATCTTCTACCCCAAAGGTTTTTAAAATATATGTTATTTTTTAGTTGTAGATGGACACAATACCTTTATTTTATTTCTTTATTTTTATGTAGTGCTGAGGATTGAACCCAGTGCCTCACACATGCTAGGTTAAGGACTCTACCACTGAGCTACAACCCCAGTCCAGGTTAGAGGTTTTATTTCACTTAATTATTTAAAATGAAATTGAATTTCTTTGATTTATTATTATTATAGTGTCTACTACTAGAAAATTAAGATTCTCAAGCCTAAAGAATAACTGTAAAGGATGAGATTTTCTAGAATAATGCAAGTTCTTAGCTGTTTAGGCCTCAGGAGTCATAAACTCAATGCCATAGGAAAAAATATCACAGAAATTAGTGAGGAAGGACCAATAGTGTTGGCCAGGTAAAGAGAAATAAGGAGCAGTGGGAACTGTGACAAAAAGGAGTATGCCCCAGCTAAGGGGACATAGAACTAACTATTCCAGCTTCTGTATGCTTTTGTTGACATTTAAGAACATAAACCTGAAGCTGTCAGATTTTCCCATTTTTCAAGAAAATGCGGAAATCTGAATACTTAATTTTTGAATAGAATACATTAACAAATAGTGAATTGGGTACCAATGCCACTGAAATTATCTGCTGCCTCTTTCAGCTTTAAATCTTGCCTATCTTCTCTATTAGTTCTATTAACAACAAATGAGTTTGAAGAAATAATAACAAATTATTTATAACAGAAATATTGCTAGTTTGCAAATAAAAGTCAAGTTTTACATGACACCCAAATACTTTCCAGGAGACTAAACCTCATGCAAATATTCATTATCTGAAAATCAGGACAGCTTTCAGTAATTTTAATCTACAATTAAAATAATTAAGAAGTATAGCCTGGATCCTTCATAAAGCTTACTGACAATTTGGGGTGCATACTGCTATAATATATACATATATATACACACACACAGTATAAATAAGGCCTAGGTAAAAATGAGATTCCTATTTTATATATACAAACATATAGATTTTTACATGTGTGTATATTTATGTATATATAATTTAAAATATGCTAAATTTATAGGTTTCTATACATCAGCACACAATTTTCATAGAAATATTCTGAGTTTATATTTAAAATATTAAGACATCAATTTTTTATTCACTTAAATATGTATTATAAAACACAGATATATTTTGTCCTCAGGTTATTTTTTTGGTGGTTTGTAAGTGTGTGTGTATCTCTGTGTGTTACTAGTGATTGAATATGGGGGAGCTCTACTACTGAGCTACACCCCCAGCCATTTTTAATTTTGAAACAGGGTCTCACTAAGTTGCCCAGGCTAGCCTTGAACTTACTATCCTTTCTCAGCCTCCTAAGTAGCTGGGATTATAAGGTAGCATTACTAAGTCTGGCTTATCCTTCTGTTTCTGGTTGATAGATGAGTTTTTACTCATTAAGTCCACTTTGCCACAAAGGATTGCAATAAAATTTCATTTACTGTGTACAAAAATATGAAAGGTTATAAAAAGCAAATGAGATACCATTTATATTTATCAATATAGACTTCTCATCAATTTGATTGATTTCTAGAAAATATCACTTGCATCTTAAATCCAATGGCAATTCCGTTACATAATTGTAGAAATAAATCATCTTATAACCACCTTTCTTTAAAAAATTTAAAAAGTCAAAACACAACTTACACATTAAATTTCAGACTTCTGTACGAACTATTATAAAAGTTTTAAGAGCCAGTATCAAGTGTTAAGTGCTATTTACAAAAATTTCACCAAGTGAAATACAGAATCTATAGGATAAAAAAGCACATAATGCAATAAAAATCTGAGAAAGAATTTGGTATTTTTCAAAGGAAAAGAACAGAAATGAGTGAGAAATGGGGATTAACTCATACTTAAAAAGGATATTCCAGAAATATTTAAAATATGCTGAGACAATTAAAGTCATATAGCCATAAGTTATAATTAATGTAGAATGAGTTTATTATTTGCATAGCAGCTATTCCCAATTTTGGTATACCCTGATATTACCAAATCAGTAATCATATCTCAACCCTTGAAACATTATTACTTACAATTTCTCAGTTTCTGTGGCATCTCTATTCTTCTCTGATTTTTATTTTTCATTGTTACTATTATGTTTTACAAAATCTTCTAACCAAACTGGACAATAGAGCAGTCTTTTGAGTTTAGAAATTCAACCCAATCAATCAAATATTGATCAATACTGATGTTGTAAATATGCAGGCCTGTTCACATCTATTTTTGACATTCTCTGTAGCGATTCTGGACCATTTGTCTTCCTTGTACCTTGCTCAATTATTATTTTATTCTGCCTCTATAAGGAAGCCATAATATTTTCTATAATTGTAAATGAAGAATTTAAAAATCATGTCTTAACAATTTTCTGTAAAATTAACTTTACCTTTTAATTAAAACATTATGCAGAAGCTAGAACAAAAACAGGCATACTGATTACTTTTACTAGTAGTCTTAGTACATTAACAAAATACCATAAACTGGGTGGTAAGACATGATAAACAGAAATTTATTTCTCACAGTTCTAAAGGTCAAGAAGTCCATAAAGGAGACAGTAGATTCAGTATTTGGCGAGGACCTGCTCTCTGGTTCATAAATAGTTCCTTCTTACTATTTTCACATGGTACAAGGGATGAATGAACTACCATAGGCCTATTTTATATGGATAATAATTCCATTTAAGAGAACAGAGCTCCTTTCCAAATATTTTCGAAAAGGCCTCACCTTTGAAAAGGGCTCATCCTCCTAATACCATAGCCCTGGAGGTTAGAAATTAAACATGTATTTGGGGGAAAAACAAGCATTCAGACCATAGTTCTGGCCTGTTGGAATATCTCATTTAAAAAAAAATAAGTAATTTATAAGTAGTATTTAAATCTTCAGTTTCCAGGGACCAACTCTTAGAATAAGTTAAAATACATTATGTGCTTTTTATCCTATAAATTATGCATTTCACTTGGTGAAGTTTTTGTAAACAGCGTTTAATACTTGTTACTGGCTCTTGAAACTTTTATAACAATTTGTACAGTCTGAAATTTAATGTACAGGTTATGTATTGGCTTTTTAATTTTGTTAAAGAAAGTTATGATTTATTTCTATAACTGTGTAATGGAATTGCCATTGGATTTAAGATGCAATGTATGTATGGATAGAAACTGTCCAATGAATTATGCTACAGGGAGTTAATGGTTATGCATGCTAATATGTAATTTCAGGAGAATGCAAAATAGACTGGACACAAATACCTCATGAAAGTGAGCTGAAAACACTGATTTAATAAGCTAACTAAATTGGCCTTTTAAAAAATTATACAGCAACCAACATCAGCCATTTTTAGAAGCTATAAAAATATAATTGAAAAGAACAAATAGATTCACAATAACATAAAAATTTAGGCATAAATAAGAACTATGTAGATATCTACGTAATGAAAACCTTAAGCTTTACTGAGATGTGAAAGATATAAATAAATAACATATGCCAGATCTCAAACTAGAAACTAGAAAGACTACTTTAATTTACTGACATCCATTCACATCTACTGAATGCCTACTTCTATGATTCTGGGCGTGTGAAGTAGACTAGCAAGCCAGTGAAGGTCAAAGTTGGTGATCTCATTTTTCCTTCCAATGGGAATATCACTTATGTTTAGCCATTAGGCAAAGGTTGGGTGTTGACTAAAACATAAGACTCTCTCAGTGAAGTATACTATTAATACTTTTCTATTTTTCTTTTCTGTTCAAACCAAGATTAAGAATAAAGCATTAGTTTACTATATGTGAAATGGACTGCTCATATTTTGAAGGGGTCTAAGTAAGGCTCTGAAACTTTGTACCAATGATAACAAAAATAAAAAAATTAAAACCAAAACAACAAAGATAAGTATGATACATAGATTCTCAAATATTTAAAATATTGCCATATTACTTTTAAAATCACACTCAAATAGGGATTCTCAAGGAATTAAAGAAAACCAAATTAATATTTCAGTAAATAGGATGTAAATAAAATTACTTTAAATCAACTGTATTCAAAATAAAATCTTTCAGTAATGAATTTGAATAGAACGAGAGATCTAATCACAAGTTAACATAAGAAACACATGTCTCAAAAATTAATACATTAAACATCTGACAGTTATAAGTGGCACACTTAAAATCCTTTTATTGATCCTTTGATGAAATTTAAATACTTTGAAAGTCCTAAATGAAATATTTCTCCTACTTTTCCAACAAGTGTGATTTTTCTTCTTTTGGTTTATTCAGTAGAAAGTGAACTATCTGAAGTAAGACATCATCATTAAAACCTTTCACCTCATTATCCTCGACTGTCTCATAAAGAGGCTTACTCTGTGTCCCCCAACAAATATTTTTACGAGGGTTATTCTGATCAGCTTGTGCAGTCAATGCCAAAGTATTTAACTGGTAGCAGAAAAATGAAAAATATTTTCCATCTGTGATTACGCCCTGGGAGACAAATGGTCGAGTAACATCTGCTTCACTCCAGAATCCTGTAGAAGAAAGTAATGCTGAAATTTACACACATAATACATTTCACCAAAATAAAACACACATTAAAGAGTAGCAAACACCTACATCCTAAATATTTTACCTGAAGATCCAAAGTTGCCCTGTCTTCTTCATCTCAATCCTATAGTCAATTTCTGCATCAACGTTTATTTCCTCCCTTCTAGCTAATATTTCCAAACTCATGATGCATTTTTTTTCATTATCAGTCTTCAGATTCCAACTTTATTTCATCTAATTAAAGTTCACGAAGCTCTGTGTATGCATATCCATCCTACATCTAGAAGTACTTTTATTCCTCACTGATTTCAGCAAATACATTCAAACTTTCCGAAACCAGGAACATCTACCACCCAATAACCATACTGGCCATTTATTTTGACAAATCCATGTGTGCACATGCGCATGCGCCACACACACACCCCTTCAGATAAAATTGTCTTTCTGCAGTTCAACATATCCTTAGCTAAATTCATTATATTCCTTTATATATTTCCAAACTGGTTTTATGAGTTGCTATCATTTAGCCTAGTGTCTTACGTCATAAGGCTCCAGGATGCCTTAATACCTTTACCACTCAATTTTTTTGGCTTTTTTAAAAATTCATCTGCCAAGGCCAAGCAACAACTTTACTTCACACATATTTTATAGCATCTTTAATGGAGACAGCCAATAAATATTGTTAAAGTATGAAATTAAATCTAACGTAAAACAAACTTTTTTTCATGAATAAAGAGGGCCATTCTAACACCTTCAACAAAGTTCCTCTCACATTTTTCTGATTCTGTCTACCCCCCTCACCTTCTCCATTCAGTGCATATATGTGTGCGCACACGTGCACACACACACACACAGTAAAAGGTAAGCCTAGTCTTTAGCAGGTCTATATCTAAATTCCTCCCAGAAGCTAGGCGTGGTGGTACATGTGTATAATCCCAGTGACTCAGAAGGCTGATGGAGGAGGATTCCAAGTTGGAGACCAGAATCAGCAACTGAGCAAGATGCTGTCTCAAAATAAAAAAAGGGCTGAGGATGTAGCTCAGTGGTAAAGCACCCCTGAATTCAATCTCTAATACCATAAGGCAAAACAAAACAAAACGAAAATCAAAGATACGAAAATTCCTCCTGGATAATTATATTACTTCAGGTTTTACAATAAAAGTGTTATGAGGGTGAGGTTTGTAGCTCAACGGTGGAGCTTTTACTTAGAAGGCAAGAGGCCCTGGGTTCAATCTCAGAACTGAAGAATAAATAAACAGTCTACATGATATAGCCTCTAGATTCCTCTCATTCCTCATCACTCTCCCCAGCTCTTCTTTCATCAGCCTTCATATTGTTCCTTAAATAACTCAAGCTTGTTCCTACCTCAGACTTTTTACCTGCCATTCCTTTTATCAAGAAGTGTCTTTCCCCATTATGCATAGATAGCTCCTCACCATGCATGTCTCTGTTCAAACCATTTTTTAGAGATCACCCCTTAATGATTCCAGCAATATGGATTTTGCCTCATACTTCATTTACATCCACCCCCATAAATTATTCTCCCCTTTATAATAGTATATTTGTTCCATTCTCTGAAAATAGTACATGCTTATTATCTTTTCCCCTCCCACTATACTCCAGGAGAGCAAGATCTGTCTTTTATTCAACACAGTATCCTCAAAGCCAACAGTGTCTGGCAAATGAAACCACTGATCATTTACTGAATGAGTGAACAATCTCCTAATCCAAATTCTGGACATAGCCTTTAAAGAAATGAAATAGGATAGCCATAATTTAATCTAAACATTTAATCCTTCAAATCATTTCCTCTTCTACCTTCAGAAAACTGTTAGGAACTACAAACAGTTGACTTATAAGAGTTAACAATAAGCCAGGCATGGTGGTCCATGTGTGTAATCCGGGGGATCCAGGAGGTTTAGACAGGAGGATCATAAGCTGGAGGCCAGCCTCAGCAATTTAGTAAGACCTTGAATCAAAATAAAAATAAAAAAGAACTGGGGAAGTAGTTCAGTGGTAATAGCAAGTCTTACTTAAAATGGTTATGAAAACCATTGGGAAAAAATATGTTCACACAAGAGGCAGTCAAAGTAAAAACAAAAAAATCAAAATAAGTATTCAAATGTCTCTTCCAATTAGAAATGTAAAATATTTAATTATGGGTTTTAAACCAATTCTACTTGGTGTCAACATAATAATTTTCAAACTGCTAAGATATCTTCATTTTAACCAAAGAAAGCAACCTAAATAATTACATTCTTACAATGTCATAGATAGAACAATAATGCCATCTATTTAGTTTTACCTTGATACACTGCTTGTGCTCCAGTCCAAGCAAAAAGGCTTGCAATAGCATTAGCTCTAAAAATAACTTCTATCTGGTCAGCACGGTTTCGTTTCAAAAGCCATTCTCTATTTAATCTGTCAGGTAACAGATGAAACTGGGTGTGGCCATAACAGCATGGATCTGCTGTTTTTGAGCCTGAAAAACAAAACAAAAATATTCACATGAACTGATCCTGTGGAATATCTGAAGCACACATTTTAGTATTCGTTCAAGCATGTCTTCAGTAATCTGTTCTCAAAATTACATAAATGAGAATGTTAATTCATTTATTTTATTGACTATAATAAAATTAAATCTCACGTAAAAGTATGATTTTTCTCATAAAGTCCACTATGATCAGAGTAAGCTACAACAATATATGTAAAAGTTATTGAAAATTCTCTATTATTTCAATTTCTCAAATGTCTTGGTTGTCATTAGGAGCTCTGTTAAACTTTGTCATATTTACCACAGGATACATTTTATGAATTTAAAACTTCCTTGATTATTTAATGTAATAATTAAAGAATGTGTATTTTACTAATAAAACCATTTTATACTACAATTATAAGTAAAAAGAAAATGAGTAATATTTCATGAACTAAAATTCTTGATTTCATTGGTAATGTCTTTTTAAAAATGTCCCCCTTGGGTCATTCCTTAAGACTACAATAACTGAAAAGGGACTGATAAAATAGGTCTGGAGGACAAGTATAAAGCTTGCTTAAAATCTTCCTCAAGTCAACTAGGAATTAATGAAGGAATAAAAAATATGAAAATAAGTTGCATGTGGGCAGACAAGAGGCCTTGTTAATTTCTGAATCCCTTGTTAATTTCTGATTAAAGTGCAATTACTGTCCCAGTCCAGTTCTAAACATTTTTGCTTTTGAAAAAGCAAATTACTTTTCCCATACAATAAATCAACAAAACCTAGTAAGTATAATTTTAAAGTTAAATACTGTTAGTGAAATTTCAAAAAATGTGCTGAAAGAATTTCTTTCTAATATTCTTGCATGTTGCAATAACTTGAGATTATAAATTATACTGCTCATGCACAAACAGAAGCTCTCAGTCATCAAGAATTATTTTTATAGCTAGTGCTCCAAAGTTATACAGCACACTTTGAACACATTTATGGTACAATATATAAAAAAGAAACTTACCAATAAATATGTTGTTTTCATATTGCCGTTTGAATAATGGAAGCTTGTCTGGTTTACATTTCATAACAGGGATTTCTATAGGAACAGAATAATCCAATGGCACAAACTTAAAGAAAAAAATAAAAGAATGAATTCACAACAACAACAGTATCTATTTTATGTACATTCTTATTAGACCCAAAATTTTTAAATGAGATGTTCTTTGCAAAATGATCTAATCATATGTATCATCAAAGTATCTTAAAGTGCTAGAGATCAGAAGCATTTCAGATTTCAGAGTTCTTTGGAAGACTTTACAGGTTGAGCACCCCTACTCCAAAAAATATGACATGCTCTGATTTTCAGATTTTGAAGCATTTCATATTTTCATATTAGAAATACTCAATGTGTACCACCATCTAGGGATGGGCTAAATCTACCCAGCCCCCTGATTTTACAAATAAAGTTTTACTGGAACACAGCCGTACACATTCACTGATACATCGTATATGGCTGCTTTTACACCATAAGATGAGAGCCAAATAGTTCCAACAGAGACTTAAGGCCTGAACAGCCTAAAATATTTACAATTTGGACCTTTACAGAAAAAGTATGCCAATCTGACATGGCAGCACAAAAAGCACTCAAAATGCAGTGACTTTCTTTCAAAAGAACTGCAAATATGGAAAATGACCCAGTTCACAACTAAAAATCAGACTAGCTAATAATTGTAAATTACAATCATAAACTATTATAGAATATTGATATAAAGAAAAGAAAAAGGTCTGAACAATCATGAAAACTTAACCTCACTTGAAATGATTACTTGGCCTCTGAAGAATATATCATACCAGAGGGAAAAACTAAAAATGATTTTCAGTTCAGTGGTTTACAAAGGAAACATGAATGGCAAGAGATCAAACCAAAATATTTCACTTTAGTAAGCCCATCACTTGATCTGCCTACATTTTCTATATCAGATGTTAATAAATATAAATGCCTTAAACCCTTACCTCTGGGAGTTGCTTCGGTATTCGAATCTGATTGTGTGGTTTATCATCTATTTGGTATCGCAAAGCATCAACTCGACCTTTTCGATGACCAGAAGAAATAATTTCTTCACCACGCATCCAGTAAAAATGAACTAGCCGCTTATGATCTGTTAAAAGATATCCAAAATTTTCTCATCTGAATAATCAGATAAATCTAACAGAATACTAACTAGCAATTGACAACTTAAGGATGATCGTCTAATTAAAAATATATCAAAAGTTAAAGAGTTGGGATTATGTGACAATTTATTGTGGCTTAAATATAGCACTCAAACATCTACTTGTGCCAACATTACAAGAAACCCTGTAACCAAAGAAAATAATTAGCTAAGAATACATATAAAATAAGACCAACAGGAATACCAGTCACCAGAAATTAAAATGGTTCAATAATTCAATCTTCACAATTACTGAAAAAGGTACCTACAGTTACAATCATTTCTATTTTGTATAAGAGGTATCTGAGTCTTGACAAAGAAAGTTTAGTAAGCCACCAATCTCAAAGTTCACCAAAGTTCCCCTTAATACCATTTCCTTCCCAACTGAGAAAGGGAAATACTGCACACTACAAAAATCAGTTGAGCACATGCCTACAGTTATAACAACATTAATGCTACCAACACTAAGACACCCACTAGATGATATACGTAAAATGAATGTACTGGAACAGTGATTTTTAAAATACGCTAATTATTTTTCATGTCTAGATGAACAGTTAGAAAGAAGCTGTTAAATTATTTGCTGGGTCCGAATCTTTACCTGTAAATCTACCAAGTATAGTCTTAGACTAGATATGATTAGCTTCTGCGTGCCATTTTGTTTTTCATTTATAAAATCAGGCAATCATGCTACCTCCTGTAAATGGTTATTGAGAGGATTAGCTGGCACACATAAAATTTGAAATTAGGCCTGGCACACAATAAATACTGAAGGTTAGGTATTCTACTTAATATATCACTTAATCGCCACAATGCTAATGAAGAACTATTACCATAATTCTCAACTTGAAATAAGAAAAAAATATGGTAAAAGATATTAATGAATTCACATATTATTGTCCCACCGATTTTTTAAGAGCCAAAAGCAACCCAGGTCTGTACTGCTCTCTAGGAGCCTCTTTTCTTAACCACAGCTCTTCATTTGGCTGGACAATCACAAAGTAGAGTCAAGTCAGACTCCCGAAGAGCTTAAGCTATTAGGGTTAGGGGAAAAGGATCACACTGAGAGGGAAGCTGCATACGCGGTGAGGGTCCCGAAGCTCACCAAGAGCGGCTGCAGCCAGGACGGGATTGAGGGGGCTGAGCAATCCCGTGAGGGTCGCCACCAGCTGATCCAAGAAGGGCGAAGCGATAGCCTCCTGCTCCTGGAAGAGGGGCGCCTGCCGCTTGCGCCGCAAGTAGAAATGTTCCTGCAGGAGGCAGTCGCACACGGCAGAGCGCAGGGCAGCCAGGTCCAGCGCCGGCGCCGGCTCGGCCTCGGGGGACGCAGGAGGCAGACCCGACAGGAACACAGTCTTGGTGAAGCCTTGGTACCAGCGATCGGCGTTCAGGGCGAAGGTCTGCGGGTAAACCACGTACTTCTTGAATTGCATCTTCGTAAGGATTCGCAGCTTCTCGTCCACGGACTTGGCCGCGTGCACCGCTGCCTGCCAGCGTTCCACCCGCCGCTGCCGTGCCGCCTTGCTCTTGGCGGTCAAGGAGGCCACAATCGGCGGGTACCGCGCAACGGAGGTCGCCGACACATCTGGGCTGATCGTTCCCGTGGCCGTGGAGTTAGTCTCAGCAGCGGTGTGCAATGACGGCCCCCGACCGCGAGGCACAAACCTCCAGCACCGGGACGCCGCCATCTTCGCCCTCGGTTCCGGAACCAGAGGTCAACCTCAGCAATTGTCCCTGCACACTTGCCGTAGGGACCAATCAGAAAACGCAATCTGAGCTAGGCTTGCTGACTCTGACTCTGAGTGGTGTTGGGATACGTTGCGTCATTTGTTTTGTAGCCAATCAGCTGCTCCTACCAAGTTTATCGCGGTTTTGAGGGCTTGGAGTGAAAGAACCTGCCTGTGCCTGGGTTTCCGCAATTCTGACTGGAAGGAAGGAAACCTCAAAAAAGCGGGTGCTGCCCGCTAGGTTGCTTTTAGGGCCTGGACGACGTTCTTGCCATAACCATTTATGAACATTATGCACGGAAACTCCAAACTCTTAGCTAAATTTCCTAGTTTCATTAATGTATCCCACACCACTTCTTTTGTTTTGCTTTAGGAATAGTAACTTAATTTTTGAAAGTACGTTTGCCTTTGGATATACATGCTGAATTTTTAAAAATTAGGCAAACATCACTCATGTGTAACCATTACTAAACTTCGGTAAAGTAACTCCATATATTTCTCTGTGCTAATATAATTTAATTATATACTTTATTTAAAGGGGGGATGTATTTGACTTGGATTTATCTGGGGGAAAATAATGGAAATAAACTACTAAAGAACTGCGTTTAAATTTTGCTTTGTATTAAAATGCATTACTTCAGCAAAAGTCCATTCCCACTAATCTGTAACCTCCTTAAAGAAGGGACTGCTATATTTTTATTGTTTGGCAACCAATCATTATCTGTGCCAAATGGATGCCCTGTATATGAAGCAAAATAATCCCAATCTAAGTTTATTTCAGATAATCTATTTTATTTATTGGCTCATTCTTCTATAATTAGGAGTTAGCATGTTGATTCTTTTTATTTTTAATTTTTTTTTTTTTGTAGCTGTAGAGGGACAGTATGTTTTTGTTGTTGTTGTTGTTTTAATTAGGTGGTATTTGGGGTCTTTTTTATTAGTTGCTCATGATAATACAATGATCTTGACATATCATACATTTGAATCAAATGGGGTATAATTTCTCATTTTTTCAAGTGTACAGGTTGCAGAATCACATTGGTTCAGCCACCTATGTTCATACAGCAATACTGGGGTCTATTTTATTCTGCTGCCCTTCCTATCCCCCCTTCCCCCACCCTCCCCTCTCCTCATCTCTCTCTACCAATCTAATGTGACACATTTCTTTTTTTTCCACCTCACATCATCATACATATATTTTGTATAATCATTAGGGTCTCCTTATGTTCATGTGGTGCTTAGGATGGAACCCAGTGCCTCACACGTGCAAGGCAAGCCCTAGCATGTTGATTCTTATTGCAGTAATTCTTGAATATATTGAAAATCAAACATTTTGTTGTTAAAAGAAACAAAGATAGAGGGATACAGATTTGTCTGTGTGTGCGATGGAGAGTGTGTGTGTGTGTGATGGAGAGTGTGTGTGTGTGTGTGTGTGTGCAGTGTATTTTTTTATTATATATATATATATATATATATATATATATATATATATATATTTAAATTGTAGATGGACCTTTACTTATATACATGTGGTGCTGAAAATCCAACCCAGTGCCTCATACATGTTAGGCAAGCGCTCTGCCACTGAGCCACAGCCCGAGCCCCAGAGTATGTTTTGTTTTTTTTTTTACCTCACTTTAGGTATATCATCGAGAAATCAAATATCGTTTTTGAGTAAAGTTTTATTATTTCTAGTAAGTATATTGGTCACTTACAATAATGTTATCTTAAATTTGTGTTATAGCTTGGATCTGAAATGTTCCCTAAAAAAGTCTTGGTCCTTGGGGAGATCCTTTTTGGAGGTAGTGGGACCTAGAAGAAGGAAGTTAGGTCATTGGGAGTGTGCCCTTGAAGGGGCTATTGGATATTGGCCCCTGGCCCCATTCCCCACCCCACCCCACCCCACCCTTTGTTTCTGCTTTCTGACTGCCATGAGTTGGGCTAATTTCCTCTGCTAAGTACATCTGCTATGATCTACCACCTTGCTACAGGCCTAAAAGCAACAGAGCCAACCAACCAGAGACTGAAACTGAGCCAAAATTAAAATTGCCTCTCAGGTATTTTGTCAGTGATGGGATGCTAACATAGTTTATCAGAATATTGATTAATCAAATCACTCAGCCCTTGCCCCTCTTGCCTTACTTAGAAGTCTCTGGAGAGTGAGTTTAAGTAGCCAAGAGCACACAACTGATGACCATCAGAGCCAGATTCCAACCCAGCATTTAAATAATAGGACCCTGACAGATAATAGGCTGGACAAATTTACCAGCATAAGAATTCCAGGGAGCAAGAATGATAGATTCCCTTTTCCCAACCTGAAGACAGCATTTGCAAGCAGTGATGGCTTATAGCATCTTCATAGATGATGGAAAACTTTCCAAAGCCACTGTCAGAGGATGAAGTCTTAATAAGTTTTTAAAAAGATGATGGAAGATATGAATTTAAATGAAGTTAAAGAAGGATTGTTGTAGGAAAAGCCTTCAGTTGCAAAATAAAAATGGTGATGCAGTATATTAACACTGCTTCTAAGAAAGTTTTAGTGTGATTGAAAGGCTGAAGCATTAATAACTGCAGTGGAGGTTGCCTGGTGAATTTTGGCATAGTTTTCCTTCTGGGAGAAATAAGAGAAGTCTTAAAAGTAGCTGACAGATTTCACCTCAGGAATTCATCTATGAACCAAAAATATGGTCTGCAGATGAGAAACTTGTGACATACATGCGAGTCCCTCCCAGTGTCTTTGACCAGCAATTCTGTGAGGGTTGCTAAGCAGAAATCTGAAGTGGGCCTTATGGGGAAATTATGATGAATCTTTCCTCCCAGTCAACTCCCTAAGTATTAATACCATGTTTTATAGTGTCTTAGGGAACAGAGCATTTTGTTATAGCATCATAATGTCTGCAAAGTGCTACAGTCCCTTTGACACCAATCATTCTGAGTTGAAAGAAAAGGAATTGAGTTCCTTGAGTGTAGTTATGATGATTCTTTAAAAACCAAAAGTTATTACAGATATTCAGATGTTAAAAGACCATTGAACTATCCTATAAGTTTTAATTTCTAAACAAGTAAATGTCAGTCTCCATAACCCACTGAAGCAATGAGCTTCTGGAGTCCTTTCTCATTATTAAGGTGGAAAGGTCCTGAGACCAAAAAGGGAAATGGCCACCATGGGTAAATCCCAGATGTGACTGGGCTAGTTCTTACTCTGAACTCACAAGAAGTCATTGTGAGGGAATTTCAAACATATAAGACCTTGGATGCATCTGGGTTTTAATCCATACATATAGGAATGTGAGGGGTCTGATTCATGGAAGATTAGCTCATTTGGTGGTTTGTTTCTTCTGGTTTTTGTCTTTTGATATTGTTGTTATTGTTGTTGTTGATATTATTTGTTTTCTGTCTTTTGTTCTTTCTTTTGTTTTCATAACAGGCATCGAACTCAAGAGTGCTTAATCATGGAGCCACATCTCCAGCCCCCTTCTTTATCTTTTGAGACAGGGGTTCACTAAATTGCATAGGGCATCACTAAGTTGCTGAGGCTGGCTTTGAACTCACTATTCTCCTGCCTCAGCCTCCCAAGCAGCTGTTATTATAGGTATGGAGCACTGTCCCTGGCTTTTGGGATTGCAGAGATGATTCTTAATAAATTTCTGTTTCTCCCCAAAAGAAATGTTCCTGGAAAAAGTAATCTGTACTCACAAGAAAATGTTCTTTGCTCTTTCTTCCTAGGTATTCTTTGCCCTCCATGTTTTTCCTTTCTAAAACACAAATGTACAATGCCACCAATCACCAGAACAAAAGTCCAATTTACTGAAAAATGGTGAAGCAGAAATATAGGTCTAACTTGTGTCTTCTTTGAGTCATGTACTAGCCTGGATGCTTATCTCCAGACACTTTGTGATGTGAGAAAAAATCGGATTCATTACTTACCTGCAGTCTGTTTCTCTTATTCTTGGATTCAGAAGAGCACAACTAATCATTGCTTTCCAAAAAAAATCACAAAACTATAGGTATTTTAAATAAATGCCTATATGTATAAAGACATATATGCTCATATAGAGAGATAAACACTTATACTTATTTTTTTTCTATTTGGGGAATATGTTAGCTTTTTGTTGTTGTGACCAAAATGAGAACAACTAACAGTATCAAGGATTTATTTTGGTTCAGTTTCAGAGTATTCAGTTCATGGTGGGCCAGCTCTGTGGCTCTCGGCCTGAGGAAAGGCAGAACATCATGATGAAAGACAAAAGCAGAAAAAAGCTGCTCCACTATGGAAGCTTGGAAGAAAAGAGAGAAGAGAGAGTTAAGAAGAGGCTTTAGAGAAGATAAGACCATCTAGGGCCTGCCCCAGTGACTGGCTTCCCCCAACTAGGCCCCACCTCCCAGTAGTCCATTGAGTCATCAATGGGTTAATGCACTGATAAGGTCAGAACTCTCATGATCCAATCACTACCCAAAAGCCCTACACAGGAGACTTAGGAGGATGTTCTAGGTCCAAACTATAACAGAAAGGATTTTTGTTAAAAGAAAAAAAACAGGCTCATATCATTGAACAGTTCTTTAATAGACAAAAATATAACTTTTTCGTTTTATTTTTGCTTCTCTGCCTCTCTCTATATATATAATTTATAATATATAATATATATAAATTTTGTATATATAAAAAGAGATGTTATTTTTGTTTTATATGTTTTATGTTTATTTTGTTTTTTAATGTTTTATTTTTATTTCCCCTGTCTGCTGCCTCTCTCCCCTTCTCTCTCTCTCTCTCCATATATATATATATATATATATATATATATATATATATATATACACATACATATACATAAATATGTACATACATATGTGTGTGTATTCTTTTTAGTTATATACAAATTAGGATACATTTTGATATAATCAAGATATGAAATATAATTTGCTCTAATTTAGTCCCCAGCACTCCCTCCTCCCTTGCAACTACTCTACTGATCTTTCTGCAATTAATTTATACTTTTTTTTAAATTAGTGCTTTGTGGATGTACATGATGTTATGATTCACTGAGATATATTAATGTATGTACATATGAAAGTTTGGTCAGATTCATTTCACTGTTCTTCCCTTATCCCACCCTCCCCTTCAATCCCCTAATTGTATAATCTACTGATAATTCCTCTATTTTGATGGAATTCCCTCTCCTTTCTTTTTTCCCTTTCTCCATCTAACCCCCTCCTCCCGATACACACACCTCATTCTTAGATTAGCTTCCTGTACCAGAAAAAACATTTGACCTTTGACTTTTTGGTACTGGCTTATTTCATTTGGCATGGTAGTCTCCAATTCTATCCATTTACTAGCCAACGGCATACGTTCATTCTTCTTTATGGCTGAGTTATACTCTATTGTTTATGTATGCCACATTTTCTTTATCCATTAATCTGTTGAAGGGCACCAAGGTTGGCTCCATAGCTTGGCTATTGTGAATTTGGGTCCTATATATATTGATGGGGCTGCATCACTGTAGTATGCTGATTTTAAATCCTATAGATATATACCAAGGAGTGGGATAGCTGAGTCATATTGTGGTTCCATTCCTACCTTTTTGAGGAATCTCCATACTGCTTTCCAGAGTGGATGCACTAATTTACAATCACACCAACAATGTAAGAATGTACATTTCCCTCTACATTCTCCTCAGAATTTCTTGGTGATTACCATTCTGACTGGAGAGGGAATCTCACTGTAGTTTTGATTTACATTCCCCTAATTTATAGACGTATTGAACCTTTTATCAGATATTTGTTGGCCTTTCAATTTTCCTTCTTTTGAGAAGTGTCTTTTTAGTTCTTTTGCCAATTTATTTATTGGGTTATTTGTTTTCTTTTTCTTTTTTTTGGTGTTAAATTTTGTTGAGTTCTTTGTATATTCTGGATATTCATTCCCTATTTGAGGAGCAGATGAAAAAGATCTTCTCCCACAGAAGATAAGATCTTCTGTGGGCTCTCTTTTCACTCTCTTAATTGTTTCCTTTGTTGTGACAAAGCTTTTTATTTTGATGCCATCCCTCTTATTGATTTTTTTATTTTATGTCTTGCACTTTAGGAGTCTTGTTAAAGGAACTTGGTACCTGTGCCAACATACTGGAGTGTTGGGCATAAATTTTCTTCTAGCAATTGCAGAGTTTCTAGTTTAATTCCTAGGTCTTTGATCCACTTTAGTTGATATTGTTCAGGATGAGAGATAGGGGTTAAATTTCATTATATTAGTGTCTTGTGGATGTACATGATGGTGACATTTATTGTGGTATATTCATATACATGCATAGGAAAGTTAGATCAGATTTATTTCACTCTCTTTCCCTGTCCCAACCCTCCTTCCTTCCCTTTATTTTCCTTTGTCTTCTCCCCTGATCTTTCTTCCATTCTTCATTTATGCCCTCCTTATTTTTGGATTAGTTTTTGCATATCACAGAAAACATTCAACCTTTGGCTTTTATTTCACTTAGCAGGATAGTCTTCAATTTCATCTGTTTACCAGCAAATGCCATATTTTCATTCTTCTTTATGGCTTAGTTACACTCCATTGTTTATATATGCCTTGTTTTCTTTACCAATTATCTGTTGAAGGTCATCTAGGTTGGCTCCATAGCTTAACTATTGTGAATTTTGGTCCTATGTACATTGATAGGGATACATCACTGTGGTATGCTGATTTTAAATCCTTTAGATATATACCAAGGAGAGGGATAGCTGAATTTATCTTTCAAGTACATAAATAAAATGCTCCTTCCAGCTCTCCTTTTATATATGGCAACCATGAGCTGACCAGCTGCTTATTGGGGCTAGAACTTATGTTGGAAGCATCATTCTATTTTCCTTGTTCCATTCTACCTTTTATCTTTTTATATTTGAGACCACATTCTCCTCTGTCAGCAAACAATTTGCAAAAGAGTCACTATATTACACTGAATATCTCATAATGGAAACCATACAGATTTACATCTCACCTTTAAAGGCAGTCGGTATTAATGGAACTCACATCTTGACCAATTTTCTTTTCTATGTTGCATTATTTTTCTATCCAGTGTGTAAGGAAACTTTAGTACCCAATACCTCCTCTTTCTCAATTTGCATTGATTCCTTTTCTCCTAGGGAATTTTTCAATTATCAAGTAATTTCCTCGCTTATTACACACACCACCTACTTGTCTTTCCTCCCACATATATTTTTATTTTTCTAGAATTTCATCATGTTAATTCAGTTGAACACTTAAAAGAGACACAAGTGCCCTGTAAGCTATTTTCTCTTTGAGTGCACATTAATCCATCTGTTTCTATTACCAGAAAGCACAGATTTTCAGATATTTTGCTACAGGGTATATAATGGTTGAAAATTTAGGAAATTAAATCTTTAAGGAATAGAGGATTAGAGTAAGTTCTACCTTTTCGTTTTCTCCCATTACTGTTCATGCTCTTCATAATTCAGTTATAAATACTGGGAACATTTAGAAAAATTTTGGACAGGAAATATTCAGGTGATGGTGCTGTAAGTTCTCAATTCCTTAGAAGACCATAGTTGGTTTCAGCAACTTTTGGAAATCAGTAAACTAACTCTTAGCCTCTGTTTTCTAACTGTAAAAACCTTAATTGTGTTAAGGCGTATAATCCGATGTACTCTGCAAAGGAGACACTCCCCTCAACCCATGGTGGGTAGGGGGTGGATCATTTGATTAGTCTGGTCAATTAGGATAATTCTAGCCACTTCTCAATACTGGCTCAGAAATGGGCATGTGAACCAATCTTGGCCAATTAAGGCTGAGGGGATTCTGCTGTGAAATGCTTTTCTCTTTTATCAAAGAGGCATCTTAGCTTTTTCTCCAACAGTTGTTATGTCTTCATATATTTCCATGCTCAGAATTGCTTCAGGCATTTATAACCATGGAGGGAGACATTGCAGAAATGTTAAGAATCACAGAATGGAAGGTCAGTTCTGGTTTCTTAATGTCATTTTTATAATGCTAAATTAAAAGACTGTGCATGTAATGGTTTAGATATTAAGTGTCCCCCTAAAACTTATGTCTGAGACAATGCAAAAAAGTTTATAGTTGAAATAATTGGGTTATGAGAGTTTTAACCTAATCAGTGTGTTAATGTCCTGATAGGAATTAATTGGATGGTAACTGTAGGCAGGTAGGGTGTGGCTATAGGAGGTGGATCACTGGGACCTGCCTTTGGGTATATATTTTATTCTTGGTGAGAGTGGAGCACACAACTCATGGGCGTTCATTCTTGCTCGCGCTCTCTCTCACGTAGTGCCAGGTCTCTCTCGTACCTAGTACCTTGTCCCCAGCTGCTTTCCTTAGTCACACTCTTCTACCTTGATGTTCTGCATTATATCGGACCCTGAGGAATGGAGTTAACCATCTTTGGACTGAGACCTCTGAAACTATGAGACCCAAGTAACTCTTCCTGCTTTAAATTGTTCTTTTATTATTTTATCTTTTGGTGATAGCAATAAAAAATAGGTGACTAAAACAGTGCATTAAAAGGTTAACACACCAGTCTTGAAGTATTGAAGTATGTAAACCCTGCATATTATAAAATAAAAATTGGCCTTTGGGCTCCTGGGAGATAACCTTCTACCCTTAGAATGTCCTGATTGATGATAGTGTCTTTGTTTACTCGGGGTCCTGACCCAAGCATTATCAGACTCTCCTTTGGAGGGTCTAGAGACTGGATAACTGAGGTCAGTTAAGCAGTTCGTGCCTACAGGACTGACCCCAGTGAAAACACTGGATGCCAAATCTCAGCTAAGTTCCCTTGTTGGTAACACTTCATACATATTATCACATATCATTGCTGGAAAAATTAAGTACTGCCCATATAATCCAATGGGAGAGGGACAACTAGAAAACTATTTGTGTTCTCATGCACTCTCTTAGTTACCTTTTTCTTTTATTGATACTAATAAATATCATTTTATGAAACAAATCATAACATGACTCTAACAACTTTTATGAGTTCCATGAGTCCTGGCAAATCAAAAAATCTAAGGATGGTCTTGGGGCCCTGAAACAAGAGCCCAAGAAACACCACCTCCACATTCCACATCTGAATTATGGGTTAGTCCAGGGAAGACTTGCAGCTCTTTCAAACTATCAGTTCACACTGTGAAGTTAATTCTAATATTAACTATGTGAACTTGAGTCTTAGGCGAACTATGACTACAGCCCCTTCTCTGTCATAATATTTGAAGCTCAAATTAGACACTTTATATTTACCTCATTCATTGATACCTTGTCTAGACCAAACAACTGTATCTTTTGAAGATCCTTTTTAGGTCTTGATGGTGTAACCTTCGTTTTTGTTATGATTCCTTCCTTTTATTTGCCAAAGTGTGTGACATGTCACCATTCTTGATCATATCTTTATATATCTCCCATAATGTGAATTCTATAACAGTAGGAATCTTGTCTTCTTTGTTCATAGCTGTCTTCTTCCTAGCACTAGAGGAATGTATTTTTTGTAGTAAATAGATGAAAAGAGATTTTTATCTCTAGAAAGATTATTTTTAACACATGTGAACCTAGAAATAATATTACTACCATTTGGCAGTCTGATGCAATGTAGACTGTCTGTGATCTTGTCCACACTGGCTAATAAAAGAACATCTAGGTGTAGAATGTATTTAATAGTTGGCTCACACCTGTAATCCCAGTGATTGGGGAGACTGAGGCAGGAAGATAGCAAGTCCAAAGCCAGACTCACCAATTTAGCAAGGCCCTAAGAAACTTAGTGAGACCTTGTTTCAAAGTAAAAAAGAAAAAGGGTTGGGGATGTTTCTCTATGGTTAAGTGATCTTGGGCTCAATTCCCAAATTCCCAGTACAAAACAAACAAAACACACACACACACAAAAAAAAAAAAACCCACAAAGTTCTTTTGGTGATAGTGAGATAAAAAAGAGGGAAGCATTTAGAAGCATGAAAAAGAAGAAGAAAGACCTGGTTGGAAGACACAGTAGGGACTTCTGACATTTTCATTGGCCACATGAGCATGCTGATCTAAACAACAAGGAAAGAAAGGGTGACCAGGGCACACACACTAAGCCAGCAATAAAGAGAGGGTCTCTTGTTCCTCTACTGCAATAATTAAGGATATGTCAAAAAGCTGAATACTCAACATAAAATATTTTATCAAAGTAGCTTTTAAATAAAAATTAATACCATAGTATCCATAATAAATGAAACTTCAATTTGTAAATAAAAACAAGATCAAGAAAAGTACTGAAGCATGCCTATAATCCCAGTGGCTTAGAAGGCTGAGGGTGGAGATTCACAGTTTCAAAGCCAACCTCAGCAATTTAGCAAAGCCCTAAGAAACTTAGGGAGATCCTGTTTTAAAATAAAAAATAAAAAGAGTTGGATGTGACTCAAAAAAAAGGGGGGGGGAAGAAAAAAAGAATTGATCCACTTGATCTACTCACCATCTAGAATTGCACCCCCAAGAGGTCAAATATATATTTAATATATATATATATACATATATATATATTATATATATATGATCTTTCCTTAAATATTAGAGTGCTGAGTTTTCCTACATCCCATTCTTTGTATTTATACATAGTTTCTATTTCTTCCTCCATAGTAATGACTTCTTAGGGAGAAACTAGAGAATTTAGATGTACTTTTTTATATGTGGAACCATATTTCAATATGGTCTAGGTGTCCCAACACACTGATTACACCCCAAATATGTGGTTATATATTTTCACATTTCTCTGTCATTGAAATTTGAACAGGTCTAAAATATGAATTATTTGAAATTCGAACATATATTTCAAATGTTCTCTCAACTTGCACAACACAGTCTTCCTTAAGTCATGCACATGGCAGTAATCTGTTATATTTAGAACATATGGCTGCATTTGATATATCAAATGTCTTTGGCAAGTGAAGTAATCCAACTTTTATGGAAACTCATCTGCAATATGACATAGGGGGAAAACAATGATTTTTCTCTCATTATTTATTATATATATTTTTTTCAAATTCACATCGATATAACTTAGCCTAAAACATATTTTTTCCTCGAATAACTCAAGTAGTTAAAATAGTCTCAAATAATTTATAAATAGGCATCAAAGTGTTATATTCACAACGAGAAAATAAATTGCTACCACCTTTCCAGAGAATATTTTGTTGCTATAGCTCAGCCTTTTAAAATATCCGTTACTTCAAACCCTGAGGAAATATTCACAATTCAAAGGGAGTGACTCAGTATAATTTTCAAATTAAACCACACATACACACACACTCACACACACACACACACACACACACACACACACACACACACTTACATTTTATTGATGATAGTGTCAATTGCTACCCCACTTCCAGGAAAAATTTTAGCTTTGTCAAGGGAGAGAGGATCACTAATTGTAGCACAATCCCCACCACCTAACCCTTTAGCGGATCTAAATCCCCATTCTCTAATCAGGAGGATTTAAAGTGCCCAGGACTGCTGGACTGCAGGAAAAGGCAGTTACTCTACAAGTGGTTGGTCTGAATCCCTTCAATCCAGCTTCCTGGTTCTGCATCAAAAACAGTTTTTTCTCTCTGTCTTCCTAATTAGTGGACACTTTGTCCCTTTGAATTGCTTTCTTTCTCCTTTGCATTTTCATTTGAGTCTCCACTCTGATTCTTCTTCCTCTTCCTTTAGGGTCTATTTTTTATAATTATTATGGAAGGAGATGGGGAATAGTTCCAGAAACATGTCCTTAAGTTCAGGGATCTTAGTACTGGCATTAACCTTTTAATATAGTCTGAAAGAAAATGACCTCAAGGAAAAAGTGAGAAAGGGAACTGGGATGGATGTGTATGTGTGTGTGTAAAATTTGCTTGATAACTGGCAATATATCTTGCTCAATTCTAAGTAGTAAATACTATATTATATACATATAGTACATATATATATATCCTAATTGTATGTATAATCTTATATATACATATATGCTTTGTATGGTCTTTATATGGTATTTTATATAATTAGATAACCTACTAATAGGGGACTGATTATATAAACTATGATACATTTGAATTTTGTATGTAATAGATATAAAATCATTGGAACAACATCCATAAAATAGTAAAATGATTCTGAATAAAGATGCACCTAAAAACCAAGATAAATACCATATAAGTGCATGATATGGTACATGCACATAATGACAAACAGACTCAAGAAAGAAATGCAACTAAATGTTAACAAAAAGTTTATTATTGGTATTTTTCTTCCCTGAATTTTTAAATTTATATTAATTGGATACAGATTGTAAGAAATGAGAAACTAAAATATCACCAGTATCTGAATAGATGAATTACATATTATTTTGTCAGATAGACCATCAGTTGCTGAATATATCTGATCACATTAAAACTCCAAAGTAGAATTCTGAATTATGCTGATGCTCCAAGCCAAAGTTTAATAGTCTGCTTACCCAAGATTAAATTTGAGGAAGATAAGTTGGAATATTAATGAAATTTTAATGACTGCATCTGTGTGTAGAGGCTCGTATGTCATGTAATTTTCCTTATGTTCCTGTAGAAGATGGACAGCCATTGGAAAACTATGAGAAGAGAAATGGTGACATAGAGGAGAGATAATGATGACAACGAAAATTAATAAAAAGCCAGATCAGAGGTATAGAAAGTACTTACAAAAATATTGCAATCCTCAAGAGAAAAACAATGAGTTGGGAACAAGGCTAGTTGAAGTGAGATGAAGAGATTAATCTCCAGGAGAAATATTTTGGATGTATGCTCAACTAAGTGTGTATGTGGAAAGTAGGAAAATTTAGACATCTCCTAAGAATAACCTTAATAATCCTTCTTGGAAAACTGTATGGATGGTAGAGTTATTTTTCAAATGTGGAGGACAACCATATTTTGGTGAAATATCGGGTGAGTCCAGTTTTGGATATCTTAAATTGAATTGCCAGTGGAACATCTTGGTGGAAGGAGAAAGTTCTGATCTGGAAATAGGAAATACAAATGAGGGAGTCAATAAAGGACATCCGTGAAATTGCCTTGGGATAGTATTGAAGATGAGAATAAAGTAGTCTGGACCTTTTGGAGTTGGTTAATTAGAGCAACTTTCCTGAGGTAAAGGAAGAGAAAGATTGTTAAAGGAAGAAAAGAGGCCATGAGAGTGTGGTTTGTAGCTAGCATATCAGAAAATTCTAAATAGTGTTGAACCCTGAAGAGAACTTAAATGAGAAGCTGACACTTTTAATGAATTTGGGGAGCTAAAAAGCTACTGGTAGTGCTAGTGAATATAATTACAGGGTAAACTGGGAACAGATTTGCGATGCAGAAGTGGAACCAGTGAGTGCTTCTAACAATTGTGATTTAATATCAAATATATACAAGATAATATTGATTATATTTTATGAACCTTAAGCAATGAAACAAAATAAAGAGCCAGATACCCAACACCAAGCTCAGAAGATTAAAATATCCCCAGATGCTTTGAAGAGTTTTCCCTCTACTGTGCCACCAGTCCCCCCCTCCTTCATTCAAAGTGGCAGCTACCATCTTGAACTTTGTTGTTCTTTTGTCTTTTGTGTGTAGTCTTATCATGAGTGGATATTCCTGAATATCTCTTCCTGAATGGCAGTCCTGTGTTTGAAAAATAAGCAACTTATGTGACCATTCAAGGCAGTTCCAGCAATATATTTAGTTTTGCATATTTTTGAACTTTTTATAAAGAAAATCATGCTACCTATTTTCTTCTGTAATAGGTTTAATCATTCAGTCTTAAGATTCTGAGATCTATCCATATTGAATTTTTCACTGTAGTTTATATTTATGTAGTACCATGGCTTCCCCTTATTCACAGATTTGCTTTCCATGGTTTCAGTTATCCACAATTGCTATACAACCCCCCCCCCAAAAAAAGATGGAACATTCTAGAATTGAACAATATGTAACTTTTAAATTGCAAGTCATTCTGAGTAGTGATAATATCTCATTCTGTCTCACTTTGTCTTGTCTGGGACAGGAACCATCCCTTTGCCCAGTGTATCCACTGTATACATTACCTGCTTGCTACTGAGTTGGAAGAAATCTGAGTTAGTAGATCAATTGTTGTTGTATCGTAGTGCTGGTGCTAACTAACCTCTATTTTACTGAATGATAGGCCCAAGGTGTAAGAATAGTGATCCAAAGGAAGCACAAAACATGAATGGACAGATAAGCTAATACTGTGTCACAGCACTGCAAGGCACAGGAAAAAACATGGGATATATAGTGTTGAATTCTATCTATGGTTTCAGGCATACTCTAGAGGTCTTGGAATGTGCCCCCCATGGATAAGGGAGAACTATTTTATTGTGTTCTGTAGATAGACCTCAGTAGATTAATCTTCCAGTCAATATTTTTATTGTTTCTCACTTCAGTTCTTTCATACAATCCTTTTTGAATATACATGTCTCAGTGGTACATATTAGAAGTATAATGACAGGATCATCATTTAGGAGGGGCCACAATTGTTTTTCAAAGAAGTCTTCTCTGCTTGCTAGCAGTTTATCATTAGCAATACTTGGTGTTGTCAGCCTTTTAAGTTCTTGTTCTTGTAATAAGTGTAAAATCTGTGGTTCTAAATTGCATTTCCCTGCTTACTAATGAACTTAAGTGTATTTTTTAAGCTTATGCATTTCTATTTCCTCTTCTATGAAGTGCCTATTTGGGATTTTTTCATCTTTTTTAAAATAGTTTGCAAGTATATTTTCCAGTTTATGGCTTGACTTTTATTTTATTAGATCATTTGATGAACAGAATTTCTTTGCTTATCAGTGGTCATATTTATGGATTTTAAAAATCCAGTCTGAAAAGGGCTTTTCAACTTTCAAGTTACAGATATATCTTCCCCAAATTTTATGATTCTTTTTCTTCTCACCTTTTAGTTTTACTCCACCTGGAAATGATTTTTGTGTATGGTGTGAGATAAGGGTCCATTTTCATGTTTCTTCCAATGATTGATAAATCATTTTCTTCTGCACTACAAGCAGCAGAGACCAATGGTGGTGACTTCCCTTTCCGGATTTCTGCAACCAGACTTTCTATTTCTATTCTCTATATTAAAACTCCTTTTGCACTAGATTTCTAGCCAAACTGTTACAATATTGTTGAGGTAGTATTTAACTGCAGAAACCTGAATCTGCAAGCAGAAATCTAGATGCTGACTTTGAAAGCAGAAAAAAGAGATGGGATGCTTTGGAAGAACAAGTAAAAGTCAAAGGAAGATGGGACATTAGAGTTTATAGGCCAAGTGATTAGAATAACACACCATGGGGTTCGGTTAAATAGGAATCAGGTTTCTATGTGCATGTTTAAGTTCACTATGCCTGCACAAACACCACATGTCTGTACATACAGAAGCAACCTTCATCATCCTCATATATGACTTTCATATGTCATTCAAGTAGTATTTTCCCTCAAACTGGCTTTTGTATATTGAATTGGAGCTTCAATGTATCAACAACAACAACAACAACAAAAACATCAATCTCCAGTTGAAAAAAAAATAATGACAAATATCCTTAGGCTTTGTAGCACTGAAGTTTTCCAAGGAAAAGTAGTTTACTTTCCTTCTTCATTCTTGAGATTTGACTATGCCATTTAAGTTCTCAAGTTAGTTATGTAACAATTTAAATACAATATCCTTATGACTACAGAGAATTTGTGTGCAAAGAGAAGTAGAAATTTCATGACTGTGGCATTTTGGTTATCAAAAATCACTAAGAATAATATCTAAACAAAAGGTTAGATAGAGGTCAGTCACCCATGCATTCTGATCGCAAAGCATATCTTTTTTAGATTAGTGGAAAATTATGCCCACTGGAGTTAGATTTCTTAAGAGCAAATCTTGACCTTCTACTTATCAGCTTTGCCATCCTCTGATAAGTCACTTAGGCTGTGTTCCTTTTACTCATCTCAAAACAAATGTAGCAACATATCTACTTGATAAGGATGTTGCTATGTTTAAAGGCAGTGATATTACTTTAAAGTGCCAGGAAGAGTGACAGCCACACATTGAACGACAGCATTCAATAAAGTTTACCTGTTAACTATGATTATTTATCACTCTGCAGTATCAGTGACAGGGATCAGCAAGATGAAATGGTCTGTGCATTCTATGGAAGAAACAGGCCCTCTTTCCCCTGAATTTGCCCCCATGCTTTGCTCTCCAACACTCACACAACATCCAGTTCCAATTTGTGGGAAGCTTGCATTCATGAAACTCAAAAATATGCAACTTAGGATCATAAAAGAGTATCCTGCAGGATAATGATGTCACGGTGTGGATTTTAAGACAAGCAGTACCAAACATTACCAAAGAACCTGTTTAAAATGTAAATTTGAGGACCCCTAATATCTTTTAAATTAGAAACTGGGAGTGGTGCCCAGCAATCCACATTTTAAAAAGCCTTCTAGGTCACTTGAATACTTGTTGAAATTTGAAGAATACTGCCTTTGGGTATCATTCTGGGCAAGGATTGGAAAATAAATTCACCATATATGGTATAAATGAAGATCTTTAAATGAATTAAGTTAATGTACTTATGTGTGGTCAGAGTTAGAAGAACAAACAAAGGATATTGAAACTCTCTGAGATGGGCAATAGGCAGGCATGCCTACCCACTGTCTGAAGAGGCAAAGAAGAAAAAATCATTACCAGAGCCCAGAGAGATCTGTGCCTGACAGAGGGCCCACCTGACAGAAGCAGTTGTCATGGGGAAATCCAGATGAGACACAGAGAAAAAAATTGTGTAACTTCTCTCTCCTCTTACACTTTGGCCAAATCCAGCTAGGAGCTTGTCATCAGGAAAGCCCAGAAGAGCCAGACCTCAGGGCTTAACTTCCAGTGCAGCAAGCACAACAAATAAGAGAGCCAGGAGCAGATGGTAAATATTCAGTGCACAGAATGCAGACCCAGAGCAGACAGCGAGACAGAAACGGGAGCCGATGGCACCATTTCTGTATGTTTGCTACGTGCAAGGGAGATGATGTTTCTCCTCTTTGTACCTCCAGTTCACAGGACTAGAATGGTAGATACAGATTTCAGGCGAGAGGATGTTAGCATAATTGAACAAACATGATTGGGTGTCTGTCATGAGCTTGATGCCATGCCAGGCCATGAGGATTCAGCTGAGACACAAACAAATAAAACTGTTATTTAAAGCTGTCTCAGGGTGATAGAAAACAAACTCATGTGTGCTATTTCATGTGGTGTGAACTCTCTGGAAGCTGATCAAATAGGGAAAAGGAACAGAGAGTCATGGAGGAGGTTTTTTTTGTATGAGTGGTCTGGAAATATTTCTCTAACAAGGGGGATTTGAACAGAAAAAATAAAAATGGAGTAAGTCATGAAGATTTCTGAGGAAAGACAGTTCCAGCTAGGTAGATCAGCAAGTACAAAAGTTGTTAGGTAAAGAGAGAAGGACAGGAGGTGGAGGAGTATCAGAGGCCGGGGATAACATCAGAGGTAGTCCATGATGAAATAAGTTCTTAATGAAATTGTCTTGTTTGTGGTTGGGAAGATCCAAGAAGAAGAATTAAGAGATGTGTTATTTGCAAATAAGTCCCAAAGTTTTAAGAAACAAAATTGTTAATAATTGTATTTGTACAGCAATATAAATTCATTACATATGATCTAGAACATCCAGAAATTGTAAAATCTTTTCCTTCTGTTTGTATTTTGTTCTTATTTTTGGAAAGAGTAATATATTTTACTTCATAAAAACCAATGATTTTCATAATTTTTAAGGGATTTTTCTAATTCAAATGTACCTTTGAAATTTTGAAATAGTGTCAGATTAAAGAGCAGTTACAAAGAGAGTATAGAGTTATGTTTTTATATACCACTTGGTCAGTTTCTCCTCTTGTTTACAATTTACAAATCACCATGGTACGTGTCACAATCAAGAAACTGATATCAATGCATTGCTGTTAGGCAAACTCCAAGTTTTACTTGAATTTAACTACATTTTCCTTAATGCCCCCTTTTTCTGTTCCAGAAATCCATCCAAGATATCATGTTGCATTTAGTTTCATGTCTTTTAGCTTTCAAGCAAACTGTGAAAGCTTCCATTTACCTTGTTTTTGGTGACCTTGATGATTATGAGGGCTACCAGTCAAGTTATTTGGAGACTGCCTCTAAAGTCAGATTTGTGTGATATTTTCCTCTTGGCTAGACTGGAGTTTTGAGTCTTTGGGGAGGATGACCACAGAAATGACTTGCTGTTCTCATTATATACAGTGAACATGCCATCAATATGACTTAAATATAACTTGATCTAATGAATTCAGCAATTAAAGAAGATTTGCATAGTGGACAAGCATGATAAATATATTTGGAAGTGTAAGGATAAATTGGATAGTTTTGAAACAAAAAGTGTATATTTGTATTTTGCTTTTATTTATATATATATTTATATATATTATGTGTGTGTGTGTGTGTGTGTGTGTATATATATATATATATATATATATATATATATATATATATATATATGTCTTTTTCAGTAAAATTCTGACCACAAGATGTCACTATTACCTTATGTAAGGAAGGGAAGGTAGCCTTGAACAGCAATTTTTGTGGGGCTTGTGTGGTTAGAAACCATTATTTAAAAAATCCTTGGCAATAATTAACCCTCAAAATGTTTCACTTTTTCAAAACCACTAGAGTGATTTCACAGTTTGGGATGTTAAATTTTCTTTTTAGGTTTGCAAAATATTTTTCCTTGAATTCACACCCAAGTACATCTTGGAAATTTAATTTAAAACAATAGTTGGCTAATGAAGTTGAAGCATCTCTTTTCAAATGAAGAAAAATTCCATTTCTGAAATCCACAAAAATTAATCTGAGCTTACATTATTCTTTTAAGCAGGGAAAATAATTTTATTTGTACTAATAATGAACATTTCCTCCAGAAAATATTTAATACAGGATTCTTCTTTAAAAAAGCATTATTACAAGAGACTTTAAATGACTAGAATTGGCCTTATGCCCAAATAAAACTATTGTATGATTGGGAGTGTTAGATTAATATATGTCATTTATTTACTGTATCATTTTTTAAAAATTGTATGTAAATTGGAAGGAAAACTAATTTTAACCCCTACTTTCCAGCACAACTATATTTAAATCTACTTGAATGTAATAGTTTTGATTTCCAAAGCAGGTCTGTGGCTCTGACTCTCATATTTTTTTTCTGTTACTTATCCTCTTTTCTCTAGAGTCTTTCTCTTTGTCCTCACCTTTCTTTTCCTGCCCCTCTCTGTACCTAGTCTCACTCTTGGACCTTTTCTGAACAATTCTGAATCCTCCTTCACAGGATCTTGGAAGTGTGTTGACCGCCTCCACCTCCCCACCCCCCTCCCCTTTTTCATTCAGTCCTTTCAATTTACTCGACAATAGCTGTATACCAGTCTCAGTGGTAGTCATTTATAATACAAAATTAGTCTTTTTCAACAAACTCAATGCTTTGATTTTTTTATATTATTTTATTTTGCAAAACCTCCAAGTGGACTGTGTTTGATAAATGAAAACAATAACAAGTTCACTGCTTTGGAGATGGCATGGGGTTGTGGAAAGAACACTGGGTTGTACATGGGAGAAAGAGTTATGGGCCTGCATCCACAGTGAGTTTTCATCACCTTCATCAATTCAGTTAATCTTGCCAAAATTCAATTTCCATATCTGTAAAATTAAGGAACAAGATTAAAACAGTACGAAGGTACTTTTCATTTTTTTCCCCATTCTCTGTGAATTCAGAGCAGCCTCTTCTACTGTTGAAAAGTATTAAGACTAGAAAATTCTTTCCTAGTTGAACCTGAATTCTCCTTGTTTTTAGTTTACTGCTTGGTTCACTTTCTACCCTTGGGTGATATGAAGAGCTAAGTCCTTTTCTTCTTCCACAATAACCCTTCAAATAATGAGTAACAATTATCACTTAACTAATATTCTCTTCCATTTTCCTAAATTCATCCAGACTTTTGGGACATTTTAATTACTTTTAAATCCCCATCAACTTGCTACCTTCCTCTAATGTCACAAATCTTGTGATGGTCCTCTTAAAATGTGATGCTTAGAGCTGATATTCAATTCATCAGACATGTGGAAAGACTATAAATACATTAGGACAACTGATTTACAAAATAATTTTTGTAGTCTAAAGACATTATTAACTTTACTAATTATTTAAAACTTTCCAAACTCTCTGCCCATGGAATTCTGTCACTTGAGTCCCACTGGTCTGGTGAGTGAGTCTGTATGTGTGTGTGCCCAAATCTACCTCTCAAGCTCCTACTGAACTGCAGAGTTTCCGATACCTAGGCTATGGATGTTTAAGTAGAAAAAGGAGTGTGTCCTCTGAACTTAATTTGCTCTCATAAAAGCCTAGGTTAATGTACCATGCAGATCAAGATGTGTAGGAGATCTCTGTAGCTATTCAGACTATTTATCTAATGTGTTCTTACATCTTTCATTTGGAACTGTACATTTCCTGTTATAAGATAGAGTGGGCGAGTTGTAAGTTGACTTGAAATCCCAAATGTTTGAGTTATCATCTAGATTTTAAACCTATAACCTATATTAATCTATGAGAGAACAAACTCTCCTGAAGCATATTACTTCCTCTCAAATGGCTATACAGAAACTAAACCCAAAGGAACAGTAGTACAATGAAGTGACTTAGAATGTAGGAGTAAGGAACAGATGGACTGATGTCAAATCATGTTCCTCCCACATACCAGCTTTGATTCTCTGGACTTCTCACAAATTTGCTTTAATGCCTACCCCCAGCATTAGTGTAAGAGCTACAGTGAGATATATAAGCATAGGGCTGGTCCATAGGGGAAACTCAGTAAAATGTAGCTAATATGATGAATAACAAACATCTCAAAAAAGTTTGTACTTTCTGTGTACATAGAATTGACAGATGTTTAAAGAAAATCATTGATGGATTTGCAGTGATCCCAGAATACCTTGCTTCTTGTGTGATACTCAGTCAGTACTTATAAATTAGAGAATAGGCTTCTGGTGATGAAATAGAACTAGGCCACAAAAGGTTAATTTCCCATAGAAGCTTTATTAGCATTCTACCTAACCATTTGTCCTTTCTTTAGTGTGGTAATAACAGCGTTTAGCTCTAGTTTCGCCACCAATTTTTATACACATGGAATTACAAGGGAAGAGCTAAATACCCTTTAGTTTCTTTCCTCCTTGACTATTTAAAGTGAGCTCTGTATTTCCTTTTGGGTCCCTATAAACTGAGATTGCTGGAGAAAAAAATTAAAAACCCATATAATAAACCATACTTATTCCTCCAATGTTTTAGAGAATGGTTATATTGAAATCAGAATCTGGGCATGTGTTCCTCTACATGAGGACAATTTAGGGGATTTCAAAAGTCTCTCATCATTACCTCATTTCCATCCCTTGGGTACACTTTAGTAGCCAGCTCAGCAAGAAGTCAGATGATGAATTCCTCATTGTTGTTACATTATTCAACTAAAGATTCACTGACTTTCCTCCTATGTCCAAAATCCACAGTTATCAATCTTTCTACAAAAAGTCAACCTCTGGGACCAGGTCTGATAATACTTTGCCCTGATACAATTTGGCTGTGGCTCAGTGAGTATTTTCCCTGCATTAATAATGTAATGATTGGTACTCGCTGGTCTCTGTCAAAATGATGATATTATAATATGTCACAATTACTAGATAAATATGTTACTATGAATTATGTATATTGCTGAGTTATCAGAAAACAGATTGAGCAATGTTACTTGCAGTCTGTGTGAAACTACCAACTTTAAATTGGGCAATTTTAGAAAATTTCTCGATTTTTTCAGAAATCTGTAAATAAGTTCCATATTCACAAGTATGTTGTCAGATTATTTGTACAGATATTCAGACTAAGTCAGCTTTGGGGATCTACATGATCTATAGGGTTTTTTTCTTTTTTTTTATCTTAATCTTTAAAATACTTTATTATTATAAAACCAATAATTTCACATTGATAATTTGCATCTGATGGGTATTCCCTTGAATTAGGGGATATCACACTTGATTGGATTTGTAGACCCCTTATTTTCCAGTCTATGAGAATGTATTTTTCCTTTAGGAAGAATCTGTATAATAGCCAATCTTAAGAAATATTTGAAGTGTATATCCTAATACCAAGCACAATCTTAAGTTTTCTGTAATTGAATTTTAGTCATATTGATTTTATCTGAAAAACATTATTCTTGATTTTCTGATTGATAGGGCTAAACAGAAATTACTATAAACCCCCACTCTGCTCTTCTTTTCCCCCAGAGGAAAGCCAAGGTCAGAGATGATGCATGTTCTAGGACATTTTCAGGAAGGAGAGTGAAATTGAACTCAGGGGCACTCAACCACTGAGCCACATCTCCAGCCCTATTTCATGAAAGGTCCTCTCAGAGTTGTCCCCTTTGCTTGTCTTTTCATATCCTGGAGATGTGGGGAGAGCTGTCTTGTCAGTGTGGTTGCTGGCTCTGGATCTGCACATCTCCCTGGAGCTTAGAACAATCTGGATTTGGGGATAGATTCTCTGTGGGGGCTGGTGGAAGCTTACCACTCAGCAGTGTGCATTAAAGACCACAAATGTTCCAGGAAATCATCACAGAGCACTGGGATCATTGACTAGATAATCCCAAGGGCTCAATCTGTGTTTGTTGCTCCAATGAGGTAATGTGGATTCTAAGCCATTTGTATGATGTTGCTGACTCAGTTTCTACATTGAGGGGTGTTAGGCTAACCTGCAATGAACACACAGATCTAATTGTTTTTGTTTGTTTGTTTGGTACTGGGAATTGAACTCAGGGGCACTCAACCACTGAGCCACATCCCCAGCCCTATTTCGTATTTTATTTAGAGACAGGGTCTCACTGAGTTGCTTAGGGCCTCGATAAGTTGCCCGATTGGCTTTGAACTCATGATCCTCCTGTCTTAGCCTCCAGAGCCATTGGATTTATAGGTGTGTGCCACCGCACCCAGCCAGATCTAGTCTTGCTCTATGTTTGTTCTGTGTAAGACAGCTGAACCATTAACTGTGTCATGAATATGAATTTTATTATACCTGATGAATGTGAGTGAAAGGTTTATGATGTTAATTTCCTCATGTCCACATATCTCTGTAGTGTTACCAAAAATGACATGGTTTTCAAAAGAAAAGCATAATTTAACTCCTGCTAGAATTACTTTATGATTCCTCAGACTGCTCATTTATGCACCATGGACATCAGTGGGGAATCCAATTAAGCAAATCTGCCCCAGACTTTACTTTGCCATGAATGATCCTCGATTAGGATATTTTATCAATATTGATTTTGGAATGTAGTATCCAGCTAATTTTTTGAGTTAAGATGTCTCATTGGATGGGTAATGGCTGATTACTCTAATTTGCAGTTCTGGATGACTTCTACAGGTGTGTTTGAACTCTGTTACCTAAGCTATCTATTAGCCAAAATGACTTTGAAACCCCTCTAGTGGGGCAAAGTCGACTACCATGGACCTGCAATTTCTACATCAAAACTTAAGCCCTAACCTATGACCATACTAGCAGCTAGTCACTGATTGGGTCGTTGCTAAGCCCCCTCAACAAGCATGCAGACAAATATAGTTTAAACCCCTCCCCATTCCAGTTCCTCTGCCATGAGTTCACTTTTCAACATCACTTAATTTTCTATCAAAATATTTTCTACCAAGAAAAGAAAGAGAGAAAGGAGAATGAGTGATTCCAGTTAATGACTTCCAGATAAGAATTTGCTTATTTGCCTAACGGCCTACTGGGTCCTGCTATCATTTCACAAGGAGAAGAGATAACTTTCAGGGGAGGACTGGGGTCTCAGGACACAGCCATAGTACCCTTTTCTACGTAAAGTATCTTGTAAAAATAAATAAACCAATGGGAGCTGCAAACAAATGAATTCTAAGAATAATATAATTGAGCCTTCAGGCAAACTATTTTCATAACCAATGAAATCAATAAAAGTAAAGTACTTAAAGACTAAAGGCATATATATATATATATATATATATATATATATATATATATATATTATAAAATATAAATATATATTTTACCTTGTGAAAATACCATTTCATCCTTAAGAGAGAATGTTAAAAAAGATGTGAATATAACATAATATTTCTTCTCTGGAAGGCTAGACTGAAAATCCCAGTCCTGGGTTGTGTTGTTGAGACTTTCCTCAACTGATTTTTTACCATAATTATGAATCTGACATACATCTTTCATAGCAGTTACTAATATGAAACCCCTGCACCCCACCAAAAAAAAATGTAAACACTAAACTAACAGTAAATGTGGTCTTTAATTTACCACAGTGGTCTGACCACATCAAACATCAATGAGTAGGTGGTTTCTATAATATTGCCAAATAACAGAAAGCAGTCTGCTGTAGAAAATAACTTTGGTAGAAAAGAGATCTCAAATTGTTTATCCTCCTAATAATAAAATTAAGTACTCATAAAAATTATAGCAAATAGGAGGTATAATTTAAGAGAAATAATTTCCTGTTTTGTTATAATAACCATAGAGAGAAAGAAATGGGATAAATTGTGATTACCATTTTCACGACTACTCTGGCATGGAAGGTCCCTTTCCTGCTTCAGGTGGGCATTTACTTTCCACTCTCATGTTGTCAATCTGTAAATGGTGCTAGGGTAGGACAATGCTACTATAACAGATATTGAATTTAAAGTGATTTGATTGCTTAGAAATAAAAAAGTAAAAAATATTATTATAGCATTTGTGGCATTTACACCTATAATTAAGGTGACCGAATATTTTCCAAAACCCATTTATAGTCAGTAATTTACAAATATTTTGCAAATTTATGATGTGAATCTAAAACCTTCCATGTTCTATCTACGTATTTTCTGGAATAACTTAAAAACAATTCAAAGGAATTTGAATTTTGATAATTTGTCTTTTCTTGGATAATTTAAGAAAAAACATTAACATTTTTACCTGATGCAAAAAGAATACTTTATTTTTTTTTATTCATCCTTAAAACCAAATGTAGCATTCCCAGAATTGTCAAAGGGAATTTATGTAAACTTGGAAATAATAGTTTAAAGATAATAAAGTTATTCATAGATTAGACATATTCTGCTGCAAATTTTACCTTGGAAGTGTATTCCTGCTACTTGGATCAGTGCTTACTCTCTCACTTGATTTATAACTTCACCAACTGGTTGCGTGAATACAATAGAGATAGCTTAGAACATAATAATTAATTTTGTTTTGAAAAAGGCTTTATTTCTAGAAGCATTATATTCAGAAATTTTCCATTATATTATACTTTGCATAGTTTAAGATAAATGGTAAGAATGTATATTTTTGAGATGAATTAAAATTGTACAAGTATATAACAAAATTCAATCTTAGGTTGATTGTAATATATTAATTTTAGCTTTTCAACATTTATCCAGTGAATACTTTGGGGCAAAGAGGGACAGATTGGAGACTCAGAGGAGAAGAGGGGGAAAGTGAATCTTGATAATCTTTTACATTTTACATATTATGTATGAGTTTCTTTTTATTTGCTTAAAATATAGTAAAGAGAAATGCAATGACTAGGTTGGTCTTGGTGTGCTACCAATGAAAGTAAAGAAGTTAACGAGGATTTTTTGGCTTTTATGTTTTTTCTTTTTTGCTGAAGATGCTGGCACACATTCCATACCTTTGAAATGGACAGCACAGGTCATTCATTATACATTTATTGACCACCTTTGGTGCCCCACTGGATAAAGCAAAAGAAGTACCAAAAGAATTAGATACCATAGAGAGTGGTTTCAAAGAATTGTGGGAAACAGAAATGATTGCAATACCCAGTGGTGCCTTGAAAGTAAATATGGAAAATGTTGGAATCCTTGAAAAACAAATCCATGACAGTTCTAGAAATTTGGTAAGGCCAGTATCGATGACAGTAAATTATCCTAAACTCTTCTCAGTTAATTCTACTTTCCAGTCTATCTTCAAATGCTTTAGAACTTAATGAGATCCTTATTTCTCATAGCATGGTCCATAGATTGGCATTATCTTGGAGATTGTTCAAAATACAGAATTATGGGCCAAATTCAGACCTACCAAATAAAAATGTTTATTTTCAAAAGATCATTATGTGATTTATATGAATATTAAGTATGCAATGCTTGCTTGATACCTGTCAGTGGCTCCTTCTGGACACCATGTTTAGCATGCTAAGACTGGCAATGGAGACTGAAAGAAAAAAAAATGCTTAAAGACAGAAGGAAATTTCAGTGCAAGTTCTAAGGCAGTAGCCTGTATGGCTCTGTGTACGTGTGTGTGTATATATGTGGACCCCTGTCTGTCTGACTGTATGTACCATTTATTACAACTTTGATCCCTTTATCACTTAATGTTGAATAAAATAATTCTGTATTAAAAAATCAACCCAAAATTCAATGACTTAAAATACTGAATCAATTATTATGATAGATCTGCTGATTATCTAATGATTGTTTAACTGAATGGTTTTACTGACTTAACTGGACACATTCATGCTTCTGAAACCAGCTGATTTCAGTTGAGTATGGTTCCATTCCACATGTTTCATTTTTGTCTTTGTGGGACCATAAAGCCTGCTAAACTAAGAATGTCTCTTGGTTGTGCCAACAGAGAAGAAGAAAAGTACAAAGTCAATCATGCTACAGCTTTACAAACTCCTGTCTGTGTCACATCTGCTAATCCCCCCACTTTCCAAACAAAGTAATATAAAATAAATCAGAATCAGAGAGTGAGAGGTTGGTTCTAACAACCATAGGCAAGCAATAAAAGCTATATGCCGGGGTGGGGCTGTAGCTCAGTGGTAGAGTGCTTGCCTTGCACGTGTGAGGCACTGAGTTTGATCCTCAGAATCACATAAAAATAAATAAATAAAGATATTGTGTCTATCTACAACTAAAAAAAGTGCGTTTTTTTTTTAAACTACATGCCAGTGAGCATAGTTTTGAAATCCAATTATTATGGATAGAATTATAACCCACTCTGATTCAAATTCCCTTTTTAATATAACTACCATCACATCATAAGGAACTATCTAGCAATTAGTAATGATTAGAGATGCAAAGTGCATCATAATAGTGCTGAAACTCTCCACAATATAACCCCATAATCAAATTTTTTCCTTTCTCACAGAAAAAAACGTATTTATAAAATATAATTGATCACTGAATTGTATTACAAAATATACATATTTATAAATTTGATTGTGACATTTTTATGTTCTATTTGAGAGATCAACAGACTATGGCCTGCAGGCCAAATTTGACCCTTCATCTGATTTTATGAATAAAGTTTTATTGGACAGCCCTTCTTGTTTATTTATTCTCTATGGCTGTTTTTCTCCTACAGCAGCAATGTTTAGTAGTTGTGATGGAGAACATTTTTCCTGATGAAATGCTTACTGAAAAGATGAAAATATTTATGATCTCATCCTATACAGAAAAGTTTTGTAAAGGATGGGCATAACTGCCTATCATTTTTAAGGCAATTACAGCTCTTTATTTCCCATAGATGTCACCAAAGATCTATCTCCTTTCAAGTAGAAGAAAATTTTAATAAATAACAGAGCCAGAATCTTAATGCACACTGAACACATTCGTTTTGCACCAAAACAAATGTTTTTTCAAATATACTACTGTTTTAGCCAGCTTTTCCATTGCTGTGACGAAAGAACTGACAAGAACAATTAAAGGGGGAAAAGTTTATTTGGGGGCTTATGGTTTCAGAGGTCTCAGTCCTTAGATAGCCTCCTCCATTCCACAAGGTTCTAGGTGAGGCAGAACATCATGGTGGAATAATGTGGCAGAGGCATTCAGGTCAGGAGGTGGCCCTCAAGAAGCAGAGAAAGAAATAACTCTGTTCAAAAGGACAAAATATATACCCAAGGGCATACCCCAAATGACCATCTCCTCTAGCCACACCCTACCTGCATAGGCTACCATGCATTTAATCCCTATCAGGGATTAGGTTAAGGCTCTCATAATCTAATCACTTCACCCTAAACTTTCTGGCATTGCCCTACTCATGAGCTTTTGAGAAAACCACATACCCAAACTATAACAACTACACTATTTCTACAACATTTATAATACTTTGAGGAATACTGTCCCTTTATATTGCACAGGGAATGGCCAGTGATCAGTTATATGTGACTTGTGAAAAAATGTTAAAAATTCAAATCCTTGAAATGAAATTTCTGTGCTTGAAATGCAAGAATCTAAGTTTTAGAAAATTTTATAGGTAGTCCTTATTTACAGTAAAAAAGAAGAGGTATACATGAAGGAAACACATGTGATGATATTGTATCCAAGTTCATAGTTTCATGAAGAGTTTAAAACACTTGGGCTGGGGATATGGCTCTAGCGGTAGCGCGCTCGTCTGGCATGCGTGCGGCCCGGGTTCGATCCTCAGCACCACATACCAACAAAGATGTTGTGTCCGCTGAGAACTAAAAAATAAATATTTAAAAAAAAATAAAATAAAATAAAACACTTTACATGATTATGATAATAAATTGAGTAGGGAACTGAGGAGGTGTGGGGAAATAAAGGACTGCTAAAGAGAATCAAGAAATGCTTTTAAGTTATCTAAAATAAATTTCATGTGTTGTATTCCAACCCTTTCTCAGTTTCACACCCAAACTCCACTTTGCTAATTATGATTCTCAAGTGAGTTTTTAATCCATAAGCAGTTAACAAGAAAGCTTGTGAGGACAGGGGTAATATGTGCACTTTTTATACACAGATGCCTATTTTATGAGTGGAATTTTCATGCAACCCACTTTCCCCATAGGTATTTAGGGAAGATTGTAACGATATCAACCAGAAACCTGACACAACATTGACATGGTAGAAACATATTATTTTTGTGTATATCTCAGGTGAGTTTTCATTTCAAATGTTAAATGTGACTTTTACTTTGTTTAAAAATTTCAGGGAAAATATTGCAAACAAATTACCATTAGAACCTCGTTTTTGAGGGTCAGAAAGATATTTATAAGGAACCTAAAGAGGGACCCAGCCACTGGGCTTCAGAGTTTGCTAAGGGGCAATGTAAGCCATCTTATCACCACTTCTCAGATATATGTTGCTTTCCCCTTTCAAAAATTCAGTAAGGCACTACAAGTAAATCTTTCTTAAAGATTGGGAGTTCCTTTGGTGGTGATGCTCCTGTGGTCAGGGAAAGATGTTGGCATATAGTTCCCCAAGTGGAAAATTGCTAAGATGTGGAGGCTAAGTGCTCAACTCAAGCCACGACTAAAGAAGATTTCAGTGAGAAACTTCCCACAAGTGCAACCTTAGAATATGTTACGCTATTGTCCTCTGTTGCTTTCTTTCAAGTATAGGAAGAATTAGGAGTATGTGACATACATCCCTTGAAATTTGAACATAAACACTTGTGCCCTCTTCTGGTATAGAGATTTATGAATCCCAGAGGCTAAGTGAAATGGGCTATGCCCTCAGGTCTTAAAAGAGCCATGGTGTAATATATCTGGGAGAAAAACAAGGCCCCTTAGGAGTTCTGTGAGACCCTTTTGGGTAAGAGAAGATACTAATGGGATTTGATCCTCCAACTAAGGAAGCATGAAGCTTGGTGGTGAAGCATGAGCTGCAGAGGACTCAAGAGGTTCAAGTGGTTAGATTTTTCTATTCAAGAAAGGATTGGGGATTCTAAAGGGAGTCATAGTTGTGTTTTCTGAAGGAGAAAGGAGTTTGAGTTAAGGTAAAAAAAGAATAAGCCTACATATCACCCAGGCATTTTTCAATAGAAGGTACTGGGAGAAGATAAAAATAAACAATACCAGATCAAGGCCCCAGACATCTCTACTCTGCCACCTGTGAATGCCCACTCTTTTCTGCTCCCACTGAAAGAGGAGGAAGATAATGTTTCTGAGCCACAGCTTGCTATGCTATTCCAACATTTGGGGTGTAGAAAATAAAAGACTGATCTTTGAACTGAATGGAGATCAAAGTTTTTAAGATGGAAATATGTGGCCAGTTCTAAGACATATAGAAATCTCTGCCAATAAATGAAGATAATTTCTCATAGAAAACTTATATTCCTGCAGCTTTTGTAAGCAGAGTCCCTACCTACTTTGTTGTGGACCATCTTTTCAACATCTATGTAAAAAAATAACCTCGGGAAAAAGACATAGTGTCTCTCTGGAGAAAAAACCCAGGATAATAAAATTGTTATCAATTTCAAGAGCAAACCTAATACTCACAATAAAAAAAAAATCAGGTTCCCTTAGCTTGGGTTTCCTATCCTATAAAACAACCTGCTGCCTAAGCAAGTATAATATGGCCCTCTCCCTGTCACCCATGAGAGTGGAGACTTTTGAAACTAGCATAAACATGATACTTCTCTGGTTACTGCTATTCTTAAGAGTGATGATCTGTCTTCAGTTCTGACCTGAGAGTCTCGTGTCTTTACCAGCATCAGTGAAACCGCTGAACACTTGTCTTGTTTTTCATAGTTCTAATTAGGGAATAATCCAGAGTGTGTATATGGGGAAGTGTGGTCCATTGGAGGCCACCATGGTAAAAGTCTATCACATTTCACTTTCTATCCCGAGTAATCTTCAAACTCTTTTTCTTAGAATGTTTCCTTGTTTGTCTCCCTCACCCCCCACAAGACCTCTAAAGCCTCATCCTTTTATAACATGACTCTCAGACTTGGAGTCTAGAATCTCATCATTAAAATCAGTGTCAGATAATGGATAAGATTCCTCAGATCTAGTTCTTCTGATTTAAAGATCAGTGAACTGAAATCTCCCTATTATATATTGAGGGTCACACAGGAACCTGTAATAGTGAAACAGACAAATGAACCACATTTACTTAAATATGACGAATAGGGTGGTAAAGCACTAACAAATATATCACTAACAAATACATTAATTCTAAAATACAGCCTCTTTTTTATTGTTCTGGGGGCAAGGAAAGTATATTCATTAAGACTTAATTCTGCTCCAGTTCTTACAAAACGGACATATACCTATGTTGTTCATATTATTACTACTCTAACATAATATTTTACTGTCAGAATCCTGTATTGACATTTATAATAAGACCTGTTTTTTCTTGGCAAACATTTTGCCAATCAGAAAACATGTGAATGAAAATAGTTTCATTTTCCAATCTAGCATGTCCTGATTTATAAACAATTCCTCTAGATTCTGCACAAAAATTGAAAGTTTCCTTTCTTAGTTATTATCTCTTTAGAAATACTTTGTCAAAGATCACTTTAAAGAAACAAATTATGCCTTCAACATTCTCCCTGGAAATAACCTAATTTTGACCACAGATTCATAAGTTACTTTTCTGTCTGTTGAGTTTCAACTACTGACAGTGTCTCAGGTGCTCCACCAATAAATGCCACAAATGACCTCCAGCCTACATTTCAATTCTGTCAACAGTCACCTTAGAGCGACTGGCCCTGTTTCAGGTTTTAAACACAGTATCATCCTACCTTCAGATATCAATTTCTATTCCAGTTATCCAGTAATGGATACCCAATAGATATCCAATAACTTATCTATTGCCCCCAAACTAAGCAAATTAGAAAAATAAACATTATATTTTCTTACAATTTGATGGATTGGTAGTTGCTAAACTGAATGATTCTGCTGCTCTTGCTTGCCGTCAGACGGTGACTAGAGCCAGAACATTCAAACTTCATACATTTGGCTCTTAGGCAGGTACAGCTTAGGAGTTTGGGACCTTTTTCGCTATTTCAACATGACCAGCTTGGACTCTTTTCATACAGTGTTGGGTTCCCAAAAGCAAGAGTTCCTAAAAGACAAGCCATAATGAACAAGCACACATAAAGCCTCAGTTTGAATTATGCTTCATAAATCCCACAGGTCAAACCACAGTTGATCCTGGAGATTGTATTCCATTTTAGAGAATTTGACTGCCATTATGATTGGTTCATATGGCACCATAATGTATGGTTCTATTACAAAAGCCAGCAAAATTTCCTTCATACATTTCTATTATTGCACTATTCATGTAGTTTTGATTTTTTTATTCATCATCATGTCCATAGGAAGAAAAGAAAAAGCTAAAATTTAGGGATTAACAATAAATGTGTATTATTCTTTCTAAATAAATATGAAACTCTCAATATAAAATCCATTTACTACTATCAGAGCATTTTAAGGATAGGGGTTAATGACATTAAAGTAGTAATTTCATAACATTGTACTTGTGTTAAATTCTAATTCTCTATTTGTGGTGATTTTCCTGAAAGAAAACAAGGCTTGTTAGTGCTAAAAATAAATGTTTACAGAAACAAGTTGATGTTTATCATGGATGAGAAATTAGGGTATTTAGGAATACCCTAATTCTCCTAGTTAAGAAAAAACATATCAAGGAAGACTTGATTATCAAACTTTGAATTTTGAGAATTTGTAGCCCATGAAACTGGGACTTCTGCCAGGTGCCCTGGCACATGCCTGTAATACCAGTGACTCAGGAGACTGAAGCAGAAAGATCACAAGTTCAAGGCCAGCCTTGGCAATTTAGCAAGACCCTGTCTCAGATTATATATATATCAGATTATATTATATATATTATATATATACATATAGATATATTTTAAAGACTCAGGATTTAGCTCAGTGGTAAAGTGCTGGGTTTTATCTCTCTTTCTCTCTCTGTGTGTGTATATCTCACTCACACACACACAAATAAATACAGAAATAAATAAATAATTAAAAATAAATAAATAAAAATAAACAAATAAAAAGTTGAGGTGTTGAATGTATTCATTTCCTATTGCAGCTACAACAAATTACCACAAATTTAGTGACTTAAATATCATAAATTAACTTTCTTTCTTCATTTGGAAGGTAGCTCAAATTCATTTCACTGGGCTCTTGAAGCTGTGGGTACAAAAGCAATTTTTTTCTTCTTCAACTTGGAGTATTGCTTGAATTGTGGTCCTCCCTCCATTGTGGAACACATCACTCCAGTATCTCCTGCTATCAACATATACCTATGACCTTGTACTCTCCAACTCCAATTCCTGCTGGTCCTTTTCATGAGGTCTTTACAAGGTCCACCTGAATAATAGCTCTATTTCAAGATCTTTAGCTTAATCATACTTGCAAAATTACATTTTTCATATAACGTGGCATTCACAAGTTTTGGGGATTAGCATTTGGACATATTTGGGAGCAATCATACATCCTACTGCAATGAGATACAAAACTATACATATTATGCTAAATTGTGCATAATATATTAAATAATGGATTTTTCTCTCCCTCAATTTTATGGAAATTTCCAATTTCAAAAATCTGGGGGATAGCAGTAAATATTTTTCAGATATTTCTTGCTTTTGTTTTTTGAAAATTTACATTTCAAGGGAGTTTAAAGTTTAAAAAGATTCATGGACTAAGACAATGTGCCTTGGAGACACATATGGATGGGAGTGCGTGTACAAAAGAGAGGAAAAAATTAAGGTGCTTTTCTCCTACCTTCACTTATCAATCAATGAAATGCTGCGTCAGCAGATTCCCCAATGGACAACAGCTGAGTATCATCTAATTCAATTCAATTCCGACAGTAGCAACTCGAAAATAGGGTCAGATTCCACAATTTACATGCTCAGTACCACAAGACTGCCCCTAAAGTTTACATCCTAATCACGAGTCCCAGGTTTTTACCTATGCTTCTGACCGACCAACTGGTTATAAACTAGGGTTCCCCAACCTCCTCTTCTTGTTTAATTTGCAAGAGTACCTTTCAGAACTCAAGGATGTTCTTACATTTATTGTTGGTTTTTTTTTTCATAAAGAATATGAGAAAGAGTACAGATGAACAGCTAGATGAGGAGACAGAGAGGGCAAGACATGTGGGAATAGACACGGAGCCTCCATGCCCTCTCTGGGTACACCAATGAATGTCCCCAGTGCCTGAGGTATCTAGGTATGGGGGACACCCAGAATGATGAAAGTTATTATTATTTTTTTTTAACCAGGTGGATAGAATGGAGTCTCAGAATCAGAAATTCAGTTATAAGGAAAAAGAAAAAAGATGTCTTGTATTTCAGTACCGAGATTCATCCTGTTCTCTCTCTCTCTAATATGTAATTTTTAGCACTCTTTCCAAAATATCCAGTCACCACTCATTTGATGCCACAAAAAAGGAGTAGTCTAACTTTTTCTATAAACTTTTAAATAAAAAGTGTAAATAGACATTAAAGAAATATCTATCACTGCTCATCAACATTATCAATCTTAATCAATTGGGTTAATTAGGTAATGTTTGTTTTTATTTTTTATTTTTTTGTAAATAGTGATATGTGTATTGAGTTCTGGAGAAAAAATAATTTTTCTCACTAGATTTTTAAATACTTTAATTTGATAATTTTATGGTAATAATATCTATCAAAAAGATTAGATTGACTATTTTAAAGTTGTTATTTACTTTGTGAAAAAAATGTGGATCTCTGTATTCTTATTTGGACTTACTGCTTATTAAGTAAGATTTATAATCCATACACAACTTCTTTTTCTTCTGAGAACAATTGAATTATGGGGGGAGAAATATCTTCAAGATTGATTTCAAAAAGTAGCTAGGAGTCCTTTGTACTGGGAATTGTTACTGCAATTTTGAAATGATTCACATGAATTTCCCCATTTGCTTTTCAGAACAACATGAGAGAGCATGGCAAGCATTTTCCTATAAACCTGACTAAATTTGTTCTTCCAGAAACTCATGTCGACTATTGTGTGCACTATATATAAAAGGAAGAAGTTTCTAAAGCATTCTAGCTATTAATAAATATCAGTCATCTTTGCTGTTATCTTATATGTGCAAGAAGTGAGGCTTAAAGTGATTATGCTTGCAGAGGGCAGAGTTTCATCCTTAGCACCCCACTGGGATCCTCAGGTATTATTTCCCTTCAAAGAATGGGAATTCAGTTAACAATAGAAAAGCAACAGGAATAATCCCACAGGTTGTTTTCCATCTGCAGGATCTCAGCTTTTTAGGCTCAACATTTACTTCTCCACAAAAGAGCTCTGCCAAGTCCCTGATCCTCTCAAGCTCCCACACTGCCAGTGTTTATCTTTAGAGGAGAAAAAAGGAATCCCAAGAAAGGTCTTAGTCCTTTTTTCTTGAAGGTGGGAGAAAAACACCTTTTGAAACTGCTCCTGCTGTCAAAGTTCAGGCCTTGATTTGTGAAGCCTGGCCTTGGAAAAGTACTAAATCAAAGTAAAATGGACTTACATTTGTAAACTTTGTTTCCACTTAATGGGATTAGAAAGACCACTCACATTAAACAAACAAAAACATCAGTTCAGCATCAAGACAGATAGAACAGTAAATTAACCATGCACTAACTCTGAAATTCAGTGTGAACTGAGGCCTAGAAATTCCATTTTAAGACAGCTTGAAAAACCAAGGAACTTCCAGAGTGTATTTATCAATTTTACATATCTCCTCTTTACTGGGGGTATGGGCACTACTGAGAAAAGAGAAAAGAAAAAAAGAGTGGCATACAGTATGCAATAAGGTTGGTTAAAGAGCAGTTAAAAAATTGGTCTTCTAAACCTAAACTTCTCCAGATGTGAAGGTTTAAGGGTGAGTATATAGTATAAGCAGCAATACCTCTATTGAAATTCCTTTCAATTCCCACTAAAGAAATACATACCACTTTTTAAAAATATTCAGCAGTAAAAAGTTTTCTTGTTTTAAAACAAAAATACCTTATATATTCCCAAATAAATTAGATGTGAGTACTTCTGTTAATAGAAGAACATGATAACAATTGTTCTTATGATCCAGTATCTGCTTACAATTCTAACAGACTTTTTGTTAACATTTTAATTATATCTTTTTATCTTCTTATGTATTTAGAGAACTCAGTATTGTCTTTACTTTCTGGTCTCAGTTTCTATTGACATCAGATTTTTTTCATGTAAAAATCAAGGACAGCATATAAAATAATTGCAAAAATTTGTGATTTTTATCAATTTGTTTTGTCTTTGTGGATTTGCCTACAGAGTCCCAATAACTGCTAAATTTGTCAGTTACAGTGATAGTGTCATTTGAATTAAGATAAAGATTATGTTAGACTTTGCAAGACCACAGGGTTGATGATGGGAGTACTGATAAAATAGGAAGAGGCTAATACAAGAGCCCAAAGTCTTTCCCAAAATCTTCAAGTAAAATAGCAAAAGTGAGACAGATGCTATAGGGTAAAGTCAGGAAGGTGATCAGGTGATTTGTGTTAAGGACCTGGCTTAGGTAATTGGTTAAAAGAGTCAGAAATCCAAAATCAATGGATCTTAGCAACAAAAAGATATTTGGGCATAAAGTCTTAAAGGATCAGGAGGACATAAAGTCTTAAAGGATCAGGAAAAACAAAAACGTATGCTAATGGAGAGCAAAACCTCCATGAGCCTCACAAAATCTTTTCAAGGGTTGGCTATGGAACATCAAAGAAAGTTTGCATGTGTCTGGTGCTTTAGCAATTAATTCTAGTAGATAGTAATGTAATTACTTTCAAAAAATGATTTAATTACTTTATATATATAAATAATTCTACTATATATATAAATAATTCTACTATATATATATATATATATATATACTTTATATGTATATATAAAGTATATGTGTGTGTGTGTGTCTGTGTGTGTACACAAATAAAATATCCCACATATTAATGACCAAATACAGTCCTTAAGCCTTTGAGGCTGCTGTTAGCAAGCACAGCTTTAAATACCTGTTAAAATTGCTTGAGATACTTCATGATATAACTGACAATATGGAATCTAAAAAACTTTTTTTTTAAAGTCGAATAAATAGAAATAGTGCAATTGTGATAACCAGGGATAGGGGAATTGGGGAGATGTATGTCAAAGTGCACAAAACTGCAGATACGAAGGATAAATAAGTCTAGAGATCTACTGTACAACATGAGGACTATATTCAACAATTTTGTTTATATAATAGAAATTCAATTTAGGTGCCCCAACAACATATCAAAGAACCAAAGATATGTGAGGTGGTGGATATATTAATTTGCTTAACTGTAGAACCATTTCTCTATGTGTGCAAAATAAAACGTCATGTTGTAGACTTTAAACATACACAATGAAAAAAATGAAATATCAGAGAAAAAAATGACATTACTTTCATTGTCCTGTTTTAAACCACATGTTAATATGTTAATATTCATGGATAAGGCCTTGACTTTATGTTCACAATTAGGCTTTCCAATTCTTCCAAAATTCTACCACTACATTTACCATTGTTTCAAATAAAATACTCAATTACCTTTTAATTAATTATCTTCTTTTTTTGTTTGTTTTTGGTACCAGGGATTGAACCCAGCCTCGCTTAACCAATAAGCCACTTCAGCCCTTTTAAAAGTTAAAAAAAATTTTTTTTGAGACAGAGTCTTGGTAAGTTGCTCATGTCTTCACTAAATTGCTGAGGCTGGCTTTGAACTTCAGATTGTCCTGTCTCAGCCTCCTGAGCTGCTGGGATTATAGGCAAGAGCCTTGGCGCCCAGTTAATCTTATAACTTTTGAAAAGTAATGTAATTACTTTCCAAAAATGATTTAATTACTTTTCTGGACATTTTGAAATGAAACACATAGAATTACTGTCTTGTTTAAATCCTTAGAATACTAACTGCAACCTTGTGAGAGGGGTACAGATGTGTCCCTTGCTTGGAATATTTCATTCAGAGTAACTGCCAATAGTTACAAAAACCTATATGGGATATCGCCTCATTGATGGGACATAATTGACTTTAGTCAATTCCTTACTGGAAAAAAAAAAGAAAAAGAAAAAGACTTCCCATCACAAAATTTTAACTTGGATGTACCAAATTCCATTGATTAGACTGCCATTCACCCTTAGTTCTATATACTTGCACATTGACAGATTTCTTCTCCACAGGATGACTAGAAGGCACATTGATGCACTTAACTCTTGGCCAAATATTCATTGACTAATGACAAGTGAAGTGCTGCTGATCTGAGATAGGTTCTCCTGTATTCCAATGGTTAGTATTTTGTGTAGATGAAGTGCTTTAAAATTTTATAGTATTCACTGTTCTCAGACTTTTTTTCATTATTGCCTTTCTGTAGCACTTTGTTTGTAGGGATTATATATTCTAGAATGTTGTATACCACCATTAGATAATAAATTCCAACACAGATACCTCTGTGCACACATTACAGACCAGATTTTTTTTATTTTGGGTAGTATCCAAATAGATGAACAAAAAGAGGCCATCATGGTGGTAGGACTCGTTGTTATGAGAAAGGAAGGGGGAATCTCAAAGTATGGTTCTCCTGTAGTAAAAAGAGAGCAGCCCTATTCTTGATAGTTACAAATTTATTTCGGATCCAGGAAAAAAAAAAAGCAGGAGAGGAAACCTTTTTATCTACTTTTAATTGGACAAAGTGTGGTTGCAACACTTATTTCAGTTTTCATCAAATTCCCTTAGCTTTCTAGTTTACAAAAATCTCACACAGATACTGGCAGTAAGTTTATTGTCCTTTCTGATTTCTATGGTCTGAGTTTTTGTGATATTCCGGGTCTTCACAGATATGTTTGTGGAAAGTTGAAATCAGCTGGATCATGGCCTGCAAACCATATGCCATTTTACACCAGAAACCTTTGTTTTCTCTCTGGACCTGCTTGCAATTACTCCCATCTTCTGATTTCCTGGATTTCTGGCATCCCAGCCCAATTTCTACATCTGTTTCTTACCCATTTGGTTTGGTGAACATCCCCTTCCAAGCTTCTTGGATTCACTTCCCAACACATTCTGGAATCTGTTCATTCCCCTGGGTTTGGTGACTTCTATCCTCAATCCCAACCAACCATTCCAACTTTTGCACTGAAACAACCACCAGATGGGGACTTGTCCCCAGAATTACAGTCAAATGTGGAGTGGTAATGATAATTTTTCATATCAATGTCCATGTATAGTCCTGAAGTTAGATGATCTTGAGAATGAGTGTTATCCATTTTTAAATTTTTGCATGTAATCTCTGACATTTGGCCATTGAAGACAATCCCCCTCATGCTGTGCACTAAAAAGAAGATATGTTTATTTAGGCAAGTGTTTTCTTGAAGTCTGGTTTGCCAGAGAATGTGTTATATTTAGAAAACAACTACAACAAAATCACATATAAGATACTTATATGAGGAGCTGGAACAAGATGATGAAGGGCAATGTCATTAAAAATTACAGGTTAAAATATGGAACTCTTATGCTTACTTCATTATTTTAAAATTAACCTAATAATCCCAAACTGATTCAGAGGATGAATATCACTCCAGTCTAACTGGCTTGTATTAATTCCCTCTTTTTAAAATGTTTTTGAAGTCAGAGATGGGAAGAAAAGAAAGAGCTTTGATATGCTTGGTGAACTTGCCCAAGCACCAAAGCAGTTTACAAGCAAGCAAGTGTTTGTACTTTTGAAATGACTGGAAATGACTTCACAATGGAGCCTAAAATGTATCCATTGAACATTGTTCCCCAAAGCCAATTATCTTGTTATTAAAATGAAGCAACAATAAGTTGGTTGCTATTGTTGGCAGTTGAAAGAATAACAGAAATGATTTGGAGACCTGAGAAAATTCTTCAGCTATCCAAGGACACTCATAAGGTTAGCTCTATGAACAATGATGTCAGTACCTTTAAAATGAATATTTTAGTAATGTGTTATCTGTGTACTGTGTTTCTAAAGTCTTTTTAAGCTTTGTCATATAGTTAGAATATCTGCAATATCTATGTATTTTCCATGTAACTGTATAAATCTCTTTATTCATGTGATTTAAAACTCTTTTTGGGATTAAATGAACATAGATACACAAATAGCATGTTTATATTTATTTTCATATTTGTCAGTAAATACATATTTGTTTATTTTTTCTTTAGTTACACTTCTGTTTTCCTTTTGTGAAGGGATCAACATTTTTGGTTTTTTTTCCTTTAAATATTCTTATGGTTTTGGAATTTGAGGTCAGCATGCTTAAACATACAGTATCTTTGAATCTAAAGTCCTCATCCACCATCATCTGATTTCCTTTTATATTTCCAGATATGTTTTCAAATTGACTCTGTATGATGCCCCATAGCTATTTAACGCAACTTATACTTCCAACCAACAAACACAGAAGTCTTTTTCTTTTTTTAAAAATTAATTATTTAGGGCTTGGGATATAACTCAGTTGGCAAAGAGTGCTTGCCTTGCATGCACAAGGCCCTGGGTTCAATCCCCAGCAACATACATACACACACATAAATTATTTAATTAAAACCTTTTCCCCAAGATAGCCTAAATTTCAGAATATGCTGCCTGTCAACTTTGATACATTTTATTATTTCATAGATATCTCATTGTGATGCTGTGGGGGGAGAATGCTCAGAGTGTGCAAGATGAGCAGACAGCCTACTATGAGTCAGAATAAAGGATGCATGATGACACTGGAGATTAAAATACAAAAATCATACATGAGACATTAGTTTTAGTCCAGCAAAATTACCATTCAATTTTCAGAAAGTAGATACTGGAAACTCATTGACTTCAAGTGTACACTGACAACCATTTCTATAGGGAATAGTATTATATGTGTTGAAAAAATAGTTACCACTTATTGATTACTTGTTAACAAACCATTAAGTTCCTCAATGGTCTAAGTATTTATATTTTGAATAACTAAACTATTGAATAAGGTATTAAAAATGTCTCAAATGCTAGTGGATGTTATTCTACAGGCTAGAAAATCCCCAACATTAGAAAGTTCAGTATCTTCAGAGGGAATGCTGGCAGTAAACCAGAAATCATAGTTCATTATTAACTGGCCTCCGAGTGTTTTTATTTGTACCATTCACCAGTATATAATTTTATAGTATGCATCCCCAATATGTATATTTTTATTCCTAAGTTTTAAATATATATTTCTGTTAAGAGTTAATAACTCAAGGTACACTTTATATTTAAGAAAAATTTCATTTCCAAATGACTTATTTTAAATCCATATTTAATAAATTTTCTCAGTTTAGTTTTTTATCTGATTTCCTCATGTAATTTTATTATTCTTAAACTCTTTTCCAAATTTGAGGAGGTAACCTCTGTCTTATTTTTATTTACTTGAGCTTATGTTGTTGGCAATATGTTTAGTCCATGGTTTCATTAGAAAACTTTTAAAAGCCACACTTTTAATGCTTTATTCAGTGTTTTAACTCAATAAATAGCATAAAAATCTAATTATCTATATACTTAAAAATCACCAGTGGATTTTGTGGCCCACTCCTGAGATGCATACTTATAACAAAAATATTGTTGTGACAGAATAGCACAGATCCATACTACAGAAACCCTCAAATATACCCCAAGCTTCATGTACCAACTGTGCTGGTACGTGGAATACCCAGGTATATAAGTTTAAGAAGCTATTCCATGTACCAACATAGTTTACTGGATAAATGGTCAGATACAAAGCCACATCTTTAATTTGAAAACATCTACAAAGCAAAAATCCCAATTAGTAATGTGATGGAAGTAAAATTCAAGGATAAAACCATTAACATAACAGTTTTTACATGTAAAAAGAGCTGAAATTTGACTATATGGGGAAAAAAATCAGTCCACCAAAATAAAGAATAGAGACACATGTAATAGTAGGAAGAGAAATCATTGAAAAGATTACAATGAAGTTAGTGGAATAATTGTGGATCTTTTATTATTTTAAGATTTTGAATGTTTACTCATTTAAAAAAGCATTTGCAGTGTCTCTGTGTTCATGTTTAAACCTGAGCAATGCCTGAATAGTAAGTAAGATTTGCTTAGTTGGTGAAATATCACTCAATGCACACTTACTGTACAATAAATAGTGTTATCACACTGAATCCTTAACCCCAAATAATAATTCTGTCAATGAGTTCCATTAATAAATCCATATCTGCCAATTATCTGAAAGGAATACATCTGCATTACATTTATTTAAAATCCATTAATGATAATAAACCACTAAAATCAACTCTAAGTCATACTTTTCTGAAGATTGTGATATAAATGCATTTCTTTTTGAAATAAAGACAGCAATCATTGGCAAAATAACAACTTACCAGTAACTGCTGCAATGTTAATCATTCTTAGCCAAAAAAAAAAAAAGTAGCTTCTCATCATTTAGACTTTGAGGTGGTGATGATGATGATGATGATGATAAACAAGTACAAGAAAACAGAGCAAAGGATACCTGTTACAGATTGAGTGCATTATATTATGCCATGATTTATATGTTAAAATCCAACCCACCAAGCAACAGCATTTAGACATGGATCTTTTGGGAAGTAATTAATACCCTCAAATGAAAGAGGCTAGAGAAATAGCTCACTTTCTTTCTTTCTGCCCTGCCAGAATACAAGAAGTCAGCTGCCTGAAATGTCGAAGAGGACTCACCAGAATCTGTTCATGCTGGCATCCTGATCTTGGACTTGCAGCCTCAAGAACGATGAGAGATAAGTATTTGTTCTTGAAACCCCTAGACTAGACTTAGGTCATGCTACTAATTTGTATAGTAGCATGACCTAAGTGGCTCATTTACTGAATCCTTTTCCTCATTATGCAGACCACTTTCCGAAACACATGTTCAAATAAGAAAACACTAACACACATAATACAGTTTCTTACAAAAAAAAGATATAAAAATGTATTTGCTATTAAAAGAAATCCAAGAAATGCAGAATCATATTCTTTCTAGAAAACTATTTTATACCTAATGGGCAAAATGAAGAAATGTGCCATCCTTCTGGATTTACGAAATTATATTTTAGCTTTCCAAAAAATGAAAATAAAAATTTAAAAACCCACAGGTGATATGGATCTAATTTTTAGTTTAGTGTTTTGCAACACTAAATAAATATAAATAATATTGAGAATACCTTATAAAAACTGATGAAATGTCATTGGTGCTATTTGTAGTAGTTATTTTTATTTAAATTGAAAGCCAAGGCATTCAATTTATATCTTTGGCCCTTACTCCTTTCTTGGAACAAAAAGAAATGATCATCAAAATGCAGCTCCTTAAGGAAGTGTCTGATTTCACACTTTCCAAAAAAGTGCTATTTTTCTGGTCAAGCCAGCAAAACTTGAAAAAGATTAAACAAGTGCTTCAAAGATACTCATTATCATAAAAATGTGAAATAGACATAGCAGAAAACATGCCAGATAGAGTAAAACTGTCACCAAGAAGATTCAATAGCTATGAAGAGTTCTTCGAAATATGCCATGCTTTTCCTAGATGATAATAAAATCTATCAATTCCAAATGTCCACATTAGTCTTGCATAAAAACATCAATGAGTCACCAAAAGAATAATAAAAAAAAATCTAAACCAAGTCATCGTGCTAATAGCATGGTGTTTTCTTTCACATGTTTTCTCTGCTCATAAATATTTACAAATTTATATGCAATATGTGCATTTTGATTTTTTGCTATTGTTGCTCTTGAATGGTTTTTAATAAGAAAATAGTAATTTTTCAATTTGCTTTTTTACATAATCCACATGTTCCTGAAATCTATCCAGATCAATATAGTTAATGATAATATATTTGTTTTAATAACTACGTAGCATTATATTATATTATTTATTCAATTATATATATATATTATATATATATGTGTATATATATAATATATATATATATATATATATATATATATGAGTGTGTATAGGATAGTCAGAGATTTTCCCCTCTTCACAATATTTTGTTACCACAAACAATGCTGAAATAAACATACTTGGGCATATAGCCATGTGATTTCTATGGAATGGACTTTCAAAAATGATTTTGTAAGGATCAAAGATGTACACATTTTTATTTTAGTAAGCACTAAGAAACCAATGTCCAAAATGATCTTATAATTTTTATTTGGGCCATTTTAGTATGCATCTTTCCATATATAAGTGAGATTGAGGAACATTTTATGCTTACTGATCTTTTGAATATATGTCATGAGTTACTGTCATTATTATTTACCATTTTTCTATTAGGAAGGACCTGTGATGATGAATTAGGTTTTGTTATTTATATGTACCAGAAGATTAAAACTTAATTTTATGCATTGTAAATACTTGTCCTGGTCTAGTATATTCTATTTGAATTTGTTTATAAAGGTTTTTGTCATTGAAAAGTTTTAATTTTTATTAGTAAATTATGCTTTTAACTTACATGACTTCTAAGAACCTTTTCTTGCTCAATATAGCTTTACATATAGATATTCCCAATTAGATAAGATTTCATATTCTTTTAATTATTTTTAAAGAATCAACTATAAATTTTATCTCTTACTGAATTCCTAAATAAAAGCACAAAATAAACTAGCCAATTTAACATCCTGCCCATGCAAGTGAACTTTACTAACTATTCCTCCTGTACTGACCAAATCCTCTCCCACTCTGCTTGAGCAAAGGTAAATCACTGTACTGACTTTAAGCACTACAGAATGGCTTTTCTTATTTCAGCTACAGAAATATATCACACATTATGCATTGTCTCTCATCTGACTTCCTTCACTCAAAATTTTGTTTATGAAACTCATCCATGCTGTTGAATATAGTTATCAGTTGTCTATTTTCATTGTTTTGGAGATTTTATTTTTTAAATAAAACAAATCTTATCTTTCCATTCTATTGTATATAGATGGAGTTGCTTTTTTCTAAATTTAAAGTCAATACATTTTTATTTAAGGAATTTGCCATTGTGATTCCTTTGCTGTTCATCTGAAGGATGCCCTTTTAAAAAGAACCAATGCTTGATCTAGTTGTTGCATGTGACCACCATTCCTTTTTTGGGGACTTCTACTTCCACTGAATTACGGACATACTGATGATGATTTCACAGTTCCCTATTTATGATATTTGGGATGTAATTTCTTCAAGTAATTGACTTTAGGACCACTTTGGAACTGGATGAATCTACCTGGTTCTCAATATTGATACCTTCTCTAAAAATCATTGAGTTCAAATTGTATTCATTCCTATAATCATCCTCAGGAATAGTACAGATGTGGGGTATATGTCAATACAAGAGTTAACTAACATGATCCAAACACAGTAAAATACAGCTTTATCTCCATGTATCATTTTCTGAAGATAGAAGCCTTTTTAGTTAACAATATCCCATAACTTTAAGCTTTCTTAAGGTATAGTATTTCTGTTTCTTTGTACCAAAACTCACATTGAACAATGTGTCTTGGTTACAAAAGAGGTTTCATTTTTGCATTTGTCTATAAGTTCTTGTCCACAAGTTAAACAAAAATATGTACAAGTGATATAGATGGAGTTGCGACTTTGAGACTATGAATATTAATTTTTAACTATTTTTTATTGTATGTTTATGAATTTGTGCTGAATCAATACTTAGGTATGAAGTTGCTAAATCATATTCAAATGCAATAGATAATTCAAAACACATTTTATAGTGGCTGGAGCAGTGTATACTATATACTTCTGCAATATATAGGCTTCTAAGTTGCTTAAATCCTTGCCAATATTGATACTATGTCTTTGAATTTGAAACATCTTAGATGTATAGTAACATCTTAGGTGTGTAGTAATATCTCAATTAAGATTTAGTGGGGGATTGGGGTTGTGGCTCAGTAGTAGAACAATCGCCTAGCATGTGCAAGGCCCTGGGTTTGATCCTCAGCACCACAAATAAATAAAAAAATAAAGGTATTGTGTTCAACAACTAAAACTGAAAAATAAATATTAAAAAAGAAGATTTAGTATAAGTTTCTCTGATCCCCTAAGATTTTGGATTTTGTACACATTTTCATAAGGTTAGATAGATAGATAGATAGATAGATAGTTTGTTTTGGAGTTCCTATTGACAACTTTTTTCTCTTCGGTTTTCTTTAATGAATTGTAAGCATTCTTTGAATATTTAAATATGAGATCTTGATCAAGTATATCATAAATATTTTATATTCTCATTCTACTCTGTGGCTCCTTAAATTTTGTTAGAATGCCCTCATTGAAATAATCAGCACCTGTAGTTTTCCAAAGACAAGATTTTTATTTGCAGATGCAATTTCTGTATTGGACAAATGCAAACTTTTTTAAATTTTTATTTTCATTCATTTTGATAAGTTGTGTTGTTCTAGATCATCTTTATTTTCAAATCATTGGTAATTTTTTTAAAAGAACTTCTCTTATTAACTAATAAATATCTATGGCAGAACATGTATATGGTATGTAGTATGTGCGTATGATAATTGTTTTTTCAGTCCTAACATTGTTATTTGTGCCTTTGCTCATTTTTCTAGATCAGTTCTACAGGAATTTACTCATTTTTTTCAAAGGAGGTGGAATTGGAATTTTTGATTCTGCTGTTTTTTTTTAAAGAGAGAGAGAGAGAGAGAGAGAGAGAGAGAGAGAGAGAGAGAGAGAGAGAGAATTTTAATATTTATTTTTTAGTTTTCGGTGGACACAACATCTTTGTATGTGGTGCTGAGGATCGAACCCGGGCCGCATCCCCAGCCCCTGCTGATTTTTTTTTTTATGTTAGCTTGCTATTTCATCTGAATTTGTGTTTTTTAAAGAATAGTTTCAACATTTTATCTATAAAGTTCTTATTCACTTAAAGTTCTCATAATAGATAATAAAAAATTTTATTTTTTTTTCAGTTTAGTAAGTTCTGACTATTCATTTTGTGAAGTTTTCTATGGAATTGTAGAATTTAAAATTAATAGAGTTTCTTGCCTTTTAGCTCATGCATATTTTTTTTTCTTATGCATTGGCCAGAAAGTCTAATATAATGTTTAAGAATATTAATTGTATCAAATACCCTTGTCTTCATCCTGCTTTTTATTTCACTAAATTTATTGAATAAGTATGATGGCTATAGAGACCTATGTATATAGTTTTTATCAAGTTGAGGAAGTTTTCTATTCTAGTTTACAACAGTTTTAAACAATGATTTGATGGCAAAAGTTTTTCCTTGTTTGGGCCAAATCTATTGAGATAATATTATTTTTTCCTTGATCTATTAATTAATGAATAATATTGATGGATTATCTGATATTTAACCATTCTTTAATTTTTTCAGAATAACCTTAGATTAGAAATCCTAGATAATTGTTCTTTAAATAATTAGTTCTCTCTACTTACACTTATTTTTCAGAAACCTTATTTTAAATATATGGACACTTCTTTAATTTATTTTTTATTTTTATTTTTTAATATGGTCTAAGTAGTTATACAACACAGTAGAATATGTTTTGGCACATTGTACACAAATGTAGCACAACTTCTCATTCCTCTAGTTGTACATGGTGCAGAGTCACACCCCCAGGGTACTCTTACATGTATGTAGAGGAATAATGTTCATCACATTCCACTGTTCTTCTCACCCCAACACACTCTCCCCTCCCCTTGCTCCCCTCTGCCCAATCCAAAATTCCTTTATTCTTCCCTAACCATCCCATTATGGATCAGCAGTAAACGTGCAGCCTTTGGTTTTTGGGGTTGGCTTATTTTTCTTAATATGATATTCTCCAGCTCCATCCATTTACCTACAAATGCCATAATTTCATTTCTTTAAAGCTGAGTAATATTCCATTGTGTATATATACCACATTTTCTTTATTCATTCATCTATTGAAGGGCATCTAGGTTGGTTCCTTAGTTTAACTATCGTGAGTTGAACTGCTATGAACATTCATGTGGCTGTGTTGCTGTAGTATGCTCATTTTAAGTCCTTTGGGTGTAAACTGAGGACTGGGATAGCTGGGTCAAATGTGGTTCCATTCCAAGTTTTCTGAACAGTCTCCATGATGCTTTCCATAATGGTGTACTAATTTGCAGTCTCACCAGCAATGTATAAATGTACCTTTTCCCCCACATCCTCGTCAATACTTATTATTGCTTGCATTCTTGATAATTGCCATTCTGACTGGAGTGAGATGAAATCTTAGAGTAATTTTGATTTGCATTTCTCTAATTGCTAGAGATGATGAATATTTTTTCATGTTTGTTGATCAATTGTTTTTTATTCTGTGAAGTGTCTGTTCAGTTCCTTAGCCCATTAATTGATTGGGTTATTTGTTTTTGTTTTTTTTGGTGTTAAGTTTTTTGAGTTCTTTTTATATCCTGGAAATAGTGCTCTATATGAGGTGCATGCATAAAGATTTTTTTCCCATTCTGTAGGCTCTCTCCTTTGCTGAGAAGAAGCTTTTTAGTTTGAATCCATCCCATTTATTGATTCTTAATTTTACTTTTTGCTCTTATAGAAGTCTTTTTAGGAAAGTTAGGTCCTAAGCCGACACAAGGAAGATATGGGCCTACTTATTCTTCTGTTAGGTTCAGGGTCGCTGTTCTACTGCTTAAGTCTTTGATCCACTTTGAATTTATTTTTGTGCCTGGTGAGAGATAGGGGTTTAATTTCATTTTGCTATATATGGATTTCTAGTTTTCCCAGCATTATTTGTTGAAGAGGTTATTTTTTTTCTCCAACGTATGTTTTTGGTGTCTTTGTCTAGTATGAGACAACTGAATTATGTGGGTTTGTCTCTGTGTCTTCTATTCTGTACCATTGGTCTACATGTCTGTTTTGGTGCCAATATCATGTCATTTTTGTTATTATTTCTCTGTAGTATACTTTAAGGTCTGATATTTTTATATCTCCTGCTTCACTCTCTTGCTAAGGATTGTTTTGGCTATTCTGGGTCTCTTATTTTTTCCAAATGAAATTCATGATTGCTTTTTCTAGTTCTATGCAGAATGTCATTGAGATTTTGACAATATTAATTCTGCCTCCGCATGAGCTTGGGAGATCTTTCCATATTCTAGGGTCTTCTTCAATATCTTTCTTTAGCATTCTGTAGTTTTCCATGTAAAGGATTTTCATCTCTTTAGTTAAATTGATTGTAATTTCCAACTTTTTATTACTTTTTGAAGGCCTTCTAAAAAAGTTATTCAGCCTAAAACTGTAGGCCATTCATCCAGGCTTTGGCTGCTTTTCCTCTCTAGTTAGCTCTTGATTTTAAGCTATTTTATTTTTAATTCTCAGTATTTCCACTCTGATATTTCACACAATGTCTCCTCTTATGCATGGGGTACATTCCAAGACCCACATGATTTTCTGAAACCATGTGTAACATTAAATCCTATATATGCTATGTTTTCTCTACATACATACATATTATAAAGTTTAATTTATAAAATAGGCACAATAAGAGACTAACAACAATAACTAAATAAAAAATACAATAATTTAAATAATAAAAAATAATGAATTACTCATTTCTATAATTTTCCATCTAATAATTCTGGAATGTTGTTCACTGTGGGTAACTAAAGATGCAGAAAGTAAGACCTTAGATAACTGAGTGGCTACTGAAACCCATTGCTTCTACTTTGTGTTATCAGTATCTGCTCATCTCTATGACATTTTTGTTTACTGATTTATTTTTTCAAAACATCAGTTTACTAAGTTTCTAAAGTTTCTTATCATTCTTTTAGCTTGGTTATATACCTTTATTATTTTTTCTGTCCAAGAGTTCTTTTTCTTTTAAACTTCAATTTTTTTTGCCAATAATATTTACCAGGGGTCACAGTCCAGTCAGATGTCATAGCTTGGGCTTATTCTGGTTGTTAGAGAAAGATTGTGACCATGCCACTTTACTTACAAAAATGCTGAATATTAAAATCAACTGCAATGTATAACAAATTATTTATAATGTTGGTTTTATAGAACAAAACCCCACATCTATTTGCCTTATATGCAGGCAGTTAGGTCAATATTGTTCAATTTTATTCTCCATAATTCTGATATAACTTAAACATTTAGGTTATAAATCCTCTGTTAAGTGCAGCTTTTGTGTGTCTCAATACATTTTATTTTCAGTTTCCTTCTTTTTTTGAGGGGGTGGGGAAACTGGGGAGATTGAACTCAAGGGCACTTGACCACTGCGCCACATCACCAGCTCTATTTGGCATTTTGTTTAGAGACTGTGTCTCACGGAGTTGTTTAGTATCCTCAGCCCTATTTTGTATTTTAATTAGGGACAGGGTCTCACTGAGTTGCTTAGCACCTCATTTTTGCTGCAACTAGCTTTGAACTCTTGATCCTCTGACCTCAGCCTCCCAAACTGCTGGAATTATAGGCATGGGCTATTGCACCCAGGTTTTAATTTCTTTTTGATTGGGTGTAAAATATTTTTCAATTTTCAATGTTACCTTTATTCTTGATTTCCAGTTTTATTATGTTATCATTAAAAATATGTGAGTGTTTTTGCAAGAAGAAAAAGATAAAGATAAATTGGCAAGCCCTTGTCTGATTCTAGCCTCAAGGTTTTTCAGATAGGCCAATTTTGTCTCTCCTGACTGTAGGGGCTGGAAATAACTCAGATCAGAGGCAGAGATATCCTTCACTTTGAATAGCACAGACACAAACAGTGCCACCAACAGCCAGTCCACAACATAATTCCTCTCCAAAGGAATAAAAAAAAGTTCTGTTACTTAATGTATTCTAATAAACTTTTTGCCCTGCTTCTGGTAATACTATCTGTCATTTGCTTGGTATCTGGAAGAACACAGTCCTCGAACTGCTTTCTCTCACAGATTCCAAGTTCCCAACCTCATCTGCACTATACAGGTGAGGGCAGCACTCACACCTCTCTGTTTCTATGACTTCCCAGAAAGACATGCAGGGAAGGAACATAACAATATGTTAGGCAGTATAGGATGGATTTCTAGTAAGGGAATCACTAGGTTTAATATCAAGCATACACTGCAATTAAAAATTACATTGAGGAGGCTAGGGTTGTGCCTCAGTGGTACAGTGCCTGCCTAGCACATGTAAGACATGTTTGATCCTCAGCACCACACATACACAAAATAAATAAATAAATAAGATATTATGTCCATCTATAACTGAAAAAAAAAGAGTTTAAAAAATTATGTTCAGGGGCTGGGGTTTTGGCTTAGTGATAGAGTGCTCGCCTAGCATGTGTGAGGTCCTGGGTTCAGCACCAAATATAAATAAATAAAATAAAGGTATTGTATCCAACTATAACCAAAAATAAATATTAAAAAAAATTATGTTCAGACAACTAAAACAGTCTGAACTTCCACTAACAATAGGCAATTGCATGTTTAATCAAATTCTTGCTATGTAATTTTTAATCAATTTTTAAATTTATATGACAGTGGGATGCATTACAATTCATATTACACATATAGAGCATGAATTTTTCATATCTCTGGTTGTATACAAAGTATATTCACACCAATTTATGTCTTCATACATTTACTTTGGATAATAACATCCATCACATTCCACCATCATTTCTAACCCCCTGCTCCCTCCCTTCCCTCCCATCCCTCTGCCAATTTTAACATCTTAAAATATTGTCTGTGAGATCCATGGAAATGCAGAAACATTGAGATTGCATAAATAATGAATACAGTTGGGTATATGATAAAAAATAAACTATTTTCAGTTCTTGTGAACTCTGTTACATTCATATTATTCTAATAAAATATTGAAGTTTCTTATTTATTGGTAAAGGATTTTCTCTATTAACGAAATCAGCTCTTTTTTATTTTTTATTCTGATGTATATTACAGATACTTTCCAATTTGTTTTGTTGTTATGCTGTTTTATTTTGGTTCTAGCAGCATTATTACAAAAAAGTTTTAATGTACTTATAATGGATTTATATTTTAATTTTAATGTATTTATATTTATGTGTTTATGTATATAAATATACATATATATGTTTATAGTTTCTGGGTTTTGAATTTTGTATAAAAAGTCATTTCCTATTAAAGAATTTGAAAATAAAATACATTTACTCTTAGGATATGTGTGTGTGTGTGTGTGTGTGTGTGTGTGTGTGTTTATAGTGTGTGTTAAATCTTTGAACATTGGGATTCTATTCTGATCTACCTAGTAAGATAGAAATCCATCTGTGGTGTCAGACCCAGGTGACACTTCAATTGAAGGGTGTTGGTGACCCTCAGCCAGAGGCATGCAGCTAAACTGCTCCTGAATTCCTGACCTACAGAAATTGGCAGATTTTAAATATGACTTTTTAAAACTTAGACATTTGGAGGTAATGTAATATGCAGCATTAGGTAACAGATAGATGATCTTTACTGATATAGTGGGCATCCTTTTTTGACATTTTCAGTTGACAATATATGTACATTTGTATGTTATGGTATCATTCAATACGTGAGTATAAAGTATAGTGATCAAATAAGGGTAATTAGCGTTTCCATTCCTCAAATATTTATTACTTGTGTGAAATATTTTTTCAGAATTTGTTGCAAAGAGTTCCAGTGTTCACTCAGTTATACATTTATTCAAATTCAAATTCTATTTTTTTTTTTAAATTTGGGAATGGTGCTGAGTTTCTACCAAATGGCTTTATTTTTGATCATTCAACTTGCTAATATGGTGAACTCTTTTAACAGATTTCATAATATTGATTCATCTTTAGGCTCACGGAATAAATTTCATTATTTTCTTTATATTAATATTTAAATATAGTATATAATTATATTTTATGAGGTTAATTTAAGATTTTATATCACCATTTCTACCTGATGCATTTGTATAGGTTTTGATGGTAAAAGTTTTGTCTGTCTGGAAAAGTTCACAATGTATTGGAATTTTCCATTCTTTAGGTTTAATTGACTTCACCTGTGACTCCATTAAGGGCTGGTGTTATATAGAATGAATATTTGAAGTTTCTCAATCCTGAAATTGTTTAGATTTTATATTTAATCTATGACAAAATTTTATATTTTCTGGAATCAATTACATGATATCCTGTTTCATAATTTTATATGGTTGTACGAAATATCTTTGTATTTCTTTATAATTTCAGAGTATCTCTGTTTATTGCCTCATTCTCAGGTATCATCTTTTGTCTGATATGAATCTGAGACAAATACCCTAGCTTCTTCCTCCCGAGGTGGGATAATCCTGAGGCATGTTCTCCAGTTTCCTGTAACACACCACCTGGGGGAAGTCTGGTTGATCACTGTGGAAACCTACTGAGCATTGCACCTTCTCTGGGCTTCCTTTCCTTCACAGTGTCTCTTCTCCTCTGGTACTTTTGAGAATTGCCTTCCATGTAAATTATTAGCGCTGAAATCTTTGCTTCTATATCTAAAAGGGGAGAAAGTACACTAGTCACCTGCCGAGGTAGAAAGATTCTTTTCAAGTAACTCCAAAATAAAACTTATTAAAGATTTATTACCATGAATTCTTGGGGCTTATTTCTCATTTTCCAGAGTTAGAACAGAGAAAAATAAGCATTTTAAAATGACTGCTAATGATGGAAAGAAAATTCTTCAATGGATTACTATTTTCATATTCAAAGAACTGGAGAGTATTTTATAAATCCTATTATCCATCATTCCATGACTTATTATTAACTTCACAATGAATGACAAAAATTTCCTTTCTAGGTATAAAGTATTTTGTATATCACATTAAGCTTAAAATTAAGCTTAAAAATACTTGATGAAAATCATGTATATGTATAATGCACCAATAAAATTATGAAAAAATAGTTGGTGAAGAAAACCATGGATGTCATAATTCTAGTTTTCCCTTCTTAACTAACTTTATAGGAAATTTCTATAGCACTTGCCTATATTTTATCTTTACAGTCTCATGTAATATTCTAAAACTTGAAGGGCTTTGTGATGATTAATATCAATTTAGGATTTACAATTCTCTTCCCAACTAGTGAAAAACTGATCTTGGAGAAACTACAACAGAAACTTGAGCTTTAAATAAGTATTTGTGGTCCTAGGGAAGAATAAAACATGTTGTGAAAGTGTGTTATTTATTAACCTGTTCATGATATAACAGAAATAATCTGTCATCAGATGAATTTCTCTACTGATTACCATAGCCCTATTCATTCTGAAGCACTGCTATTTTCAATACTGATCATGCTACACAAAGACAATGATGACACAACCCATTTCTCAGAGTTATTGTATTGGCTAATTCACAGTGGTACTGCAACTTTCAAATGATTACAAATTTATTCTCACTCATTATGACAGGATTCTAGCTACATTTGTATGTATCAAACACATCAATAGGTGAAAAAAAGGAAGACCATGTACTCCTATTTTAAATGAATAGCTTCAATCAGTTTGTTTCTACAATTTGATGCATTTTCCTTAGAAAGTAATTTACTTTTACCATGATCATTAAAAAAAAAAAAATTATTTATTTATTTAGGTACCAGTGATTGAACCTAGGGCACCCACATCTCTAGCCCTTTATATTTTTTCTATTGAGACAGGTCTCACTAAGTTGCTGAGGGTCTCACTAAGTTGCTGAGGCTGGCTTTGAACTCAAACTTTGTGCTTCAGCCTCCTAAACTGCTGGGATTACAGGCACCAGCCACCTCACTCGGCTAAACAATTCTTTTTTAATGTCCTGTTCTTAACTATATCTTCACTATCCCGATTCACAATTCTCAACATTTTTTGGGTTTTAGTCTGTGATTTAGCCTAAAAATTCATATTAAGAACACCTTTGAAGAATACACTTTTATTAATCTGTACTCAATTATTTTTTGTTTCCCCCAGATTTATAATTCAACCTTCATAAGATTATCAAACACAATTAAAGAGAAGACATAATTCTTTCTGCTCTCTTACTTTAAAAACTACATATATAAAATGAAATACATTGTGAGTGAGCCTTTGGCTATATTATTTTTATTAATGTAGGTTTTTTCATTTGGAAATTTGACTTATTATTCACAGAATCTAATTCAGAAAAATACACTTTTAGTCAAATATGGACATAATTTATTGTGAATAAGTTTTTTTTCCCCTCTTTTGCTCTTTTTAAAAATGTGGCCTACATTAAGAAGAGCCTGCTAAATGGAAATTTAATGAAGTTTTTAAATTATGTTCAGTATTTCCTTTTTTTAAACTAAATTGTGTTTTATTATAAAAATTAACTGTAATGTCCATTTTTTTCCTTTAGACAATATTCTAAGAAAAGCAAGTTTTTGAAAACTCTTAAAATTTGATGGTAAGTATAATGAACTATTTTTAAGGACAAAATTTAGTTGTTACTACAGAAAATGGTGAAGTAAATAAAATTCATTGTGAACATCTAGGTAACCATGTACTTATTCCTTAAAGATGGAAAGTACAGAACCCTGCCTGTCAACCTAGAAACCCTGGACAACACATGAGCCTGAGTCCCAACCTAGGCACAAAAAAACACCACAAATGAAATTCCAAATTCACATTTCACAAATGAAAAACACTAAGATACAAAAGGACCCAGTACTTGAATTTCCATAAACCCAGCCAACTTAAAAATATTATATGTCTGCTAATTGTTGGGTCATAAAATATAATTATAATTATATATATATATAATCCAGGACTTTATATAATAGTGATTTTGTAATTAGAGTTGCAATATGACCTGAGGATTAGCATACATATAACATATATAACATGTTATAATGTTTTATATATATATAATGTTACAGATTATAACATTATATATATATATATATGTGTGTGTGTATGTGTGTCTATATGTATATATACACATATGTGTGTATATATATATACACACATATAAAATCACAAAAATTGTTTTGGACCTTCTATGAGTCAAGAAGGTTTAAATGTATTCTCTTTTCATTAATAGAACATATGTGAAAATCCATGGAATCTATGAGCTCATGCTCCAGGGTGACTTCTTTAAGATATAATTTATCTTTGGTCTCCTTCAGCAAGCTTTCCTGTTGTTCCTCTGGCCAGTCCAGGATTTGTGCCCTCACCAATGGCTCTGTAGTTCCTACCTTCTGTCATAATAATTTCCTATTTGATTGCCTTATTCCATTCTCTTCCAGTGAACTCTAAGCTCTTTCAGTGCTGGAATCACACTCATCTTTAAGCCCCCAATGAGTATTAATGTCTAGAATAAAACAGATGTCAAGTCAGTGCTTTCTTCTAAATGAATGAGCGAAAGACTATTTATTCACCGTTCCAAGACACTATGACTATTGTATATCCAAATGTTTACAGAGCTTTCAGGTGTTTAGCTGACAGAGTGATTGTCCTTTCTTTTTTTTTTTAATATTTGAATAATCATTGTGGACAAGTCAGCATTTAGAGAAATCCTGATAATGAACCTTCAGGAATTGTAATAGACAATGGGGAGGTATTTAATTTTTTTTTCTGTACCATATCAGGGAGGGAACTCACTCTACCACTTCATAAAGCCAGCCCAGCCTTGACATTATATAGAAATATATGGATATGTACATTTGCAGAGAAATCCAATAAGTCTGAAAGATGTTACAGTTGAACCTGACAGATTAAATATTCCTTTGACTGCCTGGCAATGCCTTTTGTAGAGATGCCTTAAAAGAGAAAGAAACAAATGCCCTTTTTTATCAGCTGTACTGCAAAGGATAGTAGCAAACTTAATATATGTCTGATTGTTGCTGAGATATTTGCACTATTTTGCTTCTAACCTGGTAATGATTCCAAATGCATGAGATTTGAAAAAGTCACAAATCGTTAGTTCCCCACTAAAACAGCCATTGTAAAACCAGCAATGTGTTTGGCATTTTCAGAAATGCTTTATTGGAATGATCAAGGGGTTGAAAGGCTGGAGTTAGGTATAATGATCATTTCCCTTAAATGGAGAAGGTTATGATGAAAGTTGCTTTTTATCAGTAATTAGAGTTCTATAGCAGCAACATGTCCTAATTATGATATTTAGACCATTAGCCAATGAACAATGTTATTTAGACTTTGCTATGGAAAATTACCCCAGGCCATGTGGCATCTTACAGAGTGATTGAGTATAACGCTATTTGCGGTCTACATCTCACGAATTCACCCAACCCTGTCTCACATACACACTCCATCTGGTCTCATTTATTAAGGGCATTTTAGTTTTCAACACAGTACTTGAAAAGTGGCACCTCAATGGACTTGGAGATGAAAACAAACATCCCTGTATCTTATTAAATTTTGCACAAAATGGAAAACATTATGCTTGGTGAGATGCAGTGAAACTTATCTAATGAGCAATAAACATTTATGAATGACCACAGTTTCCTTTGAATCATTCTTTCAGAAACACAGGCAATGAAATCAGAAAAGTCGAGAATGCGTGATTAGAAAATATCTAGAGATTCTGTGGCAATTATTTGTCTTAGCATTTTTTAATCAAACCTATCCATTCACCATTCACACTTGCAGTGTTAGACAATGTGCCAGATAGTGATAGAAAGAAGCCTACATGGGTCTGGATGACTCTGAAATGTAAAAATAAAATTTCTATCCACTGGATAGTGGAGGTTGATTGTTGGTATGGTTACCTAGATTGTTTTGTACTTTTCAAGGATGAGAAAGAAAAAAAAAAACAACAACAACACTAATTTGATGTTCTCACAACACAGCTGAGTGTTGATTACCCAGGGAATTTTCCTGATCTGATTCATGCTGTTAGTCCAACTGAGTTTGCTGTGGGGTGGCATTCTAGTGTTACCTGACCCAGTGGCTACTCAATCACTTTGCTCCCAAGACAACAGAGCTTTCAAGCTTAAAAGACTTTTTGTTTCAGGAAATTTTACCAATTATTCAATCTTAGGTTTCATTTGTTTAATGACTTCCTCATTTGACCATCTAATGCACTTCCTTATTCCTCTATCTTTTTTGCCTTTTTATTTCCTTTCACTATTCTTTGGTCTAGGTAGGGCTAATTTAATCTTTCCTCCAAAGTCAATGCCTCTGACCTCTGAAGGCACAAGGCCAAAGGCCAAATGACTTTAACTGCCAATGGATGAGAACTCTCCAAGCTCTATGGGGCGGGTGTCATTACTTGGGCCACATAAGTGGGGAAGGGGATGTCTATACTGTCAGTCATTGTAAAGTGTCAACTCTGAGGTTCAATAATTCAAAATGAAGTCCTTTTATTGGGGTAGCAGAGCTTTTAAACGTCTTCTCTTTCGTGTTTATTTGGGCATTTTGTCCCATTAATTGGGAGGGAGGAATTGAGGAGTTTATAGGAACAAGCACAATAAGCCAAAAGGGGAGTTCCGAACCCCGGGTGATGTGTGGCCACTTGGAACTGTCAGAGGGGATGTTTTTGTGGAAAATACTTAAACACACTTCTGCAAAATGTTTAAGAGAATTTGTGCATAATAGAATGGTATTTTAAGTGTCTTACTGAGCAGATTACTTCCTAATTTGTAGTGTGACAAACATATAAAGCAACGGAAGAAATCTTAAAGAGGCTTTAAATGTATCAATATGTGTCGATTGTTTCTTTGTCAGATCTGTGATTTTCTTTTGGTGAAAATCAATACCAGATGCATGAGTACTTAATAAATTTTAGTTAAATGGGATAATTTTTACTTATATTCATCACAGTTTTCTCTTAATTTTTTGTGGTTTATGTTTCTTGAATTCTAATCTTATTTTGCTAGTGTTCTTTCTTTCAAGTTTTAATTTCAGTTTCTTTTTTATTTCTTTCCAATATGTTCAGGTTTTGTTATAGGAATTTACACTTCACACTCTTTTTATTACTCAAGTTTGTCTTTGTTCTGATTCTGGTGATTTTTATTGACTACTCCTTGCCCATGTTTGTTGCCTATGCAAATGAGTTCATACTAAGTTTCAGTTTAAATAGCTTAAATTTTTCCACAAATTTTTTTGGGTTCTGTTTTAAAATTTATGTTTTACATAATAAATTTTATATAAATTAGATTTAACAATGTATGGTGTCAAAACATTTGCCGTTTTAAATACAATAAATGAAACAACCATTTTGGAAACCTTAGTCATTAACAACTCATTTTGGGGGGGTGTCAATATTTCATTAGATAAGAAGTAATTCTCATTCCAGCATTTAAATTATTTTGAGTTGATTTTTGTATTTTGTGACAAAAGGGGTCAATTATCAATATTTTGCATGTGAATAACCAGTGTCCACAAGGCCCTTATTGAAGAAGCTATCCTTTCTCCAATGTATGTTTTTGTCACCCTTATGAGAGTCACCTCATTTGCAATGGCTACTATCCAAAGAAGAAAGAATAACAAGTGTTGGTGAGGTTGTGGAGGAAAAGGAATTCATATAGTGTTGGTAGTAAATCCGTTGAGTCACTAAAAGGAAGTGTCCAGAGGTTCCTGACAAAAACTAAAAATAGATTGACCATATGATTCATCTTTTCCACTTCAGGGTATATTCTAAAACAAATAGCATCAGCATGCCAAAGAGACTCCTGCAAGCTAAAATATGGAATCAGCCTACATGCCCATGAATGGATGACTGAATAAAAATCATGTGATGTGTTTACTCAATGGGTTGTTAGCCATAAAATGATATCCTAATATTTGCAGCAAACTGTATAGAACTGGAGTATGTTACACCGAGTAAAATAAGGTGGTCACAGAAAGACCAATGGGACCTGTTGTCTCTTATGTAGCCATGTTGAAAGTGTCAATATGAATCTGTAATAGTGATATCTAGAGGCTCAGAAGGGTAGAGAGTAGGAGGAAGAGAGGGATATGTTGGCTTCCAACATAGGTTGTTAGAAGGAACAGGTTCTGGTGTTCTGCCCCACAGTGGGGTGGCAATAGTTTACAGTAATTTATGTTTCATGAACACTAGAGGAGAGGTGCTGGAAGGCTGCAAAACAAAGTAATGATAAGGAAAAGGAAAGTAATCACCCCAATCTGACCAGAACATATTGAATATGTGTTTTGAATTATCATACTGTACCTCATAGGAGTAGACAATTAGTACAAGTTTATAAAAACTATTTTTAATAAAATACAGTCAAAATGTTTAATAAAAAAGAAGTAATTTTCATTCTTTTTTCCAGGTACTATATAATACAAAGTAAATAGAAGACATTCAGTCAACAAAATATAGTGTTGGTAGGAGTGTAAATCTTTGCTGTTATCTGATATACTTTGGAATCTAGGAAATCATTTCACATAAGGATTAATCTTTCATACCAGGGAGAACATTACATTTAATACATACATTTAATGAAATTCTCAGGGAACTAAAGCAGACCTTCCCTCCCTTTTTTCACTTTATCTGTCTCTTAGGCCAACAGTCAGTTTCAGAATATTCAGTGCAATTTATTGTTCTATTTAATATAGCCAAATGGACATCTATCAGTGCAAGAAAATTCTTCCAATAATTCTCTTGAGCTCAGCCACTTTGGATATGTGGAGATTTATTAGTCATGAAACATTCCATGTGTGATATTTCTAAGTACTTATAGACTCCAGCAAATTGCTATTAATGAATATTCCAAGGCCCCAAATCATAACAGATTTTCACCAGTGTGATGCTTTCAAATGTCTTAACAGTTGATCTGGAATATCACGGATATCATTTAATGGTAGCAGCCATCAAAATAACCAAAATTACTATACCAGTATGCCAAGTCCATTCTGGTGGTAATATATAAACATGATCCTCATTAGCAAATATGGGCCAGATGTTCATTCTCTAAAAGTCTATGGAAATCATTACTTATATTATGGTGTGTCATCAGTCTTGACATGAAAAAAACAAATTCAATTTAGCATAGAAGAAAGTACAAAATTTCCAATGATCCTACTGCACCTCTGGGGGCAGGGGTGGAATATGAGATTTTTCTAAAGAACAATTAAGGTTTTTATTTATTTTTATGAATATTGATGCTTAATAAATTTCTCAGTAAATATAATTTTCCTATTAATCCCTAATTGTGGATTTCCTAATGTATCATCTGATCAATAAAATTATAATGGCCTAATTTTAAAAAGAGGTATTTTAAACTAGGGAATACCTTCTCTTTTTTAAATAAATTATAATGGGAACTTTATTTTCTAATATGTTCTCTTTAGATATACATGAGTATATTTTGACATATTATATATACATGCAATGTAACTTCCCAGTCATGTAATTGTACATGATGTGGAATTCTACTAGTTATGTATTCATATATGAACATAGAAAAATTATGTCAAATTCATTCTACTATCTTTCATTTTTTTTTACCTAACTGGATTTCTCTCTTTTTTTATTTATATATGACAGCAGAATGCATCACAAAACTTATTACACATATAGAGCACAATTTTTCATATCTCTGGTTGTATACATAGTACATTCAAACCAATTCATGTCTTCATACTTGTACTTTGGATAATAATGTCCATCACATTCCATCATTAATAACTTCATGTACCCTCCCCTCCCCTTGGACCCCTCTGCCCTATCTGGAGTTCATCTATTCCTCACATACTCCTGTTCTTTATTCCACTGTGTATCAGCCTCCTTATATCAAAGAAAACATTTGGCATTTGTTTTTTTGGGATTGGCTAACTTCACTTAGCATTATCTTCTCTAACTCTATCCATTTACCTGCAAATGCCATGATTTCATTCTCTTTTATTGCTGCATAATACTCCATTGTGTCTATATGACACATTTTTAAAATTCATTCATCTATTGAAGGGTATCTAGGTTGGTCCCACAATTTAGCTACTGTGAACTGTGCAGCTATAATGATTGATGTAGCTGTATCTCTGTAGTATGCTCTTTTTAAGTACTTTGGGTATAGACTGAGGAGAGGGACAGCTGGGTCAAATGGTGGTTCCATTCCCAGTTTCCAAGAAATCTCCATGCTGCTTTCCAAATTGGGTGCACCAATTTGCAGTCCCACCAGCAATGTATGAGTGTACTATTTTCCCCACATCCTTGCCAACAATTATTGTTGTTTGCCTTCATTATAGCTGCCATTCTGAATGGAGTGAAATGAAATCTTAGAGTGGTTTTGATTTGCATTTTTCTAATTGCTAGTAATGATGAACATTTTTTCATGTGTTTGTTGATTGATTGTACATCATCTTCTGAGAAGTGTCTCTTCAGGTCCTTGGCCTATTTATTTATTTATTTTATTTTCTTGGTGTCTAGTTTTTTGAGTTCTTTATAAATCCTAGTGATTAGTGCTCTATCTGATGCATGAGGGGTAAAGATTTGATCCCAAGATGTAGGCTCTCTATTCACTTCACAGATTGTTTCTTTCCTGAGAAGAAAATTTTTAGCTTGAATCCATCCCACTTATTGATTCTTGGTTTTAGTTTTTGTGTCACAGGAGTCTTATTAAGGAAGTTGGGGCCTAATCCCACATGATGGTGATTGGGTCCTACTTTTTCTTCTATTAGATGTGGGATTTCTGTTTGTATTCCTAAGTCCTTGATCCATTTTGAGTTTTGTGCATGGTGAGAGATAGGGGTTTAATTTCATTTTGTTGCATATGGATTTCCAGTTTTATTAGCACCATTTGTTGAACAGGCTATCTTTTCTTCAATGCAGGTTCTTGGCACTTTCGTCTAATATAAGATAATTGTAATTTTGTGGGTAAGTCTCTGTGTCCTCTATCCTGTACCATTGGTCTACCAGTCTGTTTTGGTGCCAATACCATGCTGTTTTGGTTACTATTGCTCTGTAGTATAGTTTAAGTTCAGGTATAGTGATGTCACCTGCTTCACTCTTCCTGCTAAGGATTGCTTTAGTTATTCTGTGTCTCTTGTTTTTCCAGATGAATTTAATGATTGCTTTTTCTATTTCTGTGAGGAATATAATTGGGTTTTTGATCAGAACTGCATTAAATCTGTATAGTGCTTTGGAAGTATGGTTATTTTGATAATATTAATTCTGCCTATCCAATAGCAAGGTAGATCTTTCCATCTTCTAAGGTCTTCTTTGATTTCTTTCTTTAGGGTTCTGTAATTTTTATTATATAGATCTTTCACCTCTTTGGCAAGTTGATTCCCAGGTTTGTTTGTTTGTTTGTTTGTTTGTTTGTTTGTTTTTGAGGCTATTGAAAATGGAGTAGTTTTCCTTGCTGAGGTTTTGTCATTGATATACAGAAATGCCTTTGATCTATGTGTGTTGGTTTTATATCTTTGCTGAATTTATTTACTATTTCTAAAAATTTTCTGGTAGAACTTTTAGGCTCTTCTAGAATCATATCACTATCAAATAGTGCCAATTTGAGTTCTTCTTTTACTCTAGGTATTCCTTTAATTTCTTTCTTCTGTTTAATTGGTCTGTCCAGTGTTTCAAGAACTATGTTTAATAGAAGTGGTGAAAGAGAATATCTCTGTCTTGTTCGAGATTTTAGAGGGAATGCCTTCAATTTTTCTTCATTTAGAATGATGTTGGCCTGAGGCTTAGTGTAGATAGCTTTTATGATGTTGAGATATGTTCCTGTTATCCCTAGTTTTTCGAGTGTTTTAAACATAAAGGGATGCTGTATCTTGTCAAATTCTTTTTCTGCATCTATTGAGATGATCATATAATTCTTATCTTTAAGTCTATTCATGTGATGAATGACATTTATTGATTTCCATATTTTGAACCAACCTTGCATCCCTGGGATGAAACCTACTCAATTGTGTGCAGGATCTTTTTTATATGCTTTTGTATTTCATTTGCCAGAATTTTATTGAGAATTTTTGCATCTATGTTCATTAGAGATATTGGTCTGAAGTTTTCTTTTTTTTTTTTTTTAAATGTGTCTTTGTCTGGTTTTGGAATCAGAGTGATATTGGCCTCATAGAATAAGTTTGGAAGTGCTGCCTCTTTTTCTATTTCCTGAAATAACTTGGAGAATATTGGTATTAATTCTTCTTTAAAGGTCTTGTAGAACTTGGCTGTGTATCTGTCTGGCCCTGGGCTTTTCTTGGTTGGTAAACTTTTGAAGGCACCTGCTATTTCATCACTTGAAATTGATCTGTTTAAATTGTGTATATCATCCTGATTCAATTTGGGCAAGTTATATGACTCTAGACATTTGTCAATTCCTTTGATATTTTCTATTTTATGGAGTACAGGTTTTCAAAATAGTTTCTAATTATCTTCTGTATTTCTGTAGTGTCTGTTGTGATATTTCCTTTTTCATCACGTATGTTATTGATTTGAGTTTTCTCTCTCCTCTTCGTTAGCATGGCTAAGGGTCTGCCAATTTTATTTATTTTTTCAAAGAACCAAGTTTTGTTCTGTCAGTTTTTTTTTCAATTATTTTTTGTTTGTTTGTTTCAATTTCATTGATTTCAGCTCTGATTTTCATTATTTCCTTCTTCTGCTGCTTTTGGTGTTGATTTGTTCTTTTTCTAGGGCTTTGAGATGTAATGTTAAGTCATTTATTTGTTGACTTCTTCTTATTTTAAGGAATGAACTCCATGCAATGAACTTTCCTCTTACAACTATTTTCACAATGTCCCAGAGATTTCGATGTTGTATCTGTGTTCTCATTCATTTCTAAATTATTTTTAATCTCCTCCTTGATGTCTTCTGCAACCTATTGCTCATTCAGTAGCATTATTATTTGGTCTCCACATTTTGGAGTGGATTTTATTTCTTATTTTATCATTGATTTCCAATTTATTTCCATTATGATCTGATAGAATGTATTTGCTAAGAGTTGCTTTGTGGCATAGTATATGATCTCTTTCAGAGAAGAATCCATATGCTGCTGAGAAGAAAGTGTATTCTCTCATTGAAGAATGAAGTATTCCATATATGTCAGTTAAGTCTAAGTTAGTGATTGTATTATTGAGTTCTAAAATTTCTTTGTTCAGCTTTTGTTTGGAAGATCTATCTAATGATGAAAGATATGTGTTAATGTTGCTCAAAAGTATTGTGTTGTGGTCTATTTGACTCTTGAAATTGAGAAGAGTTTGTTTGATGAATGTAGATGTTCCATTGTTTGGGGCATATACAATTGTTTAGTCTTGTTGGTGTATAATTCCCTTGAGCAGCATGTAGTGTCCTTTTTTATATTTTTTGATTGACTTTAAAGTCTTATTTATTTGATATGAAGATGGAAACCCCTGCTTGCTTCCAAAGTCCATGTGAGTGGTATGTCTTTCCCAACCCTTCACCCACAGTCTGTGGATATCTTTTCCTATGAGATAAATCTCTTTGAGGCAGCATATTGTTGGGTCTTTTTTTTTTTAAATCTAGTTTGCTAGTCTTTGTCTTTTGATTGGTGAGTTTAGGCCAATAACATTCAGGGTTATTATTGAGACAGAATTTGTAATCCCAGCCTGTTTTGTTTATTTTTTGGTATTTTAAGTGGCTTGGTTTCCCTTCTGGTTAGATTTTCCTTTGGTGTAATCCCTCCCTCTACTGATTTTCATCATTTTTTAAATTTCCTCCTCTTGGAATACTTTGCTGAGGATGTTCTCTAGTGCAAGCTTTCTAGTTGTAAATTCTTTTAACTTTTGTTTATCATGGAAGATTTTTATTTCATCATCAAATCTAAAGCTTAGTTTTACTGGATATAAGATTCTTGGTTGACATACATGTTTTTTCAGAGCTTGGTATATGTTGTTCCAGGATCCCCTGGCTTTGGGGGTCTGGGTTGAAAAAATATGCTGAGATACAAATTGGTATCCCTATATGTGATCTGATTCCTCTCTCTTCTGGCTTTTAAGATTCTGTTCTTATTCTGTATGCTAGGCATTTTCATTACAATGTGCCTTGGTGTAGATCTGTTGTAATTGTTTACATTTGGTGTCCTATAAGCCACTTGTATTTGGTTTTCCAATTAATTCTTCATGCTTGCAAAATTTTCTGATATTATTTCATTGAAGAGATTGTGTATGCCTTTGGTGTGAAACTCTGTGCCTTCCTCTATCCCAATAACTCTTAAATTTGGTCTTTTGATGCTGTCCCATAATTCTTGGATGTTCTGTTCATGGTTTCTAACTTTCTTCACTGTGTGATAACTTCATTTCCCAGGTTGTAAATTTTATCTTCATTATCTGATGTTCTTTCTTCCAAGTGATCTAGTCTCTTGGTTATGCTTTTTATGGAGTTTTTAAATTTGATTTATTGTATCGTATATTGTATCCTTCATTCCAAGGATTTCTGATTGTTTTTTATTTTTCAGGGTCTATAACTCTCTCTTGATGTAATCTTTTGCTACCTGTATTTGCTCTCTTATCTCATTGTTGGAGTGATCAATTTTTGCTTGTATTTGCTCTTTTAGGTCATTCTTTAATTCACAGATCATTTCAATTATGAACCTCTGAACTCTTTCTCTGACATTTCATCAACTTTGCTGTCCATAGATTCTGTTATTAAAGTGTCCTGGTTTATTTGGGTCATTTCCCTCTCTTGTTTTTTCATGTTGTCTATGTCACTTCCTTTCCTAGAGTATGGATCTGAGCTATCACAGTTTCTTCCCTATATTCCTGTTGTACCCATACAGATTCTCTGTACCTCACCTTGATGCTGGACTTCCAGGTCCTGCTCGTGTCCCTCAATGAATACTACTGCATCCTGGATCTGGGACCTGTGTAAGTTGGCCTGGGTAGATGTGGGCCCCTGGGGTTGATCTCCTTTGGTAGTCTGCTGGTCAGAAAGGGCAGTCCTGCACCAGAGGCTAGGCTCTGCAAGTGTCTGCCATGCTGGGACAGGGCTGGACCAGATGGGCTGTATGCCTGCGCCCTGAAGTGGCTGGTGTGGTTGGATCTTGGCCATTGTACTTGACCTCCTGCAGTAGTGTACTGGTAGGAAGAGGTGGTCCTGAGTCAAAGTATGGACTCTGGCAGTGTCTGCCTCACCGGGGGTGGGGTGAACCTTGCCTATGGAGACCCTGGATCCTGTGTGGGCTGATGTGGGGCTGGATCTCAGTTCCTGTGGTAGTTTGCTGGTCAGAAGGGGCAGCTCTGCACTAGATGTTAGGCTCTGGCCTGTGTCTGCCCTACTGGGAAAGGGTTGGACCTGGCTTGCTGTGCATCTGGGCCCTGCAGAGGCTGGTATGAGTGGATCTGGGCCACTGGGCTTGACCTCCCATGGTAGTCTGCTGTTGGAAGGGGCGGTCTTGTGCCAAAGGCTAGACTCTGGCAGTCTGTCCCGCCAAGGGAAGGGTGGACCAGGAGTGCTGTGTGCCTGGGCCCTGCATAGACTGGTGTGGGTCATGAAATCACTTTTGTCATAAGTAAATTCAACTTCTCATGACAGAAGCTGAAAATGCTAAAAATTCATATCATCATCTAAGCAAAGATACATGACGTGGGTTCTGACAATTAGATGTATTCATCTCAATCTTAAACAAATATAAACCACGTAGTAATCATTGTGTTGAGAATCTGACTGCAGTGGTGGCAACTTTACTTCTCAGAGGATTGGTATCAGATGTTCCTGTGGATATCTCTAGGGTTCAAGGCCAGGTGTTGGTGGTGGAAGTCATGTGTCTGAGTAAAGATGCTTCAGGGATAGCCTCAAACAGTGGAGTAGAAGATGCTGCAAATTGTTTGCATATTTAAAAGAAAAGAAAATAATTGACAAAGTCTTAAAATTTTGGTTCAAATCCAAATCTCAGGGTTTTTCTATAACTAAACTAAAAGGCTATCCTCTCTCTAGCATCTTCTGTGCTGCAATTGACAGAAGCCACACTAAAATTTGATTACACAGGTTGGTAGATTATCACATCAATTGAAATCATCAAGCATTAAATTTGGGAAAGAAATAGGATTTTGAAAACTGAAATGAAAATCCATAAATAATAAATAGTCTGCCATTGACAATAGAACTAGCATCTGCTCTCAGTGTCCATGTCTTATGTGAGGGCATTGACTACCCAGGACCCTGCAAAGTTCTCAGGTCATTTTACATTGTATCCAATGTAAAATGGAGAAGAAGCAGAGTCAAAACTGTTTAAGGAATGAAATTACAAAAAAAAGTCTTGGGGAGAGACTATAGATAAGATTTTGATACTTTATATGGATATAGATGTGTAAACTATGTGTTTAAAAAGAATCTAAAAATTGTGGTCCTAAAACGAAGGAAAATATTTTAGGGATAGATGGAACTAATCAATTTAATTATCTAGCGGTTCTTCATTCCCTGAGCTGGCTTGAGGAGTTAGATGTAGTTCTAACTTTTTAAATTAAGTTTCATAAATTTTATCCTGAATTCAAATGCTTCAATACAATGTAGAGGAAAGAATCCAAGCGGGCTCAAGGATTAGTACGTCTTAAAAATGGTTTGAACATATTGGATAGCCCACATATTCCCCTCTATGGTCCCTAGAGGGCTCAGTATGTTTTTGAGATATATATGTATGTATATAGATTTACTCCACTATCTTTAACAAATACTTGTGAGTACACTTAGAACATTTCCAAAAGGTGTGCCTAGGGTTGCATAATGAGAGGAAGAGATGATTGTACAATATGCAGCAGCTGAAAAGACTTCTCAAATTCCAGTATGACACTAGATCCCAGTATGACAGAAAGTAAGGGATGACACAAACTGATAGATTACTGAAACCATTGTGACTATAATAAGCAGCAAGACTAGCCAAGGGATCAGAATGGTATGATCATAAGGACATAGAGTGGTGACATACTGAACATAGTGTCCCTGAAACAAAGAACTGAAATGCCAGGCACTGTGGCGCACACCTGTAATCCCAGCGACTCAGGAGGCTGAGGCAGGAGGATCATGAGTTCAAAGCCAGCCTCAGCAATTTAGCAAAACCCTAAGCAACTCAGTGAGATCCTGTCTCTAATAAAATATAAAAAGGGGCTGGAGATGTGGCTCAGTATTTAAGCACACCTAGGTTCAATCCCTGGTACCAAAAAATAAACAAACAAAAACTGAATAAAAACAAGATGTAAGGAGCAGCAGCCTTACTTTTCCCAAAATGTGTATATTTCTTCACCCAATTTTTAGACCTGTACCAGTTCAAATATATAGTGGTCCTTGAACTAAAAGAAGTATAGGTCATCTTGAGTTTGGACTCTAATAATATCCTAAGTACTGATGTTCCCTCTTAATGCTTTCCCACAGGAATCTGAGTCCATTGAGAAGAATAACCAGGTTTTAGAATAAAGCAAAGATTCATTACTTTCAAAGATACTTTGACATTGGGTCCAAGCTAGATCATGGAAAGAATAACATTGTATGTGCCATAATAGGGATTGTGAGAATCAGGAGATAAATGGACATCACACATATAACACTCAGTGAAACCGCAAACCCCAAATATCTTCTGTTTTCAAATGAAATTATTATTCTATGTAGCAGACAGAATTTCCACATATATGCATAGAATAGGATTATCATGATAGTAAATACTAAAGAGAAACTCTGGAACCTCCCATTCCATGCCAAAATAGAGAAATAAAAATGAAAACAGAGCCCGGAGAGGACTATAGAGACTAATCTCCCATCAAAGTCCTCGAAGATTAAGAGGTGGTACTTTTCACTGTATCATCATTAAACTCATCTGTTTGGTACAGAAAACAAGAGTGGGATTATGTTGACTTTAAGTATTAGGCAATTATGCAGCTTCTGATTTGGTTTCTTTCCTGGATTATATCAACATAATTCTAGCAACTAGTATAATCTAGAACTACTATATGCAGAAAACCTTTGACTTATAATGGTTCAATTTAATCATCATTTTTTACTTTTTAATGGTGCAAAAGCAATACATTCAGTAGAAACTTACTTAGAATGTTGATTTTTGGTCTTTTTTTTTTTTTGGTTAACAATATGACATAGAATATTCATCTCAATGTTGCACTGTGGCATTGAGCAGCAGCTCCCAGTGGTTGACACCATGATTAGGGTTAACCAAAATTCTATAGTGTACTGTGATTCTATTATGTTTGGTGTTTGGAGCATATTCAATGCATTTTTTGACTTAGGATATTTTCAATGTATGATAGGTTTATCCAGACATAAACTCAGAGTAAGATGAGAAACATTTGTCTACAGTTTTATCTGGCACAAACAGAAGAGTATCATCAATGTCTTGGCCAAGGGATATGTACTCTCCCCCTCTATCCTTCTAACTATAAAGAGTATAATTTTGTTCACAGGGGACTTATTTTTTTAATCATCTTTCAAAATATCATGTTGGCTTACACCATCACAGATTTACAGTGATAGTACCAGGAAAGTCGGAACTTCTTGGTACTTTACTGAAAGATAGTAGATAGGTAAGCTGCCTTTGCTGAAGATTCAGGAATTTGTAACATGATCATAATACTCCAAACAAAATGCAGTTTGCTTTCCCTATCACTAAATAGGGATAGAAAATTTGGTGAATCTGTCTGCCTTTAGAGGGGAAAAATATGTTTACTGTGTCATCCAAAAGACAACATTGAACTGAACTCAAAAGAAAAATGCCTTGCCATATGACCCTTAGGATTCAGTGGAACCAATGGCCTAGGAAATGTTGGTTGGATATTCTGCAGAGGCAAAATAAATAAATAAATAAGTCCTGATATAGGAATTGCAGTGGGGCCTTTCTATGGGAGGCAAATTCTAATCTATCCCAAAGATGTACATATTTGGATCAACCACACTCCAAAACCAGAAACTCTAGCAATAAAAGTAGATATGAAGTTGTGATAGCTGCTGTTCTATCCTGTGATAAAAATCAAGCAACATTTGGGGCTAGTATCTGATCATTACTTTGGGTAAAACAGACTCCTAGTCATGCTGGCAGCAACAGCAGAGGAATTTTCCCTCTAATCAGTTGCACCACATTATTGGGGTGTTTTCTGGCTCCATAGTCTCTGTTCAGTCATCCTGAAACTACCCAATGCTTTTATTATAAGTCATTTTCTGCTTGATATGTTCAGTGTTGTTTTCTTTTGCTTACAACATAGAATACCAACTGATCACACTCTATATCAGTGAACTACTACTTATTGTGAATATTCTGGAAGAAAAAGGTGGCTTACAGTAACTTAGCACATAGTTTAGGTAGAAAAGAACTCTGAAAACACAGAGACTGTTGAAAAGATTAAAGAGCTGATAGTTTTGAAATTACAGAGTTTGAGCAACTTTAAGCTAAGGAGTTCTCATAACATTATGAACCGTTAGTTTTATAAGGCAAAAATCCACAGTAGTAAATTGCTAACCACCCTAAATGAAACCTAAGTCCTTCTTTAAACACATAAACAGAGGGTTGGCTTTTATTTTTATGTTTTTAAATTATTTGTCTTCCCTGCTTAGAAATGCAGAGTGACTCCCTAATGAAAGACTTGCAGTTTATTAAAAGTTTTTACACCTCATTGTTCTTTGTTTGGTTTCATGACATTTTCAGCACACATTTTTTTAAAAGCACTCTATAAAAATGATATTGTCGGGGCTGGGGATGTGGCTCAAGCGGTAGTGCGCTCACCTGCCATGCGGGCGCCCCGGGTTTGATCCTCAGCACCACATACAGACAAAGATGTTGTGTCCGCCAAATGCTAAAAAATAAATATTAAAAAAAAATTCTTTAAAAAATGATATTGTTTTCAGAATTTCCAAGCACTACTTAATGTTTAAAAACATAACCAGAAATATCCAGCCTTCATCAACTGGACCTTCATCACTTGCACACTTAACTAAGTTAGCCAGGACTTAGCTTTAGCCAATCAAATATGTTTAACATTATTTGCTTATACAGACAGGTTTCTCTATTACTGTGTTATGTGCCATTACAAATATACAAGATCTAGTTCTTTTCTATATTCTCCATTGATTTCAAAACTTGCATCATGAGATGTTTTCCTGGATAAATATCACTTAAATCAGGGACAATAAATTATTTTCAGGACTTTTAACATCACAGGGTTAACTCTGGTATACAGAATAAGAAACAGTAAGAATCAGACATTCCTAATTGTATGTATTTCACATTCATTCATCCAAACAGCATTTGTTGAGGGCATTCTGAATTGCTACCACTTTCCCAGGTGCTGGACATATGGTGCTGGACATATGGAGCTGTGTTTGCCCTCAAGGTGCTGATCCAATAAAGCTGGGTATTAATTGTAAAATTATGAAAAAAAAATTCTGTTTTTCTTTATCTTTTATTTTTCTGTTAAAACAGAAAGGGGGAGAAGCGGAACTTTGGATTATCACTGTCTTCAAATTTTTAAACTCACTAGACCTAGACCTATGGACATATTGAAGCAGGAGGCTTTGCATCTGTGTACTTACTTTGGACATTGAGATAATGTCATTTGAAACATGTTGGTTGTAGAGTTTGACTACCTATGTTTGAGTTCCAGCTCTTCTGTTTACTAGCTAGATGATTATGGGAAAGTTTCTTAATTTCCCTGTGCTTTCATTATCATAGTAAACCTCAGAACTCTATGTATAGTACTGCATATGCCCTCAGTAATAAAAATGATGATGACCCAAGATTGTCTTTTGGAGAAAGAAGGATGAGTATTTTTGCTGGGTTAGAAGTAAAGCAGGGGGCAAGGGGTTAAGTAAAATTCTATTAATGGTACCATCAAAAGAATGTTATCCATTGTGTCTAGAGAAGAAGGGTAAGAAGGTAGAGTAGATCATTTCAGGACCTTCAACTCTAAGTAAAAGCAGCTCTTAATATCCAGGTGAGAAAGGATGGCCCCAGGGTTCAATAAATTCCATTCTTTCCCTCATTCTTCATAAACTCCAAACTAATTTGATCATAGGAGAAAAGGTAGTCTGGGAGAACTGGAAGAAACCATTGTCCAGAAGCTCCAAGTTCCACAATTAACACCATCACTGGGACAAATGCTGTCTCTGTTTTAAGAGCCTGTGTAGACAGCAGGAATTGAAAAACGGGAGCCATATAAAAAGTACAAGACCCAAAGATGCATATTATGTGGTGACAGTGGCTGGCAGATGGGATTGAAGGTGAGATACCCCTTGAGGAAGTCTCCAATTAATAAGAATAGGCATTGCTGATGGAATTAAGGCATTACATGAGCAGATGAATGCAAGATGAGGAACTTCTTCTTGTTGTGATTGATAAAATTCCATGTGTACTACAGGTATAAACCAAACACCATTGTTGGGTGTTTGGTTTATTCAAAAGAAATAGTATATACTTCTTAAAGTTATATATTATAATAGTTACTATATGTTCTCATATTCTTATTTATATATTACCTTTAACATATTTCTAGTTCTTTTTATGTTAATTCCTAAATGTTTTACAAACTCTTAAGTCTTTTTTTTTTTAAAGGAAGAAATTAAAGCTTACGTTTTAGGTTCCTGCTATAGGGTTTTAAACTGCTCAATTTGCAATGCTTGATAATATTAATTGACTTAATTCAATAAGAATTTAAGGTATTCTCTAGATTTGTTTGTGGAACTAAAAAAAATTTTAAAATGTCGGAAAATTTAAGGTGAAAATTTAAACACATGTAAGAAAATTAAATTTAAAAATGGACCAATATTATATTCAAGATGTTTTATATATTTCCTTTGAGCACATTATAAATGCACTTTTCTGCTTCATGGTAGCTAGAATCTTGATTAGTTATGTGAATCAACATTCATAAAATAAAAGTTAATTTCTCAGGAGACACAGTTAGTCCTTCCTTCACTGAAACTTGAGGAAAGTTTCTTTCACAAAAATGAGATCACATAGATAATAACATCAACCATGTGATAAGTGTGATGTCATTCTTTGTGATGTCATTCTTAGGGGTATTTAAGTTTTCATATAGGATTGGAGGTAATAGAAGAGCCAAAATTTGTAAATTTTATTGAATGAGGGGCCCCAAAAATGTGCCCCCCAAAATTGAATTTAAATCAAAATTATAACTAAATATAAATTTTGTCTCAGTTGTATATAAGCAATAAAAAGATTGCTTTCCCATTATTTGGATACATTATTAATGAAAGTCTATTGTAGCTTCTGAACAACAGACTAACAGACAATTGTGTTTATGCAGTTGTCTTGAAATTTTAAAATAGCATTTCCTTGAAATTAATTGAAAATTTAGAGATATGTGGCAATAAAAAATAGCTTAGATACTTCCAAATTCTGAAAAACTGAAAAGTTGTGTATTCTTCTGGGGTTTCTGTTAAGATATTGTGGGGTTTTAGCAATTTCTATCTCTATATAACTGCTTAGAAAGAGGGAAACATTGATGGAAAAATGAACATGGAGTTAGCAGAGGGCAACTAAAGAATTGAAGAAAACTTTTACTTAATTTAGGGTGTAAGAAAATTTGATATGTTGAATCCCAAACACATCTGCATGCTTGCAGTTGAATGTATGGCAACAACAGTAAGATTTTGAGATACTCTTTAGGAGAGAATAACCAAGAAAATTGAAGCTAATTAAGGGGTAGCTTTCTGAAGTATCCCAGGGTTACTTACAAAAAGTGTGTGGTGGGGGGACTATACAGAGAGAGTTGCTTAATGCAAAAACCAGATTAACAGCCAAATCATTTAGTAAATATTGATCAGAATGAGACATTTATTCATAATGGTTAATTAGTACCTAATAAAGTCAGGAGACTCCATTGACCCTAGAAGTCCCTATAGCCTTTGTGTATCTCTTGCCAGCTCCTAGGGATTATTCAGCTTTTCCTGTGGACAATAGTCAAATGCCAATGGGCCATACCCATTGAGGAATGATGCTTTATATAATAAGAAGGCTGTTCTGAGTGCCACACAAAGCACAGTTTTTGATTGCCAGAAGTCTTTAAATATGATTGTGTTTCATTTCTCTCCTTGTTTATTTTCCCGTTCCCCTCACAACCTCTTATGTGTAATTTTGTATAACAATGAGGGTCTCCCTCCATTTCCATGTAATTTCCCTTTTCTCTCCCTTTCCCTCCCACCTAGTGTATCTGTTTAATGTTGATCTTTTCTTCCTGCTCTTCCTCCCTGCTCTGTTCTTAGTTGTTCTCATCATATCAAAGAAGACATTTGGTATTTGTTTTTTAGGGATTGACTAGCTTCACTAAGCATAATCTGCTCTAGTGCCATCCATTTCCCTGGGCATTATGTAAAAATGTGGACTGTAACAGATGAGATTCTGCAATCTGTATTTGGGGTAAAAATGGGAGTTCATAACCAACTTGAATCTAATGTATGAAACATGATATGTCAAGAGCTTTGTAATGTTTTGAACAATCAATAAAAAAATAAAAAAAAATAAATATGATTGTGAGGGTTACTCTCACCAACAATAAAAACTTTCTTAATGGGAAGCCTGCCACAGCCCCCTTGATCTGACTAGTCTGCTCTGGGGTTTGCTCCACTCAGACAGCTAATGTAAACCTTTTTAATGCAGTTATGGAAAGAAAGAGAATTCAGAAGACAGACTTGCTACAGAGGTGATCAAGCCTAAAAGAAAAGGGGAAGGTAAAGACGAATAAGTCACGTTTGCTTCCAGACTCCACTGGACAAGCATGGATTAGAACATGCTGTGAGTTTTCTGCCCGAAGAAAATAAAACATATTTTCCTTTTAATAATTGGTTGGTCTAAGGCTTCTTCTATAGAGAATTGGCAGGAGAACTGCCTGGTTTCACAAAACTGCATTGAATTACACATTAGTACCTTTAGCAAAAATTGCTTTTAACTGGGAAAATATTGATTGAATTACAAAAGGTTTATATCTGTGAACATATTAAAGATTTTTATATGAATTTAAATTTTCCCTTAATAAAATCTCTCTGAGGTAAATAGGACTGGAATCATTCTTATTTGAAAGACAGGAAAACTAATGACTGATATCACTTAAGGGACCCAGCTGAGTTAGTGGGAAAAGGTGGGAGAAGAGAAGTTTGTTCCCAAGATAAATACATTTTGTCATGGGACTATGTTTTGTTGCATAAAAAGGAATAAAATATTATTTTTATAGTTGAAAGAGTCATTTCCCAGGAATATTATTAATTTCATTTCTAACTTTAACGATGTTATCGTGTTGTTAGAGATAAAGTAATTTAGATTTGTTAGGAAAAGTAGGGGAAAAATTGCAGGACTGTGAAAGCCATTCAGTAATTAAGTTATCAGTCATAAATTTTTAACTTTACTTTTCATTTCTTTCCGACCACATTAACTCCTTAGAGCACTGTGTTCCTGCAAATCAAATAGCTCCTTTATTATGGAGTATTTATTTGAAAGAAAATGAGGATACAGTAAGATATAATAAAACTAAATCAGAACAGTTGATTTTGGCCTTTGAAGACTTTTGATACTTATTTTGACTATTTGTGAATGAACTTGAGTATTTATGATGTGTAATTTGCAATTTCATTAGGTACCTTTTGAGTAATCTGCAGTAATCACTCAAAAAAGAGGTCATTGTATATAGTGCTGGGTTCCATTGATTATTTCTGATGACACAAAATCCCTTGAAACACTTTCAGTTCTTGTTATAAATGCATGTTCATAGTAGTACAGATGCATCAAGGCATTATGGTACAAATGCCAGATGAATCAGCTTATTATTCTCTTTCAGGGAGAAACAGAAACAGCATTTTAAATGTTAGTGTAAATCAAATTTTACATGTTTTAATATGTACTTTAAGAAACTTCACCAAGTGTATTCTTTCTAGGTCATCAGTGACTCTGTGTGTGTAATTGTGAATCCCAGGGGCCTTTGCTTTGTTCTCATTTTCTTTGATGATTTTGTAGCATGTGAAATTGGTGACCCCACCCTTTCTGAACTGCCTTACTTCATTGGCTCCTGTGAAATACTGTCTTGGGTGGCTTCCTGTGTCCCTGATTAATCCTTCCTTGTTTCCTTCTCTGGCTCCTCTTTAACCACGACTCTTCCAAGTTTCAGTTTTTGGCCCTCAGTCCTGTTTTCTATGTACTTACTCCCTTTCAACTATGTTCAAATCTGCATTTCCAAATCTTTCTCATCTGAGCTCTGGCTCCATAGTCCTACCTCCTGACATGTTAACAAGTGTTTCTTGCTGTAACTACAAACTCAACATGTTCAATAGTGAACTTATGATCTTCTCCACCTTATATTTCTCTATCAGTTCTTCTGCTTACCTGGGACTGAAGTGAGAAGTTAATCTTTAATATACATCTTTCTTTGACACATGTGCAATAGTAAGTGACAAAAGAAAGTCAACATATATTGTAATTTTAAATCTAATTTTACTTCCATCTAGTTACATTGCTATAATAGGGTTATTCAGAGGAATTCCCCCTTGCAGAATCAGTGCCACCTGATCTCAACCTACCACTTTGATAAGGACTCTGATACCTGTCATAGATTCTATTTACCATTCAAGTAATTCTTGGCTGTTTGGCCTGAGTTTAAGGCCTCCGATACCTGACCCTACCTTCCTGTTCTTATTACTCCCCTCTGTTCTTTTCCATCAGGAAAGATTTTTTTTTTTTCAATGACTATTTTTGAACCAATGTGCACTGCACTCATCGTAAACTCTGTGTCTGCTTTAATGATAGACTTGCTTGGTATCCTACCTCCTTCCTGCACTTTACCTCAGAGTCTCCTACCTACATTCTGAGTCTCACTTTCTAATGACATAGTGCTCCATAAATATCATCTCCAAATTTTTTACGGCTTAATAAGACATAGAGGGGATATGCTGTGAGATGCCATGGAATCATATGATTTTATGTATTTTAGTTTAGATTAGAAATCTCCTGAGGTAGGAGACATGTATAATAGTGTGTTGGACCCTGGCCCATAGATTAATATATGCAAAATAAATAGTTGATCATTAATCAGTTGTTTGAAAAGTCTGGTTCCTCAATTTCCTAATCATTTACATTACTTCAATATCCCACCTGATCATTTGGAAAATAAAATGCTACCTCAAAGTTTTAAGGATAAGTGACCTTACCTTCTCTTGTTTAGTTACGAACAGAACTTTCCAGTTCACCTTTGTGAAAAAAGAAGAAATGTTAGAGCCTTGATCTTTTTAAAGTAAAAAACAATAATTTCATCAGTTTGGTCTGAGTTTACCTTAATTTATTAATAGGAAACACCTGAAACTAATTGCTTTGTGGCCTATAGAATCCATTTGTTGAAACCTTTAAATGGTTAAGTATTGATAGTGCATTGATAAATATTATAATCACTTGTGTTTAAAAAATAGAGCATTCTTTATCCTGCTGGCTATAATTTTTAATTAAAGGTGATTTTAATTAGGAAGTTTAGGAAGCTATGAATCAAATTTTACAGTACTTAATTTAGTTAGGAGAGAAGGTAAATATTTGAAGTTGTGCTCTGGTGTTCTACAAGCTATGAAAAAACTGCCCAGTATAATCTTAGTAGTATTTATTAAACTGATTTTTTTGGTGGAGTTACCAGAATTCATTTTTACTTTGTGACTGTAGCTGATAGTGTGTTCTTTCAAGTACTTCACATTACATTTGTTTATTTTTTTAGATTTTTCAGGCATATCTATATTAAGTGGCATATTCCTTTACATGAACAATGAGTTGAAATTGATGTCCTTTGTTTGATTTTTATTGAGTAGATATAGTTGTAGAGTTTCTGGTTGCCAATGGTTAGAGTTTTGGTTGGGGTTAGTGAGAGGAGCTGGGGCTCATGAAGAAGAAAAAGTTAATCAAGCATCATCACAGTAAGTCCCCAGCACTCATAACACAGGAGGTTTATTGGAGCCCACAGCTGAGTTAAGAGTAATCATGACTAGTGTCACCTTACTTAAGCAGAAGGTCCAGTTACTGCTCAATCGAAGGCAGCACTTCAGTGCACATCTTAGAATTTTTACCTTAAGTGTGGCAAGAGTACAATCTTGACACACTCAGTTTTTTTCTGGGTGATATGGTGCTGAGACATTTGAGCAGAAAGAGGGATAGAAAAATCTGAACCTTGTTTATAAAGTTGTTTCATAGATCTGATGTAGAAAAAACCTCCATTAGGCAAATAACTTGAAAATCAATTATTAATTATATTAATAATTGTACACAAATACTTAATGCCTAAAAATATGAAATGTCTATTATAAGAACATTGTTTTCAATTCAGTCCTCTCTTGCCTTCCTTAGATACCTAGTGAAATTACAAATTCTGTATCATAAATCTTCAGATTTACTCACAAAATAGTCAAAAGTAAGTATCAAAAATTGTCAAAGACCAAAAAAACAACAATTGCTGCATAAATTTTTAGTTAATTTACGTGCACAGATACATCCTTACAGAAAATATGTAACATTGTTACATAATTACATTACAATTGATACAATTCAAACCATGCAATTTACTCATTTGAACTGTATATTCAATGACTTCTGGTGCATTCACAGATTCATAAGTCTATTAGTACTAACCAGTGCCCCCCCAAAGAAATCCCTTTTCAAATCTCTGCACCCTATGCTCCATCCTTCTAATATATGTCTACCTTTGTAAATATGTTAATTCTGAATATTTCACATAAATGCAACAATTCAGTGTGTGATCCTATGTGACCAGTTTCTTTTATATTGCAGTTTTCCAGATTCTTCAATGTTGTAGTGTGTGTGTCAGTACTTCATTTCATTTTATTACTGAATACTATCCCATTCTATGAACATATCATATTATCCACTCTTCAACTAATGGGCATTTGATTGATTTTTCTGATTTGGATGTCACAAGGGGTACTGCTAGAACATCATGTACAGGTTTTTGTGTAGATACATTCTTCACTTCTCTTGGCTCTCTATATAGGAGTGCAATTGCTGGGTCATAATAGTAACTGTGTTTAACCTTTTGCTGGGCTGCCAGAGACTGTGTTCCAAAGGTAGCTGTACCATTTTACGTTTCCAACAGCAGTGTATGAGAGTTCCAACTTCTATGCACCCTGACCAATATGCATAATTCTAATTTTATTTTAAGACATAACATCACATTTTAGCTGTTTTAGAATTTGCCTTTTAAAAATTATTTATTTATTCTAATTTGTTATATATGACAGAATGCATTTCAATTCATAGTACACATTTAGAGCACAATTTTTCATGTCTCTGGTTATGCACAAAGTGGAGTCACACCATTCATTTCTTCATACAGGTACTTGGGGTAATGATGTCCAACTCATTCCACCTCCCGCCCCCTGCCTTCCCCTCCCTCCCCTTTGTCTTATCTAAAGTTCCTCCATCTACATTCATCAAACTCTTATCAATTTCAGGAATCAAATGGACCACAACATAATAATTCTGGGTGACTTGAACAGACCTAAAACAAAAGCTAAATAATTTTTATCTAAGATGGAAGAGTAGAAGTTGAATCACTGACTGGCACATAAAGCATGCAAAATATTTGCTTTAAAACACATTGCCAAAATGGCCTCAAAAGTAACTGCCAAAAAATACCATTCTGCCAGAAATATATAAAAGTAACTGTTTCACCATGCCCTGTCCAATAGATAACTTTATTAAACTATTTGTTTTTGTAAATCCAATAGATTAAAACATGTTATCTCAATTTTTATTTATCAGATTACCAACTGCTAAATGTCATTCATATTTATCGGGCATTTGTTTTATTTATAATCACAACCAGGTTTTTTAAAAATTTCTTATCAACATATGGTTATTAAAATATACTTGTATATTAACCCTTTGTTATATGTTAGTTATTATTTGTCCTTTTTATTTGGTTTATGTTGTCTTTAGAAATAAAATTTACACATAATAAAATGTATCAATTTCACTGTTTTTTTCTTGTCTTAGATGCTTATTCCCACTCCTAACATCATAAATTTTTTTTCAAATTTTCTCCAATAATTTTATAGTTTTTATGACCAATTCTTTGAGTCATCTGAGATTTATTTTAATAAAAGATGTAAAGATCTAACTTTTTAACAGACTAACATAGGAAAATTATTACTTTTTAAAAACATTTTTTGTTTTGTGTTTAGTTGTAATTGGACACAATACCTTTGTTTTATTTTTATGTCGTGCTGAGGCTCAAACCCACCATGCCACATGTGCTAGGCGAGTGTTCTACTGCTGAGCCACAACCCCAGCCCCCTGGAAAGTTATTTTTCGTAACTATAGTAAGCTAGCCTTAATTCTAGATGTTAGAAATCCAATAAAAAATATGACCAAGTTCGGTGATGCACACCTGTAATTCCAAAGGATTAGGAGGCTGAAGCAGGAGAATGACAAGTTCAAAGCCAGCCTCAGCAAAGCAAGGCATTAAGCAAATTAGTGAGACCCTGTCTCTAAATAAAATACAAAATAGGGGAGGTTGCTCAGTGGTTGACTGTGCCTGAGTTTAATCCCTAGTACCTTCCCCCCAAATATTTATGTACATATATGACCTAACTGCTTCTATCAGGGAGCATACATGCTAGTCAAATATTTTCAGCACCCAAATATCCATTATGGAATGGGTAATACTTTCTCCAAGAGTTTGAACACCACATTGATCACATTATAAAGACTCATACACATTCAGATACAGCCATGGCCACACAAATTCACATGATGTATGGCAGTCACGGAAATGCACCACTCAGATCTCCTGATGCAGATAGCATGGTTAATTAGAAGTTCCAGTTGACAACCCTCAAGCTCTACCCTGATGCCCCTGAGCAAATCCCATCAATTCTAACCAAAGAATAAGCATAGCTATGGTGCTAGTGCAAGCTCATTTCTGTGAGATGGTGGATTTCTTAATAGGATCCCCATAGCCTGGTCTTAAAATTCATTAGAAAATATATTGGAACAGTTCTGCAGTCTAAAGACTAAGTACAGTTCTTCCAGAAATACAGGAAAGTAACTGTTTCACCTTGTCCTTTCCAATGGATAACTTAATTAAACTATTTGTTTTTGTGAATCCAAAAAATTAAATGTGTGCTTCCTTCACCCTTTCCTTTATGGACCTGTACTGCTATCCACAGGCTTTCCCTGTATATTCCTGATTTTCTCACTTTATCCTTTCTGGGTTCTGCCCAGCAATTATCTTGTATGTGTAATCCCTTCCTAAGGTCTGCCCCTTAAATAACCTTAACTGACATGAACTGAATGGGAAACAGCTCTGCCTGTGCCAGTACTGGGTGGCAGAGCCAGGATCATGACAGATTATCTGAGGAAGCCACTGCCCATGGGAGATGTACAAAAGAAAGCAGGGTAGTCAGTGATAATTCACTCAGGTGTGTACAAGTTCAAAGGAACTAGTTTCTTCCTATTCCTACTTCTGAAATAGGTGCTTTTTATTTTTTCTGGAATTATTATTGTCTACCCCAACATGGGGCTTTCACTTTGAAGCACCACTTGATCTCTGATGGTTGTCAAAGTGCAATATGACATTGAGTATAGAGAAGGAAAGCAGTTCTGTACCTGGTAATTAGGAAGCAAAGAGAGAGAGTTCTGCTCACCAAGGGCAAAACAAAATCCCTCAAATCACAATGACTTACTTCCTCTAACCACCGTACTTGCCTATGGTCACACTGCCCAGTTAATCCATATTGGTGAATCAATCCACTGATAAGGTTGCAACTCTTATAATCCGATCACTTGCCTCTGAGCTTTCTTGCATCATTTCACATATCAGATTTCACCATAAGACCCAAAACTTTTAATTTTGTCTATAATCTTACTCCTTTCTTAACCTGCCTACCCTTCCCTAGACCTTCTGTTCCTCGGGTGGGTCTTCCACTAAGAGCTACTTCCTTAGATTTGAACTGTGACCAAGGATAGGCTAACTGCCAAAACATTCTCCCACTTCCCCACCAAGTGGCTCCTTAATACAATCTTTGATTCTCTTGACAAATAATATTGATCATGTCTTTATATACTATTTATTGGATGCAGTATTACAGTTTTTATTGAGGAATTTTGCATGGGTATTCATGTGAGAGAATGGTCTCCAGTTTTTCTAACTCTAATGACTTTATCTAGTTTTTGTATTAAGGTAATGCTGATCTCATAGAACTAGTTAGGAAGTATTAATTTTAGTTGTTCTTGCAGATGGGAAACTATTTTATTTGGTTTGGGTTTGTCTTTTTCTAATGAGTAATTATATAAACATTTTTTGTGAAGTATATTTTCAAGTCTTTCACTCATTTAGTTAGATTACTTATCTTTTTATTATTGATTATGGTTATTATTCATATATTCAGACTAATTTGAATTAGGGCAAATAAGTGTTTTGTTAACATTTTCTGCTATTATCATTTTACAACATTAGTAACCTTTACATGAGGAATTTCCATTCCTGGGACAAACTATTCTTTTCATGACATGTAAATACATAATTTCTTGCTTTAACTAGGTAACATTTTATTAAAGATTTTTTAACACCAATATTAAAATGTAAGTATCAATTGGTATGATTTTTGCTCATTTTATTCTTTAGGATAACACATGGATCTCTAATATTCCTTCATGACTACCCTCAGGCTATTCATTTATGACAGAAATACCACAGAAGATGCTGCATTTTACAACATATCATATCTAAACAACATTACTTTAACCACATCCTCTTTAGTAATGGTATCTTTGATTACCTAGACAAAGCAATGGGTGAGCAACCAGGGCCCAGCTCACCCAGAAAAAAGACAACTGTCCTTGAACTCTAAGAACTTATTTATAATGATATAGGCAGATAATTTAGACTTGATCCTGGTCTTTTTATGAATTAGAAGAGTTTTGTTTTGTTCTTATAAATAGTGACATTTGTTATTCAGAAATTCCTCTTTAGGAACTCTTCAATAAACTGGTAGAAGACACTTTCTACTAGGTAGCCTCTTCTGTGACTACCTACAAGTATACAAGCAAACTTTTTATTTTTTCTAGAAATAGAAGAATATGTTTCCAAAGAGAGCACTCAGCATTATAAAAAGTAAGGAATAAAAATGATTTTATTTCAAGTTGTATATTGTATCTTGAAAGGAATACTTACTATTCCCTAGAAATTTGTATTCTTCTTAGCAGGCTATTTTAACTTCAGATTTATATAGTGTGTATTTCATATATATTTTTAAGTAAGTTGAAATATTTAACTTTAAATGTGTGGCTGCTTCTTTGACTATCAAAGCCCAGAATTTGTTCTTATAAGCAGAGAAAACACATATATGAAAATAAGGAATCAAATATACGATTCAGACAAAGTATTTATTTCTCTTCAAAAGGTTGATATTTACTTTGAATGCTCAGAATTTCCCACAGGAGGGAAAACTACTGATCGTTACTATTAAAATTTGCAGACCTACTGTGAAAGCTGAGGAGAGTGACACTAATGTTCTGCACCTAAGATGTGAATCAGTGACATGAAATATGGCTCACACATGTCTCAAGTTAGCTCCTTACTCCTAGTCAAATTAAATCATCTCCCTTTAAATCCAAGACCTGTTAATGATAGAATAGTTTTTGCCAATCTCAGGAGCCTTGGGGGCTGACATTTATCCAGATGTTCTGATTTTTTTCAACAGACGGTTTCCCATTTATTTATTTCCCATTCCAGTAGTTGCTGCCATTTTAAGTGTTTCCTGAAGGTCTTTGGCATTTCCTTCTATAAACCTCCTGGTGTGTAAGAGTCAGGCATCCATGCCTTTTCATATTTATTAGTCATATATTTGCACAAAATGTAATGAAAAATAGGCTGATGTAAAACACCAGAGGTGTGAATTATTTTATTTATAAAATGCTTATATTTATGAAAAGTTCATATGATTATATCACACTAATTTGAAACAGACCAATATGTGAAGAATTATAACTAAGGTATATTGCAAAAGTGTCAATTATGTTTACACACCTCGGGCATACCAGGCAAGTAGTTTGGTTAGTGAACTCTCTCTCCATCCCAAACTTTTAATCATTTTCAGCCATTGATATCGTCTATTCATGGTCATAGTTCATTAATATCATGTTCTATATTTAGATTTATTCAATGAAAGGAATTTCAGCTGTGCATTTTACAATGCTATATTAGTACTTCTAGCATTTCCCCCAACTGATATCCATGTATATTAAAGAAGGATTAATTAAACAATATAATCTTCTCAGGTAAGACTTCAAGATGTTAAAGTTTGCTAATCTAAGTCATATATAATTATGTACAAGTTTTTATTTTTTTCCTGGAATTGTTCATATTTGTAATGGGAATTCTTACCATGATGTGAATTTGTTTTCTTTTGAAAGATACATGTATTTTTTTTTTTAGTATTTGAAAATCAAAATTAAACTACAACCAAATATATTTAAATGCCTTCCAAGACATAATAAAAATTGCTTGGGAACATTTTAACTATTGAAAATGACTAGGAAGTGACACATCACTTGAGGTTCTTCTGACTTTTATAGATATTTTCAGGAGTGAGGTAGCAGATTTGTTAAACCAACCAAAATTAATAGTACAAACAGATGGAAGGAAAAAGAGAGTAGGAGAGGTTGTGTAAGAGATGCAGTGAAATGCAGGGCTCAAATGATTAAAACTCAGGTCACACATAAAATGGCTCAGTGCATAAGCCAGACAAGAAATAAGTGGGAAAATATTAAGGAAACAGAGGAAGAAATGTTTCAAGACCAAATTCACTTATTTTCATTGACTAATATTATTTGTCACAAAAAGCAAGTAAATAAAATCCAATAATTTCACAATTTATTTATTTATTTGTCATCCTTTTAGTACTGGAAATTGAACCTAGGGGCACTTTGTCATTGAACTACTTCCCAATCTCTTTTTATTTATTTAGTTTTTTGAGACAGTATCCACTAAGTTGCTGAGTCTAACCTTGATCTTTCAATCGTACCTCACTCTCCTGAGTCTCCTCAGTAGATGGGGTTACAGGCATGTGCTATGCTCAGCAACAATTTTAAATAAGAAAACTTTTAAATTTTGATAGTTCCTCACTACTTCTTCACATCTACAATTTGTTCATAAAGGTAATCACATACATTTAGGGAAATTATGCTCCTCTAAAGGCAAGTATTCACTAGATGAATACTTTTTACTCTGCTTTTACTTACTTATTGTCCACTATAAGATATTCTTAGGTTACTAATAACGTATATTTACTCACTTTTATGTTTCTATAATGGGATTTGAAAAAGTGTACCTCCAGGCTCATTCAACTGCTTTTGTAAATAAAATATAATATTATTGGAACACAACCACACCCCTTTGTTTCTATATTGTTAATGGATGCATTTGTGATACAATTGTACAGCTGAATATGTACCATACTGATCAGATGGCCTGCAACCTTGTAATAATAAAAATAAATAAATAAACTCAACCATTATCCATTAATCAAATATTCTCAACATAACCATAATATAAAAATTCTATTTAAAACTTTAGAAAAGCAATATAAATTTATATAAACTGATATAGCAAAAATATCTGACATATATGGTCAGGTAACAAAATCAAATTAGAGAATAATGTTTAGGATATGGTCCTAGTTACATAAAGCACTTATGAAACACAATTATATGTTTACAATTTGTAGATAAATTCTAAGAGCTGTTCCAATAATTTTCTTTTATAGATGTGCATATGTACATGCATATATACCTGCAAGCACATATAAAACAATTGAGAGAAGCAAATCCAGTTCTTCTTTTGATTTGACCATGGAGAAGTGCTGGGAAAAGGCAGGTCCTGGAAGACTAGGGCTTAAGAAGAAATACATGATTTATTAGACCATGTTTATTTCTCCCACTTGATATCTGAAACAAGTACACTATATCATAAATATTCTTTCTCCCCCTACAACCTTAAAATGCCTGATAGTACCCTTAAAACTCACATAAATCAAGATGGGGCTGTGGCTCAGTGGTAGAGATTGCCTAGCACATGTGAGACACTGGGTTTGATCCTCAGCAAACACATAAAAAACAAATAAATAAAGTTATTGGGTCCATATACAACTAAAAATATTTTTAAAACTAACATAATTTTTTGTCCTATTCACAACTGAATTGCCAGCAGCTCAGATGATGCCTAATTCATAAATGTTTACTCCTTAAATTGTTAACATAAAATTATATTTAGAAACAGAGTTTATAAAACTAAACTGTAGTTCAGACACTGGACAGATTTCTTCATCAATCCATTTTTATTCAACTAGTATATATTTTTATGTGTGTGTGTGTGTGTGTGTGTACATAATATTCTCACATTAGACTTCAGGATGTTAAAGTTTGCTAATCTAAGCCATATATAATTGTGTACAGGTTTTTATTTTTCCCAAATTGCTCATATTTATAATGTATAAGCCTTTTAATTATTTTTATTCTCAAGACCCTGGAACTGTGTTGAGGAAGATTAAAGACAATATTTAGCTGAGCATGGTGGCACATGCATGTAATCCTAGCAGCTCAGGAGACTGAGGCACGAGGCTCTTGAGTTCAAAGCCAGCCTTAGCAACTTAGGGATGCCCTCAGCAAGTGACCAAGATCCTATCTCAAAATTTAAAAAAATAAATTAAAAAGGCTGGAGATATGGCATAGTGGTTGAGCACTCCTGACTTCAATCCCCTAGTATGAAAACAAAAATTGTAGAATACAGATGGTTGCAAATTTTACAATGGTTTGATCTATGATTTTTAAAAAATTTTACAATGAGATGAAAGCATGACAATGCCACCATTCTCTACTTTATTCTCAGTATTATATGGTACTAAATGAAATTAAATGAAATGCATGATTATCTATACATTATATATATATATATATACCATATAAAATAAGTTTTGGGTTTGATGATTCTTTAGAAGTTTATGTAAATGTTCTGAGCACATTGAAGGTAGACAAAGCTATACTTTGTTTTTCAATAGATTCGGTGTATTAAATTTATTTTCAACATACAATGCGTTTATCAGAATGTCACCTGATTGTAAGCCAAGGAGCATCTGTAAATCATTAAAAAAAAGTATTAGGCAATCAAAGTGCTTTTAAATCAATAATGTTGTGATAGATGATGAGGTGATAAATAGTGACTCAGTGGCTACCTTTGAGAAATGAGGAAGACCTCTATGAGAATGTGGTACAAAGCCAGTGACTCTCAACGGTGTCTGTGTGGGGGTCAGGGTAGGAGTAATGGTGTGCCCTAGGGAACATTTAGCAATGTCTGGAAACATTTTCCTTGTTACCACTTGGAAGGGTGGAGTAGGAAGCATGTTATTGTCATCTCATGGATGGAATCCAAAGATGGTGTTAAACATCCTGTAAAGCACAGGGCTCCCTACCACCTCCACCTCCATAGACAAAGTGCCAAATGCTAATAGTGTAGAGGCTGAGAAACCCTTCAGTAAGCTAAAATCAATGTGGTGAAAATTAATCAACCTTATGTTGCTTAATGGAAGAGCATCCCAAGCAGAGGAAATGGCTGTAGCAAATATCTTAAAACAAGAACTTGCTTAATGTGCTTAAGAAATGAGAAGAAAACTAACTTGAGCAAGTAGGAGAGGTGAGAGTGGGAGTTGGAAGATGACTTGACGGATCACTGTTAGAATTTGAATATATTATGAGTGCAATTGGAGGGGCTCCTAATCCATTTTGTAATTTGAAAAAAATCACTCCAGGGACTGCTTGGGGAAAAGAAAACAGGGAAAAATCACAAAATTAAGTAAATGAAGAGAAGAAATCAAGATCTATACCTCATCAATTTCTGTGGAATGCTGCCAAAAGTTCAATGTTTTGTGATATTAACATTTTTATTTTTTAATTTGCTATTAGTGCTACTGAGTTCAGTCTGGCACTGAACATAATACTAAAAATTGTACATACATCATGTAATAGAATCTTTGAAACAATACCACAAAGATGCTACTACTCTGATTAGCAAATGAAAAGACCAAAGTCAAAAAAATTTTAATAATTTATCCATTTTTACCTAATCAATAAATGGTATACTTCATAAGTAAACTCAGCTGCATTTCTTTATTGCTTGTTCTTAAACACCATATACTTTGGAATTCCTAAATGGATTAAGCATAGACAACAACCTATTGCTTTAGCAAAGAATACTAGAATTTTCTTATAGCATTGTTTTAATTAGCTTTTTCATCAATGTGACTAAAACACCCAACAAGAACAACTCAGAAAAGGAACATTCTTTTTCAGCTCACAGTTTCAGAGGTTCATTCCATGGTCACCCAACTTCATAGTTCTAAAATCGAGATAAGGCAGAACATGAAGGCAGAAGGGTAGAGCAGAGAATAGCAGCTCAGAACATGGCCAGGAAGCAGAGACAACTCCACTCACCACAGACAAAATATAAACCACAAAGTCATGCCCCCTATAACCTACTTCCTTCAGTCACATCTTTTCTGACCACAGTTACTGCCCAGTTAATCCATATCAATGGATCAGCTCACTGATTAGGTTACAATTAAAATAATCTAATCATTATACCTCTGAATGTTCTTGCATTTTCTCACACATGAGCTTCAGGGGGACACTTATCTGAACTACAACAGGCATTTTTATTTCAACACATAAAAATAATGATTAGCATTTTAGTTCTTATTCAATCATACAGACACTGTGAAAACCTAAATTTTATGATACGTATTGGGTTTTTAAGCTCCTGAGAAATTTCTTTTCTTTTTTCCTGTATCTTGAATAGTAGAGGTATTTCTTTCAAGTAGTTGTTACTTTCAATAACACATCTTGGACTGATCTTTCTCCCTAAACATCCACTTCTTCTATCATTGTTCTCCAAGGTCCTCAGGCCACCCATAGTTTACTCCTTATCCTTTTCCTCCCACACTGTCTAGCTCCATGCCTTAAGTAGGTATGACCTTAAGGTCTACCCCTTTTGAGTATGCCTCTCCCTGAGCCCTAAACAGAGGTGGACCCTGGCATTGCCTCAGGCCCAGTTTTGAAATGACTCATGACAAAGACATTTTCCCAGGACTGGAAAGTGAGAATTTGAAAGAAATTACTCAATGATATCCACAATTTTTTTCTTTCTTTTTGTTTTTGTTAAATTAAAAACAAACAAACAACAACAACAAACCTCTGATGAGGTATACCTCTGATGAGGTATCTTCTGATGATATTTCCTATCCAGATAATTTTTTTTCTACCTTGAACATTATCTTTTTCTCTCTTTCCCAACTATAATCACCCTCATTTAGAGTAGTTTTCTTGGTTCTTATTTTACTTATGTTCACAAATTTTTCTCAGTGTCCCTTGGCTTTGGTCAACAAACATGCATTTGTTATGATTTTACTTCACAGTTTTTGCCTGAATGTTTAATGAGTAAGTAGGAATTCTAGAGTCTTCTGATAATAATTATTGCAAACAAAATGAGTGAAAATTTTGTTCCTCTATATTATCTGTTTCACTAATGAAAACCACAAAAAAATACATGAAAGTTAAAATGGTGACCCTTAAAATGGGTGGTATTACTTATTTAAAAATTTAACCATATTCTAACTTTATCCATTTCTATAGTTGTTGATTTTTATAATAAATAAATAAATCATGGTTATTCAATAAATGGTAGGATATAGGTAACTACAAATATTCTGGACAAATTACCAGAGACTCTAAGTCTTCTTTCTGAATTTGCCATATTCAGAGTGCAAAAAATTTATAGAATTTAAAAAATTTAAAACTTGCATGATCTCTTTCTTAAAAAAAAAAAAAGTTTTGTTTTACTTTGAATCTTATATCTAACTATCCCAGAGGACTTTTGTGATAATTAAAACAGATAACAGTTCAAAGTGTTTTGAAAACTATAAAAAGGAAAACAAGACCATTTATATAAAGGCATGAAAAATATCCTGGAAATTTCAGATGACCTATTTGCAGTTAAGTCAAAGCAAAACTTGTGTATTTGTAGCTGGTATGTATTTGAAGTATGTAAGATAATCAGTGCCAAGTCTAAAAAGACAAAAGGTATCACCTTCTACAATAAGCATCTTCACTAAGCAGAGATCAAATTTTGTCCCAAGCAGTTTGTCACCCATGATAATCTTTGTGTTTGATGGTGATAGTCTGTTATAAGCATCAAAGTTTTACAGGAATGAAAAAAAATCAGACATTAGTTTACTTGAAACTGAGGTGTATATTAATAAGCTAAACTCCCAGTCTCTAATAAAAAAAGGATGGCTATTTGTTCTCAAAAGCATTCATGACAAGGTTCCACCTTTCTCCAATGCTGAAATGGATAGAGGGATTGTTGAAGGAAATAAAGAGATTAAAGGCCTTTATTTCTATATTGTTAAATTATAGCAGCTTGAGCATATCACTCAGTTGTCATCTAATTGAGAAGTTCATTCAATGGAAGTGGTAACCAAATTCACCTTGACACCTGATTTGTCATGGAAGATAAAAATCTAACATTGTTTGGATCAGTTTTAAGAACATGGCTAGAGAGGATTTGGGGCATCTTTTTTTGATCCTTCATTGCTTACAAAATTATACTCCACCACAGCTCAGTGAGTAATGATGATGGCATATGAAAGTTCTTCCCTCACAAACCTGATTATCTAGTTTTCTCCAAGGAATTTCTTTGATGTGGCACCACGAAGAGAGTGCCTAGCAAAGATTTGAACATGTGAAGAAATGTTTTTTTAATGTTTTGCAGCTGAAAAAGATAGTTCAGTGTATTTCATCCTGAGATCATTAAGCATAGATGGAGTTATTTTGTTAACTGTTGTTCATATTTTTAAAGTGAAATTTTTTTTTTATCCAGTGTTGACTGAACAGTAAGTAGTTAACTCTTCTGTTTTCATTTATCAGTTGAATTCAGTAGGTTCAGCCATACTGAACTAGCAGAAGATTTTGGACCCAGACTGGTGATACAACATAGGAACATACAACCATAATTCTCTAACAGCTGCATTATACAATGTGGACCAACAAACTAACAGAAGCCATTTCTGTGCTGTAATTGATGCACTAAATGTTCTCAATGATGGCAGTGTAACTACATTATAAACTGATTGTGGCTTCTTCTAATTTAGAGTTGTCTACTTTAGTAAATTTAGGTATAGCTGTTAAAATATGTTCAATAAAAGCACTTACCAAGAAACTCAAGACATTGAACTTACTCTGACAGTCTTAAAATACTTTATTACAGAGCATATAATGTGATCTTTTCAACCTAGTCCTAGGCTAGGTTCAGGAAGTTGCAAGGTTGTGAGCCTACAGAAAGATAAAATAGCCTTTACTCTTTAGTCCAGTTTAATTTATATGCAGTATTGATTGCTTGTCTGCCTCAGAAAGTTGTAACTGAGGATTTCTCTTTTACAATAGTTAGCTCCGTATTAACAATCTGCATCCTGCAACCCCAATTAGAACAGCTTCTTTTACATTTCCATTCATGTCTCCATCCTTGGCCTCCCTATTTTTTTTTTCATTTTTAAGTTCTAATTTGTTATGTATGACAGAAGAAGGTATTACAATTCATACTACACATATTGAGCACAATTTTTCATATCTCTGATTGTATATATAGATGAGTCACACCATTTGTGTCTTCATACATGTACTTAGGGTAATGGTGTCCATCTCATGCCACTGTCTTTCCTACCCCTACGGCTCCTCCCTACCTTTCCCTCCCCTATTCCCCTTTGCCCTATCTAGAGTTACATAATATAATATAATATAATTTACATATAATATAATCCTACAATGCCCCCCACCATCACATTATGAACTAGCAGTCTTAAATCAGAGACAACATTTGGCATTTAATTTTTTGGGAATGGCTAACTTCATTAGCATTACATTCTCCAACTCCATCCATTTACCTGCAAATGCCATGATTTTATTCTCTTTTATTACTGAATACTATTCCACTGTGTATATATACCACATTTTCTTTATCCATTCATCTATTGAAGGGCATCTAGGTTGGTTCTACAGTTTAGCTATTGTGAATTGTGCTGCTATAAACATTGATGTGGCTGTGTCCCTGTAATATGCTGTTTTTAAGTCCTTTGGGTATAGACCAAGGAGTGGGATTGCTGGGTCAAATGGTGGTTCCATTCTCAATTTTCCAAGAAATCTCCGTACTGCTTTCCATATTGGCTGCACCAATTTGCAGTCCTACTAGCAATGTATGAGTGTGCCTTTTTCTCCACATGCTCACCAACTCTTATTGTTGGTTGTATTATTAATAGCTGCCATTCTGATTGGAGTGAGATAAAATCTTAGAGTAGTTTTGATTTACATTTCTCTAATTGCTAGAGATGTTGAACATTTTTTCATATATTTGTTGGTTGATTGTATATCATAGTCTGAGAAGTGTTTGTTCAGTTTCTTGGCCCATTTATTGATTGGGTTATTTGTGTTTTTGGTGTTAAGATATTTGAGTTCTTTATATATCCTAAAAATTAGTGCTCTATCTGATGTGTATGTGTGGTAAAAATTTGTTCCCAAATTGTAGGCTCTCTATTTACCTCACTAATTGTTTCTTTTGCTGATAAGAAGCTTTTTAATGTGAATCCATCCCATTTATTGATTCTTGATATTAATTCTTGCACTAGAGGAGTCTTATTAAGGAAATTGGGGCCTAATCCAACATGATAGAGATTTGAGAATATATTTTCTTGTAATAGACATAGTGTCTCTGGTTTAATTTTTAAGTCCTTGATCTATTTTGAGTTGAGTTTTGTGCATGGTGAGAGATAGGGTTTTAATTTCATTTTGTTGCATGATGTCCATCATGCAACAAATGAATTTCCCCTTTTCTCAGCACCATTTGTTGAACAGGCTATCTTTTCTCCTATGCACTTTTTTGGCACCTTTGTCTAATATAAGATAATTGTAATTATGTGGGTTAGTCTCTGTGTCCTCTATTCTGTAACATTGGTCTACCAGTCTGTTTTGGTGCCAATACCATGCTGTTTTTGTAACTATTGCTCTGTAGTATAGTTTAAGGCCTGGTATAGTGATGCCACCTGCTTCACTCTTCCTGTTAAGGATTACTTTAGCTATTCTGGGTCTCTTATTTTTCGAGATGAATTTCATGACTGCTTTTTCTATTTCTATGAGGAATGTCACTGGGATTTTGATTGGAATTCCATTAAATCTGTACAGTGCTTTTGGTAGTATGGTCATTTTGACAATATTAACTCTGCCTATCCAAGAACAAGGTAGATCTTTCCATCTTTTAAGGTCTTCTTTACTTTCTTTCTTTAGCATTTTGTAGTTTTGTTGTAGAAGTCTTTCACCTCTTTTGTTAAATTGATTCCAAAGTTTTATGTTTGTTTGGTTTTTGAGGCTATTTTAAGCGGGGTAGTTTTCCTTGTTTCCCTTTAGGAGGATTTGTCACTGATATGCAGAAAAGCCTTTGATTTATAGGTGTTGATTTTGTGTCCTGCTGTTTTGCTGAATTCATTAACTTAGTTCTACAAGTTTTCTAGTGAAATTTTTGGGTCTTCTAGGTATAGAATCATATTGTCGGCAAATAGTGCTAATTTGATTTCTTCTTTACCTATCCGCAGGCCTCCCTAATTTTTTTTTAAGTGGAGAGCAGATATGGAATGTTCCTGAACCTCTGTAGCTCTGGTCAGGTCACAGTCCCTCATTGAACTTTACTTTCTGAACTTGGGAGGATACAGTTAATATTCTGTTATAGTTTTAATTTATGGATTTCTCCAAAGTTCATATGTTGAACTTCGTGATAGTAAGAAATGGGGCTTCATGGGAAGTGATTAAGTCATTATGACTGCATCTCATGGATGGATTAGCTCCTTTAGAACAAGTTCAAAGGAGAATCGATGGTGATTTTTACCCTTGAATCATGTGAGGATTTAGCGAGAGGTGCCATCTTAGAAGCAAAGAGTAGCCCTCAGTAGACAATAATTTTCCAGAACATTGATCTTGGCTTTTAAAGTCTCTGTAACTGCAAGAAAACAAATGTCTGCTATTTGTCAATTACCCACTCTCAGGTATTTTGTTATACCAATAGGAATGAACTAAAGCAACCTTACTATAGAGGGCTGTACAGACTAAATTAAAGTTTAAATAAGTACATAACTTACAGGTAGAATGTAGAATGTTGACCAAAAAAAAGAAAGAATAAAATCATTCCTCACACTTATGTGCAGAACATACAAATTATTTCAAATTTACTTGCCAAGAGACTTAATTGATTCTTATGCAAATATTTAGTATCACTAGGCTAATTTCATTCTCAGACAGAAAGTGCTATATACACATATGCAGTATCCTTCCTCTGTCAAGCAAAGTGTTCTGTATGCAGGAGGTGAATGAATGAGTGGATAGATCAATGAATGAATAAATGTTCCTTACTCTTGATCCCTGTTCTAACAGTGGTTTGGATATGGAAGACACTCTGAGTATTTTCTGGTGCATTCATTTTAAAAACTCTGGTACCAGTGAAAACTGTTTAGGACATGTGTGTCCCCAATAAAGATGCTTCCTGTTGAGGGTGACAGAGAGTATGCATACCTGGAGTAGTTTGGGACATTTTGAACCAAATCCCTAGTACGTTGTTTTACTCTCATTCCAAACTCTAATACTTATTAATTAGTTGCTGAACTTATTTAAAAAAAAAAACAATTCCCTAATTAACAAACTCAACCTGATTTTTCCCAACCAAAAGTATATATGATTATATGCCTGGAGGATATTTTTTAAATTCAGCATTTTAAATTCGCAGTGGCAAGTTCAGATTCACTTAATTTTATTTCCTTTTTATTTTATCTAAAATGGGTTAATAGGTGTTTGATACAGTAGAGAAACAGTGGAAAGAACTGTTTTTCTCTCTGGCAACACCAATTTTAGATTTATATATGTTTTCCTTCAATCTACTGCATGCTTTACATAAGATCTCTCATTTGCTATTCAGAATATTCATGGGCCACCTTCCCCATCAGCATTTGGTCAGTTTGTCATTGTCATTCATTCTCTTATTATCCTGCTCAGTGTCTCATGGCAAAAGGAACAAGAAAAAAAAAGCAACAAAAAAATAATGTTATATTTTTCTAAAAGTCAACAGAAAGGATTGTTGGATTATCCACTATTTGGGATAATCTTCACTCCTGATTTCTTCCTTTATTAGCATACACAATTGAGAATTCCCGGCACGTACTCTAACAACTCTGAAAAAGAGCCATAAAAATCTCTGGCCTTTAGAGCAGTTTCAATGAATGAAATTAATTAGGAAAAAGAATTTGAGGTCCTGAGATGGGAATCATTGCAAAGCACTTTTAAATTACGGTGTCATGACTGGATATTGTACTAAATACTTTGATCTCCCTTTTTGTTAACAAGATGATATTTTTAAGGCAATCATTCCATTTTGAAGGTCTGCTGACATCACATGCCATCAGAGCACAGTATGGAAATAAGATACCCACTTCTCTCTGCTTCCTCTTACTGATTTCATGCAATGACCTTGCAGTTATTAAATATAGACCAACTTGCACTCTCAGACCTCAGGCAACCTTTATTTTAAAGTGATCACTTACTCCCCAACATTTCTACTAAAATTTGATGCCTAGAGATCACTTAATGGAGGCAACCAATTTATCCCCATCCCTTGGGTGGTCCCTGAGGGCAGTTTTCGCTGTTTCAATACAATTACAAAATGCTTCCAGGCTCTGTGAACTTGGTTATACAAGAAGGTTATGGCAACAAAGACTGTTTTCTTTGGAAAATTGTAACAAAGTGCTGACCTTCCTAAAGTATACAGCATTCTGAAAAGCCTAAAAGCCCAGATACTTAACACTGTGAGAGGCAGCGCCAAATTCTAGAACCAGAAGCATGAGTTAAAGCACAGTATTCATTGAACCAAGAAAAGAAGGAAAAGAACTTTCAGGAACACTTATTTCTTGTCCTGTAGTCTGATTCAAGCAAAATTCCTTTGTTAATTCTAAAGTATATTTAGGAGACTTTGACCTAGGAATGGCTTTTGAATTTCATATATAGACAAGAGTATCAGAGCAAAGTCAGGATGATTTTGGACCTTGCAAGAAGAAGCTACAGTTTATTTGTTGCCATTAACATCCTAGTTGCCTTTGTGCTAAACATAAAGTATCTGACTCGAACAATCCAGGCAAGACAACAGATAAATATGATAAAAACTCTGGTTACAAGTTTTGTACTATTCTTTACAGTACATATACATTGAAGTCATAATTATTACTTGAAAAGGCATTTTTTCCTAACCATGCAGACAGATGTGAAGGATAGTCTTCACTGGTAGTATGTTGGGAATGAGAATTATGTGAGCATCAATGGCAGTCCCCTGTCACCCACAGAAGTGATTACTATGACAGCAGCAATCATCCCAAGGGCAAAACATCTTGGGATGCACTGGACAATTATTTTCAAACCTACAGGCATCTCACATTTCCATCCATCCAGTTTAGTATTTCTGTTGTACCATGCAACAAGGACACATGAGTAAGACAAAAGACTTCTCCTTGAGATCTGGGGGTTTCATAAACACATTTGCAGAAACTACTGGTCTGGGCAATGTTAGAGGTAATAATCAGTAGGCTAGAAAGTTAATATTTGTCCTGTGATTATTTCATTATATGTGGACTTTACTGGAATTTAAAAATGCATTAACAGTATTAGATGCTCATAGCATAACCTTCAAAACCATGACTACATCTAATAAATGTTTCACAATTCATCAAAAGATTTCCTTATTAATAAGCATGTATATTAATTTATATTTTGTATTTTTATTTTCTTACATTTTATCATATATGATTTGAGTCATGTCATACTACATATAGCATGTTTCCATGTATAGAGTGATTGTAGAATAAATCCTAAGGCGAGATAATGGGTGCAAATGGGAGCAGTACAAGACTGCTCCAGGTTTCTGGATGTGTTTGGTTAGTCTAATATTTAAGAATAATAGAAAGAAAGTAAATTGATTCTCTTTTCTTCAGTTTCCTATTGAGTAAAATTTTCTTCATGTTTGAAAACATAAAATAAACATTAGTAAGAGAGCATTACTGTTTTAATAGTTCTGGTGATAATTATCTACCCTTTAAGAGAGGTCAAGTTCTCAAGAAACTTAGGGAATTGCAAAATAGATTGCTAAATAACTATCTGTTAGCCTAGAAACTTGTGGAAAGATAATGTAAGACTGGAAATAAACTCTTATTGTCAAAAAGTGAGAAAATGATAACATCTTTTAATTAGAAATCAAATAATTTGGAACAGAAGTAAAGCATGCTATTAGAATATTTATAGTAACTGGTTTTGCATATATTAATTTGTGCATATGCACATGTGCACAAATACAGTCACACACACCCATCACACACACATACAAATTTCATATCTTACATAATGTCACTCTGGAATTTATTGCAGATTTGCTCCAGGCTGAGGTGGGTGGCAGGGCTTTTACATTTCAGGAACTATGCACAATCACAGCCTCTAGTAGAACATCTCAGAGAGAGCACAAGAGAACTAATGGAACCAGGCAAGAACTCCAAACTCTCTCAGCCAGGGAACATGGACCACACCAATGGACAGGGACGAGTTCTGTCACAAAAGACAATGTAGTCACATGATAACAATAGGACACATGATTTTCCCACAGCAAGAAGGATTAGAATCTGGAAACAAAAATATAATCTACTACTCTTCATTTACTTCATTAAACAAATATGTTTTGCATACATCTTATGTGTTAGGCATTCTGTTAAGATTTTGGGATCTAACAATGATCTAAAGAGACCTAGTTTTTACTTCAGGAACTACCTTCTAGAGGAGAAAGTATGTACGATGTGATTATGGTCATAATTCAGGTTGGAATACAGTAAAGTGAATTAAAGTATAGTTTTTGTTTTAAAATGATTGAAATTTTCACTTGGAAGCACTAAGAGAATAGGTCTCAGGCCCTTGAAGATATAAGCAAGTATAAATATAGATGGAAATTACTAGAAAATAAATGTGGCTCAACGTAGAGGAGTTGCCAAATAATTCTAAGGGTGAAATGACATGCTTAGAGTGTTTTCACTTTAAATGGTTCATGCTTCTTAGTGGTATCACACAGAATACTCAAGCTGTGGGCCCAACAACTGAAATATTATTAATAAAGGTTGCTTAATACCTTAAGATTATGTTAAAATGCATCACTTTTTAAGTCAATAAAATTGTTTTTAATAAAGTTCTCCATTTATAAATAATAAATAAAGTCATATGTGTTTAGAAGTTCTAGGTTAAAAGAGAAATTTTCTTGTGTTGAAAACTTTGTGGAAGAAAATTACCAGATTTTGTTTTAAAATAAACATTGGAATAAGTTTTTTTTCTATTTAGAGAGGTTTTTAATTATTTCCATATCTTTTAGTAAAATATTTCTAAAGTAGATTAGAGAGGACAAATAGTGTTTTTGAATCTGACATGTTTATAGTTTTTGTTTCATTATGCTGTGTTTTGAGGCACTAGGGATTTAACTTGGGGATGCTCTACCTCTGAGTTACATGCCCAGCCCTTGTTATTTTTTTAATTTTTGAGATAGGATCTAAATTGCCCAGGTGGTCCTCAAACTTGTATTCCTCCTGCCTCATCCTCCTGAGTCACTGGGATTATAGGCATGCACCTCCACCCAGTCAATAGTTAGACATTTTTTATGATGTTCCCTGAACTTGTTAAGCGAAACTATTCAAATATTTTTCTCTGTTGATGAGTGATGAGCCTAAAAGTCCTGGCATTGACATACCCTAGTTTCCTATAGAAAACATCTCAGTATGTAATCATAGAATCAAACTCCATTCACTTCTATTATACAGAGACTGCTAAATGTGTCAAATGAAGTAGACATTTTGGATATAAAATAACTTCTGTCAATGATAACTTGAGACCTATAATGCTTGCTAAAGTTTGATAAATTGATTTGTATTTTTAATATATTTTTTTTATTTTTGACAATGGTACTTATTTATGAATCCATTGATTTTATTTAAATCAGATCACTCAGGATAGGAATAAGAACTCAGATTCTTGCTTAGTTTATCCAGGACTGATTTGCTAATGGGATGTAATTGTATCTGCCGTTATATTCCATTGCAAATATGTCCATGATTTAAAGGCTTGAGCACCCCAGTAACTTCACTGGACTGTGAAATCGCCAGTAACATACATACATTGAAAGCCCGTGACCAAATTTGAGTGACTTAATGCTTGAAGATATTAGATAAGTTTATGGAATAGACCAACTCTAAGGATTCAGCTGGCTCTAATCATAGTACATTATTTTCATTATGTGTAATGCTGAAATCATTGGAGACACACAATGAAAAAATGAGAACAAACATTGATTGAACTCTTATTTACTCACTGGTCAAGCACTAGTCTAAACATTGACAAATATTAATCCAACTTGGTTCTAATAGCAATCCTATGCAAAGGGTACTATTAAATTCCCCATTTTTGCATATGTGAATAATAAGCTGTATAGAATTTAAAAAGCTAGCTGCAGGTTACACAGTTACAAAACAGCAGAACCTGAGTATGCTATAGCTAATATATGTATTTGAGTTCTGGGTGAGGATACTGCCAGGTTTCAATCTTCCTTAATTACCCTTGCTCTTTTAATTGCTGCTTTTGTGATATTACAGGTAAGTCATTTAAGCTTTCTAACACAGAGGACCTGAGTTAGAGGGAGACTTCTTGTTGCTTACCCATTTATAATTTTCAAATACCTCTTATAGCTATTAAATAAGTAACAGATCAAAAATAATACGTCATTAGTTCAATATTATAAATGAAAAACTACATTTCAAGTATTTTTGCCAATTTTTTTAAAAAAATATACATACTGTAATACAAAAGTGCCAACACAAAAACATGTCATAAACTGAAAATTTCCTTGTAAATATTAAAGGTTATATATGCTACTGTGTTTTCTTTGTGATGATTTATGCTAAGGATTTCATAGTCAGATATTTGAGTAAATATTTACTGACTGAGTCTCAGTTTCAGAGACTAATGAGTGACATTCTAAATATAAAATGAAAATTTTAAAAAAAGCACTGCAAACAATTTATGTTAACTAAATAATGTGTTTCTATTTCTACCAGCCAAACAGACTCATCTGTCTCATTAAGAGAGGTGATAAAATTGAACAAGGCCATCCTCAAAGCTAATCCTCTAAAGCACCTCTCTACCACTAGAACATTAGCCACCATCCCATACTAGCTTCTCTCTTAATGATTTGATTTCAGGGTTGAGTTTCAAGTCAGGAAGAGATAAATTTGTAACTTTGGATAGACAATAGTTGTATAATCTATACAAATGACTTAAGCATCTTCCCTGCCAATTTTACAGCTATTAGAGCAAGAATACTTAATTCTCAGAGATTATTAGGAATTTTAATTTAAAAAATAAATAGTAGAAAAATATTTTTAATATGGTGCTTGACATAGTCATTAGTAGAGAATTCCATCCTTAAAGTGTCAACATAGAATTTTAATTACTCTTTTTTTTTTAAAGAGAAAGGAGAGAGAGAGGGAGAGGGAGAGGGAGAGGGAGAGAGAGAGAGAGAGAGAGAGAGAGAATTTTTTTAATATTTATTTTTTAGTTTTCGGCGGACACAACATTTTTGTTTGTATGTGGTGCTGAGGATCGAACACTACCGCCTGAGCCACATCCCCAGCCCTAATTACTCTTTTTTTCTGAATATAATTAACCAAGCTGCTTAAAAACAGTGGAGTAAACCCACACATTTTCTGAAACAGAAGACCATTAGAAATCTTAAATACCAAGTTGCCCAGTGGATAATGCTGACAATAACAGAGTATTGGGTTTTCAACAGGAAAATTTAACTCAATCTCTCTATAAAATCAATAAAAAATAAGTGGCAGGAAGCCACTGACAATATAATATCCTAAATAAAATATTTATGTGTCATGCATATAATATTTGCATCCCATTTGTGTCATAGTTCTGAAATGTTAAAGCCTAACTAATTTGACAGGAGTTTGAATGTATTTAATGCACACTGGTATTTTTCTCTAAGAAGAAAACTCAATGTTTAGAGAAATTCCACATAGATTCTACCACTGATATAATTTTATATGCAATGTACATATGGAAATACTGTCAACTAGTTAAATTCATGGGAATTAAGAAAGCACTCTGTCAAATACATGATATTAAGCAAGCATAGTTCATTACTTCCCACACTGAATTTAAAAAGCAGAGGTCTCCACTGTGATTGACAATAGAATCACACCCGAGACCACTTGGAGCAGGCATTTGTGACTTTAAAGTTCCCCAAATGATTCCAATGTGTATCCAAGACTGAGAATCTCTATTTTAAGACAGTTTAGACCTTATTTTTACCTCAATGCTGTTTTATGATAAGCATATGAGGATAAAATTTGAGACAAAACAAGGTAAAGCATTTTTCAAGAGGAAAGGGCCCCAAATTAATATTTTAGAATCAGTTTCCAGAAAAGCTCATGTAAAATTTGAAAGCATTTTCTTTTATTAAAGAAGTAACTGGTGTGGGTACTAAGGTGGTTTCAACACAGCTTTCACATGATGTCAGCATCACCCCATGTCACTACTTTCAAAGATGATGGAATCATCTGCTTCCATTTTTCCACTGATAAAAACCTCATGTCAGAAGTGGGGCCTGAAGACTTGAGCCTCATTAGCCATAAACATAGGAAATGACAGGCAATTCTGATGAATGTTTAAGAAAAGCCAAACCACTACGTGCAGCTTTTTTTGGCCTTAATGCAAACATGTAAGTGTTTGATTATGCCCATTTGGTACCTTGTGGGCCACTTTCGAATGCTCTCAAAACATGTATGCCACAGAGGACTGCATCTGCCACCAGTCAGTTCAGCTGGTTTACACACAGTACTAACGAGGCCAAGTTCGTGGGTTTGGCCAGTTGAATTCCTCTGTTCTGTGGCCACAGACTTTACCACTAGCTTCAGCCAGCTGTCCCCAAAATATGTGCCCTTGGTCACAAAGAGAAAGTGGAGATGAATCATTTCAAATCTAACACCACGACTAGAAAAACAAAGCATATAACATACAGACTATGGACACCATCCTGTATGATACTCGGCCAACAAACTTTATCCTAGTTTGTTTTTTGTTTTTTGTTTTGTAAGCCATTTCAATACATGGAGAGGATATGGTACCACTGTCTACACTAGTAAGCTATAGGCACTTTGTATTCTATATGATATATGTTTTAAAATAGGATTTTGAGTAATAGTTATAATTATTGGCAAATCTCACCAAAAAATACATTTCATAAGAACAGAGGGGAGACACTTGCCCTACTGTGCTTTTTTCCCTTTTGTTCAGGTTTAAAGATTAAATAGTTGCAAGATCACCTTTAAATAAAAAGTCCTAAACTATCTACTATTTGTAACCTTGAGAATTTCAAATCCTTAGATTATGATTTGCTGTGTCTCCTTTACCATTTTTTTCGGTGTTACTTTGGCAACTTTGTATTGTGCTAAACTTAATCACTTTCTCCTGGAGAAACTCAACCCTAAAATAAAGGGAAGAAATTGCACAGGGAAAATCATGTACCAGGGAGTAAATTTGCTAACACTCAGGGTATTTATTCCTATTGGTTTACTGGCATTATGTAAAAGTCCATGTTATATTAACATTTCCATGTTATACAATTCATATGATCAGTGCTCTGGGAGATACAGTCTATTTATGTCCAGAGAAAGGAAGAAAACACAGGTAATTATTAGAACATTGTTTTTTGTTGTAATCCATACCTGATTTCTAAAGAACTATGAATTCCAACATACAATATAAATAAATAAATATATATATATATATATATATATATATATATGTATATATATATACATATATATACCCATACACATACGTGACTCATATGTAATTTCAACCTATATGTACGAGTGTAAGAAGTAAAATCTATGTGATTTTGATAATACTCCTAAAAGCAAGTAAAAATCCTATGCTTTATGCCTTTGTAATAGGTGAACATATTCGTGCACCTTTGCACATTTCCTCAATAAAATGTGTATCACCAACAAAAATGAGATTAAATTATTATTATCTATGGGTAATTATAAATTAATAGATTCTTGCTATGGAAACTAACTTTAAAGGGAATTGAGCCTTCTTTGTTTTGCCATCTTCTAGAATTTCTTTTGTAAAAAATGAGGAAATCTAATTAGACAGCCTAATTTCCAAAATTGTCTCTCTATTGAACTCTGTAGTTCAGTTTTGCTAGAGAAAGTGTTAACAATGGTAAACTGAAAAATGAGAATTTGGAGTGGATAATAAGCTTGTGATCAGTTATAGAATGTAACTCTAAAATAAATATGAGTATAAAATATTTTGATTTGTTAATATTTCAAGTTATGGCAAAAAGAATGAGTTATATAAAAATATGAGCCTTGGTTCAATTTATCTCTTTGCAGACTCACTTTCATTATTTACATTTCTCTCCATACACGTTTACTGAGCATCTCCTATACATACTCTCTTATCTGCAGGAAACATGAGCTACTTTTGATGAGTTCTCTTCCTTGAATAAGCTATAATATCCAATGTAAAACAACATTTCAGCATATTGAGTTCTACAATTAAGGTTGACACAGGGGACAGTGATTTCTTATGGAGCATTCATTATTGGTTCTGCTGGGGAGATGGAGGAAAGCCCCCTCCAAGTGATGGAGCTGTAAGCTCTAAAGATGAGTAGTGAGTAGGCGTTTAAAGTAGGAGTCAGGACCACATGGTGGTTCAAGCCCAGACTGTGGATCCAAATTCCTTGATTCAGCTCTTTGCCTTCCATCCTCACTGGGGTAATGCATTTCTATCTTTCCTCTGATTTCATTAATTATTCCAAAGTAATATTCTTTATATGTCTGGTTTCTGTGATCCCATATTCACAAATTGTTTATAATTCTACAAATCTAAACAAAATCTCTTTGCTGAACTTCACAACAAAATATTCAACTACCCACTGCATGTGCTCTCTCCCTAGAACATTCTGCAGACAATTTAAGTTTAGTGTGTCCAAAACAGAATTTATCATCATCCCCCCCAAACAAATGATGATGATTTTTCTCTTCTTAATAAATGAGTATCATACTCACCATTCTCTTAAGCAAGAGATGTAAAATTTTCCCAATCATTTTCCTTCTTTATTTCTTACCAAGCCTTTTTCTCTGGATTCTGCCTCCTCTCTTCTACCTCCTCTTTTTCTTCTTAAATATTAGCAGAATTCTTTGGCAGGATGGGAGAGGGAAGACATGGCATTAGTGTGTTGTAATTACTCTCTGTTATTTTACATTTTAATTTTTCTTTACTTTGTGTGGGTTTGTGCAGTGGCTTCCAAGTATTCTGCACTGGATCTATTTTCAACTCCAGTATTTTCTCTTCACTACTTCCAGAGTTATCCATCTAAAGCACCAATTTTATCATATTATTCTTAGGCTCACAATCATAACAATCATACTTATGTCCTTGCAGGTGAAACTTAAAACTGTTTCCCAAGGCGCATTGTAATTTTGTCCCTAATTTCTTCTCCAGCTTTATCTCTTAATTATTTTTCCATTAAGCATCTTTGTTCCAGCAGGATTGAACTACTTGTGATTCCCATTATTCTTTTGCTTTGCCTCCTTCTCTGTCTCTCTCTCTCCTTCTCTCTTTCATACACACACACACACACACACACACACACACACACACTCACCCAGGCCACACAATTCTGCACCTGCTATTTCCCATAAGTACAGTTTCCTTTCCACACTTTTCTAAATTTGACTAACTCTTCTTTGACCTTCCACACAAGGTCAATCTTCTAAGAAGCCTTTCTGGTCACTTCTCTCCTTGCCCATTTTAATCAACATGGTTGTTTTGCTTTCACAGTTTTTACATGACTGTAATTGTGTTTCTTCTTCTAATTCCCCTACCACTGCAAGCACTTTAAATGTATCACTGGTCATATATCTGCAGCAATAAACACTGTGTTTGACACCTAGTGCTAAATAAACATTTCTGGAAATGAAGTCAAAGAAAACTCAGTTTCCCAGTTGGTCACTGCATCGTGGCCTCTTTTCTTTCTAACCCTTTGCTTTGGTTTATCTTCTCTTTCCTTCAGGTCTTCTCTCATTCTGCCAGATACATTCCCCTAAAAAAAGAGTGTTATGCTGCACATGCTCTTCTTTTTCCCTTTATCTGAAACAGCACCTCTTAACTAAGGATGCCCCCTCCCAGGATGCTTGGAGACATCTGGAGCTATTATGGTTTGTCACAAACTAGATGTGGGAGTGATGCTGGGTAGAGATCAGGATGCTGCTAAACATCTTACAATGCAGAGGGCATCCCCACCACCATGAGCACATAGCAAAAAGCTCTGAGATCCAAAATATAGATAGTGCCAAGGTTGAAGAACACTCCAGGAGATGAATGCACATGCCAAGTAGGAGCCACATGTGTATGAGGTATGTTTGAGGCCACTAAAAATCAACTGCAGCCAGCCAGCAGCCCATCTGCTAGGCTGTTAAAAACAGCGGCTGTGATGGTCTTAAACCTGAGAAAAATTTCATGTGGTGTAAAAGGCCGTGCCACAAACAGGCAAATAGGTACCAAGAGCACACAGTCAGAAAGAGAAATATCACATAGGTGAGTGTAGGAAAAAATGTTGGCTTTGCCTTTTCAGCCACACCGAGTTCGGCTTCCTATCACAATGTCTTTGAACCCACACATCCCTGGTTTTAAAGTGATAGTGAACTAGTATCTCTGCAGCAGGAAAGGATTGGTGAACCTCTATTATCATCTTTCCAGGGAGTGGCTCAGGCACTGTAGCTTATTATGCTCAAAAGTCCCAGGAAAGCAGTAAGAATCAATTACCTGTCTTTTTTATAGTTCAAAATTTACTGAGGAATTCATAATCCAAAGGATTTATTAAATGGACTGTTTTCAATCCCTCTTTCTGCTGAAATGATTTTTAAAATAAAAGAAAATGCCTTGGGGATAAAAAATGTTATTTTTTTTTTTAAGTTTGCCTTGGTCAATGTGAATTTAGCAGTAAATTGGCCTACAGGTTTACAAGTTAGGTTGCCAGATATTAAATTTGATTTCTTGTGAAAAAAAAAAAGAATATACATTGCTTTTACTTGGCAGCAAAGGAGTGGTAGGCAGCATGCTCAACACTGTGAGAGGCAGTAATAATCAAGGCTTTAGGATAGTGTAATAATATATATGTTTGTTCTGGGAACAGTGTATTCGTCAAAGCTCACACTGCAGAAAAAGTTGGCAAATGAAGTTTTAGGGCAAGCAGTGTTACCTTGCAGAGGATTAAGCATCTTGGGGGTTTTCCAGAACGTCAATTTGGTAACATCTGCTTTTAATTTCTATATATTCTGTTTCCCTGGAAACTTAAAATACCTAAACTCAACAGAAACTGACCCTTTTTGTGGCTTATTTTATTTTTAACAACTCTAAGATAGTTTATGATTTCAAACAGACTTTCAAAGATTTTCTCAGTTTTTCTGAATGACAGTGAATCCCAATGTAACTTTCTAAAAACTCTAAAACAACTTTAAAAAGTTGTTTAACGAAAAACCTCACTAATTTGACTTAGTTCAGTTTCTAAATTGTGTGAATTTGGAAATCATTCATATATCTATGTAAATCTTCTTTCAGAAGAACCCTTGATAAAATAGGATACAGTCATTTGAGCTCTTATCTTAAAAGACAAAAGAAAATCCATTCTAACAGTAGTTCATTGCTTCTCTATATACAAGAAACCAAGCAATAAGTTGTCAAAAAGAAAAAGGTAGAATTAATAAATAGGAAATACCATCTAGTGTCAATGAAGGAACATACCTATGATTTCATTTTACATTACCAAGTTTACTTTGCATTATCAGTCAAAAATATGTTGCTAACTATAGGAATTCATGTCATTGATTCCCTGATCATGTCTACTGAAGACACCTTGTGTTTGCTGTCAACTGCCTTCTTTGCAGCTAACAGAGAATTTCTCAAATTTTCTTGGTGTGACCAAAAAAGGAAGCTTTGTAGTTCTTCTTCAACTAACCAGTTCTAGCTCTTTCAATAAAGCATATCTAATTCCATGAATAGTAGAATATCTTCCAAAGGTTATTACATTATTATCTATTATTATCTTTACTACTTAAATTGGAAATAAACCAGACTGACAACAGTTTAGAGGGTAAAATATACGATTTTCCTTTGTCACATTCTCCCACATTCTAGAGCTCTCCCTAAGAGCCTGCATAGAATATATGGTGACTTCCAATAAAAAAGTCAACATAATTTTGCAGGTAATCCTGAGCTTTATTCCCATAAAGTACTTGAATACACTATGTAAATTAAATTTTTATGTACAACTAGCAAATGTTAAATATGTATGGATGCAATCAATACTAAGTTTCTAAATATTTTTCCTAGCATGAATTCAAGGTCTTACATGTCCTTGATTCTATGATCAGTAGTGTGTTCACAATTAGAATTAAATAATTTTTTCTCTTTTAGGTGGACACAACATCTTTGTTTGTATATGGTGCTGAAGCTTGAACCCGGGCCGCACGTATGCCAGGCAAGCGCGCTACCGCTTGAGCCACATCCCCGCCCTAATATTATCAAAAAAAATTTGTGACTATACTTTCCAGACTTATTACAACCAAATTCTGTAACAAAGGTCTACAATAATTGAAATTCCAACATGTACATGTACTTAAGAAAATCATTATGAGTGAGCAGTAATCATATTCACTGTTCTCAATTAGTGACATTGCTCTCTTATATGGAATGATTAAATTTATATTTTTAAAATATCCCAGCAAAGGTAGGCTGGGAAAAGTCCTAACCAGGTAGTTTACAGATGAGGATAGATTATGTGGTTCGTTATCTAAGCTTATGGGAAGTTGAACTGATGTAAGTTTATGAATAGGAAAGAGATCTTACGTGGCAAACTATGTTAATGGAAGAGATAAATTGAATGAAACCATATTTCATTTTAGAAATGAAATTTGGATATTTGTAATATCATTTTTATTATAAGTATGACAAGTTCATTTGATGGGAATGGAGCCAGTAGGATACCTCATTCCCCATCACAATGTCCTTGTGAGATCTGTCTATAAAAAAATTTAACCCATTAATTTGCTTAGTAATAATGTATAATTATATTAAATTAGTATTTTCTCATGACATATGTTTTGAAAATCTGTTTTTTACTTCCTCTTTAAAGATTCATATTTCTATCATATCACATGCTAGTGTGTGCTAGAGATAGAGTGATAAGACACATCTGCTCAGATGGTGCAATCACTTTAGTGCTAGAGAAAAAAAATAGACAATTAAAATGTTACAAAATATACATGCAGAAATATATGATAAAATTGTGTAGCTTATTTCAAATAGGGTGATCAAATAAGCCTCTAAGGAAATGTCATTTGACATTTGTGTGTGTGTATATATGGGGATTGAACCCAGGGCCTTATGCATGTGAGGCAGGCACTCTACCAACTGAGCTATATCCCTAGCCCATAGGGGATGGTATTTGAAATGAGATCTGAAAGATAAGAATGAATAACATATAAAGAACTGGGGAAAGAGGGTCACAGGCAGAAGAAACAGCAAGAAGAGGGCCCTGAGATGAGACACAGACCATTACAAAAATATATTACAAAGACATCATGGCAGTAGCCGAGTGGATCAAGTCTATGATATAACACTAAAGAGATAGGCAGGAGCAAATTTATTCAGGGTCTAGAGCATAATAAGAAATTTGAGTTTTATTCCAAGCTAATAGTAGTTTTATTTATTTTAAGCAAGGGACTAACATTATTTGGCTTATAATTTTAATATAGCATTCAATTTCCTACACAGAAACACATTTGGAGGTAAGCATATAAATAAGCATGAAAGTTTTTAGATCAATTTTCTGTTGAGAGACAACTATGGTTTGGACTAGAATAGTGTCACTGGAAAGAAATAGAGAAAAATAAATGAATTTGAGACATATTTTGGAGGGAGATACAAACGGACTTACTGATAGACTTAATAGATTTAAAGAAAGAGGAAAGGAGGACTTTAGCTTTTTGGCTTGCTTGCTTGAATGGATGGTTATGATAGTAACTGAAGTGAAGATGTCTGTATGAGAAACAGATTTTGTATATCAGTAAGTTTTGGACATGATACCTTTGGGTCATTCATCAAATAGACAGTTGTATATACAAATATAGAGTTCAATGAATGATCTGGCCCAGCAATAACACCATAACCAGAAAATCATTAGTATTTTACTGTGTTTAAAGTTAAAAGGCTGGGCAATAACACCTAAGAAGAAAGAATGGAATAAAAAATTATACATTGCAGAAAATAAAATGAAGAAATACAACATAAAAGTTGAAGCAGATATAGAAAGAATATGATAGATTGTAAATGATATGAGAAGGAGAGACTGCAAAATTAAAAAAGAAAGGGGAAAATTTTTAAGTCAATTGACTTTAAGAGTGACAAGAGAGGAGAGTGTTTTAAGGGACAGGGGCACCTGTTATGTGTAACTCACTAAGAAATTAAGATATGAACTTAGAGATATATCCACTGACACCTGAAACAGAATGATATTGGTAACCTTGAAAATGTAAGTTTCAGAGGTGTGATGTGGATGAAAGTGAGATTAGAAAGGGTCCAAATCTGAATGGAAAGTGAGGATATGGATATCGCCAGTGTCTTTTTACATAAGAGCAGTAGTTAGAGAGAAAAATGCCATTAACAGATTATGATTTATTTCTAAAGGTAGGGCATAGTAAACCTGTTTTAAATACTGATGAGAACCATTCAATAAGGAATAATATTGATGACAAAGAAAATACAAAACATGATGATAGAAGTAAAACTCTTGAGAAGGTGAGAGGAAATTAGAGCCATAGCATTTAGGAGGGCATGTCACCTGACAAGGGCAGGTATAGTTCTGTTGACTGGGATCAAAAGATCCATTCATTGGTAAGTACATTCACATGGTTCTGTGGAACTAAGATAGTTTCACTATGATAAATTATTGAATTAATTTAAAGTAATTTTTTTCTAATGTTTGAATGAAGTTAGAAGCATGGAGATAATTCACTGGTTCTGAACATATGCATATGTGCTTGTGGAATGAGGGTTGCTGGCATTAGAAAAAGAAAGGAGATTGCAAAAAACTTGTTTTCTTGGAAAGGGAGAAAAAATATAATAGAGAATGGTAGAAAAATTACGAAGCATCATAAAGTATCCATTTAAATTTGCAGTTGAATAGGATTTAAAATAAAACTTGTCAATCTATTTATAATTTTTTTTCTGTAATATTCACAGGCATAATGAAGACATAAAATTGAAAAGTTTTGGATAAGGAATTGTGATAGCTGGGTCAAGTAGTGTGGTTCCATTCCAAGTTTTCTAAGGTATCTCCATACTGCTTTTCATTATGTTTGCACCAACTTGCAGTACCACCAGCAATCTCTTCACCAACATTTACTGTTGCCTGTGTTCTTGATAATTGCCATTCTGACTGGAGTGAAAAAAAAATCTTAGACTAGCTTTGATTTACATTCCTCTAATTGCTAGAGATGTTGAACATGTTTTCATATACTTCTTGATCAGTTGTATATCTTTTTCTGTGAAGTGTCTGTTTAGTTTCTTAGCTCATTTATTGATTAGATTATTTGTTTTTCTAGTGTTGAATTTTTTGAGTTTTTTATAAATCTTGGAGATTAATATTCTATCTTATCACCTCTGAATAGACTTACCAAGAATCACTAAACTCTTACCCTCTAGTTATTCTACATGTGTATATGATTATTGTAAATAATAGTTACCTTCTTGTGCTACACAATACCAAGACTAAAAACATTCCAATTTAAGCTCATAGATATATATTTTAAAATACCCAAAAGAAAAAAAAGAACCACCAGACACCTGCATATTTGTTTTCTTCTTATCTAGACATTTCTTAGTAAATGAAAAATTTGTGATCCTATATTTTAAAATACTTTTTTTCTTTTTTTAAATTTATATATGACAGCAGAATGCATTATAATTCTTATTATACATATAGAGCACAATTTTTCATATCTCTGGTTGCATACAAAGTATATTCACACCAATTCATGTCTTCATACATGTACTTTGGATAATAATGATCATCAAGTTCCACCATCATTTCTAACCCCATGCTCCTTCCCATCCCCTCCAACTCCTCTTCCCCATCTAGAGTTAATCTATTCCTCCCATGCTCCCTCTCCCTATCCCACTATGAATCAGCCTCCTTATATAAAAGAAAACATTTGGCATTTTGTGTGTGTGTGTGTGTGTGTGTGTGTGTGTGTGTGTGTGATTGGCTAACTGCACTTAGCATTATCTTCTCTGACTCCATCCATTTACCTGCAAATACCATGATTTTATTCTCTTTTATTGCTTAGTAATATTCCATTGTGTATATATGCCACATTTTTTTATCCAGTCATCTATTGAAGGGCATCTAGGTTGGTTCTACAGTTTAGCTATTTTGAATTGTGCTGCTATAAACATTGATGTGGCTGTGTCCCTGTAGTATGCTGTTTTTAAGTCCTTTGGGTATAGGCCAAAGAGAGGGATAGCTGGGTCAAATGGTGGTTCCATTCCCAGTTTTCCAAGAAATCTCCATAGTGCTTTCCATATCGGCTGCACCAATTTGCAGTCCCACCAGCAGTGTATGAGCGTACCCTTTCCCTCACATTCTCGCCAACACTTGTTTTTGTTTGTCTCCATAATAGCTGCCATTCTGACTGGATTGAGATGAAATCTTAGAGTAGTTTTGATTTGAATTTCTCTAATTGCTAGCAATGATAAACATTTTTTCATATATTTGTTGATTGATTGTGTATCATCTAAGAAGTGTCTGTTCAGGTCCTTGGCCAATTTATTCATTGGGTTATTTGTTTTTTTGGTGTTTAACTTGTTGAGTTCTTTATATACCCAAGAGATTAATGCTCTATAAGATGTGTGAGGGGTAAAAATTTGTTCTCTGTTCACCTCACAGATTGTTTCTTTTGCTGAGAAGAAACCTTTTAGTTTGAGACCATCACATTTATTGATTCTTTTTTTATATTGATTTTATTATTTTTTAAAAAAATACACGGCAACTGTGGAATGCATTACAATTTTTATTACACATATAGAGCACAATTTTTTGTATCTCTGTATATAAAGTATGTTCACGCCAATTTATGCCATTATACATATACTTTTTTTTTGTTTCTTGATTTTAATTCTTGTGCCACAGGAATCTTATTAAGGAAGTTGGGGCCTAATCCCACATGATGGAGATTAGGGCCTACTTTTTCTTCTATTAGACGCAGGGTCTCTGGTTATATTCCTAAGTCCTTGATCCATTTTGAGTTGAGTTTTGTGCATGGTGAGAGATAGGGGTTTAATTTCATTTTGTTGCATATGGATTTACAGTTTTCCCAGCACCATTTGTTGAAGAGGCTCTTTTCTCCAATGCATGTTCTTGACACTTTTGTCTAATATAGACAGTTGTAATTTTGTGGGTTAGTCTCTGTGTCCTCTATTTCTAAATTTCATTTTGAAATAATATTTATTTAGAATTGAAGTAAAATATATTTAATCAGTAGTAATATGTTTCTCTCGACATGTGAATAAAACATTCATCTATAATTTTATCAGGAGTCCCTATGAATAAATGCCAAACAAACATAGCCTTAAAAATAAGGTTGGAAAATTTGGGTTTCCTGAACAACTCAAGCATAATCGTGGAAGAAGAGGAGGAGTGAGGTCTGAGAAGCAGTAGAAAAATGAGATCAAAGAATACCATGCATTTGGAGGCTGTGGATATGAACAGGTTAGTGACAGGTGAAGGCACGCAGTGGAGCCTTGTGCCAGCAGCACCTGTGGGACAGACTCACATCAGTACCCAAGGAAGGGTGGACACAGTGCAGTTCTCATGTGTGCTCATTCTCAGCAACCTGAACATCAAAAGAGAAAACAGCAGAGTAGCAAATGTTCCAGCTACAGAGCTAATCGCCTGATTTCACATCCTTATACTTCTATTCTCTGGCATTTTGGAGGAATGGAAAGTTACCTAAACACATGAAACCCCTCTATTCTTACATGTATAAATGGGACAATAATAGAACCTCACATTTTAGTAAAATGTGAGAAGAAAAAAAATTTTAGAGTGGATATATGTTAAATGACATACTGATTCTCCATATATGCTACAGCTATATTGTATTATTGTTATTATCTTTAATTAATTAGTCTAGGAGGGAAGCATCAGGAGCAGAACAAGGAATAGTAAGCTTATTCTTATAAAAATGGGGAAAATATCCCCTTCTATATTCATGAGAGCTATAACAAAATGTCACAAATTGAATGGATTACATAACAAAAATTTATTGACTCATAGTTCTAGAGGCCATAGGTCCAAAATCAAGGTTACCTATAGGGTTAGTTTCTTTTGAGTGAGGGAGAATCAATCCGATGCCTCTCCCCTAATTTCTTAGATTTTCTAACAATCTAAATTCCTTGTCTTGTAGAAGCATCATCCCCAACTTGGCCTTGATCTTTGCATGCAAGTCTGTGTTCAAATTTCTCTTTATAATAAGAGTAGTAGTTATATTTGATTAAGGGACCATCTGCTCCCATATGACCTCATGGGCTAATTATACTCATGACTATCCTATTTCCAAATCAGTTCAGATTCTGAGACACCAGAGGTTAGGATGTCAATCTCTGAATTTTGGGATGACATGATTCAACCCAAAATGGCTTTAAGCTGTCCTCCAAATCAGTTTCTCTTGCTCGTGCATGCTTTATTACATTCCATTTTGTGTACAGCTACCTTCCATTTTCCACCATCAGGTTCTCTCTCTTCTTGTGATGTGAGGTTTAAATAAAGAATTAAACAAGTGCCACAGAAAGGAACTTTTCTCTTAAAGATTCGTGGTAAGCTGCTGACTTTCACCAAAAGCTAGTGAGACTCCATGCAAAGTCTGGGGCCTGAAGACTCTATATTATTGTGTCACGGTTCTTAAACTCTTTGAGATTTTACTAAAAGCTACCTGAACATCAAAAGAGAAAACAGCAGAGTAGCAAATGTTCCAGCTACAGAGCTAATCGCCTGATTTCACATCCTTATACTTCTATTCTTATACTTCTATTTTCCCTAGAAGATAATTGCACACACAAGCACAAAACATTCTGTATACAATCCACCACCCCCCCTCCAAATTATCACACAACCCCTTATCATTTTTGAATCTCAGGAGTCCTCTAACCCTGAATTAAGAATCTTCTATCTGAATCATATTGGTGCAATTAAAATATTGAACCAGATATTCTTTTGTCGTGAGAGCCCATCCTATCTGTGTATTATAAGATGCTTGGCAGCATCTGTGGCCTTTACCCACTAGGTGCCAGTAGCAACCCCACTATTATAATAAAAAAATATCTCCAGACATTGCCACATGTGCCCTGGTAGTCCAAAATCACTCCATTTGAGAACCACTTGTCTACATTGCCAAGAACACTGTCAAATAAATAATAAATGAGAAAGCCACCACTAGACTGAAGTAAATAGGTACTTGTGTGTATGTGTTTTTATTTGTTAATTACTTCAACTTCAAAGACGATGAGGGTGCACAGCACTCTTTGGGTGTTCAGAAAAGAGTTGATTGTGCGTTTCTTTGTGGTTGTTTACATCAAGATGTTCACATTAATGGGTGTGGCAGAAAAATATGCACCAAATCAAAATAAATGTTGCCCAAAGATCCTTTATTGGAGGTGGATAGTGGAAGTATAACATTTATGTCTACAATGATACTTAAATAATGTCTTATTACTTCAATATAAAAGTGGTCTGAGAACCTAGAAACTACTATTCGGTCTCTCAAAGCTGGGATATAAGTGTGTGTGTGTGTGTGTGTGTGTGTGTGTCCTTACTTAAAGCAAAAATCAAACATGAACAGATTTTAAATTATTTTTCTAACACATAAAATCCCAGCATAAATTATTATATTTAATAATATAAATATTATATAATATTTATAGTATTATTAATATTTATATTATGTAAATAATATATATTTATATATTATAGGTATATGTTATCCCCCTGGGGGAAAAAAAAGAATTTAAAGTGTCTGGTGTCCCCACGTTAGAAATCCACTAGTTGGAAGACAGAGACATCAGTACCTCACAGCCTTAAGGTTCTCAGTTTAATTTGAAACAATCGAGTCTGACCCTTGATCTTGAGGGGATTACCTGAGTGCAGTCTGGCTGACCTGTCCTGATGGTTCACACCACGGGCTGTGGGGACTGGCCTGTATCAGGGAATGACTGAGCATCAGCCACAGGAATAAAGTTAAGAATACAGAAGTATTTCCATGTGATTATTAAAAATAATAATTTTTTAAAATTGATATTACAACCACGAAATACTACATTTTAATTTCTAGGAAGTTGATTGTTATTATGCAACATTCTCTAGGTTTGGGGGCTAGTGACATATTGAACATTCTACAATAATCATTATTAAGTGATTTGAGTTGACAGGAAGATTAGTTGCTACACACATTAGCCAATGAGATTGTTTTATAATAATTGAAAGATTTTATATCTAAGTGTCTAAGACAGTAACTATTAAGCCTTTGAAATGTACCTAATATGACCAAAGAATTAAATTTTAAAATTTTATTCCATGTTACAAGTGTCTAGTGAAGAGCATTAAATGGCTATGGATGTGTGCCACATCGGCAATTTTATGTTGTCAAATCTAATCTATTATTAGGGAATGGAGTCACTCATGTAAGAGAAAATAAAGCCATAATTCAAACATATTAGGAGAAGAAAGAATGGGGGGGGGTAAGTGAAATTATTTTAAGAGAATAGATTAAAAAAATAAAAAAGAGAACAATCCTATGGCTTTCCAAGTCTTTCCTGATAAGTTATTCTTATAATTTTGGTTTAAGCCATGGCATTCTTCATTTAATGGGGATGATCAAAGCTGTAAACACTGCCCTAGTATCAACTGAATGCCTAGCCTCCGCATAAGTACCGTTCCAGGCGTGTGTGATTCCCTTGAGGGGTGGGGGAAATTTACAATGTTTGGTGTCCCCAGATAAGAAATCCACTAGTTGGAAGACACAGACATCAGTACCTCAAAGTTGAGGTACTGAGCCTTAAGGCTTAAGGTTAACTGAGCCTTAAGTTTCTCAGTTTAGTTTGAAACAATTTTAGTCTGATCCTTGATCTTTTTTTTTTTTTGATTTTTTTTATTGTTGGTCGTTCAAAACATTACATAGTTCTTAATACATCATATTTCACAGTTTGATTCAAGTGGGTCATGAACTCCCAATTTTACCCCGTATACAGATTGCTGTATCACATCAGTTACCCTTCCATTGATTGACATATTGCCTTTCTAGTGTCTGATGTATTCTGCTGTCTGTCCTATTCTCTACTATCCCCCCTCCCCTTCCCTCCCCTCCCCTCCCCTTTTCTATCTCTACCCCTTCTACTGTAAATCATTTCTTCCATTTGTATTGTCTTGTCTTACCCCTCCTTTCCTCTTATATGTCATTTTGTATAACCCTGAGGATCGCCTTCCATTTCCATGAGATTTCCCTTCTCACTCCCTTTCCCTCCCACCTCTCATCCCTGTTTAATGTAAATCTTCTTCTCAAGCTCTTCGTCCCTACCCTGTCCTTGTTTACTCCCCTTATATCAAAGGAGTCATTTGGTATTTGTTTTTTAAAGATTGACTAGCTTCACTTAGCATAATCTGCTCTAATGCCATCCATTTCCCTCCAAATTCTATGATTTTGTCATTTTTTAATGCAGAGTAATACTCCATAGTGTATAAATGCCACATTTTTTTAATCCATTCATCTATTGAAGGGCATCTAGGCTGATTCCACAGTCTTGCTATCGTGAATTGAGCTGCTATGAACATCGATGTAGCAGTGTCCCTGTAGCATGCTTTTATTAGGTCTTTAGGGAATAGACCGAGAAGGGGAATAGCTGGGTCAAATGGTGGTTCCATTCCCAGCTTTCCAAGAAATCTCCATACTGCTTTCCAAATTGGCTGCACCAATTTGCAGTCCCACCAGCAATAAACAAGAGTGCCCTTTTCCCCGCATCCTCTCCAGCACTTATTGTTGTTTGACTTCCTAGAATCATGAAATTCATATGGAATAATAAAAGACCCAGAATAGCAAAAACAATGCTAAGCAGGAAGTGTGAATCAGGCGGTATAGCGATACCAGACTTCAAACTATACTACAGAGCAATAGTAACAAAAACAGCATGGTACTGGTACCAAAACAGGAGGGTGGACCAATGGTACAGAATAGAGGACACAGTAACCAATCCACAAAACTACAACTATCTTATATTTGATAAAGGGGCTAAAAGCATGCAAGGGAGGAAGGATAGCATCTTCAACAAATGGTGCTGGGAAAACTGGAAATCCATTTGCATCAAAATGAATCTGAATCCCTATCTCTCGCCATGCACAAATGTTAACTCAAAATGGATCAAAGAGATTGATATTAAATCAGAGACACGGCATCTGATAGAAGAAAAAGTTGGTTATGATCTACACGCTGTGGGAGCAGGCTCCAAATTCCTCAATAGGACACCCATAGCGCAAGAGTTAACAACTAGAATCAACAAATGGGACTTACTCAAACTAAAAAGTTTTTTCTCAGCAAAAGAAACAATAAGAGAGATAAACAGGGAGCCTACATCCTGGGAACAAATCTTTACTCCACACACTTCAGATAGAGCCCTAATAACCAGAATATATAAAGAACTCAAAAAATTAGACAATAACAAATAACCCAATCAATAAATGGGCAAAGGACCTGAACAGACACTTCTCAGAGGAGGACATACAATCAATCAATAAGTACATGAAAAAATGCTCACCATCGCTAGCAGTCAGAGAAATGCAAATCAAAACTACCCTAAGATACCATCTCACTCCAGTAAGATTGGCAGCCATTATGAAGTCAAACAACAATAAGTGCTGGAGAGGATGCGGGGAAAAGGGCACTCTTGTTCATTGCTGGTGGGACTGCAAATTGGTGCAGCCAATTTGGAAAGCAGTATGGAGATTTCTTGGAAAGCTGGGAATGGAACCACCATTTGACCCAGCTATCCCCCTTCTCGGTCTATTCCCTAAAGACCTAATAAGAGCATGCTACAGGGACACTGCTACATCGATGTTCATAGCAGCACAATTCATGATAGCAAGATTGTGGAATCAGCCTAGATGCCCTTCAATAGATGAATGGATAAAAAAATGTGGCATTTATACACAATGGAGTATTACTCTGCACTAAAAAAATGACAAAATCATAGAATTTGGAGGGAAATGGATGGCATTAGAGCAGATTATGCTAAGTGAAGCTAGTCAATCTTTAAAACAAATACCAAATGACTCCTTTGATCCTTGATCTTGAAGGGACTACCTGAATGCACTCGGGCTGACCTGTGCTGATGGTCCACACCATAGGCTGGGGTACTGATCTGTGTCAGGGAATGATTGAGCAACAGCCATAGGAATGAAGGTAGGACAAGCATCCAGAGGTGAAAAGGGTTTTGCATGTGGAGTGCAGAGCCTGGGGTCATCTCCAGCTATTTCCAATGGGCTTCTCAGTAAAGGTCAAAGAGAATGGTGTTCAAAATTATGGGCATCTGACCAATGAAAGCCAAAGATCATTTTTATCAGTCCTCCTCAGTACTTTGTAGGATCTGAATTACTTCTTCTCCAGGTAAAGGGATATTACCCTCCCTCCAGCTTGGTTTATTTCAATTTTTACTTCAGTCATCCATCTTTTAATTGCATCCAGAGTTTTTGTTCCAAAGAATCAAATTCAAGCAGAGCAAAGGTATTATTATAAACTTATAGATATCCATTATGTTTTCCACTTTGGTTCATTTTTAGGGACTCAGTAAGAAATATACTTACCAAGTGGTCTTTATCCTTATGATCTATGATGGGCAATCTAGCAAGAGAATACAGACACTGAACCAGATTTTAAGTAGAATTTTATCTCCTTTTTGGATGAGATGCTATCTGAAGAATGAAGACCAGGCTTTTGACTAGGCTGCAGTGAAGGAAAAGAAGTACCATCACATCTAGAGATTTTCAGGATGGAATCTCAGTTTTTCAGAATAGGTCTTTATCACCCTCTATGTCTTCGGTCCTAACTATTATCCAGAAAACATCAGAAAGTAGATGATTCTTTTCAGAAGCCAGTGTCATTCAGTGATGAAATTGTCCTATTTATGTGTACTCATGAGAAGGGAGTGAAGTAGAGCAGAAACACTTTTTAATACATTTTTGAGAAAGCCATTTCAATACTCAATAATTAGAGATGCCTGTGCATTATAAAAAGTATGGGCTGAAAACCTAGGCAATCAACCCATTATTGAGTGGTTTTGCAATACAAGACTACTTGTGGTCCTAATAGTTAAAAACATGACACAGATTAGTTTGAAGGACCACAATGCTGTCATCACAACTTTTTAATCAAATTGAAACTTCAATCATAACCTGGAAAGCATGTCAACAGTGTGCAGGCATCAGAGAGAGCCCAGAAGGAGCTCAGAAGCTCACAAGTGGAAGGCCCATCCTCTGTGTCCTCTCTCATCACAAGAAAAATGTACAAACTTTTGACAAATTGCTGGGTAATAATCAGGGTTAGCCTCAGAATCAGAAAGTTTTGAACTGTCCTAATAGTTCTCTTAATTTGGGCTGCTATAACAGAGTATCACAGATTGGGTGGCTTATGAAAAACATGAATTTATTTGACACAGTTCTGGAGGCTAGAAGTCTGAGAACAAGGTGCTAGCATGGTTGGATTCTGATGAAAGCCTTCTTTCTTCTGGAATGAAGACTGCCTTCTTACTGTGTACTCACATGGGGAAGAGGAGAGAGAGACAGAGAGAATTTGAAGCTAGTGTAAGTAGGCTTATAAGTTACCTTTTCTCTTCTTATAGGGCACCATCTTGTCATGAGGGCTCCACTCTTATGGCCTAATTACCTTCTTAGTGGCCCACTTCATAATATTGAAATAGGACAGAAGAGGCTGGATACATGAGGAATTTTCAGGAAGCAGGTTTATTGACTGCAGGGTCCAGAAAGGCTATTGGGTAGCCTAAAATATTCTCCTCTGGACAAAGATTTTGGAAATATTTTTACCTTTATATCCAGTGGGAGGAGAGGCTTGGAGGTTTTACAGAAAAGTAATTGTTTTCTTTGCATTCTCAGAAGGTACTCTTCTGAAGTCCTATTTCTTAGAACAGTCAGGAATTTTACAGGGTATACCACAAAAGCAGAGTACATCCATCAAGTCTGCAGTTAAATTTAGTTTTTGCAAGTCAGAGCAGAGCAACAAAAAATAGACCACATTGAGCCCTTCTGTACAGATCTTGACTGATATTTTATTAATGGGAACAATTGTGTAGAGGGTCTCTAAAGAAGCTTTATTATGGCAAGGGTCTTCTGAGTGGGGGTCTCTGGCCTGCTTCAATATGATCACATTGGAGTTTAAGATTTCAGACATGTAACAAGCATAGAATATCACAGATACTGAGCACCCTGTGGTGCCTTGGTGCATGTGGGTGCATGCAGTTCCTTGGCTGCATTTCCCATCCCACCAGATGCCAGACTATGTTCTGTCTGGAGGCAGGAAATCAAGCCAGATATTTCTTCTTCCTGTGGGTCCTGACACAAATCCAAAAGGGATCTGTGACCCTTAAAATATTGATAACACTGTCTAAGATGTGTTAAATACCCGGATAGGGGCTGAAGAGACTTGTTCCCACATGGTTACCTACGCAACCCACCCCGCTGCTGGCAGCCCTGGGTGAACTTGACTCTAATCCTGCTTAAACCTAGGTCCCATCAGCTGTGGAGATTGGCAGAAATCACTGGGCTGGATCAAGGCAGGAGGCAATGGGAATCTGGTGGCTGACAAGACCATGTGAGAGAGTCATAGACACAGCAGAAAGTAGGACTTAGTTAATGCTTGCTACAGTGATGGACAGCTAACACCCTATGTATTCAGACTTAATGCAACTTATATTTTTATATTTTCCATGATAGTCCCTATATTTTCTAAATTTTATTTCTAGTATTTTGGTTTGAGTCTAGATAATATGTATATTTTATTTTAGCCATTTACTTTTTGTACCTTTTAGTCATAATTTAATATCAACCATTTCCTTTTTTATGGCTTTTGCTACATAGAATTTTACACTGTTTAATATAGTGCTTAGAACATAATCATCACTGAATTCCTCAATAAGCAGTGATTACTATTTTTGTAATCAGTTTGCAATAACTGGCATCAGAAAAAATCCTAGAGCTGCCCTCAGTAAATCCTACTTTATAATTGCTCTTTATAAAGTTCAGTCCCCAAGAGCTAGAAAGATAAACTTTTTAAAGTTCAAAAGGTTAGGTAAAAGTAACAAAGGGATATATTTAGACCAAATCATTTAATACTCATATTTCCAGTGTTACATAAGAAGAATAGAATCCATTTTAAACCATTAAGTCACAAGCTTTTTATTCTGTAAATGTTTCAATTAAATTTATACAGTTACTTTAAAATGCATTGAAATCATAATCTAGAGATTATTATGTAATTTATTATTATCATGGATTTAATGATCTTAATGAATATTACCAGCATTAATTTATCTATTACTTTTCTCAAAAGATTAGAACTTTATACTTACTTAGAAGTTACCATAATTGATATATTTTTTTGCTCAATTTAAGTTTCTTAGGCATTCCATAAATGAAATGATGGGTCAAAATGAGTTAAGAATAGAAATATGAAGTTGGGATAAAGGGCACTCACTCGTAATCCCAGCAGGATGGCAAGTTCCAGGCCAGCCTCAGCCTTAGTAAGACCCTGCTCAAAATGAAAATTTTAAAAAAGGGACTCAGGAGGAGATGTAGTTCAGAGGTAGAGTGATAGAGGGCTTGCCTATGTGTGAGGCCCTGGATTAAATGACCATTGTTACAAAGATGTGTGTGTGTGTGTGTGTGTGTGTGTGTGTGTGTGTGTGAGAGAGAGAGAGAGAGAGAGAGAGAGAGAGAGAGAGAGAGAGAGAGAGAAATGTGAGATATGACTTGACTCCTTAAAGTTATTGTGGGATTTTATTGAAATGTCTGAAATGAAGCAGTAAAACTTTACCACTGAGTAATTTCACAAAGAACATGTTGTGGGGTTGGTGATCAGATTCCTTCCTGAAATAGTTGGACCTCCTACTTTTGTTATGTTCTTAATAAAATATTTGCCAATCAGTAACTCTGGATAACATTCTTCAGCACTAAACATTGCACAATTGTTGCAAGACATGCCATTCTTACGTTTGAAGGGGTTCTGTTCTTTCCTTAGGAGTCAAAAGGAGGGGATGCAGAATTAGTGAAGCAAAGATATGGGTTAAATGCAGTACTTTTTCTTATATGCCTTCCTGTAAGTTTCTTATGCATTCCTATGAACTAATAAGAAGAGAATGAACTCGCATTGAATAAACCATATAATTCTGTGTTAAAATTGATATAGAACTTCAAAACAATTAAATCCAAAGCAACCTCTCATGTTCACGATTGTTTCTAATTAGGGTGTTATACTGATTTTGTCATTCTGTGTTTGCTGTATGGGGTCACTTACAGTATTTGGCCTCACCTTACCAGAGCCCGAAATTGAGCACTTGTTCCCTTGAGTATGTGGGACTGCATATTGACACAAATAACATCAGTAACTTTATGTTACAATAACCAGCACAGAAAATAGAAAGTTATTTTTTCATGACTGGACATCAAAATTCTTTACCATGCAACTAAAATTGTGAGAATAAGAATAAGAATAAGAATAGGAATAGGAATTGGAAGAAGAGGAAGAAGAAGTGGGGGCGGGGAGGGAGGAGGGAGATGAGGAAGAGAATGAATTATAAACACTTTCCAGAAGCCAAACTGTTTTTATTTTTTATAACTAAGGTGTTATTAACCATGGAAGACTTGAATACTAAATAAAGGACATTTTCTGCATTATGGGAGTTTTTTCATAGTTATAATTGCTCTCATTTTTTTCCCTACAATGTGATTGGTGGTAACAGACACTTAAGTAATATCTTTCTGGGCTCTCAGATTGGTTTTGTAACAAGTCCCAGTGGGTAGCAAAAAAGGCAAAGTTAGTAAGTACAGACATCAAGCATGAGGAGGCTTCTTGGAACTAAGCAGAGACACAATCTGCAACCTGTTGAAAAAAACCTGAAATTCTCAACTTGGAAAATTAGGCTTGTCCTAGAGTTCATTGAAACCTTTCTACTATGTTCATGTAAGGGCATTTTCTTGTTTCAAGGAGGAAAATTTGAAAATACTATATTTGAATATGGAGAGGGAGAAATGATTCTGAAATCTGAAGGTTTGATTGAGATCTGTGCTGCCTCAGTAGCCAAACTGACATCACCTGACTCTAAAGGGCCTGGGAAAACCAAATATTTCTCCCTAGTGTTACCACTCAGGAGCAAAAACCAGTATCAACAACAGGACCTTCTTCCAGTGGTTTCAACATTATTAACATAGCTGTATATGTACATGGAATATTTTTATACTATAAGACATACCACAGTGCTGCATAAAGCCTGTATGTATAAATTCCAGAACAAATATCAAGGGGCTTGGACTGTAGCCCATTGGTAGAGTGCTTGCTTAGCATGTGTGAGGCACTGGGTTCCATTCTCAGCACCTCATATAAATAAATAAAATAAAGATCCATTGTCGCAAGCCAGCCATGGGCTGTGTTGTGATCTATGTGCATTTGAATACATGAGTACTGATGTGGCTGCTCTGACTGGGCTGTGTGAAGTATGTGTCCTTTTCGCTCACTCTGCCTTTGATCCCCCACAGCACCTGAGGTGGGTGTGGGTTTCCAAGATGTCTGTCAATCTGCTGATTGACATCACCAAGCAACCCCCTGAAACCCAGCCTTATTTGGATTGAACTTTCTTGGATGTCTTCCCCCCAATAAATAAAATGGTTTCAGGAGTGCTCTCTCTCTCTCTCTCTTTTGCCTGCCTCTCTGGCCTCCCTTGTGGGAGATGAGGTTGAGGAGCCACCTCTAACCCCCCCGCAAAAAAAAAGGTATTTTCTGTCTCTGTGTGGTTATTTAGTAGCCAGCCCAATTCACCTGGAGTGACCCTGACTGATTCAGTCATGTGTTATGGAAGTCCACTGACAATTAAAAAAACTATATACATAAAAAATGAATATCAACTGAGCACTCATGTAGTCACTGTTCTTAAAATACCTTAATGAAAGGACATCAGATAGAAAGGCACCAATGCACTAGGCTTTCTACATAAAGAGACAGAGATTATTTTTTTATTTTTTTATTTTAGTTGTAGATGGACACACTATCTTTATTTTATTTATTTATCTTTATGTGATGCTGAGAATTGAACCCAGTGCCCTACACATGCGAGATGAGCGCTCTACCACTGAGCCACACCCCAGCACACCCTGCCTTTTTTGAAGGCAAATAAAGAGATGACATTTATTCTTTAGAATAAGTGTGATTTTTTTCCATATTTAAAAATTGATGGATTACAGTTGTACATATTGGTGGGTTTGTTGTTACTTGTACATGTTATTTGAACATTCACATAATCAAACAATATAATTTGGCCAATATCACTCTGCAGCCTTTTAACCCTTCCTCCCCACCCCCTACCTCGTGTTCCCTTTGTTCTATTATCTCCCTTTGTTAATGAGGGACTTTCTATGAGGATATTCCAAATAAGGTAATTGCCTAAACTTCAAGCAATCAATTTCTTTACTCTGCTTCTGCACTTATCCTATAAAACCACTACCTCTCATACTTTGTCTGAGCCCTAAACCACCTGATTCATGAATTGCTCAAATAAACTCTTTAAGAATTTTTATGTTGCTCAGTTTGCATTTCTACACTACCTCTGTAAGATCAAGAACAAATATTTCCATCATCCCAACCCCACTGTGCATCCTCCCTGGTCATGATGCCATCCTTCCCTCAGAAGGATGTATCACTATTTCTATCTTCATTTTCTTCCTTACATTTTGATCACCTGCATCTTTCAGTAATGTATTTTGGAATTTTAAAAAAATGCACTATATGTTTTCCACTGTTCTCTGTATCAAAGGCAAGCTGAATCTTTACTGAGACTTTTAATTTTGACACACACTGTAGTGTTAAACTAGTATTGGACTTGCTTTACTATAGAAAACAACTATAAAATTACACAAAATAAGGAGGAACTGCTTCCAGGCATTGTACAACAGACCATACAAGACTGTGATCCCTGAAATTTCTATCTAAACGTCCCCTTTGGATTGTGCAATAGAAGGTAGAACTCAAGCACAAGCAAACTAGTCCCACTGGTTTGAAGAGACAGAGATGAGAATCAAGACTAAGATAATTTCAGTATGCAGCACGGAAGACCAGAAAGGAGGGTGTTAGGCAGAAAGAGAACTGTAGAAATCTAGAGAGCTCCCTTGAGTCTGTAGCTGAATACTGAGCTATGCTTATGCATGATGAAACTCTGCAAGTCCCAGCAAACCAAAGGACCAAAGAACGAAAAACAATCTGAGAGTTCTCAGCTCCACAATTCAAATAACTATAGCATGTTTGTGTTTTGACCAGAAAAGTGAAAAAAAATGGTAAAAAAGTCAAACATGTAAAATAGTAGCAACCCTGGAAGGGTCTAGCTTTAATAGTTCAGCTGAACTAGCTAGGACAAAGCTATTCTAGATATCCTTCTAACAAAATTCAAAGGCAAGCTTCAAAAAGTCCAAACTTATCTTCAGCTTAATTGACTCTCAAAAATGTGAAAAAGTGGGAAAATGTGTCCTATAAACAGTGGGAATATCATTCCATAGGAACAGATTAAAAATATTAGAGATAATGGAATTGCAGATAAGGACTTTCAGATAGATATTACAGCTACCTAAGGATTTGAAGGAAAACTTAAACATAATGAAGTGATTTTTTAGTATGTACTTAAAAACACACAATGAAATTTGCAGAAGTAAAAGTTGAAAGAGGAAATTTATGGACCCACAATTATATTTGGGTATTTCAACATTTCACTCTCAGGAACTAAGAAGATAAGGAGGCAAAAAGTTTTGTAACAAAATTGAACAAAACTATTAACAAATTGGCTTAATTAACTTGTGTGAAATACACATAGTGGAATTATTATTCAGTGATACAAATGGAAAAATCTATCAATTCACCCAACATGGATGACATTCAGAAACATCATACTCAATAAAAGTTGTTAGATTCCAAAGAAAGCCCACCAGATTCTCCAATTTATACAAAAGCTAAAAGAGGCAAATTGAAAATACAGTGAAACAAAGGAAAGCAGTGTGGACCTGGGGCCAGGGATTGGGAGTGAGACTGGGTACAAAGAGGCATCTAAGGCATGTGTTTGGGTTGATAGACATGAGCTCTGTCTTTACTGGGTTGTTGTTTATAGAGGCATATATGTGTTTTCAAAACTCATTAAATAATACACTTAAAATCTATGGCATTTTGGGGCTGGGATTGTGGCTCAGGAGTAGAGTGTGTGCAATGGGTTTGATCCTCAGCACCACAGATAAATAAATAAAATAAAGGTATTGTGTTCAACTAGTATTAAAAAAAAGTAAAAAAAAAAACACATGAAATTTTGTTTTATGAAATATGTACCTTGATATAATTAACATAAAAAGTTTAAAATGTTCTAACCAACAAATAAAAAAATAATAATCTGAAATATTTTTCCAAGTTTTACCAAATCAGAGATGATTATGTACTAATATATTAATATTAAAAGTAAACTTAAATTGCAAAGTAACTTGCATGCAAACAGTATATATGCCCTTTGGCCAGGTGCCTTACATTTTGGGCATTTAGACTACATTTGCTATATTATCATTTTCCAACTTGCTTCATTGTGTTAATGAAGCTATTTTAAGATAAGCCACAGGGCAAATGCTGTCTATTTCTTTAAGCTTAGTGACAGGGGAAATAAACATTTCCCACTCTTCTCTTCCTAATGCCAGGCTGCCATCAGTAAGCCCTTTGGTTACTGTCACAGGTAGCAGCCTGTCTTTCCCAATGGTAAGAATGCATTAATCCATCTGATAAAGGGCAGCACAAGGAAGGTGAGCACTGCTCAGAGCTCTTTAATCTGTCATGTTCTATTTTCTTTTACCTTTGAAATGTTCCAGAATCCTCTTTCCAATCTGTCATAGGACAGGCCTAACATCCCACCCTAGAGTTTACATTAACCTGTAATAATATTATGGTGAGGAGTAAAGCCAATCTACAAAAAAAGGTGTTCTTTATGAATTTTTGTATTATTGAGGTCTGAATTCAATTACAAATTTACCTTTTTTGTTGATCATTTTTTTTTTCATATACTTGTTGATTGATTGTATATTTTCTTCTGAGAAATGTCTGCTAGTTTCTTGGGCCACTTGCTGATTGGATGATGATGATGATGATTATTATTATTATTATTATTATTATTATTTTGGTGTTCAGCTTTTTGAGTTCTTTATGTATCATAGAGATTATTGCTTTATCTGATGTGCCAGTGACAAAAGTTTGCTCCCAAGCTATAGGCTCTGTATTCACCTCACTGATTGTTTCTTTTGCTGAGAAGAAGCTAACAATATATAAACTGTGGAACCAACCTAAAATGTTCGCCAGTAGATGAATGGATAAAGAAAAGGTATTATATATACACAATGGAATATTGCTCAGCAATAAAAGAGAATAAAACCATGGCAATTGCAGGTAAATGGGTGGAGTTGGAGAGTGTAATGCTAAGTGAAGTTAGCCAATCCCAAAAACTCAAATGCCAAATGTTTTCTCTGATATAAGGAGGCTGATTCATAGTGGGGTTGGGACGGGGAGCATGGGAAGATTAAACAAACTCTAGATAGGGCAAAGGGAAGGGAGAAGAAGGGAGGGAGTAAGGTGGTAAAAAGATGGTGAAATGAGATGGACATCATTACCCTAAGTACATATTTGAAGATATGAATGGTGTGAATATACTTTGTATACAACCAGAGATATGAAAAATTGTGCTCTATATGTGTAATATGAATTGTAATGCACTCTGCTATCATATATAACAAATTAGAATAAAAAGTTTTTAAAAATGTGGTAAATACTGTTTTTAAATAAATGAATCCTCCAAATACACTTGGAAAGTATAATTTTTCATGTGTGTGCAATCCTCAAACAACAAATTGCATACTTTGGCATATAGATTAGAATTCTTCTTTGAAACCCTATGCTATAAAACCAAGAGAAATTTATATACAACTAATGCAGTGAATTATAAAATTTTAAATCTCCCCTTTCTGGTTAGATATATCTCCAGTAACAATTACACATCACCATCCCTGGTAGCTTCTCAAACTCTATGTAACCTAATTAGCCACGGAAACACACATACAACTATTACTGAAACTGGCAATATTTCTAACTTGTACCTAGAGTGTATGCATTAGCACAGCTGAAATCACATTTTGATTTAACTAATCATTTCTTCTTCATCTCTATCCACAACTTTCATCCATTTACCCCAATAGGATTTACATGGGAAAATCTTTAATTACTGGCGGTAAGGAGTACACATCCCAAAACACTTACATATCAAAAGTATTGATTTTTAAAATATTTTGGCCTATGTCAATCAATCAGTAAGCCTGTGTGCTCAGCATTGCCCATGCTCCCATCATTACCTAGCATTCTTGAGTAGAACACAGGAAAATGTGACCTCTGCCTTCAATTATCTTTTATTTTCCCCCTATGTAAAGAAAAAGATATACATAACAGGCTACTAAATTGTAGTATAATGATAAACACAAAAAGTGGTAATGACTATAAATATCATGTAGCAGGCTGGCTGTGGACAGAGAGAAAAACAGAGATTATAAAAATAATGAAGAGTCTTGGTGCTTATTAACTAATTTCTATGTACTGTGTTATTCAGGATTATTGTCTTATTTGCTACAACAAGTTGTGAAGTCAGTATTATGCTCATTTAGCAGGACGAAGCTGAATCTTAAAGAGATTAAAGCGATTGCCTAAAGCTCAAGTCTAGAAGTTTCAATGGTAGATTAAAATCAATTCCAGATTCCAACAGGCTCTTTCTGATTCTGATGCTGTTAAGGTATTTACCCACATGAAATGTTGATTTTACTTCCATGGGTTTTCTCATCAGTCAGGGAAGAAATGTTAAATGACATAATAGTCTAGTGAAACGAGAAAGACTTGCATTAATGGTATCATTCCAATGTCCAGAAATTTAAGAAAAGGTAGAAATTATAGTCAAGATTTTTAAAAGTCTGAGTAAGCAGAATGAGGTCACAGTTCCAGCAAATGGCCATAATCACAACTGTGAAATAAAGATTGTCAATGTACCCCACATGTATAAACTGTTCAGACTGGAAACTCAGAGGTTATAGCAAAAAAAAAAAAAAAGAATCCTTAGGATAGGGTTGTGATTCAGTAGTAGAGAGCTCGCTTACCATGGATGAGCTGGGTTCTATCCTCAGTACCACATAAAAAAGTAAATAAACAAAATAAAGATATTGTGCCCATCTACAACTAAAAAGATTTTTTTTTAAAAAAAAAAAGAAGAATCCTCTAACCTAAGGACAGTTGTTGGCTTTCTGACAAGAATGTTTTTTTTTTAATTCTGTATCATAATTTTTTATAAGGCAATATTCTGAGAATAAAATTCTCTACAGAATTGATACATACTTGTTAATATACCTTATATAAGTGTTTTTGATGCAAATAATTTTGTCTCTTGAAATTTCAATGTTTGCTTAATTCTTTTTCTAAATGCATTTTCATAAATATTGGTAAGTATATAAAATTTCAATCAACAGTCAAATGTATATTTCTTTCAATCAAAACTATTTATCAGTGAGATATTAATGCCTCCAATTCAATAAATAAGTAATATGCATGTGGATTTTTAATTCTTAAATAATTTAAATTTTAGACTAGAAGAATTATTTGCATCTGAAGTTGTAAGTTGTGTCTCCAAAGATATACATCTGACTTTTGAAATTCATACTTTGATCACAATTTTATGTTCCCTACTTGAGTACCTAAAAACTACAAAAGAGAGAATTATCGAGTGTTTAAAATTAAAAAAAAATTTAAAAACATAAGAGAGAAGTCAGCAAACCAACAGATATAATGATATCAGAAATAAAGAAAAGTTCTCTATTCATTTCCACCAGCTACTTGGAAAAGATAAAGGAAAATTCAAAAAGAATGCTCAAAATGCAATATTATATTAGGAATTTTACTCCTTGTTTAAATTGTTCTTTAATGTTGAACTCTAAAAGCAAAATTCTTCACTCGAGCATTTATCACTGTTATTCAGTTAAACACAGGGCACTTTTACAGAGCACAGATTGGAAGTCTACATAGAAAGCAACATATTTCTGAGACTGTTAACATAAGTAGTTCAAGAATTTGCTCTCAAATGGACCATGTAAAAATCCTGACCTAATATCAAAGCATTTATGAGAACATGAAAAATGAGAGCAGGAATGTCTTAGTAGCCAATATTTTGACATGTTTAGTGAATTTCCTAAAATAAAACATTTCCAGATCCTTTGTATTCCACATAGCCATTATCTAAAAGCCTACCAGGAATATGTCAGAATATTATTAGAATATTATTAATTTGTCATTTTTACTATGGCACAATTATTTCACTGGGAAGTGGATTTGAGTATTTAAATTTTTAGTTAATATGTACAGTTTTCTAAACACTTTCTAACCTTACTTATTTGTATACCAGAATATAAGCTATGGAATTATGTATATAGCTTGTAATCATTGTATAGTTATAACCCATTTAAAAAAAACAGATTTATTTGGTTTATGCACTTACTAATGGATAAAAAGTATGAGATAAACACATAAGAAATAAATATGAGTAGAGTTTAATAGGAAGCAATTCAATTCACATGTGGTATTCACATTTTCTTGCCTGGATTTCAGGCACAGAATTCCCCTCCACGTGTGACTTGCTGTAATTTGAAAGGAGTTGTCAAGGTTCAATTAATATAATTTGGCCATCTCTAGTAGCTTTACCTTCCAAATATGTTGTTACCAATTTTTTTACAGTGTACAAGTCTTGTAAGTGGATAGTTTTGCTCAATGAAAGTTGGAGTCATGAATCATTGGAAGAGTTGAGAGAACTTTTCACTAATCTGGAATTTGTAGGATTCAAGCAACAGGGATTTACTGGGAACTAAAGAAAAGTTTTGATTTGACAAGACACATGACTTAAGCTGAGAAAAATACTTAAACTAATGAATTGAGATGGCTGGATAACAATGCCATAAATCAATCAAGAAGTCCAGATGACATTATAAACCACAGGAATAATGCTCTTGTAGAAAAGTAATGTTTCTTTGGCTTACAAAAACATTCTGAGACTTTGAGAGATTTCAGGGGTAGAAATCCATTCCTAAACATCCAGTGCTATTTATAAAGGTGGGGGGAATTATTTTTGTAGTGTTTATGGTTAAAATTTTCCACATAAGGCAGTAGTTTAAAAATTCCACTTTATAAATTTAAAACATTTAAAAAAATACTCATGAAAAGCTGTATTGCTCAGGGGCGGTTTGACATTGTGGCATTATACTTCCAAATTGTCAGATTAGTTTTACTATAAAGTCATTGAGTGGAACCCCCTGTCACAGGAGCATCTGTTCAACTGAAAATGATATGGAATACCATACAGGATAGATTTGCAAAACTAATGTTCCTTCAAATGACAACAGAGGAAATTGGGAAGAAAATTGTCTACTACCACACAATGGCCCTCCTTGTTTCTTCTATAGACATTTCCCCTCTTATATTTTTCAGTTTAAATGCCATATTTCTTTATTTTTCTTTGTTTTAGAATTATGTTTTTCTTTAATTCCTTCATTAGCTTATTCATACTTTTGTGGTTAAAATAAAACTTGTATTTATTTATTTATTATTTATTTATTTAAAATTTGCCCTATCCTTTTTCAGCAAGAAACTCAGGCACCTTCCACCAATTCATAAAATTATACAAGATTGCATAAATGAAGTGGAGAAAAGAAATGAAAAATAAGGACCAAAAGTTGGGCCAAAGACAAGTCTAAAACTGCTCCCTTCCTTACTATGGTTAAATCACAAACTTGGTTTTAAATCTATTTTGAATCAATATGAAGAGAAAGAGCTAATGGACTAAATCTTATAATTCATAACATTTAACCTAACCACATAGAGCAAGTTATAATAATAGCAAACATCGAATATATTCATCTAAAATGTCAGGTTTCCACTCAATCATCATAATGACACTAGTAGGTAGACACTATAATTATCCCCATTTTACTGATGAAAAAACTGAGGCACAAGAGAGCAAGTAGCATGCTAAAGGTCAGACACATGGATTATTAAAAAGTGACATTGGGGTCTTAATGCAAGTAGTCTGACTTCAAAATCCATGCTCCTAGTTGTACCATCTTAGTTGCTATACCATCTTCAGAAAAATAAAGGTATCCTTTTAAAAACAAAACAACAAAACTTTGTGCTGATCCTCAAAATGACACTGAGTGGTAATGTTCTTACGAAAATCCTGGTCCTGTGGTTGTGGTTCAGTGGCAGAATGCCTGCCTAGCATGTGAGAGACACTGGGTTTGATCCTTACCAACACATAAATAAAGTAAAATAAAATAAAGGCATTATTTTCATCTACAACTACAAAAGAAGAAGAAGAAGAAGGAGAAGGAGAAGGAGAAGGAGAGAAGGAAAAAGGAAGGAAGGAAGGAAGGAAAAGAAAGAAAATCATGAGAGTAAACTCCATAGTAATTTAAAGTTTGGGGTGATATGTAGAAGCTAACTCACAACAATGGAGTTGAGGGGAAAAATAGATATTCAGTAGTTTAGACAAAAGGAGATGAAGGGAAAGGAGGGAAGATAGAAAAAGAAAAATAGAGTGAATCCAAAACAATTTTCCTAAGTACTTATATGAGTACATCATAGTGAATCCTATCATCATGTGCATCTGTAAGAATGGGATCCTAACTAGAATAAGGTATATTCCAGGCTTGTACAATTATATCAAAATTAATTCTACTGTCATGCATAACTAGCATAACTGAAAAACACAATTAAAAATAGAAGCATGTATCACATCTGTAATGGTTAATTTGAATTTGACAACTTGATTGGATTAAAAGATGCTGATAATTAAAAGCTTGAGTGTGTCAATGAGGGTGTGTCTAAGAATGATTCATATGTAAGGTAGTTACCTGGAGACCCTCCCTAAGCATGGTAGCACCATCCGATAGGATGGTGACTTAAATGGAATAAAAACTGGAAGAACAAGGGAACAGCAGCAAATGGCACTCTTCTTGAACAGCTTCTTAATTCCTGCTGTGATTGCTTGAGGATATAAGACTCACTGCTTCACTCTTTCACAGAGGACTCTGCCAGTGATTCTCCAGGGAGTTTCCAGAAGCCTTGGGTGTTGGGCTCAGTTAGCACCTTGATCCCTCTTGTTCTGAGGCTTCAGCCTCTTAGACTGTGCAGCTATTGGTTCCTCCATCTCTCCAGCCTGCAGATGGCCATTGTGGACTATCCAGCTTCTGCTTGTGTAAGCCAATCTAATATATCCCCCTTTTATACTCATATTTCCTGTTCATTTTGTTTCTCTAGAGAACCCTGACCAATACAATATCAAAATGCAAATTTGTGCCATCAACTCTGTGGAAGGCCAATCCCCATCAATGTAGGAAGAAATTATAGCTATGGGGGGGGGGGTCACAGAAGGTGGTGGTATTTGTATCAGCCTGAAGGGATAAGTAGGTTTCTAGAAAGAGTGAGGAAGATGGGGAGAATTTTCTGACAGTATTTTTAAAGCAGGAACTGAAACTAGGCCTTTTGGTTACTTGAGAGGCTGAGGCTGAAACAGGAGGATCCCAAGTATAAGGTCAACTTCATCAGCTTAGAAAGACCCCCAAAATAAAGCAAAAAAGGCTGATGATTTAGTGGTAGAACACTGCTGGGTTCAATTGCCAGCAATAGGTGAAAGAAAAAATAATAATAACTGCGTGCAATGGATGGGCCAAAACCATGTGGAAACCAGGACAGGGATTTAAGTGCTTTATAAAATCAATCAGTTAATCCACAAACTATTACACAAATGATATATATATAGATATATATATATATACTCTGGAAGGGGCATGAGAGGCAGAATTACCAGAAATTCTCAAGCCTCTATAAAAATATTGATTCCCAGGTTCTGTCAAATCTAGTCTTCCACAAGAAAGGGATCCTAATTAAAATAAGATATAATCTGCGCACGTATAATTTTATCAAAAAAGGATTCTACTGTCATGCATAACTAAAAAAAATAAATAGAAAATTGAGTCTGATTCTCTAAGTGAAATCTGAGGATTTGAAAAATTCAAGTCATTCTCATGACATGTATAAGTCAAGGAACTTAACATTGGTATTTGAAATTGCAATAAAATTCCTCTGGTCTATGTAACTCACCACAAAAGCCTTGGAAAACAGGCTGTGACTGTTAACGTGTTTTCAAACAGTAAATTCTCTAATAAAGGGATAATATTTCATTTAACTTGCTTTATATACTTTATATTCAGTTTTATGCCATATTTGCTTAACTATAAGGAAATATTTCATCACCTTTTCAAAGCACTCACTTATAAAAATATGACCAATAGAACCAAAATATGGCTGCCTATATTCATTCTATTTTAAGAAAAATCATTGTGTAAATGTGTTTAGTTTTTAAGAGGTACATTTTATGAATGCCTATCTTTAAATACATGGCAATTGTATATAGTTTGCATTGAATCTCAGAGAAAGGAATCTTGAGAGTCTTTAGATCTTAGGAAATCATCTAAAACTGAGAGACCACACTATTTCATTGCTGGGAACCTGATTAGCCAGGGGTCTGTAAAATAGCAATCACAATCTAGATATCATTCAATTTGTCTAACAAATTTGTCTACCTGTTGAATTTTCTCAAGTAAACATCAACTGAGTCCAATTGGTCCACAAGAACATGTTCCCATTCACTCACTTCTAGAGAACAGACTCACAGACCTAGCTATACCCATATTTTTCCCCCTATCTTAGGCTGTGGTGAAAATATGAAAGCAAACAATATTTTCCAGCTTATGTCTGTCTCCCAATGTGCTCAAGAAGGAAAAGACAATGACACATAAAATTGAGCAAGTTATTTAGAGGAAGGAATTTGTGGGCTCATAAAACTAGCAGAATAAGATTTCCCTTTGGTATTCTGAATACTTTTGCCAGTTTCCCTTTCAGACAGTATTAACAAAGAGCTGGCTTTCTTAGAATGGGAATACTAGGCAATAGACTTGGTCCAGAGATGTGTTACTCAATTAACAGGTTTGAAAGAAATGATTAATAGTACTTTATATGAGAAATTATTAAGAAAATCAGACTCAGTTCTCATCAAAGAAAACTTTAAATGGAAACTAAATGATCAGATGAAGGAGTGAATGGATGAATGTGGGTGGATGCATGGATGGATGGATGGATGGATACATAGATAGATATGAGTTTAGAACTAAATGAAACTGTTCACCTTTGTAATTACTAGTTTAAACTCACAAAATAAGTAACACTGTTTGCTGATAATATTTTCAATATGTACAATCAAAATTTTTAAGGTTTTAAAATTTATTTCTTTTTCTCCAAATACTGATTCATATTTATCCTGTTTATTTTTCTCTGTTGTTCACTAATTATCCCTAAATGTGTTTGTTAATTTACACAAAAATTGAGGACCAAGTGATTTTGGTTTATTTCATTGATATATTTTCACAGATCTGCATTCATTAATCCTTCTTAAATACAACAAGCTAATATGTTGTGTCCATGTTTTCTTCCTCCTTTGGAAATCATTCAGGATGTTGCCAGGCATATAGTAAATGTTTAAAGAAAACTTGCTAAATTAAACCAACTACTGTCCACACTGCACATAAATTGCAGCCTTAAGAGAAGCAGTGTGTAAAAGCATACTTTGTAATGACCCCATTCAGCTGGACAGATGAAAGTCTGGGATGTAGCCTTTCAGGGACTTGATCCATCTGCCACCAGTCACTTGTGGGAAGAGGCTTCTGTTTCTTGTCAGCCAGCAATAGGAAGCACAGCAGGATTTAGTAGCTGCTGAAGTACCAAGAAAAGGGCACAGCACACACCATTCATGTCAACTCCGTTATGAGGTCTTGGCTTCCTTATCCTTCCGATCTGACAAATAAACATTCTCTATGATGTTTTGCCTCAGACAATACCTCACTTACTAAGTCAGAAAAAAAATATGCTTCCTTAGAAAGAAATTCAATTAACCCACTTATGAAAGAAATTCAATTAACCCACTTATGATTAATAAAATGTATATAATTTATATTTTCACTCACACAGGCTGTCTATAAATTGAGAAAGTTTTTGGCTTGTTCCAATTTCTCCTCTACCACCACATATGGTTATGGGACACAGTCAGGCAAAGTGGGTTGTTAAGTAATATTGCTGAGATATTATTTCAATTTTTAACTTCACATTCTGTATATTAATATGTCAAAGTGAAAGACAGATGGTAGAAACTTCAGTTAAAGTGCAAATGTGATTAGTGCTTATCAAAAAGAAAATAAAATACTTAAGACAGTTATGATTCGCCATTTGATCCATTGCTTTAGATCTGCCAGAATGGAAAATCCTTGTCAATGGACAGGTAATTTGGAAGTATGGAGCTTGTGTTGATTTGGCCTTGTTTTGCTAACTTTCAGAGAAATTCCTTTGTTTGACCTCTTGTATCTTCCTCTTCTGATTTGAGGTGTGAAATAGAAAAGTAATTTGATGTACGGCCACTGAAGTCATAGCAGTACTATTTCAAAATTTTAAAAAGCAGACCAGGAATGTTCCATTGAAGAGAATTTCAACAGTAAAATTTTCTTGGTAAAGAGGTGAACTTAGCCAGTTAACAGAACTGCAGAAAGGGAAGGGTGTTGAGGAGAGTTGGTGGTTGAGAGAAGCATCATTCCTCAGTCACTGAACTTCCAATGAAGAGGGAAAACTATAGTAAAAGACTCTGCTGTGCACTAGAGAACTCTCAGGAGGCTACACATTTCATTTTCTATCATGACTTATCTTTTTTTAATATCAAGACTAAATACCCTGCTTTTGAGGAAAAAATTAAGAAAAATGGGGAGATAGGTAAGAAAATTTTGTTGTTGTTTTGATGAAAAATTAAGAAAACTGGGGAAATAGGTAAGAAAATTTTGTTGTTGTTGTTGTTATTTGTTTTTTCAAATTGAATTAAAATTTGGTTTATTTTTAAAGTTTGAAAGAATAAGTTTTATACTTTAGAAGATGGTTATAGTTTGAATCCGGACTATAACTCCAAAGCTCATGTGTTAAAGATTGCTCCCTAATATAGCAATGTCCAAGGGGAGACTTTTAGGAAATGATTGGATCATGAAGACTTTAATCTCATCAGTAGATTAGTCCATTTGATTAATAATTGTGCTACTCAGAGGTGGTGAAAATTTTAGGCAGGTGGGCATTTTTGGAGGAAGTAGGTTACTGGGACCATGCCCTTGGGGACTATATCTTATCCTTACTCAGGCCTTTCTGCTTCATAGTTGTCATGAGGTGAACAGCTTTCCTCTGGCACGCCTTTCTACCATAATATTTGACCTCACTTCAGGCTCAAAGCAGTGGAGCAAGTTGACATCAACTAAAATCTGTTTAAACCATGAGCCAAAATATATATACTATTCCTCCTCCAGATTGTTTGTGTTAGACGTTGTGGTCATAGCAATGACAAATCGTCACACATGAAGTTTTCCCTTATATGATGTGATTCAAGCTATTGGCTTTGTGAAGAACCTCTAATGAAAAGATGGATGTGTATGTAATTTGAATAAAGAGAAGAACAAGCATGGTAGTGTTCCCATGATCAGTTAAACTTCAGTCACTTAAATATCAGTTTGATCACTTTCTCTTTCTGTAATTCCATGTGTTTAAATGGTCTTCTATGTTTAAATGGTTCAAATAAGAGAAAGGGCTTTTGTGTACTATACACAGTATTAGGATTTGGAATGAATGCTCTAATTTTCTTTGATGATTGTCCAAGCTTCGCTGAGTAAATGATAACAAATTATTCAGTAGCTGCTGGAATAAATTTATATAAAAGACATTTCCTAGAGACAATTATAGGACGACTTCACTAAGCTCCTATACCCAGTTTTCTTTCCTTTATATCCTTATATCACAACTTTGGGCTGGCCCTCAGTGCTCTTTCTTAAACTCCTACATGTCCTCTCCTTGATTTCTTTTTTTTTTCAGAAAGTATTTTAATAACATACCCACATTTTTAATGAAGCCTTATACACAGCTCAATAATAAGTAATGCATTATTAATATAATAAACAAATGCTTCACATTTATAAGCTACTCAAACCTTGCCAGTCATGGGTGACAATTCCAAATTTCATTTCGGTTACACAGCATCAATAAAATTCCAAGTCACACAGATTCAGATTAAATAGTTCAATTACATATAACATATTCTTCAACAGCTACACAACACAAATTCTTATCAGCACATGGAACTTTCTCCAAAATAGATAAGATAGAACACAAAAAAAGTCTCAACAAATTTGAAAAATCCAAAGTTGAGTAACTTTCTCAACCACAATGCAATAAAACTAGAAATCAATAATAAGAAGAATTTTAAAAACTATGAAAATATGTAGAATTAAATAAGTTCCTTTTTGAAAATCAATGGATCAAGGAGTGACTGAAGAATAAAGTTGGGCAGGGGTTGTGGCTTAGTGCTGGAGTGCTCGCCCAGCATGTGTGGGGCACTGGATTCAATCCTCAGTACCACATAAAAATAAATAAAATAAATATATTTTGTCCATCTACAGCTTACATATATATAGTTAAAATTTTCATATATATGTATATATTTTTCATATATATGTGTATAAAATTTTCATATATATGTATATGTATATATATAAAGTTAAAAATTTCTTGAAATAAATGAAAAATAAACATGTTATTATAGGAAGTATGAAATGAGTGTGAAAAATTCAGAAGCATATTTCTTTTCTAAAGGCAATCTCTTTAAGTTGAATTTTTAAAAAATTGGTGTGGAGACATATAAATTAATTAATAAAATCAGTATAAAAGTAGGAAATATTTATTTCACTGTGAATTTATAAATGTTGACTAATTTTATTCTTCATAGCAGTACATGGTTTTGTAAATATCTTAAACTTACTAAATTTGTCTCCTTAATATCATCTTGTATTGATGTGAAAGATTTATAATGAATCAAAAAGATAATTTGCTTATCATCTATCTCCTAATTTTATGAAATACTTTATAACCAGCACACACACCAAATAAAGAAAGAAAAGAAAAGAAAAAAATGAGTTTTAAACTCTATATGCCAGAAAGATAAAATTTTTTGAAGTTATTAAAAACTTAAAAATTATAATGTCCTCATTAAAGTATACTATAGTAGACTTATTTTCTTTTATATAATTCAAACATTTCATCTCCTGTACTGAAATCAAGTTAGGATGGAGTAGACATAGAAACCAACTCAAGTTAAATAGGATGATGTATGTAAAATACAAAGAATATGCCCTCACTAAATGTGAAAGCTTTTTATAATAACTGCTAGATTTTATGATACTAGCAATTTAGAGAAGTTCTAGTAATGAATTAACTTATCAAAGATTCAAACCTTAATTCTTTTAAAGGATGGTATTTTTAAATGAAAATACTCCATTTGCAGTAAGCTATTATCAAAATTCTTTTTCTTGCAGTACTGGGAATGGTACCCAGTGCCTCACATAGCATTTTACAACTGAGCTACACCCCAAGCCCTAAATCTTGGCATCGTTTGTCTCCCCCAAATCAGATGATGAATAAATCTCTCTCTCTCTCTCTCTCTCTCTCTCTCTCTCTCACACACACACACACACACACACACACACACACACACACACTGTTCATTTTTAAAACATGTGTCCAAAAAGAAAACATTTCAAGGATCTTGAAAACCTGTGAAAAAAAAACTTTAAGAATTACAGTTTTAAATACCAATAGAAGTAAAGATTCTCCTTGACTTTGCAAAAAAACTGTGGACAGCTAACCTCTTGTTGCCTCAACATAAAATCTTTTAGCATCTTCTCATCATTTCAGATATAAGCTAAACATTCTTATCAATTAATTTGAGGATTTATTGTTGAACATGCTCATAAGTATTAAGAAGCCAAGCATTGTTAGACCATATTTATTCTAGCCAATGAAAGAGATAGTCAATTACACATTCCAAAGCACAGAGTACCAATCTGCAACAGCTGTGAGTTTGTGTCCTGCCTGCAAGGGCCTTAGATCTCAACATCCTCAAATCTGCCTCAGAAAAATATACATCTATTTATTTTAAAGCTTCAGGCAAAGGTAATAAAAGGAAGAATACTGATATCATTAGAACTACTGGTGTCATAAAGCTAAAGATAAAAGGGAATAGCAAAAGTGAGAAAGAAGCATGAAGACAGACATTGGATATTATCCTGGGATTTGAGCTTGCTTTCTTAGCTTTATCTACTCCACATGGGATTCAGACTTCCCACACCACACCCCAGTTATGGCAGTTGCACAGTAGCCAGGGATACAGTTAGAAAGGGTCTGAGCTCTTTGTAATGTGGCCTGCTTTTGAATTCTCTGCTGTTGTACTGTGGTCTTTTAGTGACTTCATCTCTGAAGCCATAGTCTCAGTCTTCTTATCTATGGAATATGTTTCATAAGTATATTATGAAGATTTTTGTGAAGTTTACATTGAGATTGTTTGCTTAAAGGTGTTCACATTCTTGGAGGGTGAGAGCACATACATGAGAGAAACAAACCGTGAAGGCTGAAACCTACAGCACTCAAACATTTCAAGGTCAAGAAAATCCAGAGCACCCAGCAAGGGAGCCTAAACAGAAGGGCACAAAGACAAAGAAGCAGAGATGTCTTATCCTGCAAACCAAGTGAAAGTGCTTCAGGAGTAAAGAGGTGAGCAGCTACCATCAAGTTGAGGAGGTCAAGATGCCAGACAGTCACCATTATTTGAAAAGTTTTATTAAAAGAGTGAATAGCAATAGTGAAAAGGAAAGCTGGGATAGGGGATTTTTTTTTCATGTGTAAAATATCATAGTATGCTTTGTGTTCAATATCTCTTAGGGTGTAGTAAATTGGGAATTTGGAATTAAACTGATACTGATTTTAACAAGATTTATAGTAAAAAAAAGAGTAAGAGAGAGAGTTGATGATTCTATGAGTGAATAACTTTAGTAATATACAAGTAGAATGATTTCCCTTATAGAAATGATGGGTCATTTACTGTATAAGGAAAAGAGACAGAGAACATGGTTATGCACAGGCAGGCACAGCAGGTTGGTAGATTTAGCACTTGATGGATGAGAACTTCTTGCTTAATTAATTTTTTAATTGTAAAAATAAGAATTTAGTTAATTAGTTAAGACTGAGAGGGGGAGCATGGGAGGAATAGACGAACTCTAGATAGGGCAGAGGGGTGGGAGGGGAAAGGAGGGGGCAGGGGGTTAGCAATGATGGTAAAATATGATGAACTTCATTTTCAAAAGTACATGTATAAAGACACAAATTGGTGTGAATATAATTTATATAACCCAGAGATATGAAAAATTGTGCTCTATATGTGTAATATGAGTTATAATGCATTCCACTGTCATTTATTTTTAAAAAATCAATTTAAAAAGGAAAAAAAAGACTGAGAGAAGATGAGGGAGAAACAATGGATTGAGGACAGAAAAAATGGAATTTTTAAACATGTAATAGAATTAGTGTCAATTCTAAAATTTGAATAGATATTTGTGGACTTAAATATCTATTGAGAATTTAAAGTGAACTCCATCTGCATGAAGAGTATGCTTTTCTCCAGTCACAGGAATAAGCCAAATGGCTAAGATTTTATCTGGACTGAAATTTTACCATGCCACATTAATGGAGGAAAAGAAAAGTAAGGGGGTATCCTGGAATGATTAAGTTATGAAATACCAAGTCTTAAGATGGTGAACCCAAATGAGGATATAAAGAGATGATAGATTTTTTTAAAATAGGTCAATAAACTAAATCTGAGGCATGTTATTACACTATTAAAATAGGAGTATTAGAGGAAGTAAAATTGAAAACTAGGAGATGAATGTCCCAGAATAAAAGGCTTAAAATTGAGTATTTGCAAGTAATTCTATTGCCATGCCCAAGAAGATATAGTAAGACCCTAAGAGTGGAAGTGAGATAAGAGGAAAAGATGATTGAATGTAAGAAGGTCAAGGGGTTGAAATGTTAGGATGGGATGTGGGTCATACAAATTGATGAGAAGTCACCAAAATAATGATAAAACATGATGAAAAGAAGAGAGTGAATAGAAATCAAATATCTTCAGTAAATGATATAGAATAAATGAAAGCATTGGTACAAGGCAGCAATAAGTAGGAGGAGTGTGTAGTTTATTCTGATGGTATGTACCTGAAGGAGTCAGAGGTTTTCAAGAGTGGGGAGGAATATGGTCTGGAATTAACAAAGATGAGCAAGAAGGACATCTGCATTAGTTTTATACTGCTTTTGTAACAAATCCCCATACATTTAATGACTTGAAGCAAACATTATTTTACAGTTCTGAAGTCTGAAATGTATTTAACTGGTTAAAATAAAGGTGTCAGAAGGACAGTATTCCTTCTGGGGGCTCCAAGATAAAATATATTTCCTTGATCTTTCAGTTTCTGCAGGCTGTCCACACTCCTCTGCTCATTATTTCTTCTTCTGTCTTCAAAACTTCTGTCTTCTTCAAATTTCTCCTTGACTTTGACCTTCCTATATCCCTTTTATAAGTATCCATGTGATTGTCATGGATTCACCTAGATAATGCAACATCCTCTTGATTTTTAACCTAATCTCATCTGCAAAGTCCCTTGTGCATGCACAGAAATATACTCTCAGGTATTACAATTTAGACGTAGGCATTTTTTTGGAGGGGTGGACAGGCAGACAATTATTCTGCCCACAAGAATATCTCTCCTATTCCAGGTATTAAGAAAGGGAAAGCTGTTCAGTGGCCCCCAAGAGAATTTAGTACAAAAAACAGAAGAACATTTTCTAAAAAGGGTTTGCTCATTTTAGAGTATGAGATCTAGTAGGTTCAATGGAGGGATTTAGAAATTGGGAAGGAATAGGATAGGGTCAGATAAGGAGATACAGAGAGCCAAAATTTTGCATCATGGGGGTAAACCTGGAAGACTGATGATTCTGGCATTAACTGAGAGGGAAATGGATGCAAGACACAAAGGAATTTTCTTCTGAGGAAAATGTGATAACTTAATTATGATTACGGATAACTTACTGGAGTTTGTCCGTTTTTCAGCTTTTAGTGATGGAATTGGTAGTGTCGTGGGTTGGGGAAGATAGCAAGACTGGAAGTCTTTCCTGCAGCACACACTGGCCAAATATCTTCCTTAAAGTGTGTGTTTTTCCCTGTCTGTTCCATGTCTTTAAATTACTCTCTAATACTGGTAATTGTTATAAGTAGAAAATGGATTTTTTTAAAAAAAATTTGATAGTTGTATAAAGTGAGTATGGATGAGTTGATAAACATAGGACATTTACTTCTTGGCATATGTCTATAATTCAGTTGACCATATCTTACTAATTTTGTCCAAAAAAAAATTTAGTAGATCCTGCTGCATTTATCTTTGCCTACTCTTCTTTACCCTGCTATGAGGAAAAAAAAAACCCACAAGACACCTTGTTTTAGCAAGACGATCTGTAGTGACAATTATGAGAATGTCATATTCCACTGGGGATCCTCTGTGTGATCCTTTCCTTCCTATAAAATGAACATCATAATAGAGGCCACCTCACGATTGTTGGGGTGTTGCCTAAAATAACAATGTGTCTAGTACAAGTGTGATGGTTCATATTTTTAGACTCATTACTGTTTTTGTTCCAGTAAGTTTATCAAATCCTACTTTGAGTCATGAATCCTATAAATTATTTGTAATAAGTTTTAAAATACTCAAAACAAGATGAATGTAACGTCTAAGATTTGACTCAAGAATTCCTCTTAAATAGGAAACTATTCTTCATAAATGACTGGATTATAGAAGATGAGACCCAGAGGGCATTTGTGTGAACCCCTTAATCAATTAATTCCTGAATACTCATACATTCATTGAATGCTTACTATTAGACATTAAAACTATAGCAATAAACAAAACAGGCAAAGACACTGGGGAGACACACTGTAATTTCAAGAGATGACAAGAGCTTAAAACAGGGTAACAATCTAGAGAACAATGGGTTTGAATGGGGGCCTAAGGTAGGTAGGATGGTCACAGAAGACATCTTTGAAAAGGGGAAATTTAAAAAGAGACTCAAATGATCTAGGACAGCTGGAGGAGAGAATTCCAAGCCAAGCAAAGAGAAGAGCAAATGCAAAGCCTCTAGTTTGGGAATGAACTTGGCATGTCTACAAGGCAGTAGAGCCCAGATCTTAGGGCATGGAGGAAGGAGAAGCGTGTTAAGTCCTTTGGATTTTGTTCTAATACCAACTCTCTCTGGTAACCACAAAAGAGTGGCTAAGCTATTTTGAATGAGATAATAAAACAGTTTATTTAAATTAATGAATGTTTTAATAGTTAATTTAAAATAATGCATTTAAAAGTTCAAATAACCAATACTTAAGTAGAACACTGAAAGGAAAACCATTCCTTTTTATTCAACACCTCTTGCTAAAAGGAACTGCTATGATAATTTTAGAATACTTTTTATATCTTTCTAGTTAAAAATGTTTATCTATTTCCAAAAGTGGGAACATACCACACTCATCACTTTGCCCCTTGATTTTTTTTTTCCCCACTGTATGATATGTCTTAGGATCTTTTCCTCGTAAGAATGTACAGATTTTCATTTATTTTAAATGGCTGACCAATATAAAGCTGTGTGATATATTTAATTATGCCCTTCATTAAGAAACCTAATTATTTTTTATTTCCACTTTTATAAACAATACTATTATCTTGCGGGCTGGGGTTATGGCTCGGTGGTAGAGCACTTGCCTAGCATGTGAGGCCCTGGATTCGATTCTCAGCATCACATATAAATAAAATAAGTAAATAAATAAAGGTCCACCAACAACTAAAAAAAATAAATAAACAAATAAATACTATTATCTATATCTGTGTGTTTATGTATGTGTGTGTATATTTAATTTACTATATTAAATTCATTAAACAAGTAAACTAACCCATTCCTTAGCACAATTACAGAGGGCATGAAGGGTCAGTGGAAATGTTTATTTAGAAGGGTGGCTGAAGGAATTTGTGTGACCTTCTACTAAACATGAAGTTTTGTCTTGTGGGGTTTTGTTTTTATTTTGCGGCAATGTAAATGCTTCTTTCATGTTGAATCTCCTCTTGTCCTAATCTTCTCAAAACTTCTTTATACTTATAAATATTTCATCAGAGTGGACTACATTTTTTCTTTGAAAACCTTTTGTTAAATGTCAGATTCTAGCCCGACATGGTGGCCCACAACTGTCAGGTAGCAACTTGGGAGGCTGAGGCAGAAGAATTGCAAGTTCAAAGCCAGCCTCAGCAATTTAGCAAGGCCCAAAGTAATTTAGTGAGATTCTGTCTCAAAATAAAAAAATAAATTAAAAGGGCTGGGGATGTAGATCCACAGTTGACCAGCCCTCGGTTCAAAATGTGGTACCAAAAAAAAAAAAAAAGAATCTAAATCTGGAATGACATAGTGGACACAAGAGGCAAGAAACAAAGAAGTATAGAAATAAGAAGCTGGAGGAAGACTAACTATCACAACTCCAGATACCTAGATTTTACTAATATTTTGAAATGGGTTTGTCTTTTCACAAGGCAGGTATCATGATGTAATCAGTCTTATCTAGATTCCTCAAGGAGGATAAGATGGCCCCAGCTGACATCTGGGTTACATATTTAATGTCCAAACATCCATGGAGGGGGAGTCAGTCAAACTAACTCTTCTGATTTCAAGTAAACAAAATAACCAATTGGTAGACTGATTGCTGTACTTGTTTTGTATTTCTATATACACAGCCACATGCCAGTGATCAAAAAAAAAAAAAAGCATCATCTTCAAATTCAGAGCAAAGCACAGTCATGTCTCTCATTCATAACAATCTGTGCTGTGAAGAATGATGTATCTACTAAAGTCTCTCTCACTCCCCATTTTCCCAAAGTACAGAAAACCAAAACAAAACAACTTCCATAAAAGGGCAAATAATATGAACAAAACCTCATTCATAACATTGGCCTTTTGTTTTTCTTCCCTTTGTCAATAGTGTGAAATTCTATTATTCACTATTATTTCCATAATAGCTTTGGCTGAGAAAAAAAAGAAAAAAAAAAAAGAAAAGAAGCCCATGGTCATGTTTTTACTGCTCTGGCAAGTGTTTAAGAATGGGAGCAATACCATCATATTAATTTTAAAAAATTGGTGTCTCTATATGTTTTCTAATCATACATGTTCTCATTTACTTTATTTAAATTAATCCTATTTAGCTATCCAAAAAATGAAGCAATTGGGGCTGTAGTTGTAGCTCAGTGGTAGAATGTTTTCCTACCATCTGTGAGAACTGGGTTTGATCCTCAGCACCACATAAAATATTAAATTAAATAAAGGAATTGTGTCCATCTACAATTTAAAAAATTAAATGGGCTAATTGTTATCCATTCCTTTAATAAATAGCTTGGAACTACATTTAATAACATTTCTTTATTTCTGCTTGGGGAACAAAAGTTATTTCACACCCATTTTGTATGTGTGTATCTCTGTACACACACATATATACACACACATTGAGAGGTAAAAATAAACTGGCTGGTTTCCTCTACTTAGTTATAGTTTTCATATTTCTGTATTATTTTGGAAACTGAGATCTTAACAGATTACATGGATGTTAAGCTAAAATCTAGATTTTCAAAGTAAATTATAAAATCTACTCCTAAAGATATCCTGTAATCATTATTATTGATCTAGTATTGTACAGCTTTCTTAATTTAGTACTACTCCAAAACAGAAAAATGACTACTTTTTTTTTTCAGGTTTTTACTGGCTTAAGATTGTAAAATTAATTTCAGGTTTTATTACTTTCTTTCTATATCCAATCAGTTTTCTAAAACCCCTCTCTACGTGGTTGTGTCTCTTGCTGCTTTGTAATCTCCTCTTGTCTTCAATCATTGCTGATCTTCAGGGTAAGCTGAGTGCTCTTCTGAGCTGTTATGTGTTTGCCTCCAGCATCCTTCATTTCCTTCCACGCCTTCAATTACTGTCTGTTTGAAATTTATATTTTCTCCCGAATTGCAAATTGTGTATGTCCATTAGAAATAACCACTTAAGAGTTTCCACAGACATCTCAAAGTCAACAAGAAGAAATGACCTCAAGAAGCCCTTTTCACCGAAAACTGGCTCTTCCCTCTTGTTTCTCATCTTAGTGGCAGCACCGCCCACCTATCCAATAGTTTCAGCATCTTCTCTCTTCTCTCATTCCACATATCCAATCACCAAGTCCAGTTTAATTTACACCTAAACACGTGTTGGCTCCCTGGAGTTCCTTCTGTCTTCATTGTTTCTCACATAATTAGATAGCCACTTCTCTCAACTGGGCCACAATCTAAGTGGAGGGGACCCCTGGAGTTGTAGATTAGGCAACTTGTGGAGCCTGCTGTGGTTTGAATGGTTGTCTCCTCCCAAGGTCACAATGAAATTTGTCATTACAATAATATTAGGAGGTGGGGCCTTTAAGGATTTAAGGGTAATTAGGCCAGAGGGCTTTATCCTTAGAGGTGGCCTTGGTGATGTTATAAAATTTCAAGTTCACAGCAGAAAGGCACTCTACATATGCCATCACTTTCACTGTCTATAAAACTGTGAGCTAATGAACCACTGTTCATTATGAATTTCCCAGTCTCAGGTATTCCATTATAGCAACATAGGAGGGCTCTGTCTCTGTCTCCCATCCTCTTGCCCTCCTCCTCTCAAACTCTATTCTCCAGCATATTAAACAACTCTTTATTCCTTGAGAATTTCATATTCAGATAAACTGTACTCTTTGCCTACATTTTATGTTCTATTACAGACCTTTACATTTATTTACTACACAAACACACATGCACCCAAATTCTTTGAGGTAAAATTGGCTTTGAGATACAATTCATTCTCAATTCTAGAGTCACTAACAAGGCCAGATTTGGTATCTCTCCAATATGATACCCAAACTTCTATTACTTTCTAATCACAGAAGTTATATTTTATTGTAATTATTCATTGTTTTAGTCTGCTTGGGTTGCTATAACATACCATAAATGAGGTAGATTAAACAACAGAAAGTTAGTTTGCATAATTCTGGAGACTAAAAGGCCATGATCAAGGTGCTGGAAGGTTCAATTCTGGAGAAAGTTCTGCTTTCTGATTCATAGATGAAACTTTCTCCCTCACATGGTGGAAGACCCCTGGGATCTCTCTTAGGTTGCTTTTGTACAGGTACTGTATTAGTCTCACATTACTATAATAGAATACTCAGGGCAATTAAGTCATAAAGACAAAATGTTAATCTAGCTCACAGATTGGAGTTTCATACTGCAAAATAAGAGGGACATGGGACCATTTTGGGGGGCACCTGGAAAGGGTAGCACATCATGGTGAGATCTTGAGACAAGAAGCAGAAAGACTGAGATGAAGAGACTGAAGTCCCACACTTCCTTTGAATGGCATGCCTTCGGTGACCTAAGAACTTCCATAGGGTCTTACTTCTTAAAGGTTCATGGCATCTTCCAATAGCACTACCTTAGGAATCAAGCCTTTTACATACAAACCTTTGAGAGACACTCATCTAAACTGATAGGCCTAATCCTACCTTGGGCACTAGGAGTTCAACCTGTGACTTTGGGAAGGAGAGAAACATTCAGAGCCTGGTGCTCAGTTCCCTAATTATGTTCTCCAGTGACATCAAGGATGCATGTTATTGTGTCACTGTCTTCAGCATTTATCACAATTAGCAAAACAAACATTTAAGAAACATGTCCTAAGTGAAAGCATGAAGGAGCAATCAACTACCATAGGCTAACGTTTCAGGCAAAGTCATGATAAGGCAAGTTCCATAACTTTCTCCAAAGGATTGTGCTAAAGCAGGGGACGCTTGTAGAGTTAATGTCCTTATTACTATTCCATTTGTAAGGTAAGATGTAGCGCTCATTCTTTATTCCCCCAAACTCAGAATTATTAAAAGTGCCTCGGAAAGTACAAATGTTCAAGGAAAGAATAGTTTCCAATGATATGCCATTTCTTAAGTTCATTTTTTGGAATGACAGCTAAGCTCTTAGCTGAACACAGCCAAACAACTCCCAAGGACATAACTAAAAACAGTCAGGTTGCCAGTAAATTGTTCTCCAAAACAATGATTATTAGGACAACAAAATCATGTAAATAGAAATGGAAAAGGCATGACAGGTCATCTAATCTCCCCCGTGAGGATACTGCCTTAAATGCTGGCCTCAGTACTCACCAGGGTGAAATTTAAGTACAATCAGTGATGTAAATCCCACTTTCACCCACGGGAGGCTGTTGTGCAAACCAAACATTTTCATTGCTTCTGCTTAGAAGAAATATTTAAAAATATGCCTTTTCTTGGATGAGTGCATTTTACTCCAGCTACATAGTATCTCATAATTCTGTCTTTTCAGATTTGTTTGATAAATAAAAATAAATTGTAATAAAGTCTTGGAGCTGGAGTTTCATTTAACTCTGAGTTGAATTTGAGTAGCAAATTTACTCTTTCTATTTAAAGATGTAGCTACTAGAAAGAAATTTCCTTCTCTTCTACATTAGATATATATTTTTTTATTTCATTCTATCAGTGCTTAAAAATTGGAAAGGGTACTGGGAGTGGTGGCACATACCTATAATCCCAGAGACTCAGAACACTAGGCAAAAGGATCTCAAATGTGAGGCCAGACTGGCCAACTTAACAAGACCCTGTAGCAAAATAAAAAATAAAAGGTCTGGGAATGTAGCTGCTTGGGGAAGCACTCCTGAATTCAATCCCCAGGACCACTAAATAAATAAACACCCAAATAAACACATAAATAAGTGAAATCGGAATGGGAAAACAGTTGGGATATGTTATTTCAGTGGGTTAAATCCTAGTAAAGTAAACTTTATGAGACCTTTGCAGAGATACAAAAAAAAAATTAATGGAATATTGATTGCTTAAATAAATTGTCTGCTTGGGATGGGATATTTTTTGGATTATCTTGAATGCTAGATAATTTATTTCTGTTTATTACCATTTTAATCTTACTTTTTAGTAGAATTTTACCTATACCATTTCAATATATACCCTTTCACTAATTATTTAAAGATTAGCTGTATTTCATGCTACCATGCTATTTTTCACTTAAAATATGAGCTGATTCATATTTTAACTTAATTATGTTTTATGTATATTTATGTCATCAAATTAATTGCTTATTTTCCCTAATTGCACAAACTTAAAACATTCTATATAACTGCAAAATATCTTGCAGTACACATTTTTGAGAAGTCTCCACTTTTAATTATCAATCAATAGATAATTTTCTTTGTTAATAAAAGACCCTGACTTTCAGTGCTATTTTGTCTTAGCTTCCTGCCTCCTATCTATCTGTACTATATTGTATTTTCAATCTATTGCATTTGATGCTGACCTATTGTTATTATGAAATCTGTTTAATTTGAACAAACACAGAGAGATTATAAGCCTAAATTTATAAAAGCTATAAAAGTAGTTTTTTTATTTAATATACTTCTAATAGAGATATTATTGAGCTTATTTTTTTTAAAAAAATATATTTATTTATTTATATGGGGTGTCGAGAATCAAGCCCAGTGTTTCATACATGCTAAGCAAGTGCTCTTCCACTGAGTTACAACCCCAGTCCTGAAATTATTTTAATAAACAGGTATTTAGTATTTAAAATAGTTTGTCTTTTTAGGCACCAGCTGTATGCACAACTTTTGCACAATGAATATTTTTAAAGATTAATTTATGTCAAACTAATGAATTCTAAATTAAACATTGATTTAATGAAATCTTATAGTTAGTTCTAATTGCTTTCTTTGGTATTATTTAGGTACTCTTGAAAATATTTCTACTTCAAAATTATTGAGAAAAAAATTTTCTTCAGCAACCAAGAGGGATTGATAAAACTTACCATTGTGAAAACCTGCTACAGTGATCCTCCAACTGGATACACTGCCATTATTTTTTTTATGATCTTTCAGCCAGGTCCCAATCCATGTGATTCTGTTCTCATCCAAGGCAATTATAATTAATTTTTGAGTAAAAGTTCATGATCCACTGTTTCAAATGCTTCACTGGAGTCCAGAAACATGACATTGGTGTATTCTCTTCATCCAATTAGTTTTGTAACTCTATCAAACAAGCCTGTTACGGTCTGGCATGATTTGTTCATTATGGACCATGCTGTTAAAGACTCAAGATTTCATTGTCTTTAACTGCTTACAGATTGCTCTTCAAGATACTTCTCCCTTACTTCACTCCACATTGATATATTGTTTGGTTATTTGACAACATTTTATTTATTGGACATATTAATGAAGAAAAAATCTTAAAGAAAATAATTTGCAAAAATCACTTTAATTTTTTTCTTTTTCAAAGCATAAAATGAAGTACTTTGGGATCTTTAGTATTTCATTTCTCTAATATAAATTCATTTCAGTGAGAATTGGGGATTATTAATTAATGAACATTTGCATTTTCTTTTTTTTTTTTAAGAGAGAGTGAGAGAGAGAGGGGGACAGAGAGAGAGAGAATTTTAACATTTATTTATTTTTTCCTTAGTTCTCGGCGGACACAACATCTTTGTTGGTATGTGGTGCTGAGGATCGAACCCGGGCCGCATGCATGCCAGGCGAGCACGCTACCGCTTGAGCCACATCCCCAGCCCCAACATTTGCATTTTCAAAGGACAGTAAAACTGGACTAAGCAGAGAAAAATGTATTGCCTCACAGATTTCATTTTCTGTATCAGATAGAAAATACCTAATTGGCAGGAACAGTATAATAAATTGAGAAGACCTAAAAATGTCTATATGAGGTATGGCAAAATTAATTCATAAAATTTGTTTATATTATAGAATTAAATACAAATGTTTGAATTGCTATAAATATTTAAATAGCTATAATATAAAACTTGTTACAAAAGTGAAAAAAATTCAGAAACTTCAAACTTTCCAATAGACCATTCATGGTAGTTATTTGTAGATCTACACTAAACAAAAATTTTAATGCTACTAGTTACTAAATGTCCTGGTTCTGTTTTTCATAACATTTAAATTGTTTGATCATACAAACATGATTCAAAAGTGTAGAAAAGTGTGTTCTATTTAATATTCTTCCTGGAAATCTGTTGACATTTCCAAATGTCTTTTCCTTAAAAAATAGAAATTTACAACACAACACTTATTTTCAACCTTCAAAATTTTTGAAGTGTGAGAAATTGGGAATTTCTGCTACATTTTTTTTTCTATTCAGAATAATTTAGCAACTTTTGTGAAAAATATTTAAAATTTTAGAAAATTAGGTATCCATGTTTAAAATGCCCTTGAAACTTCCTGCTTTCTTTTTTTCAGTGAAGTTCTTTATTTTTATATTTTTTTATTTATATAAAACAGCAGATTGCATTACAATACTTATTACATATATAGAGCACAATTTTTCATATCTCTGGTTGTATACAAAGTATATTCATACAAATTTGTGTCTTCATGCATGTATTTTGGATAATAATGATCATCACATTCAACCATCATTAATTACCCCATGCCTCTTCCCTTCTCCTCCCACCCCTCTGCACTATCTAGAGTTCATTCATTCCTCCCATGCTCCCTATCCCTATCCCAAGACGAATCAGCCTCCTTAGATCAAAGAAAACATTCAGCATTTTTTTTTAGATTGGCTAACTTCACTTAGCATTATCTTCTCTAACTCCACCAATTTACCTGCAAATGCCATTTTATTCTTTTTTATTGCTGAGTAATATTCTATTGTGTATGTATGCCACTTTTTTTTATCCATTCATCTATTGAAGGGAATCTAGGTTTGTTCCACAATTTAGCTATTGTGAATTGTGCTGCTATAAATATTGACATGGTTGTGTCCCTGTAGTATGCTGCTTTTAAGTACTTTGGGTATAGACCAAAGAGAAGGACAGCTAGGTCAAACGGTGGTTTCATTCCCAATTTTCAAAGAAATCTCCATACTGCTTTCCAAATTGGCTGCACCAATTTGCAGTCCCACCAGCAGTGTATGTGTATACCTTTTCCTCACATCCTTGCCAACACTTATTGTTGTTTGTCTTTATAATAGTTGTCATTCTGACTGGAGTGCAATGAAATCTTAGAGTGGTTTTGATTTGCATTTCTCTAATTGCTAGTGATGATGATGAACATTTTTTCATGTGTTTGCTGATTGACTGTACGTCATCTTCTGAGAAGTGTCTGTTCGGGTCCTTGGCCCATTTATTGATTGGGTAATTTCTTTTTTTGGTGTCTAGTTTTTTGAGTTCTTTATATACCCTAGTGATTAGTGCTCTATCTAATGTGGGAGGGGTAAAGATTTTCTCCCAAAGTGTAGGCTCTCAATTCACCTCACAGATTATTTCTTTTGCTGAGAAGAAAATACAGAGCAATAATAATAAAAACAGCATGGTATTGGCACCAAAACAGACTGGTAGACCAATGGTACAGAATACAGGACACAGAGATTAACCCACAAAGCTACAATAATCTTAGACAAAGGTGCCAAGAACCTGTATTGGAGAAAGGATAGCCTGTTCAACAAATGTGCTGGGAAAACTGAAACTCCATATGCAGCAAAATGAAATTAAACCCCTATCTCTCACCATGCACAAAATCCAATCAAAATGGATCAAGGACTTAGGAATACAACCAGAGACCCTGTGTCTAATAGAAGAAAAAGTAGGCCCCAATCTCCATCATGTGGGATTAGACCCCAACTTCCTTAATAAGACTCCTGTGGCACAAGAATTAAAACCAAGAATCCATTAATGGAATGGAATCAAACTAAAAAGTTTCTTCTCAGCAAAAGAAACTTCCTGCTTTCTCAATTGGCTAAATTATTGTTTTTACTACCATTATTAGCATATATTAATTGTACAAATTGGTGAGTTTCACAGTAACATTTTATATATATATATATATATATATATATATATATATATATATATCTTGCTTCGATTATTTTCACCCTTTATTCTATGCTTTCTTGCCTTCTCTTCTTTCCCTGCTCCAAGTCCCCTCCCTCTTCCCCAGTAGTTTATTTTCAACTTGCAGTTCTTTCTCTTTGTTTGTTTCCACATATAAGAGAAAACATGCAATTCTTGTCTTTTTGCATCTGGCTTACTTTGCTTACCCTGATCTCCCCCAGTTCCATACATTTTTGCAAAAATACTTTTCTTCTTGACATGATTACTTTTTTTCTTTATTACTGAGTAATACTCCATTGTGTGTATAGGTGTGTGTGTGTGTGTTATATGTTCATATTTATTCATCTTTTGATCATTACCTAAGCTGATTCTATATCGTGACTATAATGAATAAGACAGCAATAAACCTGAGTTTTCACTTATCACTTTTGTAAGCTTACTTAATTTCCTTTGTATAAATACCCAGGAGTGATACACCTGGATCACATGGTAGTTCTGCTTTTGGGTATACATATTTTTTCTTTGTGAAACTTCCATACTTTTTCCAGGAATTGAATCAGGCGCTCCTAGTTTATCTAGGATAACTTCTCTTACCTGAAGGCATCTGATTATGGACCTAATCACATCTGTTGAATGCCTTCTTAGAAACACTTAGATTAGTATTTAACTGAAGAACTGGTATCTGTAGCCTCACCAAGTTTACTCAGCAGAAATACCTGAACCAACAGAATGTGCACTACATTTTTTCTGGTGGTGGATATTCCATCACTGGGAATTTAAGCCAACATAGGTACAATCTTATAGGTACCATTTATTTTCTACTCATTTGGTTCTAAAGTCTATTTGATTTTAAGCTTTTCAAGTATCTAAGTACATTTTCCATTGTTACTAACAAAATACCAGGGTAATTTATAAAGATAATTTTTTAGCTTATAGTTCTGGAGCCTGAGAAGTCTAAGAGCATGGTGAACAGCATTGAGGACGACTTCTTGGTGCATAAATGGCAGAGGGCAATACATGATGAGAATATCAAGGGAGCTCACTTTTATAACACAACCACCCCCTCAATAATTCATTGATCTCAGTGGGTTGCATCCAACTGATCCAATCACCTCCTAAATGCCCTACCTTCATATACCATCAACATATGAATTTGGAAATCAAGTTCTCAACTGACGAAATTTGGTGGACATATTTAAACCATGTGTACTATGTATATACTCATTTTCAGTCGTTAGAAAAATCTTGTATTGTCTTGACTTTACAGAGAAGAGACTTGAGATTAGAAAAATCTTAAATAACATTATAGTAACTAGTGTATAAGGATTAAAAATCAAAATAGATTTTTAATTCCAAATTCCTAAGTCTTAAAAACTACAACTTTAGTATGGCAACTTAAAATAGAAATTGGCTATAATGAAAATGAAAGAAGAAATAATAGAAATCCTCAAGTGTGTCATTTTAGTCAAGAAATTCAATGTCATTGCAGGACATTGTTCTTACCTTGCCTTTTCCATTGATGTCATTTATGTCACTCCTCAACATTCCTGAGAAAGTGCTGAGAGAGTATATAGGATAGTTGAGATAATGATTGTGAAGCTACGTATTATCATTTGTGCCTTGTTACAACAGAGTATTTTGAAAGTGACTAAAATATTTTAAGCCAACAACAGTAGGAAAAACAAACTTTTCTCATGTGCAACTGTCAGAGCTTCGGCTAAAATTATTATTGATGTTTATTTAACTTTATTCAATGTCTGAGTCTGGTTTTAGAAATTTCAGTAACTGAAATGTAAGAACAAAATTTTAGCATGTGACATTTCTCCATGATGGTTTTTTATTCTTTTCCCACATTCTGTCTTATTCCTTAGTTTTCTCAATTACAGAGAAAAGTCCCTATCTACTCCTATGTACAAATCTTTTTTAAATACAGCCTGATCTTTTGAATCACAAAGAAAGGATGAGAGATAAGAATGACTTTAGCTATATAATATAAATATTATAATAACTATTGTGAATTTTAATAAGTATTATCCAGCCTAAATTTACAAGTACTAGGACTTTGACAGTCAATTTGTTTTGTTAATTTGATAGCAATTTTAATAAGGAAACTCAATCTAGTTATTATTCCTTTGCATAAATCTAACAGTTAGAATGTTACAATGATATCTTAAGAAGTAAAATTAGTGATCCACTGTAACATGTTTATAGCTAAAGCTAACCCTTTTATATGACATTTTCTGACACCATTCTCTTCTATTTAGTGTTAGCACTGCCATGCTAGCTTTAAGTTCTGTAACTGCTCAAAAGATACAAATAGTAGAGAGCTAGCTGAAAAATCTAAATACAGTCCAAAAAAGAAGAAAGTCCTCCCAAAAGAAAGAAAAATGAAAACAGATGCAGTGTCATCCCCCATTATGTTAGCTCATGCATGGTTCTTGCTAAAGAACAGACATTCAATCTGCTTTGAATTATTTGTCACTTGGCTTCTTTATAGTTCCATGCCCTATTTTGCATTTTGTTCACTACTCATTGTGTTACACAATCTACATTCTGCAAAAATAATGTGAATATATATTCTTACCAAGAATTGAACTATGTGTAAGCAAGTTTAGAACCTTTGCAATCTTTGATGTTTTAGACTTTTCAACCAAACTTGGTCAACTTGGAGTTCAAGTTCACGTGCTCTTGGCCCAGCTGAATGTAAAAAAACCAATGCATAGGACTTTAAAAGGCTTATAAAATATTCAAAAAGCTTCTTGCACATCAAATAGCTCTTAAGACAGAACATTTTGATGAGTTTAGTGTAAATGAATCAGAAGCATATGGATTAAATTTACCTTAAAATACTCCTGGGTTTAAGAATTAAGAGAAAATGTGCTTGGCAAAACACATTTTGGGTTTTGCCTAACCCAGAACATTGGAAAAGTAATTCAAGATGTTTGACGAACCCAAAACATGGCTGGGTTCACCCATCCTTAATTCCCTCTGGTAATAGCAAAGGACAGGCAGAGGCAAATTTTAGGTGCATAAATCTAGTTCAGGTTTTATCATGGTCATCCCAAACTATTGGCTAACTTGAGAATGACTTGCCTTGTCTAAATCAAATTTGTGCTATGTGCTTTTTATGATTTCTGTGTAGGACCCTAAAATGTGTGTTTTATATAAAGGGTGTGGTTCCATGTAATTATAGCAGTTTCTATGTATCCCAATCAATAAAAAAGAGAAAACATAAGATTTTTGTCTACCTAGAGCATATCAAGATATACACACAGACACAATTCACTTGAATTGAATTAGAAGATTGTCAATTCTATTTCTAAAATGAACAAAAATATACTAAGGCAGACTCGGAGTTTCAAAAAGAGCAATTTACATTAATTATTAGTATTTGCACTTTTTCCAAATGAATTTTACTCCTTACACAAGAAATGGATAGCACATATGAACCATTAAATTATTTGAGTAAAACAGTATACTAAAAACTGCTTATTTCTGATTTAAGGAACTGCCGTTAGTACCTGTTTCTTTTTTCACTTGAATTTATAACTAATTCTTTACTTGTGAGTAAACAAACATGAAGGAAAAGATATACATGCCATACATATATACCATCTTCATTCTCTCTCAATAGACAAATAATGAGTGAGAGATACAGATCATTGGATCATAAAGTAGCTTTCTACTACTCAGAGACTGAAAGAATTTCAGTATAAAATATTCATATTATAAAATCTAGCTAATAACCTCACTTAAGAAGTAACATTAATGATAGTCTCTAATATCCAAACCGTGTATGATTTTTTTTTGCAGCAAATATGTAAATGTAAGACATTTTACTATGTCAAGGTTGAGGATAAGGAAATACTTTTCACAAAAAAAAATTTTCATGTTTTGGAGTAATTTGGGGCTATTTTCTGCAACACCGAAAATAAATTAGCAATGAGATATAAAGGCATATTTTTATGTATTTATACAAAGTATATTTTTTAATTGTGCATTTGTTTACTTGCTTAAATAGTATATCACAGGTAAGTAATATTTATTTTCAAATGAACATTTAAGAGATAATTGATTCATAAAAAGAAAATATTCATATAAAAATATATAGATGGAGAATACATCTACTTTAATAACAAAAAGTTCAAATGCAACACTTTAAAATAATTATAGTCTTCCACTAACTTTATCTTTCTGAAACCCAGTAACACCAAAGATGTTCTTAGCATCTTAAAGAATAGCTTAATTCTCTAATTAAACACTTTATTAGATGCCACAGTCTAGCTGGGCACAAATCACAGAGCCGCCACAAAGCACTTGTATCTACAAATAAGAAACTTTATTGCCTGAACTCCAACAGCATTCCATGCACACTCTCAGGGAACTCTCTCCAACGCCCACGCGGCTCCTCCAGGAACCACCAAGTGGAAATCCCTCCTCCGGCACTTCCCCAACCAATGCGAACTCTTCAGGAATCCCGCGAGAACTCAAAAGTCATCATCTTAATGGCTTGCTGGCATTGCCTCTCAACCACTACTTCTGGCAAAAATGCCATGCGTCATCCTTACTTGGCTGTGGCCCTCAACAATTAGAACCTTTTGGATTCTTATTTACCATACAATTCACTTGATTATCCTAAAAATACTTATTGAGTACCTAATATGAACAAAACACCATTAAATACCAGAGAAGTATAAAAATTATTTATTCAGAATATTTTCTCAAAAAGTTTATTGTACACTGGGAAAATTAAGATATGTTTTAAAACTATTATTAAAAGTGGAAAATAAGGTGAAGTCAGACTAGAATGCATCCTCTGGACTCCCAAGTGAGAATTCTTAATGAAGGCCTATAAAGCAGGTATCATATCAGCAGGAACAGTTTATAATAACTAGCAGCTTTACATTAAGGGAGAATAAGGAGCAATGTAAAGAAAGACAAAAATCATAATGTCCAACAATTGTACAATAATGGATGTCAACAGGAATCATTTATTATGCTCAGTTGACTTTATCTAAAAATATTTAAAAATGTATAACACATTTTAATCAAATTGAATGGAGTATAAACTTTATATCATTTACAAATGACTATACCAATTCTATGCATAAGATGTTCTAGATTGTGTATAAATTAAATAATACAAATAAGTATAAAATGCATGACTTTATAAAACCATATAGCCCTAGAATATTGACTAAGACTTAGCAGAAGATAATTTCAAAGGAGTCTATAAGGAAGATTTTTGACTAGATCAGAAAACCTTAGATTAGAGATTTTTTTAAACAATTAAAAAAGAATATGTTTACTCTTACTCCAGCTAAGTTCATAGAGATAAATAGATAATATTAGATGTGTGTTCCAAAAACTACATGAAGCCAAATTACAGCAGAATCTGTTAACAAGAGCAGTTTCTGATATCAGACTTCTGGGAGTAGGGCCCAGCCATCCTATTTGTTAGTAAGCTTTCCAAAACATTCTTAAGCACTTCAACTTTTAAAACCCACTGTTGTCAATTCCATCAGGAATTGTTTTGGAAATATGACAGGGTAAGTTTGGGCAGTTATCCCATGAATATATATCACAGAACATTACTGTCATATCAAATGAAAAGATACTCTAATGTGGATAACTATCTGTAAGGTCTGAGGGACAAAGGTTCTGCCATGTGGGTATTACATATTAGAGCCATTCACTAGTTATCTGTTGCTATTTATTATACATAGTTGAATTTTTATGTTTAAACAAAATGCAATCTTGTTTTTCTAGCTTATAGTTTTATATAATAGCTTTGCACAATTCTTAAAATGGTTAAACTGCTCAACTAAGTACAAGGCCCTTGACATCAACTGTTATGAAGGAACTAAGGGAAAAGTGAAAGAGCTCAGATATGATTATCCCTGAAATTACTGATATATGGGGCCAATGCTGTCAAACTCTTTAGAATGTTCCCCATTGAAAATGATTTTTTTCTAGATTCTAATTTTCTAGTTTGGATTATGTTTCAGTTATTATGAAAAAAAAAAGAAAACATATCCATATGCATAGGCATTATTCAACTATATCAGATATATTAGACATAATGAAGGCTGTATTTTCACTTTTACTTGTTTCTAATTTCTTTATAGAGCCAGCAATAAATAAAACCCAGACCTTTCATGGCAGTGAAATACAAAAAGGAGAAGCAGATCAAAAGTAAGCACAAAGCCAAGAGCAGTGGTGCACACCTGTAATCCCAGCAGCTCAGGAGGATCTCAAGTTCAAAGCCAGCCTCAGCAACAGGGAGGCTCTAAGCAAATCAGTGAGACCCTGTCTTTAAATAAAAAATACAAAATAGGGCTGAGGACGTGACTCAGTGGCCAAGTGCCCCTGAGTTCAATACCTGGTACCCCCCCTCCCCCGCTACACACACACACAAAATCTCTCCTTAAGCAAAGGCAAAGAAAAAAAAAAAAAAAAGCACAGAGCCACACCCATACAAATGCAGAATGATGACAGATATTCATTAGAAGGATTGATGCAGAAACACAAAGAGAAATATGGAATAAAAAGATCAGGGAATGGATAAGAGCAGACGTGTAAGCTGATAGAAAGGTCATGTTGCTTTGAGCATGGTGCTCCCCACTGGGATCACCTTTGCCATCAGTGACTTTCATACATTATAACTCTCAGCTGCCCTCTTCCTCATAATTCACCCATCACACTCTCATCTGTCTCCATATATTTTAAAATCTTTTCTTGTTGTTTGAGGAAAAGAGGAGCCATGCTACCTAAGGAAAATCTTCCTATTCCTACTTTTGCCTGAATTTACAACTTCTGTCTATGTTTTCCTCACCCTCTACCACTTCCCTCCTCTCGAGGCATCTTCTTAAATCTTTCTTTTATTCACAGATATGGTTTTATTTTTTTTTTAATTTTTTTCCTCTTTTTTTTATTGTTGGTCGTTCAAAACATTACATAGTTCTTAATACATCATATTTCACAATTTGATTCAAGTGGGTTATGAACTCCCAATTTTACCCCGTATACAGATTGCTGTATCACATCAGTTACCCTTCCATTGACTGACAAATTGCCTTTCTAGTGTCTGATGTATTCTGCTGTCTGTCCTATTCTCTACTATCTCCCCTCCCCTCCCCTCCCCTTTTCTCTCTCTACCCCTTCTACTGTAAATCATTTCTTCAATTTGTATTATCTTGTCTTACCCCTCCTTTCCTCTTATATGTCATTATGTATAACCCTGAGGATCGCCTTCCATTTCCATGCAATTTCCCTTCTCACTCCCTTTCCCTCCCACCTCTCATCCCTGTTTAATGTAAATCTTCTTCTCAAGCTCTTCGTCCCTACCCTGTCCTTGTTTACTCCCCTTATATCAAAGGGGTCATTTGGTATTTGTTTTTTAAAGATTGACTAGTTTCACTTAGCATAATCTGCTCTAATGCCATCCATTTCCCTCCAAATTCTATGATTTTGTCATTTTTTAATGCAGAGTAATACTCCATTGTGTATAAATGCCACATTTTTTTATCCATTCATCTATTGAAGGGCATCTAGGCTGATTCCACAATCTTGCTATCGTGAATTGTGCTGCTATGAACATCGATGTAGCATGCTCTTATTAGGTCTTTAGGGAATAGACCGAGAAGGGGAATAGCTGGGTCAAATGGTGGTTCCATTCCCAGCTTTCCAAGAAATCTCCATACTGCTTTCCAAATTGGCTGTTTACATTCACCTTTATTAAGTTATCTCCTTTCTATTCATAAACCCAATAGTCAGCAAATTTCACCCTTACTCATGTCAGCAATCTAGCTGAGTGTTATTAGTTTGAGGAAAATACAGCTCTCTATTTCTTTTTAGCACAAAGACTGGCCAAATTGTTGGTAACTGAAGTTTTAGGGGTACAATTATGATGTGTTAAGCTACAATGATACATAAACACATAGGACAGAATTGCTTCCAAAAAGATAATAGTCCCATATATGAAGATGTATCATCAATTCAATAACAAAATAGTAATAGGGGACACAACTTCAGACACCATACCTTAAAATCCTGGTCCCATTGATAAGTTAAACACCCACTTCAATAGCAACCTACTACCTAAGACCAAAAATTGCTGTGTCTTTTTATAGTTTACTGATTTTGGAAACCTTTCATGAAGATGAACAGTTTCCTGGTGTTTTGTTGAGTTGGTATTTACTTGCAGAAAGGTATTTTCCTTGGTTTTATGAGTTTTCATTTGTTTTAAAACTATTAGAAGAGTTACTGTTGCATAGACAGTTTTTCGTTCATACTGAAGTTCAGAATAAGAAAATGACCAGTGCTCTGAAAGTGAGTCAGCATTCTTATCAACTATAGGACATTTATAAAATGATTGCTTTATAATATTTTCTGACTGCTGGAAAAATCATCTGGATATGACCTCACAACGAGTGTTCTGTGCTTCCAGAGATAGACATAGAAAACGGAGTTTTCCATTTCAAACATAGTGATACTTTCCTCGAGTGTTTAGTTTCATCATTGGGTTATCCAAAGGTCTGTTTCAGCCCTTTTGGGTTTATTCTGACTCTTTGGTCTTTCATTCTGCTGTTCAGTTATTGGTCCCCAGATATATCTTGACACTGAGTATGAACATGACAATTTGTACCATGAGATACTAAATGAAAGATATGAGGCTTTTTGTTTGTTTTTGTGTGAGAGAGAGCTGGGAATTGAACCCTGGGATGCTTAAACACTGAGCCACATCCCCAGTATTTTTTTTTTAGAGACAGGTTCTCACTGAGTAACTTTGGCCTTGCTAAGTTGCTGAGGCTGGCTTTAAACTCCCAATCCTCCTGCCTCAGCCTCCTAAGCTGCTGGGATTACGATATTATGATTTGTTACATTATTTGTGGTCATCTTTTTCAAGTTTTCATGTAACAATGAAGGTTGCATTTAGCTTGGTTCTGTCCTTAGACTCTGTCAGAAAAAAAATAATAGTGTAAGTTTTGGAAGCTCTAGGTTTAAATTCAAGGAAAGAAGATTCAAATACCTCAGCTCAACCTGCACATTCAGTATGTGACACTGCTGGTTAGTGTATGCTTTCTCTGCATTCATAGAAGCTTGGGTGAGGATGATGTGACCTGTTAGCTCTGAGAAAACACTGGGAGAGAGTGTTTGGGAGAAGAGATTGACCGAGGCCACCTAAGGCTTCAGTTCTAACTGTCCTACTATCTCTGTAAATCCTTGGAAAAATCATCTACACTCTTAAAATGCTCACTTTTTTTCTAAAATGAAGACAATATTAGCAGTCACCACATATTTTAGAATTAGGTAAAACACCTGCAAACCCCTTACCATGAATGACATAAGGAACATATTTAAAAATGGGTGCTGGCAATAGTAGCAACAAAAATCATGTTGGTGATGATGATGATGATGATGATGATGACAAGGACAATTATTATTATCTACTCTGTCTAAATAAAGATTAGCACAAAATTTTAGTGTGAAAATTGTAATGATGACAAAATCACCAATTATTAAATTATTGAACACTTAAGTGCCAGGTACTTAAATTGAAGTGTCTTCAAACTAACATATTTATGGTCAGTATGTTCCTTATCAGTACTTTTTAATGTAATATAATTGAATGTAATGGAAAAGAAAGTTAAATTCATCATTTTTTGTAGAGGTATTATTTTCTGTAACTTTTTGTGTCAGTATATATTTATATATGGTATGTATATATATTACATACACACAGTCATATATTCAGGTATATATTTGTTCATTTGTCATACAAATATTTATTACATGGAACATTATCAAATGTTACGAAGTTCTTGACTTGGTCAAAAACTATCATCCCAGTACATGGGGTAACAAAATAACTAAAATAAAAAGTGTGAATGGAATTTGACTCAACCATAAAGAAGTATTAAAATATGTTACTTGCTGATCAGTGGATAGAACTGGAGAACATCACACTAAGTGAAATAAGCCAGACTCAGAAAGTCAAGGGTTGAATGTTTTCTATCATATGTGGAAGCTAGAGAGAAATAAGGAAAAAAAAAGTGTGGGGTGGGGAATCCCATGAAAATAAAGACAGATCACTGGTAGAGGAATGGGATCAGCACATGGAGGGAGGAGGGATAAAATGGAGAAATGGTGGAATGAAATTTACCCAAGTATCCTGTGTACATATATGAAAGTATCACAGTGAATTTCACCTTTACGTATATCCATAGAGGGCCAGTTTTTAAAAAGATTACAAATAAATATAAGGGAAACCATCAGAGTCCTGGAAAGAGAACAGGGGGAGGGAAGAAGGAAAGGAAAGGGGAAGTAGTGGAGACAGAATGGGGCAAATTAATTCCATGCTTGCATATTATGTCAGAATGAACTCCAGCATTATGTCTAACGATAATAGCCTACTGAAAAATAAGAAGTATGTGCCCAATTAACCCACCACAGTCCTTTAAAAAAATGGAAAAAAAGAAAGTCAAAAAGAGAAGAGCATAGCAACAATCAAAAAGAGCATTAGTGGACAGTACCTCTTGAGTCTTTATGCCCCCCCCACCATGGAAGCAGTTTAGAATTCCTACAGTTAGGCTTACTCATAAATCATTAATTATGGCATCTCAACTAGATGTTCTTGGGCCATTTTCTGGATAATGCAAAGGTGTTCTTTCAGAGTTGTTCTAGAACAGTCCACTTCTGTTCCCTGAGGTAAATGTAAAGAATAAGCTTGCTGTGGTTTGAATGTGATCCTTAAATGTCATCTGCTGAATACTTAATACTCAAATTCATAAACTAATGATAAATGGAGCTGGAAACTTTGATAAATAATTAGCATTATATGACATTAAAACGGTAAGCACTATGATGGCATTAGTGGCTTTATAAGAAAAGAAAGGCAGATGCCAACTAACATATTTGATCTATCTTACCAGGTGATGCCCTCAGCCATGTTATGATTCAGCAAAAAAGCCTCACAGGATGTCAACCAGATGCTGGTACCAGGGTCTTGAACTTCCCAACCTCCAAACAATGATCCAAATACTCTTTTTTTTCTCCTCCTCCTCCTCCTCCTCCTCCTCCTCCTCCTCCTCCTTTAGTAAATTATCTAATCTCAGCTATTTTGTTACAACAACAGGAAACAGACTAAGACAAAGCTGTTTGGTATTCACACAGGCAATATAAGAATACTAGAGCTTACTTTGTGATAAATTATTAGAGGTAGAACACCCTGCCAAATGTATCCTTTGGTTTTCCACCACAAAAGAAGAAAAAACAGAAATCTATTTGATCTTTAATAATACTACAGAGACTATACCTTATTTAGGAATGGAAATCCAATATAAAAGAAAATTATACTTTTGATAAATTCTAAATAAAATTCTCATATAAATGGGCATTTTATCAGGTTTATACAAAAGCTCAGGGATGACATTTATTTACTTCACATTTTGGTGAAAAGCTTTGATTTACTATGGCAGACACTATTGAAAACATGCTTCAATAAAGTACTACAGAATGACTTCACATCAAGGTGAGATAATCACTCAGTTGTGTGCCTATCAAGAAATTAATGGTCTGAATTTCACTTTGGAAACAAATAAAAGCATATGTAACTGCATGAGTTGGGGAAAAAGTTGCTTGTTAGGAGCAGGGACAGGACACTTCAGCCAAGGAATGGATACCAAAGAGGATGGTTTCAGATACAGATAAAGGGTCAGACTATGAAGGATTGCCTGTCTGATTGTTTCTGTTTTCCCAATGAGCATGATGCACAGTAAGAGGCAGGGGTTCAAGATAGTAAAGTGAGACCATAGAAGAGACATAGGTGCAAATCATCAGAGGTCTAAAGAGAGAGGCTCTAGCTTAAAGAAAAGGAAGCATTTTTTAAATGAATGCAGTAAATCAACTGTCATGTTGCATTTACATTTTAACTGTTTGGGTCATGACCTCAAAGTTGTACATGCATGTGTGTGTGCATGCATGTGTGTATGCTTGCAGTATGTATTTTAGCAATGTTCAGTGTTTGTATATAGGAATAAAATAGACAGTTACAGGTAAACCAAATTTAGACTTTCCCTAGTCAATACAAAAAAAGTAAGAGTGAAAGATTTAACAGGGTGTACAAAAGAATGATTATAATAAAGATCCACGGGCTCTAAGTTGTTGGAAAGAGAGCAGATAACAATCAGACAGGATTTTAATGGTATAACATTGTCTTTGGATGGACAGTCCGATGAGGACAAAGGGTTGAAGTACCACATGAGATGAGCTAAATAAACTAGAAGTCAGTAGTAATGACTAGAAAACTTAGATTGATATTTTGGAAACAGGGCTTGGTATTGAAAAGGTCCCTATGAATATGATGAATGAGATAAGGTATAGAAAAATATTGGGAGATATTGCATACCCTGTTCAGTAATTCTTGAGACTAATAAAGATCCATATGATGCTGAACCTTATCTGAGGTTAATCATTAGTTCTTTCTAATCCAAATTTTCTGAAGTAAATTTCATCATTTTGCCTTTTGTCAACATGTTTCTGCTGTGTTAGACTCAATGGTGTCTGGATTTCCAATCTCCAAAGCATTCAGATGAGTGCCCTCAGCCTGAAAATCACCTGACTATTCTCCTATGACTTTGACTGAACACTTGCTTTCAGATATTCATCTCCGTCTTGCCCATAATAAAGAATGTCTGGCATTTGCTTGACCATGTAGCTCTTCCTGCACCTGAATCCAAATCTTCCCTGACTTCTTACTGTTTGTTGAGAATCAATTTATAAAAAGGAGAGTAAAAGAGGTAGTAAAAAAAACAAGAAAACACCTATGGCAAGCATAGGTAGTATAAGAGAAATCAAAAAAGTAAGAGATAAATTAGAGTAATACAACATAGTACATTCAAAATAGCAAAAAGTCGGGCTGGGGTTGTGGCTCAGCGGTAGAGCTCTCACCTGGCATGTGCGAGACCCTGGGTTTGATTCTCAGCACCACATAAAAATAAATAAATAAAACAAAGGTATTGTGTACAACTAAAAAATAAAATATTTTTAAAAATAGCAAAATGTCAAAAAAAATTACCTAATATTGTCTATAAGAAAAGGTGAACAAACCCATGCATCTACAACAAATCACTGTTTGACAAAGATATCAGGAAAGGATATTGAGGAAAGGATAGTCTTTTCAACAAATGGTATCTGGAAAATTAGATGTCCATATGCAGAAAAATGAAACTGGACCCCTATTTCACCATATACAAAAATCAACTCTAAATGGATTAAAACCCAAATGTACGTCTTAAACTATGGAACTCCAGAAGAAAACATTGAAAAAATTGTGACATTAGAATATGCAAGTATTTTTGGATTAAATCTCAATAGTACAGAAAACAAAACTAGATAAATTGGATTATATCAATCTATAAAGCTCTGCACAACAAAATAACAATCAACAGAGTGAATAGACAATCTACAGAATGGGAGAAAATATTTTTAAACTGCACATCTGATAAGGAGTTAATATTTAGAATATATTAGCAGTTTAAACAACTTACTATCAAAACACAAATAATATAATTAAAAATGGTCACTAGACTTAAACAGACATTTCTCAAAAGTGCCAATTCTATTCCAGTTACAATGGATGCTGTCAAAAAGACAACAGATAACATGCTGGTGATGATAAGAAGTAAGGAACACCCTTACACACTGTGATGGGAATGTGACTCAGTACAGCTATTATAAAAAACAGTATGGAGATTCATGGAAACCTAGAAACAGACTTACCATACAATCTGGAAATCCCATTACTGCATATAAATCCAAAGGGAATTAAATCAGTGCATTGAGCTATCTGCACTTGCATGGTTATTGAAACTCTATTTGCAATAACTAAGAAACGGAATCAACCTGGGTATCCAACAACTGATGAATGGATGAAGAAAATATGGCAGGCTTACATAATGGAATACTATTCATTCATATAAAGGTGGAGATTCTGTAATTTTTGACAACACTGATGGAAAAGGAGATCATTGTGTTAAATGAAATAAACCTGGTAGAGAAAAACAAACACTACGTGACCTCATTCATGAGTGGAATCTAAAAAAGTTAACCTCATAGAAGTTGAAAGTAGAATGCTAGTTACCAGAGGCTGGGAAGAGAAGTGGAGAGGTAGAGATAGGCAAAGTTTGGTGAACAGATTCCAAGTTGCAGTAGGATAGGAAAAATAAGTCCTTGAGTGCCACATTGTATAGTTGAGTGATGATAAATAACAATAACATACCAATTTTTTTTTAATTTAGAAGAAAAGGTTTTGAATGCTTTCTTAACAAAGAAATTATAAATGTTTGAGGAAGTAGATATGTTTGCCCTGATTTGAATTTTACATAATGTATATATGTGTCCACACATCTCAAGATACCCCATAAATATATACAATTTATATGTATTCAGCAAAAAATTAAAAACAACCCTCACAATTTTAAAAAATAAAGGTGAGTAAAAGCACAAATTTAAAAAATAATTGTGTGTGTGTGTGTGTGTGTGTGTGTGTGTAAGCCCTTGGATTTAGTATAAGAAACAAAGAAATTTTATTTTTATTGAGAAGTAAAACCCATAAAAATAAGTAATTTGTTCAAAAATCTTCAGTGGGTCAGAGAAGAACTGAATCTCAGAAATCCTGTCTTCTTTTCCCTACGAAACATCATCCACATGGAAATTGGAAAAAAATCTTGAAATCCTTCAAAAGAGGCGGGGAAAAAATTCTTATTGGTTAAGAAATAAGCTGCAAGTGCGATAAAAATGGGGAAAGGAGGATTGTTATAACATTTTAGGGTTATAATATTCTGAGATGAGGGTTTTTGAATTCAGTAATCTTGAAGGGAACTTACAGACCTCCAAGTTCACTATTTGGACCATAAATGTGAATTACACGTTTGATTTTAAAAACCAACATGCAAAGTATCACATTAGAAGGATTGCCTGGACTGGCAAACAATGGAACTGAAATTTAGAGATGATAAATGATTTGGTCTGGGTTACCAGATGTAGAAGAAAGGCAAAGTAGAATGCTGTAGTGTACAATTTCACAGATTCAGGCTCATGGTTTTAAGTACAAAATCCAATGGAATTCCAAGGACTTGCCCTACAAGCCTTTAAAAGATATTAATCTCTAAACAAACAAATACCATTTAAGAATATAAAAATATGCCAAAGACTCTACATTCTCTAGCAAAAATATCCTTTGGCCTCTTTCCTGTTTCCCATTACAGTGCCCTCTAATATGAAAATTGTAACGGTACTTAGCAAAGGGTGATTAGGGAACATGTGGGTCTGCAGCAAGATTTGGTACAATCTTACTTCAAACAACGTAAAGCAAGCTGGGCCTGAAGGGAAACCTAGAGGACCCTTGAACTAGCATAAGTAACAGAAACAACATGTGCATGTATTAACATAAAAGACTTTGAATAATATATAGCTTATAATTTGGAGCTGGTTTCAGTGGTACAATCGACACTCCAGTATTCTTGTCTTAGTTACCATGTAAACTTGATCTTTTTCTTCACCATGATCATCTTAAATTAATGATACTTTAGATTATGGATACTTCTTTGTCCCACAGATAATACTACTGGTCCCAAAACTTCATTAAAGGTCATAAAATATCCAGGTGCTGTGGCGCATGCCTGTAACCTCAGGAGTTTAGGAGGATGAGACAGGAGGATCACAAGTTCAAAGCCAGCCTCAGCCATTTAGTGAGACCCCAAGCAACTTAGCAAGACCCTGTCTCAAAAAATAAAAAGGAATGGGGATGTGGTTTACTGATCAAAACTCCTTGTTTCAATCCATGGTACCAAAAATCAAACAAACAAAAAGTCATAAATTAAATCAATTTGAAAAGATATCTTGGAAAATTTGAGTATTTTCTATCTTTTCTTTTTCTTTTTTTCCTTTCTAGAAGAAAACTGAAAAGTGGTAGTTTTCTTGGAAAACTTCAAGAGCAATCTAGGAGCCAGTTTAAAAATGTGAAAGTGGCATTTTTCCAGGGAAAAGTGTTATTTGAAGTAGAAGCAATGTAGTCAGAAGCGGAAATGTGTAAGATGGGAGGGAAGCTGTCTAGTTTTTAAAGCTCTATAATAGTAAGACTTTTGATGTGGCATTTATAATGTCAATAATCTGACTGATAAATCATTTAAAAGCACACAAAAAGGATTAACTATTTATAAAATAAATGAAAGGAACAAGAAATATCTTTTGAATAGATACACAGTTCCCCATCACATCATGACTAGGTAACTTCAGAAGGTCAATAATCTTTCCTGTTGAAGTGCACAGGTATAAAATTGAAACAGTGAGATTGATATGTATATTGTGGAAAGTGATTGTTAAATACATTCTTTTAATTTTGAATATGAAATTCCTCTTTAAGTTCCCAAAACAATGTTGATTTAAAGCATTTTTACTTGTATTTGTAAAAAATTTCTTACAAATGTATCTTATGTTTATTTAATATTTATTCAAATAGAAGCCAAGAACTCTGTGATGAACAAAATTAAAACACTAGTTTGTAAAAGGTTCTTTGAAAACCTGTCTTCAAACATAATTAGTCATTTGTCCTTTATTAAATTTATATTTTTCTATTTTAGTCAAACACATATCTATTTCTGACATCATTGGTCTGTGGCATGTAATTTTTTTCCAATTTTTTTGGTGCATTATATTAGTACATATTGTTGGAATTTGTTACATATTTATATGTGTACACAATATAACAATATAATTTGGTCAGTATCACTAACATCCTCCTTCCCTGCCTTCCACCCCTTGATCCCTTTTCTTTAATGATTGATCCCCCTTTGGCTTTTGGAGATTCATCCTCCACCTTTGCTTTCTTTTTTCCTCTCTAGCTTCTCCATATAACAGAAAATATGACCGTTAACCTTCTGAGTTTGATTTCACATGATGGTCTCTTATACCACCCATTTTCCTGTAGATGGCATAAATTTCTTTGTGGCTAAATGAAACTCCATTGTGTATATATTTCACATTTTCTTTATTTTTTATCCATTGATGGACAGACAGCTAGACTGTTTCCATAGTTTAGCTATTGGGCATTGTGCTGCCATAAACTTGGGTATGCATGTACCACAGTAGTAAGATGACTTTAATTCTTCAGGATAAATACCAAGAAGTGGTATAGTTGGATTTTATGGTGGTTTCACATGGCATATAATTTTCAGTGAGATCCTTCTCGTATTCACAATTACATTTTGTGTTCATGTGAAGATACCCTCTCTCTATTTTTCTTTTTTTCTCATGCCACCAAATAGAGGTCTACTCACATCCTTTGGTTTAGATGACCAATTAATTTGATAAATATGTTTGAAAGTTCTCTACGTAAGTTGCAGTTGGTCTATTGTTTTTCTTACAAGTGGCAGAAAGCTAACTCCAAGCAATAAAAACTACTCAGGAAAAGAATCATAAGAAAATTATACTTTGTTCATAGAAAATGTCATATTTGATCTATGCAAAGTTTCTCTCATGTTTTCAGTTATTTAATCTACTTTTCCCTATGTTCTGCTCCTATTCCCTTCACTCATCCCAAAGATAAATGTCCTAATTTGTTTAATGTTTATTGCCACTTTGAAGATAGAGAAATAGTTTATGTAAATGTGATGTTATATGTATTGAACTGTTTTACTTTTTTCTTCAGCACTCTTTAAGAAACTTCAGTGCTTATAAATGTAAAGAGTAAACTTTTGTTTTTGCATAACATAAAATTCTGTCCTGTAGTTAATTCGCTGCGGCCTTGAGTGAATCATCTATATGTATTTTGTCTAAGTTTTCTCATTTTAAAAAGGTGAAGTAGACTAAATTAGGATATGTTGAGTATTTTGGCAATAAAACATAACAAAAAATGTGTCATTTTGTGAGGTGCTGAATTTATAAATCATATTGGGGGCTATCAGGGATTGAAGCCAAGGGCAGTTTACCACTTAGCTACATTCCCAACCTTATTTATTTACTTAGAGACACGGTCTCACTAACTGACTTACATCTTGCTAAGTTGCTGAGGCTGGCTTCCAATTTGGGATCCTACCACCTCAGCTTCCTAAGTTGCAGGGATCACAAGCATGTGCCTCCACATGCAGCTTGAATTTACACAGTCTAGAGATACATTTGCAGAAAAAAAAAATGTTGGGGGAGTACAAACAACGTTGCTATCTGAGAAAGATGGAGAGCTATGCGGTATCAAAGAGAATGAAAAGGAAACAAGAGGGTACCTGATAGCAATTAGCATTAGGTCTTGCATTATGTCATGATATTCAAAAGGGCAGCCTTAATGACACCACTTTTTGTCACTCATGGCTTATTCTATAGGTGTGTATTGAGCAATGTAGAACCCTGGGGTTTGAAATGTGAAGAGATGATACCTCCTAACTGGAAGCAGAGTCTAAACGGTAGAAGTATTAGGTCTTTCAAGAGTGGATCAGGAGCAAGTGGATGACATTAGGGAAGTTTTTTAACCCTGGGAAGGCATCTTTAGTATGCATCTGACAATACAAAAATCAAAATATTTTATGACCAAGATTTACATCATGTCCTGGGAAAAGAAGGATGCACCAATGACTGAAAGAGGAAACCAACTGAAGGTGATCTGAAATTCTCTTGAGTCTCCATACAAGTTACACATGTAATACTTGATATACTCTAAATGCCTTTGGAATGAGTCTAGCCTTAATGTAACCTTATGTTAAATGTTGCACCTTGGGCTGGGGTTGTGGATCAGTGGTAGAGTGCTCGCCTAGTGCAGGTGAGGTACTGGATTCAGTCCTCAGCATCACATAAAAATAAATAAATAAAAATAAAGGCATTGTGTCCACCTACAACTAAAAAGTATTTTTTTAAAAAATGTTGCCCCTTATTAGGAATAAATCCAATGAATACTGGAAAAGAAATCTTTTTTAACTAATTTCTCTGAGAAATAAATGTAATAAATCTATTCATTTTACAGTCTCAGATAATTTTCAGTTCTAAAATTTATTATTCAATGACTTTGGCCTTGCTTTTTGTACTTCCAATGTTACATTTACATTGTATCATAGATATTTCTGGTTCTTGTTAAGGGACATTATCCTAAAATTACAACCATCTTAGGGAGAGGAGACATTTTTAACAAGATATGTTTTAAAATGGGAGGAGGACTTTAATTAAAATTAAAATTCCCTTTGCTTATACAATATTTATATTACTTATTTGTTACATTCTGTAAAATGTCTGAGTTTCTGGTGATAAAAATTCCTGCCAAAAAGACTCAGTTATTTCCTGGAAATGGTTCCTTATGTTTAAAGTAAATGAACTTAGAATAGTTTCCAGAGGAGTCATCCTCTAAGTACAGGATTCTTCAGATCTTAACTGAAAACCACGGCCAGTGACTGTCCACACAATAAAAAGCAAAAATGTACAGGGTTGGGTATAAATAAGCCATATTTGCTGTTTATATAGTATCATTACTCACTTTTATGTTTTCCTAGGCCTATATTAACATTTCCTAAATGAGAAAGACTGATTGTCAATATTTATTTAAGTGGCTATCTCTATTGAATCAGCTTCCCTTAAATCACATAGTGTGTGAGTCATTGATATATTTAAATCCAACAATTAGGATTTTTTCAGGGTTTAAAATTGAGTGTTATGCTGGATTCTGAGGGCTCAACATTATTTGAGATATTAAACTTCAAGAAGTCCCTCCACTTGCTGCCTCAGTACGGTTCTTCCCACCTACCCCACACTTTCCAAGTCCAAACTCCCATTATCTCTAGCCAGAACTGCTAATGGAATGTTCTCATTGCTTTGAATAGATCTTTTTGAATCATTTTTTCATACTAAAGTGTAATTTTACACTAATGAGTAAACACCAATTTGAAGATGCCCTTCCAGTTTCCAAATTTAGCACCACTCTTCCACTCACAATTGATGTTCAAATTTTGCTAAGTGCCTAAGCTCAATGAGAACTCATTTATACAATTCTATCTCCTTAACAAGTCGGTTCTTCCTGCTTCACTCTTGTGTAGCAACTGTACACTTCTCTCAAAGAAATTATCATTACCTATAGTAGTTATTTATACATTATTTAATGTCTATTTATTTCCCTCACTTGACTCCATGAAAATATCTTTGACCATCTTGGACCATTTTTGTGGGGAATACTTAGAAGCATTTCTGCCACCTAAATGCAATGAACAAAGGGAAAGAAAGAAAGAACGGAGAGAGACTGAGAGAAATCATCACAATTACCCAGAATGTATTGCTTTTTGTTGTTGTTATTGTTGTTGTTCTGTTCCTGCTTTATCAGGATTGCTGTTGAATACATGCTTATTTTTATTCTTAAATGGTCAAATGTAGTAAAAAAAATAAGAATATATATCAAATGTCAGTAACAAAAAATAATTTTCTTGGTTCCAATTCCTCAAGTTTCATACATGACCTAAAATCACATGTCCATAAACAACCACATTTCTAAAGAAATTTTATTTATTGATCCCAGTTCTGTAATCTGAGGATCAATGGGTAGACTCATGTAAACTTTGTAAAGAGAAAGTCCTCTGCATCTCTTACCACATTAAAGAGATTTTTAAGGAATACATTCTTAGCCAGACCTAAAAATTAAAAAAAAAAAAACACATTAATTCTGCTACCCTGTAGAAGGGCATAGACCACTACACATGGAAAAAGAATTGGAAATCATTTGGATAGTGGTCTGTCTTATTTTAAAGATGAAATAATCTAAGAGAAGCTGAAGACACTATCAAGTCACAAAGGTAAACAGCAATATGTTGAATGTGTAGGTAATAATAGGAAACACACTTAAATACTCCAAAGGGAAAAACATTGTGGTGTTTTATGTAGTGAAGAAGCTAGGGAGGCAGCTAGCTTCAGGTACCATTTAATCAGACAATATCAGCAGGACCCAATTTCTCTCTATTTCTTGGATCCACTTTAAATTATCATGGCTTTATTCACATTTCCTCAGATTCTTAGACTCCTTCCTGACACTTAAAAAAATGACTGTAGCTATTCCAGCTCAATATACTTTTCAGAATCAGGCCAGACAGGAAAGACAGTACCTTTCCCGTATGCTCAAAATAGAAGTGCAGAAATAGAGGATTATGGACTCTTAACATGAAGGAATTGAATTATATGTGATCCAGGAGACCTGGGTATAGGTGAGCTTGATTGCTAGAGAATGACGGGATAGATGCTCATGAAAACAATGAAGGTTCACTGCATGGTGAAACTCTGTACCTAGATTCTCTATATCTGATCTTTCAAATGATGAATTTACTGTAAATGATCAGTGGTCATGTAAATCATAGCTCCAAGTAACACAGCATGGGGATGAGACCCAGGAATAATCTCAACACCTCTAGGAAAATAGTTGAAACATAACTGTCAAGAGCAGTGTGCTCACAGCTGCTCCATAACCTGTTAACAAACTGTAGAGTCAAAGTTCCAGTGTTCCTCAAATACGTGTCCAGGATTGGATGAGAGGGAGAACTGGGGAAGGTCCAGTACTTTTTCATCTTTTGGATGTACATAAATATGATATATATAGGTCAAAGGGGACACTTACAAATTGTTCAGATGAACATGAACTTAGAGATAAACTCATTGTTTGTCACTTAGTTGTATTGTTACATATATGACATGGGAAAAGTGGGGAAAAGAGACTAATATCACCTAATCTCATCAGGTATCTGAAGAGTTATAAATAAATTATAGAATGATTCTTTAACATGAAGGATTATAATGTCCCTGTACCAATTACCAAATGACAACTCCACTGTCAATCATTGGTAGTTGGGAGATGTACGAACTCTCTGGTTCCTGGCAGAAGTCTGTGGTGTTCCCTTGAATCAAATGCTTGACCTTCCTAAGAATCATATCAAGTAACTTGAATTTTATGAGCTTAGATTGTCTTTTCTCAAATTGTGTCCTACAAGGTGTTAATACAGATACCATAAAAAAAAGTTTTTGGTCATCCAGTACATTTGAGAAACTGCAAGTTAAATGTTAAACGTAATTTTATGATTGAACATGTTATAGTTAAAATACAAATAAACATTACTGATCCCTAATATATCATGTTCTCTGATTCCTGAACTTATTTAATAAAAAAAAATTACATGTTAAATTGCGAAGTATTATAAGAAGTTCCTAAAGTGATTTAAATGCTAGAACTTATTTCATTATCATAAAATGAGGACTTGCTATAATTATCACAGCACCTTACTTTTAGAGAATATTGTGATAATTAAGTTATAATATTCCATCCATTGGCAACTGTCACACTTCCAAAACACTGAGATGTAGGACAACATTGTGATATTTATACAATAAGTAATTGGAAGTAATTGTGGCTCACTGGAGTAATTCTAAAATTAATTTAAACATGGGCAAAAAATAGTACACATTTATTTCCCTCAGATATATTTGATCAAACAATTGGAATCAATTAAACAAAACAGATTTTATCCTAAAAACTTTATTGATTAACAGATGAAACATGGTACGTTAACATAGTCCCAGGCACAGAAAAGTTATAAAAATTTTCACTTTCAGGGACAGCCTTTATATGTATAAGCTATTTTTATAAATGGGAAAAGATTCAAGGTTAATAAATTTACTACTTTGGAGAAACTGCATATTAAAAAAAAAAAAACTAAAAAGGCCAAGAACAATTATCAACAAAAACTAGCTGATCAGAGTCATTATATAAATGTCACATCAACGTTTTAAAAATGATATTATTAATATTGCTATCCAACAAACATCACTGCCTTTCTAAAAGTTCAAATATTTGTTACAAGGTGATTAAAAAGCCAAAATGGCCAAGTGGCTGATAGTCCCAGAGAGAAAATAAAAATAGATTTGCTGTGAATTTGGCAAAGAGTCATTGGTTTCTATAAGGCAAATAAATGATTTTCTGGGCAGGCTTCAGGGTGAATCTGAATTTCCTCTCCCTATACTCTTCTTTCTCCATTTTAATTTCCTTTTCTTTTCAGTTGCCAAATACCTTTCTCACTGAACCAATGCCTGCTCTCTTCCAGCAGAGATTTTAGCAGTTAACATCTCTCTCATTTGTTTTGAATTGTGTGTTTTACCGGATTCTAGTAGGCTTTGTTGAATTTTTACTTTTAAATTACCTGAAGATGCTCTAAAAAATTCAGGTGACTTCAGACTTTTTATTTCTTTACTTTTTCTTTTCTGGTCTATTTTGTTATTTAGGGATTGTCATCTGCAAGCAGATCTGGAATCATGCTAATTTCTCTACTCAAACGAAGAGTTCTGCTGCCATATAACTCTCTGCCCTCCTACTACCATCCATCATCTTCAAATGGCAAATCATGAAAGATATTGAAAATTAGTTTACTTAAGGAAAATTCAAACAATTAAGGTCAGTTTCATCAAAAAATCAAATATTCTCTCTCTATATATATATATATGGTGTTACATCAATATTCTAAAAATGATATTATTAATATTGCTATCCAACACAAATGAACATTGTGTTTCATCATAGCTACAAGAGCACTACATCCATTCTGAACGTGGTCATATATCTTCTCTCTCTAGTGGCAAAACTCTAGTACCTTGAACCTACAGATTCATGAATAAAAATCCTCACAAGTAAAATTTAAAAGATCATTCCATTAACTATCCCACCTTGAGTTCTCTTTTCATTGCCTTAAAAGGAATAAAACCAATCAAAGGATGCTGAGAGCCTGAGGTGTCATTACTCCTGGCATCTCCCTGCTGCCACTGAAGAGAAAACTGTCATCACTAAATGCTCAGTGACATGTCCCAGACTAGCCACCCTGTCTTCTGTATAAACTACAGTCTGCTGCTGCCTGAGTTTTCTATCTACAATAAAAAAGTTATTAATCTTCTTGTTTCTATTCTTAAATGCTTTATTGTTCTTCATGCCTGTCTTTCCTGCTTCTTCATACTCTTGCCAATCCTATCTTCAGAGATGCATATCTCCACATTCTTTGAGAATGCCTGGCTGTTTTGCATGTGTTGCCTCTTTGTGTTTTGTTTCTTTGTCCTAGATATCCTTTACCTTTTCTTTGTCTAAAGAATTATTCCTGCTCACCATTGTAATGTTAAATCTCCTTCCTCTGAAAAGTTTTCTTTCACTTTCTCCAGGTAAGTTACTTCCATCCTCATTTGTACCTCCTTAGCCCTTTTACATACTTCCATTTTGCATTATATTATCCCTGTGAGTGTGTGTGTGTGTGTGTGTGTGTGTTTGTGTGTGTGTGTCTTTCTTCTGCATCCTGCACTTGAGAGCCCATACTAATAATCATCAATGTCAGCAAATAACACCTCTTTTTTTTCTGCCTGTCAAAGTCAGTCATCAAACAGAGAAGTTATGAAGACAGAGTCAAAATATCACTCCATTAGCTAATAAAAGGTACAATAGAGAATACGGTTTAGGTCTGTGGGCCAGGTGGATCTTTAATATTTTGCCCCTCAATAGATGCATGTAGTCAGTCATAGACAACACTGAGTGGGAAAGGGACAAAGAATCTCTGAGAATTTTACCGTCTGACCAGGAGTGGGTGAGAACCTGTGTCCTCTGCACCCAGGCAGATGTGAGGAGAGCAAGGGGCTGAGACACTATTGGTTCCTACTCACCAACTCATCAGTCAAAAAAGACACCCTCTTCTTCCCTGGGAAGGATAGAGAGATGGAGAGGAAGTGAATGAAGACAGACAAGGAATGTTTCTCTAATGGAGATACAAAGCAAGGGAAAGGAGATTCCTCCACATGGCAATCTTAAAATACATCCATGTATGCTTTGATACTCTTCTCTTCCAAAGACAGAACTTAATTCTCCTCCCTTGAGGAGGGTCTAGACCTAGCAACTCACTTCTAACAAACATGATTAAAGAAAATGACTGTGTGACTTCAGATATTAGATTGTAAAATTCAGGGAGAGTCCCTTCTAATCTCCTTCCTTGCCTCACTTACTCTGCAGGTTAACAGCTGCTATGTCCTCAGGAACTGAGGCCTCTGGCCTACAGCCATGTGAGTGAGCCATCTGCCTTCCCAGCAGTCTTCAGACAGCTGTCACTCTTGCTGACATTCCAACTGCAATCACATGCAAGACCCTGAACCAAAACAACCCAGTGGAGTAGCTCTGAATTTCTGACCCACACAAGCTATGACATAGAAGTGTTGGTCACTATGTTTGGGAGTGATTTATTGTCCAATAATTTAAAAAAAAAAAACACCTAATACACTCTTACCAATCTCTAAACATTTTTTTACATAAGTGAATAAATGTGTGGTTGAGTCATTTCAAGTCACCACATATAGTTTTTAGTTCCACATTCTAGTTGGGGAAATTATTTTGAATAACATGACATATAAAACTGTTACATATGAAACTGCATGTATATGTAGGAAAAAAATAAGACAACAAATATAAAGTGTTCAAACTTTCATAATACAAGACATGTATAGAAAGTCACTGTTTAAATTTTTCTGGGAAGAGATAATTAAATCATAATCATAAACTTGAAAACGGGATTCAGTCATTCAAGAAATATTTATTGATCTCCCGCTATGTCGTAGGCACTACTCTGACATTGAGGATATTTTTTGTAATCCTGTGGCTTGTGTTCTTATGCAAGGTAAATAAGAAATAAATAGCAATAATAACTAAAATCAATGAAACAGTTCTGCAAAATTTGAAAAGTAGTATGGAAAAGAAAACAATAGGCAGGGTAAGATTTCAAAGGACAGGGGTTAAAAAGGAAGCAGGTTATAATTTTTTAAAACGTGAGCAAGCTGGGCCTCATTCAGAAAGCCTCTTTTAGCAAAGACAAGAAGATAAGAAGTCAGCCATGTCATCAGACCATCTGAAGGAAGAGCATCTCAGTAGAGGGATAGCCAGTGGAAAGAATCCTAAGTGGAAATATATCTTTGAGTTGAAGTAATAGCAAGCAGGCTGGTGTGCCTTGAGTGCATAGGAGGTTGGGGGAGTAAGAGGAGACAGAGTAAGGAAGTAGCAGTGGTCATATCATGTAAAACATTGTAGGCTCTTATAGAACTAAAATTCTGAATGGGAAGAGGATGGTCATTCTAGGACAAGCCAAATAGCATGGGACGGGCATTGAGGCAGACCTAAGCCTGAGCATGACCTGGGATTAGAACATCTATAAAGATCTCTAGAGAATTAATATATACAGTAGAAAGAAAGAACAAGTGATGTAAGAGTTTACTCACATAGTTCTTAATGGCAGTTTGTATTGCAAATTCCCCATAACAGGTAGCAAGGGCACAAGATGGGTAGTGATAACTCAACTATATGGAACTCTAGGATTTACTTAGGACTCTACTTCATTTCATGCAAACAAAGAAAGACATCAACAGCTCCAGTTCTTTATCTGCAAGTAAATAACTCTTTGTAGGCTCTTCAAAATTATGTCTTGACAATTATTTATTACTGTAGAATGATTTCACATCTAGATTGGTATCTTCTTAAGTAGAGGAAATAGTAGTTTGCTAAGGAGACCATAGCAGCACCATAAATGGGGTGGCTAGGAACTTTAGAGATTTGTTTCTGGGGAACAGAAGTTGTCATCAGAGCCATATTCCTTGTGAAGGCAGAGGGAAGGATCTGTTCCAGGCCTCTCTTCTAGTTCTGGTAGTTCTTTGACTTGTGGCAACATGATTCTAAGCACATTGTCTTCTCCCTATATGCATGTGTGTCTGTATCCAAATTTCTTTTTATAGGGACATCAGACTTATCAGATTAAGGCTACAATCTACTCTGATCTGATTTCATCTTTAGTGAATCATATCTGCAACAAACCTTTTTCCAAATAAAGTTCCATTCTGAGGTACTGGGAGTTAGGACTTCAACATATGAATCAGGTGGTGGGGGTAGAAGAGAACACAATTCAACCTGTAATGAGGAATTATTTCTATAGTGTTATCAATTATCAGATTTAACCAATTACCAAGTTTAATCAATGATTATGCAGTATACAGTGCTTTATGGCTGAGAACTCTAATTTGATACCTATTAAGGAATCTTTTACTTACTTAGACATATATTTTATTGTATATCACTATTGTACATATATTAAAAATATAAGTGACATAAAGTAGCTAAACTTCATATTGTAACTTATTTAGGCTTTATTTTCTAAATAATTTATTGATTCAGAGTTATCAATAACTATTTTTTTGACACAATAATGTCTCTGTTCTATCAAACATATTGGTCATGAAGCATTTCTCCCAAATGTGTTTCAATGTTGTCTTACGGGTTCTCTGCCAACCCACTGACACCCATTTGTAAATCTTAAAGAGAAGGCAATGACAATTTTAATGTGTCATGAATGCTCCTAGATTAAAAAAATTGTAAACCATTATCCAATTTCACAGCTATTCAATGTGGAGGGGGCAAGTCCACCCTGAAATCAATAAATACAGTAAATATAAACAAATAAACTTTATTACAGACCCTTTACTAGATTTCTATTGCTGTCATATCAAATTACCACAGTTAGGGGCTTAAAACAATAGAAATATATTACTTTATAGTTATGTAAAAGAGAGGATTGAATCAGATTCAAGGACTGGATTGGATTTCAGAAAAAGAAGTTTGATGTTATAAATGGTGACTTGAAAAAGAAACTGAATTGGGAAAGTTTATAGCCCATGGCTGTAATACTAAGAGGATTTCAAAGGATATTTACAGTATACAAATTACTAATTTGAGGAGCTTTGCCTTATTCTTATTTTCAACAATCTAAAATGTTACAAGTTTTTACAGAATATTTAAAAATTACTTCTAGAATTTTATTCTGCGCATTAGTTAGGATTTAATTGTATACACCCCCCTACAGTGCAGGTCTGATGATTACTGTGTACTTGTGTCTTTACACATATATTTTCAGATTTGACAACAAAGTATAACTAATCAATGTTTTTTGGGCATTTTTGTTTTCTGAAAGCCAACAGAGAGAGCCTTGCCCATATGAAATCAACCAGATGAAGCAAAAGAGTCAGGGGATGAGGCAGGAGAACTTGAAATTCCATTGTCACTTTGAAGATGAAGGGGTCACTAGGCACAAAATTCAGGTAGCCTCTAGAGTCTGGGAATGACCCTCAGTTGACAGCCAGTGATGAAGCAAGAACCTGTTCTCCTCTAGATCCCAGAATGGAACAGTCTTAATTTCTTCTTTCCACAACTCAGAAAAGAGAGACCAGACCATCTGAGCCTCCTGGAATTCTACAGTTATAAGTTAGTAAGTGGATGATTTTTAAAAGCCATTGAATTTGTGTTGACTTTTTATTAAGAAGTAGAATATTAGTACAGGTGCTACAAATATTAGAAAGATAAGTAAAGAAACTCAAACATTTTCTCTTTAATTATACTCACCATTAACATAGACTTTCCATCTCTTCTTAAGCTGTGTTTTTATAATGTTATACCAAACCAACCATTAGACTCTTTGATGATCCTATGGCAGATTTGTAATTCTCTCCAGAATAAATCTTCATGAACTTTGATTATATCCAACCTAATATCCCATGCCCCCTAAACTATTCTTCTCTATTCTATTCCAAACATACTCAATAGGGAAGGTCACACAGTACTTTAAAATAGTGGGTTTTCTCCTGAATTTAGTAGTATACCACTTCTTATGTTTGCCTTACTTACTTACATGCTTCTTACAACGCATAGAAATAAGTCTAAGTACAATTTGGAGTCCTTCAACCTGCTGTAAATTGATTTCATTGACTCTAGATAGGCCTTGGGCTTTTACCATGACCAGTTCCTCCATGAATATTCTTTTTGTATCCCAAGGCTTGTTCTACAAGAAAGCAAAAGTTGCCATGGAGTAGAAGAAAAAGAGCAGATTAATTGACAGCACCTATGACTTAATGAGGACCACAGTGAAGTCCACAGAAATGGGAAGAGGCAGAGCTGAACCTCAGGGCACACTGTCGTGATCTGGAGTAATTCTGACTGTGGAATTTGTTGAGTCTTCACTTTGCTTACAATAGAAGTTTTCTGCTGCATAGGAAAGAAGACTTCCTTCTCCACCTATCACTTTGGCCCTCTCCCAAGTGTCTCTTACAGTGAAACCATGTCTTAATGATTTGTACATCTACTGAGGGGCCAGTGCTAGAGGACACCTCTATAAATCAAGAGAACTATATGAAAGTTTTCCAAAGTTAAAACCTCAACCAATAAACCTCAGTGCAAGGTTCCCTTTTTTCTTCTGCACAGATATAGCAATTCTCTTTTGCTTAAGATAAATATCTGAAAATCTTTTAGATGTATACATTACCTCGTTTACTTTGACTCCTTTTGGTTTCCAATGTATATCTGATCTCCTTTCAAATGTATATTTTACCTCTGGTTATTATTCCTTTATTGTAAACTTGAGTTGTTTTTCAAATGTACATGATAACTCAGTTTACATCTGAGTACCAGGGACTCTTCCATCTGTGGATATCAAAATAATTTGTGGATTGGAGAGGTTTAGGAAGATTTGGAGTAGTGCTAATAATGTATAAAGAATTGAGGTGAAGCAAGCACCAGTTACAGGCTTATGGAAACTCTCCTTAGTTATTCCTGCTCATATATATTCAGGAAATAATAACAATTATGTTTCACAACTATCATTAATAAACTTGTGCCACTTTTACATTTCCTGACTCTGTTATTGTTTAGCTTTATGATTCATCCCTTTTCTCAAAGCATTTTTTTTTCTTACAAAGGCTGTAGAAAGGCTACACTTTGGGCAGAGTAAAAAAGACAGTTTGAAAGATCAATGTGTCCTAACTTCACAAATATTTCACAATGGAACGTTCCAAGTCCAAACAAGCTTGGAAATGGAGCATATTCTCTTTGGAAGTCAGGAAGCAGTTTAGTGTTTTGAAGAAGCTGAGGGACCCATAAATATGATGGGTTCACTTGTCTAACTCAGTACTAGACCAAGGAATCTTTTATTCTTTTAATAAAGGGCCAGTAAATGTAGCACCAAAGAAAAAGTAATCAATATAAATAACATTTTTCACATAATAATTTTTAAAATTAAAATTAGCAAAAAAACAGTGATGAGTGCATCAATATTTGAAATAAAGATATCATGTTTATTTATGTTATTCTTGTAGGATAGCAGGGACTAATTTATAAGAAATAATGTATCAGAGAGAGGAGAAACAATTCCTTGATTTGCTATTGCTAATTAACTATATGATAATCATTGGTCTAGGTACAGAGAATACAGCAGTGTACAAAATATTGCAATATTTTTCTCTAGTAGATACATAAACAACATTAAAGTGAAATGTGTTGGGTATTATTTAAGTTTTAAGGCAATAAAACAGTGCAACAAAGAGGAATGAGAAGGGTTGTGCAAAACTTGATGTCAACCCACAAAAGACTTTTCTAAGGAGACAGCCTGGACATAACCTGAGAGATGAAGGAGCAGCATGCAGAAAAGCTACAAGGCCAATGAAGTAGCAGAGGCTGGGACCACAGGCAGGAGGAGCATGCATGTGCCATTTCAGAAAGAGCAAGAAGGCCAGGGTTGCTGGAGGTAAAAGATGGCCAAGTGAAAAAGAAGCACATAAGATAAGGTGCAGATGGGAAAGGGAGGCCAGGTCATGTAGGGCTTTAAGTCATTATAAGGACATGGCTTTTACCCACTCTAGTGATTTGATCAGGACACTGATTTGATCTGACTTGCACCAAGATGTACTGTACATAAAAAATGGGTACCTATCACACTTTTATCCCTCTCTCCTTGTTTCTCTTGGTTTGAAAATGAAGCAGCAATTTATGGAGTCTTTTGGTGGGCCAGAGGTTATATTCCTGCATTGTGAGAACAGGGTCTTTTAATCAAATTCACAAGGGAGTTTAGGATGAAGAAGGGATTAGAATTTCATCACCTGTCAATAAAGTTTGCTACAGTTTGAATCTGAAATGTCCCCCAAAGACCCAGGTGCTAAAGACTTAATCCCCAGGTTGATGATAGTGAGAGGCAGTCAAAATTTTACAAGCAGAGAGGGCATCATGCAAGGTACCAAATCATGAGTGATATTTCTAAAATTCCAAGCCAAACTAAACCTTTTCTCTTGATAAGTTGATTATCTCAGGTATTTGTTTTAGTAATGACAGCTGACTAACACAGAGTCATTGAGAGTTGTGTCAGTATATACTACTTTTAATATATAGATAAATGAAAATACATTAGACATAGATAATGAACGTATACCCCTTATTATAGTCTTAGATATAAATTGAAATTATAATTGTAGATGTAAGTGTGCTTATAGGTATGAAATGTTTGATGACAATATTCTAATTGCAAATATTATTTAAATATTCAATTTGTTAATTGATTACTTGAAGGTATGTTATTATCTTAATCAAATACAAGGATGTATTTATGAGACATACAACACTTAAGAAAGGAGGAGGTGGCTCTTTTGTGTGTGTGTGTTTCCCTATTATTAAGAGCTGGCTCAGAATTTTGTAATCTTTTCTGCTTCTAATATAAATGCTCTGCAATCAAGAACTTTAATCTCTTTTAAGTTTTTTTATTTAATTTATTTTGGGAATTTGTGAAACAAGAGACATTTTGCATGTTGGAAGCATGCCTTGTTTATGAATATTGCTATGTCAAATATTCATCGAGATTGGTAGCAAACAGCTGCTGATGGTGCATAAATGGGAATTAGGCCTCTTGGTGCCAAACTCTACCCTCTTATTATATGAAGACAAAGGCAATTCTACTGAAGTCAACAAAAGCCTTCCCCTGACCCTGACTTCTACCAACAGGCATATAAAGACCAAATCTGATCTTAATTTCTTTTTGATTTGCTTGGAAGAAAATAGAATGGTGGAACAAAATGAGAGGTGCCACTCATCTAGTGGCTATTCAGCCAATAAGCCTCAGCATGGTAACAATGGTTGCTGCAGACTGATGTGAGTCTGGCTATTCAGTAGCCATCTTGAGAAAATGTCTCTGTGTTCCTGAAAGCTAAATGTTTTGGCTCTCACCTTCTGAGTTCAACAGCAAATATCAAGATGGGTAACTCTCACGATAGCTCCCAGAAGAAATGTTTTATATCTTGTGAGATATATTTATTTTCTCATTTCTAGAGTGATTTAAACAGAGGAATTATTCTGCATTCCATTTCTGTGATTCTTTCATTTCATTATTTATTTCAACTTCCATACTCTTCATAAAGTAAACCTTCAATATCATTCTGGATCTTCACCTATTAGTTATATCTATTTTACTACCTGGAAATTAAAAATATCATCGAATGCAATTAGCTCTATGTACTTTTAGGTTTTATTTATTTGAGGGGATACTAAGAGAGCAGAACAAAGAATTATGATTTGAACCAATAATCTTATTCTTCTATATAGGGTCCCAGCACAAATCCAGGTTTTAGCACAGACACAATGATATAAATGACTTACTGATTGCCAGTGTAAACTATTTGATTAAATTCATACAGATTTTTATAATCTTTTAAAGTGATGTTCTTAGTGGTCAGACATGATGATAGTATGATAGCATTTACTAGAATAATATGCTCTTGGCAACTGTTGCCTCAACCCAAAAGGTCACATTTTCACAAAATGAAAAAAGGAATCCAAAATAAGATTCCTTTTGTCTGTCAAAATGCACTGTGTAGGAATTGGTATTCAAGTAAGAGTTACTGGAATTTCATGAATGGAAATGTTTCATTGTCACAGTCTGGCTCAAATCAGCTCTGATCCAAGACTCAGAATACCCTTCCAAGCTAACTAAGATATCATGCAGAATTTTGGTCCAACCTTGGTGGTCGTTATCAGGAGGAACTGGAGAATTCCTTAACAGATATTAGATAGCAAGAGTTAGGAAACAAGGTACGAGTATGACAAAGAGTCTGAGCTTCTTGAAACAGGATGTATGATGACAGTATCGAGTGACAAAATCAAGGAGGCTGTTGTAGCCTGAATTCCCTCTCCCCAAAACTCCTATGTTGAAACTTCAATCTCCAATGTGACTATATTTGGAGATAGGACCTTTAAGAGGTGATATGATTATAAATTGGGTCATAAGATTTGATCCCTAATTCAGTATGGTCCATATAAAAGAGAGAGCATTGCAATATACAAATTAGTCAGGCATCCTCTGAGATTAACCATTGCAATATACAAATCATTGCAATATACGAATCAAGGATTTAAATACACAGAGAAAATTTCTCGTGGAGACATAGTAAGAAGGCAACCAACTCCAAGCCAAGGAGAGAGGTCTCAGGAGAAACTAAAAATATTTACTCTTTGATCTTGAACACTGATGCTTCCAAAATGTGAGAAAATAAATTTTTGGTTTTTTAGCCACCAGTCTGTCATTTTTTTAAGGCAGCCCTAACAAACTAAGGCAGAGGCCTCAGCTCTTCCTTTTACTTTATATTTTTTAATCAAACTAGGATACCCCTTGACTGTTAATGATTTGGAGTAGTGATTATGACTACAAATAGGAGACCTAAAAATATTTACATTTACTTGTGATATAAGCAATGCAAATTTATGCAAACCACCTGTAAATGTAGCAGCATTAATTTCCTTTTTCTTGTTATTCCATGTTACCATATCCCAAACACAACCCCCTTTTCATTAATTAATTTAAAGCCAGGAAAGGTGCTCCACAGACTTCATGTGTGTGTGTGTGTGTGTGTGTGTGTGTGTGTTTGCAATAAGATATAGTCAGAAGTTAATTTCCTTAGGCTTAGAAATCAGACTGTCTTTCGCTACTCTGTTCTGAAGTTAGAACATCTCAAAGGCTTCTCCTTCCTTCAGAATCTAAACCTCTTATTCCATACAGGGTAGAGACCACATACACTGGAGGCTGAAAGAAAGAAGGCTGAACTATATAAACTAAAAGAGAAGCTAAAGTCTAGCAGGTCCAAGAGAAACAAAGTTTCTTGCCTAACAAGGGTGGCAATGTGTTAAAGGTAGAAAGAGTGAGACTCTTGTTTTGATAGAGCTCAGGAGTAAGGTACAGAGTACAAATAAGTCTCTAACTTGTGTCAAGTAGGGATCTCTGTGTCAACTGAACTGTGTGACTTAAATATGCAGAGAAAGAAGGACTGACCCTCCTCCAGGATTGGATGTAGGTGCATTGCCAGCTAACAGCTTGGTCCTTTGTTATGGGCTGGAGCAGCGCTAACGTCTTAAGTAATATTTGCACTGCCTCAATATTCTACAGGGAACTTCCTTGGTCTAAGATACTTGCCATTTGACCTTACTCATTGTCAGCTTGCAAGAGAAATATGCATCTTCATAGCCACAAAAAGTCCAACTTTCATCCCCGAAGCTTTCAAAAAGTCCACTTCTCCATGTTGACTCTTACATCAGTTCCAGTCCATTGTAGTTCACAGAAATCCATAGAGATAGTTGACAGTTGCCATTACTCTAAAAGCGGGTAGAGGGGATGGAATGGGATTAATTATACTTTCAGAGAAAATAGAAAGATAAATAAAGAAGAAAGAGTCCTTCCTAGGCCTGTTGGTCTAAACACTAGATTTTGGTATACATAAAGATGTAGCTGAATATTTAAACACTTGGTTGGCCCATGCAAAGCTCTGGGTTCAATTCCCAGCACTACCGAAAAAGAAAAAAAAAAAAAAAAAAGAAGAAGAAGAAGGAAAGAAACACTCCCATGGGAATTTCCTTGATCAGTCCATCACTGATCAAGGAAACAGTCTAAGAAAAACAGAATGGAAAATTCAAGCTCATTCATTTCAGGCAATAAGATTAAATGCAGAAATATCCATGTCATCAGCCAGGGAGAGCTTGACATCAGTCTAAACTCTAAGCAAAAAAGAGCTATAGAGTTATAGAGTAAAGGCAGGCTGGCTGGTCAAATGGGAATTTTTTTTTATCAGATTTCATTAGGCCATCTCCTGGAGAAGCAGGCTAAATTTTACAACGGAGAAAAGAGTTTCTCTCCTACAAGTGGCCAAGAAAGTTTTTAAAATATGTATTTTATCTAAGAGACTTCCCGGGTTCCAAATTTCTCTAAAATGGGAAATGATTCTCTTCTTTTTATAGGTGTTTAATAAGATGTTTCTGAAATATTTGTTAAGTTTCTTTGAAGAAAAACAAAAGAAAATGGAATACCTTACTAATATTAAAACTAATACTTTTATAATTACTATTAATAATTACCTTACTAATATAAAAGTTGTTATACATCTGATTTATAATACTGTTTCTAGAAAGGTTTCCCACCCCCATGCCTTCAAACAGAATTTTAGATCACTTTTCTAAGTAATGTTTCAGTATGCAAAGCAAAGTATAATTTGTGTATAAGTAAAACAGTATATCCTTTAATCAGTGAGTAACTTAATCACTGATTAATTCACATATTCATTCAAATTATAGAAAAATCCAATGTACTTACCAAGAAAATAATTAATGTCATGATAGTTATACTAAAATTTGAATATGTACTAGGAAAATAGAATTTAAATTAATTTCTTATGTTATCAACCCAAATAAACACAAAAGTTTAATTGTTGTCAATGGGACATTTTTTTTTTAAATCTTAACTCTTTCAAATTATTTTATTGTGAACAAAACAAAATGGAATGCTTTCAGTCTCAAAAGAATAAGACTTCTCTTGGGTCTAATTAGCTTTCTTTTTTTAAATGAGGGGGATTTTCTCAGAGTCAAGTCACTGCTTCAAAGCAAGCCCAGCAAATTCACATTAAGCAAGGTTGCAGTCAGTAGAGTTGCCAAGCACGTCAGATCATATTTCCTTTGGAGGTATAGAAAATAGAGAAAAGTCAGAGAGCACAGGTTACCCTACAGGCCAACAAACAACTATACCAATTACTCCCCGGGGTTGTTCAGCACAATTGAAAGAGTCTACATACATAATTAATAGTGACACAAGCATTTGCTTTGACCAAGTTGATTCAACTACCTATTGAAATTGTCACTAAACTATAGGAGCAAATAAGGTCTTGTATTTGCATTTTTATTGACAGAGATTTATGTAAGCTTTTTAATCTTTCAACCAATTCACAAATAATTAATATGATTCTACAACGTAGGCAAAGCAAATATTCTTTAGATAAAATGGAAGCATGAATAAATGAACTTTATTTTAAAAAATAAACTCCAGGTATAGTTTGGCTACATCCACAATTCAGTAAAGTTATTGGGTTTGTTCTCTTTTTTCTCTGTAATTTGTTTTCAGATAGATAGTGTTAGTAAAATGACACCATTTTTTTCAAACCACCATAAATTTCAAAAGTTATTTAACTAAAAAATAATTACATTTTGGAACTAAATTCATACAGACTGGCTAATTATATTCAATAGATGTATTTCAAATAGCTGTGAGGAAATTTCAATTCTTGAAAAGTATCATATTAAATATATTAATGGTATCCTGTGGTATAGGCACTCCAAGGTGATCTTTAGAGAAAGGTACTAGATATTTTGTATTAATAAACCAACAATAATTTTCTCCCATTTTTTATATCTGGATTCCAACATCTTATGCAAATTGGATCATTTTCAAGAGTGTACCTAGTCTAATTTTACTATATACTCATTTTGCAACTTTACTTAATAATAGAAATTTTTATTATACATTCTGCTGAAGTGAAATCCATTGATTTATGAACTTTACTTATACTCTGCCTCTGAATGATGTATTTCTGATTGTATTATTTCCTATTACTGTTGTAACAAATTACCACAACGTGGTATCTTAAAACAATACTCAGGAAGACTTCTGATTTCCAGTTCCATATTTTCAGAGCTTGAAATTCACCATTTTTGTCTTAACAAAGCTGAACAGACTAAAATATCAACAACTCTCCCTGAACAGATAAGAGAAGTAAGGACACAGGGCAATCCATTGCTCTCAAGATTGAAGAGACAGAAGACAAATGCAGAAAAGTCTTGGCTTACCTGAGCAGAAATTCATGAGCAGAAACCATTATGGGAACCAGTGTCAGAGCAGGAAAGCTTCAACTATAATTGATGAATTGCTAGAGGCTCAGTGAGGACGGGTCTGAAAATTTAAAACTGCCAGGGGACACCATCATATGGAGGTAGTCAAAACATTGTAAGATTTACCTCCAGGAGCAAGAACAGTTTTCCAGAGTAAATATTAGAGAAAAATCCCTTATGCTTCAAGCAACAAAAGGGAAAAAACAAAACATTTTGAAATATATCAGAGTACTTGATTCATAACAAAGCCTGAACCCAAGAGAAACTATTTGGCCAGAGTCTCATCTGCTAGGGATTTTTCAAAGCTTACCTGACCAGACCTTACCTGATCAGCTCATTCTGGCAACCTGTCACACCTAAAGGGGGAGAAAAAAAAAGAACACTTGGAAATATTTGTAAAGTTCATAACTCATCAGCATAAGCTCATTAAGCCTGAGACCTAATCTTAGGACTATATAGCACATTACTTCTTTCCTTTTACTTACTACCACATTTGTGAAGGACTACTTACAGCAACCAGTCTTACACTTACATCAAATCTTGATGTCAAGAAGTAACTGCAAGGCTTGCCAAAAGGCAGAAGACATGATTTAAAGAAACAGAGAAAGTATCAGTTCCAAACATGGCAGGAATGTTGGAATTGTCAAACTGGATATTTGAAATAATTATGATTAATACGCTTAGGAGTCTACTGGGTAAACAGCATGAAAAAAAAAAACAGGTGGACAATGTTATCAGAGAGATGAAAATCCCAAGAAAGAAGCAAAAAGAAATGCTTGAAGTAGAAAATGTTGTTAAAAAAAATGAAGAAAGGCTTAATGGACTTATTAGTAGACTAGACACAGTTGAAGAAAAAAAATCTCAGAAATTAAGGTTATATAAGTAGAAATTTTAAAAGTGAATAAGTAAAAAGAATCATGACTAAAAAAATAAAGCAGAGATTCTAAGGACTGTGGAACAAGTACAAAAGACATATACATCCTGGGACTCCCAGAGGAGAAAGAATGGAAGAGAAGAAATATTTGAAACTATAAGACTGAGAATTTCTCCAAATCAATACCAGACACCAAACCACAAGTCCAGAAAACACAAAGGATACCAAATGGAACAAATGTACCAAAATCAGTATAACTAGGAATATCATTTTTAGATTGCAGGAAATCAGAGATAAGGAAAAATCCTAACAGAAGCTAGAGGAATAAAAATCTTAACCTGTAGAGAAACAAAGATGAGAATTACATCTGACATCTCCTTAGAAACCATGGAAATAAAAAGAGAGTGGAGGAAAATATTTAAAGTCTTGAGACAAAAAGATGCCAACCTAGACTTCTGTAGCCTGTGAAATTATACTTCAACAATGAAAGAAAATTAAAGGTATACGTGTATGTGTATATGTAAAATTTTTCACCATTTACAGCTGCTTTGCAGCCAATTTTCAGAGTTGGCTTAGAAGAAAAATCATATAGGTCTGAAATTTGGGGTTAAATAAAGAAAGGAAGAACATCAGAGAAATAAACAAAGACAAAATAAAATGTATTTCTTACTTAATTGCTCTAAAAGTTTTTTTCAGAACAATTAGAGCAATAATGTAGTTGTTTATGTATGTTTGTGAAGCTCATCTATAAGTAAATGTGTGACTGAAAAGATATGAAAGATGGACTGGAAAAATTAGGACCATTTATTTATTATAAGGTATTTGCAGAACCTGGGAAGTGATATAGTGTTATCTGAAAGTAGATGTAGCTTAATTACAAGTATAAATTGCAAAGTTTGGAGCAACCACTAAAAAAGTAAAGAAATAAAGGAAGAAAATAAAAACACATAATTGTTGTGCTAAGAAAGGAGAGAAAGTGGAATTATAAAATGCTCAATTAAAACAACAAAAGGCAGAAAAATAGTGGAAGACAAAAATCAGAAGAAAGAGCAAGGGCAAAAGAGAAAACAGTAACAAATATGGTAGGTATTAATGCAAACAAACCAACAATAAATTCAAGCAACAACAGTTTAAAAATATGATTATCAGAATTGATCAAAAGGTGAGACTCAGTTCTATGTTATTTAAAAAACTCCAATTTAAATGTAAAGATACAAATAAATTAAAAGTAAATAGATGGAGAAAAATATACCATGCTGACACTAACCCAAAGAAAGCAAGAGGAAGTAGCTTTATTAATTGCAGACAGAGAAGACAGCAAAGCAAGGAGATTTATACAGTATAAAGACAGGCTTTACATAATGCTAAAAGGGTAAGTTATCTAAAAAGATACAATAGTCCTTAATGTGTACAAACCTAAAAACAGAGTGTGAAGATTCTCAAGACAAAAAATTGATAGAATTACATGGAGAAATAGGTAAATTCATTATCATAATTGTTGACATCAATATCCCACTATGAGAAATAGGCAGCTATAGTGGGCAGACAATCAATAAGGACATACTTGAGTTCAACATCATGAATCAACTGAGTAAAACTGCTATCTAAATGACTTCATCCAACAATAAATTAATATGCATTCTTCACTAGCTCATGGACTATTCAACAAGATAGACTCATTCTGGGCCATTAAAATCCACTTTAACAAATTTTTTAATTAATTAATTTATTTTGTATTCCAATTTGTTATATATGACATTAGAATGCATTACAATTCACATTACACTTATAAAGCACAATTTTTCATATCTCTGATTGTATACAAAGTGTATTCACACCATTCATGTCTTCACATATGTACTTTAGGTAATAATGTCCATCTCATTCCACCATGTTTTCTACCCTGATCCCCTGCCTTTCCTCTCCCACCCCTCTGCCCTATCTAGAGTTCATCTAATCCTGCCGTGCTCCGTACCCCAATCCCACTATGAATCAGCCTCCTTATTACAGAGAAAACAGTCAACATTTGGTTTTTTGGGGAATGGCTAACTTTACTTAGCATTATATTCTCCAACTCCATCCATTTACCTTCAAAGGCCGTGATTTTATTCTCTTTTATTGATGAGTAATATCCCATTGTGTAAATGTATCACAGTTTCTTTATCCATTCATCCACTGAAGGGCATCTAGGTTGGTTCCACATAACAATTAAAAAAATAGAGATGATACAGTGTGCTCAGACTGAAATGAAATTAAATTACAAATCAATAACAGAAGCATAGTTCAAAAATCCTCTCCAAATTTTAAACATGCTTCTATATAATGTATGGGTCAAAGAAGTAATCTCAAAAGAAACTTAAAAATATTTTCAATCAAAGTAAAATAACAATGCCACTTATCAAAATTTCAGGGCTGCAGAAAAATATTTATACTGTTGAAGACATATATTTCAAAAGATCAAACGTCTAAAATTAATTATCTAAGTTTCTAACTTAGGAAGCTATTTTTTTAAAGAGCATGTTAAATAAAAGTAAACAGAAAAAAATAAGAAATAGAGCAGAAATGAACAAAATTGAAAACAGGAAATAAATGAAACCAGAAGCTGGTTCTTTTGAAAGCACAACAAAATTGATAAACCTCTAGCCAGGATGAGAAAGGGAAGGGGGGTCAATTTCTAACATCAGAAATGAAAAAAGAGGTATCACTACAAATCCTATTGGTATCCAAAGGATAATAAAGGCATATCATGAACAAATCTATGACTATGAGTTTATGAAATAAACCAATTTCTTGAAAGACCCACTTGTCAAAATTCACACAAGAAATAAACAATCTAAATAAGCCCATTTCTATTAAAGAAAGTTAAGCAATAATTAATAAACTTTTAAAACTGAAACCATCAACACCAGACCCAAGTGAGTTTACCAGTAAATTTTACAGAAGACTTAAGGAAGAAATCATATCCATTTTTTGCAGTCTTTTAAAGATGATAGATTCAGATAGAATACTTCTTAATTCATTCTATCAATTCATTATTACCCTGGTGTCCAAACTAGGCATGAACTTTACAAGAAAAGAAAATGATAGACCTGTATTTTGTTTGAACATAGATACAAAAATCCTCAACAAAGTTCTTGAGAAATTAAATTAACAACGTATTAAAATCATTCATCACAAATAAGATAGATCTATCACAAGTATTAAATGTTGGTTCATCATTTGAAAATCAATTAATGGAATCCATCACATCAAAAAGATAAAAAAAGTAAAATTACATGATCATATAAATAGATACAGAAAAGGTATATTTGATGAAATTGCACACACATTCATAATTTAAAAACAAACCCCTCTTAGTAAACCAGGAAAAAAGAGGAACCTTGTCAACTTGATAAAAATATCCACACATTAAAAATATACAGCTACCATCTTACTTAATGTGAAAAAAAATGAGATTTTTTTTCCAACAAGAGCAGGAGCAAGGCAGGTGTGTCCCCCTCACCACATCTTTTCAACATCGTACCAGAAGTTTTAGATAATTAACTAGGTAATAAAAGTTAATCAAAAGCATATAGACTGGATAGAAATAAACAAAACATGATTGGAATTTTGAGATGGCATGGTTAACATTCTGCCCATACACGAATGAGTGGTTTTATCACAAGTGTCTTAAATGAAGCCATAGTAAGCATAAAAACCAGTGGCCATCTTTCCACAGTGATTAAAAATATGAACTAACTCCACCTTGCCTCTGAGGACTCTCAAATAACTTATACAATCCAAAATCTTCAAAAGCTACAGAATATGGAAAGAAGTCCAGATAAAATTAGAAGAATATTCTAACACTAAATATTATAAATATATTGACCTTTAATAATGATAAAATTTTAAAATAAATATTCAGTTATGGTATAACATCATGCCATGTCCACTTATATCTACTAAAGTTTTGTTAGGTAATGTTAGAGTCTGTAAACAAGTCTGGATGGCACCTGGCAAAATGCCAGAGGGAGTGGTTTGTGAAGTAACACCTGCAAGCCATTAAGTGTGGAGATTCCTTGTTGGTTGACTGCTGTATCTAGTCTATGTAAATTAAGATAAGCTGTGTGGAATGTATAAATACCCCTCCTGTCCTACAATAAACGGCTTCCACTCCTGCTGTATCAATGTACACAAGTTGTTCGTCACCCCCCCGGTTAGTTTGCCCAGCCAGCCGGGCTGCGGCAAGGTAGAATTGTTGAAATAGGTAAGTATCAAGTTCACATGATGGGACATCAACTGTAACCATTTCTAGAGTTCAGCCATGCCTGTACATTAATTGATGAAACCTGAAGAAACCCTTCAAAACCCTACAACATTTATTTTGCATGAGCGAAAGAGCCTCACAGGAGAGAACTGTTTGTACAGGGTTGTACCAAGTATGTGACATCACCTTCATCTTCAAAGCAAGGTAGGCATATTGAGAGGCCAGGGCTGTTGACATTCTGTTATTTGAAAAAGTAGAACTGCTATTACTTTATTCTTTATGTTCATTGTGTATGTGTTAAATTTTCTGAGTATTCTTGTAATTTCTAGGCTTTATTTATTAATAATCTTGAATTTTCTAAAATAATCCTAAAAACAACATCAATTTATTTTATTTATTTCATATACTTATCATTTTTTTTACCCTTTCATTATTGAATTGTCTTAGGAAAGATATAATCTTATCTTATTCCTGAGTTCATAGGAAATGTTTCTAAAGTTTCAGTAGAAAGTGTGGCTTATACTGCAAGAGGAAGTTCCATCCAAGTTCTAGTTCGTTAAGAATTCTTATAATGAGTAAATAATGAATTTTTCAATCTCTTGATTTTTTTCATGTGAATTTTTTGATTTTTGTTTATAGTAATGAATTATTCAAGCACTCCTTAATTATGGTACATTTGGCAATGCTGTCAATATGCATTTGTATGAGTCACCATGTATGTATCAATATATGGTTATTTAGGATTTTTGTGTTATATGAAATTAACTACTGATCTTGTTCATCTTTTGGGGTATCACATTTGTAAAATTCTGTTAAATTGGCTTTTGCAGCTCACTTTTTTAATCTAGAAAACAAATTACACATAATAGGAAATTCTACTTCTCAAATTTTACTAAAATTCACCCAAAACAACATTTGGACTGCAGCACTTTTGTGGGGAGAATTTTAGATGCTGATTCTATTTTTATATATTCTTTTGTCCAGATTTTCCTTTCATTACAGTTTTCAATTTTTACAGTTTACACACTTCCAAAATTATTGATTTCACCAAGTTTTCTCCATGTATAAAGTTGGTCAGAGTATTCACTTTTCAAAAAGTTCACTGTGCAACCTTGCCTAGACAATGCTTTTTATTCCTAATATTATTTGTGTTTCCTGTTTTCTTTTTGCAATCTTCCCAGAGATTCATTTCTTAATATATTTTTTAATTTCTTTGGTTTTGTTCACATTGGCTTTATCCACATTGGTTTTATCATTTATTGGCTTGTTTTACAATTCATTAAAATCTAATTTTTATCTATTACTTCCTTTTTTCTGTTTAGTTATGTTTATTTTGAATATATTCCACCTCTGGAGTTGATTGATTAGCTTGCTTATTATCAGTATTTCCTGTCTTGTAAGAAATATATTTAAAGTAATAGTTTTACTCTGAACATCATGAATTTTTCTTATTCTTTTATCTATACATCACTCATTATTGAGGAGGCTTACAAAGTTTCAAGTGTATGGAAATTCTTCAATATTTTGTACTTGTAGATATTTAATTTCAAAGCATTATGATCAGAAAATAATATCCATAAATTGCTAAGCTAGATGTTCTTCAATTTAAATGTGAGTATACATAGTTAAACCATAAGTTGGAATTACTTTTAATACGTAAGTTACAGAATAACAAAGCTTAGCCTGGCCTGTCTTAAATGTACTCAGAACACCTAAATTGAGTGGAATCATCTAATACAAAACCTAATTTCTAATAAAGAGATGAATATCTCATGTGATTTAGTGAAAGTCTGTATTAAAAAACTGTTTACAGCACTGTACCCTGCAGGTTAGGTTCACTGCCCCTGCCCAGCATCAAGACAGAGTGTTGTTTGTTTGCATATTGCCATCCCAGAAAAGATAAAAATTAAAAATTCCAAGTGTGTTTCACCTAATCCATATCACTTTCACTTCATTGTAAAGTCTAAAAATTGTTAGGTTGAATCATCATTAGTTAAACATTGCTTGTATTTTAAATCTGTTGAGATTTCCTTTATGGCATAATACACCAGCAAATTTAAAATCATCTTAACCAATTTTATTAATGTATGTGGTTTTATAAAATAGTTTAAAATCATCTTAACCAATTTTATTAATGTATATGGTTCTATAAAATAGTTTAAAATCATTTTAACCAATTTTATTAATGTATATGGTTCTATAAAATAGTCAATGTCATCCAAGTTTGAAACATATGAAGCAAATATTGCTGAATGATTTCATCATTTTAATACAATATGTGCTTTGTTGTGGTCCTGAAACTATCTACATATACATATTAGCTCGGACATAATCAGCTATATTACTAAATTATTTATGTTAAAATTGGATCTTACTGATCATGTGAGATAGAATCTGCTGGAAAGATGATAAAGTTCTAAGTAATTCTCTCTGTCAAATTTTGCTTGATATAGTTCAAGATTCTGATGTTCAGTCCATGGGCATAAATGATTATATCTTCTTGGTGAATTGCTTGTACAAAATTCTCCCACATTGTCCTTTTTAAATGTTTTTCATATTAAATTTTATTTTGCTTTATATTATATTGTTCTGCTGCTTTTTGAAAATTAACAATCCTTACAGTGTAGTTTGGGGATCCTGGGGGTGACTGAGACCCTTCCAGAAGTTCTGCAAAGGCAAAATTATGTTTAAAAAATACTATCCCATCTTTTTCTTTATTTTTTTTTTACTCTCCATATCTCATAAGTGACAGTGGAGTTTTCTAGAGAAAAACTGACATATGACATGACAACAGATAGAATGTAAACCAAATACATGAATCTAGACATTGTCTACAAATCAAGATATTAAAGAAGTGCAAAAATGGAAATCAAGGTAAATCAACACAACTCTGCACTCTAATTTATTGTTTGTTTTGGAAAAGTTTTAAAAATTATTTATGCTGATATATAATGGACTTATTGTTATTTTTAAAGGCACTAATAAACATTTATTTCATTTTTCTTTTGATTCTAATAAAATTAATACCAATAGATGTAAATCATATAAACAAAATTCTTTGGGGTCCCAAATAATTTCTAAAAGTGTAAAATTTTCTGATATCAAAAATAGCAATAATTATGGCTTTATTTCAAATTGCCTTTATTTGCAACCTTTCTGCATTGAGTTTTTTTATGTATTAACACATAAAAAGCACATAGCTTTTTTTTTTTTTAAGAGAGAGTGAGAGAGGAGAGAGAGAGAGAGAGAATTTTTAATATTTAGTTTTTAGTTCTCGGCGGACACAACATCTTTGTTGGTATGTGGTGCTGAGGATCGAACCCGGCCCGCATGCATGGCAGGCGAGCGCGCTACCTCTTGAGCCACATCCCCAGCCCAGCTTTTTTAATTTTTAAAAAATTTAATCCATCTCTTAGCAACTTCAATAAGTTATATGTATTGTGATTATTAATGTGTTTGAAATTCTTTCAATATATGCTGGTTTCATTTGCCTTATTCCTGCATTTTATGCTTTCCCTAGCATCTGTTGATTTTACCACATTTCTTCTACAAATATCTCTAAATGAAAATGTTAATCGTCTCTCATATTTATAGCATAAAATATTAATCTATTCTTTTTAAAGTTCAGCATTTCTCCTTTTTCTTTTAAAAAATATGAAGAATTTTACACTATTTTACTTCATAGCATCTTTCAATTACTGCCCCATTTTCCCCAGCATCTTCATTCTTTTTTTAATTTTTTTATTTGTTTTAATTAGTTACACATGACAGTATAATGACCTTGACATATCATACGTTGGAATCAGATGGGATATAATTTCTCATTTTTCTGAGTGTACAGGTTGCAGAATCACATTGGTCATCATCTTTATTCTTAATCCAGTATCTTTGCTGTGAAAGATGTAATATTTATCATATAGTCATTCTGTCATCTTTTCAGATCCTAAGATTTTGATTTCCCAGTGACAGACATATCTTACTCTGAAAGACACTCTGATATCCATGTTCAAGATTATAAAATTTTCTTCTTTTAACACCTTTGATGGTTTCTGATTCTTTTTTTTTAAGTATGAACTTAAGCCAACATCTAAGATTCTAATCAGTGTTAATCCAAGACATCTTCCAATCTGATCTACAACTATGACCTGACCCAAACTGTATATTTCAACTGAACGGTATAATAGGACATTTCCTGGATGTGTTCCCTCATGCACCATATCCATGCCTGTGTCCATTCACGGTGTCCGCCTTGAATTTCCTCTTCAGTCTTCAAATTTCTGAAGCCAAGTTGAACCACATACTGTTTCAAATGTCCCTTCTTTTGCAAAGACCTCCCTGAAAAGTCCATATGGAAGCAATTCTCATGCACTCTTCAACATGCTGTATTATTCAAAATGCAGGTATCTTATGCTGCATTGCTTGATAGTTGTTTGAGGGTTTATCTTTTTTTTCCAATTATATTTTAAGTTATTTGAGAATAGAAATCATTTCGCCCATCTTTGAGTGTCCCACATCATTAAACACAGGATTATTCAGAAAGCACTAAGGAAACATAATTTTCAGGAAAGTAACTGTCAAAACCAATGAGAATAGAGGAAAACAGTTCCTTTTTTTTTTCAAAACCCAGTTACTTTTGTTTGTTTGTTTGTTTCCTGAAACAAGATTATGATGCCTGCCTGAGGCATGGAAAATATTCTTTTCACAGAGTAGGCGTTTTTAGTTTGGGTATATTGAGAATCACTTCTAACCTCAGGTGACAGGGAGAAAAGACAAGCTTGAGAGTCTCTTTCACCTGTATTTTACATTGATTTATAGTTTCAGCCAAACTCTGAGAAGCAAGAAAAGAAGTAAAGTCCTGAGTTACCACATTAATTTTTTCTCTATTGCCAAATCATCTTTGGGACTACTGAAAAAAAAAAATAGAAGCAATCACTAGCTGCTAAACTTAAGGTCAACATCAATCCGTGTCGTGTGTATAGATTCTAGAACGTTTCAAAATATTTTCAATAACTTTTAGTGCTTTTGTCAATATCCAGAATACATGCTAAAAATTTAAATATAACATATTGTAGAAAATATGTCTACCATAAATAGGATAAAAAAATACATTTCTCACAGTGATTTCATGTGTCCTAATTCCCCCTATTTTCACATAGATATGTGCTACCATCTAAAGTGAACACAAGTAGAATATAATTTATATGCAGTTTCCACATCCCACATTTCCAAGTAGAGGTCATTTGCTATCTTTAATTTAGTTCAACAAGTAACTATCAAATGCTTATTTTCTAGTTAGCACATTAGGCATTAAGTATATGAGGATAAATAAAACATTTCCTATTCTCAGTGTGCTGGAGATAGTATAGGAAATAAACATTTAAACATATAAGATCAAATTGTGTGGTAAGATCTCTGATCAGAGGTGGTAGTAAATATATTGAGATTTCAGGAAAGGCTTCTATGATGAGCTCATCTCTAATCAGATTGCTGAAGGTGAGTATGAGTTAACCAAATAATTGTCATGAAAGCATTTTGAACAGAAGTGTTAAGTACAATTCTGTGTGTATTCTCAAAAATACTGAAAGGGTATAGGGAGTGCCAGGAACTGGCTCCAGCAAGTTAGGTGGTGAACAGATTCTTGTACTGCATGATAATAATCTTGAGTGCTAAGTTCTGGTTGGCACCTCTCAAATCAGACTGCAAAGGAATACTCCTATAAAATAGGGCAGTTTCCATTGAAAAAACATACTTCCATAGCAAAAACAATCTCCCCTTCAGGGATTAGCTTGAGAATTTCAAAGTCTATGCAAAGTTCTGATTTCAAGTATCTGGCTTTGCATTAGCTAAGCACTTCCAAAATTTCCTTGGATTCTAATCATTTTTGTCCTGAAAAACTATTAACATCCATGCACCTCAAGTGTTTCACAATACATAGTTTGGGCAATGTTGAATGTGAGCCATACTGCAGCTACTGGGTTCATCTCTCCACATACATGTTGATGAATTTCAACTTTATTTGGCATTCAGTAGGGAACTATCAAGGAAAATGTCTTGATTGGAACCATTATGAGGGAATGTAACTCAACAGCCATGTAGAGATGGGATGGAGGGGAGACAGGCAGGAGGCTGGAACACCAGTGAGGAGAACTCATTCTTGGAACAGCTCAGAATACAAAACTATAAACATATGTTTTGGAAATGCTTCTAGATTTAATAAATTCTGTGATAATATACTAGGGAGATTTCTTTGAAAATTTATAACAGATGCCAGAAAGAGAACTATCCACTTTATCATCAATTAACATATATTTGGGATCTCCAGGGGGCACAATGGTTGTATATAACAACCAAAAACAAATTGCAACAGCCTTGCTTTTCTGTCAAACTGGAGGAAAAATGATCAAGATAAAAATAATTAATTTCAAGTGGATTCAATTACCATAGTCAGTCACTACTCAACTATTTATTAAGTACCCATAGGGTACACAGCACTTTACTGGGTTCTTGTAAAAATCTGTAAATATATTAATGACAGAGGAGTTTTTTTCTGCCACAGTAATATATATTTGGCATTGCAGTTTTAATTAAAACAGTGTTCCTTATAGTTTGTTGATGATAAGTCCTTACAAAATGTGGCAGCCACCAGTAAGCATCCATTATATTATTATATTAGCATCCACTTATGTAATTATATAAATATAATTTTATGTACCTTATTTATATTTAGAGTAAAATATTGGGAAAACTCAGAACTGGGTTAAAAGAAAATCTATGTATCATTCAATCAGAAAACATTTCACACAATTTTTGCCCATGTGAAGGTTGACTTCTGTTGATGGAGAAAGATCTGATATAGATAAGAATAGATGTATGTGTCTGTGTGATACATGCAGTGAAGAGAAACTGAGCAAAGTAGAGATATGGGGGCTTTACAAAAAGTTGGGGGAACTTGGGAGATTATTTCAGGGGAAAGAAAGAGAAGTTGCAAAGACCCTGAGGTGAGAGTATCTATTGGCTAGATTAGAATTAATAAGGAAAGAAGAAATGCACAACGTTTAAAATTAGCAAGATACAGGGGCTGGGGATGTGGCTCAAGCGGTAGCACGCTCGCCTGGCATGCGTGCGGGCCGGGTTCGATCCTCAGCACCACATACCAACAAAGATGTTGTGTCCGCCGAGAACTAAAAACTAAATATTAAAAATTCTCTCTCTCTCTCTCCTCTCTCACTCTCTCTTTAAAAAAAATAAAAATAAAAATTAGCAAGATACAGATCATCTAGGACCATCATAATGAGTTTGTCTTTCAACTTTGAATGTACTGGATATGTTGGAGGATTTTGAAGAGGGAAGAGATTCGTTTTGACATGATCATAAAGGATCATTGTAGCTTCTGTGTCAGGAAGAGATTAGAAGGTAGGTCAACAAAGGCAAAAGCAGGCAAACTAGCCAAGAGACTTTTGCAATACAACAAACGGGAACTGGTGGAGGCTTGGAGGAAGGAGGCAATAGTGCAAAGGCAGTCTGAATTAGGATACATTTTGATGGTACTGTTGACAGGATTTGCTGGTGGAAGAGCCAGTGATGACTTCATCTTTGGCTTGAGCCATTGAACAAAGACAATTGCCATCTAAGGATATGTGAAAAATTGTAGGTGGAAGCAGGTTTTGATAAGAAGATTGGGAGTTAATATTGGAGCATGTTAAGTTTGAATCTCCTATTTAGCACCTACCTGGAGATGTAAGTAGGCAGTTACCAATAAGGGAAGGATTCAGGGTTAGAGACAGAAAATTAGGAATGCATGCTATCACCAAGGGAGAGAGTACTGATAAAGAAAAGCCCAAGTACTGAGCTCTAGAACTCATCAACATTTAAATGTCAGGGAATCACTGAGGAATCAGTAAGGCAGATTGAATAGAAATAGCCAACTGAGTAAACAAAGGGAGCAAGGTATTCTGAGATCCTTGGTATCCTGGAGATGATATTGTTTCAAGAAGAAAACAAAAGGTTAATTGTAACAAATGTAGTTAATGGATCAAGCAAAACTGGAACCAAGTATTGACTATTAAATATACAAACAGATCATGATGATGCTAACTCCAAAAAAAAAAAAAAAAGGAACAAAGAGAAAAGCATTATTGGAATGAATTTAATAGAGAGAAGGAAAAATTTGTAACTTCCCCAAGGAGTTTGTCTATAAAAGAGAAAAGGAAAATGGGAAAAACTTTGAGATATGAACAGCAAGACAACGTGATATATAAAAAGATATAGTACACTATATTGCATGTTGATGAATCAAGCACAGAAAAAAAATAATTATGTAAGAGGGGATAATTTCCAGAGATTACTCTTAAAGTAGGCTATAAAAATGGCATCTAATGCCCAAGTGAAAGGTTGCATTCCCTAGCAGTAGAAATAATTCACATTTTCTAATGGGAAAGAAAGCACCCAGATGTAGGTAAATGGATATAATGTGCACGGGTGGAGATATCTCTTCTCATTGTTTTGAGACACCAACTATGAAATAAGAAGCAAAGTCATCAACAGATAGTGAGGATGGGGAAACAAATAATGATAGGAAAAGAAGATGTTGTTTTAGGATTTGAGTAAAGTGGGGAAAGAGTGTGCATGCAAAAGTACAGAAAAATACAGTAGAATTTTGAGGCAATTCTAAGTTTCTACTCAAGGTTAGTGGTTTTTAAAGTAAGACCACTAAGCCTGATTTTGCATTATTTTCCTTTTTCCAGCCAAATTGAGCTATGCTAAGACTTGGAAGGAGTAGGTAAGGGGTTGAATCAAGCCAGTGATGGATGAATTTTTGTAGGTGAGTATTATAGAGCAGGATGAAATGCAAGACGCTGAACACAGGTTAAAAAAAAGGGTTATTTATTCTGGAAAATAGTGCTCTATCTGATGTGCGTGTAGTAAAGATCTTCTCTGTGGTCTCTCTCATCACATTATTAATTGTTTCCTTTGCTGAGAAGAAGCTTTTTAGTTTGAATCTATCCCATATATTAATTCTTTATTTTATTTCTTGTGTTGTAGGAGTCTGGTTAAGGAAGTCAGGACCTAATCCCACATGATGGAGATTTGGGCCTACTTTTTCTTCTATTAGGCACAGAGTCTCTGGTCTAATGTGGCATTTGCAAATAAATAGATGAAGTTGGAGAATATCATGCTAAGTGAAGTAAGCCAATCACAAAAAACAAAGGCCGAATGTTCTCTCTGATAAGTGGATGCTGTTTGATAATGGTGGGAGAGTGGGGGTGGCATGGGAAGAATGGAGGGACTGTGATTGGCCAAAGGGCAGGGAGAGGAGAGGAGAGCAGAAAAGATGGTGGAATGAGATGGACATCATTACCCTAGGTATATGTATGACTGTGCATGTGGTATGACTCTACATTGTGTACAACCAGAGAAATGAAAAGTTGTGCTCCATTTGTATACAATGAATCAAACTGCATTCTGCTGTCATATATACAAAATTAGAAGAAATAAATAATAATAAAGTATGATTAAAATTTTTTTTAAAAAAAGAGTGGTTATTGATGGTCCATGGAGTTTAAGTCAAATAAGTAGCAAAGTCTCAAAATGATAAGTAACAAAAAAGAAGAAAGAGCAGAAGAATCAAATTGATTACAAATCCTAGTGAGATTTAAAACAACAACAACAGCAAAAAAAGAAACCCTAATTGAACTTTGATAACTAGAAAGAGTGAAATTGAAAGGTAGTAGGTGGTAGTGATGAGTAAGATGAGTAAGATGATCAAAGTTGATATTATGATAGACTAGAAATTTTCAGGTATGACCATGAGACCAAATGGGAAGCTGAGAGGACAATAAAATGATTGGATGAGAAAAGATCAAAGATCTTGAAATTGAGGGTTATATATATATATATATATATATATATATATATATATATATATATATATATATATGATTGATGGGTTTTTCTTTCCTGAAGGACAATATATGAAAAGCCCATCAATCCAATTCATAATCTCTGAGACCTTCAATTTTTCATTAAGACTCAACCCTAGTTGTCTGATATATCTAAGTTTGAGAACAGAAGGAACCTAACTCTTGAGCAGAGAATTGGGGTTGGGGGGGAGACAGTGAAATTGTTAGCAGAATAGGACAATAAGAGTTTCCAGATGAGAATATTTGACTTTAATCATTCCAATTTTAGATATTCAGTGAATAGCATTTATCACATTTAAATGTAGCTGTGGATTACCATGGAAACTTATTAAAATCAAGATTCTGATTTGTTGGGTCTGGGATAGGGGCTTGAAATATGCAATTACATTATAAAAAGTGGGATGGACAAGAAAGAGAGAAAATCAAGATTGGAGTTTATAGAATAACAAATGCCATCCAGAGGAACACTTTTTTCCTTAGTTTTTATTTTTCTTATTTTCTTCCCAAATATGCAGGGCCAAATTAGACTCTCATTTCAAACATGAATAGAGGAAAATATTAAAGCCAGCTAGCTATGAGATAGTTATTAATAATGCCTGATATATTACCAGGTGTTTCGAATATATATCTAAAAATGCAGTGCTTTGAACCCTAATATTTTATTTAGGCAGTAAAACAAGAAAGGGGAAAGATTTTTGTTTTCCTTCCCAGAAGAAAGTACTAGTATTCGCTGCTTCCATTTTGTGTTGACCTTTTTTGCTTGTTTTTCTTTAAAGAAAATGGTGGACCTCATGGGACTGTGGACACATGTGATTCGTTACAATTAGGAAATAATCTTGATACAAATTAAAATCTACTTCCTAAAATATGGGAAATTTATTATATAACACAAGGATTCAAAAGAAAGGCCAAAACTATTCAGTTAGCTGAAGTTTTGAAGCAGGCCATTCTACAATATTTATAGAAGACCCTAATACTTCCCTTCCCCCATTAGGATCCATGGAAGAAACAGAGTTGGGATCCAGCTAATTCTCCTTAGCTGCCTCTGCTGCTAGTTAGGAGAAGAATCAGACAACTAGGGTTAAATCTTAATGAAAAATTGAAGGTCTCAGAGATTATTAATTGGATTGATGAGTTTTTCTTTCCTGAAGGACAACATACAATTAAATAGCTTTTAGCTGTTCTTAATGCAATCAAAAGGTTATGGTCGTCTGCTAAAAACTGAGTTTCAGCCACAGTTTATGTAAGTTGTTCACATTACTCACTCAGTAATGATGTACTTGGCCTCACTGTTTGTGGTCTGCTTCTCATTTGTTTGGTATTGCATTCCAAGACTCCAATGACTCAGAAATGTGCCTTATTTTTTACAGTAAGAAGAAATAGTATGCTCTGCCTAAAACGTCTCCAGTTCAATCACTTGTCTGTGGTCTTCCCTGAATCTATCCAACAGGTGTATGTAGGTGAAATCTCCCACAAATTGAGTTAGAGGAACCAATGCTTCTAACCAGAAAACTTCAAGTTATCTTTTTACCCCCCATGACATCAAAGTTTACTCCCTTTACAATACTGTACAATATTTGTTCTTATGAGAGTATAGTTCCTATTAACAAGTAGCCTTTTCAGAATACATGAACATTTTATAAGATTTAAAAAAGTAAAATATGTGTGTGTATGTGTGTGTGTGTATATATGTGTGTGTGTGTGTGTGTGTGTATATATATATATATATATAATCCCTAGCAAGTAGGTGTGTGAGGGACAATGAACATTGTATTCAAATCTGTATCAAAAAGTGTTATGTACTAGAGGCACAGAAGATAAAAGCAGGAGCATAAAAATGTATAGATACATTTAGATGTGGTATAACTACTATAAGCTATTACGTTTTAGCTTAATAGAAAATAAGCTAAAGCTTAGAAAATAGAATGGTTGTCTTAAGCCATTCGGTCCCTGAAGACATCTAAGTGAAAATAGAAATAAAAATCATATGAGAAGTTAATCTCAAAATAACTGTTTCCTAACAAACCTGACTGCCTTGTACTCTAGGAGAAAGTTAGTGGGTATTCATTCAGTAAAAAAGGTGGCTCATTATTTACCCCATCCCTGTGTTTACTTTCTATAACCTTTTAAGTGACCTAATTTCTTCTCTTTCTCCTATAGTAATCTATGACTGTCTTCTCAACTGGACAACAACAAAACATGAGCTCCACCAGAAATACAGGGAATAGGCATCTTTAACTTAAATTATTTTCTTCTAAAGGAAGGTATTTTTAAATTGATACGTGTCTCTGATATATTAAATATAATTGAGTATACATATTAGTTAATTTATTAGCTAGTTTTTTTATATAAAAGAACTGATGCTCAAAAAGGTCCTAAAGAAATAAAATATAGGAAGATAGAGGAAAAGGAAATTTAGAGGGGCAAAAAGATGAAGTGCTGCCCCTAAAGGAAAAGCTTGGTTAATTTCTATCTATCTTCAGAGTAGCCACAGGTGCCTGATGCCTGAGACAACTAACATTGTGGTTTGGCCTCTGTGTGTGTGTGTGTGTGTGTGTGTGTATGTGTGTGTGTGTGTGTCCTTGAAGCATGGCCTTGCCAATGATTTTTAACATTTTACCTCAGAAAACCTTAGAGTTCCAAAGACTGCTAGAAGTTCAACTCGGCCAACTAGAACTTAAAGGAAAGTGCCATTCTCCTTGTTACTTGGAATTCCTCTAATTTGACAAGAACTGATCTGAAAGAGGCAAGAATTCTTTGTGCTATGAAGCATGGCTACCGTCTACTCTCTATTTTCTCCATCGTATTCATAAATTAATGAGCATTTAAATGGCAAATAAAGTAAAAAAAGAAAAAATTCTCAGAAAAATGGACAGTCCTTTGAATTGAATGAATTTCATGTTACGAAGGGTTTATTGATGTTTTCATTTTACTACTGACTGATGAAAAACTAACACTGGACTAACACCTGCCAAGAATCTGCATCTGGGATTTGCCCTTGACTGGTAACAAGAAGGCTCAGAAAACACAATGGCCTGAGGCATCCCTGGGGCACCTGCTGCCCTCTCAGCAGGAAGCATCAAGGAGCAAATATGCACTTAGACAAGGTCAAGATCAGACTGATTAGCAGCATCATAGAGTAGCATTTGTTCATTGGCCAAAGGCAAACAGAATGGTTGTTCTTTTCCTATATCCAAGTTTTCTGCCAATTGAAAATGCTCCAGTTTGTTATTAGATTCAGGTGTTCCTGCAATTGTCCATTTCTACCCTCTTAATTCCCCCTTTCCTGAGATTGTGTAGTAATTTACAAAGCTTCTGGCATCAACAAATTTATTTTCTTTCTGAGTACTGGTTGCAACCCCCAGCATGTTTCTGGTTAGTTAGAAAGTAGCCTGGTCAGCCAAGAAGGAAATCAGGATCTGGGATCACCCTCAGGGTTTAACCAGGTTCCAAAACTTCTATCAGCCCTTGTACATTTTACAGAGAGCCTTCATGGTACCCTGATATAGGGCAGAATATATTGTATAGGGCAGATATCTCCATGGGGTAGAAGGCTTCATCTAAATAACTCCCAAGTAATTACATAGGTCTACAACACGGGAATAGGACTTTTTTTCTTTGAAGTTCCTTTTACAAGTCTCTGAGGTGATGAGAAAAGAGGAAACAGGTGAAAACTTGGGGCCAACTGAGCTGCTGTTCCAAATATTTCACAGCTCAGGAGGTAGCCGAGAATTCAGAAAACAACATCAGATTGCTTGGGTGAGGCTTCTTAATCTGTGTTGCCTAAGCAGAAGGACATTGTTACTCAGAAACATTTGCCGGATCTGGAGTTGGAAACCATCCCTAAAGGAGGGATGCAAGCTGGAGCCGCAGAAAGATTACCAACCCATGATGCAGTCAGGAGCTGGAGATGCCTCAAATTATTTATCCAACCACACAATAAAAGTGACAGGAGTTGCGTATCCTTAAACAACCTTCTGCTGGCAAAGGGATAACATGAAATGGCCTGTTTTGCTGCTAGATGTACTGAAGATTAGATAAGAAAGCAAACAGTCCCCTGTGGGATACTCCAAGTCCTTTCTCTGCCAAAATAAGATCCCGGACCAGATCAAAAGCAGAAAGGATCTATAAGTGTTTCTCCAAAGCACAGATGGGATTTGAAAAGCAAAGCATTGGAAGAGTTAAGTGTCAAGACTGAATTCTGGTTTAAGGATACTGAGAGGACATCAGCATATGGCTTATAATTAAATGTGCTGTTTGTAGGATTTTCTTCTCTAATTGTTCAGATTGTTTGTTAATCCATGTCATAAACTAAGTAAATCATGATGATCTACTGCTCTGTGGGTCAGAGGAAAGCGGCAGTGAGGAGCGGGAGTAAGTAGGAGTTTGGTTGAACTTCCACCATTAATAAGCTATGTGGGCTCCATCTAAGTGTCCTGTGCCACGGTTCCCTGGTCTGTAAAAATTAGAGATCCAGACTAAGGTCCTTCCCAATCCTTGAAATGTACTTTCTAATCTTGAAATCAGCTGTAACATTTTGGGTATTAGTAGAAAGTGATATGTCAACTGTCGTTCAATGATAATCACTGAAGCTAAGAATTACTAGGGAAAAAATAGAATTAGGGAATTTGTGGTATGCCAATCTTTCCTATGAGAACACCAATAGAAAAATTTTGTCTCTTACCAAAACATTCGCTCTATCCTATGAACCAACCAACTCTGAGAACTGATATATATATATGTATATATATCAATAAAATATGTGTGTATATATATATATATATACACACACACATACATATATAAAATATAGTGCTCATCCACATTAGAAAAGGATCATTCACTTTATAGAAAGATCATCATTTGTGGGACTGGGACTGTGGCTCAGTGGTAGAACACTTGCCTCACATGTGTGAGGCACTGGATTCAATCTTCAGCATCATATAAAGACAAAAAACCAAAATAAACATATATTTTTTTAAAAAGCTGATATTTGTTTTCTGTAAATACTTAGCCTATCCCCCAATTTACTTAAATATAATCTGGGTCGGAAAGTTAGACACATATTTTTATCAAACCACTGTTGAATTTATTCAAGAGACAACTACTGGAGGTACAGTTTGTGATCCATGTGACATTAGTCAGTGAGGAACCAAAGATGAAACATTCAGTTTGTTCTTATCATTGAATGGCTTTCATTTTAAGTAGCAAACTGACCAATACAATAAAAATATTTTAATGTGGTAACTATAAAAAAATATGACCAAAGTACTTTGGAAGCCGGAGACTCAGGATTAATAATCTCTGCCTTTGGGAGAATGGAAGTAATCCAAGAGGTTCACAGAAGATGACCGTTTTGAGGTAGATGATTATAGGTTTGACCTTTTCCAGAGCAAAAGCTTTTAAAGCATAAAGACTGTGACAGGAAATGCATCCCAGACAAACAAAAGAGGAGCATTGTCAGAGGCATGGAGAAATGGAAATTTAACAAATAGTTGATGTTTCCATGTAACTAAATGTGAAAGATCAGATGAAAAGAAGACTAACACAGGAAATAAGAATTAGTGCTAAAGGTTTTTAATTTTACCTGTAGGCAATGAGGACGAGTTATCACAACTGACAGTTTTTATTCTCAATGGGATTAATGATATGGAAAAAAAAAAAAAATATATATATATATATATATAAATAAAAATGAGCTGGGGAACCACATGATCCAAGAGAGGACATGATTCACGTTTCCCTGCACCTTGCTGCGGTTTAGCGCCACCTGGTGGCACTTTTCTGATTGGGCTTAAATATCCATGGGGAGTATTCTCCTTCCTGTAGTGGCTAAATTTGTAGGACATAGTTAGAGATCTCCATAGGTTAATGTCCCTTTCTTGACTCAATTTCCCGGGCTAGAATATTGGAAATATGGTCCTGGCAGTCCCCTATTTTTACTTCACTTTTTTTAACCCTTTCTGTCCCCAAAAGACACAGGGACAGAAGGCTGATTAAAGTATAGGAAGCAATATGCAATCTCTTTGCATTACTGTGAGATTACATAATCTGAACAGGTAGACGGCTAAGGCCTCTGTAAAATGAGAATAATGGTAGTAAAGACTGCCTAAGGTTCTCTTGCTCATTATGATAATGAGTTGTATGTGCATCTTGACAACCAATTTCAGGAAACATTTTTGAAATGGCAAAAGTCATTTATACCAAAAAAAAAAAAAAAAAAAAACCAAGAAAAGAAGTCATTGACACCCACAAAATCACAGAATAAAAATATCTACAGCATCATCTAGTGCTAAATTTATACACGTATTTTTTTACACACATATATGTTTAACAAACTGTGGCCTAGAAAGTTTCACTCCTATTTGTTTATGTACAGTTATGCGTAATATAGTGAGAGTTCCATGAAGATTTGGCTAAAATTTTGTTTTACTCTAGTGATTTGGAAACATCTATGAATCAGGTGGGTTTGGAAAATATAGTCATAGCCAAAATCCTTTGTATTTTTAAATATATAGCAAGGAAAACAGAAGGGCATGTAGATCAGATGTCATCAAACATTAGCACATAGTTCAAGAAGGACCAAATTTCTAAAGAATTTTTAAACACTAATCGTGTTTCTGATGTTCCAAATACTCTGCTTAACTTTTTATGAAGAAGTAAGAAAAAAAAATGAGCGTAACTACTAATTTCATGGGATCCAACCCAAACCACAAGTTGGAAGTATCAAAACACAGTCCAGCAGCAAACAAAAAACAAAACAAACAAAAGCTAAGCAAACAAAGAAAAACAAAAAGCAAAAGTTCTCTCAGGACTTCTAACTCAAATAATATCTCCTAGTAAAGAACTGTCTCCATGCAGGAACAGTTTCTTTGCACTTCCATATCAAAGAGATGTAGATTCATTTCTGAGTGTGTGGACCCTTCCTTGAACAATAACTGAACTTCTTTGCAGGGTAAGCAGCAAAGTTCCTTAGTCATTCTCTCAAAGGAACTGCACTGACATGAAAAAGAATGCTCTTTCCTCAGTTTGAAAGATGATTACTATGAACTGGGGTAGTCCAGGAGTCCAAGATACATAAACTGTTTAAAATAAATATGGAAAAACTAAAGAGAAATGTGAAGAAAAACTCTCATATGATAAAATTCTGGATAAGAATTACTCTTTTTTCTGAAGCCATTCTTCAAATGCAACCATGTCTCCCTTTGCTCTAAAGAGCAAAAGCCCATCACTGCGATAATTATCTAGAACAAGAGTAACAGCCAAGAGTGACATATGAAATCATATGGATGGCCAGAATTAGATCTGACAAATATCATGAGAGTGACACTGGTCTCTGAGTCTCCAAAACCATCTTCATCTACCCATGAAGAAGGAGACCCAGCTTTATCCACTCAGGTTACCCTTGAGTTCACCCCCAGCAATGGTTGACATTTCCTACACTGCTGACCGGCATTACTGCCTGACACCTGTCTCTGGCTACATGAGAATTTGTTCCAACTGTACACACTCAGAAGTGGTCATTAATATGAGGTTTTAATGGTCCCAAGAATGAGCTCCAAAATAATGAAGGGCACAAGTCTCTGGTATATATTTCAATTTCTGTGGAAGATTCTGGCATATATTTCACATAGTGATCCAAAGAGTGCCCAGTGGCTTGAGCCTAAGGTGCTAACCACAGAGCCTAACGTGCTAACCACACCTAATCACAGCTTTTCCTCTCTTCCTTTTGCACTCTTAATCTTATAGTTAGAACCTCTTCAAAAAGTCATTTGGATTCAACTCCTTGTCACAGGATCTCCTTCTGGGGAGAAACCAAGCTATTACATCCCAGGTGTGTGCCTAGTATTTCCAGTGCTACCTTCTTATAGATGCCAATAATCTAGCCTAGTTATCTTGACTGAGTGAATAGATTAGGAGCTGGATTCTATTCCTGTTAGCTAATTGTGTGCCTCTGTGAGACTTAGTTTTTACTCACTGAAAAATGAGGGCAGTGAATTTTATGTTCTGTGAAACACCATTGAGCTTTCACTCTTTATCTTTTACCTGAAATGGAAGGAAAATACAACATTGGCAAACAATAAAGAAGGAAAGAATTAGCTGTCGAAGACTTGTTTGAGAACCAGGATATATTTGCACATCTCAGATTGTGTTAAACTATTGTTTATTAACTCTCAATCCTACTAATAATTCTGAGCTCCTGGAAGTTGAGAAAGCTGTCTTATTTTAATTTATATTCCCAGATATTAGCACAGTGCCTCATATATAATAGATATTCAATAAATGCATGATTAATGAATTAATTAGTAGAAAGAGTAGGGGCACTAGACTGGTGGAAGAAAGAATTTGGGAGATGCTAAATCAGTGGGAAGGGGCTTATTACACAGGGCTCTGATGATGGTTCTTGGGTATAAGTCAAGGGCCACATCACATACAATGGTTTGAACAGTCATAGGAGAATGGAAGAGTTAAAAGTGACACAAAGATGAAGAGTAGCAGACAAAACTCAAGTGTAAGATAACAACTAAATGAAGCCTTTTCAAAATTTCCAGCAGTTATGATAAAAATATAATGCTTATATTTATATGATTATTAAACCACAAGTAAACCAACAAAATTATGTTTCATGAGCATATTAGATTCTTATGTATTTATGAATGATGGCACAAAAATCGTCCCTTATCCATTTCAGTATTTTTGTGTACTTTCAGTGAAACTATTTTTGATGTTACCAAATGGGTATTATTTTGTTTATTTCACAGTTCTTAGTCACCAGGCTTAGTTCACAAATTCCAACTGTTTTCAAACATCAAGTTCATAATCAGGAAACAAAAATGTTTCAACTTTGAAGAGGTTCAAAACAGTAGAAAAATCAAAACTCACTTATATAAATAATTTCTATTGAATTTATTAAAATAAAAGGAATCCCATTTTATACTCATGACTTTTATTAAAAGAACTAATCATTTCAAGATGACTTAGCTCCAACTTACAAAGACAGAAGCTGGAGAGTGAGTCACTTTAAATATCTTTGTGCTTATCCTCCTCATTCAGTCAACTGCTTCTGATATATATATATATATGAATATATATATATATATATATATATATATATATATATATTCTTGCTGCTCTAGAATCTTAATTCTCCATTGCAGTACTGTCCTTGTTATGGCCCCCAAGTAATAGAGGGCATATAAATGCTACAAATAATAATGTGCTTTTATCCAAGAATTCTTCCTAAATGGCCATTGACTTGTTTCTTCTTCTTTCTCCTTTTCTTTCTCTTCTTCCTCTTTTTTTCCCTAGGATTTATCTTCTGGACACAAATATCTCCTAGAATGATCATAGGTTCAAACCAAACTTAAAATTGACCCCCTTCTAGCATTAAAACACATAAAGATATATCCAGGCTCAAAAGAGAAATTGGAAAACATGTGAGGGTTATTCAAATCAAGATTTTCATCATGTAAATTACATTTTGTGTATCTGTAGTATACAAGGTACCAGGCTGAGAATAGAACAAGGATTCAAGCATATATGCTAATGACCAGAAATGGGTTTTACCTCTAGAAAACATAGAATTTGATTTGGTTCTATGCAAGATGAGGAGTTGGTTCAGAATTCAGGATCATGGATGTATCTGATAACCATTAAGGAAAAGATCCTTGGGGAGGAGTAAATTTAGTGCCTAAGTAAAACCATGCAAAATACATGTAACTTATAAGAAAGAAAATGTACCTTTACAATGCAAGTAGCTGGAAATCACCATCTTAACTAAGTGATTATTATGGTTTAGATGTGAGTTGTCTCCCAAAAGCTCATGTGTGAGATAATGCAAGAATGTTCAGAGGAGAAATGACTAGGAGAGTTGTAACCTAATCAATGAATTAATCCACTGATAGGGATTCACTGGGTGTTAAATGTAGGCAGGTGGGGTGCAGCTGACAAAGGTGGGTCACTGGAAGTATGCCTTTGAGGTTGGTATTTTGTCTCTGATGAGCGGAGCTCGCGCTACTTCCTGATGACCATGTCCTATGCTGCTTTCCTCCAGGAGTACACTCTTCCCCCATGATATTCTGCCTCTCCTCGGGTCCAGGGCTGTAGAGTTGGCTGTCTATAAACTGAGACCTCTGAAACCATGAGCACCAAATAAACTCTTCCCCCTCTTAAATTATTCTTGTCAGATCTTTTGTTCACAGCAATGGAAAAAGCTGACTGAAACAGTGACCTACTTAGCATTAAATGAGGGACAACATAGCTTTGGGTCGACTGATGCTATGAAATCTGAGATGGACAGCAATGTCCATGCAAAAAAATATTTAGTTTGAATCTAATTAAGTCTCTTGACCTCCAGTTTATATGAAAGAAAGAACCAAATTGAATCATAACAGGAGACAAAGATCAGACAAGCTGAGGAAGTTGACCATGCTACCAGAAACCTGACCTAGGCAATCATCACAAATTTAATGTCAGGGAAAAAGAAAGTTGGCTAAAAAGATGAATGTCAAGTGCAGTTCATGATCTTTAATAGAATCCTGGAGAGAAAAGCAAAAATCAATAAGGAATAGTTTAGAGGAACTGAAAAAAAAAATGGAATACAGATTGAATAGTTTAAGGAATTATTTATTTCTGAGTAGGATGGCCTTACTTTTAGAAGATGCACTTTGAATTCTGTAGGAATATCAGGATCTCTGTTACTTACTTTCAAATAGGACCATATTAACAAATAAGTGTGTGGAGAGACAGACAGAAAGAGAACAAATGAAATTAAAATATTAAGGTTTATTGGACTAGGTAAAATGTATATTTGTGTTTATTACACTACTCAAGTCTTCTGTATTTTTGATTGTTTTAAAATAATACATTGGGGAATGTTAGATTGATGTACTAAAATATTTTATAGTTTTACAATTTTGTATTCTCTTATATTTAATTACTATTATACTACAAATGTTTTTTCCCTATTGTTAAAATTCTATTCTAAGCATAAAAAAGTACAGGATAAAAAAGGTTTACCTTTATATAAGTAAATAAAATAATAGAGAATAACCAAAGGTCCTGGTGAATTTCAGCTCATTAAAGAGAAAGAGTGCTGAAAGTAAGCTGTAAATTAACCATTGTACCATGTCTGTGTTTCCTGTGTAACTTTGGATTTTCTCCTTTTTAGTCATGTGTGCCAAATCTTGAACAAATTTCTAAGCTCTCTTCAGACTAAACATGATATTCTTATATTTCAGAGAGAGAGAGAGAAAATATATTGTTTAGGTTAAAAAAAAAAGTCACATCATCATGAAATTCCCTGGCTGCATTACAGAAGGCATTGTAAAAGTACCTTTTATCCAGAAACTTCATTTCCTCTATTTTATGATAAGAAATATCTGATAGTTTATCTCTTCCTTTTCTCCTACAGCAGCTTTATAAAATAAAGATTCTAGAAGGACAACTTATATTAATTAATTTTTACATTTTAATTGATGTTGATAGAAAAGAAGACCTAGAAATTAATAGAGCAACCAAGATTCTAGAACATCCATCCAAATCATTCTTAAAAATAAAATGTACATGCAAATTTTAGTTGACCATATATATTTTAAACAAATCTATAGTGTTTTTTCTAAGTGAGAATTACCTCTAGAATCAGTTGGAAGAGCCCAACCCAGGGCTTTGGAGGATGGAACTGTCAAGCTCAACAAGAAACTGGAGGACAGGGCATCAGAGAAGAAGTCGGCTTGGACCAAAGGCAGCCAGAACTGAAGTGTCCTTAAGCCAGATTAAAGCAACACAGTTGTTGGGAGAGCAAAAGCAAGAGTGCTAGGAAAGCCACAGAGCAGATCTTGCCCTGAGAGTGCTGAGGGGATCCTGGGAACGGAGAGTTTCTGTCTGCCATTATACTTCTCAGGATTATAATTTCCTCAAGGAAAGTCATGATGAGCAAGAAAGGACAGAAATAAAATACAGGTTATTGACACCTGCCATGGACTAAATCTTCTCCTTTCAAAATTCCAGTGCTCAATTTCTAAACCTACATATGATTTTGGGGGGGTGGGGGAGTTCTGGGGAGGTAATTTGGTTTAGATGAGGACATGGCTGTGGGTGCACCATGATAGGATCAATGCTCTGGTGAGAAGAGATGCCAGATCTCTACATAGAGTTACATTATGTGAGTGCGCAGTGAGAGGCAACCATCTGAAAGTCAGGAAGACAGCCCTCCCCAGGCTCTCACCATCTGGTCCCCTGATCCGGACTTCCAGCCTCTGGAACTGTGAGAAAATAAATGTCTGCTGTTTAAGCCACTAAGTCCATGGTATTTTATTACAGAGCCCAAGAAGACTGACACAACACCCATGTTATGCAGATGTTGAAAACAAGAGCTACATAGCATATGGACATAATGTGTATACATATTTTAGAAAATTAAGGAGGCTATTAAGAACTAATATTAAAACACCAGAAATTTAAAATCATATGTAAAAAAAAGAATTTTAAGAAATGAAAAAAGTAGGCAAAAGTAAACTGTGATTTGGTTCATTAAGAGATTAGTCATGGCTGAAGAAAGAATTTGTAAACAACATAAAAAAAGTTAGGACCTGTGTAAGATGGAGCAAAGTTAAGAAAATACAAAACATTAGTTTTTATAAAGGAGCTTAAGAGATAAGATGGATCAAATGAGAGGGTCCACATATATCTGTTTGGAAATCTGAAGCCTTCATGATATAAGAAGTGCAATATATAAAAAGAAGAATAACGAGAAAGAAATCTATACCTAGAAACATTACAGTAAAGCCAGGGGGTCTGGGGTCACAACACCCATAAATAAATGAGAGAGAGAGAGAGAGAGAGAGAGAGAGAGAGAGAGAGGCGCAACAGTGGCAGCTAAAACACAGAGAAGTGCTGCTGTCAGAGTTTCAAAGAAAGAAAATAACTACCAACTTATCTATAATTTTGTGGTCAACTCATTTATCTCTCAAAAATAAGTTTCAAATATACACCAGGGATAAACAACATCAAAAATGTTCCATCTGATAGAAATTCTGAAGGAAAAAAATAACAAAGAAGAGAAATGCAGAATGAGCGATGAGTGTAAAAGTACATGAACAAATAAAAAGAAAAATGAATTGTCTATGCAAACAGAGTATGTCTAAAGCAAAAGTGAATGCACAGCTGAAATATTAACTCATGACGCTAGGTAAATTTGATAGGGGAAAATTAAATATAAACTGTTCACAGTCCTTTTATTATTTGAGATTAAGTTGGGTTATCAAGATATGGTACAGTTTCAGGATTTACATGTACGATGTAGAAGAATCATATTTCTGCTTAGGGTATAGAGAGCTAGACAAGAACGTTTTCCTCACCTTAACAATGAGAAAAAGCCCTGATACAGAAATCATGACCTTTGTCTCACTCCTCAGAAAATAATCAGATAAATTCAAAAGAATGATGAGCTCCTTCAAGGAGGTAAAAGACAAATGATCAAGTTCCTCTTTGGCAGAGCAAGAGAGGATGAGGGAGCCATGATAAATGTGGCTAAGAAAAAATAGGTAAAATAATATCAATTTATTAAAGACCAATCCTGAGTTGCCATGACACTGTAGAATATCTAGAAGTTCCAGACACAAGGAGAATTTACACTCATTTGCAAATTCATTTCCATGGGCATGCACTGGACACTGAAAAGAAAAACTGAGGACAAAGAAGAAGAAAGAGGAAACCTTGTCCATGGCACATTAGCATGAAGCCATGAACCTTCCATGGACCCCGCCCCGCCCTCTTACAAAGCAAAAGCCTTAGGACTCTGGGATTGGGGGATAGGAAAGCCTTCTACCTCTAGAGCCCAGAAAAAATTTCACTGTTTCCAAACCGATTCTGCTTTTGGAAGAAAGACCGGAAAAAAAAAAAAAATGTCACTCCTTGAGGCTAGGCAAAGAGTGGTCACTTCCTGGGGAGAGGCAGAAGTCAAAAGCAACTCCCCCAGGGAAGAGGGAGTTTCAATTCCCTGCTTCTACATTAGTACAAAACAGAGATCTGTCTCTGCTGGAGAAGGGCAGGAAGTTATTCACTACACAAGACTTCACAGATTCAGAGAAAGATTGGAATGTCAAGGAAACCCCACTGGCTCCCATGGCCCAGGTACACAGGCTCTGCCTAATACAGAGGCTGGACCTAGAGGACTAAGAATCTCTTTGTCTCCACCACAGACAAGATTTGAACAGCAAACCATAAACTCTTCTGTGAGAAGGGCAAAAGTATGAGGATTCCTTCTACTTATAGGTATGCAGGGCCTTCGGAAAGCTAAGGGTAGAGTAGGCAAACTGAGAAAACCGCCCACTGTCTCAGGCCCACCACAAGGAAGTAGCAGATTGCCCCGGTAAGAGTTTGAAGTCTGTTAGGCAGAAAGTAACTATGACAACAAGAGAAGCCACAAATATAAATCAAGATCAAAAGCTGAACAGATTGACTCAAACTTTGGTAGACAAAATAGCTTACTAATTACTTAATATAAATAGTACTTGCTTCCATTTCTATTATTCTGCTGCAAATAATGTCTGGCATTTGATCAGAAGTGTGAGATTTAAAAAAAAAAAAAAGCAAAAGCAAGAAGAAAACCTGTCAAAAGTAATCAATAGAACAACACCCAGGGATAAATGGAATGTTCCAATAAAAGGCAGAGAATCTATCCTAACTATAATTAAATAGGCTAAAAGATTTTATGGAAATACGTACAACATACACAATTACATAACAATAAAAGTCCAATGGAAATGCTAGAAATAAAAAATATGATCTTAAAAAGAGAGAATCTTTTTAATAGGTTATTCTGAAAATTGGATACAGTGGTTTAAGAATGAACTTTGAAAGTCCATATAAAGTATTCAAATTGAAACACAAAGTGGAAAAAAGACTGAATAAGATGTAAGAAGAAAGAGCAATCTGTGAGACAATGTAAAATGGACTAATGCATGTGACATTGGCATTTAAGAATAAGAAAAAACATGGAAAAATATATTTGAGGGAATATTGGCCAAAATTTTTCAATATTAGTAAGAGAAAACTAGTCAAAAATCAAAATAGTTCTGAGAACTCCAACCAGAACTAAAATTTTTAAACCACAACACAATGAAGTCAAATAGCTGGAAATTAAAAAGAAAAAATTAGAAGACAGTTAGTAAGGAAAGGTGATGCTATCACATTCAGAAGAATAAATAAAAACTGCAGAATATTTTTCACAAGAAACGATATAAGCCAGAAACAATGCTTGACTAACAACAAATCAATACCAAAAAAAAAAAAAATGAAAAAGAAAAAAGAAAGAAAGAAAACATCTTTCAATAATGATGGTAAAATAGAAATTCTTTTTAAGTGAATAAAAAAGAATTGTGCTTTCATCAGATCTACTGAAAAAAAATTTAAAGGATATTCTTCAGGCAGAAGAGTATGAAAATCTGAATTTGCACAAAGAAACGAAAAACACTGATTGAGAGATAGAGTAAAGATGAAATATTCTCTGTCTTTTATTTTCATTCCTTTAAAAAACAGACTACTAAAAACAAAAATAAGAACACAATATATGGAGTTTGTAGTATATTCAGGAGTGAAATGTTTGAAAAAAGAGTACAAAGGATAAAGGAAATGAAAGTATACTTCTATAGAGTTTTTACATTATAAGTGAAGTACTATTTGTAAAAGTAGACTGAGATGAGTTAAATACATGTTGTACAGAATACCACTAATTAGCCAAGACTAATCAAAATCTATCATGAAAAACATCAGTTAATCTAATTGATAATAAAAAAGACAAAAATTAAGAAACAAAAAAAATGTTGTGAATAGAGAACAAATTGTAACATGGCAGCTTTATATTCATAGTTACAGTGGATTTATTTCACTAATTAAAAACAGGGAGACAAAAAATTAAGGCTATAGAAGATTCATATGGCATTATTAGCCAACATGACCTAATTGGCTATAAATGCCAATTAGAATACTCCACCAAATAGTAACAAAACACACTGTTTTCAAATGAACCAAAGATATACTCACAAAAATAGACCATATTCAGACCCAGACAATGAATATCCACCAATTTAAAAGGTAAAAAATAGAATTTTCTTATTAAGCTCAGATATACAAAAAGTTCTGAAGTCATTCCTCCTGTCCTTACAAGAAAAAGCTAAACAAATAGAAAATCATCAAAATTTCTGAGACCCATAGGAAAACTAATGTTGCAAGGAAAATCACAAACTCCAAATCCGGGGAGAGAGGCAGATCCAGAGAGCCAAATCTGAGCTCTGTTTATTTGGCAAAGAAGATAACTAGAGTTACAAAACTGGCTTTAAAAAATGGTGAAGTGGTGTTTTGGTGACTAGCTGGAGACGGTGCGAACTAGCTTGGGAATGACAGATCCTTAAGAAGACAGGTCCTAGAGAAATGCTCATCATTTTGTGGCTTTTGCCTTCACTTTTTGGGGGTTTTATCTACCAGTTTGTTATAGTCAAGGAATGAGGGTAGGTGGTTCTGGCAGTGAGGAGGTGAAGTAACCACTGAGAAATATGCCCAGAACTTTCTCCTTAAGAAAATTCTCTTTGCTAGAAAATGAACTCACCAGAGCCTTCACTATCTGGTGGAGGGGTGAGGGGGAAAGAGGCATATCTGCAAATCTAGCTCCCTCTGGTATTCTTGTCTCACCTAAAAAGAAGGAAGAAATCTGAGATCACAAAGTGCACTGAAACACAGATTTCATCATAAAATTATACAATTCTTCCCTTCCTCCAAACCACACTGCCATACCAACAGGATGCCAATGTAACAATGAATTGCAGTTAAAAGACTGAAAGATTTGGACTGTACATGAGGAGGATCACCTAGGGATGCCCAGAGACAAAGAGGGAGACACACAAAAAGGATCCTAGTGAATTTGAAGCTTTGGCAACTACAACCACAGGTAGTACATTAAACAGTACTTTTATAATCAGATTAAAATAGAATCTCACAATAAACCTCTACTTACTTCAGTTCCAATTACAGGGAACATCAAGTCGGGCTTTCAACAACAACAACAAAGAAAAACCTACAAGGTATACTAAAAGGCAATAGAAAGCACTGTCTGAAAAAACAAGACAAGCATTAGAGTCAGATGTCTAACAAATTTTAGAGTTATTAGATAAGAATTTTAAATAACTACAATTAATATGTTAGATAATACGTTAATTGTTCAGGGCAAAATGGGAAAGTAGATAATACAAAAGAACAAATAGTAATATAATAAGTGGTGATATAATCAGGGGGCTAGAAATGCTAACAAAAAAATCAAAACAAAATACTGGAAATCAAAATACAGAAAGGAAGAATGCCTTTGATGAGTTAATAAGTTGAACACAGCTGAAGAAAGAATCAGTGAACTTAGAAAAAGATGACTAAAAACCTCCCAAACTGAAATGCTGTCCTAGATTGAATAGTGGTCTCTCAGAAGATACATCCAAATCCTATTTCCAGGGAACTTGTCTTTGCAGGAGTAATTAAACTAAAATCACAGGTTGAGATCATCTTAGATTTAAGGTAGCTCCTTTATTTTTCCCTGATTAGAAAAGGACAGGATATTTGAAAACAGACACACAGGGGAAAGGTGAGGTGAGCACAAAGGCAGAGATTAGGGTAATGCATAAACAAGACAAGGGAAAGCAGTCCCTGAAGGCTGAGAAAGGAAGTCTTCTTCCCTAGAGCCTTGATGACACCTTGGTTTGGACTTCTGGCCTCCATAACTGTAAGCAAATAATTTTCTATTGTTTTAAGCCATTAGTTTGTGCTAATTTGTTATAGCAGACCTAGAAACTCATACAAATGTAAAAAGAAAAAAAATATAGGGAGAAAAAACACCAACAATAGGATGTTCCAGAATCGTTATATTCAAAAAATGTAAAATATTCATCATTATAATACCAAAAGGAGAAAGAATGGAGAAGAAATATTTGAAATAATAATGACTTAGAATTTTTTCAGAATACAGATTCAGGATATTCAGAGAATATTGCAGGGTAGATCAAAAACTTACATGTAAGAAAAACCAAAATTATGAGAGTAAAAATTTTGAAACAAACCAGCTGAGAGAATCTTTTCTATAGAAAAACAAGACTTTAGTAGATTTCTTATCAGAAGCCATGCAAACAAAAGAGAGTGGAGTAAAATATTTAAACTGTTGAAAAATATTTTTTTAAAAAATTTACTTTTCTATATTCATTTAAAGTATCCTTCAAAGTTATAAGAGCAATAAAGACTTTCTCAGACAAACCAGAATTAATGTAATTCATTGCCAGCAGGCATGCCTTCTAAGAAATGGTAACAGAAGTTCCTCCAAGAGCAGAAAAATAATGTAGACCAGAAACTCATCCAACTAAAGAAAGGAAAACCTTGAAGAAAAGAATAAAAGAAAACAAACTAAATTTCTTGTATTCTTAAGTGGTCTAAAAAATGAAATTATAAAATGTCATTGATCATAGTAGAATTAATTATGAATAATTGTGTGATATCAATTTGAAATCAGTTTGTTCTTAAATAATCTGTGAATCAAGAAAAAATTAACAATGTCAGTTAGAAAATTATTTTATTAAAATTAAAATACAACACATCTAAATTTGTGGAATGCAATAAAATGTCCTTTGAGGGATATTTATAGCATTATATGCTGACATTAGAAGAAAAGTCTCAAATTAATTATCTAAACTACTATCCTAAGAAATTAGTCAGAAAAGAACAAATCAAATAAAAGGTAAGTAGGAAGAAGGAAATAGTTGAGATAAGATCAGAAAACAATTGATAGACAAAAATCAATGAATCAAGAACATGGTACTTTGAAAAATACAATATAATTAATTAAGCTATATTTTAACAGATAAATAAACAAATGAAAATTTACAAATTACAATGTCAGGGCTGAAATCATTAATGATCATTAATTATTATCATTAATGATAGTAGAATCATTAATTACAAATTATTAATGATCCTACTATTTAGAAGGGTAATTGGGAATATATATATACCAATAAATGTGCATGACAGGACTTCAGGTAAATTTGAAGATTAATTAAACAAGTATATAAACTCCATAAACCTGTACAAAGGAAAAAGCAAAATAAAAAGCCAAAAGTCAAAAGTTTTCTCTGATATGTGGAAGCTAACCTACAATAAGGGGTCTGGAGGGGAAAAATAAAAGTTTAGTAGGTTAGACAATGGGGAATGGAGGGAATGGAGGGGTATAGGAAAAGGAAAGACATTGGAATTAATTTGACATAATTTTCCCATGAACATATATAAATACACCACAATGGATGTCACCATTGTTTACACCCACAAGACTGGGGTCCTAATTAGAATAAGATATATTTCATGCCTGTATAATTCTATCAAAATGGATTCTAGTATCATGTATAAAATAAAATAAATAAATAAATGCAAAATGGCATTTTAAAAGGAAAAATTAGTTATTAAAGGACAAAAGGAAAATACACAAAAATAAGGCAGAGTAGATATCTTTAAGTTGTTGCAACAAATCCAAATATATAAATTATCATACTATACAGATAAAAAGAACTTCATGGTTAACAGACAGCTATTTTCAAATTAGATTACATATGTGAAATTTAGTGTTATTTGCAAAAGCCTTGACTAGAGTATAAAGATATAGAAAAAATTTAAAGAATGGAAAACAGATAAGAAATTGCCACTTGAAATAAAGTTGATACAGAGATTTCCTCAGAGTTGGCCAAGCTATAAGGATGGAAGACACAATTCTCCTGCCTTCCATGGCTGCTAAATATTTCTAAAGACCATCAACAAGTTTTGAAGGTTCCCAAAATCACACTTGGTTTTCTGAAGTTGCGAGAACTCACAGAACTCACTGTGAGCTATTTATTATATACTCATTATTATACTTACAGTTATAGTTTTTCACTGAAAAAGAATACATTAAAATTAACCAAGGGAGAGACTCAGAGATATGGGAGACTTCCAAACACAAGGCATCCATTGCCTTCCAGACAAATTACCCTGCAGCATCCGTGTGACAACATACACAGAAAACTTCCAATTCAGAAGCTAAACCTAGACTCAGTATCCAGAGTTTTAACTGGGACTTTACTATGTAGGTATAATTGATGGACTGAAGTGCTTGAATTGAATCACCAGCCTCTGTTCTCCTTGGAGATTAGCTTATGGTCTAAAGAATACAACATAATTTATTTCATCACCATAAACTATGAGGTGTTATGGATGCCTTTTCTTTTATCACTAATGGTACTCCAAGGCCTAGAGATTACCTGAAGGAAGCTGAGGACAAAGGTGACACCTTTGGGGCAAGACTTACTTCTTTACTGTACAAAATTATTCTTTGGAAAAAATATATTATTTTTATTTAAAAATTAATTAAGAGTACAAAGGAGGAGTTTTCCATATGAAGAATCAATAGCCAGGAAGACAAAATAATTTTAGGTACATACCATGTAATAAGATGTACTTTAAATATATGAGCAAAATTGATGGAATTATAAGAAACAAAGACAAGCTTGTTAATACTTATGGATTTAAGAATCTTAATTATTATGTCAAAAAAGAAAGCCAACAAAGAAATAGAATATTTGAACACTCAATTTTTAAAAATCGATCTGTTGGACATACAGAGGATTCTACAACCAATAATTTGAAAATATATAGTGTTCTTAAGAAGACAGAATATTTGTAAAACTGTATATACTGGACAATAAAAGTTTCAACAAATTTTAATGAAGAAGTATAAGATACTTTTTATACAATGATGTTGATAATACAAAACATTTTAAATTTGAAAACATTCTAAATAACTCTGGTATGAAGAAAAATTATATTGAATTTTTTTAAATAGAGTTGAAGAGTAATGTACTTATATATCAAAATAGGAGACTATCCAAAAAAGCAGTGCTTTGAGAATAATGCATAGGATGTATATATATGAACATACCTCAGTGACTCTCACCATCATGTATGTCCACAATAAATTAATGTAAAAATGTTTAACTATGGGTAAATGGCAGAAAGATCAATCGAGGAAAGGGTGCAGGGGGGAGGGAGAATGAAGGAGAAGGAGAGGTACTAGGATCTAAATGGAACAAGATATGTTCCATGCTGTTATAATTATGTCAAAATGAATTCTAATGTCAAGTATAACTAAAAAAAGAATTAATAAGAAAATAGAATAATGTCTGGTCTCCATGACTTATATTAGAAAAGAATACATTAAAATTCTGAAAAAGGGCTAAGTTGGAGAAAAGATAACAAAGAACTCTTAATATTAAAAGGAAGTAAAATCCCCCAAATTAATATCAGAGCTAAAATCAATGGAATTATAAATATAATAACAAGTTTAGTTGAACAAGTGATGATTCTTTTAAAAAAACTACAATTTAGATAAAACTGTTTGCTGTATGATTAATAAAGAAAAAGAAGTGTGAATGTTAAGAGTGAAAAGTGTATAAATATTAAACCTTAAAGAATAAGAGAATATCATTAATAAATCTATAGTAGTAGATTTGAAAACAAAAAAAATACAACTGATTTTTAAAATAGAAATCTCAAGTCGTTTTTAACTGTAAAAGTAAATTCAAAAGTATAAATCTTCCTACAAAGCAATTACTATGCCCAAATTGTTTTCCAAGTGAGTACTTCCAATCTTTCAAAGTTCTTCTAATGGGATTTAATTTCTTTCAGAAAAACTAAAGGGTAAACCTCATCGCTCCTTTCTATTAAAGTCAGCATAACAATAATTTAAAAAGTTATAAAAATTAGAATGTGGAATTCAGTGACATATCACTCATAAATAATTTTTTCTACTTAATATTCTTTTAAAAATTAATTGTGTAAACAGGAAATATGTTTTGACAAAGTTGTGCTCATCTTGGAAATACTTTGGAGATTTAATTTTAGAAAATCATCAATGTTGATTTCTACCATAACAGAAAAAAATAAGGTTAACTCAAAAGAATCAGAAAGGAAAAAAAGGGATTTGGCAAAATTCAGCACATTTATGATTAAAAATAAACTTTGTAGTCTGATAATGCAAAGGAATTACTTTAACTTAAAAATGATTATCTATAATAATCTTACAGATTCTTCCTCAAGTCAAGGAACTTTGAGCACAAGTGTATCTCAAGCATTAAAATAAGAGCCAGCAAAGAATTGGTGCTCATTTACTTATAATAAGAGTGAACAGATAAACAAGCATATATTAGAAGCCTACTGCTATAAGAAATATTCTCCAATGTTTAATGTTCTAGAAGCATCAAATGGAGGAACAGCACAAAGATACTTGCTATTGTTTCTTCAATTGGTCATTACCTAGGACGCCCTGGCAAGTGCAATCAGAAAAGGAAAAACAAGTAAAAACAAAACTTGACCAGGTGGAAATAAAATGCCTTCTTTGCAGATTACATACTTTTTCATGTAGAAAATCTATTAAAATATATGGATTAATACAAAATATTAAAGGATAAATTAATATTTAACATATCCTGCCCAGATAGCAAAACAAATTTGAGATGAAAAGTGAAAACAAAACAAAATTACAACTTTTAGGTGCATATGAAAAGACAATTGCTTACTAAACATGAAATTTTTCAATAGCACACAGGAAATCTAAAACTCATTTTTCTTATAAATCAAAAATACCATATTCAAAATTAAAATAAGTGTCAAAACTGAAAAACTATTTGAATGTTTTGGGGATTTTTGTTTGTTTTTAAAAATCAATACGAAGAGGACTGTGAATAAGAAAATGAGCAAAGAACAAAACAGATTTTACAGAAACAAAAATGGAAATAAACATATATAAAAGATTTAGCTTCATTCATGACCAAAAAAAGTAGAAATTAACCTAAAATTTGTTATTCTTTATTTTTAAAATGAGTGAATACCATTGATTTGTACAGGACAATTGGTTTAAACTTTCTACAGGGCAACTAAGTATAGAACCTTAAGGTTGAACATTCTTTAACACCTTGGTTTTAATCAGGCTTGGAAAAGGCCAATCTTGGGTTCAAACTCTGACTTTTTCTCTTACTAGCTTTTCAACCTTGAGAATGTTAAATGGGAAATTAATACCTACATTTTGTTAGAGAGATATGAGCTAATGCTTACAAAGGGCTTAGCTCAGGGTTAACCTCATACAAGTACTCAATACCAACTCAGTCATTATCAATTTTATATTAAAGATTTTATTAACATAATCATCAGGGATGTGCTTAAAGGTGTACTTTGATAATCACCAAGATTTTAAAAATAATATTAAAAGTACTAAATGACATAGTTGTTGAAAAATATGGGGATTGTTAAGTATATGAGTCATTTTTTAATAATAGCAAGAAGAAATATTTTTAACATAAGAGGAAAATAGTGTTGAACTAATTGGAAATATAAAATTTAGTTATGAGTTCAAGTTCTAGTATATTTTAAACATGTATTTTTGTGCTATGTATTTAGTCCTTGTATCTACACGTAAACAAATTTGAAAATCTAAGGTGGTCTGGTAAGAAAAGAGAATGAATAAACTCCGTATTTTTGTTGATTTCAAACTGTGGGAAGATCTTGGTCATATTTTTCTTATTTTTTTAACAACAACATTAAAAAATAAAAATATTTATTTTATAAACAGATACACAATATACATGCAACTTTTATACCTAAAAAGAATACTTTCAATAACTAAAGGTATTAAAGTAATTTTCTCCTGTCATTACTTTTCTTTTTTATCTTTTGGCATGAATATTTTAACTGATTGTGATTCATCACTTATTTTTCTTTCATAGTATCACCTTACATGGATAAACTTTCTGCTTGTTCCTGAGATACCAGATACAGACAGGGAGTCATTAAGCATGTAACCTTGTAAAGATACTGTATCCTGGATTTAACATTTACTCCCCTGACAGAATTATTCATGAGATTTAGTAGAGGGGGATCAATTCAGGTGGAATAATATTACTCAGACGAAAGGCTACAATATGTTAGGCAATTTCTCTGTAATCCTGATATATGAAGTAATTTATATGTTCTCTATTTACCTTTTTAGAACCAACAGTAAAAATAGATTTTAAAAATTGTTTAATACAATAATATTTGAAATTTATGTTGCCCTTCTGAAATATTTCAATTTGTATTATTGCATGCAAAAGTTGAATTCTAGTGACAGTTAACAATTCAGAAAACTATGATGACACTTTCTGGGTGGAATATAATAGTTCTTGCTTCAGGTATTTGAAAGGATATTCTTTCAAAGTTTTTGACGGTCAAAGAATGAGAATTCGTACAATAAGGAGATTTCCAATTGCCAAGGAGGTTTTGATATGGCATATCTGAAAAAGAGAATAGAAATATGCCTTTTTAGTATTTCTGACACAAATGATCTCTTTCCACAATTTGGAACATGTAAGCATAACCAGCACTTCTGAATTTTGCTGAAGTGCAAAGAGATTAGACCTAACTTCAAATTCGTGGAAGGTCTTTCTGGTTTCTTAAGAGTGAAACAACAATGACTGTAAGACATAGATCTAAACAGAACATTTCATAATTTGACATGCAACCTAAATATCTGTGGGATGGATACACCTACCTTCCTAGTTATTCTACCACAATGTCAAGGATGCATCTGGCTCACCTTTTAAAAATGGAATAGAAACTTGCACAGTGTCTGAGGTCAGTTGGTTTGTTCTACCAATGAAACACTTAAGAATCCAGCTGTGCATTGGGATTGTCAAACAACTTGAACTATTTTTCAAATCTTTTGGATTCAGTAAAACTAAAAACTCATTTTGCCAAGCACTTTTGCCCTTAATTTTTAAACCCATGTGTATTTTAAGAGAAATTTAATCCATATGTTCCCCATTCATTTACACTTAAATCATCAAAATGTTGTTTTGTAAGAGCTATTTGATGTCCAAGGTTTTCTGAGCTTTGTAAACCTCTTTTCTTAGAAACAGAATGTTGTTTTTTGCCAAAGGTTTGAGTCTCAGTCAAAATGCCAAAACCAGGAGTTTTCAGTGGGTTCCACATTTACCACAGAAAACTTCCTCTTTCTTTCAATCATCATAAAACAAAACAAAACCCCAGAAGTCGACTGACACCATTTTCACTTTGTCATGACACTCTCTTGCTCTTCATTTCACATTGTTGTAATGTCCTGAGAGCTGAAAGTTTGGCTCTTTATAAAATTATTCAATCTCTCTGCAACCTGGGAAATCACTTGCTCAAAGTTGTTCATATAAATTACAATACAATGGCAAAAGCACAGATTCTTGAAACTTATCTAGAGACAAAAAAAAAAAAAATTGGTTTACATTTTAAGAAGAACTCCAATTCTTTACAAAAGGTGCTATTCTATCATTCCATTTATAATTTCTTAATCAATAGCATAAATGTAGTTAGAAAAGGGCCATTGTTAGCTGAGAAACTTGTTATAATTTTTATTAACAAAAGAAATGGATGCCATTAATAATTGGGAAGTATTAAATATAAAAATTCAATATAAATTCTTCAAAATTATTTCCTCTTGGTGATTATAAGTCATAATTTAGACTTATAAATTATACTTTCAAGAACAATGCTTCAAAATTATTAAATAATTAGTCTTAATAGCCTTGTAAAATACATTGCTTTATATATTACATAAGCAATGAAGCACAAATACATCTTTAAATGATTAAGGATAGGATTTTCTTCCAGTTTTTTGTTAATTTTTTAAGTTCTTAAAAAGACACCATGAAGTGTTACTCAGATTTAAACTTTTGGTTTACAGCATGTCCTGCCTCTTGTTTTTGAGACACTTCACAAGGAAAACCCAAGGTCACTTGCGGTTTTGGAGTCTTATACAGGTTTTTCAGTTTTTCTTCTCTCTTTGGCTGAACTTTTTGATAATAAGGAGACATGAAGATTGTGAAACCTGGATGGGTTTTGTCCTTGCTTTTTGCATTTTATTTAACTTTGATTTTTACAAAGCCTGATGGCTACTTTTAAGGTTTCAACCAATTTTAAGTGTGTAGTTTTATGATTTTTCTTTAATTGATTATGTAATTATAGTCTTCTACTGGTCATTAAAATCGTATTGCAAATTACTTAAGTTCTGATGCTTTGACAAATAAAAACCGGGGTTATTATTCAGTCCATAATTGAACAATAATTACAATGTTGATTATCTTTTGTTGGGCTTGCTCAATAAAGCTCTAAGTAGTTTAGTAGGATTTATAGCTTCCAGGATTTGAACAAGAGGTCATAGAGGTCTTCACTTCTTGCCAACTGACCTTGTGCTTGAGTTTAACCCAATTTGTGCTGCTTTTATATCTACTCTTAAAAGGCAGGCCTGAATGGTGCGTTATAGAGACTTCCATAGCTGTCTAATCAAGTTATGTTCATTTTTCATTAAAATTGACTAAAATATCTAGGTAACTTAAAGATAAGCCTAAATGAAGTTAGTTAATCACTGCAAAGCCAGCCATGAAAATGACAGAACAGTTAGATCAGCCACATGTATTAATGAATCCTGGACAGCTTTCTGCAAACTTAAAAAATTGGTTGGTGAAGACAAAACATTTTTCTTCTATGTATCTTTCTGACAGTCTTAAATAAGTTTATATAAGAATGTGGTTCCTCTTAAGAGCAAATTCATAATAATTATTAAATCTGGTTTATTATAGGAAAAGACTAAAGTTTGAAAATTAAAATAAAAAAAAGTCTTGTCCTTCTCAGTTAAGCTCACCTGCTTAGCCTATGAAAAAGGAAGAAGAAATTGGGAATGTTGTTAATGATTCCATTTTTTTCTGTACAATTAGATTCAGGATCCATCCACAGACATATTAAGTGTCTTCCCTGTACTGATTTAATAAGGAAATATGGTCCCAACTGTACAGGAAAAATGACTCAAGGAGGAATACTCCTTGTCCTTGTTCCTTCAGCATTATACATGTCCCTTGATTTTTACTTTAGTGTTTTGGTTTTTTTTTTTTCATATTCTGTAGGTAATAACTCCTAAACATGTCTTTATAAAAAAATCTATGGCTTTTTTTCTTTTCTTTTCTTTCTTGCTTTTCTTTTTGTTAGATGGACACAATACTTTTATTTTGTTTATTTAGTGTGTGTCTGTTTATTTGTTTTTGTTTTTGCTTTTGTTTGGGTACTGGGGATATAACCCAGTGCCTCACGTGTGCTAGGCAAGCACTCTACCACTGAGCCACAACGCCAGCCCTGGCTCTTTTTTTTCCCTAGAAAGAAAAAATGTTTTGCTTTGTTGCTATCTTAAAAACACTATAACTCTTCCCAGACTGAACAGTATTACCTACCTCCCAGGAGTGGGAGTTCTTGCTTAGATGCTTAGTTTTACTATGTCTCTTCTACAGTCAGCTCATAACATGGTACCAACATCAACAGCTACCTCATGCTAAGATGGTCCTGACGTTGTGTTCACTCTAATGAATGTACAGGAGTGGGATCAACCATATGATGTTTGATCACGTTGCTTCAAATAAAATGTTCTTAACAGAATGCAAGAGAAAAGGATGAACAGCATACAACGTTCTGGAATTTGAAGTGTTCTAGTATTTTGATTTACTAATTATAGGCACTGGGGAAATTACTGTTGCTTAATCTGTGTCTTTATAAAATGGGAACAATACTTACCTCACAAGGTGTGTGTGTGTGTGTGTGTGTGTGTGTGTGTGTGTTTGTGTATATGTGAACATGTATGTGTATGGTTTTGCTTTCTTTGGAAAAGGATTAAATAAAATTAACATTGGTGAAAGCTCAAAGTACAACATCTGGCACACAGAAAACAATCACTACATGTTAATTGGATCAGAAGTAGAAGGAAAATATTCACCTTCCTTGAAGGAACAAGTGCATGCATTACCTGTTTGCTGAAAAGTCAAAATAGGAAAGTTACAATTCCTACTCTTGAAGAGCTCTGTTATATTTACTGGACTGTAGGAACTACATTTTCTGCATCACCTTATCATCACAAACTTCATCTACCATACCTTCATCCATTTGGCTCAGGTCAATGTGTAAGACAATCATTGTCAATCAGGATAAGGAAATAGCTGCTGACAATTCATTTGTATTTGTTCTCTGTCAATCAAAAAATTATTTCTCAAGCATGCTTGTATGAGTTATCTAAAATACATTGTGCTAATTTCCTAAGAATAAAATGTCTTGTATTATTTCTGTTCTATGCAAAAGCAATATTGCTTCTAATATTTATTTTCCAGGTAGTATGTACTTGAGAAAATTTCTTCCTCTATTGTTCTCATTTGCTAATGACTAGGCTAGACCAAATAATTTCTAAGGTCCTTTCTAATGTCAGCATTCTACTTTTTATGACTCCAGCAACTAATTTTTAAAAGAATTAATTCTTACAATATAGTTAATTGGATAAGAGGAAACATCATACTTAAAAAGATGAGAGTAGCCAGGTGCTGTGGTGCAAGCCTATAATTCCAGTCACTAGGAAGACTGAGGCAGAAGTCTCACAAGTCAAAGGGCAACCTGGTAATTTAGTAAGACCCTGATTCAAAATAAAAAGATTAAAAGGGCTGACTGTATAGCTTAGTGGTAGAGCAGTTGCCTAGCATGTGTGAGAACATAGTTTTAATCTATAAGACTGAAAAAAAATGGTGATAATAGTTACAATATGGAGTCAGTATTCTGAATAATGATTGTTCATTATATACACAGTTAAATGAGAATGGAAAGTACAAAAATTATATTTAAGTTATTTGTAGTTCACATTCATGTTAATGGCTATTATTTGAGTTTTAATATTAAAGTTCACATCAGTTCTGCAATTTATATATGACTTGGACAAAATACTTTCTTTTTTCTTCCTTTCTTTCTTTTTTATTTTTATAATTTTTTGTAGCATTACATTGAGTATGAAACCCATGGCTTCACACATATTAGGAAATTGCTCTACCACTAAGCTATACCTGCAGCCCTAATACTTAATTTTTAAAGCTTCAGACTTTTTCGCACCCAGAAAATAAAAGGAATAATACTCAAATAATAAAAATGCAAAGCCCTTATAGTAGTGCCTAACAAGAACTCAATGATTAGTAGTTATTCATCTATTGACATCTTGGCAAACAGTGACTTTAAACACAATCATCCCAATATTTATAATTCTATCTTGTAGATACACAGCTCACTAGAAAAGACTAAGGAAAATATTCTACATATTTCTCTCACTAAAAAAAAAAAATCTAGTTTGGAAAACAAGATTTAACATTCAAGAAAAGTTGCTCAAGAATAAAATAGCAATTTTAAGAATGCCATAAAAGAATGTTTGTTAGACAGCAAAATAATGATGTAGATAATATAATGTAGTATCTCATAACCAGGAGATACCCACTGTTAAGAGAAGTATGTGTGGAATTGCTGGCAATTAGGTTAATGCAACTTGTTCAAATCAATGCAAATTGAGAGAGAACTATTGCAAAAGCCCAAGGAAGAATTTGCAGGTAAACACATCCTGCAAATACACACACACACACACACACACACACACACACACACACACATTCAGGAATATACTGAAAAGACGCATTTCTGAGGTAAGTTCTGTAAACTATTGAGCACAATGTCTGACTCATCATCACATAGATAATAAATGTTGCTTTTTATCGCAGAAGCCACAAACTTATGGCCCATTGGGCAAATCAAGTCCACAGACATGTTTTATTTGGTCCATGTCAGTTTTGTATAAAACATGTAACAGATTTTAGAAATGAAGGATTTCATATTTAAAAAGAAAAGAAATAGGTCTTTGGTTTCTCTTCAAAAACCCTGAAGCTCTGGCCATAACAGAGACTGTATTTCCATAACACAAATCTACTGTAGCATCAGCTAAACAGTTGCTGATGCTTCCTTTAAACTTGACCTAAATCATTAAGGTCTCTACCAACTCACTCAATGCTTTCATATGCATTTGCACCTGGAGTGTGCACAGTTTGGCATTTACAACCTTGCAAAGCCTGGGGAAGGCCTCCAACCATTTCGTTTTCTCCAGTCTCCTAGGGGAGGAGAGATGTCATCAGAGCAGACTCCAGAAGAGAACAATTGGGACAAGATGGGAGGTAACTGATTGGGGAAGGTCTTTTAGCAATTAAAAAAAAAAAAGTAAAAAAGTTATCTTGCTTGCTTTGACTCTTTCCCTCTAATACATTTACAGGGTTCAGAGATGAGACTAAAGTTTCCTAAGCACTTTAACTTCTGAAAAATGACCTAGTGGAAATATTAGCTCATCCTAATGTATACCTTCAGGAAGATTGTTCAAAGTGGAGTCTGTTGTCTTTCTATGACCATTTAGTCCAGCTTACTGAAAACAGAGAGAAATCTATGGCAGAAGTCCTAGTGAGAAAGAGAAAGTGGGCATTTAGTGAGAATATACTTAGGTATCTCTTTAAAATCTAATTGGAATAATAAGCAGTTTAGCAGATTGCAAAGCAAGGACCAAGATAGAAGTTCTAATTCCCTTTCTTCTGTGAAATATGCCTTAGGATCAATGGAGGAATCTTGTGCTCAAATAAAGTTGAATAATCCTATTTTCTTTGAAATATTTGTCAACAGATCTATGTGTTTGTCTAAAATGTCTAGATTCACTTACATACAGTGTTGGCAAACTAAAATAATGTCCCTCCCCACAAAATATTCAAACAAACCATTTCTTGCATGACTAAAAAGACTAGAAAGTTCCACTTAGAATTTTCAAAAATATGCAATCTATAGTTGTTCTGCAAAAGATCCCAGAGCAAGAGGAGAACCACAGCAAAACATGAAGAGAAGCAAGAACAGCGGGATGAGGAGTTCAGATCTTGTATTAAGCCATCACTCAGTTGCTCATCAGTGTAGTCTTCAGGGACTGAAAGAAAGCTGGATGCAGGTGGGAAATAGTAAGTAGGAAAGAGTAGAGCTGAAACATAAGGGTGTCACAGCCTGCTGTAGTCAACTTTTAAGGAAGAAAGAAGCTGTGTATTATTGCTTTTGCCATTTTTGTGACACGATAAAACCTTCACTGACCAGACAGGTGAATGGTATGGGTCCTCTCTGCTTTAGCAAAGTCCTCAGACATGGGGGAAGTATTTTTTGGTCTCATCCAAAGGGAATACCTCACCCACTTTTTAACATTAAGAACTGTCATAAGGCCAGGCACTGTGGTGCATGCCTGTAATCCCAGAGGCTCCGGAGGCTGAGACACGAGAATCTTGAGTTCAAATCCAGCCTCAGCAACTTAGTGAGGTTTAAAGCAACTCGGCAAGACCCTGTCTCTAAATAAAATATAAAAAAGGCCTGGGGATGTGACTCACTGGTTAAGCACCATGGGGTTCAAGTACTGGTACTGGGGAAAAAAAAAAAGAATTTCATAATGTGGTAATAGAAGGCATTTATCTAGCAAGTTCTTCAAATCCTTTTATGCCCTGCTTTTACCTCCAATAAATGAGGATAACAGCCCCAACCCATGTGGTTGGCATTCTGTGTTTGGTAGAATGTCTAACTCAGAATAAATGTACAGGATTGCAATTATCATTCATCATCTGCCAAAAAAAATCTTTAAAATTTAAAAAGAAATTATATACTTACATAGTAATCTGTGATACTGCAGAGGGATTGCATTTCTTTGGCTTTCAAAAAGCAGAGTAAATAATATTATTCTCATTTTATATGTGAGAAATTTGAGATAGAAAAGATTAAGTGACTTGTCCCAGGAAACCATCCAGGGCAGTGGTAGGGCCCAAAGCAAAACCCACAGATCCTCTCACAATTCTGTGCTCCCTTGCCTTTCTCCTTTTAATAAAATTAGGAACAAAAAGAAAGTGTTCCCAAGAAACTAATGCATAAAAATAAAACTCCATGTGGTCAATTATATCTCTCTTTTGTTTTGAAACAATGAATATCTGCCTCTGAACAACTGAAGTGCTCACTGGTAGAAGTGCTAAAATTTAATAAAGCCCCATTTACTTGCTTATGCATGGAATGCTGTAGGTTCCATTTATATGGAAACAACTTCAGGCTGTGAAGGATTTAATCCTATTTCACAAAAGTCCTCTCTCTAGGCACCCCAATCATTGAGATATTGGCAGGCAATTTCCACCTTCCTGATACTCATGAAGGTTAATTTTGCTTAGTTCCACCCAGAAAGTATGATAAATATTGTGGACATTCTGGAATTTTCCATGAAATCTGGCCTGTTGGAATAGTCCCCCATAGAGAGACCACCTATTAATAGGTAATACAGTCCATTCCTCTTTTTCCCAACCTATTTTACATGGGACAAATTCTTTCTAAATCTAGGCAAAGCTAAAAAGAAACTCTGTTTAACACATGCTAATAATGTTGTGATCTGTGACCTCTGTTACTATAAAAAAGGCTTACCTAACATTTTTATAGCAACAAAAAGAGCTATCAGAATGCCTTATAGTTTAATGCATCATCAAGAACATGCTCAAATATTTCCATAAGTATATTAGAAACCATACTTTTAAATAAAACACTATACATAAGAATATTCAGGTCATCAAGATTATTCCCAACCTATTATTCTCGACAATTTCCCTTTTACTTTCCTTAGAGTCTCTATTAAAATAACAATATCAGAGAGCAAATGTCATTATTTCACAGCTACTAATTCTTAAACTCTTTTATATTATAATGAATTAGCTCATCATAGGTGCTAGCTAAGTAATTAAATATCTGTCCTATCGGACCATATTTCAAAAAGGAAAACAAAGCTGTAGTTCTTACATACCACTGTGAGTTCATTTTCAATGCTGACTTGAAAGAAATTGATTTTTAATGAAAGTTTTGAGATTATAAAATTACTTTCCTTTGCCTTTAGACAAATAAGCAACTTTCACTTAAAATTATTTTTCTGTTCTAACAATGTATTTTAAGAAGTTTTTATATTTTACATTTTTTAGATCTTTAAAAATAACATGTAAGAATTCATTTCAATACATCTTAATGGATAGAAGTCAAGTTACAATTGCTTTTAAAAAAAGGAATGCTATGCACTATACAATGGGATCTTCTTTAAAATAGTTCTAAAATTAGAAGCAGATCTGTATTCTTTTCACTGCACTTGCTCCTTTTCCTGCTCTTATTGAAATGTTTTTGTTATCCGCAAAAATACTCAACAGCTGTACTTTCTCACAGAACTTATTAGCAGCTGTGAAATGCTACTGTCCTAAACAGCATTTGTTGGTGACTACTGAGATGTGGTTGCTGTGATAATGAAATGACTTTACAGGGTTCAGACAGTCTTCAGTCCACAATTACTGGAAATTACTTGTTTGCCAAGTACTGAATTCACGTTACTCACCAAACTTAGTCTAACAGAGGAAAGAGAACCTAGGCAATAAGTTACTTTAATAGTGTATCAGTGGGGACAAATTAATTCCACATAAATTGAATATTAAGGTCTGAATGTTGGCCAAATAAAGTATAAAATAATACAAAGAAGAAGAATGAGACTCCCACTTCTACCTAAGGAAAGGGAGTGGTGGTGAATCGAAGCACCTGGCAGTTGATTCAGTGGCACAGGAAACATCAAAAAAAAATAAAACTGATATTATAATAACGAAACACACATACTCCAGTGCACCATTGTGCCATATTTTGCTGAGCATCTGTAGACTGAAAAAAGAATACATTACTATCCTACTTTGGGGATAAGAAACTGTCTTAGAGGAAGTCAAAATGACATGATATCAGATGCAAAGGAGAAATGAAATAATGTTTAAAATGAATGAAGTACATAGCTAATATCATACTCAATGATGAATGACTGAAAGCTTTTCCTTTAAGATCAATAAGCAAAACAAGTATGCCCACTTTTACCACTGCTATTTTGCATGGTACTATTGGTCCTATTCAGAGCCATTAGACCAAAAAGAAGGAGGAAATGGAGGAGGAAGAAGAAGAAAAGGAGGAGAGAGGGAGGAGAGGACAGACACAAATGACATTCAAATTGGATGGGAAGAAGTAGAATCATCTCTGTTCATAGATGACCTTACATGTGACCTTATATGCATAAAATCTTCTTAAAGATACCCAACACACACACACACACACCACACACACACACACACACACACACACACAAATGAATTCAGCAAAGTTGAAGAATACAAAATCAACACACACAAGAATCATCTGTAAATTTTATACCACTAATGAACAATAGAAAAATAATTATATTCACATCAAAAAGAATAAAGAATGAAGCTCTTAGGAATTAAATGACCAAGTAGGTAAAGGAATAGAAAAGACAGTGAAATTAATCTGACATAACTTTCCTATGTTCATATTTGAATACACCATGGTGAGTCTCAATATCATGTATATCCACAAGAATAGGATCCTTATTAAAACAAGATATACTCCATGTTCCCATAAATGTATCAAAATAGATTCTACTGTCATGTATAACTAAAAAGAACAAGAGACACTTATACACTAAAATTGAGAACATATTTATGCTGAAGAAATTAAATAAAACATAAATAAATGGAAACACATCTGTGTATATGGATTGGAAGGCTTAATATTGTTAAGCTATCTGTAGTACCCAAAGCCATCTATAAATTCAAGAAAATCTATCAAAATACCAAGGACACTTTTATGCAAAAATAGAAAAATTTTCTTAAAATTCATATGAAATTTCAAGGAATCTCCAATAACCGAAACAATGTCAATGGAAAAAATCAGAGATCTCATACTTCCTGTTTCAAAATTTTCTATAAAGCTATAGTAATCCAAGCAGTGTGGCACTGGCTCAAAGACAGACATATAAAGCAATAGAATAGAAAAGAGAAACCACAAATAACCCATCACATATGTGATCAAATAATTTTCAATTAGGGTGCGAGATGATTCAATAAGGAAGAAAATCTTCTGAATAAATTATATCAAGAAAACTGGATATTCATATGCAAAAAAGTAACTGTTTATATAATACACAAAAATTAATTTAAAATGTATAAAAGACATAAAAATTATAAAAAGTGTTAAATTATACAATTGTTAGATGAGAACATAGGAGAAAATCTTAATGACATTGACTTTGACAATGGTTTCTTGGATATGATAATGAAAGTATGTGTGACAAAAGAAAACTAGATAAATTGGACTTCATCATATTTTTAAGAATATTATTTGTACATCAAAGAATACTCTTTGTCTATTGAAAAAGCAGCCCACAGAATGGGGAAAATATTTGCAAATCGTGTTCCTGATAAGGGTTGATATCCAGAATATACGAAGAACTTCTACAACTCAGCAACAATGAAATAAAACCTCAGTTTAACAGTTCAATTCACAATACCTAAACTATGGAACCAAGCTAGGTGTCCTTCAATAGATGAATGGATAAGGAAAATGTGGTGTATGTGTGTGTGTGTGTGTATACACAAATAATATATATATATATTTTTAATGGAATATTAAAAGATGAAATATGGTATTTGCCAGTAAATAGATGGAGTTGGAGACTCTCATGCTAAATAAGCTAATCCAAAAAAACCAAAGGCCTAATGTTGTCTCTAATATGTGGATGCTAATTCACAGTAAGGTGGGTGGAGCACTAGAAAATAATAGAATTTTCTTAGATTAGGTAGAGGGAAGTGAAGGGAGGAGAGGAGTGGGGATGTGGGGATAGGAAGGATAGTAGAACAGAAAAGACATTATTACTTTATGTATATATGTGAATGCATGACAAATGTGATTCTACAACATGTACACTCAGCAAACTGAGAAATTATATCCCATCTATGTATGAGATAACAAAGAACATAAATGCATTCTACTGTCATATATAACTAAAACAGATAATTTTTAAAAAATGAGCAAAGGACTTGATTAGACACTGCTCAAAAAATAGGATACAAATGGTTGGTTAATAAATGTAAAAAGATGCTAAACACTAGTTATCATTAGGGAAATGCAAATAAAAATGATGAGGAGATGCCACTTCATATGCATTACAATGAGCACTGGAGCAAGAGGAGGAGCAGGATAAAGAGGAGGAGGAAGAAGAAGAGGAGGAGGAAGAATGAAGAAGAGGGAAAAAATGGTATGTGGAGAAACTGGAACCAGGGAAAAAATGGTATGTGGAGAAACTGTCAGTAGGGATGCAAACTGGTATATCTTCTATGAAAAATGGAATGACGGTTTCATAAAACATTAACAATATAATTACTATAAAATCCAGCAATTTCACTAATGGGTATATACCCAAAAGAAGTGAAAACAGGGACTCAAACAGATATTTGTATGCTCACATTCAGTGCTTCACTATTCATATAAACAAAAGCTGGAAGCAGTCCAAGTATTCATCAGCTGATGACAAAATATGTTGTGTACATGCAGTAGAATAGTATTGATCCTTGAAAAGAAAGGAAACTCTGATGCATGCTACAATATCTATGAACCTTCAAAAATCCTAAGGAAAATAACCAGTCACAAAAGGACACATGCTGTATAATTCCACTTGTTTGAAGTCCTTAGAGCAGTTGAATTCATAAAGACAGAAAGTAGAATGATCTCTGCCCAGGGCTGGAGGAAGGGGACATAGAGATTTACTGCTTAACATGTATGCAGTTTCAGTTTGGGAAGATGAAAAAAGCTCTGGAGATGAATAACAGTGATAGTTGCTAAACAATGTGAGTACAGTTAAAGCCATTGAACTGCACACTTAAAAATGATAGAAGATGATGGGTGTGGTGGCACACATCTGTAATTTCAGTGACTTGGGAGGCTGAGGCAGGAGGATCACGAGTTCAAGGTCAGCCTCAACAACTTAGGAAGGCCCTAGCAACTTAGTGAGACTCTCCCAAAAATAAAAAAATAAAAAAAGTCTGTGCATGTGGCTCAGTGGGAAACTTCAAATCCTTAGTACCTAAATAAATAAATAAATAATGAGCTTAATGTTATGTACATATCTACAATAAAAAATAAAAATAATAAACAGTAACACCTATAGAAGAAAAGTGAGAGAAATGAAGTCTGTTTTGTTTGATAGATTCTTGCCATGAAATAGAGGGACTTAAAGGGAAATTTGAATAGAGGTTGCAAATGGAGATGTGAAAAAAATATCTGAAGTAGCATTAATTGATTTTAAAATATAAAACTTTGACCTTGGCACTGAGGATCAAATAAAAATGCAAACAGAAAGCAGCAGAAGAAAACTGGATTTAGATTAGATTAACTGAAATGTCGGGTCTGAGTGAAATACAAGCAGAGAAAGCAAGAAGAATTTAAGGATAGGAAATTCCAGTGGACTTCTAATAAGAAAAGGGCTTTGGTACATATGATTAAAGAGTGGGCATTATTCATGATTTGGAGAACCTGTTCCCCTCAATGATACCTCATCAGAAAGGCAATACGTTGTAATGGAAATATTAAGGGCAAGAAATGAGAGGATGCAGAAACCAGACCAGATATGTAATCAGCTTCCTGATTTAGGGCCATCCTTCAGCTTTTTTGTTCTCAATTTTTTATCTATTAATAACAATTCTGAATTAAAAGAATTCTAAGGTTTCTTCCTGATTTCCTATTTTGTGATTTTATGTGGCTTTAAATCCCCATGATGGGGATAAAAACTGTTCATATTTTAGTAAGTGACACAGACCTAGAAACAATTATAAAATAGTGTGGAATATGCATTGGATATTATTTGAGCACTAAGCAGGCACCTCTTCTCAGCCTGAGATGAGTAGGATGACTTTCTGGGAAAGCCATATCCATCATGCCCTTCAGGAAAGAGAAGGTTAATCAAGGCAAGAGGTAGGAAGAGCGCAAGCTGGAGAATTCTAGACCAAGACAGCAGCTTAGACAATGGTGCATTTGTGAGAAACTGCATGTTGGAAATAATCTCCTGTTCTGAGACAATAGTTGCATATATGCATAGTTGTATTTTAAGCCATAAAACAAAAAAGAACAAGACAGTTGGGAGAAAATAGTGAATTGGAAAAAGACAAAGGAGAACTACTATTAACCCATATCGTTAGTATAAATGTTTATGCTCCACCAATGGAATATAAACTCCACCAATTATCCATTAGACAACCAGAAACCACAAGAAAGCATATTTGAAGTGGGTGTATGAAAGACCTAAAGGAAGCAGAGTTTGCCAGCCAGGCTCTCAACTTGCAAAATGTTCTATCCCCAAAAGAACATTCCCACAGTTTTACCTTCCTTTCCCCCAACAAGAAGCAAATGTCTACTCTTTGAAAGCCCTGTTATAAATGAAGTAAATGATAAAATAGTTCCAGTGAACATACTTGAAAAAAATACTAAATAATGAAAACTAAGCCATAAATGATCTTTGGAAGAAGAGAACCAATCTCACAGAAATTCTTCAGAATCTTGAAGTCCTCCACTTCCTTGGGCAATTATTGCTGGGAGTGACATATGTATCTGACAAATTAAGACACTTAATCTCGTCTTCATATACCTCTGCCTCCTGCAGGCAAAACATAGCTACTCCCAGCTCTACCTCCTTATTATGTGAATGGCGGAATCAAGAGAAAACATCAGATGCAACCATCACTATAGGAATCCATTGTTCTGGTCAGTGAAGTCCAATCCTCTCCAAATTTATACAATGCTCAAGGAATGTGAGGCACTTCTTTTGCACTTTGGTGAATTTAAAGATAATTCTTTTTTCAAAGCTCACTAAAATACAGGAAAAATAAATAAATTGGACTTTCATCCTTAAATTTATCTTTCTGTAAAGCCACTACTTTTCACTAGACTATTCATGGCTAATTGGACAAAGAGTGGGACATATTTTTTTGTCATAAAAATGAACATTTTCTTCCTTTTAAATTTTATTTTTATTTGTTCTTTTTAGATATGCATTTTAATATATTATACATACATCGAGTATAACATTCTAATTAGAATCCCATTCTCGTGGTTGTACATAATGTGGAGTTTTACTGGTGGTGTATTCATATATGATTATAGGAAAGCTATGTCTGATTCATTCTACTGTCTTTCCTATTCCAATCCTCCTCTCTTCCCTCATTTTCCTTTGTCTAACCCAATGATTTTCTATTCTTCCTCCCCCCTATTTTGTGTTAGCATCTGCATATCAAAGGGGCATATATTTAAAAAAATAATTTTTATTAGTTGTAGTAACCCACTGAAATAAGAACTCTCAAGGATTGAAAATCTGCTAGGGAACCTGTTGTTTCCCCTGTGGTCAAGTAATTGATTAGGAGCTGTGGTTCACTGCCACTGCCCAGCATCAGGAGCAAGGATCATATTGTATATCCCTTTCCCAGGAAAAGATCAAATTTAAATCCAAATATAGCTTCTACAGAGCATATATTACTTTTGCACTATTGTGAAGTTCAAAAATTGTAAGTCAAATCATAACAAATTGGAACTGTCTATATATGAAAATCAATATATAAAAATCCCTAAAAGTTTTTTTTAAAGAATAACAATCATTCCAAATCAATAATATCCCTTTCATAATATTTATCCATTTTAACAGCAAATATGGAGAACAAGCTTAGCATGAGTTCCTTCTTTATACCTCTCTACAATTTTCATTTGTAGCCTGAGTCTGAATCCGGTAAAAACAGTGGAACTCATTTATTGCATACCAATTGCTTTCCTTGGCAAGTACAAAAGAGGGCTCTGCAGTTCCCATGACTTCAGGAAAAAGCAACAGTGATGGTAGAGAAGAGCAAGAGTTTTAGAACAGGCCAAGCAAATGTAAAACTCAGTTCTGAGATACCCCATCTAGAAATGTGGTCATAGTCATGCATTGACCGTAAAAGCAATTGAGAGAAACACTTCTGAACACTACCCCAAGAAAACCACACACACCATCTAGAGGGAGACCAGAAGTGCCTGCCAAACCAAAGTAGGGACCAGAAACATAGCACTAACCTGCAACCAGTTAGAAAAGAAGATTTATGACCCCCTCTACCTCATCCATACCTCCCTTACCAGAGATTTTAGGCAATAAATAAAGAGAGAGGAAATATCTCTGAACCAGAGGATATAACTTCTCTTCTGTCTTCCTAGCCACCATTTCAATTGATAGTGGGTAAGGGCTGGTCTAATTTTGATAACCAGAAGTGACCAGAGACTGATAAGATTACTCAGCATATTGAGATATAGTAAAGGGGATAGAGAGGTAAGATAGCACAGGTGAAAGTAATAACAAGAAAAATATGCTGTTTAAAAAATGGAAGATGTTGTCTGGACTGGGGTTGTGGCTCACTGGTAGAGCACTTGCCTAGTACACGTGAGGCACTGGGTTCGATTTTCAGCACTACATATAAATAAATAAAATAAAGGTCCATCAACAGCTGATAAAAATATTTTTTTAAAAAAATAGAGGAAACAGTGTTATTTTTAAGAACTTTGCAACAGATACCAGGCCAGACTGCTTGGGTTAAATTCTGGTTTGCAATTTTTCCAGCTGTGTGATCATAATCAACCTACTTGATGTTTTACTATCTTAGCTTCTTTACTTTAAAAATACAGATAATATTGGCACCTACCTCATAAGATTGGCATGAGGTTTAGACATGTGACAAGTTAATTATTAGAAAAGCTAAAGTATGTAAAGTGGGAACAAGAAGTGGGTGCTATGTGAGTTTAACTACTATATTGGTACACTAACCAATTACATTTGGCTATGGTTGAGGTATAGCTTTCTACTTGAAAATAAACTAAATTATTTCATTTTAGTTGATATGTTATGCTTTATACATTACTATAATTTTTGAGAAAGAAACATATTTCTCAAACCATGAGATTTCTCACTAGTGAATTTGATTTTTCTTCCAGTTGATCCAATAAGCTCATATTAATTTTATTCTTATATTAATTTCACTGAACAGCAGTAATTCAAAACCAGACTTGAATTTTACAAACAGCTATTTCTGCTTTAAATTTTTGTTGTCACTCTATTAAACATTAAGACAAAGAAATCAAATAAAACTTAAAGATCCCATTATTTTCTGCTATAATCATAAATATATTTGCTGTCTAACCAAATCAGATAAATATGTATATATATGTATATGTGTACATATAATTAAGTATACCTGTATACTATATATACTATGCTATGCTTGCAAGTCATAAGATTTACTGATTTACTGCAAAGCATCATCAAATTTTTTTGATTTAATGGAATAAAACTTTCTTTTAAACATTGTATTTTTTAGTTGTTGATGGACCTTTACATATACATATATATACACACACACACACACACACACACACACACACATACATATATGGTGCTGAGACTCTAATCTAGTGCCTCACACATCCTAGGCAAGCACTCTACCACTGAACTATAATCTCTGCCCCCAAATTTATTGATTGATTGATTTATATATTTATTCATTCATTTATTGGTACTGGGGATTGAACTCAGGGGCATTCAACCACTGAACCGCAACCCTAGCCCCATTTTGTATTTTATTTAGAGACAAGGTCTCACTGAGTTGCTCAGTGCCTCACTGTTGCTTAAGCTGGCTTTGAACTTGAAATTCTCCAGTTTCAGTCCCCCAAGCCTCTGGGATGATGGGTGTGTACCCCTGTGCCCAGCCCAAAACTTTATTTTTCTCAATAATGTTCTATATGTTTTAGAAAAGAACAATTAAAAGGTCATTCCCATATGTAAGACTTAACACTCCATTTACCTTTTTTGTTCCCCTTGTGTTTGTTATCAGTCCCTGAAATACCTGTGGTTATCAGTTAAATTGCAAAAGCAGAAATTCACCTCAATTCTGCATTAATTTCTGCATTGCAGAAAATATATTATATTTTTAAAATATATTATAACACATTCTCTTTTACTGCTGTACAAAACTACATGTCCTAATGTCCAAACTTAGAAAATCAGATTATTACTGAAAGAAAGGACAGCCCATGTGATGTGCTGTGGCATATATTAATTTTTGGAGATCACAAGCAGCCAGCTGGTGATACTAATGGTATCCCATTCACTCTACTATTAAAGGAAGGAGCAAAATTTCAGTAACCCTGAATTTATTTAGTTACAGAAGGTTTAGTGAACTTCAGTTCATGTTAAGGCCTGTTAACAGCAGGAAGAATCCAGATTTCTGCCACTGAGGACTGGGGAAGCCTGGTGACATTAATAAGATCCAGATCCCCAGGCCAAACAACTGTGATCTTCCTTATCCACTGTCCCACAGGGTGAGTTTGCTAAAGCTTTTCATCTCCTCTCAGTGGTTTCCCCTCCTCCTCCATCTGTGATCTGCAACAGGAGACGGGGAAAGGAAAAATAAGAGTAAAAGCCACCAGAAATTACTGTTCTAATTTAGCATTAGCAAGAATTTGTAAACCACCACTAAGCAGATAAAGCTAAGAGCTACTAACTACAAACATAACCAAACAATAACCTCTGTGACTGTTTAATGGAGACCTTGATTAGAAACACAGAAGCCAGGATTCTTTACTGGAAACCAGGGAGCAATAGTGTATTCAGATAGAAAGGCTAATAGGGCTGCACTCCAAATAAGCATTCTGGAAAGAAAGGAAAGGTAATCAGGTATAAAACGAGTCAGGATTAATACTGCAAGTTGAAAACTGGCAGTGAATTATCCTGAGGTTAATCAATTAACACATCAGGAATAAAAAATTACAACACTTTAATTTTGCAGGATAGTATACAATAGAGGTAGATTTCTGGCATTTTTGTTTCAAATCTATTTTGTTGTTTAGAATTGCAAGAGTGACCAGATGATCTTCCTTTTTAGTATTATAGGTCATATTGCACAGTTAATCACAAATAACCATGGCATATTTTACTTGTTTATCAAGGCTTGCCCGTGCAATCAAAGAGCAAATTACAATGCACCTGGCAATGGTCGTAAACTGCAAAAAAAATTACAGTTATCATATTCAACTTTGGTAGGTATAACTTTGACCCAGACATTTGTCTGGTTGAAATATCTTTTACATTATCTGACACAGGTGTTTCCTCATATTTAATTTTCTTGGTTTCCAACAGTTATTTTGAGAAATACAGAAGCATCTCACACTTCTTAGTGATGTTCAAAGTCAGTACTTAGGAAAGTACTCATTTTATTGAGCCAATACTATGCCATCCAGGAGAGTAGTCACCAAATACATGCCATTAAAATTTAAAGTAAAATAAAGTAAAAATTTAAAAAATTAATTCCTCAATCAAATGACACTTGTTATTCCTAAAAATTCATATTTTCAATATTAAAATTATATACAATATTTTATCTATTTAGTCTTTCTACTTTCTGCATGTATGGTCCCAAAAGTAAAAATTGAAGTAATTAATTAGTATGAAATGATAAATTCAATAAAGTTTTTAAATAACACTGAATTTCAAGGATATAACAAACACTAAGACATTTTAACCAGGTTATTTTGATGTGCAATTTTTTTAAAATAATCAGATTAAATTAGAATAGACCTATATATGTCATGTGTATAAAATAGAAACAATTATTAAACACAGATTGATAGTATAGAAAAACTATACACCAAATCATTAGTTTGAGTATTTGCTTTTGTAATTAGTGCTAAATTGTTATCAAATATATCAGAACACTCATTCTTACAAATTATTTTTGCATAGAAGTCATGATATACTAGCTGATTTAATCTCTAAAACTGAAGCATTTTCACTATCGTGGTCAATAGCATCAGTAGGGGACATGTAAGCATCCTCAGTCTCTTGAATGATATCAGTGATTTCAACTTTTCTCCAAGGCTATGGATCTATTTCTCTCTCTTAAGGTAGTCACTGGTTAAAAATACCTATATATAAATTATACACACACACACACACACTCAGACACACACACACACACACACATAATCAGAGCTTTCACAAATATTGTTCAAAGGAAACACTCTTTGAATGTGTTTGGTACCATTCCCAGTGAAGTTCAGCTTAAATGTATGAGGAGTTAATCTGTTGTCTGTAACTTAGAACTTTTGTACTAGGGTAGTGGGAAGGGACAGATCACTTAGTGCTTTCAGATGTTAGACTTTAGTGAACTGGGATGAGTTTCCTTAGCATGACACCAGTTTATCTGGTTTATTAGCTTTGTAGTTTTAAAATTTTATTATTCTTTTGTGTCTGTAAGCTTTTTCATGACTTTTCTTCTATTGAAAAATGTTCCATTTATTGTGCGATGTAGGAAACAGTCTATTAAATATCCACTTAATTCCCAGAATTGGCTCATTCCATCATGATTAAATTTCTTTTAAATATATTTCTTTAAGGAAATTAAAGAATCCAACCAAACAGGCTTATGTCAATTTTCATTAAATCTCTCAGCAATTAAATACTCAGGAATGAGAGCAGGAGAATTTGCAGTCCAAGTACTTCTCAATTTTAAAAAGTCATTTTTAGCATTTCTTACAATATGTATTTACTGAGTATATATTTTTTCCAAGAGGCTAATTTAAGTGTTAGCTGTACTTTGGGCAATGCAAATATTAGAATTTTAATAACATGAAACAAAGTTATTTTCTCTGTATCTAAATTGTTAGGCCACACAAATTATCTGCCAGTTATATAGAAGTCTTGCTGAGAAATCTTAAACTCACTAGCATGCTCATATCCCCAGTCTGATGTGTTTGTTGTGCCAGAATTGCCTTTTTCTTTTCTTTTCTTTTTTTAATGTACCATGTGTGGCCTGGGAGGGAACTGTAGTTAATGGGAGCAGATGTGGGAACTAAGTCAAAGCAACCACCTATAATGAGTCCATGAGAAAGACTGACCAATGTATCTATCTATTCTGGAGATGACCTATTGGACCAACTGGAAACTCTCTATTCCACTATGGGGGAGGGAGGGAGGGAGGGAGGGAAGGAGAGAGAGAGAGAGAGAGAGAGAGAGAGAGAGAGAGAGAGAGAGAGAGAGAGAGAGAGATCAGTTATTTTGCAATTAACTGTATGAATAGAGATGGAGAAGTGGCCCATGACCTGTGTAATAGCTAATAGAATTGTTATTAATTACCAGAACAATCTTAAACTACAAAACCTAGATTAAAAAAACAAAACAACAAAAATCTAAACACCTAATTGACAAAGAAAGTTTTTACAGTGTTTTGTGATAACTCATTGAGGTGTTTGAAACATTTTCCCTGCCTTCCCTTGCTTCCTTTCCAACAAACTCTCCATTGACTAAAGCAAACTAAATTTATTCCTATGACTTAAAGCACATCAAATATTTTTGAGGTATTATGTCCAAGACCATTGGACATAAACATTTTTCATCTATTAAAACTGCTCCAGTTAATTGTGAAGACAAATGAATAGAAGATATACTATAAAGTGTTAGCTTCTTGAAAGTATGATAAACTTACAAGTCGGTTTATGAATTATCTTTCTTTTATAGATTAAGACACAACTCTGCAAAGAGTTCATTGAATGGTGAAAAGGTTATGAATGTTACTGTGTATGTCTGGGCCTGATAATTCTGTCTACAGATTAATAGGCACACTGAGCCTGTCACCTATTTCATTTGATAAAAATCAGCATCAAAATGAACTCACCCAAACAGAAGTGAAAGAAAGTGAAAAAAAAAAAAAAAAGGCAATGTGTTTCATACTCTTAATGTAGTACCTGGAAGAAAAAATATATATATTTTTAGAGGTCTCTTCAAATAACTTTAATAATTTTATTTATTCAGTTGTTTCTATATTATTAATTCAGAACATGGAGGTAGCCATAACCAGTCATCATTAAGTGAAAAGATAAAAATACACGGGTCATGAAAGAGAAGCAGCATAGGTCCATTCGCCTCAATATTGTACCAATTCCCCTGTATCCAATTCCCCTCCTATCCTTGGAGAGCACAGCAATTGGTTTGGGCCCTCATTAGAATGTATTTTTCTTCACCCCAATAAAATCAGCTGAACTCTTCATTTACACACACCTTGAAAAAACAATAACAACTTCAGATAAAATCATTCCTCACACTTTCATAATTAGTTTGAGGTCTGGGTACAGAAAGGGAAAAAATTATCAGTGTTAAATATTGTAAGACTTCTGTAGTTTTACATGTAACATCAGAAAGAAGGACCCCTACACAAGGCCATTCTCATGGTTTTCATTATCACATAGAGTTAATCAAAAACAGTTCATCTCCAGGCACCTGGGATGAAAGTATTAAAGAGGAATAAAGTATCTTCATCACTCGGATACTGATTCACCTTGATAAAACCCAAAGCCAAGCCAACTTTATCAAATCTTTTTCTGAAATATGTTTTCCTAAATACCACCCAATTCAGGGTTGTTGATAATTCATGTATTATACATTATCAAACCTACAATATAGTGTATCAATACCAAACTGACAAGTACCTGTCTCCACCATGTACTCTGAACACATGAGGAGTTTTAAATATTTACCTGCATATTTTAGTGACTGATGCATTTATTTTATCATGAAGCAACATATTAAGAAAATGCAGTGCTATTGTTTAAAAACACCAAGAGCTAAACACTAAATACAGTTTGCAATCCAGATGGTAAATTCTCAAAGCATAGGACTGGAAGAGGAAAAATTTTTAGAGTTGTTTAGGTTTTTTCAGTCATGCAGCTTTTTAGCTTGCTTTTACCTTTCAGCACTAACAAGAATTTTACTGCCATGAAAGCAATTAGTATAGCTAGGAAATAGGATTTGTTACAGGACCTCTGCTTTTTTAAAAACTTCTTTATTCCTGCTGAAATGGCCTGGCTATTTAAGTTCTTGTGTTGCACTAATTAATAATGAATAGAGCACATTAGAGTCACTTTATTTACCCAACTTCCTATTGCATGCAAGCTAATACACACATGTATTATTTACATGTGGTATACATCCTTCTGCTATCTAAATTTTGCAGGATGAGGAATAAACAGAAAACTAATTTTCAAAGTCTGTTTATGTGTTATGTGTAACTGATAAAACAACTGGTTAGAGTATAGACAAATATCAAGAAAAAAATGCAATTTCCTTAATTAAAACATTAGACATCTAACTATGCCAAATCATATTGTAATCAAATAAACCCAGAACTTATTATTAAAGACAAGCACTTCAATTGCAGAATTTCAAATAACTTAATTGTATATGGAAAATGTGGCTTGAAAATATAAACATAATTAAGACAATTTGTTTTAGCCTTTTTGGTCGGCCTACTTAGAAGGATAAAAGTCTTGGGTGTATTTGAGATTAGATATTAATTTGTTGCTCTTTGTTACAATAAACCATTAAGTGTTCTTGATTGTTCTTGTTCAATAAACAACACTGTCTTCCTTCTGGCTTTTGGGGTTTTTTTGTATGTAGGATAAAATACCTTGAGAAGTTGCCAAAATCTTCAGTAGTCATGAGATATTTGATACAGTGTCCACTCCAGGAACTCGCTGACTACATATTCTACCTATTTATTCTAAACTCCTAAAATGAAGCAGCAGTCTCAATAATTACAAACATCATCTATTGACTTTTCTTGACCCAGGTTTCATATTAACAGAGTGTAAATTAGATAACAGTTATTAGGGCTACAAAAACAACATTGGGATGAGCCTGGTAGTGACATGTCAATAAGGATGCTGTGTTGTTTAGGTCTGGGACTTATCTGGGTTTTCAATCAGGCGCAGCAGACTTGAGCTATGGGTTCTTGTGGGCAACCATTGTGGTTTTACTTGTTTGTTTGATTTGCGTTTTGTTTTGGTTTTGTCCTTATTTGATTATCAAGGCACACATGAAAACATTCCTCTCGAGACTAAAACCCTAAAAAGCAAGCCATTCTTTAGCTGGTGAAATTCAAATCTCATTTTATTATGTTGTCAATGAGCTGCTGAGACTTTGCCTTGGCTTGTTAACATGATAGCAGACAGATGAGAAGAAATAAAAAGTACTGGCCTGTGAAAGCCAAATCAAAGAGCCAGATTGAGGGGCTTCTCAAGTTACTCAGGTGAGGCCCTAAGTGCCTAGCTAGTGACCCAGCTAATGGTCAGAATGAAGGTTCCGTTTGGAGGATCCCAATGTTAAAACACGGTATTCAAATGTCTGCATAAATGGCTGAGAATTTGCCTTTTCTTTGAAAGCTTACTATACAATAAACAAAAGACTGGTATTTGATACTAACCAAACATAGAGAAGGAGCAGACAGTAACAATGGATGAATGTATTCAAGACATGATTCTTTATGTGTCCCTGGAAGAACTTTGGGGTCTGACATTTTTCTATTGCTCATTTTTAATTGTCTTTGGTGTAAACCCATTTGCCATTTACTAGAAAACATATTTATTTACATAAACACCTCACAATATAAGTTACATGGAAATAGAATAATGCTTTCACACAGTGAATTGTCAGAGAGAGAGAGAGAGAGAGAGTTTTACTTATTTTTTTAAATGACTAGGATTTAGGAGAGTTCTTGACAATACTCTGAAAACATATTTTATGTGTTGTAAAACAAACTGGCATCGTATATGAGCAGTGAATTCTACAAACTGATATGTCTTTTCTTTCTTTTAGAATGGTTGCATACTGGACATTAAAGCTTTATTTCCAACTGTCAATGATGTCCTTAGTTTTTAAATTAAATTATGAATCCCAACTTGTGTGTTCTTACAGCTCTTTTGTTCTGTTTTACATACAACTTTACAGTTTTCTTCACTTGAAATATTTTAACTTTCAAAGGCAAGTTCACCCTGAAAGTTCATGATAATCAATATCTAATAATCAGATCTCAAGAGTAAATTTTATTTCATATGCCTGTTCAAAACTTTTAGAATATGAAAACCAGCTGTGAAGAACAAAGTCTTGACTAGTAGTGCCATCTAGCATCACAGAGGAAAAAGCTGTTCAATTACTGTGCAAGGCATTGGAAAATGTATCAAATCATGAATGTATTATCTCCTTGATCTATTTCCCAGGGGAAAATAAGTAGACTTGATCAGTGGTTGGAAATGCACACCAAACTCATATATTCAGGGTTAATAGATTGTATGTTGTGAATTTCAGTGTTTTCTGGAAGAGGTAATTGAGAGCAGTAATAGTGAGGTATAATTTCTGGTTTGCTAATTGTTCTGCCACCATTATTTCCTTTATTTAAGAGAACATACTAGAATTTGAGTGAATAAAAATGGTATTTTATACTGAATTATTGACTATAGAATAAAAGCAAATCACTCATAGCCTTCACTGTTTTGAGTAACAACTTCTGGCTTCTAATACCTGATTGAGACCTGCAAGTGTTTTGGGTAATAAATATACATACCTTGAGATTTAATATTATGCTAACAAAGATGTCACAGATTCAACCAAGTATGGAACTAAGGACAGTTACTTCAATCATCTCTGTGAAGATGCTTCTTATTAATGATAACCAAAAAATAATAAGACAGAAGATGACTCATGGCAGATCTATTTCTTTCTCAATTCAGATGGGCTCAGCTGGAGATATTATGGAATGTAAGTGGTTTTCTTGGTAAGGGAAGAAACCCTGGAACATAGGTCACACTCCAGGGCTTGCGTCTCTGGGATTGGCTCAGCCCCAAAATTAAAATGTGGCAAAAGGAAAGTTAACTTTAGCTGGTTTTAAACCAGTGTCCAGGCGTGCAATGTCTAGTGAGTAGGACTCCAAAGGCAAACAGATTGTTCAGCAATAGGTAGATTTTTAAGGCCTCAAACAATTAGGATTAGGTTTAGCATTAATATATTTCATAAAACGAAGTGTGAATCTAGTAACAGTATGCCTGAAGATAAGAGATAGCTAGTGTACCAGACATAAATATGTAGTAAAAGTAATCTTAGACACTTTCCTCCGAAGTGGCAAGATGGTGTAATCATTAGAAGCACAATTTTGGAGGCTTTCTGCCTTACCATGTACTAGCTATGTGATGTCTGCTATGTTAGACATTTTGTCAATTTTCTTGTATAATGGAAAATATAGGTTTAACATTCTGACCTAACACAAGATAATCATGAAGACTGATTGAAAGACACTAGTCAGCATTCCTGTTACATAATTATCCAATGAAAATTGTTATTTTTTATTTTATTATTGCTATTTTCTTCTGAGGTTGAATTTATCTGGATGGCTCTGTCTGTAGATACAGGGTCCTGACAGCTCCAATTATGCATGACCAGGGATCCTGCTGCCCACTACTAATATGCAAACACATAATTCCTGTCCTAATGAAATTGAATACATAACACTGATACAATAGGAACATAGGAGTATTTGTCCTTGATTCACAAAGTGATAATATTATAGTACAGATTTGCATGTGACATTCATATATATTAACAAATTAAAATGTAATTGATCTGTTTTTTTTTCTTTTTTCAAATTTTACATTCAGCTTATACCAGATATCAACAATCTACTTTTGTGAATAATGTTTGTCACTAGTTATCATTTCCCCTCTAAAATACAGGTGTTGATGTACAAAAAAATTTAATTCTTCAAAAATCTGTAAATTAGTCTTAAATAAAAATTATCACTGTTATGACACCTATCCCTCTGTCCTTTTTAAGGCCCACCTGCTTTCTACCCAGACTCTGAGTTACAGATAATTACAATGAAACTTGGTGAAGTTGCACAGAGGAAGCTTCATTTTTCAACCTCCAAGTGGGAACTCAGGCGCTGCAGCATCATGGAAGAGAGAAGATTTTTTTTCTAGAATAGTCCCCACACCTCAGTTAACTTCTTTTGCTTCCACAGTTGACTTTGGTCCTCTTCTCGAGATGTTCAGGCACCTAATATAAATTAATAAAAACACTAGGTAAAAACTGGATTATTTCTGATTTATTACAGAAATAAATCTGATTTTAAGTGGCCAAAATAAGGAATTTTGTAGACTCTGGGTAATTTTTTATTGTTTTTCTAGGAACTCAATTTATACCGAAGGAGAGTGACCAATGCAAGTCTTAAGCCCTTCAAAATGGGAAGGAAAGACACTGGATTATATACCCCCCAGCAGAGATTCTAGAGCATGAGAAACCCCATCTCAGCTCTGCCCTTCTGCTATATTAATTGTGTGAACATAAGTATCAGTAAAATGCATTTTACCTCAATAATAAGAGTCATTTGAAATGTGGGATTGTTTTTCCTGAGCCCTACCGGACTGGTATGAGGTTAAATATTTATACATATAAGTAATAGCATTGAAAGCTGATGTTCTTGGCCTATGAAAGCCCACCTGCTTTCTACTTCTCTCTTTTCCTACTCCTCCACTGATGAAAAAATAAATAAATAAAAGGATAAACTAGATGCAGCAGTGCACACTTGTAATCATAATTACTCAGGAGGTTGAGGCAAAGGGATCACAAATTCAAGGCCAGATTAGACAACTCATTGAGACCTTATCTCTAAATAAAAATTTACTTGCCACTTTAACTGTATTTTTTAAAGATAGATATTGAGCTTCATACTAACTAAAGATGCCATCAAATCATAGTTTCTGATGGAGTCTATTTTGCTTTCTTGGAATATTTCCTAATTATATTTTACTATAGTACACATATTAACATCTAGTTCAATTTATAAGTCATATACTTTACTTTGGTCCCAAATAGTGACAAATGGTCCATTTACTATATAATATTATGAAACTTCTAGTTTTACCTTTCTGGTGTCCCATATTTTTGCCCATTGTAGAGAAACATTGGTCCATTAATCATAGATGCAGATGGTGTCCATCTGGTATCCATCTTTAACTCTAGAAATGGAGGCATAAGGATACTCTGAAACATTACACTTTCAAAATCAGATGCAATCTAACAGCTCCAAAAAACAAAGTTATTTGATACACTATGACTTTTTCCCATAGTCTTCATTTTGTATTACAAATAAGTCAAAGGGTTTTTTTCCCCCTAAAAAATGACTTGTAATTTTTAAGTTCTAACTCCTAGTCAGCTAACAAATATTAAAATAATTATCAATTAATTTTCCAAGTATGGTTTATCTCAGAAATCTGTTGGTAATCACAAACATATGAGATATCTTCTGGAGTTTTATATTTAGTGTATTAGTTCTTTGAATAAGAAAAATTCAAGTCTTTCAGACCTGAATATAATTCAAATTAAAAAATGATAGCTTCTGAAAATCTCATCATTCACCATGAGATATATATATTTTTTCCATTTTTTTTACAGGTCACCAACAATCATAATCAATATTTTAATTCTACTGAATTTATGTTTCTGAATGAAAATGTGTCATGACAATGCCCTTCAGAGATACTGTGAAGATATAGAGTATATTAGATACTCTCACTGTAATAAAGTATATTAGGTACTCTCATGCAAATTGCTAAATACAAATATACACCATGCATTTAATAAGAAAAATGTCATTGAACATTTCAAAAAGAAAATGAAAAACACAAATGAATACTTGAAATAAACACTTCCATAAGGACAAAACAAGAAGCAGAATATCAATAGAAATAATAACTTTAGTAAGTTTAATGGTAATGTTTTTTGAATAAATATCCACAGGCAATACTCTAGTCTGTTGCCAAAGTAAAAAACTTAAATTGTCAATTTTTTATATATGCTTTCCCATGAGTACATACTCGTTTCTATTAATAATATTGCTAAATTTAGATTCTAAATTTGTGTGTCTGTGTGTGTGTGTGGTGTGTGCATTTCAGTTCTTCAAATTTAGAGTGGCTAAGTTGTTTCCATTCCTCAAAAAAATGTGTGAAGTCATAATATTTTCTAATCCTATATCATGTGCCTGTCACTGTGTGGTATTGTTACATAGTTTATTTACTTATATTTTCCCTATCTTCATGTTATGATTTAGATCTAGGATGCCCCCACCCAAAAGCTCATGTGGCACCTCCAGAGGTGAGATGATTATTCTGAGAACTATAACCTTATCAGTGGATTAATTTGTTTGATGGATTAATGATTTGAATGGATCATTGGGTGGTAAATACAGGAAGGTGGGAAGTGGCTGGAGAAAGCAGGACACTGGGAGCTTGCCCTTGGGGGTTGTGTTTTGTCCTGGGCTTTGCTCTACTATGCACACACTACCTGATAGACATGTGACAGGTTATGACTGCACATAGAACAGGGAATATATTTTGGTACAGTTTCTTTATTGCAATTATTTTAGTATGCCAATGGCATACCTCTAACTGTAGAGTGGTGTTTGAAGTATAGCTGATGATCTTCAGATGGGTAGGCCTCCTCTTCCCAGGAACCTTTTTTTTTTTTTTTTTTTAAATTTTAATATTTATTTTTTTAGTTATCGGCGGACACAACATCTTTGCTTGTATGTGGTGCTGAGAATCGAACCCGGGCCGCACGCATGCCAGGCGAGCGCGTCACCGCTTGAGCCACATCCCCAGCCCCTCCCAGGAACCTTTATGTGAAGGCTGGATCACCATCTGTCAAAGATGGCTTAGGAAAGGAGATAGGGCTACATGTCCTGAAAGATCCCTTGCTACACTAAAATGTTCTGCAAAGTCAAGCTAGTCAGCACAGGTTACATACGATTTTAGATATTTTTTTAAAAGGCAAGTTTAGTTAATATCATAAACAACATTGTAAAAGATTTTCCAAACAGTTTAAAAGAAGCTGTTATTTTTAAAACCATAAACTCATTAATTGTAAGCAAATATACACGGCTTATGAATCAGTTTTATCTGTTCCCTAAAGCAGGTTTTATTTATGTTTAGTAAGAGTTAGCGAATAGTACCTGTTTTGTGAACAAGAAAAACAACAGCCTACTGGATGGAGAGCTTTGTGCAGAATCTTCAGATTTTTTTCAAACTTTCAACTAATTCAGCTGCCTCTCCCCTAAATCAGAGTTAGCAAGAGTTCGTGGGAGAAAAAAAAAAAAAAAAGAAATCACTTTCATGGTGCATCTACTCAACAGGTTTTCATCTTTCATCAGAAAACCACTTAATGATGTTTAGGCTATTTCCACCTGTTAGTCCCGCTAGCCCTTTCCTTCTCAGAGCTGAAAAAAATGACAATATTGAAGGCCCAATAGTCTGAAGTGGCTAAATCCATGTTGAGGGAGTTTTACCATCTGTTAGGTCTCTCCATTCCATAATCACAATGTGTTTAGGGAAAGAAAGTGTGTGTGTGTGTGTGTGTGTGTGTGTGTGTGTGTGTGTGTTCTCAAAAGAAAAAAAAAGAATGAACTTTCAAATAAAATGCCCTTCAGAAACAAATTTACCCACTTGAGGTTTGCCACTGCCTGGGGCGACTAAAAACCCAAACAGGATGTTTTTCTAAATGAAGTGGCTGGTTTACCTTACTTTCTCATTATAAAGAACAACCACCCACCTGGGGGGTCACTGTTTTGCTCTGGAGGAAGAGCAATTAAGATTCAATTTAGGTCACTTAACTCTCCAAGTTTAAAAGTCCTTCAAAAAACCTAATAGTTCTCAGGGATCTCTGACAATTGTTATGTACCATTTCTGATGTTTTTCCATGTCCTTCACAATTGCCTTCACTCCCCAAATTGACTGTATTATTTTGTCATCTTAAAAATAATTTAGTGACAGTGTTTCATTTAAGGTTGATTCCTTACACTGTTTCTTCAGAAGTTTCTAGCAAAAAATGTATCTACGGAACTTATTACAGCCTTCTCCCGGGGAGATGTTACTGTCTTCACTTTATAGAAGAAAAAATAAATAAACAAATGAACAAAATACATGTAGAGTAGTTAGCATGACCAAAGTCACAAAGCCAATTACAGCACCATATACCCTATCTGGCAAAAGACTGTGGTAACACTGTGTAGAGACTCAGAAAAAAACATTCAAAGTATGACACTTGACATGCCAGTACTTTGAAACTAAAGGTCAGGTTTCTAATCCCCTATTCCTGGTCCATCCTTTTCAATACTAAACACAGGGAGGAATTTTCTCTGAATTCCCCTTTTTCTAAGAAAAGTTCTCTGGGAGAAATGCAATTGTCTTGAGCTGCTTCCCCATAATTTCATTGAACAGACAAGATGAACTCAAAGATGAGACTCAAAATCAAACATTACACCCTTAACCCTGGAGAACTTTGTCCCAGACCATTGTCCATTCTTGGGGTTTATTCATCTCCCCTGAAAATCATTTTCTAAACTTTTTTACAGCATCCACTCTCCTCCTTTGTGTAAAAGGGTGTATAAACTTCTGAATCTCATTGTGGTTTTTTAGTACTAGCAATGAATTGCATAGTGTTTCACTTGTTAGTCGATCTATTGTCAGTTAGTTTGTTTTATCAGACTCAATTACCAAACCTTTAGAGGGCAGAAAAGAAAAGACCTTAAGATTGAGGGTCTAGTGATGAAGCAGAATTCAGAATGTTTTGAGATGGAAAAGTGCATGATTTTATCTGCCTTTGTAATTTTTACTTATATTATTAAGTAAATAATATACTATTAATTATATGTTACTTAATTTTTATTATACAAGAATTCTAGCTTTTGTAAATGTTGACAAGAGTTGACTCTAGCATGGAGAGGTCAGCAAATACAGCTTGCAAAGTACTGCTAAAGCCTTAGTTCCTGGAGCAGAATTCTGACTCCTTCCTGCCAGAAATGCTGCCATCTCCTCAGCTCAGCTCAGTCTACAAAAGTGGTAGTTTTAACATAATGAGTTTGACCACAAAGACCAGCAGAAAGCTGCCAGATGGACAGACTCAGGGGTAAGGTGGGAGTGAAGAGGTGAATTCCATAGCACACAAACCAGGGAACCCAAATCTTTGCTAGCTTGCAGCTAATTAGGGTCAGTGGTAGACTAGCCAAAAATTTAACCAGAGATCCTGTAGAGGACTAAATAAACTTTGCCTGATCAGAAAGCTATGAACATATACAAGGAGATTTGTAGTAGCCTTGTAGAAAGTAAAAACCAAAACAGAGATCAGAATTGACTGAACACTGACTGTGCCTCTTCATACACAGATCTATCAGTAGAGTTTATACGCTATGGATTTGAAATGTTAGAGCACAGCCTGTTACAAAACATTGGATTATGCAGATATCAGGGTGACCCTTAGGAATTTAAGCTAAAAATAAAAAATAAAAATGGAAACCTGACAGGCACATCAACAGCCACATACCCACATACTATAAGATTCTACAGTTTAATAACTCTAGGTAACTTTTTGAAATGACAGCAACAAAAACTCAGATATGATATTATGGTTGTTACAAAATATTGCTAGGGTTTGGATCTGGAATGGCCCCTAAGGCCCATGTGGTCAGAGTTTCATGCCCTGCTTTGTGCCATTGAGAAATGGTAGAAACTTTAAGAGATGGGAACTTATATAGAGTGTTTTTAGGTCACTGAGGTTTTCTCTTTTTTATTACTATTTTTTTTATTGGTTATTCAAAACATTACAAAGATTGCAGAATCACATCGGTTACACATCCACATTTTTACATAATGCCATAATAGTACCTGTTGATTCTGCTACCTTTCCTATCCTCTACTATCCCCCCTCCCCTCCCCTCCCCTCCCATCTTCTGAGGTTTTCTCTTGAAGGGAATTATCAGATTTCATTCCTCCCCACAGCTACCCCTTCACTCTCTCTGTCTCCTTTGTTCCTAGAAATGAAGGGAACACTTTGTTTCACCACGTAATCCCCACCATAATGTGCTATCTTGCCACAAGCCAAAAACAATGGGGCCAATCATTCATGGACAGAAACCTCTGAAACTATGAGCCAAATAAACCTTTCCTCTTTATGAATTGATTATCTCAGACATTTTGTTACAGTAATAGAACACTGATTAACATACGTATTATGAAAAACGTATGTTTTTCACCAGACTGTAAAGACATATATAGGAACAGGAAAAGTGTAAATCATACTTAGAAACAGTCAACTTCTATGGGCCCAGATGTTAAAATCAGCAGGCATTTCAGTGCAGTTATTATAAATGCATACAAACAATTAAAAGAAACTATGTTCACAGATGTTAAGAAAAATGTGATTCAACAGATAGAGATCTCAGTTAATAAAAGTATAACTTCTAGAGTGGAAAAGTATAATGCTATGCTTTTGATGTAATTTGAGCATGTCCTGCCAAAGTTCATGTGCTAGAAGCTTTGTCCCCAGTATGACAATGTTGGGGGGGTGAAGGAACTTTCAAGAGGTAGGGCCAGTGGAAAGTGGTTAGGGCATTGGGAGTGTTGTCCTCTGGAATAATTAATGTAGCTCTCACAGGACCCGAGTTAGTTCTCACAGGGTGAGTTGTTATAAAAACAGTGAGCTTAGTTCCTGAATCTTTCTGGCTTGCAGTTTCACCATGTGATCTCTTCCATATATGCTTCTGTCATTGTGATGCCACCTGCCTGAGACCATCAACAAAGGACAAACAGATAGGGCCACATCATCTTTGTCTTTCAAAATCCCAAACTGCAAACTAAATAAACCTCTTTTGAGTGTGTGTGTGTGTGTGTGTGTGTGTGTGTGTTTACTGTTGTTGTAATTTGTTTGTTTGTTGTGCTGGGGATTGAACTCAAGGCCTCTGCATAAAAGGCAAGCATTCTGCCACCCAGAATACCCCTGGATCCCACCTCTTTTCTTTATAAATTACCCAGACTTGAGTATTGTGTTAGAGCAAGAAAAAATGAACTAAACATGTAATAGTAAAAATAAGCAACTTGGGCTAGAGATATAGCTTAGTTGGTAGAGTGCTTGCCTTGAATTCACAAGGCCTTGGGTTGAATCCCCAGCATCAAAAATAAGTAAGTAAGTAAATAAATAAATAAATAAACAAACAAATAAATAAATAAATATAAACAACTCACATTATGGGATTAAGAATATATTTGAGGTGGCAGAAGAAAGAATAGATGAAACTAAAGACCGATCAGTGGATTTACTCAATCTATGTTATAGAGAGAAAACTAAAGACAGAACATAAAAAACCTACAAAACAGTATCAAATTACTGATATATGCTTATTTTGAATCTCAGAAATAAAGGACTATAACACAATTAATACCTGACTTTACATTAAAAGCAATAGATGCCAGAAAGCAAGAAAATAAAAACTGCCAACCAAGAATCATATATATATAAAAGACTTTAAAAGAAATAAATGTAAGACAAATTCCCAGAAATACAGTAAAACACTAATTAATTCCCAGAAAAGGATAAAAACTATTAAATCTAGGAACATGAAGGCATATACCAAATACATATTTGTTTGCTATTAATTTTTATAAAAAGTAAGATTATTTCAATGTCATAATGATAACACTATATTGCTGGATTTTTAAAAAAGATTTCATGTAATATATGTGATAATAGCACAAAATAGGGGGAAATAAAAAGTTTTACCAGAGCAAAGGTGCAAGATTTAACTGCAAATAGACAAAAGGGATGGGGGTGGTGTGGTAGTTTTCTAAAACTGGATTGAGGTGGTAGTATTCAGTTGTACAAATTTATTCAAAATCATTTCATTATACAATGGTTGGGTACTATTGTATATAAGCAATACCACAACCATTTTGAAAAAAAAAATTCTTTGCAAAAATGTAGATAATTTCTTTCAAACAATAAACCAATAGAGTCTATGCTTCTAATTACAGTTAGAGTTATTTTAAGTAGTTAATTAGTTCAGTGAAGGGCATGAATAAAGACTTAAGCTGAATGTATATTCAGGAAACGGAAAGAATCCCAAATTAATTAGAAGGATTGATACTGGAAAGTCTTTATGAACAAGATTTAAAAGCTGTTTTAAAAAGACCATGAGGGAGGCATTAATATTCTGCCAAGAAGTCAGGTTTTATAGGGTTCTTGTATTTACTTATGTGATGTTTTACAGAAGCGTAGTGTGAACAAGGGAGAGTGCCAAGGTTTTTCCATGCATCTTTGACCTAATCCTCAGAACAATTAATGACAGGGAAAACTGTTATATCAATTTTGCCAGTGAGATTGTTGAATTTTCCCCAAGGTAAGAACTAAGGTCAAATTGTATAGATGGCACATAAGAGTAGTATAGGTGTGGTCCAAATTTATGTCCCAGGTCTTTCTGTCTACAGAGTACTGTCTAAATATTCTGCAAGTCTGCCTCATAACTGTGGCATAATTACTTCTTCCCTGTGTAATATACTACATAATACTTCTACAACTGTTATGAAGAAAGAAAAATCAAATAGTTGTTAATTGCAGGTTATTCCTGTTAGAAATAATTGGAAAAAAGAAGAATTTGGAGGTAGAAAAAGGAAAGTGAAACATATGTAACTTATGTGTGTCTGGTTTTCCCAATGCAATAGTTTTAGAAGAAATAAAGAAATGTAAGTCTGAAACTTGCATCCTGTTTACTGGATCTATTTGTTAAGAAAAGAAAAAGTGAAGACCTGTGTAAACAGAACCAAAGTACTTAGCTAACTGAGCTTAACTGTGTGCTCTCAAAGGTATAAAGTCCTCTTAGGAAAAAGTAAAGTGGCTGAAAGTAATATATACTTTAAGATTTAGTAAATAAAGATACATGCAATGAACATAATTCAGCATTGAAAAAGAAGGAAATTCTGCCATAGTGACAACTTGAATGAATCTGGAAGACACTATACTAAGTGAAATAAGCTAGTCACAGAAGGATGGATACTGCATGATCCTGCTCATATAAGGAATCTAGAGTCATCAAACACACAGGAGCAGATAGTAGCACAGATGGCAGTTAGTAGGAACTAGGGAGAGGGGAAAATTGGAAGTTGTCATTCAATGGGCATAAAATTTCAGTAATGTGAGACGACTAAATTCTAGAAATCTGCTACACAGCATTGCATGTATAGTCAGCAGTGGTTTATTGTGCGCTTAAAAAATCTGACAGTAGATCTCATGCTAGGTATTCTTACCATAAACAAAGAGGGCAGAGGAAGTTTAGAGGTGATAGATATGTTTATTACCTTGATTTTGGTGACAGATTCATGGATGTATACATGTGTACAAACTCATCAAATTGTTTACATTAAATATGTGCAGTTTTCTGTATATAAATCAAACTTCTCTCTAAAGACATTAAACAATAACAGAAGTGTTCTTTAGAATCTGAAGCATTGAAATGACTTTATTTCTGGGAAAGCCTTAGGAGTGGCAAAAATACAAACATACTGAACATCTAAACCGAATTTCAGATAAAACTTCATTCATATTACCTCCAATGTAACAAATGAAGGCCAAGAATCTGTATTTAAACATGAAGGAGGAATATTTTGAACAACTCTGCCATGTAGACTTTTACACTTGTGCCTTACTGATTTGCAATGTGAATGACATCCCCTAGTAATGTAAAATGTACAACCTCCTCCACCACACACAGGCCATGATGTCAACAGCTTCTAATAAGCAAGAAATGGCAAATTGGAAATACTTGCAGTGCACCCATTATTGGCTATTTTGACCTACAATGTTAATGATAAGTAACTTGCTTTCTTGCTTTTTATATCTTTATAAACATAAAGCCAGATTTATAAAAGGTTTCCTGAAACCTTTTTCCCATTAATTGGTTTTGTATGTTTAAAACACAAATTCTTTTGCCATGAAGACCTTTAGGAGAATACAGGGCTTGTGGCTGAGGCGGGAAGGCAATATTCCAAATATCCATTTAAAAATTGAAGCACTCTGCCAAGAAAGAGATGTGAAAATTCTCAGCCTAACAAAAACCTCTAATTCATAATATCACTGTTAGAACGTTACTAATGCGTGTTGCCAAAAGTAGAAATGAATTCTGAACACCAACCTATGGCACTAAAGACATATTTAACATTTAATACATCTCCTGTAATGGAAGTGTATATCTAGGTTCTGAAGGTATAGGGACCCATTTAAGTTCACACAAAGAGTAGGAAAAAAAATCAAAAGTAGAAAGATTTCCTGATTTCTGTCTAATCCAGTGCTTCTAAGATTTCTATTGAAACTCTGGATTTAGAATGTTTGGTATGTGACTAAAAATATTCAAGTGGACTTATATTGCAGTTTTAGGAAATCAAGAATAGAATTACGCTATAAATAATGTTATAAGTATACAGACCTCAAAGTTTATGTTTTAAGTTAATATTTATTGAATAAGGCCCAATCTTATAACATGTATGTGATCTCATTTAATAGATAAAGGAGCTAAATGCTGTTATTTACTTTTTCATAAATGAGGAAACTAAGGCTCAGAGAGACTAAGTAATTTACTCAAAGGTAAAATCAAAGAGTGGAGTTAGTAACACTAATCACTGCAATTATTTTGAGTATTACAGTGTGTCAGGCATTCTTATAAACACTTTATATATATTGCTTCCCTATTCTATAAACAAAAGAATGCACAGAATCCAAATAATTTTCCAAAATTCTGCAACTGGTAAGCAGGCAATTGTGGGAAGTGTTAAACACATCCAATATGGAATTTGGACACATTGCTTTGCTCTTGTCTACCATCATCACATTACTAAGCCAAACCTTTAAATTACTACACTGAAAGGTCTATTTGTTAATAGAGGTTCTCCATAGAAAGAGAACCAATGGGATGTAAATACATATATGAGAGTTGATACATAGGAACTGACTCATGTAGTTCTGAATGCCGAAAGTCCTACAATCTACCATTTACCAACTAGAGTACAAAGAGAGCTGAAAGTGTAGTTCAGTCCAAGGTGCAGACCAAAATCCCAAGAGCCAAGAGCTCCAATATCCAAGGACATAGAAGATGCATGTCTCAACTCCAGCAGGAAGAGTGAATTTGCTCTTTCCCAACCTCATTGTTCTATTTAATCTCTCAACCAATTGGATGATGCCCACCCATAGTTAGGAGGGCCACCAGCTTTATTCAGTCCACCAATTCAAATGCTAATCACTTTCAGGGAATGCTCACCAGCTCACCTGCATATAATATTTTACCAGCTCTCTGTATTCCCTTGCATCTCCAATGTATCATAGCTCTATGTTCAACTTATATTGTTTATCTAAATTACTGATACACTAATTTGCAATCGAGAATATTAAAAGGGAGAAAAAGTATTTCCAAACATGTTTTGCTTATTTGCAACTATAGTCATGGACTGCACAATGATGCTTTTGTCAACAATGTTTTCAATTTATGTCAATGGTCACATAAGATTATACTGCCTACTGACATTATCATCATGTTAGTGTTTATAAATACTCCCTATGATGTTCACACAAAAAAGAAACTGCCCAATAGCAGATTTTTGAGAATATATATATGTTGATAAGTGATGCATGACTATAGAGCTAAAGCACATAATAAAATGGGATCGTGTTCTAAGACAAACACTACTTACATTTTCTATGGATATAATAGAAATATTTAAGTGTATTTGAATATAATTTTTAAATTAAAATAGTAAACAATCCATTTAAGACATTTTTTACTGATTGTATTTTAGATTATATTTGCATAACACCTTTTTAAATTTATTTTTACTTGTTTTTTAATATATATACACGATAGTAGAGTGTATTCTGATATATACCTTTATCTCCAAAATTATTGTGAAGAATTTCTTTAAAAACTCAATCTCAAAAAGGAGAATCACTTATTAGCAATTGAGTTCTCTCCTTCCTCCCTTCCTTCCTTCCTTCTTTCCTTCCTTCCTTCCTTCCTTCCTTCCTTCCTTCCTTCCTTCCTTCCTTCCTTCCTTTCTCTTTCTTTTCCAGGGCATTGCTCATGCTAGGCAAGGGTTCTAAAGCTGAGATATATCCCTGGTCCCCTAATTTGGCTTTAAAGCAAGAGAATAGTTTTCATATGCACTTGCAAATTTCAATTATTTGTAACATGATAGGTCAAACAGTATTTTAAAGTTGCTATTCTTTTCAATGATAGCGTTTCCATACTAGTTTTCAGTATTTTGTCCTATGAATCTGTATTTTTTCTTTTCTACAGTTTTTAATATACAGTTTTTCTGTTTTATTTTTAATATTTTATTTCTTTCCTTTGGAATTACATCTTTCCTCTCTTAACACCCTCCACCCCCATCCTTCTTATCCAAAAGACTGCATTTCTCTTTCTAGTGTGTTTATCACCCCCATGTTTCTTTTTCTAACTTGGGGATACTGCATGCAGGGCCTCATGCATACTAAGCAGGCTGTCTATCACTGAGTTACTCCCCTAGCCCCCATCTCTTAATTTTTTTTTTAAGATTTTCAGTTAGCCACTACTATTGTCCAATGTATAACTATTAAAAAGTGCCAGTACATATCTAATCTCATTTATTTTCACAATATAAGATGTATGCTATTATTCCCATTTACTAATGAGGAAAGATTCTTTCAAAATTTAATGTGTTGCTCAGAATGTTTAAGCCAAGGTAACCAGCTCATATTTTAAGCCCAGATATTTTACTCTAGACACACATTTTACTCCATCAAAATGGCATAGGAATTATTATTTATTTGATTAAACATCAACTAAAATATTTAATGATGATCTATTACGTGCTCTGGACATGAAACAGTGAGAAATGAGAACCAATTAATAGATTTCATGTTTTGGACAATCTTGTATCCAACTGTATAGTGCATAAATCTTGAAGCTAAACAAGAAATTAAAGATTTAAAGTACACATTTCCTCTTTCAAAGAGCTCATAGTGGAGAAAAAAGGAACATATTTTCCCTGAAAGTTTGTGGCTGAGTTCTCTAAAACAAAAGAGACTAACAAGAAAAAATCATAACAAATTCATGTAATTAAATTTTACATGACATGGAAGCCCTTAGAAATGAAGATCCAAAGAAATGGGGGAAACTATGATTTTTTTATTTGTTGAAGAGTAGACAGCCATGCAGGGGTATAATTGGAAAAAAGTGGTATGATAATGGTATTAAACTGAGGAGAACTGAGCAAGGCCTGTGTGTTCAGATGCTTCCTGGCATCTGTGTCTTTTATTCTTTTCTTCTGGCTACAGGGTGGATCACTTGCCACATGAACATATCATGATCTACTTTCAGGAGAGGTAGGTCAGAGAATTCCTTCAAGGACAGCTTTCACATAGAAAGGCGTTATCGTAGATAAAATGGTGAGGTCAAATATGCTATATACAGACAGTCGTGGTGTACATGCCTGTAATCCCAGCTGCTTGGGAGGCTGAGGCAGGAGGATGGCAAGTTCAAAGCCAGCCTCAGCAACTGTGAGTGCTAAGCAATTCAGTGAGACCCTGTCTCTAAATAAAATACAAAATAGGGTTGGGGATGTGGCTAAGTGGTCGAGTGCCCCTGAGTTCAATTTCCGGTACTACCCTCCACCCCCTAAAAAATGCTGTGCATAAAGAAAGCAATATCGGATATTAAATAATATGTGGTAAATAACGCCTTTAGATAATTAAGGTCATAGGAATTTCATTGGAAGGAAGATCACTTCAAACAACAAGGTGGTAGGGATTCATAATGATTTATAGCCCTTGAAGACACATCTCAGTGGACCTAGTAGTTTGTGGTAAAACTGTTCAAAAAATGCTCAAAAAATTAAACGGACAAATACACAAAAAGAAAGCATAAAGGCATGTTAAAGAGAGTTTCAAACGTCCATGGGAACACAAATAATGATTTCTTCTGTGATGGGGAAATAAGTTACTAGGAGGTCTTAAGATGGATGTGGTAGTTTGTAGATGCAAAATACACCAACTGCTCCAAGCATGTACAATAGCTAAACAAAAAGGAAGTAAAACTATTTTATAATGCAGCTGAATTTGTAAGTTTTTAAAAAATGAAAATGTTTAGGTATCAGAAATGAAGAGAAATTTTAAGTCTTCATCAAGTTGATAATTGCACCATATATTTCAGTCTTGGGAGTAAGAATGGTTAGTAAAAATTTTAAAGAGATCATGGTGTAGGATAAGAATTTGGAACAAGTTCATTTGAATAATGCTGAAATAAAGACCATAGGCTGTCCTATTGATGCGGACAGGAAATAATCTTGTCTGTCACATTAACAAAGACCAAAAATATGTTCCCACTAACTCCAGAATTGAGTACTCCTCTCCCCAAAATAGTAAGCTCTGAGTGGAGAGAGAGTCACCCAGAAGAGGCCAGAGCACGAAATGACTCATACAAATATCATGCCAAATTTATGCCATATACGTAGTACAGAAACAGCAGACCAAGCATATAACAAAAACCCTTCATGTTTAAAAAGGAAGAGAGTTTGATATAATTAAGGACAAACAAGGAAAATGATGAAATAGAATCCAGAAGATAAAAATAACATCAATTTTTTTTTAAAGAAATGATTGATTTGGGAAAAAATACAGAAATTTCCAATATTACAAAGAGCATGCTTCCTCTAGACAAAATATACTAAAGTGAACAGAATAACAAAAATAAGCTCTCATAAGTGCACCAAGCAATAGAATTTTCTTGAAACCTGGAAACCCGTGGCCATTAACTCTGTAGCCATGCTTAGTCTTCTCCACTTCTGTAAATTCCATTAGAAATAGAGAGTAAATCCTATTTAGAAAGTGTTTTTAAGTTTTCTTTCATAAACTCTATTTGAGGTGATAGCCTCCATTCTATTTTTTAATCTATTCAAAGTATTTTGTTGACCTTTTAATCAAAATATTATATTTTTTTTCACAAATGTGTGCATACACACACACACACACACACACGCATATCCAATTCAAGAAAAGAATAAAAGAAAGATATTTTCAGATATACAAAAACTTTGAAGATTAAGGCTTGCTGAAATTGTTACTAAAGATGTACATCAAGAAGAAAGAAATCAAACCTAAAGGAAGAGGTCTCAAGAGGCAATGGAGAACAAAGAAAACAAGATTGTAAAAAGATAAATGGGAAAGAAATGGAGAAGAGATTTGTCTCCTTTGCCAACATGTTTCCAGAACCAAGGAAAGGGCTGAATAGCATATGGAATGCTATAAATATTTGTTTTAGATTAAACAAAGTAAATATTGATCTTCATAAAAAAAATTTTAGGTTTAGAAACAAGATGCAATAACAATAACATGAAAGATATCATGTTTGGAGAAAAGTTAAAGCGTGCCAATTTACTTGTAAAGAAAGAACAGAAATATTGATCACCTTTAGGCATTTTAAAAAATTACAAAGTTGGATGCATTTGCATATTTTAATGTCTTTAAAGAAAGGCATTAAAGAAAATAGTATATATAACTTTGAAACCAAAAGAAAGAAAATTTCATTAATCCAATATATTCTAATACATGGAAAGAAAGCCAATAAATAATTGCAAGTCAAAGGATCCAACCAACCCAAATATTTTAGTGTTCATCTAAGGGCTTCCATGTCATGATAAATAAAAATGGCCCAATGTGGGCTTGAGGTGAAGCACAGTATGCAGGAGGCCCTGAGCATTTGAGAAGAATGTCCTTAAAAAAAATAGTGCTCATATTTAAGTTCCACCTTTCCAAGTATGTGAACGGTGGAGGACTATGGGGTGAGATAGTCTCTCAAGCCTGGAAGTACTTGGCTTCAATGAGACACCAAGAGTGAAGTTTTGCCCATGGACTGGAGCATGATTGCTGCTTGCTACATCTCAAATTTGCAATTTGGCCTAAATAACACTAGTGATGAAGCCAAGAGCATGTGGTATTCCTGCAGAACTGGCACAGTTCTGAGTATTATGGTATTTATCTAAGACCAGACAAGGATCACATGGACAAAGAGCAAGACTATGGCCACATAAAATCTTATCCTAAAAAAACTGCTATAAGGGAAGATAAATGAAGGTGTTACACAGCATGCTCTGTGTGGTTCAGGCTACCAGTAAAGTAAGACTGAGGAGGCCCCATAAGCCTGGGGGAAAGAACTACAACGGAGGATGCATGAGTTCAAGGTAGGAGAGCCAGAATTTCAGGTGCTACAGACAGGAGTGTCCGCTCTAACTGTCTGCCAGATTCAGAGAGCAGCCAGCCCCTATTCTTTCTTCCCCCCTGACCTCTGATATTCAGTGCTGGACACCAAGCCACAGCTAGCAAGAATGAAGTACCTACCTTTTAGTCAAAATAATATGTGGTTTTAGTATAAATACTGGAAAAAAATAAAATATAAATTAAATAGCATTAAAGAATATTATGTAGTGATAAGTGGAGCAAATCGTAAGAAGATATACTGACCATAAATTCCTATGTAGTTAACAACATGTTATTGAAATATATCATATAAATTTATTACCTTTCCCAAGACAATTTGAAAAATAAGGAATTGCAGTAAATATTTTTTTAGAAAGTTGTAGGTCAAAAAGAAAAAAAATAGGTCCATAGAAAACTTGAAGGATATATTCATTTATTAAGTTAATAAGTATATGAGGGACTTTGTATCCTAAAAAATAGCCTATGTATTCCTTTCCAGAATTAGATATTTCTGAAAAACAATGAAATGCCAGCATGAACAGGAGGTATGACCAGTCCAGAGAAGATATGTCATTCATATATTAATATGTAAAAAAAATAGTAGAATGGAAATGTGGTCATATTACCCTTGAAATATCCAATTAAGTCGTGAGTTTAAAATCAATAAACTTAAAAATTATCACATAATCAGAGATTTAAAATACTTGAAATGGTACAAATTAAAACTCAGGGGAGGGCTGGGGATGCAACTCCATCATAGAGTGCTTACGCAGCATGTTCAAGGCCCTATGTTCAATCTCCAGCACTACAAAAAATTAATAAACAAACAAAACTTTCATTAAATTATTGTTTATTGATTCATATATTAGGGGAAAAGAAAAGTAATGATCCAATATTAAACTCAAAAGCTAGAAAAAAATAATTGATTCAATAAAAGTAGTAGCTAAAAAATAAGAGTAGAAATTAATGAAGCAATGAATAAAATAACATTCAAAACTACGTTTTATGCTTAATCTCTGAAAAGACTAATTTATAATTTCTGGAAAGATTGATTAAAGGAAAAAACAAGAGCCCATAAATATCATAAATGATAGAACGTAAGTGAAGATAAATCCATAATTAATAAATGCAAGATAATTCTACCAACTTCATGATAACAATTTTAAATACTAAGTGTAAAAAAGAGAAAAGACTATTCAATTTATTTCAGAAACTAGTAGAAGCTTAATATTCAAAGCAGAATAAAATTTAACTTTGCTCAGAAAATCCTTAATGAAAGCATATCAAATGAAATGCAGAAATGTCAATAAAGAAATTATGAACAATTGAGTTTTCCAAATAATGCAAGAATGATTCCAAATGAGAACATTCTTTAATATCAGATACATGAATGGATTAAGATGGAAAAAAATCCTATGACCTTGCAAAAGTTTTCTACCTAGCATTCAATAAAAGTATTCTTTTGAGATTTAAAAGAAATGTTAACTAAGAATAGAAAAACTTAAACATTGCTTTTAATTGTGAAACTTTCGATGTATTCCCAAAAAAGTCAGGAAGGATTCTTTGAGGTACTAATTAGACCAAAAAAAAAAAAAAAAAAAAAAAAACAAAACTGGGATTAACAATGAAATAAAGGGTCATTTCCTTTTCTCAGTAGCTCTATGAATGGTCAGGCCACACTCAATCCACCTACAGACTTTCTCTTGATGGTGATGGGATTAGTGTGAGTTTTAAATACAAACAAGCAATTGAGATCTACCCTTTATTTGAAAGATTTCCTATGCGAGACATTAAATAGGGGCAAGGGCCTGTCACCCTACTTGAAGGCCAAGTCCTCATGTTTAAAACCTTATGAACTCTTTGGATGATGAACCTTGCTACAATAAGAAGTCAGGCAGGGTAACCTAAGTCTCAAACATAAAAGTTCTTCAATTGTAAAAGCTTTCATATGGTCATTAAACATTTCAGACAAATACTTGTTATGAACTAATTGGTAGCAAATGTTAATTTGAAAACTTAAGCTGGCTTTGAGTTATAGTGGTTTGGTTTTGAGACTTTAAAAAAAAACAAATAACCAGAAAATGTGTGAGCATCTTCCAGTGCTTCAAAATTCCAATCACCAAACCCTATTGTTCCTTAGATGTGAACTCTGAAGTGAATCCTCTAATTCCAGCATTGAGGGAAGCAGCTCTCAATTCTTTATATTGTGAAGGTAATTTCTTCTGATCTGTCTCCAGCCTTGTCCTACTTTCATTCTCTAGATTTTTTGAGACACGTTTGGGAGATCTTCCTAACATTTTGAAATCTTGAGGATTACAGGCAGGCATTTTCTATAGAAATGTCTACCCATTCTTAGGATTCTTTTTACCAATTCCTCTTGTTCTATGGAAGCACAATTTATGGGGCATCATGGTGTGAACCAATCCAAGTATCTTAGCAATTTTCTTCTTATCTAGTAATCCTAGATACCCCAGGCAGCATGTTTTCTTTCACTCATAAACTGCATTTTTTGTTCTGTCACATAATAATGTTCTCGCTTTTTATAAATTTAGGAGGGAAGGAGATAAGCAGGGAAGTGGACATCTGATCATGCACACAGATGTTTTACCAGCACTAAATGCCCTCTTTACCATTTATGTGCATTTGGTAGGTAGTTCTCTGCTACTATGTTCATACTATCTTTAAATTTGGGGTTAAAACTCACATCTTCTAAAGACCATCTTTCATGAGCTGTACTTAAGCTGATTAGATCCCTCAATTTAAGATCAAAACTATGGATTATGATTTTCAATCACTGTCATAAAGATTTGTTAAATAAATATATTTTGTTTCTGGATATATCATACGTCAAGCTGGACGTATAATTTATGCTTTCTGTCCCTCCCTTCCTTTTTCTCTCTTATTTGTTTCTATTTCTCACTCCCTTCCTTACTTTTTTTCTGTTTTTCTTTGTTTTGTTTTTGTTTTTTTTATTTTTTGTATCTCTCTTCTTTCCCCTGTCTTATTTTATTCCTAGAATTGCTAGTCCTTTAAAATTATTTAACAAACCAATAGTTCAATTTTTGGTGGGGGAGATTATGAAATTCATTCAATTACATATGAGTATTGGTCATAAATTATTCAGAGGTAATATAAGAAAAATAAAAGAGCTCTCAACTGACCTGTTTCACAGTCTTTATTGAACATGCACATGTGTTTGTGTTTTGTATCTAGGTGCACAGGATCTCATGTTGGTTAACCCAGACTCTAGTGCCACGCTGAGTGTTTTCAGATCTCAACACAGCTACTTAGTGGATGACTCTGGCTAAGTAACATTACCTTTTTTTTCATTTACTTTATGTTTTAAATTGTAAAATGGGAATTGTGAGGATTTAATAAATCAATACATGTAGAGTACACAATATAAAAACTATACATGTTTTAGCTGGCACAGGTTAGGTGTCCCTTATCCTAGAAGCCAAACCCCAAAGAACTCTGAAAACAAAGGTCATTTTTTTCAGGATTAATTTACAAGTACCGAAATCACTATTATGAAACTATTTGTAGTCTTTATGTTTTTGATGCAACTATACTAAAATTGCTGTAAAGAAATATTAATGTATGTGACTATAAACCCTCAGGGAATGCAATGTTATATTCAGTATTTGTAATTAAAAAAACAAACTACATCTGAAACACATCTGGTCCCAAGAATTTTGAATAAACAATGATGGATTATCACCATTCCCTCTACATTTTTCCCTGATACAAAATCAGTCAATTTTATGAATTTATCCTTTGCATACTGCATTTGATATATGAGTTGGAAGAGAGTGATATAGTGATATTTCTATTTCTCTTCCTTTCTTCCTTTTTTTTAGTACCAGGAATTGTATCTAGGGATGTTTAACCACTGAGCCACTTTCCTAGCCCCCTTTTATTTATTTATTTTTTTTAATTTTGAGAAAAGGCCTCGCTAAGTAACTAAGGCTAGCCTAAATTTGCAATCCTCCTGCCTCAGGTTTCTGAGCTGCTGGAATTACAGGCGTGAGCCACTGCACCCTCCTATATTTTTTTGAAACAGACATCACTCAAGAGGCAACAAAGAATGAGATTGAAATGAATATTAAGTCAACCAGCTCGAAACATCTGCTGCTCTGTCCATGCACACCATTACAGATATCTTGAATGTCCCCAAAGATCTATGTGTTAAAGTCTTGGTCCCCTGAGTGGTATTATTGGAAAGTGATGGAACCTTTAATAGGTGGGGTCTGGTATAAGGTCTTTAGACCATTGGGGGTGGGGGTCGTGCTTTTGAAGGGCACCAGGAGACTCTGGCTCCTTTCTCACTCTTTGTTTCCTGGCCACTAGGTGAGCGATTTTGCTCCTCTCTGGTTCCGATTATGATGTGCTATCTCACCACAGGCCCAAAGTAGTGGTAACCTGCTGATTCTAGACAGGAACCTTCAAACCTGTGAATCAAGATAGACCTTTTATTTTTATAAGTTGATTATCTCAGGTATTTGATATATGGATGGGACCCTGCCTCATACAGTGTTTTAAGATGAAGACTGTATTTCAATCTTTTATGCTCCCATGTAATACTGTAAACACATGAGTATCTCTAGTTGCTTTGTGGATGAATAATTAAATCTTTTAACCCTGTCCCTCAAACACATCTCAACGTTTTAGCCCTGTGGCCTTTTCTTCTACCTTACTCATGCACCAAGCTACATGCAGAACTCCTTCATCTTCACCTAACAATAGTTAAACGTGTATGTGTATGCCCATCCATGCTCCTGTGAGGCACCTTTGGAGTCATTTTACACCAGGAGGAGAAGTAAAGATGTGATTGTATATATAAGCACTCATTTTTGTTTGCTCCTTCAGTAAGCATCAAACCTAAAGGAAAAGGTATTATTACTAAGGAAGAGTGAAAACACAGGACTCCTTCTTTCCATATCTTCTCCTTCCTTTGTGTAACCTTTCTCTTTATAACCTAAGAAACTGCAATTTCCAACCAGTTACTCCTCTGTTTCCTTCCTGATTCTTTCTTTGTGTAGATGTTTCCTCAGGAACAAGTAAAAAGACTAATAGAAAGAGTCATTAAATTTGGAAATTTGTAAATCAGTGAATTATCTTTTCCAAGTTTTTCCCCTTAAACTTAGAAGCCACAGCTTATTACCATGTTATTAAATCCCAATATAGCTTCTCTATCCCACTTATTTTACAAACATTCTATCCATTTTTTTTTGACAAGCTTATTTTAAACAGTAGTTGCTTTCAGAGAATTGAACAGAAAATGACATTCAGTATCTCCCTTACTTGCACTGAGGACATGTCAAATTCCTAATGGTTGCTACCATAAATGGTACTGAAGCCCCTTATATACTATGTTTTTTTCCCATACAATAAAATAGGGTAAAATGATGAAATGTAATTTATAAATTAGATACAGAAAAATATTAACAACAACAAATAATAACAAAATAGAATAATTAAAACAATATATTGCAATAAAAGTTATTTAAAATATATAAATAGTTTACTTCTAGAATTTTCCATTTAATATTTTCAGATTGCAGTGTGCCACAGGTAACTAAAACCCTGTAAAGCAAAACTGAGGATAAGGTAACATATTGTAAATGTTTGTGCAGGAGACTACAGGCCATTAAGAAACTATTGGCATATACAAACCATCTAGCTTTTTTCTTGTTATTTTTTTCCATGGTACTTGTCTGTGTTGAATTTAGCTGCTATTGTGTTGATCAATTATTATTTTTATAGTCTACTGGGATTTATTTCCCTTTACTCTTTGTTAGACTAAATAGTTTGTCATCAACAAATTCTTCCCTCTTACTACTCTCATGTTTTTAATATATTTGGCTTATTTGATCCCAATTATACCCACAGGAACACCATTATAACATTTTTCCATACCCAGAATTACTCATTCATCTCATTTTTCACTCCTTATTTCACAACAAGTACAAAATCCATAATATGACCTCTATTTTTTGCTCCTTTGGCTACCAACCACCATTCAAATGTTTCTTTAAAGGACACTAATTTAAAGCTTCTTTTCAACATTAGAATAAATTGTACTCGTGAATGTCCAGTAGTCACTATTATTTATCCCTTTTAGAAAATTCTAGCATCTCACAGAATCATGAGGGCCAAAAGAATTCCTCTGAGATCATCTAGTCCATGTTCTTGCCTCTGGGATTAATCTTTCCCAGAGTGATTAATTCTTGTATGCTTTTAATATGAAACAAAGAAATCAATCCGTTTTCAGTTCTTATTTGGTATTCCAGCTCAAAGACATGGAAGGTTATGGCAATAGGAGTACTGTGCTACAGTTTTTGGTATTTGGATTCTGAATCAGAAAACTGCACTGTATAAACATAACTCTGACACAATGAAAAAAGTCTACTAGATTTCCTAGAGGTGACTGCTTTTAGTGATAATTCCAGTTTTCTTTTGTAAATAATATAGTCAATAGTAGCTGGAAGTGAGCCTACTTCACCAAATCAGTCAACTAACCAAATTGATATAAAAAAAATTAGCATCCATCACACTTTTTACATTTACCACCAGTTTTCCTTCTATTTTGTTTTATCAATGTCCCACATTCTCAGTTATATTTTTCTGCTATTATTTCCGTTGACTAAACACTACCATTTGTAGATAAATGAAGTTATGTTATATACAGCGATTAAGTTTTAAAGCCAACACAGAAAGCAAAGTACTCAGAGAGGCAAATTTGCTACAAACCTGTTATGATAACACTCTGCCATCTATTTCTAAATCTACCTCATTAAGCTTTTATCTCAGTGTTGAAAGGATGGTTTGTTTTGTTTTATTTTGTTTTGTTTTGGTTGAACATCTGTTAAGTAGGTGATTTATTCTTGGAGATCAAGGTCCATGGTGTACAATAATTAGAAAAGGGTTTTATAACATTAAAATGATATGGCATGCCAAGATTCTCAGTTTACATAACTAATATAAAACCAAAACTGATTGGGAGATGAGCATACCCATCTCTCCCCTAATGTTTATTGATGGGCATATATATATGGTCTCACTATATGTAACATCAGGTAGAATTACCCACACTATTTAAATTATTATGTTTATTAATCCTATTATTTTGGTTGCATGAGTATTACTGAATTCAAGTAAGTTAAATGCATATGTAATATGCCTTTATCATACATTACTAAAATTGTCCATGCTAAAGTCACTGTTGATTTCCAATGGATAATTTTTAGTCACTGGAACTTTGCTACAGTTGACATCATGGACCATTTTCTTTTACTTTTTTTTCTATTTATTAATACTGTCATCATTTGTTTCTGTAATCCTATTCTTTTCTGACTAGTATGCTGTCTCTGTGTTTACTTATTAAAAGGCGTTCTGGGTTTCTATTCCTTAAACCAACCCTTAAATATTACTATTTCCTTGATTATTTTTTTTCTTTTACTTTTTTTGATTTGCTTATAGTATTGCTTACCACCGGATAATCCTGATTTCCTAACATATGATCTCTAACCTGAGTTGACTCAGATGTCATATCATCCCCTATGTCCACCTGGATGCCCTATGGGTATTTCAAAACTAAGCACATGATTTTTGCTTAAGCCTCCTTCTACAACATTCCTTTGTCTATTAGTAATTCCGCAGTTTGTTGTTTCCCAGAAAACTCAGTCCTTCTAGCTTCAGTTTTAGCCATCTTATCCCAAATATATGTCCTGTCAGTGTCACCTCTTATAGATCTCTAAAATCTGTTTCCTTCTTTATGGCTACTGCTGTAGCTCAAGATAAGACTTTTTCTTTTTTCAATTATGATAAGAGATTCCAAATTGGCCTCCCTGGTGTCTGTTTTGTTTCAGGTATGAAAGTTGCAAGAATGGTACCTTGCTAACGTTTAAAAATGTTTAATAGAATGCAGTTATTGTAGACTAAGATGTGTTTCTTCAAAATGTAACACCTGTACCTCAGAAATTGTTTGGAAATAGGGTCAATACCGATGTAAATCCTTACTGGGAAAGAATTGACACCCCAATCCACTATGACATGTGTTTTTATAAAAAGGAGAAGTCTGGACACAGATGTGCCACAGGGAGAATGCCAGTGACCACAAAGGCAGAGTTGGGGAAGGGAGCAGGATGCATCTTCAGCCAAGGACCACCAAAACTTTCAGCCAACCACCAGAAACTAGGGGAAAGTTGTGAAACAGATCCTTCCTCACAGCCTTCAGGAGGAACCAACCTTGATCTCAGATTTCGAGCCTCCAGAACCATATAACAACAAATTTCTGCTGTTTAATCCACCCCATTTGTGGTACTTTGTTATGACGAATGTAGCAAACACAACAATCCTACAGTATATTCTAAGATCTTTATATGGTTCAATGGTACCTACTGTCTGCAGTATCAAACAAAAATGTCTTACCATAATGTATAAACCCTGATATGATTTTGGCCATATTTGCCCCTTCACCTTTATTTGTCCTTGCTTTCCTATTCACTACAATTTGTTTCTTTGATACTTTTGGGTGAGATGGCCTTTTGCACAATTATTCAACCTATGTATCATGATGCATCTCTGGCATCTTGTTCTCTCTGAATTACTTCAAGGCAGAATTAGATTCCCTCCTCTGTGCTCCTGGAATCTTCCCACCCTCTTTTGCACTTCCCACCTTCTGCCCACCTGTGTATCCTCTGCTGCCCACCTGTGTATCCTTCAAAAGCTAAATTACTTAAGGGAAGAGATTTTTGAGCTGCTCATTTGGCCCTACCAGAACTTAACTATTTTGAATAGACAAATGAGGTCAGTCTTTAGCCACCTCTTTGTTCCTTAAGAAACCCTTTCTCACCAGTACAGTGGCCCACACTTGTAATCCAGCAACTCAGGAGACTGAGACAAGATGATCATGAGTTCAAAGCCAGCCTCAGGAACTTAGTGAGGCCCTAAGCAACTCAGTGAGACCCTGTCTCTAAATAAAATATGTAAAAGGGCTGGGGATGTGTCTCGGTGGTGAAATGCCCCTGATATCAATTCCTGGTATTAAAAAAAAAGAAAGAAAGAAAGAAAAGAAACCCTTTCTCTTTTTCATCATGATGCCTAGATGCTATATGCATTCTTTTTTAACTCTTTTACTTAATGTCTAAATGGCCAAATTTTTGTTAGTACTTTGTTTTAATCAGATAATATGTTTTATTCAAAGTTGATATGTATTTATAAACTAGAGAAAGAACATGTTATAAACACATTTTTAAAGTCCTGTTGGCCAGGATTCACCAATTTTTAAATTTTTAATACAGAAAATCATTAGACAAGGGAATAAAACAAAATGTTTTTACCCTATCAAATGTCTTTCCAACACAGATCTTTGTTTTAGAGCATAGTACCTCACAGCAGTGGGTAATACTTGAAGTTTAAAATGAAATTCAATAACTGCACAATATTCTTGTCTTGAAATTCATTCATGTAGAAGACAATATTGTCAGATAATAGGGGAGAGACAAAATATCCAACAAAGCATTGCATTTAATATCTGTTTAGGAAATATTGTTTTACCAGATATGCGTAAAAGTTACTCGATACAATTCTGGACATAGGAAAAAGTATTTTTCTTTGGAAAGAAATTAAATATGATCATAATTTTAGCAAATTTAGAACTCCATTTGCCGAACTGTTCTGCAGTATGAATCTTAACCAATTGCATTTAGATTTGAATAATTTGCTTAGTATTTAGTCAAGATCATACTACTGTAACTCAGAAAGTAAAGCACAGGTTATCTAGTTAGAATCCTCATGTTTAGATTAAATTACTAACATTTAACTAGCTTGTCTGAGTTCATGCAGCTTTTGGGTGAATAAAGAAACACTAGAACTCAGATCTTCTGACTTCTTTGGGTCTTCCACTCTTCTATATTGCCTCTATTTAAAAGATAATCCAGCCAAAAAAATTAAACACACCCTACTCTTGAATTATACAAAAGACACCAAAATACCATCAATTATTTATTTTACATACAAAATATAAGTCCAAGGTCACACATTTCACTAATCTAAAATTGTATGGGCTATAATAAACAGTGAACATGTTTTGGGAAGTATGTTTTTTGGTTGGTTCATATCTCTTTAAAAAGTTTTTTTTACAGTAGTTTGAATTGTAGTTTTCCTCTCAATTAACATCTATGTAGAAAGAAGAGGCTAGCCAGGAGCAGATGCTTGTGACAATAATACCAGTGGCTCTGGAGGCTGAGACAGGTGGATCACAAGTTCAAAGCCAGCATCAGCAATTTAGCAAGGTTCTAAGCAAATTAGACCCTATCTCTAAATAAAATGTAAAAAAAGGGATAGGGATATAGTTCAGTGATCAAGCACCTCTCTGTTCAATCCTGGTACCAAAACAAAAACAAAAACCCCAGAGACTGCAATACTGTTTTATTGGCTATCTTTCTATAAGACAGTTGTTGTAGAATACAAATATGTAAAGGCATCACTGAAATTTTATGTACGAAAGCACAAAGATATGGCATTACTATATAATCTAAAGATTATTACCATTTTTTGTTTCTCTTGTTCTGTTCTATCCCAAATATGAATTTATTTGTTGTCCATATTTTGTTGAGGACAGGAACTTTTATATCCCATGCACCAGGAAGAGCTCTTCACACAAAGTACATGATCAATAAATACTTGTGTGCTTGGAAAGGTTAATGTTGAGGAAAACACACCAGATCTTCTTTGGATTCAAGCAAGAAGTAAATTACAAACACAAGAAATAAATGTTACTGTAGAGTCAGTTACTGTAGAGTCTTCTCTGCCAGCACTGATATGCTTTGGCTCCTCAGAGTAACAATGAACACAGGTTATTGTATTCAGGATACCAGTTCTAAGAAAGATGTAGTAAGGTTATGTTCAACTGGTGCTTTACATTGTGATTTGTTAAAAAAAAATTCCCCACTGAAAGTTGAGTTTGCATTTTTATTACTAAAATTTTCATAGATAATATCCTTCAAGGCATTGAGAGAGATATAAAGAAATTATTCAAAATAGTATTGCAATTAGAGTCAGGATTCCCAGATTCCAGCTTACCACTGTCACCAACATGATACATAAAGTGTAGCAGACTTATTTTGAGCAATCTATACAATGTGGGGTAGACTCAATAAATGTTTAAGTTTTTCTCCAATCTCTGCTCAGATCTTCATTCCTCACTATATTTTGGAGAGATTTCTGTGTTTTCTACTTTAATGTTATATGAAGAAAACTCATTTTGGTCACTAAGAGTCAGCACTTTTCTATTACAGTTTTGTCCAACCCAATTCAAACGTTAGTTATCACATCACATTCACGTAAAGTCTCTCCCCATTCTATGTTCAGGCCTATAGCAAGCTGCTAAAGAGAGGTTTGAGGTGTGATCTTTTGCATTTTTACTCTTTCACCATCTCTCATTTTTTGTTCCTAATGTGATTTCTTGCCTTTAGATTTCTTTCCTCACATGTACGTTGAGGAAGGGAAAAAATATGGATGAAAATATTTTTTAAAACTTATATATCTATCATTGTGACAGAAAGTCAGTGACTAAAATGGACAGGCACGCCAATTCAAGCTCTTTTGTTGGATTCTTCAGAGTCATACCTAGAGAATATTCATACCACTCACCCACCAATGAATGCCCTTTCAGGGTGTCTATCTCCTGTATTTTTCTTGATTCTGCAGTAGCCAAAAATTATCCCTTCTCTTAGTGACTTACATAACAAAGGTTTGTATCTGATTTACATTACATGTTCTCTGCTGGTCAGAATCATCTTCAATCCTGATTTCTTCATTGTGAGACTAATAAAGAACAACAGTACTTTCTGGGACCAGCTGCTGCCATTACAGAAGAACTAGATGGGTACACCTTTAAGAAAGCTTTAATTGATAGTTACCTTACTTCAGCTTATGTTCCATTAGCAAAACAAATCACACAGAGAAACCTGGAGTGGATAGGGCAGGAAGTATAAAGCTCCCAAAGGTAGGAAAATAAATATTTACAACAAATGAAACAACCTTCCACCATGAACTCTTGCATCCTGACCTTATCCAATTTCGGCTATTACCCCTGGAAACGCACTCCATAGTCACTGTTGATGGAGGTGCCTTCCCACTGGCAGGCCATGCTCTCAGGTGGAGTGTTTTCAAGATGGCTCCAACATGGCTACCTTGACTTACCTCTATTAACCCCTAACATCTGTTCACAACATCTATGATCCTTGAGTCATACATTATTTCTATGTTAGACGATGGAAAATTATATTGTTCTGCTGCCAGCTCTTCTCACCTTGTTATTAGAGGCTGCTAATTTAATCAGATTCAAATTGTTAAAATTGTCCAAATATAAGCACGGACCAGAATGCATGTTTTATCTGCTCTTGAACTTGAGATGTTAATTTCTCCCAAGAGTTTTCTTGTGCATCAAGAGACAGATTTGAAAGTTTCTGATGTTTAGCAAATGTTTTGCCAGGAAATGTGATGTCTGTGCTCCCCTTACTAGGAAACCCTCATTTTCTATGAGAATTTCTTTTGAATCCTCTCTTGTCTAAGCAGAGGAATAGCTGCCCCTCCACTTATAAAAGAGGAAAGAAGGTGAAATGCTACCACATTTTCCGTAAGCTGAAAACTCATGAAATATGTAAATGCATTCTTCATTACTCTCCAGGCTTCTGTTCATACAGCTGGGAGTCATCTTGCAGATAAGAGTTGAACCACCAGCCTGATCACTTTTTTCTTAAGCCCTGGACGTGGTGTCTGACATCTCCTTGGATCTCTTTATAATATGAAGGAGTAACTTTGGGTAATTAGGTTAAGTCCAGACTCACACATATATGTATGTGTACAGACATACAAACATGCACTCATACTTTGATATACTTTATGACAACTGTGGACAAGTTAATTAACTATATGGGACTCAGTTTTCCTGTGTGGAAAAGACAATGGTTTACGAAAAAGTATTCTAACCAAAGACTATTGAAACTATTAGAATAAATAGGAAGATACTTTGAATGGGAGATGGGGGAGAATGACATTTTGAGCCTTAACCTATTTGCATACTAGTAACTAAGGTTAGAATTTGGTGCTTCTTTTTAAAAGCACACTTTTTAACACTAGACCTTTTGCCTTCATTTTAGACTGGCATTTCTGATTGAATGAAAGAAATATGCCTCTAACTGCACTGATCAAACATGTAGTTCCTCATTAGGCCAATTTTAAAGCACTTCCAATTCTGTGAAACCCATAGTCCTTCAGAATTTTCCACCCTCAACTACTCCTTTCACGTCATAGGAAATCTATTTCATTTAAAATAAAGAAAAGATTTTAAATTAAGTCACAAAAGGTCCAAAGAACTCTAAATTCAGTCCAGTTCTTCTTTGAAACCACAACCAATAAAAAAAAATTCCTTTTGCTAATTTCAGTTTGTGTTACATTCTTAATTTTATTTAAATGTAGGTATTTTGTAATTTCTGTTTCCTTTCATGTAAAAAAAAAAACTGCCGCAGGGAGGTTATGGACATAAAACTTTATAAATTACATGTAACCTGAAGAAGCTGGTTCGGGGATCATGCATACCATGTATATACCTGATCTAATATGGACACTCCGGAGCCATCATCTGTCATCAGGTTGTGAAGGTAGCATATAACTTAAAAAACTTCATAGCTTTTATGTTTGTAAAGATCATACAAAAGGGAGAGAGGAGTAAACTCTTTACTAGAAGTGCATAAAAATTTCAGTTTATTTAACACATTGGTAAGCTTATTTCAGGTTTAATAGAAACTATTTTCCTTTTTGAAACAAACGTTGAAGTAAACTAGCCTTTGAGTCATTAAACATTTATTGATTAAATGTTTATTTAACATACCCCATAGCACCTACTATACTCTCTGAAATTCCATTTCAATATGTAAGTCCTCAATTATGATTATGAAATCTTTAACCACAGAGTTAAGTGATTTGTAAACAAGCACCATTCACCACTAGACAATAGTAATTGAGAGGTGTAAACAATTTTAGGGGTCATCTCAGGGTTCATGCAATAGGTACCTGCAAAGTAAGAAGAATAAAACAAGAGGAAAAACAGTGTTTTAAAGCTAAGTAGTTGCCTCTATTTGCTGACTGTATCTAATATCTAATTCTAGTATTTGATAGTCTAAAAGTTATGATACTGTGGGTGGGTATAAATCAAATTCTCACAGAGAGTCCAGAAGTGAAAAGACCCTAAGACTACCTAAAAAACTCCACATTCTGCTAGTTTAATCAAGCAGCTTTTCAGGTAGAGATAGGGGATAATTAATACAAAGACTGTCACTGTAATCACATATTATGTTGGTAGCTGCAAGTTGAAAATTGTATAGAAACTGCAAGACCAGAATTAATTGATTTTTATCTTTTCCTATATTGAAGGATAAAATTACTTCCTAGAAAACAGAAAAGTAATCTAAACAAGAAATGTAAATGAGATTTGAGAAGGCAGAGGGAAATCAAATCATATCATACAATGAATGGAGGAATATCATGCAAAGACGGGAAGAGGATATTTGATCCGTTGGAGGAATTCTTTGGAAAGAGTCATACAGTTTCTGAATAGAAAACAAGATACCCTATTTCCTTGAAAAGAACTTCTGGTCTTCTAGAATTAGGAAGTGTGGAGAATTTTTTTTACCAGATCCACAAAGAAGAAATAGAAGAGAAAAAGTCTTTGCAGAATTTACATGGATAATCAGTAGCTGTTCCCTCTTCTTAAAATAAATACCTTGATTTTGAGGGAAAAGTGGTTGAGGCTTATCAATTTACTGGCCTAGCACTGTACCTGGAACAAGGTAGTCAACAAATAATGTTTGAAGAGGAACAAATAAATAAATCATGTGCCTCTCCATCACTTAATTTTCATGTTGAATGAAGACTAATGATATAAACAAAAGACATTTGGGAAACAACTCTTAAGAATTATGAAGTCCTAAGCAGGAAACTAGAGGATTTGTTGGTACATGGTGTTATCTCTGTTCCTCTTTTAGAGTTGGGAATTTTGTAGATAGAGGATTAGAAAAATAATGGTTTGCTAAATAAATAGAAGAACAGAACAGGATCTGGTCACTGCACCTGGGATTATTCTGAAAGATTGATGAACACCTGGAGTATGTTGCACAGAATCATCTGGAAGCCTGCCAGGTTTATTCTATAAAATCAAAATCTAGGCTGAGGAAGAACATTGTCAGATAACACTATAAAACTGTATATAATGAAGGACATCGGCCATTATGTAGAACAAGTTATACAAGGGATACAGACAAAAGAATTTATAGTTAAAAAAGACTAAAGGGAGGGTCAAGAATTGTGTAATCAAAGTCAAAAGCATAAGCAATATTTGGAGCATAATTCAAGATAGTAAAACACTAAGATTTTTTGTTTGAAATTCATGATCATAATAATGAAAACTTGAACTTTAGTCAAATAAAGATTTGGAAGGGAAGGTAAATGGATTCTACGTGTCATGAAGATATAAGTTTATGTGGAACTCTTCAATTCTACTTTTGATAACATGAAAGAAAATAATTTTTGGTGAAGATAAAAGAAGAGAACAAAGTAAAATTGCATGAAAGAATGTTCCATAGCTTGGTTATTGGCTCTTAGAACTAGAGTGAGCTTGGACCCTGGAACTGTGAGTGGAGATGGCCCCAACACAGACCCAGGGCAAGTTCACATTAGGAACAGTGTTTGTCTAAGGAGTCAAAGGCCTTGTAGCTAGAGGAAGAGTCTGGATCTTAGTTGAAAGAAAAACAGTGCTGAAAGGCAGATTTAAAGATCAAGACAAGGCAGAAAATAGGAGTAGTCAGAAGCCGGAAAGATTAAGGGTGAGCTAGGATGTTATGGAAAAGTTTGTGACAAGCAAGTCATGATTAAAGCAATGGACTCTCTGTCCCAGGAGTATTTGGATTACCCACTAGGGGATGTTTGGCGCATTTGAGGCGGGTGTGGGTGGGAATGTTGCAGGTGGCAGTGGCAGCAGGTTAAAGGACTCAGAGAGCCCAGGCCTGGAAAGAAAGACAAATATATGGCATTAGGAATTTTCAGTTTCCCTGTAGTCTGTAAAAAATTCTCATCTGTCACAGGAAGAGGCAGTTTAACATGATCATATAAAGCACAGATTTTAGAATCAAATGAAATGTGACTCTGCGGAGCTCTGTGACATTGGGCAAGAAATTAATTTCTACATTTGTTCCAAATTTCATATCTGTAAATTTGGGATTATTTATACCACTGTGCTATTAGGAAAACTAAATAAGATGACAAATTTAAAGATCTGAAACTTGCACATTGTATTCCCCATATGAATGTTAGTCTGCTCTTATTACAAATATTTAGCTGAGTAATTATTTTCAGATAAGTGCTTTGTCTTGAAGTTAAGTTGCTTTCTGCCAGAAGAAGACTTTTTTTGAGGGGTGGAAACAAGAAGACCTTCAAAAAAAGTGATTTCATTATGTCATCTAAAAACAGTAATTCTACAATTCAATATGCTTTGGGGGCATCTGAAGGTCTTTTTAATTATGCTTATTCTGAATGATTGGCTTAGCATAGGTGCAAGTATAACTGACAATAAGAAGTATTTAAATAAATACATAAAAAGAGAATGAATTGTCACATAGTAGTAGTGAATGGAACAGCTAATGAAAACCACATTAAGTTGGCCAGATTTATTAAATAGAAAGGAAGATCTCATAGTAGAAAAAAATCATTGTTTATCTGAAATTCAAATATAACTGAGTATCCTGTATTTTGTCTGGCAAGTTTATACTTAGAGAAGAAGAAGGGAAAAAAAAAAGCCTAATGGAAAAAGCATGTGAAGTCATCAGTATTTACCTATGATAAGGAAGAAATGAGTTTTCTCATGAGACTATGTTGATAGATGTAAAGAAATCACAATACAGGTGTTTAAAAAAACAAAACAAAACTTATAAATAATCAAGAGGGATAAAGGCAAATCCCCTTTAAAAATACAGACTGGCTTTAAAAAATTGTGCTAGAATTAGAGATGTTATGACCTATCCCATCCTGTGTACATGTGGGTGTGTTTTGGGATAAACCCTAAAACAGCTTTCAAGTGTTTTCTATAACTTGTCCTTCTGTACTTGGAGGTCATCAGGGGTAAGTTGTTGCTATTGGCTACAAGCATGGCCTTACACTTTGGGTTTCATAGGGGATTCCTAACAGAATAATTACATTAAAAGTAAAATCCTTCCACAGTACCAAAACAGGAATTATTTTATTCCCTGCATGGAGAACTAGGTGTTTGATAATTTTCTCATATTAAGCAAACACTCCTATGTATATCCTACTGATCCTTCAATGCTCAATTCAGCAATTAACAAGAACAAAAAAAAAAAGCATTATTTGTGGCATTCCATGTCTTCCTTTAATAATATCATAAACTCCAGGAATATTGTCTAAATTGTCCATTTTTGGTCTATCTGCAGCTTAACATTCTCAAGTATTAATTGAACAAATGAAATTTTAGGACAAATAAATCATAAGTAGGTGTATCATAATCTACATTTTTTTTAATTTGACTTCTCATCAGTGTGATTTTCTGCTCTCTCCCATCACTTCTTAATATGTATTAAAGGATTAGTTGATGAAACCCTGGTGCCTCAGTTTCTCCATCTGTGGAAGGGAGATAACAGTGTTCCTGCCCCTTAGTGCTGTGAAGATTAAATGAATTTACATAGAGTGAAACAGTGGCATGTAGTAATGCTATCCATTATGATCATCATTAGCAGCAGCAGCAGCATTATTTATGATCGGACCTTTTTTTCAGAATTTCATACTGTCAATCTTTTGTCCCTCCAATTTCTCGGCCTCAGGATGGATGGGCTCCTCTATCCAGTTTTAGAAGCATCGCCTCTTCTGTAAGAAAGTAGTCCAGAAATTTTCCTTAAAAAGCTAAATCTCAACCACCTTCTATGTTTTGTTATCTTCCCTCTTGCTTTTCTTCTCCTGAATGTGGATAGTTGACCCCTGGTTTCCTGTGCCATAGATTCTATCCACGTGCCCCTTTCATTCTGAAAGATTATTGTGATGCCATTTTCTTACCTCATTTTAATCAAACTGCCTCCCTTGAAAATGGAGAATGATCCTACAAACTGGCTGTTAAAGGACAGATCTGTTCCACACAGAATAATGTATGTTACAGTATGTTGACTATTTAACAGCTATGTTAGAACTCTCTATACCACCTATTGCTTAAATAGACTCTGATTAGCATATGCACATTAAAGCTTTAGGGAATGTTGTGGCTTTAATATCTAGTATACTAAGCTAGTTAATGCTCTTTCTGTCTATACAATTCTCTCTCAAGTTCTTAGACTAGAATTATAGTAGTGATTTTAATTAAAGTAAACCTTCCTCAGCAATATTAATCTGCATTTATTACATGAAGTTTTTTATAATCTCCTTCCTCCATGTTGCCAAAATTGCCTTCCTGAATGATCTTGCATACTGGTTAACAATGGACTATTTCTGTTTTCATTGGCCTGCCTTCCTTCCTTCCTTCCTTCCTTACTTCCTTCCTTCCTGGCACTGTTTTATTCTGAAGTAGAGTCATGTAGCATTAGGTTGTCATTTTCATCTTGGATTACAACGAGTCAAGTAGTACATACCGAAATCATTTATCCAGTCACAAATCCCAAGAATAGTTCATCCCAACCCATCTGAAAGCACTAACAAATATCAATATAATTTCCACTGAAATTATTCCCAATTCCATTTTCACTCATAAGCTACCCAGCCAATCTACACTGAACTAGTATAAACTATTACAAACCTTTTCTTTCCAGTAATGCTAGAGATTAAATACATAGTCTCATGCTTTCATGCACTCTACTACTGAGCTACATTCCCAGCTCCTTTGAGAGAAAATTTTATGCTTCTTTCACTTAATCTAATGAGCAAATCATCTTACCACTTTCCTCAAAGAATATTTATTTCCTCCAAAATGCCTATTAAAACACTCATATCTGTTACTTTCTAAATTTCTGTAACTTCCCCATACTGTCGATTACATACAGCCCTCTGACTTCCTTGTACTTTGAAGATGCTGGACAACCTTTAACATTTTAAGAATATAGCAGCAGATCAATTGAAGACAGTTAAGTTTTTGAGCCACTAAAAAAAAAAAAAAAAAAAAAAAAAACGAGCACAAATCATCTTTATTTATTTTCCATTAGTTTAAGTCCTTGAGGGGTAAGGCATCACACAGATTCTGTGTCCAGCGACCTTAGCAGAAAAGTTGCTTTAGAATTTGGTCTGAACCATGCCACTGTTTCCATGAGTTTGAGTTACCTTTCCCCAGATTACTCTAGTTTGGGTTGGTTTGCCACCAGGAGTAACTTTGTACACATATGCACATCTCTTGCTCAAGTAGAACTCGATTTCATCTCTGACATAAACACCTTCAATTTCTAGAAGAGCTGTGTGTGCCCTCTGGTTCAAGAAAATCCACCTGCTGACAGCCAGCAAAAATGGCTTTGCTCCACAGCCTTTCAGACATATTTGCATTTTAGAAGTCCTGTTCCCAGCAAGCCTAATTTAGAAGTCCTGTTCCACAGCGTCCATCCACCAGGCATTAGGAGCTCAGCACAATCAGTCCCATGTCTACTCCATCCCGTCCTCCCTCGTCCCGGAATCCATAGAAATCATTGGCTGGCAGAGTCTTCAAGCCAAACAGGCATCTTGCTGAGGTGTATAGATAAACCCAACTCAGTTATTTGCCTCCAGATTTCAGCAGCCAGGGCTTTGCTGTTCACTGGGCTTTCTTACAATAGCAACACAACTTTCTGATGAGATCATTTTCTAAACTTGCCAGAACTAGTGTTTCATTCCCTCCTTGCTGAGTCCTGGAATCCAGGAATGATAAACGACCCCCAATTTATCAACTTTTAAAGCATTTAAAAATCAGATGTCCCACTTTACTCCCTGACAATTGAGTGGAAATTTTTTGAGTGGAAACTGGGCATTATCTTTTAAAATAAGCTTTATAAGATATTCTGATGCTCACCTGGGAGATTCTTTCTATTTCATCCTAATTGAGAAGCAATTCACCAAACTAGTAACAAAATTTTGTTATTCTAGGCTGAAAATATTCATTGAAATGTACCTAGATACACAATGAAGAATCAAACTAGTATCCAAGAACGAGAACATAAAGGAATGAGCCTGATATATGGTTCTTTCTCGTTATAGTTGGGAACACCTCCTGCTCGACAGTCTTGGTCTCTGGTGAGGGAATTTTTGTAGGAAAGCTGGAAAATTGCCTGTGGTACTCTCGAAAATACATTAGTGTTTGTTGCCGTGCAAATGACTTTTCTTTCTTCCTTTTTTTTTTTTTTTTTTTTTTTTGCCCATGAATTCTGCTTGTTGAAAAGAACCAACCAATGTATGGTCACATTATGTAAATGAAGTTCTTTGAGTTAATTATTAGTAATAATTTGCAATGTGATGAAAAGATGTACTCATTTGAATTTTAATGATCAGTTTTTATTTATAGAATTTAAAAATAACTTGCAGCTTAAGGAAAATGCAATATATGACTACATTTTAGAAACTTCTTAATCCTAAACATATTGTATACATTTTAAATAATGCTACACAGAAGATACCATATCATGATGCTTCAATTATCCATTCAATCATAATAAAATCAGGGAATTTGTTAATCAATATGCATCATGATTAAACAGATAAAATGAAGTAGTTTTGGAGCCAAACTGTCAGAAGAATCTTAGTAGGGGGGAAATATCTTTTTATAAAAAGTTTGTATTTTCGGTTTTAATAACTGTGGCTTGGTCTCTCAGTCATGTAAGGTACATTTATATCTACACACCATAATAATGCCCTAAAATGGAAAGTGGTCTGTTGATTCCTATTATCTATTCAAATATAAGTTAACAACTCAATTATATAAGTGTCTATGTTCCAGTTTATGAATTATTTATTTCTTGCTTTGAAGAGATTTTAATAGCTGTCAAGGCCAAGAGAATAGTAAAGCTCCAAACCTGATGGTAGTGTTCATGAGATGCTTAAGCACAGAAATAATGCACTTGTTATAAAGACCAAATAACTTTTATTTTAAGAGCCAAAACAAAATGCTTCAGAATTACAAAGACTCATTCTATATGGGTTATGGAACAACAGCAGAAAATGAACCCTCCAAGAATTTCCTTGTGCTTTTAGCTTGAAATGAAACACAACAAATAGGCTTTTGGCCAACATTAGGTCTAGAAAAAGGGCTGATATCAAGAACTGTAGCCACAGCATTTGATATCATCAGCATCCACACCAAAGTTCTGACTGCTGTTGGTTGGGCTTGACTGCCCTCAGCTCACTAAATTCCAGGCAATTGAAGTTACTCCAGACAGTATTATATTTGGCCTTTCCACATTAGATTGGGGCGTAAGCAGTAGATGTAATAGGATTTAGTCCAATAAACAATGGGTCATTTTTCTTAGCATCAAAATAGTTTTCTAAAATTTGAGAAACTCTTCTATATCATAAAAAATAATCCCAAGTCAGGTGCAATGGCAGATGCCTATAATCCTAGCAGCTTGGTGGGCTGAGACAAGAAGATAACAATTCAAAGCCAGTCTCAGCAATTTAGTGAGGCTCTAAGCAACTCAGAGAGACCCTACCTCTTAATAAAATATAACAATGGGCTGAGGATGTGATTCAGTGGTTAAGTGTCCTGGGTTCAATCACCAGTCCCCAAATAATAATAACAATAATAACTCCCAAACGTCTAAGTAATTGCTAATTATTATCAAAAGAAGATGTGTTATTTTATAGATAGATATAAAGTTAGTCCTATGTTTAATGTTATTAATAAGTACTAACCTGACTCAGGAATACTCTGTGGGTCTCAGACCTCTGCCAGCGATGTTCAGTTCAAAGCTATAATTCAGTCTTTTTGAGGGTTTGAAGGTTTTCAGAGAGCTTTTATTGTCAAATGACAAATAGTTAAATGAAGAATGTATGAGATTTGTAACTAGACAAGATTTTACATCTTTTCCACTAAGCTTATTTTATCAATGTCACTCTGAATCAAATTAAATATTCAGAAGAAATATTTATAACCAATTCCTAAAAAAGTATTCTCTATTATACAATAGAATTGACACATTCTTTATTGACACACAATTCTATTAACTTACCTAATGGATGGGAAATAAGTGAATAGCTGGCACAATTCTCCCTTTTGGAATATTCAACACTTCCTCCATCATCATAAGTAAACCAAGATGCTTATTATACTAACTTAGATTACTTAATCTTGTAATCCCTTATTTTTTAGTTGATTTCACCCAAACATATTTATATATAATATAATGCAGTTCTACCTTGTAGAAAACATTCTTCCGTGGAAACAATAAGAGAACAGCAATAATTATGCAATAGCAGGGAGAACTCAAAAATATGTCACTTACCAGCCATATAGCAAATTGTAATTCTAGAACTAACTTAAGCCTAGAAAACATCAGTACCAATTGTCTTAACTACTCAAAAAGTGCTTGATTTTTAAAATCCTCATGCTGCAATACTTTTAAAGTTGGTAGACTGAAATTAAAGATAGGTTTTGCCTCTTTTACATTTCTATTATCTCAACAATAATAGCAAGGGCAAAAAGTTAGGTATTATTTAAAAAACATAACTTCAGCAAATATCAATGACATCATTGCTCACATCAATAATTACCAAAGCCCTCTGGACAATGTTATTGAACATTTGAGAAAAAAAGTACTGTAACTAAAAAGCTGAAAGTGCTCCTTCTCCCAAATTCACAAATAGTAAATATAGATATTTGGGGCAGAGATTATGAACTTTATAACTTAGAAGCAGAAAATGTTAAAAGTAAGATATTTTTATACTAGCAATTTATTTAAGTGTTAACAAGAGCAATCTACAAGCATATACATTTCAGGACACCTAAACCATCATAGTCGTATCTACCTGCTCTTCTAAGCCTTGAGAAAAGAAATATTTTTGTTATTCAGGTTCTTCTGAGATAATTACAGTCAATATTTTTCTAAGTGTTGCTTTCCCTGGATTGTGTTTCTCTATTCATGGACGGCCAAGTGTGTTTTCAAACATTCATGCCTTATTCTCAATCACTCCACTTGGAGGCATAATATATATTCATAATAATATTTTATAGTCAAGATTTCAGGACCATGAATGCCCAAGTCTTCAGAGATACGGAAATTAATTTTAGTTTGTAAGCGATCCCGTGAAAAGTAACAGAAAGGAGCAGGAGTAAATATGCAAAGTAGATATGCAAAGTTCTACTCCCAAGCATTTTATTCAAATTATTCAAAACAAAAGAAAATAGCAGAGTCGCCCAGCAAGTTGAGTCACCAACCTAGCTTTGGTTGTGTTGCCAGTTTTAGTCTAGGTCAATAGCACATTAGAGCCACTACATGAATGAAAATAGAACACAGCTATGCACACTCAGGCCATTCCCCTCAGAAATTTGGGCTTTTAAATGGTCTACAGTGGAGCTCAGAGCATTGGTATTGTTTACCAAATTCCCTAGGTAATACCAATACCAAAGTTGAGGATCTCTGTTCTAAAGAAAGAGATTTACATATATCACACAAAAAGTATTTGTGTTTCTGTTCAGATGCTGATTCCTATACATCAGGAACACACTGGTAATTTGCATATGGACATTGAAGATAATTCATGGGGCTGTTTTTCAAATGCAAGAGATTAACTGAAGTTAGGAATACAGACAACCATTTCAGAACATAACCTTTATGACTGCATGCAGAGAAAGAGAACCAATGATAAGTGTGTGTGTGTGTGTGTGAGACAGAGAGAGAGAGAGAGAGAGAGAGAGAGAGAGAGAGAGATCACAGAGATAAAGGGAGAATTGGGTTTTTTTAAGAATTGGATCATGTGACTGTGGAAAGTTTAAAATCTGCAAATTAAGCCCAGCGGCCTGGAGATTCAGGGAAAAGTTGAAGTCACAGTTTTAGTCCAAAGATTGTCTAGAGACATAATTCCCTCTTTGCCAAGGAACCATCACCATTCTTCTCTGAAGTTCTTCAGCTAATTGGATGAGGCCCACCTACATTCAAAAGGGTAATCTGTTTTACTCAATGTCTATTGATTTAAATGTTAATCTATCCCAATCAAATACAGAAACATTTGACTAAATATTTGAGTATGATAGTCCACCAAAGTTGACACATAAAATTAGCATCACATTATAATTTCTACACAGGTAAAGGATGGGACCACTTGCTTTTTATAAAACAGAACTTTATTCTCTTCCTTAGCAAGTAAAATTCTGAGTTATTTATGTGTTCTAACTAGACAAAATAAAAAGTTCAAGAAAACTTTCTTTTTTCTTTCCAGGCCTATGTTCATCCTTTTATATTTTACTTCTTTTAGAAGATGTTGTGTTAAGAGAGTTCTTTCTATTCAAGATTCCAAGATCCCTGATAACTAGAGAACTGAGTTGACTTTGCTATTTGCCTCCTCATCTTTCCATTTACTATAATAACATTCACCTTAAAATGATGAACTTCACTTTTTTTTAATGGGCTCAGAAGCTAAAAACAACAGAAATAACTATTGTATCAGAAGGTATTAGACTTATAAGTATGCTTATAATAACAGCAATTTTAGAAAAGAATTATAATTTCTTTGAAACTCATACCATCCTGAGGTACAGTTTATGTTCCTTTTATTTGATAATGAGTAGCCTTGTGACCACTCCAACTGTTAGACTATATCGGAAGTGATGTCATGTGACTTCTAAGGCTAGGTCATAAAAGGTCTTGCAGCTTCTGCCAGATTTTCTTCATTCAGATGTGAGAGGCTAGTCTTCACATAAGAAGTCTGAGATGGCCATGTGAGAGAGGTCATATGAAAACATTAATGTAAACAGTCCAAACTAAGCCCTGTCAGCCCAGTCATTTCTGCCAAGGTCCAAATATTGAATAAAGTCATCTCTTAGATTCTACAAACCATCCTGTTGGCTGCATTGAATTGCCTCATTTGGTACCATAAAGAGCAGGAGACTTTGGTTCTCACCCACTAAATCCATATAATACATGAAAATGGTTGTTACTTTAAACTACTCAGTTGGGGGATGGCTGTTTACACAGAAATATAATTGGATCAAACTAATAAGTAGACAAAGACTAGAAAGAGAGAGTGGGGTTATCTTTTTCTCTTGAATAAAATGCATGAGCAAACTTGAATGGACTTAATATATAGTACAGGCTGTCATAAAACTATACCTTCTGTAGAAAGGCCAGCACAAGACTGATAATAACATTATTGTGTTTTGATATTTGCTTAGATAAGAGGTAGGCACATCAGAAAATGCATGTTTAGGACTTCTTGATTTTTTTTGTCCTATTCTTGACCAATTCCCAAACATCCCATATTCACCCAATTATAATGCAAGAAACTTATAGTAATCCTAGTCTTCCCTCTTTCCCTCAATCAGCAAATCTTGTGGATTCTACCTCCATAATATTCCTGAATCTCTAACATTACTATTCTAGGTCACCATTATCTCTTGCCTGTTTTTCAGTAGTAACTTTCTAATTGGTTACTTCACTTCCTCTTAGAATTTTAAACAATGCTTTGTTTAAAATCTTCTTTTGCTTCCATTGCTTTTAGAATAAAAACTCAATGTCTTCACCATGAGCTATAAGATCTTAATTGATCCACCCTCCATTAACATCTGCAATATTATATCAAGTCACTTTACAAACCATATTCCAGCCATGCTGGTCTTATTCTGAGTGCCTTAAATTTCCTAAACACTTTTGTGCAACAGTGGTTTTACACTTGCTATGTTCTTTGTTTAGAACACTCCTCACATGTCTGGCTCCTCATTTTCACATTTTCTGATTTTTTTATTAAAGAAGCTTTTTATTTCTCTCATAATAGCAATTTCAATATTTATCATCTCTCTCATTAATTTTTATGCTGTTTCCTCTACTGAAAAATATGCTTCAGGCAGAAACAAAGATCTTGTCTGTCCTAATTCACCATTGTATCACCACTGCCTAGCACCATGCCATAGACATAACAGATGCTCAATGAATATTTCTGAATTCTTGAGTAATTGAATGAGTAATTCAAGATCTGACACATTACTACATCTGTAAATAATAGAGTGAAGAGAATGTCTAGATTTAGCTAAGAGCATAGATTCTATTGCAAAGTGCTGATCTACTTAACTAGAGCATTCTTAATAAATGCTTTCAGTTGTCATCAGCACAGCACTCATCTATTGATTCAAGCATTTGTTGAATACTTGCATTGTGCCCCATTATAGGATAGTATAATGCAATCCATGCATGCCTCACCAATCTATGATACATCTTGGTTCTTGTTAATATTTGTACTTGAATGTTGCTATTTCCAACTTTCCAGCTGTTCACTTAGGAGCTCAAATGCCTGGGCCCTCCCCACCATTTCAGCAACAGGAAGGATCTTATATGCACTCCAATATTAATTTGAATCGCAATCCCCCACCAATGTCTTCTGCTATTCCAACCTCTACCTTTAATATCACTGTTAACTGTTTACTTCATACAGGTCTTTGATTCCATTAGGTTGATTTTCCTACCTTTTTGTTTGCAGCATTAATATTTCAATTCTACCAGATCCATGGTATGGAAGTAGCCTAATGTTCTATCTCACATATGAAGCATGACTGCAAGAGAGCAGGGCTCTACAGCAGCATGGTATAGTCATCTGTACTAGTTAGAATAGATTCATGGTTATACCAAGTGGATTCAAAAGAGTATGCATTTCAAAACAATAGAAAAAATGTTTCTCAATTATGTGACAGTACTGGTGAGAAAACAGATTTGATGTCATTTCTCATATATCCCATGAGAACCAGACTGATAAAGGTTCTGCCACTTTCCATGTGAGACTTCCAAAGTTCCCTGGGAGAAGTCTCCACTGTAGGCAGCAGGAAGGAGAAAACATAGAGAAGAATCACATGGAATTTTAGGGAGACAGATCAGGAACAGTACTACCCCTTTCTATCATAATTCACTGGGCAGAGCACAGTCACAATGTAACATCTAAAGACAAGAACTGGGAAATATGACAACTCCCTGGACTTCCACTTTCTATTAAAAACCCATGAGCTTTTGATAGATAATTGATTGTATCTTCTACAGCCTGCAAATGTTTTAGAACATAGTAGAACACCTTCCATAGTTCAAAGACAGAGCCCAACCTGTCCCCAAGATCTTCACATGCTTCTAGGTTAGGTGTATTGGAACTGATCTGAGGACTTGTCACCACATCCATACCCAGAATTCCCATTCCACTCTGATTATTAATTAATGTTATTGAATCTATGACTTTCTGCAAGAGTCCATGATTTTCCCTGCACTTTGGCTTTTGGAGGCATCTGTGGAACTATATGTTACAAAGTACTGCAATACTCTAGATAAAAGCTAGTTCCCTATCTCCAAGGAAACTTTTCAACTAAAAAAAAAAATCACTGGGAAATAATAGATATTTCCTAGTAATAGCATTGCTTTAACTTAGCTATCAGCCATAGTGATTCTTCATTTTCAATTTTCCTGATATCCTTGCAAGGAACTTGAGATAGTCTGGACAATTTTTTGTAGTTATGTAGCTATACTGGCTAGAAAAAGAGTTCTAGATAAGAGGTAAGACTTGAGCTAAGATAATCAGGGATTCACTCATTCATCAAATGTATATAATTCTAAGATTTAGGGAAAGCAAATGATTTTCTGATTTATGAACTAAATATCATATTCTTTACCTTGACTGTAAACTATCTTACACCAGTTGCTATTTGTTATTCTTTCAGTAATCTTCACAGAATTCATTACAAACCACATTTCACCGAAAATTTTAGAGTATACCTTAGAGTTCAAAGGGAATACTTGGAAGCTTTCTATCCTGATGTCATTGATGAAGTTCTCTTAAAATCAATACCAAATGTAAGATTAGAATAAATGCAAATCAATGTATAGGCATTTTCAAGATGAAGACAGGAAAAAAACAAAAAATGAGACAGAGTAAGAACAATATATTTAAGAATTGTAATTATAGGCAAAAATCCAATGTTCATGAAGCTTGGTTTTTAGAACATGAATTAAGTAATGCCATTTGGGAAAGCCAGTAAGTGGAAGCTCTCCAACCCCCTCTGTAGGAAATCTGGACATGCCTGGTCTCTTTGGCGCTAGTTGAGGGGCTCCCCAGGAAGGTAAAAGTGTCTCTTGCCTACATCTGTCCTGCATGGTTCCAGACTTCAAATACCAAATTGTATTCCAAGAAGAGATGCCAAGGGTCATTTTGCAGAAATGTGTCCAAATGTGCTGTCAAACCAAAGAAGCCTGAGAATCAAAGCTAAGACAGCCAAAAATCCAGGGAAGGCTACGCTAAAGAAACAGTCGGTCAGAACTTGGAACAGGGAGGTAATGACCAGGATCTAATGCTTTATGCTTTCCTTGTTGTAGGTGGAGTATACAGTGAGACTAGCCAGTATATTTAAAGTATCTGGGACAGGGCAGACAACAAGCAAATTGGCTTTCAAAAATTAGCTAGGATAGAAATTAATTCTACCAGAGATTTTTAGGAATATGAAATAAGTGCTAATAAATGTAATTTGAGTTGAAATTTTAGCTGACAGATCCTGTCTCTTTCTAAATATATTCTTTATTGACTCACTTTTAAAATAGAGTTTTCAATTTTAACCCATAAGGCAATTGACATAGAACAAGAAATAATTGCCAGAAAATTTATAGTAAATATTAGAACCATAACAGAACACTAATTCATTAATCCCCTACTGAAAAGGTTCAATTTATTTTCACCCAGAAAGAAAAAAAGGAAACTTAAAGAGTGAAGTTTTGGGAATTCAATAATGGTATATTTTTTTAGTGTAACTTTCTCAGATTGGGTTTCCCTGAAACAAACTCAGACACAAGAATTCATGTGCGAGTGAAAAAATATTCCGGGGGTTGGGGGGAGTAATGAAGTGAGAGAAACAGGAGAGAGAATGGAACAAGCCAAGTAAAATGCAACTTGAGGCAAAGTCCCTTGCTCTGAAGGATGACTTCAACTTGATTCCACCATGGTTCTCTAGAATACAGGTATATCTCAGAATCATCCTGCCCTGGGATAAGGGGGCCGGCTTTCATACTGGTACATTGCATCAAAGCATCATTAACAAAGTCATCCTAAGCAGACATATATACCAAGCTCTTCTCGGTATCTTCACAGGAAGACTAGCAACTCCATTTATAATTATAATCATCTGAGCTGGACATTTTGGTGCATGCCTATAATCTAAACAACTCTGGAGTCTGAGCAGAAGGATCACAAGTTTGAGTCCAGCCTCAACAATTCAGCAAGACTGTCTCAAATTTCAAAATAAGGGCTGGGGATATAGCTCATTGGTAAAGCACCCTGGGTTCAATCCCCAGTACCAAAAAAAGATAAAACAAATTGTAATCAGTTATCATCTCCTAATCCCTATATTCTTTCTTGTTTTATTATTAGACAGCTTTATTGACTTTAAATAGAATGAAAAATTTACATACTCTTAATCAGTTTGGATATTGTATAACTTACTGAAATCACTTATTAATGCTCAATTTCATTGCATTTTCTTCTTTATATTTTTCTTTATAAATTTCTTTCTTTATATATTTTTATATATTTTTATATTTCTTATAATTCCTTATATATTACATTATATATTTCTTTGTATATTTTTCTTTATATATTTTTCCTTTTTTTCATTTCCATAGGAAACTTTATTGATTTTTAGATGAGTGCTCTATGAATACTTACCTAGTGATAAAAATGATAGAAATAATTCTGTATATTAACTTTAAACTTTCTTTTTAAAATTTATATATTATAGCAGAATGCACTACAATACTTATTACACATATAGACACAATTTTTCATATCTCTGGTTGTATAAAAGTATAATCACACCAATTTGTTTCTTCATACCTGTACTTTGGAATAGTAATGATCATCACATTCCACCATCATTAATAACCCCCTGCCCCCTCCCTTCCCCTCCATTTATCTAGAGTTTGTCAGTTCCTTCCATGCTCATCTCCCTATCTCACTATGAATCAGCCTCCTTATATCAAAGAGAACATTCAGCATTTGGTTTTTTGGGATTGGCTAACTTCACTTACCATTATCTTCTCCAATTCCATCCATTTGCCTGCAAATGCCATGATTTTATTCTCTTTTATTGCTGAGTAATATTCCATTATGTATATATGCCACATGTTTTTTTTTTTTTTTATCCATTCATCTATTGAAGGGCATCTAGGTTGGCTCCACAGTTTAGCTATTGTGAATTGTGCTGCTATAAACACTGATGTGGCTGTGTCCCTATAGTATGCTGTTTTCAATTCCTTTGGGTATAGTCTGAGAAGGGGAATAGCTGGGTCAAGTGGTGGTTCCATTCCCAATATTCCAAGAAATCTCCATACTGCTTTCCATATTGGCTGCACCAATTTGCAGTCCCACCAGCAATGTATGAGTGTGCCTTTTCCCCCACATCCTTGCCAACACTTATTATTGTTTGTCTTCATAATAGCTGCCATCTGACTGGAGTGAGATGGTATCTTAAGTAGTTTTGATTTGCATTTCTCTAATTGCCAGTGATGATGAACATTTTTTTCATATATATGTTGATTAGTTGCATATCATCTTCTGTGAAGTGTCTGTTCAGGTCCTTAGCCTATTTATTGATTGGATTATTTGAGGGGTTTTGGTGTTTAACTTTTTGAGTTTTTATATATTTTAGAGATTAGTGCTCTATCTGATATGTGAGAGGTAAAGATTTAATCACAAAATTAGGTTCTCTATTCACCTCACAGATTGTTTATTTTGCTGAGAAGAAACTTTTTAGTTTGAGACCATCCAATTTATTGATTCTTGATTTTAATTCTTGTGCCACAAGAGTCTTATTAAGGAAGTTGGGGCCTAATCCCACATGATGGAGATTAGGGCTATTTTTTGTTCTATTAGATGCAGGATCTCTGGTTGTATTCCTAAGTCCTTGATCCATTTTGAATTGAGTTTTGTGCATGGTGAGAGATAGGGGTTTAATTTCATTTTGTTGCATATGGATTTCCAGTTTTCCCAGCACCATTTATTGAACAGGCTATCTTTTCTCCAATGCATGTTTTTCGCACCTTTGTCTAATATAAGATAATTATAGTTTTGTGGGTTAGTCTCCATGTCCTCTATTCTGTACCAGGTCTACCAGTCTATTTTGGTGCCAATACCATGCTGTTTTTGTTACTATTGTTCTGTAGTATAGTTTAAGGTTTGGTATAGTGATGCCACTTGCTTTACTCTTCATGCTAAGGATTCTGTTAGCTATTCTGGGTCTCTTATTTTTCCAGATGAATTTTATGATTGCCTTTTTTATTTCTATGAGGAATGCAATTGAAATTTTGATTGGAATTGCATTAAATCTGTATAGTGCTTTTGGAAGTATGGTTATTTTGATAATATTAATTTTGCCTATCCAATAGCAAGGTAGATCTTTATATCTTCTAAGATCTTCTTTGATTTCTTTCTTTAGAGTTCTGTAATTTTCATTATATAGACCTTTCACCTCTTTTTGTTAAGTTGATTCCCAAGTATTTCTTTTCTTTTCTTTTCTTTTTTTTTTTTTGAGGCTATTGAAAAATGGGTGGTTTTCCTCATTTCTTTCTGAGGATTTGTCACTGATATACAGAAATGCCTTTGATTTATGGGTGTTGGTTTTATATCCTGTTACTTTGCCTAATTCATTTACTAGTTCTAGAAGTTTTCTGGTGGAACTTTTAGGGTCTTCTAGGTACAAAATCATGTCATCATCAAATAACGCGAATTTGAGTTCTTCTTTTCCTATGTGTATCCCTTTACTTTCTATTGTCTATCAAATTGCTCTGCTAGTGTTTCAAGAACTATGTTAAATAGAATTGATGAAAAAGGGCATCCCTGTCTTGTTCCAGTTTTTAGAGGAAATGCCTTCAATTTTTCTCCATTTAGAATGATGTTGGCCTGGGGCTTTTCAGAGATAGCCTTTATGATGTTGAGATATGTTACTGTTATCCCTAGTTTTTCTATTGTTTGAACATAAAGGGTGCTGTATTTTGTCAAATGCTCTTTCTGAGTCTATTGGGATAAACATATGATTCTTATCTTTAAGTCTATCAATGTGATTAATTACATTTATTGATTTCCGTATGTTGGACCTACCTTACATCCCTGGGATGAATCCCACTTGATCATGGTGCAAGATCTTTTTGATATGATTTTGTACTCGATTTGCCAGAATTTTATTGGGAATTTTTGCATCTATGTGTATTAGAGATATTGGTCTGAAGTTTCTTTGATGTGTCTTTTCCTGGTTTGGGGATCAGAATGATATTGGCCTCATAGAATGAGTTTGGAAGTTCTGCCTCTTTTTCCTATTTCCTGAAATAAATTGAAGACTATTGGTATTAGTTCTTCTTTAAAGGTCTTGTAGAACTCAGCTGTGTATCTATCCGGTCCTGGGCTTTTCTTGGTTGGTAGATTTTTGATGGTGTCTGCTATTTCGTCACTTGAAATTGATCTGTTTAAATTGTGTATATCATCCTGATTCAATTTGGACAAATTATATGACTCTAGAAACTTGTCGATGCCTTCAACATTTTCTATTTTATTGGGGTGCAAGTTTTTAAAATAATTTCTAATTATCTTCTGTATTTCTATAGTGTCTGTTGTGATATTTCCTTTTTCATCACATATCTTAGTGATTTGAGTTTTCTCTCTCTTTCTCTTTGTTAGCATGGCTAAGGGTCTGTCAATTTTATTTATTTTTTTTCAAAGAACCATCTTTTTGTTCTGTTAATTTTTTAATTGTTTCTTTTGTTTCAATTTCATTGATTTCAATTCTGATTTTAATTATTTCCTGTCTTCTGCTGCTTTTGGTATTGATTTGTTCTTCTTTTTGTAGTGCTTTGAGCTGTAATATTAAGTCATTTATTTGGTGACCTTTTCTTCTTTTAAGGAATGAACTCCAGGCAATGAACTATCCTCTTAGAACTGCTTTCATAGTGTCCCAGAGATTTCAATATGTTTTATCTGTGTTCCATTCACCTCTAAATTGTTTTAAATCTCCTCCTTGCTGTCTTCTGTAACCCATTGTTCATTCAGTAGCATATTATTTAGTCTCTAGGTGTTGGAGTGGATTTTATTTCTTATTTTATCTTTGATTTCTAATTTCATTCCATTATTATCTGATAGAATGCAGGGTAGTATCTTTTTTATATTTGCTAAGAGTTGCTGTGTGGCATAATATATGGTCTATTTTAGAGAAGGATCCATGTGCTGTTGAGAAGAAAGTATATTCTCTTGTTGAAAGATGAAATATTCTATATATGTCAGTTAAGTCTGTCATTGATTGTATTATTGAGTTCTATAGTTTCTTTGTTCAGCTTTTGTTAGTGATGAAAGAAGTGTGTTACAGTTACCCCAAATCATTGTGTTGTAGTCTATTTGACTCTTGAACTTGAGAAGAGTTTGTTTGATGAACATAGCTGATCCATTGTTTGGGGCATATATATTTATAATTGTTAAGTCTTGTTGGTATATGGTTCCCTTGAACAGTATGTAGTCCCTTCTTTATCCTTTTTTATTGACTTTAGTTTGAAGTCTGCTTTATTTGATATAAGGATAGAAATCCCTGCTTGCTTCCACAGTCCATGTGAGTGGTATGAGTTTTCCCAACCCTTCACCTTCAGTTTGTGGATGTCTTTCTCTATGAGTCTCTTGGAGGCAGCATATTGTTGGTTCTTTTTAAAAATCCAATCTACTAGTCTATGCTTTTGATTGGTGAGTTTAGGCCATTAACATTCAGGGTTATTACTGAGACATGATTTGTATTTGCAGCTATTTTGTTTATTTTTGTATTGAATGTGACTTGGTTTCTCCTTTGATAAGAATTTTCTTTAGTGTAATCCCTCCCTCTACAGACTTTCATCATTGTTTTTCATTTCCTCTTCTAGGAATATTTTGCTGTTTTTCTTTACATTTTCCAAAGATTTTATTTTGAAAAAAAAAATTTAACATATAACAAAATTGGAAGGAATTTTGTAATGAACATCCCAACACTGATCACCTATATTTGACCATTTAGTTTTACTGGACTTGTTTTGTTACATTTCAGTCTCTTCACCATTATTTCAGTATTCAGCCATCTTATTTTTTATGCATTTCGAAGTAAATTGCAGACATTAGCTTTAATTCACATTTCTCTGATGTCTGATCATGCTGATCACTTTTATAATAGACTTAATGTCCTTTCATATTTCCTGTGATGTAAAATGTCTTTTTAGATTTGGTTGTCTTTTGCTTCTTGAGTTAAGCCTGGTTTATCTGTCAAAGATACTTATTCTTTCTCAGATGCATAGTTTGTGTACTTTTAATCGACACCTGTGGTTTAACTATTCATTTCTGTAATCTGTATTTTGGTAAGCATGAATTTTAAGACTTCTGGGGCAAGGTACTGGGGATTAAACTCAAGGGTGCTTTACCACTGAGCTACATCCCCAGCCCTTCTTATTTGTTATTTTGAGACAGGGTCTTGCTAAGTTGTTTTGGGCCTTGCTAAGTTGGTGAGGCTGGCCTCAAACTTGTGAACCTCTTTCCTCAGCCTCTCAAGTCACTGGAATTACAGGTGTGTGTCTCTGAACATGGCAAATTTTAACTTTTCATAAAGTGTAATTTACCACTTGGTAGCTAATATTTAAGAAATCTAATAAACCTGAGCTTTCATGAACATCATGAAAAAAGTCCTCCCATGTTTTCTTTTATATTCAGATCAATAATTCACCTTGAGTTAGTTTTGTGTGTAGTGTGAAGTAAGAATTAAATTTTAAAAAAATGAATTGAAATGTAAATATAGAGGGACCCATCTTTATTTTCTGACAGAAGTTGTAAGGGATTAGAGATTTCTTTCTGAATACTTGAAATAATACACTAATGAAGACATCTGAGCTTGCAGTTTTCTTTAGAGGTAAGATTTTGATTACAAATTCAATTTATTTAATATAGAGATTTTCAAGTTTTGTAGGTTTTTTTAGGATATTTTCAGTATTTTGTATGTTAATTGCCCATTTCATCTAAATTGTCAAAATTTATCTGATTATTTATGTCAATCTGTTATATTCTTTCAATGTTCAAAATTCTTTAAAAATTTTAATAAATTTTATTTTTAGAGCAGTTTTAGGTTCATAGCAAAATTAGCAGAAATTACAGATAATTTCCATGTGTCTCCTTCCCTTCTGACACACACATTCTCCTCCACTCTCATTACCCTGCCTCAGAACAGTGCATTATTAAAATCCATGAATCTATACTGTCACATCATTATCACCGAATTTGCTGGGATTTTTATTGCAATTGCCTTAAAAACACAGATCAACTTAAGAAAAACTCTCATTTTGACACTGTGAAGTTTCCTACTTTTGGACATAGAATCTCAGTTGTAGTTTTTCTTTGATATAATTCATTAGAGTTTAGTGGTTTTCCTCATCTAGGTCTTATACATATTTTGCTAGATCTATCTATACCTGAGTATTTAATTTGAAGGAGGTGCTAATGTCAATAAAATCATGTTTTAAATTTCAAACATTGCTTGCCTAATGACTTATTCTTGGTGTTGTATATTCTATGGGCTTTGACAAATATGCAAAAATATGTAGTGCTGTTGTATTATCATAGCACATAGTTTTATTGACCCCAGAATCCTCTTTTTTCTCCATAGTTATCTCTCACTTCTTTCTAAATTCTGGTAACCATGAATTTTTTTAATGTCTCCATAGTTTTCACTTTTACAAATGCTATTTGGTTGGAATCATACATGTCTAACACTTTCAAATTGGTTGTAATCAATGAATAATACACATTTACATTTTCTTCATGTTTCCCTGTGGCTCTTTTCTTTCTGACATTAAATGACATTCCAACATCTGAATATAACAGTTTATTTATGCATTCACCTACTTAAGGACGTCTTGGTTGCTTTCCAGTTTGGGCAATTACAAATCAAGTCACTAATAACATTTATGTGGAAATTTTTGTGTGGATACAAGTTTTCAATTCATTTGAGTAAATATCAATGAGTGTACTTGCTAGATTAAATGTAGGAGCATGTTTAATTCTATAAGAAACTGCCAAACTGTACTCTAAAATAACTCTACCATTTTGTATTCCTACCAATGGGCAAAAGACGGCCTCTTCTCCTGTATTGCCTTTGCTTCTCTGTCAAAATACAGTTGACGGTAATTATCTAAGTCTATTTTGAGATTTTCTACTCCACTGATATATTTGTTTAGAGTTTCACAAATACTACTGTCTTAATTACTGTAACTTATAATAATTCTTGAATTTGGGTAGAAAATTGATAACTCTTGAGTATCTTAGATAACTCCCACTTGGTCATGATATGTAATTTACTTATATACTGTTGGATTCAATTTGTTAATATTTTGTTGAGGAATTTTATATCTGTATTTCTTGGGTTTTTGCTTGTTCACATAAACTTTAGAATCTATGAATATCTACAAAATGAATTGCTGGGATTTTGATTGCAATTGCCTTAAAAACACAGATCAACTTAAGAAAAACTCTCATTTTGACACTGTGAAGTGTCCTACTTTTGGACATAGAATCTCAGTTGTAGTTTTTCTTTGATATCATTCATTAGTGTTTAGTGGTTTTCCTCATCTAGGTCTTATACATATTTTGCTAGATCTATCTATACCTGAGTATTTAATTTGAAGGAGGTGATAATGTCAATAAAATCATGTTTTAAATTTCAAGTTATACATGTTTGTTATTGGTAGGTAGGAAAATGACTGCATTTTGTATATTAGCCTCTATTCTGCAACATTGTTCTTGATTCATGGAAGAGTACTTTTATCACGTCTCTCAGATTTCTTACGTAGATGATCATATCATTTGCATTATCCTCTTTCTCACTTTGTATTTATTTACTTACTTTGTTATTATGTTAGGACTTTCAGTACAGCATTTAAAAACAGTGGAAAAACCCCTTGCCTTGTTCCTGATGTTATTCAAAAAGTTTTAAATTTTCATCATCAAGTACTAACATAGGTATAATTTTTTTGGTTTGAGTGGTCTTTACCATGTCAAAAAAGCTCCTCTCTCTTCCTACTTTCCTGAGAGTGTTTATCATAACTGGGCGTTGAATTTTGACCAGTGCATTTTCTGTACCTACTAATTTGGTCATGTGATTTTTCTTTAACCTGTTGAAGCAACAGATTTTATTAATTGGTTTAGAAAATTGATAACTCTTGAATACCTTAGATAAATCCCATTTGGTCATGATATGTAATTTACTTATATACTGTTGGATTCAATTTGTTAATATTTTGTTGAGGAATTTTTTTATCTGTATTAATAAGAGATATTGTTCTGTAGTTTTTCTTTCTTGTACTGTTCTTATCTGGTTTTGATGTTTGGTGTTTGGATGATGCTGATCTCATAGAATGAGTTAGGAATAACCCTATTGCTTCTGTCTTATGGAACATATTGTAGAGAATTGTTTTTTTTTTTTTTTTTTGCTGAACTATTTTGTGGAATTTGCCAGTATAACATCCAAGCCCGATGTTTTTTGTTTTGGAAAGTTAATTATTGTTTAAATTTCTTTAATAGATATGGCCTATTCAAAATGTCTATTTCTTATGGCATGAGTTTTTATAGATGGTATCATTAAATGAATCACCTCATTTCCTCCATATTATATTTATGAGCATAAAATTGTTTGTGATATTTCTTAGTACCAGAATAAAAAAAAGATGAGAAAGTAAGTCCTTTTCTATTCTTAGTTGTTGAAGATTTTTAGCATAAGTAAGTATGCTAAAAAGTAGCTACTGAAGTTTCACAGATGTTTTTCTGCATTTATTAAAATTAACTTTTTCCTCTTTTTTCTATTAATATGTTGATATACATAGATCTATTTTAAATATTAAAGAAAAATGGGAAGCTGGGTATATAACTCAGTAGTAGGCACTTGTCTAGCATATGCAAGGCCCTTGTGCCCAATCTCTCTAGCATTGCCGAAAAAAAAGCTATTTCTGGGTTAAAAATTTACTTAGTCAGATTTAAGATGCTTTTAATATACTGTTTGAATCCACATGGTACTTTTTGAAGTTAGGTATGTGTGTGTGTATATACATGTATTTTTTTTCAGGAGAGATAGTGGTCTTTAATATTTTTACAATCTTTGTCAGAATTTAGCTTAGTTTCATAATGAATTGAGAAGAAACAACCCCTTTTTTAATTAAATATTTTGTAAAATATTAGAGTTATGTCTTCCTGAATTTTTCACCATCTCAGCCTGTGGTTTTGTTTTATATTTTGTGGTAAATTTTCCCGTAACAGGCTTGATTTCTTTAAGACATGGGGGCCTGTTATTCATATAAATTTGGAAATCAATAAACTTATACATATCTACAGATTTGTGTCTTTCATCTATTGGAGAAACTCTGGCCACCATTTCTGTTTCCAGTTTGTGTCACATGCTCTCTCTTTTCTCCTTTGGACATTGTATTGGAACTTGATATATTGTGCAGCAGGTCTCAAAGTTTATTTATATTATTTAATTTTTTTTCTATTTTTCAAATGTATAGTTGATACAGACCTATGTTCATTTCACTGATTCTTTTCTTTGAAATTCCTTTTATAAGAAGTAAAACTTTTATTATGAAGACATTATAATTTTCAATCCCAGAATTTGTAGTTTTTTATTTTTTTTTAGATTTTGAATAGTTTTTATATATCTGTTTAGATTCCTACCTCTGTAGTCATTGTGAGTGTATTTTTCTTTACCTTAATATATCTTATTTAGCATAGTTCCTTTAAGATCTTTACGATCCTTCTATGCTAATGCCAATATTGGGGTCATCTTGGTATTGGTATATGCTGACTGTTCTTGCATTTGAGACAGGGTCTTCGTTTTGTTTTGTTTTTATTTATTTATTTATTTTTGATTCTTTATATATTGGGTGAGTTTCAATTGTGTAACTGGGCATTGTGTCATCTGGCTGATGAATCTAGACTCAAACTGAAAGCTAGCTCTGGAGTAACTCAAATTTCAGCTCAATTCTTTTACCTTTCCAGAATTCCCCCTCACTTTTCAACAGTCACAATTGTCACTCTTTTTGTTGTTTTAGGCCAGAAAGCCTGTGGCTTCCCATGACAGATTTATTATCCTGCATGTTTGCTAACTATATCTTGACCTCTAAAAGTCATAAACTCTCTACAATTCCAGGCACCACATCTGCATTTGACAATGGCTTGCATAAGAATAACAGACACCTCTTTTTATTTATCAGTAAAGTTGCCAGAAGCCCTTCCTTATGCCACTTTGTTCATGTTCATCCTAAAGCCAATTACCAGCAAAGACAATGCTGTATTATGTTTGGCTCCATGAGTTATGCAGCCATAAGGAGGATGGTTTCACCAAATTAGAAAGCTCTGTCTCAAAGGAAAAAGCTGGTAACAGGTCTTGGGTAGGCAGCCAATCATGACTGCCACATAAACATCTGCATTGCAAAACTCCAGGAGACGCTTTTCACATAGACTGACAATTGTGGACCCTGCAATTGTATAATGTGATGCTGTTAAAATAAACCACTAGATAATTCTACAAAGCTAGAATTTAGAAATTCTAAAATATAGTCAGTTTTATTTCTCTCTAATTGCAGAACCATGGAAACAGGAATGAAATCAAGGTATAGACATTCTAAGCAGGATATATAAGGAATAAGAAGAACATCATTCTAGGGGAGAATGACATAAATAAATATATAATTAGGAAAAATTATGGACCAAAAAATTCTTAGACTAAAATTTTCTTAAAAACCAATAGTAAATGTTCTCAAAAAGAAAACAAACTGCCACTAGTCAGCATTTTCCAGAAGAGCAGAACCAGTAGGATAGAGAAAAAGAAAGACTAAAAGGAATTCTAGCAGGAGGGTGCAGCTATTCATATAACCTTGTAACCTTGACCAAAGAATGTTCCTCCTCTTTGGAGGAAGGTGTCCTCTCAGACCAAGCCTCCAGTTTTCAGAGGAAGGCCCACAGAGCCATGAGGGAGAAAGGGGACACATATTTAGCCAACCAGATCAGCCAAATCAACCCTGGTGATCAGTGGAATGGTAGAAATTGCCGCTGAATGGCCCTCACATCCCAATGGTGTAAGATCCTGTACTAAAGTCACAGATTTGATGACCAAGAAATGTTGATTTTCTAGTTTGAGTCTGAAGGTAAGAAAAGATTGACAACTTAGGGCCATCAGTCAAACAGGAGGAATTTCCCCTTAACTGTGGGAAGGCAGCCTTTGTGTCATATTGAGGCCTTCAGCTGATTGGATGATGCCCACCCACATTAGGAAGGGCAATTGGCTTTAAATTCAGTCTATTAACACTACTAACTCTTGTAACATTTGTTAATCTGATCCCAGAACATCCTTACAGACATATCAGGAATATTATTCAATCAAAAATCTCGAAACCTCATGGTCTAATCCATTTAATATATAAAAATAATCATCACAAACATATAATACTGGATGATGATAAAATAATAGGACCGCAGTCTCTGGCTATTTAAAATATATATTTCTAGAGGAGGAAATGGTCAAAACAAGCAGTGATAAAATCCAGTTTATTTAAGGGTGAGAATAATAATCAAAAAATAACTCATCTTTCCACACAGATGAAGAAAAGGCCAAGAATGCTTTCCTTCGGATAAATTTTTAGAAATTACCTGGTGAAAGATTACATAATTTTTCTGCTTCTTTATGTAGATTTAAAAAAAAACTTGTCAATTCCTGCTGCCAATGACTCCATTGGCATGTGGACTCTCAAATATTATAAATATAAATAAATAACCAAAGACTTCAGTCTTATTCCGTTAGGGTTACCCATTATTACTCTTGGTTTCTTGTACTTGGTCAAGTGCATGGACCTAAGATTCAACCCTTTCCCACCTCAAGAGACCTAGATTTATGCCAACACCTTTTTAGAGAAGTTTGTACAAAAATTATTTAAAAATCTATTTACTCAGAGTTCCCTTGTATCCATATTTGCATTTGCTCACTATATTTTTCACTATTTAAATCATTATTTTTCTAAAAATGGAAGTGAAAATTTTTCATTTTGCTCGCTGCAAAATATTGATACAATGAAAAGAATATTAAAACGTTGGGGCATGTGGCTTCTAAAAGTTCTGTCACTAATTAACTAGATAATCCTGGTCAAGTAAACCTCCCTCTGTGGAGCATAGTTGTCTTGTGTGTGAATCTGGGGGAAAACAAAAGGGAGACAAAGTTTAGTATTAAGTAGATCTTTTGGTTCCATCAGCTCATGATTCCATGAAATATTCAAATAATGAAGTCAGTCTTTCTATGTCAAATATCAACCATTTTTGCTATTACCATAGTACAGTGCTAGTACAATACAGTATTCATGATTCTGGGTCTCACAGGGTCAAGAATTTCAGAACCAAAATTATCTAGCCCTTTGCCTGGGCTTCACAACCATTCATATCAGAACTGGAAATACAATTTACATTCCTAACTTGCAGATCTAGTGCTCATTCCGTTTATCCTCTTCATCTGAAAATGTAAAAAGTACATTCTATGTAAGCCCCAAGAATATTCTGTATTATTCTTACCTTCAATGAGATTATAGAAAATACTGTTAATTAAAGCTCAGGTTAGCAAGCATTAGTCAGTCTAGACAGACTCAATGTTCTTCAGACTTTATCTGGAAATCTAAAAAATGAAGGCTGAGAAATTGTATATTTTCCTGTAAGAAACAGTTCCTGGAAATAGACTTTCATCAGAGAATAAAACCAGAATAACATTCAACAGCACTCATCACACCCAATATCTACTAAGGTAAACATTGGTGTTCAAGATATTGTTCAATTTAAAACACGTTACCTTCATAATTTGTGTAACATAAGTAATTTTATTATAAAAAAAATATAATAACTAGCTAAAGATACAGACAATCCCAAAGTATGTGACTTTCACTAATTTAATAATACCTATGCAATCACCTTGGAAATAATACCCTACAAAAATTTTAAATAATGATTTAAGTAAGGGTCTTCAAATGGTGTTGCTTTGAACAATGTGTTCCAGAGGAACAATCCCTCCTTCTGCCTGGCTGTCATGCCAGTGCCTGACAGCCTCCCTAGGAATCTCACACTTTCCTAAAATTGAGAACATTTCTTTTCACTCAAGAGGAAAGCGCTGGGCTCAGGCTCTTAGTCTGATGAATGGCGGGATCCGGATACATACCCCTCCATTTGAAGGCTCAGCTGGGGAAGAGTTCTGCTCATCCCCTTTCCCAGGATTCTCATAGTGAGCAGTCTCAAGAAAGGAACAAAACACCCCACTTTCCCCTCATCCTCTCTCAATATAATTTTTCATGTCCAGTTTCTGATCTTTCCTAATGGAAATTGGAACAAGAGAGTTTTCTTTTTCTCCTCCACCATGATAATATAGCCATAAATTTCCAGTTTTCCCTAGTAGTCATCCATTCCTTCTTCCGTCAAATCGCCTTATAAAAGTTATTTTGTAATAAAGCCAATTGGATATCCCCCCCAAAAAAAAGATTCCTTCCAAAATAACAGCAGCAAATATTTTTGAGACAAAAAAAATGATGTAAATGAAAACGGCTCCCCAAACTTTATACAACAATTAATTCCTTCCTAAAACATTTATCTACTGTCATGTAACTACAGCCATGTGTATTTTAGTAGGCCTAAAAGGGTAGTGTTTATCAATAAAACATTCCTAAGTACCCAAACTAATTATACTTTCTATTGCTAAATCTGGAAGTTGCTTTATTTAAGAAGAAAAAAAAATCTGAGGTTTCCATCTTTACCAAATATGTGGCTTCCTTACTGTCTGTATTTCATTTCCCTTGCTTATTTACCAAAAGATAAACTAGTCACATTTTCCCCCTGGCTTTGCTCATTTATAATTTTTTTAATCCCATGAACAATTTCATTTTGGACTTTGATAATGGGAGATCCAGTCCTTAGGTTACTATGCTTGTTCCAATTTAAAATTTTATTTAATTTTAAAATGCATTCACTAAAATTCAACAGTCAAAACCAAAATACAAAAAGAGAGTTGAAAATGGCAGTAGAGTTTATTACCTAAATCCCAACTGTTAAGTAATGAGTAAATAGTTTTTTTTCCCCTTATACTATCCTTTGTTCTCTAAATAAATTTTAAAAAAATGATTTGGCATCATGACTCAGATCGTTAGCAGTCAGAGTGGAATCTTAAGACTCTTCATTGAAGGAAGCTCCAAATAGTCCCAGACAATGTCCTTCAGTACCTAGAAGAGTTTGTTCTCCACTAATTACCCAGAAGCTCTGTGAATCCATCCAGCTTTATGCTTCAAACTAAATAACCAATTATCTTTCATCCCAGCAAAAATGTAACCTAGAAGTTAGGTCTCTGTCCCAGGGGGAAGAAAGATAAGGTTCATTTGACACATAGATCTTAGTCCCCAAATCAAGGATAAAGGCTTTCTTTACCCTAACTGTTGTGGTGTCAATAATGGGAGGTAGTGGTTGTACAGCACTCACCTGCATTTGGGAAAGGAAGAGAGAAACAGAAGAACTGCTTTTGAGTATACACACAGAACCCAAAGTTTTCTGGAATAAATATTAAAATCAGAAACCTCAAAGAGGCAAAGACATCAATGAGAAGTACCATTGTCCTTACCCCTTTCCAATCTGATACTTTCAAACTTTGCCATCTGGCATTTCTGAATCTGGGTACCCAGGGCTTTGTTATGCATAGGACTGGGTCCAAATAAATATGAGACAAGTCCAGGCTCCATCTCTTGGGCAAATTACTGCACCTACCTGGACTCACACATACATACCTGAAGTCCCTGCCCCTTTCTATTCCTCCCCAGTCTTCTCAGACTGGAGAGCTATTCTTAAATGCTTAAATTTATTTAATAAATCAAATATTCATAGTCACCTTCCAATAAAAATGACCTCACTTCCTTTCTACTAAGAAATTCTTATATAAGGGTTATTTGTAACAGTCTAGATGTTGACCTCTAAAACAGAATCATGCATCAATTCACATAAATAGCACTTATATGGAATAGGCAAATGTTGAACAGGGCACCTGTTGTTTACATAAGCCTTTGAGGTTCTTAATTATTATTTTCCAATCATTCTCAAAGTATCTAGCAGGTTTTATTTTCCAAGGATTCAAAACAAAACTAAACTACTAACAAGAAATTCTTGAAGAATGTGTGTGTGTGTGTGTGAGTGTGTGTGTGTGTGTGTGTGTGTGTGCACATAACAAGATGAATAGGGCTATTTCCCACAATTAAGTTTCAAATTGCAGAGAGCATGAGAATAAAATATTTATCACATACATTTCCTATTTTTACCCACAGCACATAGAGATGAAATGGTAAAAATAACAGTTAGACAAATAAATAAATAAAACTAAGAAACCTTGCTCTCTAGGGCATTAATTTGTAGAAAGAATGTAGCCTAATTCACCCACAAGTGGGCATAACAACAGTGGTTAAGGAAAAATGAGTGTTTCTTTCTCACAATTTCTAAGGCTTTTTAATTCTGCCAGTAAAGTTGAAATATTAAATCAAAGTATCCTCAGCTTCACTGATAACTGAAAAAAGAATAAGAAAGGCAACATCTCCACTAACAGTACAGGCATGAGGAAGCCATTATAGATCCTTGAGCAGAAGTGCATTAGAAAATGGCATATTCTTGAATTCTTACCCCTAGCTAAGATTGAAGGGATTGAACAAGGCAGTCTCCATTTAGGGATGGCCCAGAATGTCCTCAGCCACAAGCCGTGATCTCTGCTATTCCAAGATGCTAGTTGGAATAAACCCTGAAAACGTTCTAAACATCATATGCAAAATGCTCCAGAGATTATGTAGTGTTCCCTTTTTCTCTCTCCCAGCCCCGAAGCCTCAGAAGTGGCCACTGTTATTCTTGGAAGTGGATTCTACCCTTTATGTGTGTTGAGGCTGAAACTTGCCATTCACTAGTCTAGCACATGCAGAACAGCTTGTCATGACCAGCCTGGCCTGCCCATTCAGCTCCCTTTGCCTTCCCAGGGCCCCACCCCCTTTACTTCTAAATTTTAAAGTAAGGACTATAGGACTAAGGGAATTTGAGTCCTTTCCAGCTACAGAGGTGCAATGTCTTATAACTGCTGAGGGTAATAAGTGAGAGGACAAATGAGAAAGCCTTGATTGGGGCTTTGTAGACTTGGGCTATATCTGTTTCTGTAAGAAATCATCTATCTATGAAATTTGTGGAACTGTCTGTACAATCACCAACTCACAAAATTATCTGTATATATGTTTCATCTTGAGATTTTTGGTACAATACTCAGCTTTTATGCCTAAAAGTACAATGCTGGGATGCCTGGTTCTCCATGTATAAAGAATTTTCTTTAGATACAAATAAAATGTCCAAACACTAGCCCTCAGTGAGCCCAAAAATAATAGCATTAATATTCCATAAGAGTGTTATACCAACCTATAACTAAAAATTAGTGTATTTTCACTCACAAAATAATGACTTTAAATATCAGCAAAAATTTTCATTAGGAAATATTTAAATTTTTTCATAGTAAGGTGAAAGGAAGAAAGCTAATTTTAATCTAGAGCTTCACTGTTTTCTATAAATGTGTCATTTGTGTGCATAATTTCTACTTTTCTGAGTTACTTTTCTGAAGGAATCCTTATAGATGTCTTTACTGGAATCCTTTTCATTTATGTAAAAGTATTTTATTGACCATTCAGCAGTCAAAATGATTGACGTTTTGATTTTGGACTTCAAAATCATTAGCTAAATAAAAAGCTCTGGAATAATCAATGAAAATACAATCCTAGATTTTATATTCCTTGAAGGCAGATGCCATGTGTCATTATCTTTTGTATAGTTCAGAGAATCCAGCATACCACCAGCAAGCATAAGATACTTTACAATGAACTTCATTTTAAGTTGCATTCCCCTGTTATTTTGTATATACACAAAATCATGAACTGGCTTACTTACTGTGGAAAAGGTATACTGCATTCTGCAGAGTGCTGACTAGAATAGAAATCATCCCAGTTAACTTTAATGAAGTTACCAGTTACAGAGGTGTGGGTACAGTTAAAAGGAACAGCAAGGGATAATATAGGTAAACCAGCAGTAGAGAGGAACCCTTATCTTTAAGCTCAAGCTTAAATGTCTAGAGGAGACCTGGAGTAGTTGTCACCCAGTGGGAAGTGTAGACCTGTAAGGATGCAGTTACTGTCAGAAGAGTAACGCTGAAACAAACAGGAGAAGAAGAAGAAATGCTGATCTTCTGAAGATTTATTGACAAAGCCAACTGCAAGTCATCTGTCAGAAGAGCACTGGTGAGGCATAGATGCCAGCTCAGCATTGAACAAAGATGGGGAGAAAATGGATCTGGGGATTAATCCAAGAAAAAACAGCATAACAAATGCTGCATTTACTCCAATGCAATATAATTTTTGTTGTTACTCATTCATAGAAAATATATATTTTTCACAAAGTCTATTAAACAGAAGCAAAAATAGGCAAATAGAGTAGTTACCAGATCAAATTATATTTGATAATACAGGTTTTAATAGTAGGAACAGAGGACAACAGATAGATTAGAGACCTTTTATTGGATATTAATTAAAATAATCAGATATAAAGCTTAAAATATGCACCCAGAAATCTGGGAGCAAAAGGAAAGGAAAGCAGGTGAGGATGAGCTGTCAGAAAAGTAGTGGCCAAAATCCCCACCTGTAGGAGATACTTGGAGTGAGTGACTGTAGAAGTTCACAACAGGAAAAGATGGAGTCTTGGTCCTTCCTGAAATCAGTTAGAAGTCACAACTCCTCTTAGCTCTTTTTGTAAAGAAGCACAATCAGAAAGAATTTCCAGGGGCTCTTCTTTTCCCTCCCAAATCTCTCCATCTGCTTTCTGGGTCCCAAGATATTCCTAGCTTGCCCATCATTAGTGACGAAGTGCCTAAACCATTCATTCATTTACGTATGCCTGAATGCTCTAGAGAGGTTAAGTTGTTCTCTCTTTTATTTATTGGTGAAAACATTCAGCACTCACAATGTCCAGCTAGCACGTAGTGAGTACTCAACAAGCATGACTTGAATAAAAACCAATTAATAGATGAAGAAATGAACACATTGAAAATGTCTGTTGTGGCAAAACACCAACACTTTAAAGAAAACATTATAATCTGCCAATTAATTCATAAACAAAAATAACTAATATCAGGTTTAAATTTTTGACATATGTAACAGGACTTAGAAACCTAGACGGCTTGAAATGGAAGGAGGCACCAATCTACAAAGGGACAGCTGGGAACACAGAAAACAAACAAAGCTCTTCAGAGACTTCACAACTTTGTCAAGAGAAGGTTCTGTTTACCATCAGTTGGGAGGGAATAAACAGCAGCTTGGTGGAAACATGTTTGCTATGTTTGGTACCAAGATGCAGAGTTCAGTTTCCAGGAATCTTGTTAATTTATTGTGAGTATATTGTCAACATTCTTATATAGATTTTTTTTTTCTTTCAAAAGATCTTTTTTATCCTCTTGGTCATATTTCCTTCTCAATAACATTTCATTGAGTCTGTTTGAAGGCGAGGGAAGAGAAAATTTACCTGGTTTCAAATTTTGAAAGAAATTATTTAAGAAATACATATGCTTTGAAAGATATCGCATTTTACGAAAACTTAATATTAGGAAACAGAAAATTGAATTCGAATTGTACATGTATTTTTCAAGAAAGTACCATCAACTTATAAATTCAGATTTTTTAAAAAAAATCCTTGAAGAATCCTGAAAATATGTGGTATGCATTGCTCTTTATGTATGTTCATTTTATATAAAATAACCCCATTTGCCAAACATACATCAGTATTTATTTTATTTTGACTAGTCAGCTGGTACTTAATAATTCTATACTACACTATTTTATTACTTTTCTCTGGCTAGTCTATTGCAGCAAAGATTGTTGGTTTTCTATAACTGAAGTCTAACCCTTCTTATCACATCCACTCTGGCATGTAAGACAGGGTGATGAGTAGCCAGTGATAAGGAGAAGAAGGAGGGAGAAAAGAGAAAACAGATAGGACAGGTGTTGCAAAAAATTAATGTCACAGCCTTGGGTCTGTCACTGGAGTTTAAAACTCTGCTCTGCCACCAAGTTGCCTGGACATCAGTTCATTCATCTACAAAATGCATCAGTTGGATTCAACTATAGGTTGAGCATCTCTAATCCAAAAATGCAAAGCACTTCAAAATCTCCAACTTTCTGGGCACCGACATGACATCACATCTGACCTCGTGTGATAGGTGGCAGTGAGAACGCACGCTCACTAAAACATTGAATAAAATTAGCTTCCAGCTATGTGCACAAGGTGTATATGAAACAATAATGAATTCCATGTTTAGACTTGGGTCTCATGCCCACGATATTCATTCTATATATGCAAATATTGAAAAATTCAAAAACTCTGAAATCCAAAACAGTACTGGTCCTAAGCATTTTGGTTAAGGGATGGTCAACCTGTATTGCTAAGATTACCACTGATTCTAAAGTACTGCACTATTGTCTGTGGAGATACACTTCTTTTCCTTTTACTTGAGGCCCCTAGTTTAAAAGTAGTAATAATCAGATATCCCTGTTTAATATGCCCCAAATAATACTATATTGTAACCTCATTATTAGACTCAGCCTGGGAAGAAAACGCGTCCTCACACTGACATCTCTTAAATCCAAATGGAAAAACATGCTGGGCACATACTCTTAAGGGCTGGCTGCACCACAGACTTCAAAAATGAGGCATGCGTATGTCCAAATTGTTGAACAGACTGACTGACTTTTGACCTGACTTAGCATTATTTGAAGCAGCTTACTGACACTGCCAATAACATTATAGATAATAGAACACAAATCTTGTAACTGAACCACAGATAATGCTGAGCAACATGAAGAATCCAGTAAATACATGTTTAAAGTGTAAACTGATCAAACAGAATAGCTACTGAAGGTTCTAGTAAGACACGCACAGATTGCCTTTTTTTATATATATATTCAAGAGGCACTTTTTAGGATTCGTAAATGGCTGCCATCACGGTCTTGCTTTAAAAAGCCTCAGTAGTTTCTCAAAATGTCACATTCACCAAAAGACCACATCTATTTCACTCAATAAAGATTTAGCCTAATATTACTGGGTATGTTAATAGCACCAAAAAAAAAAAAAGAGCATAGAATAAAGCATGCCTTCCAAGAGACTGGATAAAAGAGAAAAACAGCCTTTTAGAATCAGTAGGTACCACTCTAATCAGAAGCTTGTACTGTCCTTTTCAATCCTAGTAGAGAAACAATTAATAAAGGAACCCATTAAGACCTGATTATTGCTGCTAAAAAAAGGAAGGTAGAATTTCAGTCCTTTGAAGTAACTGAGAATGATTCAGGCCTCATTACAGAGATATAATCTACATTCATACATTTATGTTAGTGATTCAAATCTATTGGGAGAGATTGAATTCCGTTAAATAGTGCATCTTTCCTGTGGAACTTTTCTCAGGCTTTCTCGGGCTAACCTAAGAGGTGACCTAACAATGCAAAGTAGTGGGGTATTTAGGGATTCAACTGTGCTGTAAAAGAAAGGCTGTACAGAAGAGAAAAAGAAGAATGAGATATAATCTAAAAAGCTATGTCAGCTTTTCCATTGGGCTGTTTTGTAAAGGCCCTTCCTGTCATCACGCTGTGCAGAAGAGCAGGGAAAGGGCTCTAGAACTTTCAAACCCTGCACCTGCTGTAGCTATACTTGAATATGGAAGTTTGGACCATATTATTTTTCCCATTTTAGACAGGAAGAAAACAAATTTACAGCTAAAAGATCTGACTAACTTACATTGGAACAGAAAGTTGGTAAATGTGTGTGTGTGTGCCTGTGTGTGTGTGTAAGCAAGGGACAGACAGACTGGTTTTAGGTTATATTAAAATCTCAAGATGGTATCAAAAGTGTTGGTTTCTAGTGTAGAGAAACCCCAAAATAATAACTTCCTGTGCTTTTAAACTTTTCACTGCAGAATGTTTATTCTATGGTTTCATTAAACAATTTTTAAAAATGTTTAATTAGTTGTCAATTAGTTTAATTAGTTGTCAATTCAAATACTTGGATTCTTCTAAACTATTGGGCTGAAACTCAAATCCCTCAGAAACAGTATATTCTCTTATGCAAGTGTTTGCTCAGGTATTAAACTGTGAACTTGGAAATCAAAATTAGCATTGTGGATTCATTTTTCAATGTTCATGCTTTAATTAAAGAAGGACTTGTTTGACGTATGCTCTTTATTTACTCAACTTTCCAATTAATAGCTACAGAAATCAGAGCTAATTATATTAAACTTAAAAATCTGTGATGTTCACCACATTGTTGAAATTTTCTGAATAAGCATCTCAACGAGTTATAAATAATATAATCAAAACCCTTATTCTGATGTTAAATGTCTATTTCAAAGCTCTGAATGCACAGGAAAATATAAGAGCATGCATGTAAAGGCATTTTCCACTCACTAAACAACAAAGTTGGGCAATCATATTTAATGACCTTCTCTAATGCTAAATTCATTTGTATTTTCTCCAGTTCGCAATAAAGATTGAGGCCAAATGCACATTTTAGGGATTCTGGCTTTTGTATACAAGCTCTTCTGATTAGTTCCTTCCAAATTACCGCTGTAGTTGTTGAACTCCCAAGTTCACCTTGAAATATTTCCATTTTAGGTTGGCAGTCTACTGGGTTAAAATATATGAAATTGCCAGTTTTGTAGTGGAAAGCAGTAAAATATTGGCAATTCATATGCCTCAACAAAACACAGGATCCAACTGCCTGACATAACATACTAATACATATTAAAACATTCCATACAGTCAAACTTTCCCTACTTTAGAGGATTTCTTAAACAAGTGGTCCTCTAGGAACTGTCTCTTACTCAGATGGGAGTGGATTATCACAGTATAATCTTCCTTATGCCTTTTTACTCTTGGCAAAATCTCCCTAACCTTGGACTTAATTCTGTCTGTACCTGGGCTATGTACTAGTTTCTGTGAGCAATGGGAGAGCTGGGGAGTAGTGTGTGGAAGAGTGAGAAGAGAGGAAGACTGGCAGTGCAGTTAATGTCGCAAAATAAAGCCCTTTAAACATTAAATTTGAAGATTTAAGAAAATGCCCCCATTATGGCCAAGTGCAAAGGAAATTGCATAGAACAGAAAACAGCAGAGTCTTCGGCCAAATTGTATGGTAAAAATCTTTGCGATCTCCATAAAGTGCGTTCGCTTTGAAGTGCACGCGTGATTCAGTAAAGGACTCATGTTAGCCATTAGAAATCGGTCATTTGGGTCCTTGATTTCATTTGCTCCAAGAGAGAGGAGACTTTTAAGAGTGACGATAAATCTCCCTGAGCTTAAAAGGCAAAGAGGGCCAAAGTGTGAACTTTTTACTTCGGCAACGGAAGCGAGAAATCAGTAATTCATTAAAGCGGAGACCTCCTTGGAGCTGGCAGAAGAGGAGGAAAGGAAGCTAATTAGGTCTCCTTTTTCTGTGCTCGCTCCGACCAGTTCATCATCTGCTGTTTGGGAGGGTTTATCCTCAGCATCTTCAGCTCTCTCCCCAGCCCTCCCCCCTTCGGGGATAGAAAGAAGAAGAAAAGAAAAAAAAAAAAAGAAAGAAAGAAAAAGCCTAGCACCAGGTGGCTCTCAAGTATTTCACTGCCAAAAGAAGAAGGGGGGCGGGTGGGATTCTACGCTGGAAAACAAGTGAGAAAGGGGCTCCCCAGAGGGGATTGGATCGGGCTGCAAGACAGCAAAACTCGGAAAGCGTGAGGACATCCAGCAGCAGCCGCCAGCGGTGCGAGCACAGGACGCCCTCGCAGCAATTAGCGGGAGCTGGAGGCGTCCGCGGAGGCTGCGCCGGCGGCGGCGGCGCGGAAAGGACCCGACAGCCCCCGAGCTCCGTGCAAAGGCATCGCGCTCTCTTCTCGCTCCCCTGCTCTCCCCCCTTTCGGCCCCTTCCTCCCTCCCTCTCCCTGGCGTTCCCAGCAGCCGAGGGTTTCAGATGTCCCACCGCCGTTTGACCCCCTCCCCCCGCTTCTCCACCCCTGCAAATGAGGTTTGACCAGCAGAGGCAGAGCCCACCTCTGGCATTCACTGACATTTAGACTCCGGGCTTCAACCTGTTTACAAGCGGGCTTTCCAAAGGAAGGGGGGTGGAGGAGAGGGCCAAACCAAACACCAGCCGCCACCCCCCCCCCCACGCACCCACCCCAAACAAGAAGTGACTTTCTGGAGGCTTCAAATCAACAGGCACCACCAAAAAGAGAAAGGAAGAGGGAGAAGAAAACAGCGACCCTGCAGCTGCCTCCCGTTCTGACAGCCCCGAAGGGACACACTTTTAGAAGTGGCCAGCAGGCTGGGACTCCGCAGAAAGGGCTCAGAAGGTGCCAACCGCAGAGGAGCGCAGCTATCGCCTCCGACCCCTCACCCCACCCTCTTTGGGTTTTGTTCACCGCACTGTCATCTGTTTTTCAGACCCTGGTTGTATCTAACATGGTGAAGAAAGGAGTGAAGAAGAGAACAAAGTAACTCCTGGGGGAGCGGGGAGCTGTGGTGACCAACACCACCACCGCCACCACCAGCTCCTGCTGCCGCGGCCACCCACGTCCACCATTCACCCGGAGACTCTAGAGGCGCAGGCAGCGGATCCGAGAGCGGAGCCAGGAGAGGCAGCCGGCCCTTCCGAGGAGTTATGGATGTTGGTGCATTCACTTCTGACCAGATCCGCGCCCAGAGGGAGCTAACCAGCAGCCACCACCTCCAGCTGTCTCCTCGCCTTGCACCGGGTCTTACCCTTCCAGTATGTTCCTTCTGATGAGACAATTTCCAGTGCCGAGAGTTTCAGTACAATGTGGAAATGGATACTGACACATTGTGCCTCAGCCTTTCCCCACCTGCCTGGCTGCTGCTGCTGCTTCTTGTTGCTGTTATTGGTGTCTTCCGTCCCTGTCACCTGCCAAGCTCTTGGTCAGGACATGGTGTCACCAGAGGCCACCAACTCTTCTTCCTCCTCTTCTTCCTCCTCCTCCTCCCCTTCCAGTGCGGGGAGGCATGTGCGGAGCTACAATCACCTCCAGGGAGATGTCCGCTGGAGAAAGCTATTCTCTTTCACCAAGTACTTTCTCAAGATTGAGAAGAACGGGAAGGTCAGCGGTACCAAGAAGGAGAACTGCCCGTACAGTAAGTAACAAATGCGTGCTCCCCTCCTTCCAATTATCCACCCCCCCCACCCCACACGGGGGGAAAATCTGTTCCAGATGTGGCCAACTAAATATTTACGTCCCCAACCCCTGTAAAATGATTAAGTGGAATACTTTCACACTAAATCACCCCCCCCTCCCATGTATACATTGTGCTGCTGCATCCCCTCCCCTGGGCGCGCTCCCTCTACAACCCCCACCCCTTGCCACCCTATCCGCCCCTTCTCTCTAATTTGTCACTAGCGGGACCACGCAGGGCGCCTGAGAGTTGTTGTAGCACCTAGATGCCCCTTTCTGTCCTCAGTGCCTTCCCCACCTCACCCAAGTCCCCTTTCCCTCCCGTCTGGAAGTGGCTCAAGTAAACACATTTTGTTTCCTTTCCCTGGCAATCTTAAGAGTTTTGGGACAGGCTTCTCAAGCTGAAAATAATTATCCTCTGTCAATTATAGGGGTTTATGGGAACTTTATTTAAGAAAGAAAAGTCACTTCCACTCTCTCCCTACCCCTCTCCCTTTGACCCACCACCTTTAGATAGGAGCAAAAAGCCCTTTTCTGGTTTTGATTTTTTTCCCCCTTTTGGGTTCCTCTTGTTGGTTTTTGGGTGATTGCAGTCCATGAAGTTAGTTTTTCAGGCACCACCGCTGCTATTTGTCTTCTGCCTGCCTTCTCTATTGGTAACATGATGCTCATGTCTGCATTGTCAACAGCATATGCGCTGCTTTGTGGTGTCCTGTTGTACTGTTTCTTCTGAAACCTCTCATATTGCAGAGCCATACTACTACAGCATTGTAAACATCTGGGACTGGATTCACACAGACCTCACACAAATTTCATTGTCATTCTTTTATTTTCAAAGTAAAAGTCATAAGTCTGTTTCCATGGCTATAGTTTATCCCATAGAGTGATCTTTTCTTCTCTGATTCTGCGTGGGATCCTTAGATTTCTTTCTTTCCTTTTTCTTTCTCTTTCTTTCCCTCTTTCTTTATTGCAGGGGTGTGGGAAGGATGGGGGAGGGAGAATGAAGAGAGAAGGGGTGGATATTGTGTCTCTTCTTGAATCAATCCAGCCAAGCCAGATTACTCTGTTGGCTTCCTTTCCTACTTACTTTCAAGTGGTGAGACTTATTCATCCTCTATTGATTGTTATTTGAAAGGATCCCAAGGCTATGTAATGGCACACTGAAGACAGTAGACAATGACATTTAAACATCTTTAATGACCATTTAGCTTTATCTCAATGGTAAATTCCAAGTCACCTTTCAAGAGGACCTTTTTGTGTTTAATAGTTTGGGAATTCTAAGCACACATTTGTCAGTTAACTTAAATACATGGGTCACACATTTCAAGATCTCTTGGCACAGAAAGTACCAGCTACTGATGCAAATGACAGTGGACCAGGATTTAACATTTTATTTTTAAATAAAGAGTTACATGAGTTAAGACTTAGTTTTCTCCCTCTAGGTCTCATACATATTCAACATAAATCCTGTTTCTCCTCAAGTACGGCTTCTATTTTCTAAAACCAGAAATATGTTTACAAGTAATAAAATATTTTTAAAGTATTTTTCATTTTGACTCAACAAAAGTAGCTGAGTAATGTCATTAATGATGATTGTTTTTGCTTGAAAGTCATTTGTTATCTGAATTTCCTAGATACTATGTATGATTTTATAGTTATTGACTAAAAATACAGTATTTTTGTTTACTTCTGAAGCAAAATAATGTGGTGGCATCCAGTTAAGAGGATGGGGAAGAAGCTATCTAACCAAACACAGGGTTGGACAGAGTGAGTTGAGGATTTTTTTTTTTCCTAAATTCCAATGGACTGAATTTCTATGTATTTTTGGCTCATGGGGGAGAACTCAAAGAAATAAAATTTCAGAGTGTTTACCTTGAGCAAGCTTTCTTCTTTCTTAAAAAAATGATAATAACTTTATTTGCCCTTGCTATGTTTTAATTGTCTTTATGACGTGATGCTAAGAAAACTACATTATTTTTATTTTATTCAAGTTACATTTCTATTATCAAAAATAGTAGGTAATCCTGAGAGGTAAACTATTTTGTAAAATGATTTCCACAAATAAATTGAATTTTATTTTTACAGTATGGACTCTCTGGACAGAGAAAAGTTTATAACATTTATTATATAAACAAGCATGGCAAATTTTTATCCTACCTGTACAAAATATACTGACACCTCTCCTGAATGATTGTGTACTAATTACTAATCATTCTTTTTTGAAAAATAATAAGCTAAATATTAAATAGTAACAGTTTTAATTAATGTTTAAAAGTAAAAGGGGAGGGATTATACTTCTAAATATTGACAAACTATAAATAATTCAAGCTTTCCAAGATCTTGTGTGTCAAAACCTAGCAAGTAAAAGGTACAGGTTGAAAAAGCCTTAATTTCACATGTGGTCCGCTAATCAGAATGCTGCTACAATTTCCAGCTGGACTGATTCAGCTGAACTACATGGTATCATTAAGATATTGTCTAAATGTTGCATAATTACATGTGAACAAACTTTTGCCATGCCCACAGGGAAGCCAGTCAGTCAGCCTGTTAAATATTAGGATATCTAACCCCTGAAGAGTGTCAGTTCCTTGTCCAAAAACCACATTTCAGTAACATTTTCCTAAACAAGTTATTAATTATCTCAATACACAATGCTCTTCTTTTGAGGTTTGCTTATTTGAAGATAATTTTTTTTGGTTATTTTTGACCCTAGTATTATTGTTACTAAAATACAGTAACAGCTTATCTAAGAGGTTATATGTTTGTGATGTCCTGGGTAATTAAACAACTATTTTACTGGCTTTTTGCCAGTAAAATGGTAACAAAAGGGAAATAAGGAAACCACCCAGAAGTATTGCAAAATCATTTTTAACTTGTATCTCCAAAGCTAGTTCCCAGAAATTTGATGGTTCTAAAAATACTATGTGTGCTAAGGAAACTCCTCTCTATTTGGGTGAATATTATAATTTCTTTTCTTAGGAGGGGATGTAGTTTTGCTCTTTACCATTTTATGGGAGTAGAAAAAGAGAGCAGAAATGAATTGTTTCTCCTTCTAGAAGTCTGAGAAAGCTTGAATAATTTAGAATAGCTGTGGTGTATCTGTCACTAGATATGTGCAGGCTCATTTAGGTTTTGGTTTATCATTCTTTACATCTAGAGCTTTGCCCTTGAAACATTACCACTCAGATCCAGGTCTGGCCTTCTGGAAAGGCTGCATACAGCTGTTAGGTACCCTTGCAACTGGGAATGACTGCCTTCTTTCTTAATATAAGGAAAACAGCTGTGAGCTGCTCTCATAGTTGTCACTTGAAGAAAAGAGGGATCTAGTGAAAGGAAAATGTATCTCCAAACTTGAGACAACTAAGAATGGATATACCCCAAACAGCCCAGAGCTTATGTACTTTTCTGAGAAAAAGGTATGGGAGACAATAGAGAAATTAATATGACCTGAGTATGTGGTAGGTGCCCCATCTCTTTAAACACATATTTCATTTAATAATTTTAATAGTCTGAGGATATAGATATAACTGTCCATATTTTTCAAACATGAAAACTAAAGTAGGAAAAAGTAAATTGTCCAAGGTTAATCATCTAGAAATTGACAGAACCAGAATATAAGCCTAAGCCTATATGCTTATCTGTCCATATACACTATTCCTCTCTGCTCCCTGCAACATTAATATTGATTTATTAGATCTAGCCCACATCTCAAAAAAAACATATTAGACAAAATTTTACTTGCTTTTTGCTGTGAGCTCTAGTAGTTTTTAAAATTAAATTGGAATGAAAGTAAAATAACAGTAGAACAGAAACAAATATGTTAAAGATAACCATTGCAGGTACCCACATGATTACAGGCGATATTAGTGCACGGTCTCGTGAAGTCGATCTCTTAATGCTGTATTTGGGAATACAGTTGCTTCTGGACACACATAAGGTACACATGCATCAATCTCACTTATGTTAACAGAGGTCATTAGGAATACATGACTATTTAAGAAAAATCTATGAATGTCATTTTGTATAGTAATTGTTTACAGCTGAGGGCCAAATGTTTAATTGTTCCCATGTGTAATAAAATAATATGATTGTAAATACCTGTGGGAAATTGGGTTGTTGCATGAACTTCTATTATATGACTCTAAGAAGGGCAACACATTGAGACCCAAAGCTACTTATCTGAAGAATGCTTTTAAAATGAGTCTGCAAATCAAAAAGATACTTCAGAACATAAAAAATAATAGATTTTGTCTAGGATTAATCGTTCATATTGTTATGTTCTGATCAGGATTACAGCTTATTTTAGGAAATTTAATAAAGTATAAGACAATTAATAGCTGAGGAAAGTAGGGACTCTGATATTGTTTCCTAACAAATACACCAGAGTTTTCTGGAAAAAAACTCAAAGACAATTTATGGCTTCCATTGGTGTCTTATTTAAGTTGTAGCTGTTTCTATAATTTGGTTGCATAATTTATAACCGGCAGCATTTAATCATGAGCATCAAGGATTTATGAAGGTAGAAGGCACTGTATTTAATGTTTACATGACACTGTCCTGTTACCTTTACTGCATTCCTACCATATGGACCCTCCGCTTTGATGGCTTTATCATAAATCCATTAAAAATGCACAATTCAAGAGAGTTTCCTCTTCATAAACCTGATTTATAACCACCTATTGAAGAAATCCAAGAAAACAGTTGGCAGAAATTACGTGCCAGTATTGGAATAGAAAAATTCAGAGACACTAGTTTCTATGTCTTCAGTGTTCAGTAAACTATGACTCAAAGGTATGGACCACTCTTTAAAAGCAGGTATTTTCAAAAATGATGTTTAAACATAGAATTGAAAGAGGAGGAGGAGGAGGAGAAGTTGTGTCTTGTAAAATCAAAGAAACTCCATTGTATGAATATTTTTCTACATTATTACTATCCAGTTTAGAGCAAAATGTCTTATTTCAGTGCACTTCCTTAGAATTTAAAGAACTTATGGTAGACATGAATGACACTTTAAATTCCTGTACAATTACCTTAATGTTCAGAGGCAAACCCCATTTATTACCCAAACGTCTAACTTTCCACAAGCCAAAAGTTGGGAAAAAGTTGATAGCTCATTTGAAATGGAACTAATGTTCCTCACATTTATGGGCTGCCTATGAATATCCACATCTTTCCTAAGCCTTAAATGTCTGTAAGCTTATCCAAAATTGTAGTACAAATTATATTTTTTTATTATGCTTCAGAAGGAATAGTAATACATGTGTATTAGTTCAAAGTGATTTAATCTATCTTAATATTAATTCTGTGAACTTTGCAATGAAGAGTATTTCAGATGACAGTTTTAGTATTACTGTTACAACATTTGTCAACATTAATAGTTGATGTTTGCTTAATATAAGTAAGTAAAATATTAGCATTTCCCTTCTAGAAACTAAAGAGCCTCTTTTAACTTTGCAGTCATATGGAATATAAGATTCATGTTCATGTGATGTTAATACAGTTTTATCACAGTCTAGAGATGAAATGAATCTTATTATGTCTCAAGTTCTTTATGCAAAAGTGTCTTAATCTTTCATATTATATTGCAAGGTTAAGATCTTTTACATTTGCCATTTGATAGTGGTATTCGTGACTTAGTTTTGCAGATTTAAAATATTTACTTTTTGTAATTGGCACTCTTTTCTCAATGCATGTTACCTTTACCTGTGCCAGTCAGTAGTATAAAAAAGAATAACCTAGAAATATGTCTTTTAAATTGGTTAATGGAAGTATACTCACATCTTAGGACATCCCCAGTGACACTGATACTGAATTAATGAATCTGAAATTTTGTTATTTTTCAGAATCAGTTTGAAACCAGTGCTTAATTTGTATAGATTTTTTCACAAAGAGAAAGTTTTAAGCTATCTAAAAGGGAGCCAGGTCACCCACAAAATAATGGCCTGAAGTGCTCCCTTGCTTTTAAATCAGGTCAGTTGTGTTCTTTCTTTGAACACTGTGTTCTAATTGGAACAATAAATCAAAGAAGACACTCAGAGTAGATTCCCATGTAAGGTGGACAACTGGACAGTGACTTTTTACTGCTGCTAACACGTGCATCCAATTACCATTTGATAGATTCATAGTGCTGGCAGTAAAGCATTGCCTTATTTTATAGTTCACCTAATAATTCTTCAACCTAAATCTGTCTACCTTTGCCTATACCTAATCTGTCAGTATGTGTGTTATCATTAATGAGGAATTTTTGAATGTTTGGCACCCTTCCTACAATGAGTGATGTCACTGAGATGTTAATGAATCATCTAAAGAAACCTAATAGATAGCAAAATATTGATTAAGTTGAAGTATGCCAAACTCCAAATGATTGTCAACTCAACAAACTTAATAATTTCACTGCAACTCTAATCTAACTCTGAAGTGTAGGTCAACTGCAAGAGTAAGAACTTTTTAAAAAGACATTTTTGTGTTTTGTTTTTTTATAATTGTTACTTTCTTCCCAGGACCTTGTTAAAATGCTTTAACTGATAAACATACATCCTTATTTTATTCTTATCCTTTCTTGAGGCCTTACCCCTGTGTTGGGCATAACTTGACATCTTCAAATTGTTTTCACAATTTAAGGCTCTATTAATTCTTTCTAGTAGTTTGGTTTTTGAGACTGTGTGACAACTGTACTTTAGTGGCCTTGTGATTCTCTATAACTTTATCACCTTTTAACCACTTTGTTATTTTTATTGTCCCCTCACTTCTTTGAGGCCAAGAAAAGTCTTTCATTAGTATTATGTAGCACCCCAGGTGATACTCAGGGCCAGAGATCTAGATTGTTTTGCATGTGTAGCATCTAAAAAAGATAATTTGTATTCTGGGTCTAAAAATCTTCCAATAATTCAAATTCAACACTTTCCATCAGAAACTTTTTCTCATTTTGAATCTCCAATAATTTCTTCCTTTCCCCAGTCTCTAGACTAGTTTCTTCTAAAGAAGTTCTGCCTCTAGGGAAGTGGCAAAACCCTGCTGAAAATGAATAGGACCGGACCTGTATCTAGGTCCCCAATCTGCATTTTTCTTCCAGGTTAAATTCTGTTTCCAATGGCTCTTCCTAAAGATTCATTGTATCTTTCTTTTAAGCTCATGCATCACTTACTAGCTACTTTGTCATTTTCCTTACCTTTTTGCCTTTTTCTGAACTCTTATGAAAGAAAGTGAAGATGAATTAGAAAATCTAATGATAATCTTTCTTCTACTTTAGTAATAGATGAATGCAGACTTGGAGGTCTTTGACATTCCCAACTTTCAGAATATCATGAAGATTATCAAGCTTTTCTGTATGCCCTGCCAAATGAATGTAGCATTTTAAAACAAAACACACAGTCTCTTAATACTGGTTAGCCATTGCTAAGAAGTACAAAACATACATCCATATGTACTACAGGTTGACCAAATATAGAAATGTAAGTGTCTTTTATTTTTAGGTAATTTACTTGTTTATTCATTTTAAAAGAGTATACAAGCATCTTTTCATTGCTTAGTGCAGTACAAAACACTAGGAAGATCAGTATATATTTTCACCCTAAACCACTTTTGCTCTAGTAGAGGAGATGGAGTATTTTTTAAGGATAAATGATAAAAAGTTAATAATTAAAAAATCAGAAATTGGGGACAGATTTTTCTTCCCAAACTCCCTTCCATTCTTATTCCATTATTTTCTTTCTTTCCATTCTTTTTTTAACCTGTTCAGGGTTTCATGGTAAGTTTACTAAAAAGATCTTCAGCTTTGTGATGGTATGTCTTCATTAGGCATATTTTTAAACAGGAGTTAGAATCTGGACAAATAAGTATGATTATTCTTTCATGCTTCTTCCAAGAAAGAACCTTTTGGGACTGATTGGTGAGTTAGATTTATTTTTATTATACACAGAAACTGGATATTTACATATACTGAATTTATCTATTACTATAACAATGATTCAATTTTAAAACCTTTTAAAATTGTTTTCAAATTTTAAGTAACTGATTGACCAATAGATTTATTTAAAAGAAGAATTCATATTCGGTCTTATGGGGAAAATGGAAACACACGACCCTGATTTACATTCTTCATTTTTCAGTGTAGATATTTTTGTGATGGTAGTAATAGCAGAAATTATTATATTCCTTGCACATTTTGGAGGGTTATCTCTGTTAAAAAGTGTGATTTCATAAATATGGGGGCAAAAGTGCTGAGGATGTCAATCAAATTATAGTATAAAATCTCAATGAACAAAAATACAGGAGTTTTTAAAACCTCAAAAATATTGACATATACAAAGCAAGAAAGATAGTAAAGTACACATAATGAAAATATTAGAATCCAGAGGCAAAGCAGAAAAGCAGAAGGTACCATAACTCATTTAGACTTACACTGTGCAAGGAGGAGAGACTCTGCTGGAGTGATAAAGACAAGGGTTTTGAAATCCCAGGAAGAAGAGCAGGCTAATGAGGAGCATTGCAAAAGGACTGACAGGGCAAGAAAGGTGTGAGGGAAACATAATCCAAGTCCTGGGATTCGACTGGATGTTAAATTAACTGAAATGAGAACTTGTGATCTAAGAGGAATCCCACAGAAGTAATCGCAGCCAGGTATCAAAGTAAGGAAGGCTCAGGCCCAGATCCTGCTAAAGAGACTATGTGATGGAGTGATGGAAAGTGTGGGCTTTGATTACAAGTGATTATATATATGGGCTGGAAGTGAGGGTTGGCTTTGAAGCCAAAGACCTGGATGCAGACTGCAAGACAAGAGGGCATAGGTTTGGGCAAGCCATTATTAGTAACACTGAGATATTGACAAGAGCCGCCTCTTTCCCACGTGGTAGACTAAATGAGATCATTGACCCCTTAACTCATTCGACAGACAGGTGAGTGCCTCCTTTTTGTCAGTTACTATGTGAGGCACTGGGTAGAAACACTATTGGAAAATGTCAGCCTTTCTGCTCTCATAGAGTTTACAATCCTAATTCAGTGTTAAAAAAAAAACATAAAAACATAAGCAAATCAAGAGATATATTATGAAAAACTGAGGCACGGGCTATGGAAGAAACAAGCAGGATGCCTTAACAGTTCTGAAGCTTGGGGACAAGAGTAGAGGCCTGATTCTTCAAGAGACTGGTAGCACATATTTGAAGATTGAAGGGTAGCTTGACAAGAGAGCAAGAAACTGAAAATATGAATAGAAGATAAAAAAAATGTCTTTAAGGACACAAGTTATGAAAACAAAAGAAAAAACTATAGCAACAATATAGGTAACAATATAGGTAAGACTTGAAAAAAGTTATAGGAAGAAAAGCAAAAAGAAAAAGTGTAAACATAATTATTAAACATGTCAAACCACATATTTAATTTCAAATTATGACACAGTTTTAAACTGTGATTATTACCAATGTTCAACTTTCAGTAAACCTCTAGTTATTTATTGTTGCTCATCCCATGATTGACCTTTGTGGCTGCAACCCTCACAGGATTTGCCGTCTGGATTAGAGACAGGAGATGTTACAGGGAGCTGGAACTGGAAGATCATATAAGGCAGTTTATAGTCAATGCTAACAAACTAGGCAGGATTTAAATAAACAGCAATCTCTATCTGAGCGAGTGATGGATAACATCAGGAGGTCACACTGAGGAGAAAAGATTCCAGCTAGACATAGATGAGTAAATATTCCAAGAGAAGGCACAGAAGCATGTGGGTGCAGAGCCAGACAAGAAGATTTCAGTTAACTGGGCAGACCAATGGGTGGAACCATTTGCATGATGGTCGGCATGCAAAATAAAGGTACTAGTACATGCTACCAGGAGCAGGCAGACATCTCTACATCTGTGAACATAAGATTTCTGGCAAAAGCTTGCATTAACATTTTGTTTAAAACCAACCTTCTTCATTTTTATTATTAGCACTTTACTTTTTAAAGTAAAGGAAAAAGAAAGCACAGGACTACTTGGAAAAAATCTATGCTGCTATAATAGACATAATCTAAATATGGTACATAGCAAAAGTTGTAGCTTGATTTTTTTAATATTTCTTTTTCAGTTTTTCGGTGGAAACAACATCTTTATTTTATTTTTATGTGGTGCTGAGGATAGAACCCAGTGCCCAGCACATGCCAGGCTAGCGAGTTACCTCTTGAGCCACATCCCCAGTCCTTGTAGCTTGATTTTTTAAAAAAAGTTTACAGAACTAATTTCATACTAGGGCCATGAAAAAGATGTAATTCTTTAGATCTTTACTACATCCTTACTATTCCTTATTTGCCAAGTGATCACTACTTTAAAATTTAAAGTGTTCTCTACCTAAAAATTGCTTATTATGTTAATATCACTGGGAAGGGACTATGTAATTTCTGGAAGATTCCAAAAGGGAACTACTAAGGCATCAATAGCCACCTGATCCAGTTCTGTATTTGTTCTTGTCATTATTATTCTAGATTGTCTTAGATTTACTTGATTTAATTGATAAGGAAAAGAAGTCAAGTAGACAGTAGACTGAAGTTTTATTGTTTTTTCTTACAGAAGAGTATAGTTAAGTAGTTTTTAAAGAAACTAGGAGCAGGATTCTGACTATATATATATATATATATATATATATATATATATATATATACACATTCACTAATGAGAACTTGAGCTCTGGAGTCAGACTTCTTGGTGGAGAATCTGAATTCTAAAACCTCATAGCCATGTGACTTTGGGCAAGTTACCCCCCAGATCTTGGTTTTCACATCTAAGTAAAGATAATAATATCATCTGCCTCGTCATTGCTGGGAAGATGAGTTCATGAATGTACAAATGAGACCATAAATGGAAAATTGTAAATATAGGACTTGGCACATTTTCAGAGTCAAAACTGTTAGCTGTCATTACTCTTTCTTATGATGACTCTCTTGTTAATTATCCCATTATCTGAAAAGATTCCCTAGATTAGGGAATAGTTTTATTTATTTATTTATTTTTTTAAGAGAGAGAGAGAGAGAGAATTTTTTAATATTTATTTTTTAGTATTCGGTGGACCCAACATCTTTGTTTGTATGTGGTGCTAAGGATCGAACCCGGGCTGCACCCATGCCAGGCGAGCGCGCTACCGCTTGAGCCACATCCCCAGCCCCAGGGAATAGTTTTAAAACCTTAAACAGAAAATTGATAATATGCCACCTAAATGTATAGCTTACAAAACATTTTTTAATATTTTCATCAATTTATCCTCAGAAAATACTATATTATGAGTAAGATAATCATCATTACCTTTCCACATTTACATGAGAAAACTGAGCCTGAAAGTTAATAGCGCCAGACTGAAGTTACATAGTTAGCCTAAGTGAGTCAGGATTCAAACCCAGCCCAGTGGTGGCCAGGGTGATTTCCTGTCTTGATTTGCCTGGAATAGTCCCAGTAAATGTCTCATGATCTGGCATATTTATTAATAGCATCCCATTCAGTCTTAAGTGTTCTATTATAAAATCATCTTTGTCAGTTTGGTCTATTTAAGGGGCACATCTACACAAGCCAGTTTCCTCCTAGATATTTCAATTTCTTCCCAATGTTCTTAAAATCATATTTACATTCCTTCAAAGACATATCAGGTAAGATCCTCATGATTTGCCACCTACCAATCCCCTGACCTCATTCCTTACCAAACTACCATTATTCAAAGTTGTTTTTAGTTCCAGAATGTGCCTTGTCCCCACGGCACAGATATACAAAATCTATCTGGAATGGTGTTCTTTCCCTTATCTCCAGTTCTCCTTCCTTTAAGATTTCAGTTAGATATTGTCTCTGAGAAGCCTTCCTGACCACTCTGTTGTCCTTGGAAAACTTGTGTTTCCTCAAAACCCTATGTCTAGTATCATAGCACAATTCTACATTTGATTGGTTGACTGTTTGATGGGACAATAACCCATCTAGTTTCCTCATAAACTGAATACTTGTTGAGTGTGCAGACTAGCAGACTATATTTAATTGGTTTTTCCTTTAAGCACATAATTCAGTAATTCAGTATCTGGCATATATGGGGGGGGGAGAGAAATGAATTGCTCTTTTGAAACCATATGACCTTAGTCAAGTCACTTAAACTTTTTTGTGTTAGTTACCTATTCCAGAAAATGTGATCAGTACACTACCTACCTAAAAAGAAGTGGATAAAGTAAGTGATCTCTTAAAATTTTATTCAGTTCTAAATGTTATAACTCTAAGAGTTTAGAAAATAAGTTAGTAAGGTCATCATTGCTTAAGTGAGAGTGAAGGACTTACATTTATTCAAACACCTGAATAAAAATTATGTAATCATGAAATGGCTCTTTTATGTTTTGCCCATTTTTCTAGATTTCAAGATTACCATTGATTATGTTCAGTAGATATTAAATGACTTCACTCTTCTTCAAAGTTCTTGCTGGCTATGAGATAGTTATTCTTGATTTCAGATTGAAGTTTGAATTCTTGGATACCATGTGAATTAAGAAATGAACAATTTTTAGTAATTTCTTTAGAGAAAAAGAATAATGTACTGCAGAGAGTGGGAGTAAAGGGATATGGCTTGTAGTCTTGGCTGTGTCAAAACATTTACTGTGCTATCTTAAGCAGGTCATTTACTTATCTGGCCTCAGAAACTTAATCTGTGAAATGAGTGCACTGCATTGAACTAAATTATTATTAAAATATTTTAGTTCAGTATGCTCATTTTATGGATTAAGGACCAGATTTCAGGAAGATAATTATGTTAAAAAAAAAAAACTATAGTATGTGGAATAGTTGTCAACCAAAGACACCAGGTCCTAAACACTAGATCCTGTGGGTGTTACTTTAGGAGGTAAAGTTTTAACAAAAAAGATTAAATGAAGGATTTTGAGATGAGGAGATTATTTTACATTATCCAGGTGAATCCCAAATGCCAACGCAAGTATTGTTATTGTAGGAGAGACAGAGGGAGATTAGACATAGGGGGCAAATGGTGATTTGATGAGGATAACAGAGGAAGATTTAAAGATGCAAAGCTGTGGATTTTGAGGATGAAGGAAGGAGTCATGAACCAAAGAATGTGACTGTAGAAGCTGGAACAGGAAAAGAAGGGTTTGTACCTTTGAAACTATAAAGGAGCTTGTCACTGCTGACACTTTAGTGTCACTTGTCACTGCCCAATGAAATTGAAATTGGACTTCTGGGCCCCAGAATTGTAAAAGAATGTATTTGTATTAAGATACCAACTTTGTAGTAATTTGTTAGAAAAGCCATAAGAAACTAATACAGATTTTGAAACACAAAGTGAGGTGCTCCAGTAGCAAATACCTATAAGTATAAAAGTGACTTTGGAATTAGACAATGGGCATATTCTGGAAGAACTGTGAGGCACACCATTAAAAAAAAATCTAGATTTATTCAAACAGATTTCTGGTAATATGTGGCAATTAAAGACATTCTGGAGAGAAATTGAAAGGCAATGAGGGACACAGTAGAGAAAATCTATCCCAGTAGAGAATCTGTATATCCTCATAAAAGAATATTGGTAGAAATATGACTATTAAAAGTACTTCTGGGGAGGATTCAGTAAGAAATGAGGATTGTGTTATTAGAAACTGTAGGACAGGCAATCCTTGTATGATAAGCAAAACTTTGAAGTGGTGAATTTGTATATTTAGCTGAGAAAATTACCAAGGCAACTGTTGAAGGACCAGTCTAGTTGCTTCTGGCTGCTTAAAGTAAAATTCAAGAGAAAGGAAACAAAGTGAAGATTACTAGCTAATAAGCAGAATAGAGACAGTGTCTGATGCTTTGAGAAACTCAACCTATTCAGATTACGAAGGATGCTAAATTAGGAGATGAACTGTTAAGAAAACATACTCCACAGACAAGGCCCAGGAAGTAGCTAGTGCTGAAGAGACAAGACTGACAGAGGGTTTCCTCAGCTATCTCAGCAGAAGCTAGGAATAGACATGAGATCATGTAGAAAAGATCTGTGGAGGATCCTTTCATGGCATGAACCCATGACATACACAGTAGGACCACAAAGTACTGGAGAATGTTATATCAGCAGAAGTTCTGCCAGCTTGGACTAAAGAGTGATGAAGAGAAGGAAAAACGAGGGAAGGCTGATGAAAGTACCCAGCCATAAATAAACACTGTCAGAAAAGAAAAAGAAAAAGAAAAGCAAGGGTCACTGTGAATGCAGAGCCTGGTGCACAGGAAGATCTGTGTGCCCAAACAGACTGAAAATGGGCTCAGAGGCAGGACCCTCAAGTCAAAGAGGTTCATTCCAAGGCCTTGAAACTTAATGGAATTTTCTCTGCTGGATTTTGAAATTGCTTGGGACTAGTGACCTCTTTCTTCTTTACATTTTTCTCTCTTTGGAATGAGAATGTCCCACCTTTGTGTTTTGGGACTTGATAAGGTATTTCCTACTTTTATAGAATCATTGATGGAGAATAATATTCCCCCAGGATGGATCTTGATCAGAGACTATCATCCATACAGGATTTAGATTATTTTTTTTAAGAGAGAGAGAGAGAGAGAGAGAGAGAGAGAGAATTTTAATATTTATTTTTTAGTTTTCAGCGGACACAACATCTTTGTTTGTATGTGGTGCTGAGGATCAAATCCGGGCCACACGCATGCCAGGCGAGCGGGCTACCACTTGAGCCACATCCCCAGCCCCAGGATTAGATTCTTGATCCGAGTAACATCCATACGTAATTTAGATTAGGAGATTATAAATTTTTGAGTTGATGACATTTACATGAATTTTTTTAACTTTATGCTATAATGGGTGAAGACTTTGGGGTATGTTGAAGGATGGGATAAATATCTTGCATATGGAATACATTTAATTTGGGGGAGGGCAATAGACTACAAAAGAGCAAATAATAGTTACCCAAAGGTTCTAATCCCTGGAAACTGTAAAGTTTTACCAGTATGACTAAATTAAAAATCTTGAGATGATATTATCCTGATTACCCATGTGGACCCTAAATGCCACCATAAATGTTCTTAGAAGTGGGAGGCAGGAGAACAGATATACGTACAGATGGAAGAACTGATTTGATGATGGAAGGAGAGATTTGAAGATGCTGCATCGTTGGCTTTGAACAGAGTGGATGGGCCATCAACCAAGGAATGTGGTTCCAGAAGCTGAAAGAGGCAAGAAGTAGATGTGCCCCTGGATAGCTTCAAAAGGGAATCTGTCCCTGACAGCACCTTGCTTTCAGCCCAGTGTAATGGATATTGGAGTTCTGGCCTCCAGACCTGAGAGATAATAAATTTTTGTTGTTTTAAGCCACGACTTTTGTGGTAAATTGTTACAGCAGTCCCAGAAAGTTAACACAGCAAATGATAACAGCTTTGTGTGGAACAAATAAGGATCGTTGACAAAAAAAAAAAAAAAAAAAAAAAAGACCTTAAGGCAGAAAGCACCAAGCAGGGACTCAAATAGATGTAAGTGCTGATACTTTTGATACTTTCCCTACTTCTTAATTAATACTGTAACTACTTTATGTAATATATATATATATATATATATATATATATTAGCAGAGTATGAGGTTCACAATAGGACCTTAAATATAGTTGAATCTAAATGGACAGATAACAAGTTTGAGTGACTCCATGTTTGTAAACCATTGTTTAAAATATATAGTGCATTTGCTCAAATTGCTCTCCTATTAGATAATACAATAAGAAAAATTTGCTTGTTTGGTTCAGTACTTAGCTATACAGGTGAGCTCTTCTCTACTAGGTTATCAATTTAGTCTCTCTGAATTAAAGAGTTTCTCTTGCACTGGTACAAGAGCCCCTCCTGAATGTGGATGCTAACCCCACGGAAACCTTTTCTACTTAATGAGTCCCCTTTATAGTTAACAGTGACAGAAGATCAATTATTTAAAATAATAGATAATGCAATTAAAATGTAATTAATAGTCTGAAGGATGTTTTCAATGTTTAAATACAGTTCATTGAAGCTACTGTGCCTTTGCTCTTTTTAAAATTAATACTTTGTTTTATCTATCCTCTTTTGACTATGCATACAATTCACACAACATTCTGTGTTTAAGCCTTTTTCATCTCAAGGCGTTTTCATAATAGCATAATTTTTCTAAAATTTATTAGCATGTCTGTTTATATCAATTGAATTTTTGAGGCCTGGAGAAAACAGTATGATTCTACAACTAGTATTTCCTTTTTTAAAAAAAGATTTTTTTTTTTTAGTTGTAGATGGACACAATAGCTTTATTTTCTTTTTGTATTTATGTCTATATGGTGCTAAGGATTGAAGCCAGTGCCTCATACATGCTAGGCAAGAACTCTACCTCTGAGCAACAATCCCAGACTTGCTGTTCCCTCTTAACAGAAAATTAGTTTCTCTCACAGCAGTAGGAACTATGAAGTTGTAGACAGGAGATAAACCTTTTGTTATCAAGTCTTTGGGCAATGGGGCTTTTGCCAAGCTGAGGCTGATAGTAGCAGCTGCTAGTTTCGAGTGTTATGGTGTGCACTTTTTTCTTCCTTAACACTCATTGTTGACTGAGTGCTGGGGCTATAGTAATTTGAGAAGAGAGATAATGGTGCTGATATTTGGAAAGGTAGGGGCAATTAGGAATAGGGATCTGGTGCGAGGGAATTGGGTAAGAGACGTGACCCAGGATTACCTCAAGCACAGCATTTTACTTATATTCACTGAGGCCAGGAAGATAGCATTTGAGTCTCCAGGAGGTTTCTGAAACTTTCTTAGTGTCAAAATAGCCACAGAGACAGTTGTGCATTCTTATTTGAAACTCAGCCCTAGTCATTTCTCTTAATAAAGATAAGATTCCTTCTACTCAGCACTTAATAAAGAGATTTGGAGCAGAAGGAGAAGGAGGCCAAATTGGAAATAATTAATATTAATAGGCAATAGTAGATATTTCTCATACTTGAATTTATGACCACATGATCAGAATAAACTGGTATGCTTGGTCAAAATGCAAATTATGCGTCTTATTTCAGCAATGTCTTATGGGATGGGGGGTCAAATAAAGGGTTTGTATAACACAATGTGAACTTTAATTCTGTCCTCTAAAAAACAACTTAAGAAAGCATAATAGTAAGAGTGACATTAAGTGTGGAAATGATGGGAGGAAAGTATAATATGAAAAATTTGACCGAAAAGATTGTATGTACATATTCCATGTTTACACATTTCCCATTTTTTTTTCATGTGTTCTGAAAAAGGAGAAAGTGCCTGTGCTTTCTATTTAAAAAGAAATATTAAAGTAAGTTAAAACATTGCTTAAGCTCTAATGTTCCCTGGTTGGTGAAAGAGATTTTCTGATAAATCTAAGATGAGGTGAGTTTTCAGCTCCCTGTTGTGTCTGAGAGTGTGTTCATATGCGTGTGTGCACGCGCACATGCGCACTCAAGCTGGAAGAGGGAAAGAGAAGACATCCTCATTTCACTGGGGCTATTTTCTCACCATGTCCGAGTGCACCACCCCTGCTATTTATGAGCAAGAGCTGGGAATGCTACAAGCAGATGACAATTGTGTTAACAGATTTTCAGTGTTCTTCCCTACTTCATCTTTTTTTAAGCCACAGGAATTTGTGTATACGTGCCTCTAATCCCAAAAGTGTTAGAGCCACATTAGCCCTGAAAGTGATGATTTGAATTTGGAGCAAAGTTTCCAATTCTGGTAACATGAAGAAGAAATATCAATGAGATTTTATAGCTTCCTTGGGAACCATCATTGGAACTCTAGCAATTCCTTAATTTCTTATCTCTTGTTGGGAAGAATTCTTCTTGGTTTTGAAGAATTCTTTTTTTTTTTTTCACAAATGAAATTGGAAATTATTTGAGTTTCAGTTCCTATACATGACCTTTTTTTTTCTGATGATCAGGACTGAAACTATAGTAAAAACTATGACCATGTCTACCTTGAGTGTTTCATGACTATGCGAATTATAGTCTCACTTCTAATATAAATTACATTTCTTTATACCTACTAAAGACAACTCATCCCAGATTTATATCCCATGTAACTCAAGGAATATCTTCTCTAAAGTCATAGAAGATATGAATATGAAAATGTTAAAGAGTTGACAAAACTGTAACACACTTCTGATGTACCTTATTTTCTTCTATATTTAATTTTTTTCTCTGTACTGAAGGCTCCAAAGTCGTTTAGTAAGCTAATCAGAATGTGTTCAGCTGAACTTAGTAATATATAAACACTGACATTTGCCATAATTTATTAGTCCAAGATCATTATTGTACTAACCAACCTAAAGTAGCATGTTTGGGGTTTTCCTCAAACCTAAAAGACTTCACGGGGTTTTAAAATCATTTGTTATATCCTGCTATGCTATGTCTTATGAGGCACTTGACTAAAAGCATTTTGCCATAATGTTTTGTGTTCCAAAGAAAGCATAAAATTATTTCTCTTTTTAAAGAATCAGAACTGCACAGAAAAATGCCATCCATCAATTGTCATATTGTATGTTGTTTCTCTCTTTGATGACAGTGGTTGTAGAATAAAGACCATGCTACCTTAGAACATCCTAATTCCCCCATGTTCTTACTCATGACTGACACCCTAACTGAACTAACAAACTTTTTAAACATGTTAGTAATAATGATATTTTGTGATGAATTAGAGCTGGGGACCTGAAAGAGAAAAATGAGAAGGTGGAATAACTTGTATTATTAAATTCATTCCTATGTTTTATCAAAATATATGAAGGATTCATAATATTCCTACATTCTTTCAAATTGACTATAAAGAAAATCCTTGCTTCTCTATGTTACTCACGGAAAATGTCCAGGTTTTAATCAACAGTTCAGTTTTAATCAACATGTGGGTTCTTCATATGCCATTGTTATTTTTATCATTCTGATGTCTGTGGCATTCATTTATTAAATTTAAAATTTTTTTTTTTTTAAAATAATTTTTTTAAATTTAAAAAAAATACCTATGAGAATTTCATAGGCAGAATTACGTGACTGCTGAATGCTAGGTGAATTGTCTCAGCAACTGGTAACTTACCTCCTGGTTTTAGATACTTTTTTAGCTCTGGTTTTAGACCTGGACCAAGTAATAACAGCTAATGGTACTGAATGCTAAGTTAGTCCTGTGTACTTTATATATGTACTTATTTCAGCTGCAAATGAACTCACAATTTGAGGGTGTGGATACCAGGTCATCCCAGTTTACAGATGAAAATTTGAGGACACTGACCAAATGACTCTCACTGAAGTCTTACAGTTAATAAGTGGTGGCTGTAGGGTTTGAACCCAGGTAGAGTGACTCTAGCAATAAGTCACTATGCTGTTGCATTCGTCAATAAATCACAATTTGAAATTCTACTATGGTATATCAGATGATCAAATTCTACTGCTGGAGGAAACATGTAGTACTCTTTATTCTCTTGACTAGATTTTGCTTACATAAAGACCAAAATTTATCTCTTTTTGTCATCTATGAATTCTTACTTGCATCTACAAAATTTTGACTCCTGACCATTTTTGTCTCAATACTCATGATAGCTAAATAATAAATGGATTGGAAAGATATATGTATTTTTCCAGAAATAAAATTTGTCATAATGTTTTGTGTTCCAAAGAAAGCATAAAATTATTTCTCTTACTTGCTTTTTCAAAAAATGATGATCTGGAAATGTTTTTAAAATAGTTTTATAGTAAGAATTAATTTTTCTATCAGTTCTTTCAGTTTTAAATCTCTTTTGTCATTTATTTAATATTGAAGTTTTTCTTACCTATTCACACATGAGGAAAAATATTTATTTTGTTGTCTTGCACTTTGAGAAATAGTTGTCTTGATGCCAAACTGCCCGAAGACATGTTATTTCACTAAGAAAGAAAAATTTTAAGAGGAGTTTATTTAGGATTTCTGATATTTCCCCTTTTTATTTAATTTCCCCATAGTTCCCAAGTTTAAGACTTGAGGTATTCTATTTATTAATGAAAACTTATTCATATCAAATGCCCATATCTACATGTAGCCATTTCAAAGTCCAATGAATAACTTAAAAAGTATCAGAACACTGGATCAAATAAAAGATTTATCTCTGCATCTTAGCAAATGCCTTTCCTAATGAATTTCAACCAAAGTAACCTAAAATCAGCTTTTGGCATAGTTCATGCTAATGGTAAGATTTGCTTTTTGCTTTTGAAGGTGAATTGATATTCACAAATCATACGTCACAAGCCACTAAAAGTGTCAGAATCCCACAGCAGGCCCTTGGTGGCTTGTTAATCTCTCCTGTTTAAAGGAAACAGACTAATTCACTTAAATATAATGAAAGCCATGCCTGCTCAAGCCCAGTCCCTAAAAGATCTTCCCTCCATGCAAGTCCTGCCTTCTTTCTTCACCTCCTTCTCTCCTGGATCTGTCAATTAAACATGAAACTAAGAAGCAATGATGTCTCCATGTCTGAGTCATTTCAGATATCACCTATGTGAAAACATAGAATTCTTTTTTTCTGACATTAAAAATACATACAAAGGGATCTCCTTGTCCACCTTTACCATTGTTCTCAACAAAGTGTAAAGATAAACCAGGATGTTGAATGCAGGGGCCAGATGTATATATAACCTCTTGCCCTCATTATTCTAATTGGCTTCCATTAGAGGGTGAAAGAGAAAATAAAATAACACAAACTAGGAATTAATGGATACAGAGGTGAGAGACTAAACTTTCAATACTGGATTGGCTAAAATCTGAGACTATTATAAGCATAATAATAGAAGAACAGTTTTAGAGGATTAAATGAAAGAAGACTGATAAAATACTAATAGAAGATACAGAAATATTTTATCATGATACTTAGTGCTCCCAGATTGTCCAACTGTGCTCTATTGTGTCCAGGTTGTGTTATTTTTAACACTTCTCATATTTACATTTATTTTTGTACTCTGAAGGAAGAGCCAAATGTTCTTTCTTATTGCTCAGATATGCACAATCACACTTGTAGCTAATTATGTCTGTAGCTATTTCTCCACTTTCCAACCTTGTGTATTTTCCCCTTTTAGTAGCATTAACTACTTGTGATTCTCTAGGCTGAAAAGAACAGTAATATGTAGTTATGTTAAATCTTCTTCTCAAGTTCCTTGGTATGATAAGGGAAGGAACCTGGAACTGGAATTAAAACAGATTATTACTTTCAACATACATCTTCATCAAAGCTTACAGTCATAATAGTGAAAATCTGGAGTTAGGATATTTAGGAGAGAAAAACAATTTTCATTGCAAGCATACTGTACATGTTAGTCATGGCTCAGAATGGAGAAGGAATTTTATGGAGCAAGAAGGGGGAGGTGCAAGAAGAAGGTTTTGAGTTTCTTTCCAAATGTATTTTTAAAAAAGCATTACAGAATCAGGATTTATGAAGAAAGAAACAATAACAAAAAAGAAAGCTATTTTTTTTTCAGCAAATTAGTTGAGAATGGATTTGACCACCAGGAATGAAGCATGAAGAGACCAAAAGGAGACAATTGATTAAAGAGCTCCTGAATGTGGCAATGTCTGGAATCCCACAAGACAACCTGCCAAAGCCTGTTGACAGCTAATCTTGGGGAATAAAGTCAGTGGAGGTCTTAAGTATGGAAGGAGCTTTCAGAGGTCATTTAGGTCACTTCGATCCTTCTGCAAATCACACTCAGTCATTTTAAACATCTCCCAACCACACTGAGAACTGACATTAATCGTAACTGGAGAATCTAAAGTATACTAAAATATCTGCATCAATATATATACATATGCATATATATACATAATACATATGCAAAATTTTGTCTTCATATCTCTTCGTTGAGTATGAGAAATAATTGGGCCTTAGTAACCTAATTAAAATCTTTACATTCTCTATATAAAACTATCTGCAGAGATTGAATTATCAGGTTTCTACCTTGGTTTCCTTTAACCACAAGAATTCATATTGTGACTTAATTCATTCAGATAATTTATTTAGTTTTACAAGAAAGATACTTTTACACATATGATTTTATTTGTTTTTCCTACTAGCTCTAGATAGTAATATCTTCATAAATATGTGAGAAACACATATGGCATTTAAATTAAAATTCTCTCCCTCTGATTTCTAACTAATAATCTTGCAACTACAATATTATATTTGTCTTAGAATAAGGTTTGTTAGCTCTACTGACATTTCAAACCAGATTATTATTTATTTTAGGAGTCTTCCCTGCATATTATAGAAGGCTTAGCAACATTCTTGATCTGTACCCATTGGATGCCAGCAACCCTACCCTACTGTTGTGACTACCAAAACTTTTCATTTTGATAGACAGTAGGCTGAGAGACTGACAACCTGCTCATATCTGGAGAATAATAGTATTTGATTACTCTTAAACATCAGTAAATTTCCTAGATATGAATGTGTATCTTTCTATAAATATATATAGTATGGCAGTTGTTAATTTTTTTATAATAACCATGCCTGTCCAATCACAGAATATACAATCTAGTAGTTTCTCTTTATTCTTCTAAGGACTTTGATTACTCATCAAAAAGTAACTTTTCACCTTTTCTTTAAAAAGTCATAGTAAACAATGCATTTTTTTTCTTAAAATATTAAATAGCAAGGAAAAAATATAACTCAGGTGATTTTTGAGAGGTCTTGGTCACCTAAGCTTTGGTTTACAGCCAGAGTCTGAGCCCTGATGTTTTCTTTCTTTCTTTCTTTCTTTCTTTCTTTCTTTCTTTCTTTCTTTTTTTGTTACAGTGCACACTGAAGTTCTGAGTTTGTGAACTACATAATGAATTATACAATGTCCATCAAATATTTTGAAAGTTATTCATGTTTACTACAGTTGAAAATTTGTTGTCTCATTACCATATTGTCCAGGTCTATTTTAATTGTGTTCCTAGGGATGTGTAAGAGAGCTGCAGACACATAAACTATGAAGGAAAGGTGACCAATAAAATTTCTAGTGAAAAAAAAAATTATGGGATTTCATAGGCCAAAAACATATCAAAATTATTAGTGATTTCAAATGGATATGAAGTCATTGACAACTCACCTTCTAACTAAAAACTAAATATCCTAAGAAGTCAAACCAGCACTGTTTACAGATAATCTTATACTGAGATGATTTTAAAAAGCCACTTGAAGATTTCTACATCTGACAAACATATTCAGCAAACTAGCAGACTATGAATTCAACAAGCAAAAATAAACAGCTTTTCTAAATGCTGATGATGAATCCACTGAAAAAGAAATCAGGAAAACAATTCCATTTATAATAGCTTAAAAAACAAACAGGAATAAATCTCACCAAAAAAGTGAAAGACCCCCAACAACAAAAATTACAAAACACTGAAAAAAGAAATAGAAAACAACATAGACACTAGAGGATGGAAAGACCTCCCATGTTCAAGGACAGGCAGAATCATTGTCTAAAAGGCCACGTTACCAAAATGATTGATAGATTCAATACAATACCCATAAAAATGCCATTACATTCTTCACACATCTAGAAAAAACAGAATAGTCAAAGTAAACTTAAGGCCAAAACTAAACAAAACAAACAAAATACAAAGCAACAACAATTAAAAAAAAAAAAAAAACATCAATGCTGGAGGCATTTCCTATGCTTGATTTTGCTTTTTGGTACTGGGATTGAACTCAGGGGCACTCAACCACAGAATTACCTTCCCAGTCCTTTTTTGTATTTTATTTTAGAGACAGGTTCTCGCTAAGTTGTTTAGGGCCTTGCTAAGTTATTGAGGCTGGCTTTGAACTCCTGATCCTCATGACTCAGCCTCCCAGGCCACTGGGATTACAGCTGTGCACCAGCATGATTCCAAATTATATTGCAGAAACAAAGCAACCAAACCAAACATGGTACTGGCATTAGAAAAGACACATAGACCAATGGAATATGAGGATATGGAGACAAACCCACTCAGATACAGTCATCTGATCCTTGAAAAAAGTGCCAAAAAGGGACTGGGGTTGTGGCTCAGTGGTAGAGTGCTTACCTTGCATGTGTGAGGCACTGGGTTTGATTCTCAGCACGATAGATAGATAGATAGATAGATAGATAGATAGATAGATAAAGGTCTGTCAATACCTAATAAAATATTTTTTTTCAATGCCAAAAAGATATGTTGGACAAAAGATAGCCTTTTTAACAAATGGTGCTGGGGAAACTGGTTTTACAAGTAGGAAAATGAGATCAGAGGCATATCTCTCACCAGGTACAAAAGTCAATGAAAAATGGAGTAAAGGCCTAGGAATTAGACCAGAGACTTTTTAAGTTTTAGAAGAAACCACGGGGGAAACACTCCAACATACAGGCATAGGCAACAACTTATTCAACAGGACTCCTAAAGTTCAGAAAATAATACCAAGAATTAATAATGGGAAGGCATCAAATGAAAAAGCTTCTGCATAGCAATGAAAAAAAAAATTAAGGGGTTGAAGAGAGAGTCTACATAATGGGGGAAAATCTTTGTCAGTTACTCTTCTAGCAGAGGATTAATATCTAGAATATATGAACAAACACAAAAAATCAACACCAAAAATCAAATATACCAATTAATAAATGGACAAATGAACTAAACAGATATTCCTCAGAAGAAGTACAAATGATCAACAAATATATGCAAAAATGTGCAACATCCTTAGCAGTTGGGGAAGTGCAAATCAAAACTATGCTGAGATTTCATCTCACTCCAATTAGAATAGCAACTTCAAGAATAAAAATAATAAAGAAGTTGAGGATGGGGGATGGAAAAGAACTCTTCTGCAATGTTGATGTGATTGTAAATTAGTGCAACCACTATGGAAATTAGTGTGGATGTTCCCCCAAAAGACTAGGAATAAAATTACAGTATGACCCAGCTATTCCACTCCCTGATATATATGAAAGAATTGTATTTATATAATATGAATTTATATGAAAGAATTAAAGCCACCATACTATAGTGATGCATGCACACCTATGTTTTTAGCAGCACAATTCACATTAATAAAGTTATGAAACCAACCTAGGTGTCTGCTTACCTATTTTCTTTTGTCCCCAAGCAGTGGAGATTGAACCCAGGGCTTCACACAAATCATACCAGTACTCTACCACTGAGCTATATATCCTCATCCCTCCTAGGTGTCAATCAACAGATGAACACCTAAAAAAATGTATTATATATACACAACAGAGTTTTATTTAGCCACAAAGAAGAACAAAATTTTGTCATTTTCAGGAAAATGGATGAAACTGGAGAACATCATGTTAAGCAAAATAAGCCAGACTCAGAAAGTCAAGGGTCAAATGTCTTCTCATATGTAAAAGAAAGAGAATAAAAGGGGAAAATTAAAAATAATCTCATGTAAATAGAGAAGAGAGCAGTAAGGTTAAAGAAGGGGAATAGGGAGAGGGAGATAGGGAAGGCAAAAAGAGGTCTGGGGAATGAAACTGACCAAATTATGTTATGTGCATGTACAAATAAGTTAGAATGAATCCCAGTATTATGTATAATTATTCACTGATAAAAATAAAAATAAATAAATATCTTAGGGACACAGAACAAATACCAGGTTGCTAAATACTACTTTCTTTATATTCTTTATATTGTTAAACTTTCAGTAAAGAAAGATGTTATTCCTGACCTTATTGAAAAATCACATCAAAAGGGGATGAATCCTTCATTCTTTTTTCACTGTTCAACAAATGTATCATTTTTGGCTTTTTTGAGTATATAAGATAATCCATATGAAATCTCAAACTCCTTGAAACTGGCTTGTTCCAAAAGTTCTTATAGAATATTTAGAACAGTGAAACTTTATTTGAAATTTCTTTAGATCTTCCAGTCTATATGTTTAGAATCGCTATTGATTTCAAGAGTGTCCAATGGCTACTTGAGTGCAGTGGTGCCTGCTTGTAGACTCAACTACTCTGGAGGCTGAGGGAGAATTCCAAATTCAAGGCTCCTGGACAACATAGCAAGACTCTGTCTAAAAAATGAATGAATGAATAAATAAATAAATAAATAAATAAATAAAAAGAGCTGGGGATGTAGCTCAATGGTAGAACATCCCTGGGTTTGATCCCCAGTGCCGCCCCCCCACACACACACATACACAGAGACATAGGCTAATTGTTGAACCTCACTGTAGAATTGTATTTGCTTATGAAAATTGCCATTTCATTAGTTCTATTTATGTAAGTTAAAAATTCCCATTTTCTTAGGACTAAATTTCCAGGTGACATTCACAATTAGCTATTAGAAAAGAGTTATGTTAGAGATTCACCAATTGCTGTAATGCCAGTCTTCACTTAAAGAACCATTATGTTTTGTATTACAAGTTGAAAACTGTATTAGTGGTGCATTAAATGATGGAAATAGATCTGAGGTAAATAAGACAAAACTTTAAAAAAATGATAGAATTTTTAGGTCAACTATATTTATCTATAGTTTTTCCCAAAAATAAACTCCAGGAAAATTCATATTGTCATGAATTCGAAAAATTACAAGACACACTCATTCAAAAGTACATTCGTTATTCAACAAATATTTATTGAGCACTTACTACCCTCAAGGCCCTGTGAAATGTTTTGGGGACAATTACATTAGCAATTTCTGTCTTCAGTTTGCTGCTCACAACCTAGAACCAGGGAAAAACACATGAACATATAATCATATTGTACAATAAATACCTGAATAACAGGAAGATAGAAGGACAAAAAAAGAGTGAAAAGTGAACCTTGACCTAGGTCTGAATGTTTAAGGTGAGAACAAGCAAGAGAGACACAATGTCAACTCAAGCTTCTCCAAGGAGTAATTCTAGGAGATAAAGGATGTGTATAGAATATCTTTAATACATTAGAGACGTGAGTATAGGAAGAATCACACACATAAGGCAGATAGGAGTAACAATTTGTCATGTCTAGTGAAGCAGAAGAAACCTTGCATAGTATTTATTCTGCAACAGACAGTATCCCCTGATACTGTGTGATCTCTCTACATGAGATAATCTGACAAAATGCATGTAAGTTCTCTGCTGAGAATCACATTAGCATTGTCAAACACGAGGAAATGTAATAGACACTGTATGTCATAAGCTAGGTTTCAGGAGCTTTCCATATGTCCTGGTCAGTCTATAAAAATAATAAGGAGCAGGTGCTGAGATTCCCATTATTTAGGAGAATTGAAGGGTAACATCTGATTTGACAAGAACTTTAAATAGCAGAGCCATGATGCCAAGCCAAGTCTATTTGAATCTAATCATTACGGAATATTTTCTGCTTCTATATGTTTTTATCATCTTTGGTAAGGCTTTTTTAGAGAGTATAGTTTTTTCAAAGGACCTTCAGGAATGGAAGTAGAAGGCATAAATGCATGGGATTTGCTTGCATAAAATAAATGCAAATCACCCTTCTGGTAAAGAGAGCAATTGAGAGAATGGTAGATGATATCTTTGTATATGTATAGTGTATTTGAGAGACATTGTGCAAATACAGACAAAAGAAAAAGAAAGAATGGTATTCGGGCACTCTAAAAATGGAGAATATAAAACTGCTGAGCAGACAATCCAAAATCAGTGAAAAATTTCAAGCCAATTTACAGACAATATCAAATGCAGATTTATTAAGTGCAATGTAATAATGAGTTTATAAGGCACAACGAATCTGTAGAAGCCCAATGTTTCCAAGTCTTGCCAGACTATGCAAGACACACTTCTCTCGCCTCCCTGGCTCAGCTCCTAAACAGAACCATTATCTGGAGTGATAATTCCAAATGCTCTGACCCCTTCCAAATTCTTATTTGATGTTCAGTCATCTGGAGTGGAACTCGTACTCCCCATTGACTTTTCAGAGTGATGCACCAAACTTTGCTCATCTAATTAACACTGTGGGTCATCCCTATGCACCCAGTAGTTCTTAGAGACTGGACTGTCAGAGTCTCAAATCTGTGACATTGCCCCTGGAAAGGAGACAGATGGATGTACCCCTTGAGTGGCCTTCAAATGCCTCAGCATTAAAATAGAAGGCTCTCATGAGTGTCTGAAAAATTTCAGCTGTTATTTCTGCAACTTAATTTTTTTTAACTCAGAAAGCAATAAACTAGAAGCTAAGAAGACCCAGGAAGCCTCTGTGCAGCAGCAGAAGCTATGTTTAGCTGAACTAGCAAACCCTCTGATTGTCACCATTCCAGTCAAGATTTCAACACTGAAGAAGAATCTTGACACAGCATTGCTTCTGCAAGGCAACTCCTTCCATTAAATTTTTTTTATTATTACTTGTGGATATACAGATTACCTTTTAACATAGATATTTCTGGGCACTTTGATTTGTGTTCTATATTGAGTCAAGTGGGTAACTAGGAGAACATTCATCAGAAATGTTAGGAGTCGAAGTTAGGAAAATTAGGGAATTCACCCATGTTTTCAGCAGTAGCAGTTCTCCTTAGAAGATCCAAATTCTGAAATACTATTAAGACAGAATATTTTATAGTCATTGTGCCACTGTTCTTTCACAGTCATTTGACTGATGGTTGGGTTGCTAAAGGTGTCTTGTTTTTTCCTTGGTAATGATGACATTAATTATCATAAGGCATTACAAATAACTTTTAGGTATTAGGTGAAGACACAGAAGACTTCAGCCCTCATACTTATGAGTCTTACAATCTAATTTAGGGCCAAAGAAGGTAGAATAATAAGTATGTATAAAACTTTCTCATTGTTGAGTGCAAATGGAATAACCTATAAAATCAATACAGAAGCAGGTCTGAAGAAGCCATCAAGATAGACACTCAAGAGATGCTTTTTAAAGAAATACGTAGTCTATAAGAGACACTGCATGGAATTCAGAGTGGTAGCCTTGGTCTAAATTAGAAATATGACCTGTGTTCAGAGATCAAGGGCCAGATGCATATGGCTAAGTGAATGGTTGCTCCATGGAAAGGAATATTAGATATTAGCAGGGAAACTCAATGGATTAACCAAAAGCCATCAGAAGATCTCAAATGCAGACTAAGTAGGAAAGTTCAGTTAACATATTAAATGTCTTACCCTTTAAAACCACTTTTCTTGATGGAGTGTACTTTGAACAATTTAGTGATAGCTCTAGATCTTTAATCTTTAAAGATTGTTCTGATGTGATCAAGATGTTATTTTATAGTGACATTATGAATTCTCCAAGTGAATCTTGGCAAAGACCATCCCGTGAGGTCATGATATGTCCTTATGAAGCAAAGTATTGAAGGAACACTGGTCAAAGCAAATTCATTTTACATTGTTTAGGACTTAAGGACTGAGGTGATTAAAGTACAACTCTTAGGACTCATAAAAGATTATAGGTATTCCACAAAGGTGATTCAGTCAAGAAAAATGACATTATCTAAACAATCACAGTGCTAAAACTAGATTGCATTTTCAAATTATGTCACAGTCAAATTATACCATTATTACATACCCAGCACAAGCCATATGAGGGGCAAATGAATCCAAACCATTAGAGAGTATCTGCTATAATCAAATGATTTGCATGTGCTGCTATAAGTCCCTACCATAAGCCCTTGAAGAAAGTGTCATCATCACCTTTTACAATTAGTAAAAATTATGATTTTAAGACACTAAGTCAATTTACTGAGGTTATTCAACTAATAAATTTAAGACTTCAGTCTGGTTTCTTCACCTTCAATTTACTCTTTAGAATCTTCAAGACTGTCCCAGAAAGATTTATCTAATCCAGACTTGTATTCTCCCAGGTAATGTGGATGTTTTTGTGTTGCACTGATTTCCTTAAAGAGCTGCACAATGAAAAAGCTAGGTGGAACAATTAAAGATTGTGTTCCCTATGAGATCCAAAACACCATTTCAATATCTTTGAATACTCGTCTGATTTTTCAATGCCATCCATCCAGTGTGGGTCAAGGGAAATTTTTCTTAAAAAAAAATCTCTTGTGCAAAAACATTCAAGTTCAGAGCATAGCTAATAGCTGGAAGAAGAATCTTGAGACTTCATCAGCATACTAAGTACTCTACAAGGTGCTACAGATGATTCAAAAGAAATGCAAGAGAATGGTGCCCTGGCATTATGGGACTCAGATTCTTGTAAGAAGGCTCTTGGTGGGGAATAAGATTGCACATAATGAACTGCAAAAAGGCTTGATCCTTGGTGTACACTGAGTTTTGAGCATATGCACAATGTATCTCATAGAGAACAAATGCACCACAAAAGCAGAATTGTTCTTGGAGTCCATTATTCTGAGATTTTTGGTTCGGGAGGTAAATCCTAATAATTACACAATTTCCATTTTTTCTTGACTTTTAAAATAGATATGTCAATTTAAGATATAATGTACTGACTTTTAATGTTGTCATGGGTAGAGCATGTACCATTAAAACTGATGTGTGGAGATAATACAGACCACATGGTTTCTTACTGTCTATATGTCTGGCTTTAATCACAAATTCTTCATGAAATGTTGCAATCCTGGGGTAAGCTAGCTGTTAGATTCTTCTGGGGTATGGGCTGGGCTATGCATTATAGGTGATGCATTATGAGGCTACTGAAGTTAATTATGTCTGAAAGTTTCCAGCCCAATCCACATCAGTTGACACTCTGTGCATACTATATAAACAGTCTGGAGGGAGACCTTTATTAGCAGAGCAAGAAAACAGCTAGCTGTCTGTCCTATAATGTTCTTTTGTTTTTTCTGAGCTTCTGAATCAAATAGCACTTCTGTTTTATTTAAAATATAGCTAATCAAATATGTGCTTATAAAGCCACATAATTAAGAGGATCAAAATCTTGAATAATAAATTATCTATACCTAGGAATTTTTCATATTTTAAGATTATGTGCTCTAGGATAGCCACCCTTTGCACCCCAGGAAAAGCATGACAGTATTAACACAAAATTTCCAAGTACAGGGTGTAACACTCCAAGCCACCCTGACCTGCAGAAGTTTTATAAGGAAATTAGCCAATGAGCATAGGTTAAAGATCTCCCCCCTTGATTATGTGTCTAATACTCAACTTCTGCCCAGTAGAACTTTCCCCATTCTCAATGAACCATAATCTTCTTATCTGTAACATTCTTTCTGTTCTTAAACACAGAAAAGGTTGGAAACCACTAGGGGCCAATAGTCTAAGCTGACCTGGAAATGCATTTTTCCTTCATCAAAGCCTCCTGATTTGATGTCACTAGCCTCTGGAGTATACAAGCTCTATTCTTGCTCATAGGAACTCTGATTCATGATCATATAATCTGGTCTATTAACTGACTTAGTACCCCAAAAAGGGAGGCGATATAGCATAACAATTGAGAACAAGGACACTGGATCTGATGCTTAGTTAGAATCCAAGTTTCAGCCCTTAGGAGGTATGTGACCTTGGGCAAGTTACTGAACCTGTAGTGCCTGTCACCTTCTGATAAAATGAAAATACTAATAATACTCTACTTAGGGCAATTACAATAGTTAAATGATAAATATCACCAGGTAGCATGGCAGAAATAGATGAACTCTAGACAGGGCAGAGGGGTTGGAGGGGAAAGAGGGCACATGGGGTTAGAAATGATGGTGGAACATGATGATCATTATTATCCAAAGTACATGTATGAAGACACGAATTGGTGTGAATATACTTTGTATACAACCAGAGATATAAAAAGTGTGCTCTATATGTGTAATAAGAATTGTAATGCATTCTGCTGTCGTATATAAATAAAAAATGGAAAAAAAAAGGAAAGAAAAAAAATTCCAAATAGGAATTCTTGATTCTTTCCATTTTTTATGATAGCAAGTTCATGGTTCTTCATTTATAAATAGAACAACTTTTATATCTGTGAACTAATGAGGAAAACACATACACACACAATGACAAGATGATGTTTTGCCCTGTCCCAGTACTAGCAAGCTGTGACTTTGTACAATTGTCTGAACTTTTTTAGGTTCTAGTTGTAAAATGAGGAGGTTGAAGATCACTTGTGTGGCTCCTTTCAGATCTAATATCCAGTTACTCCAGCTTTAGGGTTTTGTAGTTGCTAAGCCAAAATAACTCAGCATGTTTCCAAATTGCATTAGAATGTGTTTTTCTGTAAAGTTTTAGGAAATTATAGGTAGTGTCAGTGATCTCAAAGGTATCTCTTACTGCGTGTACATATATTTTCTTTGTAACAATATTTTTTCTATATTTTTGGCAGTTAAAGCAGGAAGAAGTGAAACACTAGAATTTTTTTTTTTTTTTATTTTGAGCAAAGAATATTGGGAAGGAAAGGGATGTAAGGTCACTCGGTTAGTCTGAAGTGTGTAATTCTCTTCTCTCTCACCTCGTCTTGCTTCTGCAGAATGGCAGTTGGGTAACACTGCATCAGTCTGATAAGGCTTTCCTGCCCTTCCTAACAACTAAAACCATCCTAGACACCTTTTCATGGACACTCCCTCCATTAAAGCTTCAGAGAACTTTAGAGCTGCTTTTTAAAAATAGCAGATAAATTAATGACTTTCTCAAGTAGTACTTTTCACTAGAAAAGTCTGACTTGAGAAAAACAGTTGATAATGCCACATAAGATTCTTATACTAAATAAAGGCATGGAGTCTTTCTGCCCCCAGAAACATGCTCAGAAAAGAGCCCTGGAACATTGATATTAGGAAAGGAACAGTCACAATCTCCATTGCATTTGGCTGCCAGTAAAGAGCTCATTTTGTTTACATTATTACTCTCCAAAGAAGACAAGATGAGATTGTCATTATCCAAATGTTGTCCAGGGTTTTCCAAGTCAGTTCCTGAGCTAAAGTAAGAGATTGCCAAAAAGCATGTTTACAACATTGGATGCATTGTGTAATAAAGTGTTAGGTAGATCAGCTAATAAAATTACTTATTTTAAACTTAAATCTAAGTTGAATTTGGGTTTAATTCACTTCCCCAACAGGGACAAAGATAATTGATTTTCTGATAAACTGAAACATATCCAACTTTTTGTTGATAATAGAGGGTAAGATTCTTTATCTAGATTTTGCCCATGGGAACCACTCCCTTTCAGTGGGAGAAGTTGGCTAATCTCAACTGAATTGCTAATGGTCATCTAATTTATGTTGATTCCCAAATTTGTTAAAATGCAGTTGGCAAAGAATGCTTTTTATTGTCCCTGTTGACTAACTAATAGACTGCAAGCCAGAATGAAGTTAGTGAAAGTTTAGGAATGAAGCTGAAATTAAATCCTGAGATTTTCATCATTCATTTCCTAGGGGAAATTTTAACAACTTTACCTCCCTCCCTTTCCTGACACTGAGAGTTGTGTGATCAGCATTCTCTTGTTAAAGAATTAGTGGATCAAGCCTCTTGGGAAAGGCAGTGATATGCTTCGAATATTTGGCCCAAAATACCACTTAAGATAATTTATCTCAATCTATTCTACTTACAAAATGCATAATAGGAAAATTGAATCATGAAATTTTAAATAGAAAATGTACACTGCTTTCAAAATAGTCATGCAAAATTATATATTAAAAATTTCCATGCTTTGTTATACTTTATTGACATCCTTTTGGTCTGTTGAAAGTAGGGCAGAGGGGCTGGAGCTGTAGCTCAGCAGTAAAGCACTTGCCTCGCATGTGTGAAGCACTAGGTTCGATCCTCAGCACTATATAAAAATAAATAAAGATATTGTGTGTCCAATTACAATTTTTAAAAAATTTTAAAAATATGGAGCATTACATTGTCTTTGTTTCTGTGATAACTTATGTATACCAACACCTAATCTTCCTTTGTTTTGCGCTCAGGAGTCTAAGATGCTTTTTTTATTCTCTGCTTTATTAATAAATTGTATCATTTACATATAGAATGTAAATATACAGAAGGATATTACGCATTCAGAGTCCTCCTGGAGCTTTCTATCTTTCTGTTATTTCCATGACAGAACCTTGAAAGTCATTTTTTTTTTCAATCTTTTATCCATGTTCACAGTGAAGAAGACATTATCCCATTCAGAACTCTAGTACACTTTAACTTGACATACTCCCTTCAGAAGGTCATTTTTTAACATAGTTTTAGTTGTAGATGGACATAATACCTTTATTTTATTTATTTATTTTTATGTGGTGCTGAGGATCTAACCTAGTGCCTTACATGTGCTAGGAAAGCACTCTGCCACTGAGTCAAAACCCCAGCCCCAGAAGGTCAATTTTAATATGAGATTGGGGCCACATACATCAGAATGATTTTGTAAGATGAGACTTTATACATTCTAAACAGTCCAGAAGATAATGGCCAAGCTAGATGAATCAATTTTCATCTTTCTTACCTCATTTTTCTAAGTATAAGTGAATGTTCTTGTAAGTTCTAGTTCCCTTTTTGCCATTTAAACCATAATTATGCACTGTATGAACACATACTTTAGAGAGGGGTTCATGCAGCATATGAAAGTCAGAGCTTTTTTAAGATCTGAATTTACATCAACACTGCCCAGCCAGATAGAAAGTCTAATGAATGGAAGGGGAACTGGTATTGCAATGGTAGTGAATTATGAAAGCTAATTAAACCAAAATCCCACCAAAGCCGCATCTGGGAGTGAGGTTTTAAGGAGCAAGCAGGAATGTGCACTAATTATCGGATTGTTAATATGTTACATGTGTTTTGGAGAGGAGATAGTGTGACTCAGGACCGGCAGTAGCTGAATCAGTAGCCCTGGGTTTTATCCATCACAGATTTAGTATTAAAACTCCAGCTGCATTATAACTTTTCTAACAGAACAAATCCCCACACATGACCTGCTGCTACAACCCAAAACACCCCTTTTAGATATTTCAACATGTATATGACCACCAGTGTCTATTTAGATGCTTTCTGAGCAGGATGTAAAGTTTACAATGAATGAAATTGGGGGCTCTCATGGTCTTTATTTCAAATGCAGTTAAATTTCAGAATAAATTGACTGACTTTAAAAAAGCAAATGTCCCTTTAGTATGAGATCATTAGAGTCACATAATATATAACATAAAATATCATTTAATTTAAAATATATTAATGATATAAGAAATAATTTATATTAAGATAAAATATTAAATGTAAGATGTAAGTGGTAATATATATTTATAATAAATCTAATATAGTGTAGATAATTATATTTAATGATTTAGAAAGCACTTTTAATTAAAACATTTTCTTTTAATAAATTTGACAAATAACACTAACTACAATATTAAGGTATCATATATGCTAGACATAATCACTTCAGTAAGAACTGAGGATGTGGCATTTAACATGCCATCCAGCTTCTTAAAGAATTTTGCTTAACTAGTTGAGTTTATGGAATCCAGTATGTTCTTTGCTAACTAATCCATTTCTCCATATTATCTTTAAAAGGGGAACTTTCTAACATGTAAAAATAAGGGGGACTCAACATATTTTAATTCACTGCTAAATTGAGAAATATCTCCAGATTTTCAGCTAATTATTCACCGTCCTGCTCTGAGATTTGCATCCTCTTCTATACTTATCTGTAGTTCTGTTGCTACCAATATGAAACCAGAATGGGCAGAGGGAATCCTCATATTAATTATGAAGTAATTAAGTGCATATTTTTATAACTCCAATTTTATTTTAGAAATGGAAGCATGAACTTGTTAGGTAAAGCAGGCATCTTCTTTCATGCATTTTACAGGGAAAATGAGCATTTTTATGCATAATAAGTTATTGAGTTTTCTGTCCCTGTTGATGACTTGGTAGACAATTCACTTAATCTTAAAGCTAATAGAAAGAGATTGTTCAGTCTCTCTGCCAATTTCTTTACTTTGCATCTTCTTTTGCTGAAGAAAAATTTTGTAGATACCTTCCAATTTAACTAACAGCATCTTTCAGTTTAGAAGATACAGGAGAAGGTCTCAGTGTGATATTTGGGAAGTATTCTCAGGATTTATTTTACTTTACAAATATTTTGACCTGATAAAGGATTTGAGGCAATTTAAAATATAAATGCAAATGCAAAACAACACCATTAAAATGCAGGAATGAGAATAGAAGTTAAATAATAAGGGTTTATTTGCAATAGTTTGGAAACAATAGTAGAGATTGCTTTTAAGCATAACTATCAATGGATTATAAATTAAATCACTGCTTTCTGTGAGGAAATAGACACAATAATGCTTTATTATAGCTGATTGGTATCTTTTGAATGAGATAAAAAGAAGTTCATATCAGGGATTATCATTTTTCCCCCAAAGAATAAGAGTACTTTAGTGTTAAAATAATTCATATTTTAATGTGAGATAAACTGAATTAGCTTACTTTTATTTATTTGCCACTTCCAGATTAAGCAATTGGACCTGAAAAGATTAATTTTGAATGTTTTTTAAATTCTTGGGCATGTGTGGTAAAGAAGATAAAATACTTTTTCTTGGGCCTTTTTACTAAACTACCTAATGATAATAATAAAAACAAGTTTTCTCAACTTGCATACTCTCAACTTAAAAATTACTAAAATCATATTCTTTAAAAATAAACCTGCAGTGCTCTATAATGCATAGAACAAAATCAACAATGAGCCATAGTAATTATTTTTTCTGATACCAGGGATTGAACCCAGGGTCACTTAACCACTGTAGTACTCCCCCAGCCCTTTTTACATTTTATTTTGAGACAGGGTCTTGCTAAGTTGTTTAGGGCCTCGCTAAACTGCTGAGGCTAGCTTTGAACTTTCAATTCTCTTGCCTCAGCCTCCTGAGTCCTGGGATTACAAGTATATACCACAGCACCCAGCAAATACCATAGAAATTTGATGAGCTCTTTGCTAAAGTCAGATAGTGATTTTATTTTTCATTAAGTAAATCATGCATGGATAAAACTATTTCCTTTATAAAAATTCTTTGGGATATTTTAAGTTGTATACATTTTAAAAATTATATACATAAATAATATATTACACAAAACTTAAGAACGTATATATAAAATATGTATATATGCCTATATTTTTATGTGTCACATATGTATAGGTTAATATACAAACATACAATTTTTCGATTTATAATAGCATTGCATGCTTATTGTTAAAAATATATACAGTAAAATAGTATTAAAATTATAGTTACTCATAATCTTACCACCTACAGATACTTTGGTGAGTTTCCTTCCTTCATTTCTCTATATCTACGATTATATAATTATAAATGACAAGGATACTCTGAGGGGGCCTCACACCATATATAGAACATTTCATCTTTGTTATACTTGTATTTTTCTCGTGTCACTTTTTCATGTCATTAGAAATACTCATATGTGTTGGCTTAAGACTTGCAATATTCTAACTCATAGTAATATCATAGCTTAACCATTTATGTATATCATATAAATTTAGGATATATACATATTAATAGTTAAAATACAACAACTTTGTTAGTTTAATATTCATATATTAGTTTTTCTGATAAGCAAATGAGATTTAGATTTTCCACAGAAAAACTTGGAGTTGAACCCAGTTCTGTGTGATTCCAAAGACTTGTCTTTTTTTTTTTTTGTATATTTTTTCCAAAGACTAACCACTCAACTTCACTGTCTTCAAATGCTTTTCAAGAACTTTTTAGGTTAAAAAAAATTCAGATTTTAAAGTGACACCTTTTGTAGTTTTTTTTTCCCTAAAGATATTTAACCACAGTAAAATTAGAATTCTAAACTATTTTCAAACCAACTATGAATCAAAGTATTATACATATCTAGATTGAGTCTACCTTCTTTCAAAATAGAATGAATTCCAGCAGGAAATAAAATGACTCCAACAAAGGCAATGAAATAAATATTCAGCTTTTGGAAATGCCAATATGTATGACACATACATATGCTATATATATATATCAACATTTCTGGTATACTTAAAGAGGAAATGCTTTCCCTGTTTCTTAGGGATGAATTACCATCATTAAAAAAGCTGAAAGGCCATAAAGACCTTAATTTGTAAAGTGATAATGAAAAGGATGAGATAGGTAAATTGCTCTGCATGTGAACTTAATAGAGATCTGGCTCCTGAATGAAGTAGCAAGATAGGAGAGCAGGTTCAGGAAATGAAAGAGGAAGTGAAACAAAATAGGAGACAAAAGGCGATGGAGACAAGTGGGAAGTGAGAAATTAGTTGATAGTAGAAAGTGGAAGAGGAGCAGGGAATGTGATGGAAGTATTATGGAAAGTAAGCACATATTTTATTTAATCTTAAATTACTTGCATTGGCATAACCTCTATACCCTCCCTAATTGTAAATATTAAGCAAAGTCTATTTCATACATAAATGTCATCAGTAAGTCTGGGGAGGCGAAGAATATGGCAGCAAAGAATCTCAGCTTCTCAATATAGCTAGCAAAGAGCACAAAACATTAAAAAGTCACGAAAAGTTCAAAGGCAATTTTAGTGGACACATAAAATAGAACATTCGGGGTAAGCAAGAATTTAGAGGCAACTATGAGTAGTGACACATGTCTATAATGGACTCGGGAGGCTGAAACAGGAAGATTGCAAGTTTGAGGCCAATCTCAGCAATCTAGCAAAGCCCTAAGCAATTTAAGGAGACTTTGTCTCAAAATAAGAAATAAAAAAGACTGGGGCTGGGGATGTGGCTCAAGCGGTAGCGCGCTTACCTGGCATGCGTGAGGCCCGGGTTCGATCCTTAGCACCACATATAAACAAAGATGTGTCCACTGAAAACTAAAAAATAAATATTAAAATAATTCTCTAAAAAAAAAGTTTAAAAAAAAAGTCTGTGGGAGTGGCTCAGTGCTTAAGTGCCCCTGAGTTAAATCCACAGTAGAGAAAAAAAGAAGAATTTAGAGCCAGAAATGATAAGGAGAAGCATAAAACATAAATCACCACTGCCCAGCATCCTCCCCATGTAGGGTGGCCAGATTTTTATCAGTTGAGACCCCTCCTTTTAGAAATGTTTCAAATCCATTAAACTCTTAATAGAACTTCCAGTGAAATATGAATTTCAGATAAACAACAAATGAGTTTTAATCTAGATTTGTTCAAAATATTATATGGAATATGTATATTCTCAGAATAAAAAGGGTAGGCATTGTTTATCTGAAATCCAAATTTAACTGGGCATTTTGCATTTTTATTTGCTAAGTCTGGGCAACCTGATCCCAAGAACTCCTGTAGATAATGGGAAGGATAACAGGTCCCACCTTATCTGGAATAGAGGTGATAGAGACTTGCACTGAAACTTCTTCACAGCTGACTGAAACTTCTTCGAAGCTAAGAGTGTCTAGTGAGCACAAATATGCATAATTAGTGTCAGAATGATTATAAAATTCAGATCCCAATCTAATTAAGTGCCCTTTCTTCTGTCCCTATTTCCATTTATGGCAAGACTGTTCCATTAGTAAGTTTTATTAGTATTAACTTCATTTAAAACTTAAAGAATAGTTTATTCTATATTGCCAGTGTTTTCATAAAAGAAAATCACATTTTTAATAACTCATCAATGGTCTACCTTTAAATGTACAACTTCTCAGAATAGTTGAGACAGTTCTGTAAAGAAATGTTGCCTTAATGCCTATTCACCAGCTCATATATAGTAAACTAGAAGGCAATAGAATCCTTGAAGCTTCTGTTAATCATCCTCATATTTGTCAAATGTTTTCACTGAAGCAGATTCTATTTACATTTTATACCAAATTATGACTATCTTAGGAAAAATAACATATTGGAGAATGGTTATATAGAAGATTCCTATATTTATCTTCTACATTAAATAAAAATATACCATGGTTCCATCATAAAGGAAAGTGTACTATCAAGACATTAAAAAATCTTGTTCTATGTTTTCCTGTAGAAATGATAAAAATTTGAGCCAGAGTCACTAGGTCCCAACCACCAGTGCAACAGACTTCTGCTGTAAGGGCAAGAGTAGAGCTTAATCAGCAAGTATGGATTTACACTTACTATGTGCTGCAGGTACTATGTGCTGCAGGTAGACATTTTGCTCTGTGCCTTGGTTACAAAGGAGGGCATCAAGTATGATTTATTCATGTGGCAATCAATTTATAGCCACGGTATAAACAGTATGTGTGCGTGCGTGGACACACATACCCTCAGAGTGATCCTTCTTAGCAAAAGCAGTAAGATTTGCCAGGAAATGACCATCATATAAACCAATACTTTAAGTTTTTAAAGGACGAATGAGGTGTATGAGATACAAAAGGGAAGTATTATTCCCACCATCCCAAGCAATCGAATACGTGTGCAACTCATAATGATCACTTTTATAGTGACCATTCTATTAATCTCTCTTCTCTATGGTGTAAGGTCCATGAGGCAGGCTGTCTCTGTCTGTTTATTTCTAACTCACTACCTAGATAAGTAGATAACTCTATAAAAATCTGCAGAAAAAAAAAGTGGACACATGAAAAAAAAAATGGATGAATCTATCCCCCTGCTTCTGGCTAAGTCAGGCTTGTGTCCTCAGCTCTAGATCATTCTAATAGCATCCTCCCTAGGCTTCCTGGAAATACTCCTGCCTCACTCAAATCTCCCTTTCATGTCACTGTCAAAGTGTTCATTCTGAATTGCACATGTATCCAGTTGCTTCGGATGGTGTGAACAATACCTCCCTTTTATATTTTGCACCACCCCCATTCATCTTATAAAAGCCTAAAGGATTGCTTAATGTGATGGTTCTTTCCTGGGAAATCCTACTGCTTTTGCTAAGGAAGATTACTTTGAGTGTGTGTGTGTGTGTGTGTGTGTGTGTGTGTTTGCATGCCACAGGATGGAGCTACTCTAAAACATACTGTTTATTAGTCAGGAGACTTTTTACATTGAGACCTAAATTATGTGATAGATTAAGCCATAACAGAATCAGGAAAGTAGGCTCAGGCAGAGTACCTAGTTACAAATAATAAAACCAATGTGCTAAAGCAGCCGAAAGACCAGCTGGCTAGAAAATATTGTATGGAAAAAGAAGTTTAAAAAGTAATTGTGTTCCTGAAAGCTTTGCTTGGGAGTCTGACATCTAATGTAACTTAACTGGCACCCACTGGGTGCCAAAAATCATTTTGACAACTTTGGGGGCAAGAGATAGTAGAAGAGAAAAATGGAAATATTATGCAGATGAGAAATACTGTGGAGAAGTAATAGCATCAAGACAAAGATTGAAGGTAGAATCAATAAGTCTTCATATTTGACTGTAAATAGGGGTAGGAGATACAAAGGCAAAAGAAGGAGAACAAGTGGATGGTATTGCTTTGTATTGAGACAAAGAAACCTGTGGGACAAGCAACAGATTTGAGAGTGCAAATAGGTAGCTAATTTGAGGTAGCTAATAAGTAGTTAGAGTTTAGGGAAGAGGTCATGGCTGGAGACATACACCCAGGCATCAGCAATATATGTTTGGAATGTAAACTCATGCAATGGAGGTCCCTGTGGAACCAGCATAGAACATTTGGGCCTGAGTCCAAAGTCAGTCCAGTATTTCCACATTGAGTACAGCAAGGGAAGAAGGAAGAAAAAGGATTTAGAAGGTGTGCCAAAGGAATAGGAGAAAAGTCAAGAAAGTGTGATATCTCAGAAGACAGTAGAGAAAACTGTTTCCAGAAGTATGGAAGGTCAGCTACATCAAGTGCCCCTGAAAGGAGAAATAAGATGAGAAAAGCACAATGGAATTTAGGAGCTTGGGAAAAGTTGGTTCCTGATGAAAGGCAAGTAGAAATCTAATTTTATTGAGCTGAGGAAGTTATGAAATGTGAGACAATGGAAACTTCACATATAGAAAAGTTTATGCTTTTCTAACAGAGGGAGCACAGAATAAAAATAGAGAGAAACTGGGTGAAAAACTTGCAGTCAAAGAAAGGTTATATTTAACATGAGAAATACCCCAAAATGTTGCAGAGAATGAGCACACATATGGACAGATATTGATGATGGAAATAATCGTTCATGTGCATAAAAATGAAGTTCAGTAGTCATGGGAAATTTTAGGGTGTTAATATTCCTGTAGAAGATCAATAAAAGTATGACTGAAATGTGATATTCTTTTGGGAAATACTGCTTTAATTTTATTTACTTTACTTACATTTTTCTCAGTTCAAATGAAATCTTCCCATTTTCTCATTCATTGTTTTGCAATGAAACAAAAAATATACTGTTAGTAATGCCCAATATAAGACTATTTTTAAATTTTTTTGCAGACTCACACATGGAATTCTATTTGCATCATAATAAAGAGCTGATGTGGATGGTTTAAAATAAATTTTATTGTTTATTATTAAAAATATCCACAAGGATGTGAAAAATAGTGTACACACACTAGATATGGTGATTCAAGTTATAAGGTGGAATGTGACTATCAATTGTGATAACTGAATCTTTTACACAGCCAAGGCCACAGACTGATGGCACGTATATGATAGAAAAAGAAAGGAGCCTATGAGTAATTACCTATATTATATGCTGTCTATGTGAGGAAAATTACTAGGAATATACAAGTGATTTTTATCCAAATTCAGAGAGTTATTTTTCAAATGAAATCCTTTGAAAGTCCAAAAACTTCCTTTCCTTTACTGACCCTGAGAAACCACTGACCCAGTACATACCATAAAATCAGAACAATGCTGAAACTTACTGTTATTATTAGCAAATGTTCCACAGAAAATCATCTTGAAAGAAAACTTGTATTCTCAACCCTAAGTATTAAAAACACAAAATATTTGTCCCTAGAAACAGAAGTAGGTCAGGGAGTTGTTTTTTTTTTTTTTTTTAAAAAAAAAAAAGAGAAAGAAAAGAAAAAAATGGAGGAGAAAAAAATTCAACAAAACCTCTATCTTGGTAAAAAGAAAAAATATATTTAACTTTTGCCCAAATAATAGCTCAGCTCAAAGCTGACATGTTTACTGTTTCTTTTAAATTTAGAAAACAAAAATCATTCATGAAATCTTGTCACCAACTTTCAAATGATATCTCTTATTAGTTTACAACAACCTAGTGACACATACAATTGCTCCTATTTGATTTGTCTATGATGCTCATAAAGATCAAATTTTCAGCATGGACTGAAAAATAAGTTTACTAAATTCCATTTGGGTTTTAAATTTCCAAATATTGATGGTATAAAGGGATTATTAAAGATACATGCCTAGTTTTTAAAAATTATTATAGAAAAGAAAATATTGCCTTCCTAGCTCTTCCTAGAAGAGGAATGAGGGATGTTTCTGTTTATCTGTATCAGTGCTGAGCAACCGTAGTAGCTCCCTAGCAGGAGTTAAAATAATGGATCTGAAATCACTTCCAAGTTGATTCCCTTAAAATAAGATGGCATGCAATGTGGACATTATAGGGTTTTCAATGTTCTTCTTCAAAGAATAAGTTAAAATAACTCACTGACTTGAAGACTCTGATGAGTTTTATGTCTTTGTTTTCTAATAATGGGATATCGAAATTATCTACCTATCCGTCCATCCATCTATCCAGGTATCTATTACCTATATACCTGAATATGTAAAATAATGAAACATATGAATTGATTGTTCATTGCATTCTATAAATCAGATCCATGATTTTTTCTTCATTGGCAGATTTTATCTTTGATTGACACTTCTGTTTTTCCTTTTAAGTATAGTGAATAACTGATTCTCTTCTCTTTCTGAATTTACCCAAGTTGGTAGATTCTAAATACTACAAAGAAGACTCTGTATTAAAAACAAAGAAACAAAAAAGCTCTTCTGATGGAGCCTAAATTCTCAAAAGTCATTTTCTTTCAGAATCCCACGACTGGTAATGTTCTTCAGTTTTAAAGTGAAAGCTAGGAGCTATTCCTGGGCTATTAATCATTGATGCCAGCATTGATGGAATAATGAAAAGTAATATTGTTATTTTGACAAAAGGCCATGTCTGAGCCATTGTGATAAAGAAACACTGAGCTTTGTCTTGGAATTAACACATATTATTTCAATACCTGCATATACCAGGTTCTTAAACTTTCATACTTTTATCAGGTCTTATAATATTTCAACATTAGGTCAGTGCTATGTGCTTTTAAAAGAGATAATGGGGAGCTAAAATGTCGGCAGCTTATGGATGCAATGATAGATTTCAAAGGTTTTTATGATTTCCACTCAAGTTTATAATTCTTGAGCAATTCTTTAGAAGACTGGGAAAGAAGCCATCCCAAGGAGCATTATCCCTGTTTTTTGGGCTACTTTAATTTCACCTTCCAAATAGTGTCATTGTAAATTTCTGCTTTTGCCCACCACTCTCTATTTGGGTCTTCTTGGATGCTGTCACTTTTATATATTTCTTCCCTCTTTAGTGTCATCCCCTCTTACCTGTCCAAAGTGGTAGATGTATGTGAAGTGGAAAATTTAAAATTTAGTGGCTACTCATTAAATGGCAGTAGTGGCATTTTGTGGATGGGGAAAAGGTATGTCCACATAAAAAAAAACTTCCTCCCCCCGAGTTTCCCATAAAGCTTGGTTTCCTACCATTTTCTGTTTCACTAACCAAATAGTGGAGAAAGGAATTGAAAATTAAGGGAAATGGGCAAGGCTCTATCTCATTTGAAAGAAGTGGAGGAGAATGAAGACCCAAGTGAGAGATGAGTGTTGATAGGAACAAGAAAAGAATGGGAGCAGATGGCCTGACTGACTGCTGGTTCTTTGAGATAATAAGGATCCTGAAAGGGTGGAAGAATTTAGCCAGGAGTGGCAAGGTAAGGAGCTGAAGAGCAAAGAGCAGGAAGCATGACATTACAGCCAGGGGTCAAATGGCCAGAGGAAACCTTTAAGATAAGAAGACAGCATTCAAAGAATCTCAAAGTGAAAAAAGAAGTGGAAATTGCTCAGCATGGGTCCAACAGGTTACTATTTCACATGCATAGTGTTGATAGGAGGTTATCACTGCATTTTAGACAATTTGCAAATACACAACAAGAAAATTGCTTTGGCATAACACAACAAAGTCTGTTCATATAAAGAAAGATAATGTGCCTAATTGAGTGCCTTATTCTTAATTTTAATTTGTGCCTTATTTTCTGTTTTCCTTAACTGCAAATATTTTTAGTATACTGAAAGAACAATGCCATCACTTGTACATTTTAATGATAAAAACAAGTTATAAAGCACATAATAATATTTTTTGAATGGTGGATTAGGCTCACTTGTATTAGTAAGTGTTAAACTTACTTGTATTAAGAATTCTGAAACATTTTAACTGTTCTGGCCATCTCTTTATAAAACATAAGATGTGAAAACTTCAAATAAAAATAATTCAAATTTAAAAGTTCTTTGTGCTTGGATTTTAATCTCTCTGGAGACAGATTAGATATTTTGGATACTTTTATATAACACCTTCTTCAGATCACGTTCATTGTACACTTTGGTCACTTTTAGAAAGAAAGTAAAAAAGAGCTTTTTAAAATTGGACTTAGTTGCTCCTAAATAAAAAGGAAATTAGATCGTTGATTCGGCTTTACATTAACTCCAATGCACACTCTGAGTGATATTCTCAACATGCTTCAAATTCACTAATAAGTAGCTGGTTAAATAGTCTAAATCTAGATACAACTTGCCCTTCTACACTAATTATCTATATTCTCTTCCATTCCTTGCTGACTAACGACAAAATATCTCTATCTTTTGTCTTTTTTGTCTTTGATACTTGTAACAGAACTATTAATGGCAAACAGATAATGAAAATTAATAGAATAACTCAGCTGTTAGAGCAGTTGACAAATAAAGTCATAGAGAAATTTTCCATTGTAATTTTAAGATGTGGGGAGGCTTTTGTTACAGTTTAGCCTCTTCATAATAATTGTTTCTTTGAACCTGTGCTGCAATGAGGGAAGACAAGGGAAGAGCTTTGCTGATCTCTGAAACATCAAAGCCTTGGGAAGCTGAGCAGGCTGGACAGATGCTTTTGTCAACCTGAATGGTAGCCATGCCACATCTTTCAATGTAGATAGGGCATTTATCTCCTCTAAATGGCAGAGAGGAGCTCTGGTCACTACAGGGACTCTGAACCAGGATGTCTACACAGAGCTTCATAATTTCTACTTTTTTTTAATCCCTTGACTTTGATCATAAGTCATCTTTTCTAAAAGTCAACTTTACACTCTGAAAAAAGAAGTTCTCAATACTGGTTATAGAAAATACAAAAGAATATAAAGAAAATAAAAATCACCAATAATGCCATCCCTCAGAGTCAGTCATGGTTATTTTAAATTATCTTCTTCCTTTCTAATATACAAGAACTGTGTATGATAAGTTATAGGTTGAATTACAGCTTTTATAGAATCGTGGTCATTTATCATCATCATGTTTAAAGCTTACATTAGTGGAAAGTCCTCAAACCACTGATGTTGTTTCTAACATTTTTTTTGTGTGTGTGTGTGATCATTAGTAGGAATAGAATAACCAGGTATTTTGAGAACCATACAGTAGAATAATAAATTCCTTAAGTAATACATTTAGTTGGAGATATGGATTGTTTTCAATTTATCATTACCACACATAATAATTTCAGTATACTTTTTATTACAATGATCTGTTTGTTGGGAATCTCTGACCATTTTATGTCCTAATAGTGTTTGGCACATAGAAAAACTCTTGATTTAGAATGACTTGTACTGAAGCAACCTAAAGATCTATTGAAGTTTTTAGTAGATTATTTTTGTAACTTTAATTAAATAATTCAATCATCCAAAGGTAATGATAATTTGGTCTCTCTCTCTCTCTCTCTCTCTCTCTCTCTTTTTAATTCTTAGTCTCTTTAAGTTTTGTTTAAGTTTGCAGTGAATGGACCTGAACTTATTGGTTAATGTTGAGTGTTAGTTGTGTCAAGGGGTGTAGTTTACTTAATTCTAAATTTTATTTTTAATTCTCAAGATAAATCTCACTTGTTCATAATGGCATTTATGTACTACACTGTTGAATTCAATTGATTAGTATTTTATGTAGGGTTCAATAATCTCTTTCTGTTTTCTTTATCATATTTCAGTATCAGAGCAGAGTTATATGACTTTTTGCAAAATAAATGGAAGTCACTAGTGTAGTATGGACTCACTAGTTCTAGGAAATAACACTCACAAGCAAGACCATTAGACACTAGAGAATTTGAAGAACTTGATAATTTGTTCTACAATAGTAGTAGTAGAGATGATAATATCTATCTTATTTAAGATAGTCCTCTTTCTCAGTTTGATTTAGGTGGAAAAATGTAGGATATAAGAAAATTTGAGACACACATTTGATCATTTTTCTAGTTTACCACTCTGACTTGCCACCTCTACTTCAATTAGTAAGAACTTAGGGTTTTTTTTCATATATATCACTTATTCTCTTTAAACTTCACTTCAGATTGAATGTAACTCAGATGAAAATTTTCAAACTTCTAAAATATACAAAATGAAGAGATAAATAATATTATTATTATTTTTACTATATAACTATTATCATTGTTGTAACTGCTTTGAAGGCATCATCTCATTTAGTTCGAATTATAGGTCTAAATTCTATTATTATGTCATATTACAGATAAAAAAATTGGTTTAGCAAGATTAAATAATTCACCCAAGGTCACAAAGATAATATGTTTAGCTAGAATTTTTACTCAAGTAGTCTGAAATTTCCAAAGCCCTAATTCATAAGCATTATTTTATGTAGTTTCCCTCTCCATTATATTACTTGTTAGAAAAATATTTCTGTGAAAATGTCCTCCCTCACCCTCTCTAGAGGAAGAAGAGAAGAAAGGTTTGGGGAAATTAAGTGATACAACTGCAAAAAAAAAAAAAAAAAAATGAAGAGAATTGGAAAGTCAGTAAAAAGATGTGTGAATACCTCTTAGTAAATGATCATTGTTTTGAATGTTCTTTATTATATTATCATAATACAAATAGGGGGATAAGTTCTAATAATCAATGATTAGGAAAATACAAGCTATCCAGATTTATAACTTATTCTCTTGCCATTACCCATCATTCTTTCATGTTGAGGTTAAACTCCAAGCCTGGCAGTTATGTGGAAAAGATTAAATTAAACCAAATGCGAGATTATATCTTTAATAAAATCCTGAACACTAGTAGGATGAAATGTTGAAATGAGAATGATTAAAAGAGAGGAAGAGAAAAGTTCCTCCGTCATATAGGAATTTCTCAAATTCTCAGTCATGATTTTCCTAGCCACTTATGACCCATTTCTAAATATGATAAAGAAAACAAAAAGAAAATTGCCTTTTGCCCCATGTGACCTTTCATCTCTGAAAAGAAAAAATTCTTGCTCTCCAATGAAGGGCTAGAATAAGGAACCAGACTTAAGGCACAGATGAGAGTATCAGGTTCAGATCTCCTGAGACTCCTCCACTTTCCTATAGTCTCCCTTGGGTTTATTTCTTACCAGCATCTTTATATTCCAGCTGGCTGAATAACAGCAGTCACTAGCTCTCCTGTTCATCCAGCTTTACCAGCTCAGGTAGTAGCTACTCTGCAACAGTACAATTTTTCTAAAACTAGTGGAAAGAGCAGAAGGTTGGAATTAAGAAAAACTAAATTTGAACTTCAGCTGGGTTAACTACCTTTTGAATAAAGCTAGGTGATCTATTTAACCCTTGGCCATCCATTGTGTCTAATCCAAATTACTGATAATCTTTCATGTGACCTCTAAAAGCACTTCTTCTAGCCTGGCACAATGGTGCATGCCTATAAATCGCAGTGACCTGGAAAGCTGAGGTAGGAAGATCACAAATGTGAGGCCAATCTCAAACTTATTTATTTATTTAAGCAAACTGGAAACTGGACTTCAAGAGATATTTGCATAAGATGCCTCAGAATATTTCAGAAAAAAACTTGGTATATTTTTTTTTAAAAAAAAAAAGGCTAGAAGAAGTAGTATTTTCAAATGAATGTTTTAGAGTATACGGGTAATATGATATAGTGGGAGAGGATGGAAAGTCTAAAATTATGGACATAATAAAAAGGCACTATATCCTCATATGAAAGAGGGGGGGATATGAATTTGGAGTATCACAAAGTTTCAGGAAACTAAGTTCTTCCTAGAAGCAGAAAATTGGGATAATATATTCAGAAAAGTATTTACCATTATTGTGAGGAAGTAGTAGTGCTCTTCCTACTTGTAGCAGAAAAAGATAAAAATTTCCTTTTGCCTCATGTGACCTTTCATGTCTGAAAAGAAAGAGAGTAAGGCTCAGAAATGTCAGTGGAGGAGAATGGAACTCCAATGAAGGGCTAGAATAAGGAATCAGACTTAAGGCACAGTTGAGAGTATCAGGTTCAGATCTCCTGGGTCTCCTCCACTTTCCTATAGCTGTATCCACCTCCTATGGAACAGGAATGAAGAGATGCTGAGGTACAGAAACACAGCATTTATTATTCAAACTGGTGGCCTTCATCATCTCCTTTCATTGCACTAAAAGGGCTACTGTTGAGAATATGGAAATAAAATTGCACAGAGGGAAAGGATGCCCTTTATAATTAACAGAAGAACAGTTTGAAAATCAACAGTATCCAACATGATCTAGTGAGGGCCAAGAGGTTTGATGTCATACATCAAGTCATGGCCCGGGGTGCTTAGCATAGGATTAAGTGCTTAGAGAGGCCCCATAAAGGAAAGCTATTAGTAATCTCCTAAAATTTTTGCTACCATTTAATGTAGTTACATATTAATTTTTCTCTGTTCCCCTCTGTCACTTGAGCTCACTTCAAAATACCACTGTTGAGTTCCTTGTTTCCATCTGTACCCTCAGTGTCTTGTACAGTGCTTTGAACACACTATTTTGTTACTAAAGCCATTCTGTGTCTGGAAAGAAATTCCACCATGCAAGAATTCACTGCATCTGGCTACGTATACTCATTATTCTATCAGCACAGCTAACTTCTGTAATAAATTATAGAAAAATGATGAATATTTTCTGTCTAGACTGATTTTATTATGTTATTACACAATTATAGAATTGTAGAATCCCAATTTTGGTTCAGCTAGTACTAAATTTTCTTGAGAGGTCTATTTTTAATAACAGTTTGCTAAAATACAATTGTAAAATATAAGAGGGACTCAACATGAGTCCTAATGCATAGCCTGTCATCTTGATCCTAGACTTAGACACTTTCTAAAGATTGGCAATAATCAAGCACAATGTAGTTTTGCCACGTAAGCCCTTCAGTCCAATGGATTTAATTTCTCCTTCTCCTCCCCGCCATCCCCCTTCTCTTTTTTTCCTCCTGCCCTTCTCCATATTCTTTTTTCTGCTTCTCCTTCTCCTATGTTCCCTTCTTCCTTTTTCCTCTTTATTATCTGTTAACTAGAAACTGATTTCATATCACATGCTGAATATGGTTCCTTCCTTAAACCAATTATGTATCTAAGAAAATTAGTTAATTAAATTCATGCACCTCAAAGTGTGTCCTAGGACTCATGGCACTGTGATCTCCTAGGAGCAAATGCAGACCTCACTGTTGGGTGTTGTGTGTCTCTCCTTTGAGAAGGAGTATTTTAACCAGTCTCTGGGTAGTCTAGGGAAGATATGGTTTCAACCACTAGAGGGCAGTAGGATATATGTACCACAGGGCATTACTTTTATTTCCTCATTATGATTAAAAGTGCTTGTAAGAATCACCCACAATTGCCAAAGAGATAGTATGCTTAGTTTCTTTAAAAGAAACTAAGCATACTATCTTAGGTATCTTAGATTAGGCTAGGTCATATAGAGAAATTCAACCCGAGATTAATGAAATAGGCAGTTCCATGGCACTAACGTAGTATAAAATCAGGTGTCAAATCCCAAATTGTAATTTTGGCTTTTGTTCCTAGATCACAGAATTGTAAAAGCTAAGAAAGGCCTTGATAATCACCTCTGTGGCAGCATCCCTGTTTTACAAATGAGAAAGGAAACTCTGATAGGTTAACTAGCTTTTCCCAAATCAGTTTATGGTTTGCCAAGCTAAAGTTGGAACGATTATCAATAGAGTCCCTACCAAAAGGAAAAAGAGATGTTAACAAAATGCCAACACCTCTTTGTATTATTCCATTGGCAAATAAGGTTCATAATTATGCTTATATATCTCATGGGCTTAACACTACTAATTGTTTTATTTTTTTCTGAGATGATAGGAATATAGAGAAGATGCTATAGGTTTTGGGGGGGTTATTGTTTTGTTTTGCTTTTTTCTTCTCCAAGTTATTTATATTCAGCAGCACTACCATCAGAACACAGCTTGGATGTCTCCATGTTAGAACCAAACGTATCCACATGTAAATAATATAATCAACCAATCACACAGCATTGAGGAACCACAGTATGGCACAGACTCACATTCCTTGTGGCATGATGCTAGCATGATTTCTGCTCTCAGTGGAGTGGGGTTATGTGTGTTAGAATAGCTTGGCTGATAACTGCTTTTGATTTTCAATTCCACATGTCTTTTGCATGCAAAATGGGATGAACAACATTGTGTCAGACCCAAGGAGACAAAAGGTGTTGAAAACTAAGCTGGTGAATCCTCACTCATCTAAGAAACTGGCAAGGCTTTACAGAGAAAGGAATCTAATTGCACATACAACACCCTCAGTACAACTTACTCAATGTGTCTTCAAAGTGACCTTTTAAAGAATGTTTTAAATGTCAATGCTTTTTTAGAAAACATTGAGTCAAACATGGAAATTGCTTGAGAAACAATTTCTGAATCTCCAATTACAGGCACAAAGGGTCACATTTCCAATTTCCTCTTCCTCTTTCTCTTATTTATCAATGCAACTATTTCATAAAAACTAAAAATCACATAAAATTTATGGGCATTTTGATGTTGATAGTTATTTGGCAAGCAATTTTTACAAGTCTAAATTGTTGAGCAAAACTTCAGAATGAAAAATGTAATGAAGCAAAGTCTTGGTGGAGTTATTCCAGCAACAGAGGAACCCCTTGAATATGTGCATAAAACTGTGAAGGACCACCCACTCCAGCTTAATTTCTACCCTGGCAAAGGATGAAGACTTGTCAGAAATGTAAATTTAGCTCCTAGATAAATCTTTCAGTGATCAAACCATAGGAAAACATTTCCCATTTACCTGTCTATCCTTTTACATTACCTCTAGTGGGTTAACAAATTTTAAGCAATTGTCATAATATGACCAGGAATCGCTGTTTATAATGTGTTTCCCACCCAGCTCTCTAATTATCAAGAACAGGAATGCAAAACCTATTCACTAAAATTGAGTTCGGGTCTGAAGGAAACATCCTAGTAAGCTCTTTTTATTTATTTATTTATTTTATTTGAAATTAAATAGTCAAAAATCTTACAAAACTATGATGATATCTGATCAGTTTTGTTAGTAATACCTTATTTATAATTTGCACAATTCAAATTGTGATTTTGGTATTTTCCTAAGCAACAGAACAAAGTTTATACTACTTATATAGGATATGTAGTTTTTCTACCATAATAACAGTGTATTAACCATAAAAAACAGTAGCACTTAATATTCTTAATTTTTAGCATTCATAAAAATACCTATGCAGATATTTTAGGAGAATACTACCATTTAGACCCACTCTATCTATTTCATCTGAGAATATCTTCTCTTATCTGTTTTATAATGAAGGAATGTCTCTCAATCAATGCTAGTAATATTAGTGGTACACTCATGTTTATATTCCAAATGTGCTTTTAATTTTCTGAAGCAGAGACAAATTTCTGCTGATATCTTAATGCTTTATGGTAGTTAATGCCAAGAGACTTGGACCTGATTTTAAACTGAATATTTCCCAGATGTGTGGTAGTGTGAAAGGTGGAACAGCTAACAAAAACCAACTTCCTATCCATGTTAGACCTACTTAGGTGAATTTTAAGTAAGAATTAATTAGACACTGAGACCTTATGGGCGATCAACTTCACAGCTCCCAGAGATGAAAGCTGGAGGCTTGCTCAGTTGTAACATAAGCCATATGTTGAGAAAGAGAAGTATTCATGGCCACTGTCTCCTTGCACCTTGTTTATAATGCTCCTTTAAACTGTCTTTCTTTTGAAAATACAATATTTGGGGAAATGTGGAAAAGTTATTTAATAAACAAATAATTTTTAGTTTTTGAACAAGTATTGGATAAATTTGGAAGTAGAAAAAATACATCCAAAGTATGTGAATCATGTGGATGGGTTCATAAATACAAAAGGACAGTTTAAGATTGACAAGAGCAAAGCACCATCAGGATGGCTTATCCTGAACCAGCTTTGTGTTGGCACATTTCCTGGGGCCAGTAAGATTTCATGTCTCCAGGGGGAGCCAAGATTTCTAATACAAAAAGGGAATTTTGGTGCAAATTCACAGTTGTTTGCCTAGGTTCAGTAGAGCATAAGGAGGAATTGGAACAAGGTCTTGCCAATTATCTTGAGGTTGGCGGGATTCTGCCACCTGAAACAGCTGTTTTGTGTTGGAGATTAGATGGTAATTTTGACTCAATTACTAAAAGACCTGAGTCATAAATTTTAAAGCAAATGTTTCTGATTTGGGTGCATGCTCATTTTGTGATATTTTTCATTTAAATTATCACACAAATATGTGCGCTGGTTTAAGTTGGAGGTGTTGATGAAACAGAAGACAATGATGCTATGTTAAAAGGCTGTGCTCATATTATGTCAATTAATTAGATAAGGGCTTCAACAAACAGAGTGAAAATTTAACTTAGTGAAGCCAAAAGTAATCAGTGAGTTGTACCTGTTTACTAAGAGCAAAGTCTACATCCATAATCCTTTAAATACATCAACAAATTATTCTAGATATGAATCTACTTGAAATAACTTTCCTTATATGGTCTTCTTTGGACTTTTACAAGTATTTTATGATTTAGATAGACTGTTGGTAAAAGTCGAGATCTCATAGATGACATTACAATAAGGGTCAAGTTATTACAGCAAGGATGAAGATCTTATAAAAGATATTACAGTGAGGGTTAAAGGAAATGAACAGAATCTGTCTGACAAAGAGTCTTATAAAGAAAGTAAATGATTGTATATTTTTCTGCTTGTAGCAAATTTGCCAGCAAAATTCACTACCAAAAGAGTTTGTGTGTCAATATTTTGCTTCAATTGCAAAGTCAAAAATATCTCTGACTTTCCAATGTTATTTCCTTATATAGTAGTTAGCTAGAAATGGCAATTGAAAAAGCAAGACTATCAGATTCCAGAGCATAATACACTTCTCACTTCACGTGTATGCCAGTATTTTTGGAGGGGTTAAATGAAGGTGAAAGAAAAAAAAAACATAAAAAACGTTTTCAAGAACAGTCCTTGCACAGTGTAGTGTGCATATCCTTGAAGCCTGTGAGTGAGAAGGCATCTAAGGAAAAGACTCTGAAGCTCTCAGAAATCAAACTTGTGTAACTGGACAAGACATGTGGCAAAAACTTGAACAATTAGATCACAGAGCCCAGGACCGCAAGACTAATTAATTATTAGTGGCTGTCTTTGTGAATTGGCAAGTTGGAGAAACAATAAGAGGAGCCGATGACGAGGAAGGGTATGAATAGTTGTGCTTTTTCTAGTAGTCTTTAAGTCTTAACTTAAAGAGAAGGCTTTGTCATCCTCTTCAGAGCTGAAGTGTTGAATGACTGACAAGGCAAAGAGGGATGAGAAGGTTTGTTGACCAGAGGAAGAAAGATAGGATCTCCACCATGTCAGAAAGCTGTTAAAAACTCAAGATGAAAACACTCATCTGGGTTTTAGAGACAACAATCAATTGTTTATATTTGATATTTGTAGCAAATCTCTGTCTTCACTTCCTTGACCCAGTTTGCATGGCAAAGACCTGCAGGGTGAGAACCGAGATGTTGGATTTTGTAGTTGAATTAAAAAAAAAATCTTTTTGAAAAGGTGCTTTTCATTCGCCCTTGTTTAAGGAAAGGGAACAAAATTATCCTTGGCTTTTATTGTGGTTTAAGAAAGTGAATTTAATAGGAAAAGACTGAAGAGAATAATTCTGGATTAGGCTTCTGATTCTGTTTTGTTCTTTCCCTTCCTATACCATGCAAGCCACAGTAAGTCTTTGCGCAATAGACGGATTTTGCATTCAGTAAGCATCAAAAATTGTTAATGTGACTTTTGTAGGGTTGCATTTGAACATCAGTCCTTGGGAAACTTATTCACTGCTTTGAGTAACATATAAGCATGCAAAATAATGTGAAGATTTAGTCTCCAGGCTAGAATAAACTACATGGAGAATGAAAGAAAAATTAGGGGTAGTTTTGGGATGGAAGTGGTCACATGCTGCTCTACACTCCTTTCTATTCTGGATTTCTGATTTTACTGCATTGAGTATCCTGAGTACAGCTGCTCACAATTTAAGATGTAATTCCTGCCAAGGGAGCATAGTGTCCTTTTTACTATAGCACCCTCTTTTAACTTGAGGATTGAGGCATGGTGAACCAAAAGAGGAACATCCAGCCCTTCTTTCTTCTTTACTTGATACAGAGGAAAATCAGTCTGACAAGGTTCAAACGGATACCTTGCACATGAGTTTCTTTAGAAAAATTAATTTATTTATTCAATGAGTATCTCTTGAGTACCTGCTATGGGCAAGATCCTTGTAGTACAGCATCAAGTAAGAGAGATGGATGACGCCCATGTGGAAAAACAGAAGAGTCATGCTTTCAGTAAACTAAGAACAAGCTAGATCTCTTCCTACCTCTAGCCAAATTCATTCTTTTCTTGTAGTTCTTGCTTCCAGCCATGATATCAAAGATCAGACTTTTGACACAACTTGAAATCTCTCTACTGAAAATTTCTCCTTGAAATGCAAATATGCTGAGTTTTTCTATGAATACATAAAGACATGTTATACAGCTCAGCTGTAGAATAACTATAAGCTATACATAAGTAAAAATTGATTAATGGAGTTCTATTCCTGAGTTCCCTGCTCTGCCAAATGTTTAATTTTTTTAAGATTTTAAAGATCATGTCTATATTTATTTCTGTTAAGGGTTGGTTTTTATTTTAATTTTAAGATTTTTTTAACCTGTTCTTTTGTATAAGACAGAATGTATCTGTTCATCCATCTACCTACCTATCCGTATGTCTGATGAAGAACAGTGACTGTGAAACCTATGCCATGTTATGGGTCATAAGTTTGAGTCATTTTGGTAAAATACAGAGACTTCAAATATAGCTCCCTTTAAAAATTAGATTATGACACTAAATTTGACATCCATTTGGATGTCATTTGTAGGACTCTTATATGAAAACAACAACAAAAAAAAAACAAGATTTACTTTGAATTTTGTCCAAGAATAATCCTCACTGAAATGTTGCAGTGTTTGTATTAAATTAAATTATGTTACAAACAGTTTTTATCTGATCTAGAATTTGCAGAAGAGGAAATATTTGTAACAGAAATTGAAAAGTATGAAACTGTTGGGTGCTGCTGCTCATTCTTCTTTACAGATGTTTCAATTAATTTTATCAACATAACCTGCTACAAAGTCAATCACTACCTACAATTATGTTTTGCCATTTTTAAAAAAATATTTTTTTAGTTGTCAATGGACTTTATCTTGTTTATTTATATGCAGTGCTGAGAATTGAACCTAGTGCCTCACACATGCTAGGCAAGCAGTCTTCCACTGAGCCACAATCCCAGCCCATGTTTTTCCATTTTGATGGTAATGTGACAAGTTATTTTCAAATTTATCCAGTCTTTTCCTGCTTCTGTTTTTCCCTATTGTGTATCTATCCACCAAAATCTTAATCACCATACATTATTATGAATTAGTTCTTTTATTTCAGTTGAATTAAATGATTATCTGACAACAGAAGCTAGTCAGGATTGAGCAAGTCAATTAAAATTTCTTCTTTTAATTTATCATATGCAATACACAACATAAAAACTTTCTTTTGAGAAGGAATATTTTCTTATTTTGACAGACAATTGCAAATGGAAACCTCTTCAAAATATTATTGGGCTTTATCTGGCTGAACTCATTCATCCCTACTAAAATGAAGTTTAAGATAACTTTTCCTCGAATATTGTTCTTCCAAGTTTTTAAGTTTCATCAGTTTTGGATAAAATTTGAATTTAGTAAGTTAAATACAGTTAGCATGGTTGAGGTATATATTTTAAGAATGTAAGATATACAAAATCAAGAAAACTTTTCAAGAATGCAAGATACATAAAATCAAGAAAGTCTGTTTCATTCAGTGTTTCTTTCCTGTTAACTTTTAGTTTTTGTCTTCTTTTTTTTATCTCTTATCTGGATCCCAGAAATATCTTAGATGTATGAGAATTCAAGTACATAGTAGTTGGAACTTATCTTCTACTATTGGATGCTGAAGTTTTAATGTGCTTTATTTAGAAATTTACTAAGACTTGCACCAAGATGAGTATATACTACCAGGTAACCAACACTTTGCCATCAGTTTTCACTTTGGAATTTATATCAAATCATGTTTTCTCTAAAACGGCAGGGGCACTTTCTCAAGAACATACCATTTTAAACCAATTTAAGTTTTGGTCTTTAGATAAAATGTAATAATGATGCTGACATCCTTTTATTTCTTTGTACACAGATCATAGTGTGTTAGATAAAATTCACATTGTCTAGGAATTAATTTATAAAATATTAACTTGTTTACAAAACTATTCAATGAGCATTACAAAAATCTTAGATAACATCCAATTCCCCATGTAATCACACACACAAAAAAATAATCTTTGTTGGATTCTGATATCATTTCTTAGTTGTATCTCACTAAAAAGGAGGAGGAATACTCCCTCCTTCTGTGTAGTTCAGGTAACAATGTCAGTTCTTAGAATACCTCTAAATCTCAGTGTCACTCTCCCTCATCATCTGTGCTAGTATATCTGACTCATAGTATTTTAAATTTTTATATTTTTTTAAAATATTGAACCCAGAAAACCTTGTACATTAATGTTTATAAAAGTACTCCCTTCAATGTGCTCTGCACATTGGCTATGTGCTTTACTAGTGATCAGAAATGAATCTGTGATGGTGTCCTTCTCCATTGCCAACTTAACAGTTCTGTTTTCTCTGCCATCCATGTGTTGTACAATGACAGGACACTTTCATGGACTTTGGGGATGAAGTGGTGTCTGGCCAATACCTGGCAATCTCTAGTCAAGAGAGCCATGACCTTAGTATCTTGATTAAACATCTCCTTTAAGCACAGGTCAGAATTCCTTATTGCCAATATGAGTCACAGAATCAGAGCGTATAGCTATAGATGAGGAACAAGTCATTGTTTCAGTTTGTGAAGTAAATGTAAATAGACAAACTGTCTCTGCACAATCAAATCAAGATTCACGTACTATATAGTAATATTTCTATTTCTTAGGAGGTACTAGAATTACCTTCTGTTATAGTCAGCTTCTTCATCATTGTGACCAAAAGACCTGATGAGAACAAGGTAAAGAAAGAAGAGTTTATTTGAGGCTCAGGATTGCAGAAATCTCAGTCTGCAAATGGCCAATGCCATTGCCCTGGGCCCCAAAGTGAGACAAAACATCCAGGGAAGACATACATGGCAAAGGACAGTGGCTCAGGACGTGGTAGCAAGTAAGCAGAGAGAAAGCTAGAGCTCCACTCACCAGGGACAAAATATAAACCCCAAAGTCATGCCTCCAGTGACCTGCTTCATCCTGTTACACCCTACCTGCCCACAGTTACCACTCAGTTAATCCTTATCAGCCGATTCATACACTGATTAGTTTAAGACTCTCACATCCCAGTCATTTCACCTCTGATCATTCTTACATCATCTCACTCATGAGCTTTTGGAGAACACCTCATGTCTAAACCATAACACCTGCTTCTTTTTAAGTAACCTTGGAAAGACTTAAGTGGCTAAATTTTACATTCTCCCGTACCATGTTAGAAGCTTGTCAGACTTAAAATATATGTTAAAAGTGAATTATGAGGTTGAACCCCTAAAATTGTTCCACATTAAGTATTTTCCTACATGCTTAACTATTTATGAACACTTCAATGCATCAAGTAAGGTTTTTTCTTGTGAAAAACCCACCATCAAAATGTGCTGTGCCAATCCATTTTACTTTTCATTAAATCGAGGAGAAAAAGTGCACTATATTATAAATAGTTACATTAAAGAAATTCATAAAAACTTTTAAATATGTGGCAGACATTTTATAGCACTATCTTTAGGATAAAAATCTATATTAATAAGGTGGTCATTTATTGAAATATGCCATGCAGTAAGTCCTCTTACCCTTTATGTAGTTTTATTTATTTTTTTCTTCCTTTATAAATAAAAAGGAGTGGTAAGACTCAAGTAGAATGAATTGTTTCTGTGTAATGAACAAGATAAATTAGTCTATAAAACATTAAGTAGATATAAAATCTTTGTCTGGCTGCCAATGGTTTGTAAATGTTTACAGAAATCTCATGGTGTGGTAGAAAGAAAGGACTAAGTCTTTATCTCAGGCTCTCAGTAACCTTTCCGCAGGTGCTTGGATAAGCCCCTCAATCTCTCTCCATCTCCCAGGGTCATCTGTTGTAGAAGAGAATGGGACATGAGGCAGACTATCTCCACATTTCTTCAAGCTCTTCCCTTATTTCACAATGTGTTAAGTAGTCTATTCCTAAGCCTTAAGTTACCTGAATTTTTCTCACTGTAGAAGTCTTTTTTTTAGTAAACTTAGTAAAAGTGTTTTTTTATTTAGTCAATTTCATTCATTTTGAGGCTTTGAAATCCATTCTTAAATTTAGACTGATCAGGGCTGGGGATGTGGCTCAAGCGGTAGCGCGCTCGCCTGGCATGCGTGCGGCCCGGGTTCGATCCTCAGCACCACATACCAACAAAGATGTTGTGTCCGCCGAGAACTAAGAAAAAAATAAATAAATGTTAAAATTCTCTCTCTCTCTCTCTCTGTTCCCCCCTCTCTCTCATTCTCTCTTTAAAAAAAAAATTAGACTGGTCAGAGGTTTTAATTGCATGTAGATGTCCTCAAAATAATCTACAACTTAATTTGGGGACATGAAAAAGTATGCACATTGAGATGCTTGCCAGAGCCTCTTTATCATAGATCTAATTGAGGGGTCAGTTAGCTTCTAGGAGAGAACATATTTCTAATACTATTTTGCTTCGATTGTATGTGTTGTATAGTTTTTTAAATAGATTTTTTTTTCAGGAAGCAATAACATTGAAGAGATTGTCCCTTATTTTCACATAACCGGCATGTGGAACTGTTCCTATACAGAATAGCAGTTTTCCTTCCTTTCAATGTTCAATGAGGAGACACATGCCATGTAAGGATTGCCTCAGGATTTTTCCCAAAATGGGAAATGCAGAAGATGTATAACAATAGGGCACATGTGGGGTGTGGAGAGAATGGTCTGACACAAAGCCAAGATTTCTAACTTTTCATCATTTTTATGTGGCTTATTTGTCTAGTAAAGGAAATGGGAAGAAAAAAAATAAAACTAATAAAGATTTATAAAACTTTATAAAAATATTTTTTGTGGCAGAGGAAAAAAATTACCTTTCAGGGAGAAATATTTTTAGTAATTAGTCTTTGCCTTCTCCTGGTTTTGTTACCATTCAAAAGAGTTCTGCCGAACTTTTCTGAAGTTGCTCTCTGCAGCTCTAAACTCTTCTGTTTTGTGCTATTTGCCACCATTGATTCCATTCAAAATAAGAGCAAATGTCAATCAGCTTGGGTCACAACAGATGACTTAAACGTTTAAGTATTTCCAGTGCTGTATTTTTTTCCCCTGGATCGCTGGTAGTTGGGAGTGGGGATGGAGTTTCTATTTCCTGGGCACACAAGCTTTTCTAGGTATTTACTTCACCCAAAACTAGATGTAGAATCTTTTTGCACTTTTTGAGTTCAATTTACATTAGCACAGACTGGATACTTGGAAGAACTGCAAATAAATTCCTGTCTTAGAATTGTGTCATTTATGTCTCACTCAAATAAAGCAGAAGGTAAATTTTGAAAACATGACACTATTACAATATTGATAGGTAATTGTCTATTTCTTGACATATTTCCATAAGGTTAAATGGATGAAAAAAAAATCTCTGCTTCTGAGGAAAAAGAAATTAGAAAGAAAATAATGAGGGTATGTTATAAAAAGAAACATTAGCTGGCTATCTCCAAATATTGTGGACTCATGATCACTGTATAGGACCTGGAGTCACATCTCATTCATGAGAAAAATACAGTAAGAAATTTATCTTTAACATAATTCAACAAATTACTGACAACTTTAGAATACTGGTCCTAGATTGCATTGTAAGTTTCTGATACTTTTAATGTTAGGTCACTGGCAATAGTTAAATTACAAAGCAGTCTCAAATTGGCAATTGTTTCAGGACTAGCCAGGGTACTCATCAAAAGTGTTTATCTCCTGACTTAAATTACCATTTGAGAATGTAAAGGCCCTGACTCTTTTAGAAACTGGGAAAGGTATAGCTTCTAATGGAAAAATGATGAGGATTTTCTAATTCAAGACCTGTTTCTAACTGTAATTCTAAATGAATGTCAAGGTTATCTGAAAGAACTGTGGCAGATAGAGAAACTAAATATCTCTATAGCATTATGCTGAAAAGGCAGCTGGAGTCTATAATTGTACAAGGTGGATCAGACTCAGATTAATGATTAGCCCACTCTGGTGATTAGCCCACTCTGGTATCTTCCTTTTAAAGATGAGATCATCCTAGAAAAAGTACATGCCTTCAGCTCTGGGTAAAAGGTTGGGGATAAAATTAATCCCTATTGCTTTAAGGAAATTTCATGGCCATGACAATAACATTAAGGGGGCCATTTACCTCTTTAATTCTTAGATTGCCAACACAATTAGCTATTTGAGAATTCCTATAAAAGCAGTTGACACTCTTATTTTTCCAAATACTTATTAAGGAGAAAAAAATTAAATTCTGATAATAATCTTATTATAGGCCTTTAAAAACCTGACTAGAGACAACAGTGCATATACCTGTATACAAATCCCAGTCTATGTATTACACTTAAGTAGATGTTAAGAAATCCCACTTCCGTCAAAACAAGACCTTCAATTCCTTTTGCCTTCTTTTCTTTCTTTTTTTTTTCTTGTGTGTGTGTGTGTGTGTGTGTGTGTGTGTGTGTGTGAAGCTGCTGTCATTATTGTATCTATTCCTGAAATTTCGTTGCCTGAAATCAATATGCTACAAATTCTAATCCTATGGCCCCCACCTAGATGTAATACTAAGTCAAAAATCAAGCAATATATCTTTAAACAAGCCTTCCAGATGTTCCAGATGGTTCTCATGCAGGCTCAATTTTGAAAGCCACTAGTGAAGATGAGTTAACTTGCCAGTATTTTGATTTAACAAACAGTAAATATATATTCAATAGTCACTCTCTGAAACTCCAGGCCACTCTATGAACCACAGACCATTAGTTCCAATTTGCAAATGAGAAAGCCAATCCTTCAGGAGTTTAACTGATGTATCCAACATCACATATTTATTAAGTAGCAGAGCCATGATGCACAGTCAAGTCCTTTTGCTCTCTTGGAGCCACTCTTTCATTCCCTCCCATTTATGTCTGAACTCCTTTAAGTTCATCACATGAAATGAGTCTTTGCTGTTCCTTTTTTAAAAGTTGTGTATGGGGGGTGGGTAAAGAAATAAAATGAGTAAATATGTGGGTAATACAAAAAAATTAAATGACTATCACAATTGTGGATCCCATTAAACTCAACATGCAGCAATTAGGCACATTTTGACATTTAAGACAGTTAAGCCAGATCATAAATGTATTTTTTTAAACACTGTTGAATTAACTAAGTATGTAATCCCAGACAGGTCTAAAACATGTGGTCCCATTGTAATCTCATTTGGAGACGATTTTCAGAAAGTCCTTACTCCACTGTTACAGATGTGGCCTCGAGATAAATGATATTTTAATAAATGATATTTTAATCCCAGACAGGTTTAAAGCAAGTCTTAAACTAGCAGACACTAACATAGTTTGGTTGCCCTTCAGCTGTTGCTCTCCTTAAGTGGACTTCAATAACCATTCTTCCTTTTTGCATCAAGTACTTGGATACGATTTTGCTGGACAAATGCCACCCATGCATTTGGTGACAAATTTTCACTTCATAATTTCTGGGAAATTTTTAAATATCATGTAATCATCAAAGGGGGAAAATCACTGGGAACTTGTTAAAAGTGACAAGTTGAATATTTTTCTGACACTTGCAGTAAGAGAAAGAGACTCCATACAAACTGAACTCACCCCTAAATAAAACAAAGGTAGATGAGATTTTCAAAGGAATAAGAGGAAATATCTTAGCCATTTTTCTGTTGCTATAACAAAATACCCGAGAATGGATAATTTATAAATAATAGAGGTTTACTTAGCTCATGGCTCTGGAGGATACTGACATTGGTGAGGGCCTTCTTGCTGTATCATAACATGGCAGGAGATATGACATGGCAAGCAGAGAAGCATGCTGGCTCAGGTCTTTCTTGTTCTAAAGAAACTGATGCCACCATGGAAGCTTAAATCTCATGACCTCATCCATTGTTAACTATTTCCCAAAGCCCTCCTCCAAAGATCATCAACATAAGAATTTGAGGATTAAGCTTTTAACAGATGAACATTTGGTGGACAAATAGGAATCAAGCTGGACATGGTGGTGCACGCCTGCAATCCCACCAGCCTGGGAGGCTGAGGAAGGAGGATCATGAGTTCAAAATCAGCCTTAGCAAAAGCAAGGTTCTAAGCAACTCAGTGAGACCCTATTGCTAAATAAAATACAAAATAGGACTGTGCATGTGGCTCAGTGGCTGAGTGTCTCTGAGTTCAATCTCTTGTACCAAAAAAAAAAAAAAAAGATAATGAAAAATGAGTTTTTCTTCAGTTTCCCAGAGGCCTAGAGTTTATCAGACACCCTGGAGGAAAAGAAGCAATTTGTTTTCTAGAACCATGATTTCCCCAAACTCATGGTTGTGATTAATTTCCATATAATCTTTTCAACTTAAGTGTTGATGAGGATAATTAAAATTAGCAGATTATTATAATTTTTATAACATAGGAAGAATTACCATATTTGTTTTATCAATAAAGTAGATATTTTTATGTTTGCCCCAGAATTATAATGTGCAGATGGTCACTCTCTGGTGTACAACTGAGAACCTATAAAAATAAATAAATATATAAACAAACCACAGGGTTATTCACAAAAGCTCACATCCTGTACTCTGAATGGAGCTGCATCAAATCTTGCCAATAGTTGTGACTCAATTCTAGCAGGCTTCCTTCCTAATTTATCAGCTTGTTTTAATGTAGTTACTCAGGAGCTTCTGAGAGCTTTCTGCTCTCACAGCAGAGAAAATCATCATAATCCATTGCTGATGACCTTGAGTCATCAAGAAAAACATTAAGTTGGATTAGTCTCTATATATGAAGCAAATATTGAAGTGCCAGATTATTTTTCTAAAAAATAAATCATATCTGATTGCTGGAAAACTTCAGTTACACAGATCTATATGGCAGTTAATTTCTTCATTTTGATGAAATAAAGCTTCTCTGAAATGCTTTTGAAGTCTAACAATCTAGTGTTTGTTACAATATGGAGAAAAGGTGAGACCCAGGTTTACCATTGCCTTCATCATGTTGTTACTGTGGAGTAATGATGTGGAAAAACAGAGGGCTTTGGATCCAAACACCATATTTACTATATCCAAGGGAGGTCTATGTTTGGCCAGATCACTTAATTTCTCCAAGACTTGGTTTCAACACTTTTAGAATATAATGCTTTCCTCTGATGAATTCAAAAAGATTGAGACATGAATGAGATAAAAAGGTATATAGCATATGAGAGTTACTGTGTATCAGTTCCTTGTTTTTGTGCCGTCTGTTCTTTAAATTTGTTTTACCCCAAATATTGTGTTTTTTCTTAATTAAAAATCAATGTCCTGCAAGGTGCAGTGGTGCACATCTATAATCTCAGAGGCTCAGGAGGTTGAAGCAGGAAGATCACAAGTTCAAAGGTGCCTCAGCAACTCAGTGAGGCCCTAAGCAACTTAACAAAAGCTTGTCTCAAAAAATAAAAATTAAAAAGTGCTAGGGATGGGCCTTAGTGGTTTCGGATCCCTGGATTCAATCCTAGTACCAAAATTTTTTTTTAAAAAATTAAAGAAAGAATTATTGTCCTCAGAATCAAGAAACTCATACCCAAAATAGCCTTTTTGATCATGTTCAAGACTCCTTTTATTATAATCATAATAACAAATTGTTGCAGAACAATTCATACATTTAAAAAATTTAAAAAGCTTCTAAATTTATAATAATCTATACAGCTGACATCAAATATTTATATTTTATATTTCACTGTCTTTTCTTTTGAAGCATATCACATTTTGACATTTTCTTTTTCTTTCGATTTCACTGTATTTGCATATGGAGTTAATTCATTTGAAAAGTTTACAAATATGACTTTACTGTCAAAACAAAAATTCTGTAGGTGGTGAATATTCAGTTTTTCCTTACTTGACTAGTCATTGAACAGATCATTTATCAATTAATTTTATTTCCAAACAATGAATATATATTAAGCATACACAGGAACTATGTTCTAGTAACAAAAAATGAAGATCATTGTGATTACTATGATTCTTTAAAGAAGATACACAGTGAAGAAGATAAACCCACAGTAATTCTTAGCATAAGACCAAGTTTGAGAGAGCTAGTGTCACACCAGTGGGTACAGCCAACTAGTCCCTGACATGTATAGTGTAAATGTAATAACAACCCAAAAAGCACCATTGGTCTTTCTATATTAGGATAGAATAGGTCAGTTTGGGACTCTGACCGCAATTCACTAGAGAGAGATGTTTAGTTTAAAAGATTGGGTTTGTGTATTATGTTATACTAATCATGATATATTTTCATACAATGACTAAAACCATCAAACTACATGGCATTATAATCTATTTTGAGTTAAAATGTTTAGAGAAAAATAGCAGGCATGACTGGTTCAGGATTCATGAGGCTCTGACTTTTATTGAGCTACTTCCAAGTTTCCCAATAATTTATTTTTTAAAGTACATTCCTCACCCCAGAAAGCACCACCACTAGTCAGTGAATCAGAACCCTTAATTGTAGCTGGAGTGGCAACCACAGAGTGTCACAGGGGAGAACACCAAGTTGTGTGTCAAGCACACACTGACTTATTTCTCTCTTCCACGCCCTTTTTCACTCATACACTTCTCTCTGCCTGGAATATTCCTCCCCCACCTCCCAAATCCCCATCTCTTCAAACCGTACCCCTGAAAAGTTCACCTCAAATACCACCTTTCTCCTTCAGGATGATTTCCTTACTGTTAAAGCGATGACAACACATTTTGTCTCTCATAGACTATTAGGACATTTTCTTTGTACTATAATTAATTGTTTTCTGTCCTCATCTTACCTACCTTTAAAATTCCTTGAACACGTTAGCTTCCAGGGTAACTTTCTCCTTCGAGATTCCCCCTCCTCCCCACCATTGGCACAAAAGGAGAATGTAAAGGGCAAACACAAGTTTTATTTAACAGAATGGATATAGACAGGGTTCTAGAAAACTAGATGTGAAAAAATAAACGCAACCCCCCCTCCTATCCTTTCCTAGATAAACAGAACATGAATACATAATGAAGTTCTAGAGATCAAGCAAATTAATTTGAAAATGTATTAAGCACTAACGTGCAGTGTTAGTGTTAGTTCTCATTATGACGGATGAAAAGACAAGACAAAGACACAATCTTTGTCTTCTCCATAAGTTTGCCTTAGAGCCCCAGCTAATAGAAACTGCCTCATCTTTAGCTCCACGGTTTCCCTGTCTTTGTCTTGGCACCAACTATCACATAATAGGTTTTATGGTCATTCTCTGTGTATTTATCTTTTGTTCTCAATAGAACATACATTTTCCAGAAAAGAGTCATAACTTATCTGACTTTGTATTTCTAGTCCCTAAGAAGAGTGCCCTTCTCCTCGTAGGTCTTCCTCATTGTTTGAACTATACTGTCTAGAGATCCTTAAACAGATTTACAACACCAACTGGGGAATTCATCTTTTGAGGGACAACAAAACTGAAAGGGCTACAACTAAATATAAACCACAGAATTCCACTACGAGACTATGTCTTTAAATTTACAGAATATCTAATTTACATGATTGAGAAACACAATTGTGTTTCCTTTTATTGGTTATATAATTTGCAGTTGTTATTTTCTTTCGGTAACAAAACAGTGCTTTTAAAAATCTTTCAATTTTTGAGATAATTGTAGAAGCACAGTCATTGCAACATAGGGATTTCCAGTGTGCCCTTTTCTCACTTTCCACCAGGAGCCTCTTTCAATGGGCATTTCATTTTACATTAAAGCATGCTCACATAGGATTACAGTCTATTGGTCTAACAATCCTCAAGCAAAATTTCAGAGATGCTTTCCAAAAAATAATTTTATAAGTGAACTTGATCATCTTCACCAAAAAAGACCAGAGAAAACAGGAGGAAAATCTATATGAAAAGTAGAGAATCTAAATGAAAAGTAGAGTAAAGTAGGGACTAGTCTCAGTCCCTCAGAAAGCTGCTTTCACATTCAGAGATGTTTTAATAGATGCAGTCACTGTCCACTACTCACATGACCATTGTCATGAGCAAGCTATGCCATCAACATAGACCAAACACATATGTGTCTTTCCACAAAGTCATAATTTATTGAACAGCAATGAACTCATAGACTCCACCACTTTCAGTGGAGGTGATTCACTGAATACTTATGGGTCACCTGATGGGCATAAGCCCAGCCATCACAAATTCATTTGTTCTATTTCAGTCTTAATTTTAATTTCTTAATTTCTAATGTCTATAACATTCAAGTCACATTATACCTAATGCAGTGGTACACACACATACACACTTACATATATCACAGAAAGGATTAAGGCAGCCATGGGGTTATAGGATGCTGTGCTCAGACTGCAGGCAGAGAGAGAGATGAGTGCAAAGAGTCAAAGCATCACTGCAGGTGGACAGATAAGGGTCTTAATGAACGAGTTCCACAGTGTTGCCAAAGCAGAGGGTCTGGACGGATGGCACCTTCAGTTTCAAGGTGTTAGCTTGGAGTGGGCTGTGCACTGTCATCAGGGGCAGGATAAACTGCACCATGCTGAAACCCAAAGGGACAGGAAATTGGATATTCCTTGCTGTGGCAATTTTCCCAGGTAAGACTCATAAGGAGTGATCAAATGATAGGGTCAGGGTGTCCCATGTCTAATCTCTAGGAGCTCCACTTTTTACAGGTCTTGGGGGAGGTTGCATCTGGTGAGGTTGATAAGTTCCTGTATCTGGTGTTCCTGATATGATTGGAATGGCCACAGGTCCATGTGTTCTTGATTTGGTTTGAAAAACTGGCACATATAAAATTATTTATCAATTTGTGCCTTCTGGTTTTGCCAGGCAGATGGTGGTTGTTTACTTATACAAACAGGATATAGAGTCATTTTACCTTGGCACTTTGACTCAAATCAGAGAAGCTCATGATAAAGTACAACTTCAAAAAAGGGAGTAACTCAGGGTTAAGCACAGCCTGAAACTACTGTCTTATGCATTATGAAGTAACTCAGAGCAGGGCACAGCCTACTCTCCACAATCGATTATAACTTATCAATTATAATTTGTGGTGCACCCAAAATATTATTTCTGGGATTCAAAAGGGTCTTAAATCACCCAGGACTTCCCTCTTTATAGTCTGAAGCAATACCAAACCTTTTCAACTTCGAGGAGGTAAATAAGCTTATCGGATTTGAACACTAAATAATGTATGCATGTATCAAAGCATCACAAGAGACCCCATAAATATGTACAATTTTTATGTAATAGTTTAAAAATTAAACTTTTTAATAAATAAATAAACCTTTTAAGCTAGCCTAAACCATTGCAGAGTGGGAGCAGGGGAAAAAGTTTGATTGAATAGGTTGATTTTTTGAATACCAACTTCCTAGCAGGGGTATAACAGAAAGAAATCTATAGGTAACAAACAACCCAATCAATAAATGAGCTAAGGAACTGAACAGACACTTCTCAGAAGAAAATGTACAAATGATCAACAAATATATGAAAAAGTGTTCAACATATTCAGTAATTAGAGAAATGCAAATCAAAACCACTCTTAAGATTTTATCTCACCCCAGTATGGCAGTTATCAAGAATACAAGCAATAATAAGTGTTAGAGAGAATATTGGGAAAAAGGTACACTCATATATTGCTAGTGGGACTGCAAATTGGTGCAACCACTTTGGAAAGCAGTGTGTAGATTCCTCAGAAAACTTGGAATGGAACCACCATTTGACACAGCTATCCCATTCCTTGGTCTATAACCAGAGGACTTAAAGTCAGCAGACTATAGTGACATAGCCACAACAGCGTTTACAGCAGCTGAATTCACAACAGCTAAATGGTAGAAAAACCTAAGTGCCCATCAACAGATGAATGGATAAAGAAATTGTGCTATATATACACAATGGAATATTACTCAGCATTAAAAGAGAATAAAATTGTGGCATTAGCAGGTAAACAGATGGAGTTGGAGAATATTATGCTAAGTGAAGTAAGCCAATCCCCAAAACTAAAGACTGAATATTTTCTCTGATTAGTGGATGCTGAGCTATGATGCTGGGGGTTCATGAGAAGAATGGAGGAACTTTGGATTAGGCAAAGGGGAATGTGGGGAGGAGTTTTGGGGATAGGAAAGATGGTGGAATGAGATGGACATTATTACCCTATGTACATGTATGACTGCATGAAGGTGCATCTCTACACCGTGTACAATCAGAGAATTGAAATGTTGCACTCTATTTGTGTATGATGAATTGAAATGCACTTTGCTGTCACATACAACAAAGTATAATAATAATAATAATAATAATAATAATAATAATAAAGATTGCACTGTTTATAGGTCAATTTAGAGAAATTTGACATCTTAAATAATGAGTAAAAGATGTTTTATATCTAAAAAAATTAAAAAGAAAGAAAGAAAGAAAAGAAATCCAGAGGTATCTAAACTATAATCTACCAGATGTGCTCAGGAGTGTGTGTGTGTGTGTGTGTGTGTGTGTGTGTGTGTGTGTGTTTACATTTTGGTGTGTTTATACCAAAAAGGAACAGGGCGTTCAAAATACAAATAACATTTCCTTCATCCTTCATGGTCTTTCCTTGGTTTGGCTTCACAAATGGAATGAGAAATTCAGTGAAGAGGTGTACTGCATTAAGTCAGGTCCTTCCTATAGGATACATGGACAGAATGATCTGTGTCATGCAGCCTGGACACAGGTCTCTGATTCTACCAAGTCTGCAGTAGGGGAATCTAGCATTTCCATTAGCTTCCAAGAAGCCACCCTGTGAAGGAAGTAGAGAAAGATACTCAGGCCTTTAGCATAAGCCACTTTATCCCCTGAGAAGAGTATGAACACACCACATTTAGGACTACAGTTAGGATAGTGTTCCTCATGATAGGTAATACTTGATGAATGACAACTTTCAGATTTTATGAGTTAAGCTAATGGGAATTCTTCTGTTATAGTCAAGCTTTACACAACCTGTTAAAGAAACTATTCTAGAACTGTTAGGTGAAAATGATCCTCTAATAATAATTGAGATACTAAGTTCTAGGCAAAGTCTAACTTCTTAGAGTGTACTGTCTCATTTACCTCCACAAGATTATGAGGGAAATACTATTGTGTTGCCCATTTTACAAATGAAATTGAGTCATGGACCAGCTCAGTGAATATTCCTGTAGTCACTCACAAATAGATGCAGAGCCAGGAGACAAACCCAGATACCCTGGCTCCAGAGGCCACATACTAATCATCACATTTCTTCTCTTCCCTGAGCAAGCTTTCCTAAGAATTATTAAATCAGAAGTAGTTTCAGTTCTTTAGATCTTTAGATCTAAAATGAGTGGGCTCTTTGAGTACATCAAATGCCTTCCCTACAGCTAGCTGCCTACCAACTTTTCAGAGATCATCTTTACCTGCACCAATCTAAACACGTGTCTTTGAAGGAAAAGATCTTGTCTATCAATTACTAATTCCCTTAACTTTCATTTCTTTCTAGAAGAAAAAAACTTCCCATCTCAGTGTATTGATTCCATTATTTTAAAGATACTATGGATGTTGGGATTAGTCTCTATCTCAGAATGACAACACATTTGCCCAAAATAAATTTATTAGTTAAATGTAGCCAAGAGATTTACTTTAAATGTCCTACAAAGAAAAAATAGTTCACCATTGTTTTTACAGATTGAGGTAAATCTGACATATTATTGACATATGCAATGGATTTAATTTAATGCCATAGTACAGATGTGGGCTCTGATAAGTTTTTGTGAAATCTAGGCTAAGATGAGTAGAGTTGTTTCAATATTTATGGGGTTGAAAATGCAGAGTTAGCAAAGGAAGCATTTTAATTAAAACAATATTTTTCTATAATTCTCATGTTCAGAGTAAAATGGAAGAGAATCCTTTTAAAGCCTCACTACTTGTTTCCATATATTTGCTGGAAATATTTGCTAGGGTTTTCAACACATTGAAACAGAGTTGGTTGAGTTCCCCCTACCAGCCTTTTTCTTTTGCCTTGTGTTTAAATAACATCAAAAATATAGATAATAGTTTCTTTTGGTTTTTACTGTTTTTCACCTCAATTTATGTGACTTTTCATGGTTAATCTTTTTTTTTAAATTATATGTTTCAGGTATCCTGGAGATAACATCAGTGGAAATTGGAGTTGTAGCTGTCAAAGCCATTAACAGCAACTATTACTTAGCCATGAACAAGAAGGGGAAACTCTATGGCTCAGTAAGTATTGTGCTTTCATTTTCAAAGTCCACTGCAGTAAATCAACACTTTTGGAATGTTTCCTCCAGACATTGAATATCTTTGTAATCATCCTTTGCTGGTAAATAGAATTACAGTGGTCTGGCCACCAGAGTCTCAAGGGCTGGCAAAGCAGCTCTTCCAACTCCGTAATCTCCTCTGTTGTTCACCCATTAGTCTACCACACGGGCTGTTTCTGGCATTTGTCTGTGATTGTTCTGAACTTCTAACTAGTCAGACTCTCACGGAAGCATCTGGTCAGATGGCATGGGAGTGGCAGACAACTAGGAGAAGAATCATTACAAACAAAGATCTTGAACTAAGTAGAAAAAACATATACTATGTATTTGTGTGTTACAAATGAAGATAAAATAGGAACTCAAATGTTTTATATTTTATTAAAACCCCAAATGGGGAAACATCAAGAAAGTCATCATTTTGCAGGTTATTCAGAATTATATATCTAGACAATGGTAATTGATTCAAATTATGCCTGAAAATTATAGATAGATGCGAGAATATTATTTTTTGCAGTAGGTATTTGTGGTCCCAGTATTCAGTCAGTGCCTTGGGTAGATCCATACCTGTCTACCATATGTAGGGTTAACTATTTTGAATATCACTAATGTAAACTCATCTAGACCAATTCTCTTAGAATTGGGGTTGTGGCTCAGTGGTAGAGTGCTTGCCTTGCATGTATGAGGCACTGAGTTTGATTCTCATCATCACATAAATAAATAAATAAATAGATAAATAAAGTAAAGGTTCTCTGTTACATACAACAAAAAAAAATAAAAATAATAAGCAGCTATTTTAGACTTAAAATTTTAAAATTAAATTATGAGTAGTATGACAACTTATCTTATTGAGATTTCTAGACAACCTGTCAATCAATCAATTGAACATCTACTACATGGCATATGAAAGAAGCATAAGAAAGAAGTGTTGAAAACAAGCCTTGACTAACTTGAAAAGTAATTTACAATATACATAGGACAGTGTAACAAATACAAAATAACTAGAGAACAATTAATTGTCCAAGAAAAGTAATTTACAATATACATAGGACAGTGTAACAAATACAAAATAACTAGAGAACAATTAATTGTCCAATGTAAATATAGAACATATAATTGTTTAAAGGAAGGGCTAGGAATAATGCAATAGCCTTATGATAAAGTTAGAAACTAAGTTCTAGTCTATGCAAATGATGACAGGAGTAGATCTGCTCATGAGTGTAGATGTGTTCCTTGTGTCAATCCCAGAGCCAGATCAGGGGGGTATTAAATGAATTTAAATATTTTTGTGTGTTTTGCTTTGTTTTCTGTGTTTCCACCTTAGAGGAGTACATTGAAGTTAGCTATATAAAATTTTAATTGCATTTTTTGGAGAATATATAACAATCTCAATTGCCAGTGACACAATTCACTTAAATAATCCCATTTTTTTCTAGCCATATCTTGTGTCATTTTTACATTTTTTTGTAGAATCAAAAAGAATTTTACTTTAAATTATAAATAAGCTTACTTTGTTGAATAAGGCTGAGTATAATGACTACCCAGAGCCGGTCGCTCTCAAACTTGGGTATGCATCAGAATCTACAGGAGGACTTACTTTTTTAAAATGATGGTGGTAGCCACACCCAGATTGTCTGATTCTGTGGAGAAGTGATAGGGTTCAGGAATTTGCATTTCTGACATGATCCAAAATGTTATGGATGTTGCTAGTTTAACTTCAAGTTAAGAACCAGTGGTCTGAACATAAAGTAGCCTTGCATTTTATTCATATCAAATCCAATTTTAATTGTGGACTTGGGGATGCCAGGATAAATGTTTTTTTCCATGAGGGTCAAAGTAATTTGAGTTCAAATTCTCCATCATGCATCGCTCCATTAATGAACCTTTTAAGAGCAATGGAGCATGGAGCATTTTAAAAACTGATTCCATTTAGGAGTCCAAATCATAATCACTTTTGTGGCATTTTCTTGTTTTTCTTTTCAGTAACCATGCCTGGAGCCAGGCATGATGTAATGCACATGCAGAACCAGCTGCTCAGAAGCCTGAGATGGGACCATTACTGGAGGGCAGGAGTTCAAGGGCAGCCAGGACAACATAGCATGATCTAATCTGGAAGGAAGGAAGGAAGGAAGGAAGGAAAGAAAGGAGAGAGAGAGAGAGAGAGAGAGAGAGAGAGAGAGAGAGAGAGAGATATGAAGGGAAAGAAAGAAAATGAAGGAAGGGAGATCCATTAAACATGCCTAGGTCCCTGCTAGATTATTTTGCTAGTTACTGTGCAGGAAGAGTAGATGTATATTTCTTACTGATAAACACATTTAGTAAAAAATCAGTGCTTTAAGGTAAAGCTAGATATTACTATTAAATTAAAGAAGAAATTTTAATTGAAATAAAATATTAAACTAATTTTAACTGTTAATTTTTCATAAATGTAACATTAAGAAGAAATAGCTAACTCTGTTTGAGTAAGCTTTCAATTTCCGTGACCAAAAGACCTGACAAGAACAATGTAAAAGAGGGAAATTTATTTTGGCTCATAGTTTCAGAGTTTCAGTCCATGGTCAGCTGACTCTATAGCTCTTGGTCCAAGATGAGGCAGAACATCATGGCAGAAGGGTGTGGCTGATTAAAGCAGTTCAGGGCATGGAAAACAGGAAGCAGAGAGAGAAAGTTTCCTCACCAAGGACAAAATGTAAACCCCAAAGGCACATTACCAGTGACCTACTTCCTCCAGCCACACCCTATTTGCCTACAGTTACCACACAGTTATTCCATAACAGTGGATTAATCTACTGATTAAATCACAGCTCTCTTAATCTAATCATCTCACCTTTGAACATTCTTGCATTGTCTTACACATGAGCTTTTGGGGGACACCTCATATCTAAAACATAACACCCAAATGAACTGACATCATAGTACTAATATTATGACATAATATCTACTATTTTCCATCACTTTTTTCTTCTACCCCAACATAGTCCATGTACTAATTTACAGAGGTCTTAGCTAGCATTTCTTATCTAGTATATCTCTCCTTAATGTGTTTGTTGTGGACTTTGCTCTTCCATTAGATGGTGACCTCCAACAAGGGCAGGTCAGCCTTGTCTCCCACTATATACTCAACATCTAGAACCACACAGGGCATAGAGCTCAACCCATTGGAGAACATGCTTCCCACTTCCAGCCTCTCTCAGGAAGAAATTAATTCTCTAACCAGATTCTGGTTTTATGATTTTTGCATTATTATAATGAAAAGTTGGGACTTAAAAAAAAATCTACTCAAATTGATGTCCAGCTCAGAGTGGAATAGAACAATTTAGAACCAATCTAAAAGGTATAACATCAAAATTCATGATTGTATATGTAATATAATTTTGTATACAAAACAACTCTTTTTAATTCCTGTGTTTAATTTTTTCCCATATAATTTTCATCAATTCTGAAAGCCTTCCTGAAAACTCTCAATTAGGTACCAAAAGTGTTTGATGAAATTAGCTCTTTATCTCTTCTCCTTCAAATATTTTCCAGTATTCCTTTTGGGGAAATAGACATATATCTTTCTTATATCTTGACCACTCATTCTCTGAACAATGTATCTGTTGTATTCTGAGATTCCTCTTCACTGATGGAATGAAGTAAGTTATAAAACTGAATTAAGTAGAACAGGCCCTCATACAGCATGATTTAAGAAACAAAGAAATTTTCCAGATAGCTGGAAGAAATCCAAAACCTTTTTCTAAACTGCCCAAATCCTGCTTTTAGATCTTGCTCTAGCCTAGATTTTTTACTTTAATTTTTTTTTTATTTTACATTAGTCTTAGGCTTTGCCTGCATTGTATAAACAACATAGATTCCTAAATCCCTCCTCCAGAGATTAGAAGTATGAAACATTTATGGGCCAAATGTTAAAAATACCTTAGAAAAGGAGGCTGAGTCAGGTATACTTCACTTTAAGAAATATAACTTTATAAATTTATTTGGGGGGAGGAGAAGGAAAAAGATAGCACTAGGGAATGAGATTGATCAAATAATGTTATCCAGGTACAAATATGGCATAACAAATCCCATTATTGTGTATAATTATAATACACTACTAATTTTTTTAAAAAAATTCATTTGAAGAAGAAAAGTAATCAATATTCCCTCCCACTTTTCTATACACCATGTCATCTTCAATATGATATTACCTGAAATAGTCTCAATCTTTCTTTACTTTCTAAATGCACCCGCTTTTGAAATAAATATAAATATCGGTGAAAGAAATCTCTGGCCAGGTGCGGTGGCACATACCTGTAATCCCAGCAGCTTGGGAGACTGAGGCAGGAGGATCATGAATTCAAAGCCAGCCTCAGCATAAGTGAGGTGCTAAGCACCTCAGTGAGACCCTGTCTCTAAAAGAAATATAAAATAGGGCTGGGGATGTGGGTCAGTGGTCAAGTGCCCCTGTGTTCAATCCCTGGTACCCAAAATCAACAACAACAAAAAAGCATCTCTGCTTTGAAAACCATATAGTTTGGGACAGGGATGTGTTGAAGAGAATAAGAAATCCATGCTGAGGATTAAATTTATTTATACTGAAGAATTTTTTTATTAAAAGCCTTACCTTAAATAATTTACCTTTTCTCCTTTCTTTCAGTTCAGTGATCATTTGATGACTAAATTGAAATAAATGAAAAATGTATAATTATTTTATAGAAGAGAAGCACTTAGGACTAATAAATTCCAGAAATGGGAACTATAGCTGATAACATTTACATAAAATATATCTGCTTGTGATGGTTCTAATAATGTTTAAAATTAGGATCTCTCCCACAGAATCTTGAATGTATTCATTCAGGAATTTGAAAGTTAGTTGAAATTTCAAAAAGTCCCTAAGGTGAAATAAACTACCCAAATAAAGGCCTCAGCCAAAATATGCTCATAGTGCTTTTGATTTAGATGTGGAAGGTGGAACCCAAGGGCAAAAGCCTGAGTCCCTCAGCTTAACTACCTTAGCTTCAGAATAAGAGAAGAGGGCCATCTCTGAAGTTAGAGGTCAATGGGTCAACCCTGTTACTAACTCCAGAGTAAGATGCCGGATTTGTGAAGAAAATGAAAATGAATCACTGCCCCTAAAAACTCCCCCAAACCATTTGGCCACCTTAGATGACAGATTAAGGAGTTATGGCCACAAACTGGCTTTCCAAGGATTAAAGTTTTTTAGTCTTATCCTCTATGGGCATTATTGTTTACCACATTTATAATTTCTTTGACATGACAATTAACAAAACAAGATGTTTTCCATGTCCAAGTTTTCAATCATTCTTCAAGTTCAGAATAAAATTTTTCAGAATTCCAAATTAAGGAAAACTACATAATTTATTAAAATTGAGGTATTTGGTATTTGGAAAAGAGGAAAGTATTCCCCTTTTAAGTTAAGTAGTACTCTTGTGGTGTTCCTATGAAATCTGCCTTCTTGTCAATGTATGTGCTCTTGCTGTGGTTCTATATGGAGGTTTGCAAACTTGACTCACATTTCCTGCAATTCTATTTTTTCCCACAGTATCTCTGGCTATCACCACTAAGGATTATAACACCATTCTTTATTATTGGCTCATCGTAGATATCATCAGTGGGTTGTCTCCTCCGAAGAATCATTCTAGGCTTTATATGAATAAACCGTGTCATATTCAAAGCACACTGGATTTTTAAAAGGACTCAAATATAAGGTTATAATGATTAATTAAAATGGATCATATGCTTTCAAACACAGAATCTGTTTGTGGCTATGAACTTGACTCCCCTGTTAGTGACATTATACATTAAGGGCAAAACTTATATAAAAATGACAACAGCAGATAAGACCTTTGACTGGCATTCTTTAGATAGTTTGTGTTAAATGGAATCAAGCATCATCACTGTAGGAATAAAATGTTATGTTTTTCCTTTGCAGAAAGAATTTAACAACGACTGTAAGCTGAAGGAGAGGATAGAGGAAAATGGATACAATACCTACGCATCCTTTAACTGGCAGCACAACGGCAGGCAAATGTATGTGGCGTTGAATGGAAAAGGAGCTCCCAGGAGAGGACAGAAAACACGAAGGAAAAACACCTCAGCTCACTTTCTTCCCATGGTGGTCCACTCATAGAGGAAGGCAATGTTTGTGGAAGCAGAAGAACCAAAGGCTCTTTGGCCAGGAATAGTCAATATCCTTCATGGAGACAGTAGCTTGAAAGGCAAAGAAACACTGCAGACATCTGCCTCCTTAAAAGAAAGGAAGCCTTTGACGTTTTTTGTACTCACTGCTGACATATGATGTTCTTTCTTTAGCTCTGTGTCATGCCTTATAACTAAGACAAAGGCAGATCAAACGGGATAGAAGTTATTCCCAAGAGAACAACATTATGGCTGGGTTTTTTGGTCAAGTTGTTTCGTTTGTGAACCTCTGAGACAGAACTTAAAGGACATGGAACAATCTGTTGAATGATCTTCGGGAAAGTTATTTATGGAATACGAACTCATATCAAAGACTTTCATTGCTCATTCAAGCCTAATGATTCAATGAGCAGTAAGACACGCAAGCATTTACTGGAAAGCACTTGGGTCATATCATATGTGCAACCAAAGGAGCTTTGGGTGTGGCACCATGGAAGAATTGGATAGGATTTAAAAATATAAATGTTTTAGTGTGAAACTGTTCTAACAATACGAATAGTATGGTATGCTTGTGCATTCTGCCTTCATCCTTTTCTATTTCTTTCTAAGTTATTTATTTAATAGGATGTTAAATATCTTTTGGGGTTTTAAAGAGTATCCTCAGCAGCTGCCCTCTGATTTACCTTCTCTTTTTTTCTTCAGCACACCACATGCATGTTCATGACAAAGTGTTTATAAAACTTGGCAAACATTTCAAAAATAGGAGATGAAATTAAGAAAGCAATGTGAGCTCCCCATGTGCTATCAGTTGACTTAATTTGCACTTCTGCAATAAGATCCATCAGTAATAAAAATGGCAGTACTCTGCCATGGCTTGAATGAGATCTGTCTGCCATCATTTAAAAACATATATCACTTCCTTTTCTAAGAAATAGATGAGAAGGCCAGACTCTTCTCTTTGAATGCATCAATTCATCTCCAATAACATACTAAAGAAGGAAAGTGAATTGTTGAATGCATTTTTGTAGCCTAGCCTCATTACTTTCTCATGATTTCTTGCCATATGTCACAGTGGTAAATGATGAAGAGGCTATCTGCAAATGGAAGAACCCTTTGTAAGTCCCACATAGTGCATCTCCCCCAAAGAAACATCAAGGAATTGGGTATGAAGTGCAACTCTCCCAGGGGCTTAAACTGAGCAAATGTATCCTGGTATATGTGTAACCATATACTGAAACCTGTTCAAGCTGTATGATCTAGTCTTTACAAAACCAAATAAACCTATTTTCTGTAAATTTAAAGAGCTTTAGAAAGTTCCATAATGTAGCCATATTGAAATTCATTTGTTAGAGCAGGTATAGAAAACAGTACATAAGTACATAAGTGTACCAGTCATCATCACAATGTATTCCACTAAATAAATACATAAGCCTTATTTGCAGTGTCTGTAGTAATTTTAAAAATGTAGAAAAATATTATTTGTTCTAAATACTTAAGTGATAACTATAAGACTATATTGATGCTGCAGTTTTATCTTCATATTTCTTGTTTTGAAAAAGTCTGTTTATTTTTATTGTTTGGACACAGTATTTTGGTACAAGGAAAAGATTCCCCAAATATGTCTTTTTACTGAAGTTTAACCTCTAGAAAGGCTGGTGTTTTGTTATCCTCTTATAACTTATTTGTGTTGATGCTTAACTAGCACTTCCAGCTAATCTGTCAATTAAAAATTAGCTTTATTAAGAAAATTTCCCTTAAAGTAATTTCATAAAGGTCTATTTTTATGATTCCTTAAACGTGTTGATATTTCAAAAGAAATGCATTTGAGGCACATTGGTCTGGTCAATGCCTAAAGTTGCAACTCATGATACTTTGTTCCAATTTGTTTTTTTGACAAATAGGATTCTATTTGATTTTTGTGGTTGAGATCTGCATGTTAAAATTTCATTGGTAACTGAATCTGAGAGCTATAATGTAACACATTCCTATGGAAACTAGGTATCTTTTTTTCCTTTTATTTTAAAATAATAATTGCACCTGATGCATCAACATGGACCACCCACAACCAGAACTAAATACTTAGTGAAACAAATAGAGTACTTGACGACCACAGTGACAGCAGACAGGGCACAAACTGGATTCTTACTTCACATAGCCATTTAGATTACCCAAGAAACTGTTTAAACAGTCATCATTGTGGTCCTCAAGACAGCTTCTCGCAAAGTATATCAAAGCTTGCAGTGTCCCAAAATAGAAAACATCTCTCCTCCCACCCGGCTCCACTCCCTACCCCACACCCCAACAGAGGTAAAGACAGAAATGGTTTGGTAAGGAGTATGAGTTTCCTTTGCATTTAAAAATGTCATCTCTGCTGGATATTGATATACAATTCTGGTCCCTTTTGCAACTACTGAAGGAAAAGAAGTTCAATTCCTGAATGTTGTAGGTTAAAAAAAAAAAATAGAGATTTGGGAGCTCTGCTTCTGTGGGAAGCATGGGCCCTGGCCCAGGAAATTCAGGTGCATGAGCCACAAATATGTGTCCATACGAGTGTTGGTTCTGAGGAAGCGACTCCTAAAGGTACAGAATCACTCCCTCCTCCTACCTCCCAAAAGGCTGAACAGTGTATAGTATGTTACATTTAAATAAAAGCAATAAAAATGCTGGGAAAAGAATATAAAAATATTGTTCTTGTTTGTTTTATTACCCTAAAACTCTACCTGATAATGAAGAGAAAAGCTGGAGGGTGGTGTGCGAGTCAGGATGTGGTTAAATGCCCCAACAACAACAACAGGAAAAAAATGTACTCAAACATTTGTAAGGTTTCTTTAATGTTTTACATGTGTGAGTCGGCTATTCCTTACTCTAATAACAACCAAATGCTTTCGATTTTCCTAAGTATTCAGGTCCACCTCGTTTACACAGTGGATAAAGAAGAATGAATTGGAAACAAGGATGGCTTGTGAAACAATGAGAGACTTTTGGAGGAAAGCCAGGGGGCTGCAAAATCTGATTTCAAGGGGATGGAATAGGCCCACAAATTTCATTTGAAAAGTGGAGAGAAAAAGTTCATAATAGCACAAGTTGATTCTAGGACCCAAGCAAGTTTATGGACACAAAGTAAATGGATCTGTATTAATACTGCACATTTCTAATAATAATTTGGATGTTGTTAATTCAGTATTTATGATTATTCAGTGAGACATGATTAACCCTTTCCATATCCGAAAGTCTTTAACTAGTCCAAGCTTTGTCTAAACAAAGATATGTAAGAAGCTACAAATATTTTGAGAAGATTATCATACACATAGAACAGCACATACACCTACAAATACCATGTTCATTAAAGTTCTTAATAATTATTTTACTAGACAGGACTTTTGTAACTAAAACTAAGCTGCAAGAAGAAAAGAGACATATTCCAGGAGGGTGTGGGGAGGGCAACTCCAGAGTTCTACCAGAACTGGGAAATGAAACAACTAAGATCTGCTGCTTCTGACACTGACTTGCTCTCATCTTGGATGGACTTCATGTGTTTGATTGTTGCTTGCTTCCAATTCACTTCTTTCCAACTTCCCAACCCAAAACTCCTTTTCCTCAAAATCCAGCAATAGAAATATCCTAGGTATAACTCTTGCTGATCAGATACAGATAGCATCCCAACCTCCAGACCAATCAGTGGGACAAGGGATACAGACATTGTGATTGGCTCACTTAACTCACATGACTACCAGAAAATCAGAGTGTAGACTTTGGAAGCACTCAGGATTGGGGTTAGTGAACAGGTGTGCATTAGGAAAAAAGCATAGTGGTTGTTAGCTGTATCTATTTAAAAGAGACTACTGGCTAGCATTTGTTTCTTTCCTTTCTGCCCACCCCCTTCCTTTTTTTTTTTTTTTTACCAGTTTTAATTATTCTTCATCTATTTGTCCAAATCCGAGAGATTTAAAGTTTTTTTTTTTCTTTCAGGCATCTTTTTAAAATAGAAAATTATATTTGTTTTGTTTTAAGCTAGGAGTGGGGCCCTGGTTGTAGCCAGACTCACTGTGGTTCTGTAAAGATAATTATGATGAATGAAAGTTTATACTGAATAACAGTGACATAATACGATGTTGTAGGTATTTCTTTAATTTTATCCCAAAAGTGTGTAGAAGTATTTTCAAGCAAATCAACATACAGGAAAAAAAATCAGAAACACCAGTGTCATTCATTAGAAAAAGGAAATGACTTGCTTTATGTCCTTCAATTTGTCTTATATATATTCAACATGAGAAAAAAAATTCATTTAAAAAACATTTGTTTTAGTTGTTGATGGATACAATACTTTTATTTTATTTGTTTATTTATATGTGGTGCTGAGGATCAAACCCAGGGCCTCACACATGGGAGGCAAACACTCTACCACTGAGCCATAACCCAGTCCTCAAAAGGAAATTTTGTAATCTGCATTTCTCTTTCCTTTTTCAGACTAGAATAAAATATAAAATAAAATGCCCTGAAAGTTAATAACCTACTAAAAACTCATGCACAAACACCATGAATTAGTTAAAATGGAATAATTATGATCAAACTAATGAGATCAAAGAAACAGTCTCATTCTTAAGGGGATAATAGTGAACATTTCCATTAGCCTGCATCATGATAGGAGCTAAAGGCAACAATTCTATACTCAGAGAAAAGCCATGTGCCAACCATGCATGCATGTGGCATGTATTATTTTACACATTTTTATTATCCTCCACAAAGAGCCCATGTTCATTTTTTAATGTAGGCAACTGCATCCTCCAGAGATGAGCACAACAAATGAAAAATCAAAACATCCCGTGTTACTCATTACAACTGTAAATTGAACATATGCCTTCATACAACTTAGGCAGTGACCCCAGCTGTAGAATAACCCACTGCAATATGGCCTTAGCCCTCTAAAGTTTGGTTTTAATTACCTTATACACATCTTAAATGCCTAAATCATCTTACAATTTTCTAAATTATTTAGTTATCATTTCTGTGGTCAATTTAAGTTGCTGACAATGCAAATATTCTCAGAGAGGTCTTTCAAGAAATAAATTAAAACCAGTGTTTCATGAGGTATTGTAAATTTTGAAAAGACTGGTTTTTATGGTTATGGGATGCATTAAGGTTAGGGGTCACTTATCAATTCAGTTCAACACACACAAAAAAATAGTTTAACATCTGGTATTTAAATACCAGACTTCTCTATAGCCCTATAACCATTATTTTCAGTGACATGAATCAATATGCTCAGATCAATTGCATTTAAGCCTACATCAAATAAAATTACATAAGAAAAAAGTATCTGTTTTTAGGGAACTTTCCAACTGAGAAACACTGAAAGATGGCAATGCCTATATAAACATAGATAATGGACAGTACCTTCTTTTCCTGATAAACTGAATACCATACATGAAACATATTTTACAACTTGAGCTTACTCTCATGCAGGAAACAAATTAAACAGGAATTTTAATTTTAATTTTAGGCCAATATCAGCAATCATTACTCCTCATCTTACCTTAGGGAAGCTCTACATTCCTTCCTCTAAGATCTCCTAAGAAAAGGGCAAATCAGCATATTTCAAGTACCATAATTAGTTTATTTTCCTGTTTGTCCCCATTTTATGCTATGTGATATTTAATAGCTATGTGACATGTACTTCCTTACTGGACTTACGAGAAAGAGGCCGACCTTATTAGGATCAACCATCTACTTCAGCTGCTTCAAATAAGTAAAAACTGCACAGTAATATCAGTATAGATTATCAGAGGCAAGAAGTTCTGGTAACCTAGATTATTATTATATTTTTCTTTCTATTTTTTCCCCAATTTCTGTTTCCACAAATATAAATATTCCCTAGTGATAAAACTAGTGCATTTTAATCATCTAAATTATTCAATACTAGTATTAAGGAAAAACAGCCAATCAGACAAAAACAAAATTCAAGCATAGGGACTATAATGGGTTGAAGTCCTAGTTCACATTACCTCACAATGTGGCTTTATTTAGAAACAGGGTCATTGCAGAAGTAATGAATTGGGATGAAGTCAGACTAGAGTAGATCCAATATAACTGGTGTCCTCATAAAATGGTGATATTTAGACATAGGCATGCAAACAAGAAAGGTCTCAGTCCATAAAGTCTTCTAAAACAAAATACCATATATTATATGGCTTTTAAAAACAACAGATATTTATATTTTATAGTTCTAGAGGCTGGAAGTCTAAAATCAGGCTGTTAGACTAGTCAAGTTATAATGAGGGTTTGCTCCCTTGTTCATAATTGGCCACCTTCTCACCTAATTACCTCCCAAGGTCCCCACCTCCAAATGTCATAGCTTTAGGAATTATGTTTCAACATATTTAGTCTATTGTGGTTCAGATCTGTAATGTCACTAAAAAAAGCTCAGGTGTTAGGCAATGAAAGAATGTACATGCGTGAATGATTAGGTTATGGGAGCTATAACCTCATCAGTCGATTAATCCACATGATGGATTAATAATTTGAATTAACTATTGGGTAGTAATTGCAGGTAGGTGGAGCATGGTTGGAGGAGGTAGGTCACTGCGGGCGTGTCCTTGGGGATTATACCTTGTCCTTGGCTCTTGCTATTTCTTTCTGCTTCCTGGCTGCCATAAACGGAGCAGCTTTCTTCTGCCATGTTCTTCCTTTATAATGTATTGTTTCATCTCAGACCCGGAGTAATAGAGTCTGTCAACTATGGGCTGAAAACTCTGAAACTGAGCCAGAACACCACGTGAACAGGAAGACAGAGTTTAGGTACTGAATCTTCAAGCCAAGGATTAGCAATGATTGATCGTAAACTATCAGAAAGAAGAATGGCATATACTCCCTCTCAGATCCCTGAGAAGAAATTGGCAATGCCTTGATTTCAACTTTTAGCCCTCACAACTGTGAAATAGATTTCTGTTTAATCCATTCATTTTTTTTTGGTATTTATTATGGAAACCTAAAGAAATCAATAAGGGCCTATAACTTTTATCATATAACCCATAGTTGGAAAGCTGTCTGAAATATGGAATCATAAGGCTTTCAGATAGTGCAATAGAATTGTTTGGCAAAGCAAACTTAACATGCTTCTAAGATATGTCATTGCCAAAAACCAGTAACATTTTGCTCAGTCTTTACTTATTCAACCCATAGATCTTTACAGTATCCCCATAATCATGTCATGCTTTCATCCCCCACTGAGTTTATTATATGGTTAGTTTGACCAATGGCTCTTAACAAGAAAGAGTCAAATATCCACATTTGACCTATGCCTCAACTGCAAGTTAGATGAGTTTGAGGTAAGTCTGAAAATTTAGTTTAGAAAAGACATTTAATTGGAGGATTTGATTTCTTCAAAATATCAGCCTTCCCTGTTTTCTACACGAAAAACAAATGAACCATCAAACTAATACATACATTATAAATCTATTTATGGCAGCCTCCACTAATCCTAATAGTTTGTAACAATTTTTATGAATTAGCACAGCTCTTAGTAATTATTTTTACACATAAATGTTGGAAATTACACAATTAAGAAGATGTAAATACAAAATAATTTGATGGCTAATATATCCAAATGTTTATTTTCAAATTAATATTGCCCACTGCAGAATGGAACATTAGATGGTTATATTTATTTATATTAACAAACTTTATATTATAGATGCAGATGCTCTCTTAACCATCTTTCCAGGGCAAGTTTTGATTCATGTGACTTTACATCAGTTAACACCAGATCTAGGTCACTGTACCCCAATAATTTACCATCCTAGCGTCTGTCCGTTTTAGTCTTACTTTGCAAGTAGAATGACATAATCAACTCTGAATCTAGATACCTTATGAAGTTGGTCCCTTTCCTATAATCCTACTAAGTGCAACCACAAAATGAGTAAATAAGGACTCCCTTCTCCAGAATCTTAGTAAATCCATCCAGAACCAACAACATATAAAACAAAGGAATGCTTGCATTATGTACCCAAAACTACAAGGATCTTTTGTAAATGCAGTTATATTTGCCCAACCTCTCTCTCTCTCTCTCTCTCTCTCTCTCTCTCTCTCTCTCTCTCTCTCTGTGTGTGTGTGTGTGTGTGTGTGTGTTTCCTTCTTTAATGATGCAGCTGGACCATTAGCATCTACATTGTTCTGAGCACCATAATTTGGAAATCACCACCCAATGTTTCACAGGCTTTTTAATTCATCATTCCATTTGATAAACACAAAAATTTCAACCTCTCTTTAATGTTTATGGAAAGTAAAAACAAATTTAATATATTGAATAAAAATCTAAATGATTGGACCAAGAACTAGTTTGTTTTTAAATCACACTTGTCCCACAAGAGATTCTCCACTAGTGATTTTCTCTGTTGAGGATTTTGTCTAAGCCAGGATTTCATAACTACTCTATTATTGAAATTTTATGGTGGATTGTCCTGTGCACTGCAGACTGGATGCCAGTAACACCCCACCAGTGTGACAGCCAGAAAACTCATTAATTAGAGACAAATAAACTTTTTTTAATATTGAATTTTCTTCAAGTGCACACTATCTCATTTAATTTTCTCAAGTCCATTGACGTGGTCTGTACACTTCTCACTAAGTTTATTGCTAAGTATTTTCTAAACTTCATTTGGTCTTGTGTTTTGGTTATGATCTTCTTTCACTACATATTTAGATTTTTACCCAGTTTAATTCACACAGGAAGAGATTTTATGGGGTGGGTATTTGGACAAAATTCACCCTTCTCAGACCATTATTAGGGAAGACAAACAACAGTGTCCAGGGGTCCTACAGTGCTTTGCATCTCATTCTTCTTTCTTCACCCTCTGAACCCCCAAATCCTTTTGTATTTCTAGTGTTTAAACAAGCAAGGAACTAGAAATCTTCAATAAAATAGATGGCTACTGCAAAAATAAAATTACACTGAGATAACCCTATGCTAAATCACCTGTGGTTAGAAGAGTATTCAATATATCACAAATGGATTCTGAGGCACAGTATAGTTCCCTCACCAGAAAATCTGTTCAAGATTGGTATACTACATCAAATGCAGGAAAGTAGCTGAGCTATTACCTCTACAATTCTATCTGAATATCATAATTTTTAAAAGTGGTTTTCATTTTTAATTGACACATAGTAATTGTACACATGTATGGGTTATAGTGTGACATTTTAATACATGTATACAATGTGTAATGATCAGATTGGGATAATTGGTACATATATTATCTTATCATTTCCCTATGGTGGGAAAATTCAAAATTCTATCTACTAGGCATTTAAAAATATTCAGTTAATCATTGTCAATCCTAATTATCTTGCTCCTGAGCTATAGAACATTAGAAATTATTCCTTATATCCAACTGTACCCTTGTGTCCATGAACCATGCTGTCTCCATCCCAGCTTTCCCCAAGTTCTGGTAACCACTATTCTACTTTCTACATCTATCAGATCAACTTCATAGCTTCCACATCTAAATGAGAACGTGCAGTATTTAGCTATCTTTGCCTCACTTATTTCAATTAATCTTAATTTTACCAATAAGAAACGTGAAATTAATTTTCTTTTCCAGAGCTCAATGCTAGGTAATGAAGCTGGTCTCTTGGCTCCAAAATCACTCTTCTGTCCACTATATAGACATTCTACAAAATAAAAAAAAAATCAAAACCATGTCCTTTATAACCCAATGCTAAAATTTTTTCACAAATTTCCAGGGTTAGAGAGGAGGAAAGAGAAAGGGGAGGTATTGGGGAAAGAAATTGACCAAAATTATATTATGTGAATTCAGGAATATGCAACAACATATCCCACTAATATGTATAATTCTAATGCATCAATAACATTTTAATTTTTAAAAAGAAATGTAATTCTAAGGGTAATGAAAGTGTTTCATTTTAATGACATCTCTCTTTGTCAATACTTTTAAAGATGTAATAGAATATACTTTCAAGTCAGAAAAACATATTTCTTAAATTCTGGTTCTGTCAATTTCTAGCAGTAAACTTAGAAAAGTTGCCTCTTTTGGATAACAGTGAATGACCAAAAAACTCTGTTAACAATCCTTAACACTTGGAACAGTAACAAGGATTGGATGTTTAACTTGTTAGCTGTTGTGTATAATGCCTGATAATAAATGAGTGTTCAGTACATGCTGGTTTTCTCCCCTTTACAGTCAATTGTGAATATTTTGAAAAAATGTCTTATGTGGTAAAATAATAATAAGTAGATCACTTTTAAAACCTCCACATTTACTCAAGAGATTTCTTCATTATGCAGATTTCAATTTTAATTTGTATATTATTTGTTTTTTTCCCCCCAGAAAACCATTTTCTGACAATTGGCTAAACCATTATTTAATATTGAAATCATGCTTCTCTCAGCACTATGGATTACTGAGCCCTGGGCCAGCTAGTGTGGAGGCACTTTTTTTCTTAGGGGAAGATGGGCGTCCTAAAGCATCAGAACACAGGAGACAAAGACAAGGTAGAAAGTACTAAGCATGGACACACCTTTTAACTTCAGATATGGAGGTGATGTAGTCACTGGGAAATTTGGTTTAAGAACCAGAATGGACTGATATTTTAAAATGTCCCCTCGACAGTAAAGGTATGCACTGGTAGTGTGAGGACTTCTAGAAAAGTTACATGTCTTCCCTTGCTTATTCCCAGCTGCTGAGGGCAAGTTACATCTCTTCACTGTAGTAGCCATATTCAATGAAGGCTCCATGCAAGGTACACAAACCTTGCTCCCTTGAATAACTGGGGACTTTACATTAGGATCATCCTCCATGGGATCAGCTGAAACATGTGTGGGCCCTTGGTGCCATATCAACATTTCCCACTTATGAACTCTGCTTCTTTCACCCCTCACAGAGGTTCCCAAGAGCACTGACCAAGAGAGCTTCCTGCGTGTAAGTTATGGTTTAGCTGTGAGGTGTCTCCAACAAGTTCACATGTGAGACAATGCAAGAGGGTAAGAGGAGAAATGACTGGGTTGTGAGAGTCTTACCCAATCAGTGATTAATTCTCTGATAGGGATTAACTGAGTGGTAATTGAAGTGGTAGGGTGTGGCTGGAGAAGGTGGGAATTGGGGGGCATGGCTTTGTGGTATATAGTTATCTCTGGTGAGCGGAATCTCTGCTTTCTGATCACCATGTGAGCTGCCTCCCTCTGCCACACTCTTCCACCATGGTGTTCTGCCTCACCTCAAACCCTGAGGAATGGAGCCAGCCTTCTGGACTAAGACCTCTGAAACTGTGAGCCCCTAAATAAACCTTTCCCCCTTTATAATTATTCTGGCTGGATTCTTTAGTACAGCAGCAAAAAAGCTGACTAAAACAGTGCAGATCTTCATCAGAGTCTGTTTCCTCTGCAACTATCCTTGTAAGTATAGTTTGTTGATTTTTTATTTATTTTAAATTTATTTATTTTAATTATGTATACATGACAGAAGAATGCATTTTGATTCATTGTACACAATTGCAGCACAACTTTACACTTCTATGGTTGTACACATTGTAGTGTCACACCATATACGTAGTCATACATGTACCTAGGGTAATGATGTTCATCTCTATATTTTTAATGTGGAGATGTCTTAGTCTATTTTATGCTGTTACAATAGAATGCGTAAACTGGGTAATTTCTGGGGCGGGTTTTTTTGTTGTTGTTGTTTTGTTTTGTTTTACAGTTCTGGAGGGTAGAAAGTTCAAAGTCAAAGAGCATGCACGGGCTTAGGGGAAAAGTTTCTTGTTGTGTCATTCCATGATGGAAGACAGAAGGGAAAGCAAAAGAGGACAATAGATCTAATTTGCAACTTCAAGACTTTTTATAATCATCATTCATGAAGGTGGAGCTCTCAGGAACTAAAGATATCCTATTTGGTTCCATCTCCAAACACTGTTGCTCTGGATATTATACTTCCAAAAAAAGGAACTTTGGGGGACATATTCAAACCATAGCAGGGACTGTTGGGAGAGAGCTGTAGCAGGTGGCCTTCTCTGCTACATGGCAATCTTCTCAGTTTTAATTTACACAGCATGGTGGGTTTAATAACTGTACCTAAGAAACCTGAAAATACATACTTTCTTGGAGCCAATTGATGAGGGAAGAACCATTGTTTAGTACTATCTTAGAGGGAGGTAACAACCTAGGAGAGAATAAGAACAGATTTACCAATTTAGTTCTGATATGAAGGAGAGACATGGGGAATCAGCTATGTGCCAATATTAGGCAGAAGCAAAAGGACAATCCTATAAGTTCTTTCACTTTTTATGTTATTGAATAGCCAACAGAAAAGGCCAATGATAAATAGTTCCCTTGCCGAAACCTGAAGTTTGGAAATGTATAATCAGACACTCCAAAAGGAACATTCTTAAAAGTATCCTTACAGAAAATAAAAGCTATAAAAGGAAAATAAGAAGTATATAGATATATAAATTTCATTCTAAGAGAGCTCATTTGAATTTATCTTATCTCCAAGAGGCAAAGGGCAGTATTCTCTAAACCAAGAAAAGTTTCACAATTGTCTTCCAAATAGCTTTTGGGACCTATCTATGTACTTGTATTTTTATATAGAAAAATCATTGATAACAATTGGCTATTATTTTTCCAATGTGCTCTGTTGAAATTTCATCACAGGGAGCCTCAAACATCATTATCCAGGACAATTCCCTATTATTATGTTGAAATGGAACTTAATTTTAGGTTTCCAATTCCAAGTCCCAAGTGGGAACTAAATGTCACAGAACAAAATGTCATGCAATGAGATCGGATGCTAAAGTATATGACAGTAACCAGATGTTTCCCTAACAATTACTCCACAGCTAAGCTAGTCAAGGAAATGAGGTACAGCACTTTTCCCTCCTCAAAAGGCCTCATCATTGTTATTTAACATATTAGAATTTGCCTGTTTGAGTTCTAATGAACATGCCCTTGCTGCCTCTGAAGAAATAGAGAATGAAACCCAAATTATAATTACTTTTATGAAATACATTTTTTTTTGCAGTGCTAGGGTTATTGAACCAGGGCCTTGAGGATTCTAGGCAAGCACTCTACCACTTAGCTATACCCTCAACCCCTGAAAGATCAATTTAAAGAAATCATTTATATTCTAACAGTCCTAAATAGGATAACTTGTATCATCAACAGCACAATTCAACTTCTAATGAGAATACAGAGTACAGGGAAACAGGTCCTTGATTAGTTGGCTAAGACCCCATCACTAACATCCTTGCCCCCAATACTTGGATGTTAATTATTTTGCCATCTGTAGAGCATGCAAATTGACAAAAAGAAGAGAAATGGGAAAAATGAAGATGTTCAACTCAGGGATGAAAAAGCAAAATTAAAACTGATCAATGAACTAGAATACCATGCAATCTCCAGCATCTTGGATAGTATTTATGATGAAGATCCCTCAGTTTTAGCTCATGGATTGGTTCCTCAACACTGATATCATATTGTCCATCTATGGGAGCAAATGATCTATTTTAGGACAAATATCCCTTTTGATTCTCAATAGCTAGTTTAACACCATAGTAAAGTCGTAGTCAGTAGAGAAAACAAAAATGAAAAACAGAGAGGCTGGGGTTGTGGCTCAGTGGTAGAGCGCTTGCCTCACATGCGTGTGGCCCTGGGTTCAATTCTCAGCACCACATATAAATAAATAAATAAAATAAAGGTATTGCAAAAACTACAACTAAAAATTTTTTAAAAATGCAAAACAGAAACACTCAGCTCAGTAAAGATACCTAAAATCTCCATGAGCCAGAGGTCAGTATTCAGTAATCAAAAGTCATAACAGACATAAGGAAACTCAGTTTAAAACAAGGGTTAGAGGTGGTCAATAATAGTTTGTAAATAATAGTTTGACTCAAGAAAACTGAAAACTATTTATGTTTATTTTACCTTAGATGTATAATGCTCATTTTCTCGGTATCCTAAAAACTTCTATGAACTAACAAAATTTTATATTAACATGTCTGAGTTTAATATAGAATAAGATAATATTGAAAGTGCCTTAAGTTCCAAACTGGGTCTTTAGACTTTTTCTAAGGTCACTCTTTGTTATATTTCAAGTATCTGCAATGGCTAAGCATAATAGTTTATAGACAGGATATTTTTAAAAATTCTAAGTTTGCTAAGAAATTTTAAAATATGAAAGTATCTAGTGACTCCCATTTTCTAAAGTCACAAAAATAGTCTTTGATAAAATGTGCATTTTCCTTTGGCACTCTTGGTATGCAGAACACAGGGAACAGGTGGCCCAGTCAATTTCAACAAAAAAAGGGCCAATATCTGCCTCCCTATGATTTTGAGCAAATTTTTTATTTGGTGGTCCATTTGTTTTAACTGATGCATTGCATTCTGTTTCAGGAAAATACCACAATTTATGTCTTCTCCCTCAAACTGATGTATATGTAAATTTTCATGGATACCAAGACAGTAAATGACTTGTACAAGTCCCTTTGTGTGTGAGATCAAAAGTCTCCTTAATGCATAACTAAAGATAGACTCTAGAGTTTGAACATATTTTAAATTTTCCATATATCATCAGGTTGCTCGCCAAAATGTCTCCAAAATATAAAACTTAAATTTTAACATAATTTGTGTTTTCATGCCATTTAAAAGAATCATTCTCATATTTAAGCCTTTTCTCTTGTAATTATTTCTGAAGGCTTTGAAGATTTTTTTTTCACATTTAGACTTTCAACTCGTGTAGAATTTATAGTTATTATGGTGTAGGATATGGATAAAACTTTATTCTTTTCAATATTGATAGCCAATTGCATCCTTATTTATTTCTAAGTCCAATTCTATTGTGTATAAAATGGCATGCATGCTTTTTCTTTAAACAAAAAAGTTTTCAATAATGAATAGGAATACTGTTAATAATTATGCCTTGACAGCAGGAATAGGCAAGAACTATCCCAGGTGACTAAGTGCATAAGGTTAGTTACTTATAAACCAATTCCAATATGTATATGGATCTATTTTTTGATGCATTAATCTCTTACATTAAAACTTTTGCTCTATTCTTGCACATACAGTTTTGATAATTGAGGATTGAAAATGCAAAATAGTTTCAGGCAAGTTTTAACAAAACTTTAATAAATACAGACTCTTATGGTATAGAAGCTCATATAAATTTCAGATTGGGAAATTATATTTGCAGTATACATGATTGAGAAAATTTAGTATCAGGATAGCCCAAGGACGTCTACAAGTTCCCAGAAAATGAAAGAAACTTGATGTTGTCTCCCTTCATATGAGGGAAAATTAGAAATTCTAATAACAAAAGTATTGGGAAATACTTGGTAAAAAAAAAAAAATATATATATATATATATATATATATATATATATATATATATATTACACCACTTGGGTCCTTGGCAAAAGAAAGAATAAAGAAGATACTCAAGTTGACTTCATTGTCACTTGATATGTTCCAAATGCTTCCTGGTCCTTTTCTATTCTATACAAATTTTCAGATCAGCTTATGTTGTTCTCCTAAAAACTTTCTTTTGTTCATCTCAGTGGTTTTTCTGCTTTTAGCCAACTATACTCATCAATCTCAATATACAAAGCTCACTCGTCATAATATTACTCTTCTTTGTTCAAGAGATAACTGATTAATTTAAATCATTGGTAACGTAACTTTAATACATCATGAATGCACATGGCTGAGAATACTGGGCAGCAAGACAGGCTTAGCAGAATGATGATGGGGGAAGTATGCTCTGAGTGGGGCTTTTAATGCCTTATGGTGTCCTCTAGTATGCCAGTGTTCCATATTTTAAACTACGTTTTTATTCTGAGATACTTGTAGCCTCAGCTATTGTTTAAAAAATAATACAAAGCAAAGCTGTGTACCACTTACATAATTTCTCCCAAAGGTAACCTCTTGGAAAGCTATACCACTGTTTCCCAAACAGAGTGTAGGGATTAATAGACACAAGATATAAAACATTTCACCTCCATGAGAATTCTTCATGCTGCTGTCATAGCCACACCCACTTCCTGCCCACCCCTCACCTGGCAGCTGCTAATCGATCTCTATTCTCTATCCCTTTGTCATTTCAAGAATATTAACATAAATGAAATCATACAGTGTGTAACCTGAGGGAAGTAAACAAAGGCAAAGACATTAAAAGGGAAAGGAAGAGAAAGCCAAGGAGCAGAAGAGAAGAGGAGGAGGCAGCAAGCAGCATTTGGGGATTTTAACTGACTCATTTGAAATGCATGGTATAATAAGGGGAAAGTTAAATTTTTTTCCGCCAATGATCTCCTTCTCTTATTTAAACAAACTTTTTACCTATTTTTGTGCATGTAGATGTGCTTTTTAAAAATTATATTTGTACCAATTGCCTTGGTGAAGCTGATGAAAGGTTATCTTTGAGAGAAATTATGTAAGTAGTACACAGCAACTCTAAACTCTGGTAGCACAGTTCTTTCAGTTGTATTCCTTTTTCATGATAGAATAGCAGCTTTTCAATAACTTTGCTGTTATTTCTTTCACACATAAGCATAAACTCCAAGCTCAGAAGCTATATAAGTTTCTTGCTAAAATTCTTCATGTGCTTTTTGTCAGTCTCCTCCGTGCTCACTGCTTTCCAGCCACACTGCTCTCATTGCTTCTCAAACTCACAAGCACAAGGGCACTTTCGGGACTTTTGGGTACACTGGTCCTAACTTGTGGTACTCTCCCTGGGATCTCTGTATGTCTTACTTATTTATCAGTTCTCTCCTTAATAAGGCACTTTTAGGAAAGGCCTTTTTTGAACTTTCGATAAAAAAAAAAACAAACATATTCTTACATGGATTCACTTTTCTTTCTGTCACTTAATACAATCTAACAAAATACATGTTTGTTTATTTATTCTTTGAATTTAAGATCCATAGGGCAGATACTTTTTGTTCACTGTTGTAGGGTCAGAACTTAGAATAACTTTTGGCATGTTGTCAGCAAGCAAATATCTGTTGAGTGAATGCATAAATGAATGAAAGAAGGAATTTTGCATGTCCTTAGAATGCTAATGGCTCTGTATGATCATATTTTGCTGTCATATATTTTTGAAGTAGTAAAATTCAGGGGAGAAATTTTAAAATAACCACAGAATTGATAACAAAGCAGACGAGATAACCCAGTCCTCAGAACCAGAGTTTAATACACTATCCCTCAGCCCTATGAGTTTCTAACAACTTTTTACTTTTGCACTATAAATTTTGTTTTATTGCCTGAAATTCTTACATCTTTTCAACCTACTGTAACTATCACAAGCAAAGATTTTTCTTTAATATAGCACATTTATAGCAACATTTTTCTTCCTCAAATCAGGTCTAAATTACCCCAATATCGAGCCTTCCCTATAGTATTTTGGCATTTCCCCTCCTGGCACCAATAAGATCCCCAAAGCCTAAAGGTGTTCCAAAATGAAAAGCAACAGGAAGGAAAAATTAGCCAAACTCCTGAAGCTTCCAAAATGATTGGTTTCAAGTTGCATTTGCATTTTGGTGTGGATTAGTCATGAGAGGTGAAGGGGAAAGGTTATTATTTAATTCAATCTAAGCATTCAGGTTTGAGATATTTCTTTTTGTCAAGCTTTTCTTAGGGTTTCTTTCTTTGTTTAAGTCTCTCCTTTCTTGCTGACAATTCATTTTTTTTAACAATTTCTCCTTCATGTATATTTAGAGAATTTTAACAGGAGCCAGAACACATTTAACATAATCAGGATGGACCTAATTAAATAGGGGACAGATGGCAATCTTTCCATAATACATGGAAATCTTGTAAGATTTTTTTTAATTGAGCATGAAATATGCAACAGATTTATTGCCACCTAGGTAGAATTGCAGATTCAAGAATAAATATACATGATGGTATACACAACACACAAACACACACACACACACACACACACACACACACACACACTGTTTTCAAACACTGAAGAAAACAAAAAAAAAATAAACACCTGTAGAAAATATGTTACATGTTACTTGTTATGCAGGTCCTAGGAGTTTGACAAAGAGGTTTATCATCCATTCCTTCCAGTAATATGGGTATAATGTACAGTGATGAAAATCATAAATTGTGTATTGCTTTATTCTAAGTATTTCCCCTGTACCCATATTAAAGTAATACAATTTTTGTTTTCTTTCCTTAGCAATTGATTTCACAGGTCAATCAAATAAAATCTCACTGTTGTTGAGAAAATACAAACATTGGACTCAGACACACCTGCATTCAAATCTGCATCAGTTATGTCAGTTATACATTAGTTGAACTGAAGGTCAGTTTGTTTAGGATAAAATAGCAATTATAATTCATCCTTTAAGATGTTTATAAAGACTTTAAATATACATGCAAATCTATCACAGTTCTTGGCCTATGGAAAAAACCTCAATAAATGCAAAAATAATTGCACTATGAGAAGAAAAAAATCTAAATTTTCTTACTAATATTTGATTCAGATGGAAACTTAATTTGTCCCCTAAATTTTTCAGATACACATACCTTTTAATTTAGAAACGATGAAACCTGTGGCCTAATATAAACTCATATTTAACCGGATGCACAATGGTTTTCTAGTTTTTCTAAATTAATCATTAATAACCAAATCTTATGAAAACCAAATCCATAATTCTACAACATATTACTTTCATTTTTCTGGCCTTGTAACTTCCCTCTCTTTTGAGATGTTTCATCTCTTAGGTTGGATTATAGCCTAAACATATTTATAGGTTTTTAAAAAAATAAGTATTTTATGAAATGGCGGGGAGGAGAAGTGGAGTTGAAGAAAACACAGAAAAAGAATATCCTGTTTGGAGAAGCATTGTTGTTTGATTATCTTAAATTCTGACCCCTTAATTATCTTTGTGTTTATGCCCATTCAAAAGGAACTTCCCTTTTCTTTCTATCAAAGGGAAGGACCATTATTGCCTACTATCATGGCAGACAGTGGTGAAAAGAAAGCAATTTGTTTATGACAACTTTTACGCACTTTTTTTTTTTTTTTTTGGTGATTCTTCATCTCCTCACCTTCTAGTGGCAACCTCTAGATTAATTCAAAGAGTCTCAAAAGAGGAGTGTAAAAAGCCACAAAATAACCTGTGTGCTGTATGAAAAGTTTGTTATACTTCAATCAAAGAAGCAAAACAGAAATGAGTCTTTCCTAATATCTCACAAATATACAGACACTGTTGACCTTTTGTTTTACAGTCATGGGTGATCATAGTAGTAGAGGTACTCTGTAGGAAGAGGAAGGTGGACCATGTGTCTCTCCCAATTTATTTGCTGTTAGCACTTCAGCGTACAGTGGAGTTTATGGTGGCCAGTTTAGTGGATTCACAGGTTTGTATTATCTAGTTTTAATTCAACTAACTCTAGCAAGATGAAAAAGTAGTTTTAAGAGATGTGCATGAATATTCAGAATAAAGAGAACATTACCAACAATTAAAACTGGGCACACCTGTAAGCTGAAGCAGGAGGATCACAAATTCAAAGCCAGCCGCAGCCATTTAGTGAGTCCCTAAGCCACTTCGTGAGACGCTGTCTCAAAATTAATAAAATAAAAAGTAATAAGGGGCTCTGGGGATGTGGCTCAGTAGTAAAGTGCCTCTAGGTTCAATCCCCAGCACCAAAAACAAACAAACAAACAAACAAGTGTAAATAACCAGAAAACAGCAGCTCTTCACTTACAATGTTTATAACAACAAAAAAGTTTCTGGAAAAAAATAATCACTATTTCATCTATTTCTTCAAAGGAAAGTTGTATCAATGATCTCAGAAGTAAATATTTTTTTAAATACATTCATTGTGAAGAGTGTGATTTGAAATTAGTTCTGAAAATATTTCTGTAGACATATGACTTCACACCGAAAATTATTCACATTCACCACTTTCAAGAAATCAAATATCTGTGTATGTAAACTCATGCACAGGGAGTCCTTTCTCACAGCTTTGCCTCTACAAGAGTTCCCTACCTTATATTTTGTTCAAAATTAGAAAATACACAGTGAAGTGTTGTTTTACCCTATAACCTCCTCATGGGCTTTGCTAAGATTTTTAAAACAGGTTGACTTTTTGTTGAGATACAATTTAGTTTACAAAAGAAAAGGTGTAAACATTCCTGGATATTAAGCATTTTGCTAAGGCCTGTGAGGCTGAGGAAGTTAAAGGTCTGTGATCCATCTGTGAGATGATTATAATCAAAGGTAATAATAAAAAACTAGATAAGTAAACTTGTGCAAGTATAATGTGTTAAACAACATAGTAAAGCCAAAAGGAAGGGAATCATGGAGAAAGAACATTTCAGTTTGGCTATTGTCAAAAGGATAAGTTTCAGCATTATGAACTTTAGATGACTCAAGGAGAGGAGCCATACACAGCATAATAAGTAGCGCCATCAAAAGGAGGAATGAGATGATAAGGAAAGTAAGAATTATGACAGTAAATGCCTCATTTTTCATAAGAGTTTTAGCCCAGATTGATGCATCCCTAGGCAACTTATTATTTAGTTCAACTTGCTTTTGAACTCATGCATGTATAAAGTGATCAGATTCTGTATATTTCCTGTGAATATTTTCCTAAGAGTGGCTCTGAAACTCATCCATGTTAAGTTTGGCTGCAGTTAATTCATTTTCATTGTTGCTTGGTTTCCTAAAGATACTGCTAATTGCTCATTTACGCTACCATCAAAGGATTTAAGTCTTGTTTGTTGATTTTTGTGTTTTGGTTTCTGATGCTTCGGTTTCTGATGCTTTGAACACCTACTACTCACACCCGTAGGAGAGGAATTACTGAGGTGAGCACATTTGCTACTTTACAAGCTGATATGAAGTAGCTTTTTATGGTGATAGTAACAGTCATATTTCCAGTGTTCCTGTTCCAGCACATTCTTGCCAAAACCTGTATTTTCAGAAATTTAAACAATATTTTTCACAACCTGGTGTTGTGAAATGGTATTCCATTCTTACTTTTACTTTTATTTACTTGATTATTAATAAACATGAGCATTTCATGTCATGGGTCATTCTTGACATGAAGTCTGTCCTCAATAACTTTTTCTTAAATTAATAAATAAATTATCAAATAGCATTATATGAATTCAATTGATTATGAATTTGTTAATCTTAGATTATAAAAAATGTTGAAAATCAAACATTTTATTTGGAAAATAGTGATGTTCAGTAACTTTTAATGTGATTAATTCAGTGAAAATAAAGTAGATCAATATGTTTCTTATTCAGCTCTCATTTTTCTTCTCATTGGAACTAGATTTATTTATAAGAGTATTTTCTTTCAGTTAGATCAACTCTGAGATACCTCATTAGCATGTCTTAAATTTTTTTAAATAATTCAATTGGCAATTTAAGATTGAATTTACTAATTACTATTTTACACACACACACACACACACACACACACACACATGCACATTTACAGGTCACATGAATATTCACAAATTATGACCATAGATCCATTGTAATGACCTACTGTGTATTCACTTTAGAAGCATCTCAAATGTTTTGTTAAGTCAAACGTAAGTTCCAGCCATAGTGAATTTATTTCAGGTTTCTGAAATGTGCCACGAACCTCCTTGTCTCTAGGTCTTTAAATAGACAGTTCTTTCTGTTACTAATTTTTCCACCCCAATACACCTCTCAGATTCTGGATCCATGGTTTCCTTAGACTTTCTACATCAAAACTTTTTTTCTTCAGTACTGATACTAAACTTCTATGATAACCATTGTCATTATTCCTATATTCCTTTTTCCCAGAGTAATATTTGACTTTATCACCTCATCCTCATTACTCTTGAACAGATAAAAATAGTGTAGAAAGCCATTTTTTTAATTTGTAATTTTCAAATTATCTTCATATATTCTAACATTATCCATGGAGTCCAGGAATGTTTTCTTATTAAAGACATATTTTGAAATATTAGTAATGGTGTAGTCAATAGAATCTTTTGTTCATTCTTTATACCCTTTAGCCTTTAGGAAGAGTTACACTCTTGCTAATGCATGTTTTATATTTTGAGGGAATCTCTGTCTTCATGAATATGTGGTCACTATTTGAATTATGTATTTGAGACATGTATTCATGATTTGAATCTTTGGCCATACTAAATATATATAGTTTAAATAAATAAGGAAATATGTTTTATCTCACTATTACAATGAAGGTAGTATAAATAAATAGTAATTTCCAGAAAAGGAAACAAAATAATCAAGTAGTTCTAGAGTTGCTGGCACCAAACTAAATATTTTTATTAGGAATTGAACTCAGGGGTTCTTAACTACTAAACCACATCCCCAGCCCTGTTTTATTTTTTATTTTGAGATAGGCCCTCACTAAGTTGCTTAGGGACTTACTAAGTTACTAAGTAAGGCTGGCTTTGAACTTGTCATCCTCTTGCTGCTTTCTCTCAAGCTGCTAGATTACAGGCATGTGCCACTGCTCCTGGCTGATTTTATAAAAAAATTTTAACATGCAAACGAATCTTCTCTTTTGTGGTCTTCTTGGGAAATGAAACTTGAAAATATAAATTGTAAGGGTGTTTCTTAGAACTTCTCTGTCCCTTTTATTTTTCCTTGCCTTGCCCTTATTAAAATCCTAGATGTATAGGTGTTTTGAATTGCTTGCATTTATATATTGTTTTCAAAGTTTAATCCAAAGCCTTTTTCTAAAAGTTGAAGAAAAAGAACCGGTTTTCCATGCCAGATGCAGAAATGCTTCACTTCGATTCTCCTCTGCCTAAATTTCAAGTTCTTCCCCTCCACAACAAGGGAGGCTAGAAATCCTGTTGGTACTTTTCATAGTCTGTCTGTTGTTTTGTTTTTTAGCTTTTTTTCCATATTTTTATTGGCACATTATAATTGTGCATAATGGTGGGATTTGGTGTTGCATATTTGTACATGCACACAATACAGCAATATAATTTGGCCAATATCATTCCCCAGTAATTCCCCTTTCTCTCCCCTCCTCCTCCCTGATGGTTCCTTTCTTCTATTCTATGGATTTCTTTTGGATTTTCATGAGACCTCTCCCAACAATTCTTTTCCTTTTTCTTCTCTAGCACCCACATGTGAGAGAAAACATGTAACCCTTGACCTTCTGAGTTTGACTTATCTCACTTAACATAATGGTCTCTAGTTACATCTATTTTCCTGCAAATGACATAATTTCATTTTTATTTTTGATTGACTAAAATGCCATTAGGTACATATACCACATTTTCTTTATCCATTTATCCATTGGTGGACATCTAGGCTGGTTCCGTAATTTGGCTATTGTGAATTGTGTTGATGTAAACATGGATATACATGTATCACTATAGTATGATGACTTTAATTCTTTAGGATAAATACCTAGGAGAGGTCTAACAGGGTCATATGGTAGTAGTTCCTAGTAGTAGTTCCACGTCTAGTCTTTTGAGGAATCTCTATACTAATTCCATAGTGATTATACTAATTTTCAAACCTAGTAACACTGAAAAAGTGTTTCTTTTCCTTCACATCCTCTCCAGCATTTATTGTTGTTTGTATTCTTTTTTAATTTTAATTAGGTATATATGATAGCAGAATCATTTTGATTCATTGTACACAATTGCAGCACAACTTTACATTTCTATGATTGTACACGATGTAGTGTCACGCCATATGTGCAGTCATACATTTACCTAGGGTAATGATGTCCATCTCATTCCATCATCTTTTCTACCCACATATCCCCACCCCACCCCGGCCTCTCTTTGCCCCACCAAAGTTCCTTCAATTTTCCTATGTTCCCTGCACTATGAATCAGCATCCACTTATCAGAAAGAACATTCAGTCTTTGGTTTTGGGGGATTGGCTTACTTCACTTAGCATGATATTCTACAAATTCATCCATTTATCTGCAAATGCCATAATTTTATTCTCTTTTAATGCTGAGTAATATTCCATTGTATATACATATCATAGTTTCTTTATCCATTCATCTATTGAAGGACATATAGGTTGCTTCCACAGTTTAGCTATTATGAATTGAGCTGCTATAAACATTGACGTGGCTACATCATATAGTATGCTGATTTTAAGTCTTCTGGGTATAGACCAAGGAATGGGACAGCTGGGTCAAATGGCGTTTCCATTCCAAGTGTTCTAAGGGATCTCTATATTGCTTTCCAGATTGGTTGCACCAATTTGCAGTCCCACCAGCAATGAATGAGTGTGCCTTTGCCCCCACACTTCCAGTAATGAGGACTATTGGCCATCCCTAAGAAAGAGTCTGTGTAAGGAGCTCCAACTAGGGTTTCAATTCTATTCCAAGTATGCCAAGATTCTCCTTCATTCCTAGAGTTCCTCCCATAATGAATAACTTGGGGGTTTTGAAGTCAGAATGTATTAGCCCATCAGTTAAATGTGTTTACAAGGAAACAGATGAGAGGTACAAACCCCTTTTAATGTGCAGTGCATTGACAGTTTCTTCAAGTTGACCATCCCCATTTCTTTTCAAAATTCTAACTTATTTGATATCTGCCTTAGGTTTACTCCAGTGAAGCAATATGTTTTGCCCAATTTTAGCATGGTTGAACATAAGCCATTTTAAATGTTTTGTGGTTTTAATGTTTTGTTTTTACTCAAAATTATTGAATAATACCAATTAAAGCTAGATTTAAAATCATTTAATGATTTAATTTTATACTTGGGAATGTAGCTATGAGTATTAAAGATGAAATAATTCTTTATAATATTTCATCTTAATTATGTCAAAAATCTTGCTAAAGAATGTATTCTCTTGTTTCACCATTTGATCTTCCTATGTGTATGCATAAATTACTGTTCATGAATACTATCGCTTAGGTGAAATCTAATCTTTTGCATATTTAATAATATTATAATTCCTTTTGGAATAATTTAGCTGTTTTAATTATTTCATCAAATATTAGGAATTTTTAAATTGTGCTTGGCATTTATTTATTGGGTTCAAAATTTTTATAAATTTTATTGTTTCAAGTTACCAAGTAACTTGCTAACTTTGTGGTTAGCAACTACTTTGTGTCTTTGTTCTTGTTTTTGTATTGTATAATTATTATACACAAGTAGTCTGGTAAATGAATATGAAAATCTCTCAACCATAAATCATTCCAATGGATCCCATGAGGAAAAAAGAATTCAGTTGCATCTCAATAGCTTACAGAGTAATTAGGGACACTTAAGGTTTTGGAATTTCACTGGATCAATTCCATTGCTTTAGAATTCAAAAGTTTAGAATTCAAAAATGTCACTTTTTTCACATAGTGGTATACAGTGAAAGAATGACTAATAAGACATCCATTATTTGGGGCAGCAGGTGTCAGTTGTGTGTTTGACATGTCCAGCTCACTGTATATTTGATTCTCAAGTATTTTCTTCTGATGATTAGTACACTTCTCTTGAGAGTTTCTCCAAACATTCATCTTAAGAATATGCTTCAGTGATCTATTTCTGTTTCCTGAAATCAATCTATCCAAGCAACACAAAGGTAGAATGATAAGACTGAGAACACAAATTGAGAACTTAATGTCTCATTTCAGTCACTAGTATTTCGTGTTTTTTATTATTATTCTTATTTAAGATTCTTTTTTCCTAGCAAGTGTTAATACTGTGGAAGAATCATATAACAATTGTGTGTGTGTGTGTGTGTGTGTGTCTGTGTGTCTGTGTTATTCATCTTGATGGGAAGAGAAGGCAGGGAGGCAAGATTTCTTCGTGTGAAATGAAGAACTAGGTATGAATGAGTCAAGTCTTGGCCTAATGTGAGCACTCCAACCAAAAAACAATAGCAGCAGGGACCTAGTCTGTTTTGTTCAGCTCTAGCCTAACAAACTCTGGCTATTGCACTGTCACCGATCAATCATGACTTTGATTGTGAATGTGGTTAAAAGGTAAAGAGGAAAAGTGCATTTGGTCTAGAGAGCTTGGTAAGGCTTCTTGGTTCAATCAGTGTTTGAACATTCAGGTATGCCTTTGATTCTTACACAGGTGACTGATAATTCTCCTGAACTGTAACACATTGGCTTCCAAATCCTTCATCTCATTTTAAAACCATCTAATTCTTTTTGTATTAATGTTACTGTCAAGATAATGCTGCTAGTCATGCTTATAAGCTTTAACATATTTGTTAAAGGTTATAAGCATGACTAGCTTATATACAAGTAATTCTTCCTATATACAAGTAATTCTGTTACTTCCATATAATTTTTTTAGCTTCATTATCACAGGGCATATGGTAAGGTACTGAGCTTATAAATATGAATGAGTCATGGTTCAGTTCTCAACAACCTGAAATTCAAGACATTTAAAACATAATTGCTATACTGATGTAGTAGGGAGGGAAAAATTATATTACTGGGGACCTGCTATGTTCCAAGCTTCAGACCAAACAATATGTGACTACTTTCCATATATTGCAAACCAGGTTCTATAATCACCAATTTTACATCTTTGCAGAGAAAGAATATCTTCTCAAGGCAAGAACGTTTTATATTCAAATTATATTCTTCTATTTGGGGCATGTATGAATATGTAACAACAAATCCCATCATTATATACAATTACAGTGCGCCAATTTTTAAAAAGTAGGGGGAAAAATCTGTACTACTGGAATCCACACTTCATTGTGCTGCCTGCATTACTTATAGCTTATACTTCTGGAACCTGAAGTCCATCAGATCACCCCATAGTATGCTGCCTCTTCAATCAGAATCTTTTTTCTGCTTTTCCCCCTTATTCCTTAGTTTCATCCCTGGAAAGGGGTAAAAGAAATACATAATTACCTAAATTTAAATGCTCTTCATTAAGATGTTTCAACATCCTAAAATTTCTTCTCATAGTCAACAAATTTTACAACTTGATATAGTGACCTCATATTCTGTGTTGTAAAACAAGCAGAATGTCTACTTTGTTATGAGACATCTAGGACACAGCTCAAGATGATTAAAATAGTCTTTTACTGGAGGTGCAATTAACTCAACAGGAATATGTTCCCATAGCTATTACAAGACTCCTCAGAGTTTACTTATGTTCACTTTGGCTACCCAAAGGCCTTCATTCTGAAGTAATAATGTCAAAGTGATTTTTTCTCATATCTACTCGGGTGGTTCAAATACTTTAATTCAACTGTAAGACACTGTTAAGGATTTACATATATTTCTATTGGTTTTATCTGAATTGAGATCACCAGATTGTAGGCTTTTACTAATGCACTCTGCTAACTAGATCCCCAAACTTAAATTGTGAGTTCAAAACAACCTTGTAAAAACTAATAGATGCCATTTATGTGTACTAAGTCTTGCCTCTAATTTTATAAAATTCTTTTTCCAATGCCATCATTCATATAAAAGAAATGTGTTCGTTTTAAGTTTCTTTTCTTCTTACATTTGTGGTAACTGTTCACTCCTACTTATTAATATTGTAATACAGAAATTGTACTCCTCTGAACAACGGTGTGGCTACTATGACTGGAAAAACATGAGATTTTACTTAAAAAGAGTTAGCCACCAGAGAAAATAAACTGGTTTTGCACTATACAAGTTACCCACAAAATGTTTCTGGGCTTTTTGACCTTGTTTTTCCTTTGTATAAACAGAATTCTCCAGAACATGAATACCAGCCATTGCTGACATGAACTTCTTAGTCTTCACTTTCTGAATCCTTTGTTTTTTTGCCCGTTGCTGAGCTGCTGTTGCCCCTCCGGAGGCTAAACTAACAATCTACTATAAATTTTCAAGGTCAATCTCTCTTCCAGGTCAACTATATTTTTTAGTTATTTTAACAAAGCAATGGGAAGATGCAGGTCCTTTTACCTTTCTGATAACATTTTATACTTCAAATGTCTTGTTTATTTGATTTCATATTCTTTTCTGAAACAAAGAACTAAGGAATAAAATTTCTCATGAAATCTAAAGCCATAGATTGGTAATAGTCCCAGGCCATGTGATAACTGGTTTTTCTACTATTTCTTCCTCAGAGAACAGAATGGAAAGGTAACGCTACTGTAGTTGATGGAAGTTAACCTAAGTATTTTGAGTATTTCATTGCCTGTAGATTTAAATTTTTGTTTCTTTGGGATTGATTCGTTCTTATAAATAATTCTATATAATCTTCACCTGTTTCACTTTGCTTTTTACATAAGTATTTATGCATCTTGGTTAATAGATTGACATATACTAATTCCCTAATGTACGTAAGGAAATCCATACAGAAATCAATAAAAATCAGATCATTATGGAATATATAATAGTCCTCTAAAATTACTATTTAAACAGCAATTGGATAGCTTTTAGTGTGGCTACCTTTCTACTATAGTAGTGGATATAGAAATACCAGATGTTTCTACTTAGGTCATTGTGGTGGTTTGAAAATAATTACTTCCTCTTTTAAGGGCCTTGAGGACTTGTGGCTGAGAAAAAATCTCAATGCCTTATAGTTCTTGTGGAGACACATATAATGGTACATTTATCATCAAGGCAGCTGGAAGAAACACTTTGGCAGCTTAGGAACATGGCAATACCATATTGTATGGTGCTCCTCACAAAACACAAATTGAAAAAATCTATGTTAAAGAGATAGGGACCCATAAGTCTCAAGTGAGTGATTTAAAGAAAATACATTTAAATAAATAGTAAACAAAAGCTGAACCATATCTAGATCACACCAATGCTTAACTTACAAGTTATAATCTATTAATAAATTCATGCCACAAGCAATTTGGGAAGATGGGTATTTTTTTTATATCAAATATATATGAGATGTTAGGTTCCAAGAGTACTGAAGGTCTTTTAAACTGTTGCCTTCAATAGTTTGGTTAAGCATATCTTTCATTTTCTGTCCCTTCCTTGTAGCTTCATCAAGTATATGCTTTTGAGTGATACAATGCCATGGTGCAGATTGAGTGGATTTCTTGTTCACAAATTATTCTAACTCTACCCTAACTATTTCAGTCTATTGTTGAAGATAATGGGTTCTTGTCCATTTGTGTCATGCAGAGCAGTTGCTGAATTCTGGTGCCATCATCGGTTGTATAGCTTATTCATTAATTTTTTTGCCTTATTGCACTGGTTAGGACCATCAGTGTGATGCTAGATAGGGATAATGAAGAGGATAACCATACTTTCCTCTTTTTCAGTCATAGGGGAAGAGATTTTAGTTTTTCTTAGTTAAGGGTAATGTTAGTTATATTTCTGTACATCCTTTTATTGAATTAAGTTCCCCATTGTTCCTCATTTGTCAAGAATTTTTAACATGAGTGGTTATTGAACTTTGTCTTCTTCTATCTAAATACAATCATATGGCTTTCTTACTTTATCAACTTACTGACTTACTCTGATATTGAATGTTGGACGAGCATTGCCTTCTCAGGATAAATAAACTCAATCTTGGTGTCATAACATTAAATATTCCTGAATTTAATTCATAATCCTTTATTGAGGATTTTCACATCTCTGTTTATGAGAAATATCAACCTGTAGTTTTATTTTCTTGTAATATCTCTGGTTTCCTTAAAAGTATGATGCTGACTTCATTAAAAAAAATCAAGAAATATTCCCTCCTCTTCCACACATTGGAAGCCCACATTTTTCAATTACCTTGGCAAAAATTAATAAATCTTATATTTCCAAGTATTACAGGGTAATGTAATCAACAGGAACTCATGTACAACTGATGTGGAAAAGTATATTCTTTTGATCATTTTAGAAAAATATTACACACAACCTTATAAAGTGAAATATTCATATGCCTTACTACAACTTCATTTCGACTCCCAGAGAAACTTTGTGTAGGTGAACCTGAAGACAAATATACAGAAAACATGTATGAGAATATTCTAAAAAGCTGGCATTATTTATAATTGTAGATCAATGAAAACTGAAATGTCCTTCAACATTGATATTAAATTTATAAATGTAGACGAGTTATAGAAATACATATTGGTAAAATAAGAAAGACCCAAAAGACTACATAGAATATGAGAGAATTTTTAAAAGCTCAACTGTTTAAGTATTTAAACATAGAAAAACGATTTTTATAGCAAAGTAACCATCTAACCACAAAGTGCAGTGTTCAAAGGAAGAGCAAGAGATGGGGATAGGACATCATTCCCACTCATTCCCATTCTCTCCTGACTTCCTCTTTTTTCCCACTTATCTCCTATATTTAAACAATTCCTTAGTTCCTGATTTAGACCTATATATATGTTTTGCACAAATAAAATGTATATTCATAATATTTTTAGAGTCACTTCTTTTTTACATGGAGAATAGCCTACTAAAAACATTCTTCTCCCCTTGGCTTTCTATATTAAGAGAAGTGTGAAGAAAATCAGTTGTTTTGTCACAGATATTCTCTGATTTTATTTAGTGGATATATCACAGTTGATTCCACTTATTTTCTATAGAAAGATATTAGATTATTCTAATACATGGAATTACAAACAATTCTGGAATAAACTTTATGCATGTGCAGTTTTGTATCATTTATAGTACATATTTAGGGTGACTTGCTAAAATTCTAATTTCTGGCTCAAAAGATAAAAATGCATATTTATATTTGTTTGATATTAACAAATTTCTTTCTGAAAAAGCCAGTTTGCATTTCTATCGGTAACACATGAGAATGCCTGTTGGTCCCACAACCTCATCACCAGGATTTGTTACATTTTTAATTTGTATCAATTTGATAATCAAAATATGATGTCACAGGATTATTTTAATTTGTGTTTCTCTAATGATAAAGGGTTCAAAACATGCTTTAATATGTATAGAGTATATGTATTATATACATGTATATGGCAATGGGTTCTCCATGTACTTTTTACATATTTCTATTGATTGTGTGCCTTTTTCTTTCAAATTTTAAGTCTATTATATACATTTGTGATATTAAAAAATTGAGAGAGATAGCTTTAGGAGAGGAGTACTCAGGCCTTTGTTTATGCTGTTGGTTTTATTCCAGAACATTTTGCTATTTTACTGCATAACTTAAACATTTTTATATATATTCTTTGCCCTATATAATTAGATAAGTAATCAGTTTTTAAAGATTAAATAAAGTTTTATATATGTGGTCATCATTGCATAATGACATTTTGGCCAGCAAAGGACCATATATGTGACCATATATGTTCATATATAATGAAGCTGAAAAATTTTGATCACCTAGTGACACTGTGACTACCTCAGCATCACATCCCAGCACATCACTCAAGGGTTTGTGGTGATGCAGATACAAACAGCCATATTGCTCTTCCAGTTGCTCTAAGATAAAGCATGTTCAACTATGTACTATGTATAATACTTGATAATGATAATAAGCAATTCAATTACTGGTTCATATATTTACCATACTATACTTTTTATCTTCAGTTAAGGTAAAGCCATAGTCAAAAAGGAAGTTTTATAGCCAGATAATGAGCTCGGTCTTTTTGTCTCCCCAGCTTTTTTCCCAAAAAACACAACAACTCAGTTACAAACACTGAAGTTACACAAGTCCAGTGACTTCCATAATCTTCCAAAATACTGCAAGTTATCTGCCATACCCTCAGTGGGAGAAAAGGAAAGGAAAGGAGATGAGAGGAGAGGAGAATCCAAGGGGAAAGAAAAAGAATCAATGATAAAGTTCTTATTTATTATCTCCTTCAGTTTAAGGGACAGTTTTAGTTTCCAGACAAATAACTGGATCCAGATAGAATGAAAATCTATGCTCCCTTGTGAGATTATTTTCTAGAAATACTTTGAGTTAACAACTGACATGTTCCCATGGTCAAATTATTCCAGCAATCAATATCCTAGAAATCACATATTGACTGGTGTGAAGCAGCCCCTCCCAAGAGAGGTTTGTGTCATGCTCTTGAAAAAACAAGTAGAAGCCTCCAAGACCCTGTCACAATTCACCCAAAATAATATTTCCATTCATATCAACTATTTGGTCATGGAAATCTCAACAGCATATGGCAGTTTTGAAAATCTTATGATAATCCTTGTGAGTTATAACTGTACTCTGCACTTATTTAAGATATAACTCATTGGTCCCCAGAGAAGAGATGGAACACAGAGCAGTAACAAAAAGTTAACTCAACTTGAATATTTATATAATGTAAACAACATTTAAAACCCCTTTATTTGCCCATAAATTTTACTCACATCATACATGCATGTATTGCTATTGCTCTCAAGCTGATCTCTCAATATACACATACAAATGTATACAATGTGAGAAGAAAAACTGAGGAAAATTCTCCTTTAATTCTTAATCATCTTGTTCTCCATCAACCTTTCTTTCTCTTTCTCTTATGTTAGATACTTCTAAAAGGAAGAGGGAGAGACTGAGCTCACAAAGTCAGAATCCTTTTTTAGCGGTCATTGGAAAAAAAAAAGAGTTTTTAAGTCATTTTTAACTGAAGTTATTTATAAGAATCATCATTCATGTTCTTACAACCTAAACCAGCTTTATCTAAACATTGGTTGTCAATTTGGACCGGTCAATTTGAAATACCTAAGAAATTTTGTTTCTTCTTTGATACCTAAAGATAATTTGGGTATAGAATTCTAGGAATGTGGTATACTTTTTTTGCAACACTTTATCATTTCATTCCCCTTTATTGTTTCTGGCATTGTTTCTGAGGAGAGGTCTACTATAATTCTTACCCTGTTCTTCTATAGATAAAGTATATTATTCCCTAAAACTTTTTTCAATTTTTTTCTCTTTGTTTTTGGTTTTCTGAAGCTTGAGTAGTATATACTTAGGTGTACATTTGTTAATATTTACCCTTCTTTGTGTTCTCTGAGCTTCCTAAATGTGCTGTTTGGTGATGCTCATCAATTTTGGCTTGAAACTATATATCAGAATGCATCTACCTAGTTTACTTACTGCTATCACTCACTATTTACTAGAGTGTAACTCACATGGGACCAAGAGGCCCTTGATCAGTCTTGTTTTCCACATAAAATCCTGCTCCTATGGCAGAGAACTTCCCAAATCCAGTACAAAATTCTAAATATTCTCATAGATCCTTGACTTCCTAAAATCCTAGGACTTTTACTTCTATTTCCCATAAAAGGCCAATGATATGACTGCCCTCTTTATCTTAGCACCATGGCTCCCTTGGTCCTTGATGATATGCCCTCCCCTCACTGCCATAATACTCTGGTGGCATCTTCTTCCTCACTGGCTACTGTTTGTCGTCCTCCTTCATGGACTTCTCTTCCTCCATTCTCCCCTGATTATTGGTGTCTTACAGTGCTCTTCGTCACTTTCCTGTTCTAATTGCTTCCCATGGATGACTGTGTCCTTGTTTCGAGCTCAATCTATCACCCAAGAGTGAAACTAAGAAACTGCTCCTTTGTTTTCTTTTTAAAATAATTTGTTCAAAAGTAGAGTTTTCCACTACTTTGTTATAATTTGCAGGTGCCGTGTTTGATTCTTTTTTCTTATTGTACAATATAATAATTGAAAAACACATTCCTTTTAAAAGAAATGTTTCAAAAACACATCAGATTCAAAATGTCACTACCAGCAAGAAAATGTCCAGCATTACATGTCGAAGCAAGTGATATGACATAGCTCCTTGTGTGAATTTTCATAACGTGTTCACTCTTTCAATGCAAAGAAAATAGGAAGTAACACATAAAGTTAAAAGAGAATACAAAATGTCATCATTTACTTGCTAAGGTATCTATTTAATGATTCGTTCTTCTAATAGTAATCTCACCCACCCCACTCCTTGCCCTAAGAACAGGCTTAGTTGTTTCTCATAGGTGTTTTACCTCTTTATAACTCCCTTCTGAACAATAAACCTCAGACCAGGTCAACAGCAGGTTCTGGGGCCCTAGACCAGGCATCTACATTTATAAACTGCCCAGATGATTCTGTTACAAATCAAGGCTAAAAATCTAGTAGATGTTGACAGGCACTTGCTAGTTGATTAAATGATTCCTGTTGCCAAACAGCTGGAGATTTGACTAAAATTTAAAGCTAGAAAAAGGTGACAGGTTTCTAATAGGTAAGGGAGGTTTTAGTTTGTTTATTCCTTATTGCTGTTTTGGTTTTGCTTTTATTTCCTATTTAGCAATTTGACTTTGGTTCCAAATAGGATAGATAACTCTCTTGGATCAGTGGGATTATTTTCCTTCAATAATCTTTGATCATTTATTATATAAATATATGATCTGTAAGTCTTTGAAAAACTTTGGTTTGCCTTGACATAGTCCCAATTTTATATTCCCAATTTTATAAAATAAAAATGATTTACTCATAGGTATCCAACATAATTGATCAGATAATAGATAATCATTGACACCTAATACTTCATTTTTATTTTTGTCAAATGAGCACTCACATCTCCACCATAAAACATGATTAAAATCATGAACGCATTTAGGGAAAACAATTTCAAATATGGGTGAACACAAAGTATATATCACCAACTTTGGATCAAATTTATCTAGAGGATATACATTTAAGAATAGAGCCATAACATAACCTAAATTTTAGCCCTTAAGCATGGTAAGATGTTTTGTGAGCCATTATTTTCACAGTTCATCAGCAGGGGTAGCTTTGCCTTATTTTCTTTATAAGGAAACTTTAATATGCCCTATAAAAATATTTTCTCCCTCCCTCTTCTTTAAGTTTGATAGTTAGACATTGAATCTTAATGAGTTTAAAAATTTACGTGTTCACTTAGATTATAAGCTTTCATTTGCAAGATCCTGTTTTAGCTTCAGGAAAACTTTTCTCACACTCTCCAGGAAAATATATTGCTATAGCTTTGACTTTCATTCACCAAACAACTCCATTAATTATCAGCAACCAGACTCCACTTCCTTGCAATGTTTTGTGCACCTGGTTTGCAGACAGGATATAGTCATGGAAGCTGACAAAGCACACACACAGACTTCACTATAGGCTAGAATATTGGCTAGTCTCAACTAATTTTATGTGTCTGTGGAAAACAGAGCTTTGGATTTCCACCAGCTGAAGGTACTGCTCACTGTTTCTCTATGTAGAACCAATGTTGTTCTGCTAAGAAAGTGAATTTTCAAGAGGTTAATCAAATCATCACTTAGTTGCAGTCTTATTCAAATAACTATGGATCCATGTGTTGAAATAGAAATTGCTGCAATTAATGCCTTTCAGTAGTTGGAGTCCTGTCATTGATATTGTCTCTTAATAGATTGATATAGGAATAATTTTACATTAAAAGCTAAGGACTCCTTTGGGGGGAAAAATCAAAACTCCCTTAATATCCTGCATTCCTATCAAATTTTCTATTTAAAATTAGTCTTAAAATTTCTTCTTTTTATGTTGCATGAGCTGCATGTCTGTAATATGCACAATAAGTATTTGGAGAAAAAAATAATGTCTTGTTTTATTATAATTCAGACTCTTTGTGCCCATTTATTTCACCTTAATATGTTCTGCTATGTGCAAGGGAGGTTTTTGATAAGAAACAAGTTATATTTGGGTCTTATTTCCCTGGGATTTCTCCACTAAATTCTCCAGACAAAAGCGTTAATAGTGTTCTAGTGAATGTTCTAAGACAGGGCTTGTAGAGTATGAGGAGCAAGCTCTCAGCCAGAGTGTAGGCAGAGCACATTCTCCCACTCAAGAGTTCATATTGGGCAAAAATACAGTGCGGATAAAGGGCATAGTATAGTCAGAACCTTTCTTAAAGAGCTCCCACTCAGCTGAGTTAAAGTTAATAAATGCACTCCTTTCGGGTGCATTTAAAAAACTTCTCATGCCAACTTAAGCATTTTAAATTAAAATACAACAACTTACAGGAACTCTTGGGCATTTTATACTCTTTCTGGATCTCATGGACCTCAACTTAGAAAGGTTTAAAATCGGAAAAACCATCCCAGGACTACTTTCAGGAACCTGCATGGTACTCCAGAAAACTGACAGAACCTTTCTATAGTAACTTTGCTATTTGCCCCAATTAATTTTACTCCTCAAAATGTTATAAAAGATAATGAAGTGAGGATATTCAGAGTAATTGATTTTGTGCGTGGTGAAAGTGGGGTTTAAACCCAAAGGAAAATTTTAAAAAATTAAAATTTTCTCTTGTAGACAAGGATACATATTTTAAAGCTAACTATCTTTACTCTAAAAATATTTATGACTCCATTTCAATTTTTTTCTGCCTAAATAACACATGTAAAGTAGAACTGTTGTTTGACCAAACAACAAAATTAGCATTTCCTCTGATATTCATTTCATTGTTTAAGGAATAAATGGAATTTTTCTTCAGAGAATAGACTTTGATAGGATTGTCAAAAGATTTTTTGCTAACTTTATCTTTTCATCTAAGTCCTTGTGGTTTATTCCCAGACCATATTGTGGTTTCCTGCACAAAATTATAGCCTTTAGCATGACAGTCTCACATTTACTACTGGTCCAGGACAATAAAAAGTCAGCAGCAGGAGAAAATATATTTTATAAGTTCAGTTAAATTTACACAGAACTGGAAAATATTGACAAGTGGCACTTTAAACTGTTTCCTTAATTTTTTTATTGTATCTTGAAAATTACCAACCCAAACAGAGATTAGTGATTTCTATAGTTAGAGATATAGTTAGAGAGATATAATGATGATTTCTATTAATTTAAAATTATTAATTTGCAGATTTTCAAATATAAGTTCTGTATTTGTGATTTCAAATTTCTCCTCTATTTAATTTATAGAATTATCTTTTCAGTTTTTTTTAAATATTTTGCTCAGTTATAGATGGACACAGTACTTTTATTTATTTTTATTTGTTGCTGAGGATCAAACCCAGTGCCTCACACATGCTAGGCAGGCACTCTACCACTGAGCTACAACCCCTGCCCCATCCTTTTACATTTTTAACTTAATTTTTTTCAAATACAAAATGACAGGTAAGTGATTTAAATATGTAAAAGTAGAAACCAATTAGATATGAACAATTCTAATTTATTTTGTTTGATTAAAGACTTCTGTATTTGTTAATTTTCATCCAGATCAGAGAGCTTCCCACTAATGATACAGTATCTATTTTATGCATTAGTTATATATTGCTATTGTTATATATAACTAATAGTTAGTTGACTGCTGATATAGCAGAGTTATTGTCTCAGTTTCTGTGAACCAGGAATTCATGAGATGACCTTTAAGGAGGCTGCCAGAGCTTTAGTATTTTCTAAGGTCTTAGCAGAGGCAGGAGGATCCCTGTTTCAGGACTGTTTGCTCTTATTCCTATTTTCATGAGGCCTCACTTGCCCCCTGGAAGGAAGCCTTAGGTCCTAATCATATAGACTTCTCCACAGGGAGAAGTCTTCACCATCTTTACAACTTGGCAGCTGGCTTTCTCGAAACCAAATGATTCAAGAAAGTTCCCTTATTCCTTAGTTTTGTAAGCCGCATTCCATTATTTCCCCAATATTCTATAGATTTTATAAGTTCCTCCATCCAACATGGAAGAAGACATTGCCAAAGTTTGAGTATAAGGGAGATAGAGTTCATTGAAATGAGTTAAAATCATCTAATCTGAGAATGAAGACAAAACACAATGATAGAAATACTGCTCATAGCTTTGGAAGGCAGTCTGCAAGGTCATCAACAGTAAGAATTTTAGTGCATGAGTAGCTGGCAGAACTTCTAGTTTTTAAATATTACCGGGAGTACTGCACAGTTTCTACCCCAAAATACTCAAACTAAATGAAACTAAATTCAAGTAACCAAACTCATGTGAGATCCTAAGATATCCACTTTTCTTTATACTCACTTTCTTAAGTTCTCTTATCTCTTTCAATAATAAATACCTCTTCATGATGGATGGTTGAATTTTCTACTTGCTCTAAACACTAAGAATATGTGGGAAAACATATATAAGACAGGTCTCATGAAATTTTGCAAATAGAAATTAAATTAAAATGACACAAATAATAAGTTCTTACCAAATTTTAAACTGACACGGGTTGTTATCAGCCTGTGGCTATGTAGCTAAATAGGAAGATTTGTAATCCTTAGCTTAGTTTATATCAATCAAAATAAAACCTGTTAGAATTGCTACGTGTATAAATTAGATAAAGAGGTATCAACAAAAGGCATGTTTGCAGTTCTCGAAGTCCTAGAAGATGATTGAATCATTGGTCTTCTTTGTTGACAAGTCATCAAAGAAAATATCATGGAGCCTGATTGGTTTTGTCTCCTCAGCACTAACTTTCTGGTGGCCTTTAAGACATCATTCTTCTAGAATGATAATATCTTTGAATGGAATTAAATAGTGTCCCCCACCAAACAGAAAATGAGACCAAGAAACAAGTAAATGGTGAGGCCAAGCACTTGTATTACCTTAAGTTCTGTCCTTAGTGATAGATGGCCAGAGAATATACAGCCTTAAATTGGAGACAGACATCATATGTAATATAGACACAATGGATCTAAGCACAAAAGATGGGAATTGAGCCTAGTGGAATAAAAATAAGACTCAAAAGAGAATGAACTGAAGACAGGAGAAACCACAGCATGGGTAATTAGGGTTATGACACAGCTTCAGGTGGGAGAAATGTAAGAAAGAAAACAGAGTATGAGAGGAGGAGAAGGGAAGGAGGAGAGGAGAGAGGGTTAGGAAGTGGGGGGAGAAAAAAGGGGAGGAGGAGGAAAAGAAGAAGAAAAAGCAAACTCTGCTAGAATTTTAAATTCAGCATGGCAAGTTACTGAGAAGTATATAACACCACACCAAGTACAAGCAGGAAATACTCTTATCCACACCCAGATATCATAGAAGAGGCAAGACAGACCCTTGGAACAGAGCAGAGCTGGTTCAGGAGTCAGCAATGAGGAGTGAAGTTAAAGGTGAACCCAGACTTCTATTGAGGAATGCCAGAAGAACATACTCATGATATGGGGGTGAGGGTAGCAGGAAGTTGGAAGTTTTTGTGACACAAAAAGATAGGTACAGACAACAACTTCCTGAATAGGATTCCTAAATCTCAGGAAATAATACCAAGAATTAATGAATGGGATGGTATCAAATTCAAAAGTTTCTGCGCAGCAAAGGAAACAACTAAGAGTGTGAGGAGAGAACCTACAGAATGGGAGAGAACCTTTGCCAGCTATTCTTCCGACAAAGGACTAATATTGAGAAAAAAGAACTCAAAACACACCAAAAACAACCCAATCAATAAACGGCCAAATGAATGAAACAGATTATTTCTCAAGAGAAGAAATAGAAATGGTCAACAAATATATTTTTTAAATGTTCAACATTCTTAGCAATCAGGGAAATGCAAAAAAATTCCTATTTTGGTCAGTTTTTGAAATTAAAAAAAATCATTCATCACACTACAATTAGAATAGCAATAATGAAGAACACAAATAATAATAAATACTGGCTTGGATGTGAGGAAAAGGAACCCTTCTACCCTATTAGTGAGATTGTAAATTAGTACAACTTTTAAGGAAATCAGTATGAAACTGCTCTAAAAACTAGTTAGCGAACTAGCATATGACCCAGCTGTACCTTTTCTTGGTATTTCTCCTAAAGAGTTAAAGTCAGCATACTAAAGTGATACATGCATAGCCTTGTTTATAGCAGTACAAATCACAACAACCAAATTACAAAACCAGCCTAGGTATCCACCAATGGATGAACGGACAAAGAAAAAGTATCATACATACACTCTGTAGTATATTACTGGGCACTTCTATTTATGCAACCATAAAGAAGCACAAAATCATGTCATTTGCAGAAAATAGATGGAACTTGAGAACATCATATTAAGTGAAATAAACCAGAGTCAGAAAGCTAAAGGTCATTATGTTTCTTCTCCTATGTGGAAGTTAGAGAGAAAGGGGGGGCGGGCAGTGTAGGGGAGGATCTCATGCAAATAGGCAGAAGATCATTAAAGTAGAGGATGGGGATCAGAAGGAAGGAGGAAAAGAAGAAAAGGGGAGGTACAGGACCATGAGATTGATAAAATTATGTTATGTGCATGTATGAATATATCGTAATGAATTCTATTTCTTTATATAACACACCAAAAAGAACATTAAGAAAAAGCTATGAAGTCCAAAATAGCAACAGAAATGATAAATGGACAAAAGAAGCCAGAGAATAGGAGGACCCAGGAGAGCTCTAAAGATAATAATATTATAGTCTGCATTTCCCCAGATATTAATGGTGGAGTTCTAGTACTAAATTTGCATAGAGACACAGATCAGCTCATCGTGTGATCGTGTGTTAATCAAAAAAACATGAATCAAACATTAATGAACCATGAGGAGAGGAAACTGTGGAACTCGTAAAATCATGCTGGCTTTATTGAAATCCTAAATTTCCAAATATGGAATTATATTAGTGTATATAGTATATTACTGGGCACTCTACGGATATTAACTAAGCTATTTTTTTTTAACTTGTGTTTCTTACTTCCCTATGACTTAAAAGTTATGAGAAAAAAAGTAATGTGCTGCTACCTTTGGGCATTTATAGTAGGAGGCTAAAGAAATGTGAGTGGGGGTTAAACATGCAGCAATCAAGGATGTGGCTCAAAATATAGAGGTGGAATAAACTGAACAGTGAAGTAGCTCTACAAATCTGTGGTTCTATTGACCACATTAGAGGGACAGTTTATATAAACAGGGTGCTTTTAATCTTTTGAAGTACTTCTACATATTTTCCATAATTCATTTAATATCCTTACAACAGTCCTGTAGTAAGTTGGGTATAATTATATCTGTTTCTTTAGCTGTAAGGAATACACTCACAGAGGATATATGGCTTATAAAAGTGACCGAAACATAGCACACAAGTGTTCTGTATCCTAGTCTGGTGTTTATCTCTCTAGACCAGTGCTCTTGGATGTTGAATACAAATCACTGGGAATATTGCTGAACTGTGGATGTTAATGCCGTAGGTCTGGGATGGGTTCTGAGAATTTGCCTTTCTAACAAGCTCCCAGTTTATACCAGTGCTCCTATCTATGGTCCTAAAACAGACTGCATCTAATTCAATGTATGCACACGAATTGTGTTTCTATACATGGATGCAAGAGCCCTAACCCTTGGGTTTCGGTGGTTCTGGGACATGAACCTGAGATTTATAATTTTCTTTTAATATCCAGGAATAATTTTTGATTCATTATCAAGAGTTGAGAACTTTCAAACATTAAAATTATATAATCCCTGTATGTACATTTAAAATATTTAGAGATTTTTATTGAATTTATACTAATTCCATCCTAACCTATAACAAGAGAACTGTTTTATAGAAACTGATTTTTGCCAGGCATGGTGGCACATATCTGTAATCCCAGAGCTTCAGAAGTCTTAGGCAGGAGGATTGCAAGTTCAAGGTCAGTCTAAGCAACTTAGTGAGTCCCTGTCCCAATATAAAATTAAAAAGAAAAGGGCTGGGCATGTAACTCAGAGATAGAGCACCCCCTCGATTCAATTCCCAGTACCAAAAACAAAAAGAAGAAAGAGATTGATTTTTTTCCTGCAGATTTCTGTCTCATCTCTTGAATTTCTGTCCCTCATCTCTTGATCTTAAGACTTTTATTTGTGGAGTTCCTAATGCAAAACTATCATAGCACTCCATAATGTCATAGGATGTCAGTTTCACCTATTTTTGTTTAAAGTAACATCACTTACAAATTTCAATCCCTTTTTTCTTTGATCTTTAAGATGTCTATGCTTCTTGAAGAATTTATCGTCAGGTGCAGTTTTCATTAAAAGGCACATTTTAGAGGTCTATACAGAGATAAGGAGGAAGTGTTCAAGATATAAAAATTGCTTTGAGAATTAGATTTTGGAAGGAGGTAAAATTGAACATCAGAATGACAATTATAGGGGTGGCAACCTCACTGCCAGAGTTAAGCTTCCCAAGTGAGCTTATGACAAGGGGTGAGATAATAGCAAGCACTGATAGAATGTGTTAGGGATGATGTGCCATGCTCAGCTTGCAGTGGGCTGTAGGAGTTTGAAAATCCATCGAGTTATCTACCAGATTTTCCACTTCCTGATCTGCGAGACAGGTTAAGAACAGCCTCAGGATGCCCAAAACTTTCTTTTCTTTATGGAGATGACCTTGACTTTCAAATTGCTAAACTAGATATCTTGTGTCACTGTAGCCCATATTTACTCCTCAGATAAAAGCAAGCAATGGTGATGGCTACAGGGTATAGAATTTTGGAAAAACAATGCAAAGAATTGTGAGTTCTTCCTGCCTAACAGCCCACCCCAGTCTCAACTTTTTCACTTCATTACCTTTAGTACCCATGAGGCAATGTCCCCGGAGCAGAGCTGCGTTCTCGGTTTACAATGTTCTTAATGTCATAGTAACATTTTCACAGCACACCCCAGACAAAAAGAAATACCTACCAGTGCCACTAATTAGGTAAAATCAACTTCCTTGTAAGAACTTAAGGCTTCACAATTTAGGACCTGTTGAGCACAACAGAAATTCTCAACAGTTGTGAATCAGATGAAGTCCTGCTACCTTCATTTCTTGTTCCTCAATGATGTTCATGCATTTCTTGCTTTTTTGGGGAGGGCGATCAGGAGTACCAGGGATTAAACGCAGGGGAACTCAATCACTGAGCCACATCCCCAGCCCTATTTTGAATTTTATTTAGAGACAGGGTCTCACTGAATTTCTTAGCACCTTGCCATTGCTGAGGCTGGCTTTGAATGTGCGATCCTCCTGTCTCAGCCTCATTTCCTGCTTTTTATCATAGAAAACCTAGCTGTGTAAAGATATGATATAATGAAATAGAACGGAGAAATACAATCTTAAAACTGTTTATAGTTCATATAGTATCCAAAAGACATTATTTTTGTTTTCTTGAAATTTTAAAATATTTGGTTATGATACTATACACCTGCTATGGCATCCCTTGATGCCTCAATACCAATTTGGCAACTATGCACTAACATCCAAATTAGAAGCCCAAGATCTAGACTTCTGGTGCTTGCAGTGGAACCTTCTAGTCATGTCTTATTGAGGAAAGTCTTTTAACTATTGTGTCATTCAATTTCTACATTTTAAAAATAGAGATGATTATTTTCACCTTCAAAGAGGGAATATATTACTCTATAAGAGGTAATGAAAGATATAGAATGTCCTCTTAAACGTTTATTGGTCTAATGTAGTGAATTTTTTTTTAAAAAATTATATTTTAGTTGTAGTTGGACACAATACCTTTATTTTATATGCTTATTTTTATGTGGTGCTGAGGATTGAAACCAGGGCCTTACGTGTACTGGGCAAGCGCGCTACCACTGTGCCACAACCCCAGACCTAATGTAGTGAGTTTTTAAGTTTTGTCTTTAGACATAAAATTCCTCCTTCAAGAGAAACATCACTAGGAGGCAAAACATGATATTAAATCAGAGATTTTTTTTTTTTTTAAAAAGATATTCCAGTTGGAGAAGGCAGGCTGGTCATTATCTTGGACTCCACTCTACCCTAGTGATTCTCTGCTCTGTTTTCCAAGGAGCACAGACTCCCACTATGCTCTTCAGAATGTCTTGCAAATTGGCTTCCCACAGGGCTCCTCTTATAGGTTACTTACTGTAAAGGAAATATGGGTGTTTTACCCACTTTGCCTTCCAGGAGCACCAGTAAAGGACATTTCCCACTTTGTCACTAAAGAGTGATATGATCTTGGGCAAATAGTCTCTGAGCCCCATTTTCCTTCCTCCATTCAAGTCAGATTCACCTTTATTTTTTCATGATAAATGAAAAACATTTTGGCCTATTCAAAATTTCACATTGATCTTTCATTTTTATCTCAAGCTTTTGTGTACTTGGATAAAGCAGACAGTAGATATAGAAAAAGAAATAGGTAAATGTTTCCCAGGTTAAGAACAGCCTCCTTTATCCCCCATAACATATCATATCCTAAAAGACAGGAAACGCCATAGTTTCTTTTAAACAATAAGATTAAATAAGGATTAATGGGCTTCTCTCCATTGTAGCAAAGTTATAACAGATCTTGGTTATAGCTGCTAATTCATGTTGTTTCTGAACAGATCTCGATGTTTATGCTAAGCAACCCACACTGGTATCGTACCCATACCTTCTTGTGTTGTGGTTTTGCATTTCCACAGTGGTTTTAGGCAGTCCTAATCCAAATTTTAGGTTCATGTACTCAGAGATAATTACCTTCGGTTGCAAGGAGGATGCATACACACAACAGAAGATGGAATTAGACAATTATGGTTTGACAATTGCTGCTCCAAATAGAAAAGCTGAAATGTATACGTTTGTAAATTACTGTGGCCTAGTGTGTATATTTTAGGTTTTGTTTTTTCTCAGTTAAAAAAAAAGGGTTAGGTTTTACTTTCTGAGTTGCAATAAAATCCACAGTGTCTAGTGAAAATGAGTCATTTGCTTTAATGTTACCACCACATATAGTCTGACTCAAGATAGAAAGAATCGATCAAGCAATTATGGATTCTGTTGTGATTGCCTCTTGATTTATTAGCCTGACCTGTTGACTATTACTTATTTGAAAGGGAATAGAATTGATACATTTTTATAGTTCCCAGTGTTGACACAACCTGTGGCAAATGGGAGGTTTTCAAACACATGATATGAATTCATGGATAAATTTAAGTTTGGATCTAGGCCAACTAATGCCTTCAGCACATCCCCAAACTAGTGCCATCTGAGACCTTGTATTGCTTAATATAAAGAGCGTAAGGGCCACTTACAGTCAGCTACAATCAGTTTTTCTTAGAAGAAACACTTTCAAGCTATGAAAAAAGAAAGTGGCATCTGACAGCACTTTCAAACCAAACTTTTAAATTAGGCTACTCAATGCCAATAATATATTTAATTATGCAAACCAAAACATAACAGATAAAGATAATACCAAAAAATTAGACTCAAGTCAAGGTACATAGCCAAAGACTCATGTGTATGATGGCTGGAATCAGGAGACCTCCTCCCTAGCACCCTTTCCCTTCCTGCACCTACTTTTCTTGATTCATGGTTAGTCCAGGGCTCGATGAGTGGTAAAAATGCAGAGCTATATATTAGAGAATGTCGTCTTTCTGTGTTCTTGTTCTGCTTTCCCTAAAATACTGTGCACCTCAATCCCCAGTACCATTTCAAGACTCTTCTTGCTCACATATCAACCTGCGGTGGCCAACTTTACCTAATTCTATGACCTCACGCCTGACCTGAGTTCTTCATGTTCTAGCACTTTGTGATCCCAGTCTCAAGACTTTGCCTCTCAAAATTCATCTTCTGCAGTCATCTATTCAGTCATCATCATTGGCTTATGTATTCAGCACTTTTTGACAAATAGGATGCACTTGGGATAAAAATAAAAGGACATAGCTGCCTTCTTTGGAACACAGCTACTGTCTGATTTGGTGGCTAATGCACATCCCTTCACATTTTATTAACAGTCAAGAGTGGATCTTTCTAACTCCATCATCCTTTGACTAAAATACTTATATAGTGACAATTCAACAAGTCCAGATCCATATAGAATAAATTGAGTGTTTCCAAATGATTGACAGTTTATTACAAGTCATAGGTAAGTGGGTTAGACAAAACTGGCATCCTGAGGAGAGGAGAAGGTACACTGTGAGTGAAACAGATGAATAAGAGCCAAAGAATGGATCATCCTCATGACGTCTCCTCCACACCTCCACCACCAGCTGTATCATATTTTAACACTATCCCTTACTTTTCTCAAGCCTTTATTTGTAGGATATAATTTTAGATACAAAGATACTTCCAATGATCTTTATCTTTTTCTCCTTCACCATTCCCCATAGATAACCTTTATAATTCAGGGTTAACCATTTCCATGTGTTTTTTTATCTTCCTATGTATTTATTTCTATATATTTTCATCTTAGTAAGTAAAAAAGCTTAGAGTTACTAATCTAGGTAACCCAAATTATAATTATATAGGATATAGTCCTTATTTGTGTTTCAAGTCATGTATAAATGTCAAATATATTTTATATACATATATAATATATACATATAATATATATATAAGTTTCTGCAACTTACTTTTTGTGCTTTATGATTTAAAAAATTTATTCTTGTTGATAAATATTTATGTATTTTATTCCTCTTAACTTCTGTAGAGTATTCCACAGTATGACTATATCTCAATAAATTCACCCATTCATCTGCAAGTGAGCATTTAGGTTGATGCCAATTGTTCATCACCACAAGAATTGTTTAAATAAATATTCATAGACATATTTACTTATGCACATGTGCAAGAGTTTCTCAAAATATATATATATATATGCAGAAGTGAAACTTATGGATATTGAAAGATATGTACATATTCAGCCTCACTAGACATTGTCAAAATATTGCCCAAAGTATTTTGATACCTCAATTAATGGCATATGAAAGTTTCCACTTCTCCACATCCTAGTAACATTTGATAACATGAAAGTTTTCGATTATTGACAATCTAATGATTGTAGGATAATGTTTCTCTTTTGTTTTTATTTATATTCACTGATTGTTTGTAAAGTAGCACATCTTTTCTTGAATTTATTGTTTGTTCCTCTCCCATGAATTCAATAGTATATCTTCATATATTGTTTCATTTATTGTTTTTCTGTTGATTTGTAAGGATTCTTTATATTTCCTATGTAATAATGTCTTGCTGGCTATATGCATTTTAAATAACTGTTGTTTATCCTTTAACTGTGTTTATGAGGCTTATGTTTATTTAGAACTTTGCACGGTGATGTAGTCATATTTGCCAATATTTACTTCATATATTGGGAGTGTTCTCTCCTCACTAAGAGATCATCCCTTGTATTTGCTTCTAAAAATCACCTGTGTCTTTGTATAGTGTGACACAGGAATCTAATTTCTTTTTCTATATGAACAATTTTCACACAGCGATTCATTGTTACCACATTACAACTCTGTTTCTATTATTAAAAGCATTCTTTCCAGACAGTTGTAGCATATTCTAAAAAATATTCTCTTTTTAGTTACCTTTTGGATGGAAGTAACAAGAAGAAATTGTGTGTGTGTGTGTGTGTGTGTGTGTGTGAGAGAGAGAGAGAGAGAGAGAGAGAGAGAGAGAGAGAGAGAGAGGGAGAGAGAGAGAGAGAGAGAGAGAGAGAGAGAGAGAGAGAGAGAGAGAATTCCAGAAGCATTGAACTCCTGGAAATTTTGCTTTTAAAATATCACTGTGAGTCTGAACGTGGTGGCACATGCCTGTAATTCTAGCTGCTCCGGAGGCAGTGGCAGGAGGATCCCAAGTTTAAAGACCTAATTTAGTGAGGCCCTAAGCAATTTAGTGGGAACCCTGGTTTCAATCCCCAATATTAAAAAATAAATTTAAAAAGTATTCATTATGAAATAGTCCTGAACTAGAAAGTAAAGTGTTAAGAAAGGAATATTAAAGATGCTGAGGCCCTCAGGTGTTACCAGGCTACAGAGGGCATCCCCAGCCACTCCTTGGACCTAGGGCCACTCTGGTATAACCAGTCTCTACCTTTTGCCACAGGTAAACCTCAGACTGGTAGGGAGTTTCTGAAATGTGTGTTGTAAGTCCTCATCTTCAGCTTGAACTTTCTTTGGCCCATAACCCAGGATCCTACAATAGTCTCCAGATTAGCATTGTGGGAGCAAATTAAGGAGGGGCATTTTAAAGCTGTTTTTATGGTGCCTCGATAAAAACAGGGTGACGTCTATTGTCCATAGCCCCACTATCTTCAGGATGACAGCTCACTGTAGTGTTTCACTAAGGAAGGGCAACATGTACTGGAGGGACTAGCTTCTTCTGGAACATACTGGATCATCCATCAGAGAGAGGAAAATGACCTAGTACAAACTACTCACCAAGCCCAGGTTCCCAACAAGCATTTCTGAGGATGCCAATGGTCTTAGCACAGATGAGCAATACTGAATTATCTCATATAATAGAGAGGCTGCTTATGCAAGCAGAAGGAGTCTGCAAAATTTCTGTTTAAAAAAAAATTCAGAGTGTAGGTTATAAGAACGCACATATGAAAGCAGTAATTCCTCTTTTATTTTTTTTTTCACTTTAACACTCCTATAATTTTAAAAGAATTTAATGGATTTTTATTTTCAAGACCTGGAAAAACAAAAGTCCTCTTAAGCTGAGAGCAAATGCTTCAAGTGTTTGCCTGAAGCCATTCTTTTTATTGGGGGAGTTACAGCCCCTTGAGAAGAAGGGATTTATAATGGAAAAAATGAGACAGCATCAACCATAACAGAGCTCAGAAAATAAATAATAAAAACCCTGTTAATGCCTGACATTTTATGTTTCTAAAGAAAACTCCTGCCTTTTATCTGAAATAAGACAGTTGTTTAGGAAGTCGATAAAGACCAGGCTGACCTCCCTGCAGTGGATCATTCCTTTTTGAATATTCCTCAGACAAAAGACGGAGCATTTTATGAGAAAGAGAGCATATATTTAAAATGGTTCTTTGACTTACTTTACCTTTATTACCCTTCAGGAAAAAAATGGTCCCTTGATGTATGCTAGATTTTGCTTAATTTCAATTCCTCTTAAAAATGCAGTAGAAACCCTTTTAATAAAGTCTCCAATGAGGAGAGGACCATGCTTTTTCAGCTGAATTCAACAGTGTAAGGAGGGAAAAGCACAGTTGCCAAGACCCAGGTCTTCCAACAGTCAGTGGAATTCTTCCACAAGGGCGAAATGACAGTACTTTTGAAAACAGTAAGTAGAAATAAGTTCGAAGTTCATATTCTCATAGAACTGGGTTCCAAGGTTATGGTAGCACATGAGATGCTGTCACTGTTCTCAAAGAATTCCTATTCAAGCTGGGAATGGTGGAGCATGCCTATATTCCCAGTGGTGTGTGAAGCTATGGCAGGAGAATTACAAGTTCAAGGCCAGTCTCAGCAGTTTAGTGAGGCTCTAAGCAAACTCAGGAGATCCTGTCTCAAAATGAAATAATAAAGATGTCTGGGCATGTGGCTCAGTTAAAAGTATCCCTGGGTTCAATCTCTGGTACCAAAAAGAAAAAGGAAAAATAAAAAATCCTACTCAAAGGAGGTAGAGTCAGCATTGAATATGATTTCATGATTGCTGACATCACTAAACACTGATGTGTCAGCTAATTCGCTGGGCTTATAAACATCTACCTTATAAACATCTTTCACAAACTTGAGTTGATAGTATTCTAAAACTAGAACTCTTCACAGGCATTATGTCCTGTAACCCACAACTCAACCCCTGTGTAGCAGAGATGACTAGAACCAGGTTTGAAAGGTATGATAGCACCTCATCTGGGAACAGGGAATGCAGAAGTTCTCTATGATCAATCCAGGTCCACAGGATGAAGTGCATACTAGTGCAAATTGACCTTTGCTGGTTTTAATTTAAATGTGACAATACCAACAATGACAATTGTTTTTTAAATCTTCACTTTCTTTTAGTAAAATATGGCGAGTAATATAAAATCAGTCATAAGCTGCTAATGACAAGCATATACTGAGTAATATGTTGTTAGGTGATTTCATTATTGTGTGAACTATTAAAGTGTATTGACCTATAGGATGGTTCAGCCTACCATGCCCCCTAGATCATATGGTGTAGTCTATTGTTCCTAGCTACAAATATACTGCAAGGTACTGAATACTATAGATAACTATAATACCATGGCAAGTATTTGTGTTATTAAACATAGAAACATAGGAAAATGCAATATAAGAGATTAAAAATGGTGTACCTGTGTGGGGTTTTCCCATGCATGGAGCCTGCAGGACTGGAAGTTGCTCTGGGTGAGTCAGTGAGTAGGTGGAACGTGAAGGCCTGACACATTACTGTGTGTTACTTTGGACTTTGCAAACAATGTATACTTAAGCTACCCTAAACTTGTTTAAAATTTTTATTCAATAATTAAAGTTATTATAACTTTTTTTACTTTATAAAATTATAATTTTTAACTTTTTGACTCTTATGAGAACAGTTTAAAATATATCCTATAATTGTACAAAAATATTTTCTTTTTAATTCCTATTCTATAAACTATTTTTTAATTTCTTAAATGTTTTTGTTTAAAAACTAAGACACATCTGTTTGATGCAGGTTGAAATAATCTATAAGGAGGCTGACTCATAGTGGGGTAAGGAAGGGGAAGCATGGGAGCAATAGATGAATTCTAGATAGAGAAGAGGGGTGAGAGGGAAAGGGAGGAGCAGGGGATTAGCAAGAATGGTGGGATGTGATGGACATCATTATCCGAAGTACATGTATGAAGACAGGAATTGGGTTTCAACATACTTTATATACAAACAGAGATATGAAAAATTGTGGTATATATGTGCAATAAGAAGTGTAATGCATTCCACTGTCATGTATTTAAAAAAATAAAATCAATTTAAAAAATATTAAGACACAAAGACACACAATAGCCTTGGCCCACCCAGGGTCAAGATTTTTGATAGCACTCTCTTCCACTTCCACTTCCACATCTGTCCCACTAGAAGGTCCTCAGGGCACTAATACACTCTATGACAACAACAGAATAACTCCTAAATGATCTACCTGTGGCTGTGTTACAGTTAGCTTTCTAAAAAATAAGCACAAGTCCACTCTAAAAAATATAGTATAATAAAACATATTCCAGTAGCAGTCAACTGTTATCAAGTATCTTTTATTATACATAATTGTGTGTGCTGTACTTTAAAATAACTGGCAGTGTGCTGGATTTACTAACACCAGAATCACCATAAACACAAGCAATTCAGTGCACTACAACATTATGGCATATACAACATCACTAAATCACAGGAACCTTTCAGCTCCACTATAACCTATGGGACCATCACAATATATGCAAGGCACTGTTAAAAAAAAAGTTTCATTTTGTGGTATGATCATATATTGAAACCGCACGATGCTATAGGGCTCACTCTAGGGCATTCTAAGAAAATTCTCATAGAATGTGTCTAATAAGCAGCATCTCTTAGAAATATCCAAGACAAGCTGACATTACCCTGACTTTTACTCAAATAAATCCACAGCAGTAAGAAGATGGTGGCAATTTGTATTTTGATAATAAGTTGGGAGCAGCGGCTGTCTTATCATTCACAAAAGAATGTCCTATTATCTCATGGTCTTTCTTTTATAACTTGGGTGTTTCTCTACCTTATAAACATCTTTCACAAACTTGAATTGATAGTTTTCTAAAACTAGAACTCAGTGCAGCATCACATTGTAAACCCTGGTGTTGCTGTTTAGACATTGTATTGGACACATAGTTAGTCCTGCTTGTATCTAGATACTTTTTTTTACTCATCTTATTCTCCTATCAGATTGAGGCTCTTTGATAGTGAACAACATGTTTTATACATTACTGTGCTTTGGAAAGTTGCTAGGTATCAAGAAAGGTGTTCAACCATGTAAAAAAAGGTAGTTGCTCAGGAAATATTTTTTTGCAATAAGAATACCTAGCAGTTTTAAAATTATTGTGCTAGCATTTCAGTAATATTTTCATTATCAGGCCAAGCATATAGGTTGAAAAGAATATATCTTTTTCCCTTTCTCACTCTACTTCAACTCTTGACCTCAGAGGTAACCAATATTACAAGTCTACATAAACCTTTCAGCCATTTATCTTTGTATTCAAGTAGACATATATGATAGCATCAGTTAAGATAGTAAAAAAGTATTGAGTGATCACTATGTGCCTCGCATTGTGCTAATTACTTTACATTTTTTTTACTTAAATTTTGTATAACAGCCCTATACATTCCATAGTATCAATGCTCTCATTTTACAGGTAAGTAAAGTCATATGTTGCTGAAATATTGATGATACATTCTGAGAAGTGCATTGTTATGTGATTTCATCATTGTGTGAACATCACAGAATATACTTACACAAACCTAAGTGATATAGAGTCCCCCACACCCATGCTCAATGGTAGAACTTATTTTCCTAGACTTTGAACCTAAACAGCATGTTACTGTACTGAATACTGTAGGTAATTAAAACACAGTGGCAAGCATTTTTGTATCTAAACATAGAAAAGCTTCAGTTAAATATTAGGTGATAGAAATTTTTTTTCCAACATAACCTTTATAGGACTACTGTCATTCATCATTGGCTGAAATGTTGTTATGCAGGGCATGCCTGCAAATTGAGGTGATGAAAGGTTAGACAATTTGTCTAAAGTAATGAATGAAGGAAAGAGAATTTAAGCACAGGCAATCTGATGAAGAGTTCAAGTTCCTAACCACAATCAGATTGTTTTGAACTATCATAGTTTCCTACAGTTTGGGTAAAAATTATAATGGAGTAGGTTTCTAACAACCTTTTACTCAGGAAAAAAAATTAAACATATAATAAAAATGGAAAAAATAGTAAGATGATGCCCTAGTTATTATTGCCCAACTTGAACATTTGTCAACTCACCATCAATTATGTTTCAGCGGGTGACATTCCTCATCCTCCCCACCCTGGATTGCTTTGAAGTAAACTCTTAGACATCATACCACTCCATACACCTATGTTTTAGTATGGACTCATTATGCCACTTTAAAATTTTAGCAATAATCTTTCATATCAGCAAATACCTAGTAAGTGTTCAAATGTCTCTGAATTTTGCCATAATTATTTTTATAGATTGTTTAAATGTGCATCTCAATAAGGTACATGTCATCTAACTGGTGAATGTGACTCCTAAGTGTCTTTAAACTACAAGTTCTTTATTCCTCTTACTTTTGTCAACTTCAGTGTATTTGTTGAAGAAACCAGCTATTGACACTATAGTACTTCCCAATGTGGATTTTGATGACTTCATTCTTCTGGTGTCATATTCTTCGTTGTCCCTTTTATTTCCTGTGAATTGGCAACTAGATTTAAAGTCTTAAATACATGTTTGATGGTTTGGGTTGAGAATACTTCACAGGTGGCTTACTCTTCTACCAAGTGGCACATAATTTCTGATTGTCATCTTTGTCATCATGTTAGCAGCCATTCATTCTGATTACCTAGACACTCTTCTATCAGAGATTACAAAAGAGTGATATCATATTTTATAATACTTTCTTCTTTATAATATTTTGTTTCTTAGACCTTATTGGAAAAAAAACTTTTTTTTAACCTGGGGGATTGAAATTAGGGACCCTCAATCACTGAGCCACATCCCCAGACCTATTATTATTATTATTATTATATTTTATTTAGAGACATGTTCTCACTGAGTTGCTTAGTGCCTCACCATTGCTAAGGCTGGCTTTGAACTCACAATCCTCCTGCCTCAGCCTCCTGAGCCACTGAGATTATAGGTATGTGCTACCATACCTGGCCTTTTTTTTTTTCAATAACATTTGATTACCCTGGGTCAGTTTATATAAGACAGTTGGAATAGAAGTTTACTCCTTTGTCTTATTTACCAGTTTTCCAAATACAGAATCCTTCCTCCATACCATGGCAAATACACCCCAAGATCCTGGTGAGTACATGAATATTAAAGTACTACTGAGTCCTATGTTTATATTATATTATAATAGTGCTTTGGGAGCCATTGTTAAATAAATTGAGGGTTACTTAAATATAAGCAAGTCAATAAATCTTAAACAAAATGAATGAAGCTAAAGTCATCACACCTATTGATTTCCAAAGTATATTACAAAGCTACAGTAATCAAGACCACATAGTTCTGGAATAAAAACAAACACAAAGGCCAATATTATAGAACAGAGAGCTAAGGCTAGAATCTTACATACACAGTAAACTAATATCTAAAAAGAACCCTAGATCACACAATGATTAAAGTGTAATTTTTTCAACAAATAGTAGGAAAACTGAAGAGCCACTTGAAAAAGAATGAAAATGGACCCCTATCTTACACAACTAATAAATTAACTCAAAACTGGAATATAAGATCTAAGAGACAAAATTCCTAGAAAACATAGGGAAAAATTCCTTGGCATTGGTTTTGGCAATAGTCTATTAAATATAACACTAAGAACACAGTACTAGATATGTATCCAAAGAAGATGAAGTCATTATACCAAAGAGATACTTTCACTCCTATGTTTACAGCAGCCTATTCAGATAAACTATCTTATCAACCTAGATGTTCACCAGTAGGTGAAATGAATATATGTGTGTATATTATGCTATATTATATGTGTGTGTGTGTGTGTGTGTGTATATATATATATATATATATATACATATATATATATATATATATATATATATAATTCAGCCAAAAAATGAATGAATTATTGTCATTTGCAGCAACATGGGTAGAACTGAAGTTTATTATGTTAAGTGAAAAAGCCAGACACAGAAATACAAATACCACATATTCTCACTTATTTGTGGAAATTAGTAAATGAGTATTATAGAAAAAAAAAGGAATGGAATAGTGGTCACTAGAGACTAGTAAGGGCATTGAGCAGTGAGGATAAAGAAAGTTCAATTAGGGGCACCCAAAGACAGACAGGACGGACTAGTTGTGGTTTTTCTATAGCCCAAAAGGTAACCATTGGTTAAAGCAATCTATGAAATACTACAAAATGACTAAAAGAGTATAAGATTCCCAACATGTGGAAATGATTAACATTTGAAGAGATAGAAATGATTATTAAGAGTATTTGATTATCATACATTGAATACATGAATCAAATTACTATAATGTACCCCATAAACATGTACAAAGACTTATGTCTCACTTTTAAAAAGTGGCACTACATCAAACTAAAAAGTTTTTGTACAACCAAAGAAACCATCAACAAAATGGAAAAGCAACGTACAGAATAGGGAGAAAATATTTGTGAACCATATATTAATTACAAAAAGAACTCATATAACTCAATAGCAAAAGAAAAAAAAACACCTAAATAATCCAATTTAAAAATGATTCGAATAGATGTTTTTTGAAAGAAGAAATACAAGCAGCTAACTGGTACACGAAGAGATGCCCATCATCACTATCCTTATGAAATTAAAATCAAAACCACGATGAGGTATCACTTCACATCTATTAGGATGAATACCATGAAAAAGACAAAAGACAAGTGCCGGTGAGGACGTGCAAAACAAGGAACATCTATATAACATTGGTGAGGATGTAAATTGGTATGGCCATTGTGGAAAAGAGTATGGAGGTTCCTCTTTCTGTTAAAGCAAAATAAAACTACATATGACCCAGCTGTTCCACTTCTGGGTAGATACATGAAGGAAACAATATCAGTATTTTAAAGAGACATGTGCCCACCATGTTCTCTGCAGCACTATTCACAGTAGCCAAGACATGGAAACATGACACCTTCAGCAAAGATCAACATGTACCCCAACTCCCCCACAAAGGCACAGGAAGTACTCATTGAAACACTGAATGGAAATAGCACAATCCCTCTCAATCCAGTGCAGAGATGGAAATGTTATTTATTGAAAAAACGCTTTTTCCACAGTTTATTAATTCCAAAAAGCATAGAAGTGGTCAATATTGATGTTAGGGAAGAAGAAAAGTAAAAAAAAAAAAAGTTCTTTGTTTTGAAAGACTACTTTTGTTAAGGGAGAAGTACCTTAGCTCATCAATTCATCCTCCCCAACTTTTCCTACTGTTGTAACCCCTTTATTAAGGCATACTTATATTACAGAGTAATGGTAGAATCTGAACTCAGTGCCAGATGAAATGGAATAATTATTTTCATAGGTCTGTGTTAAAATTCCCCAACTTACAAATGTTTGACCTAGGAGCTTAGAGCTCCTCACATTAAAGTCTTTCTGTATGGAAAAAAAAATCAAGGTTAAGAAATGCAAAACTACTTAGATATTGTGCACCATGAGAAAAAGCAAAAGAATTTTGCAGTCACATTTACAGTCATATTTAACAGGTTAAATTCATTGATTTCTTAAAAAGTAAACAACTCCCTCATGATTTGCATTTTATAAAATTAAAATGTATTCTGCTTCACACACTGAATATTGTATATACTCCAAACATAGCAAATGTTGATTTCAAAGATTTCTATAGACAGCAAAAGGTTTTCATCAAAAGTAGGCATATAAGCAGGCATGTTTCAAATCTTATATGAAATTGCCTCAAACTTCTGCTAAAAATTTCAGCAGAAAATTAAATTTATATTGTGTTCTATTTTTGTTATTTGTAATCTGTCTTAAAAAAGGAGACAGCTGAACAAGAATCCTCTAAAGATTTATTGTCTGTAAAATTTTTTCATGAACAACATTTGTGAATCATATATTTGAAAAACCTTTGAACCTTTGAGTAGGTTTCACGCTACTCAAACATACATATCAATCTCACTGGAAGTAGTCCCAGGAGAGCAATTTTATCCACTGAAGTTGAAAAGGGGACATTTAATATCATCGATTCACCTCTTATAATCTTCTGGGACAAAGTTTAGCTCATCAATTCATCCTCCCCAACTTTTCCTACTGTTGTAACTCCCTTTATTTAGACATACTTATATTACAGAGTAATGGTAGAATCTGAACTCAGTGCCAGATGAAATGGAATAATTATTTTCATATATTTTCAATTCGTAAGAGCTCCCACATGTTCTCCTACTTTATATCTTACTTTTAGTCTGGAAATGGCAAGGAGGTCAGATTTCCCATGTAGGCAGGTAAGTCAGGTTGCACTAAAGGAAGAAGCAGCCTCTCAGTAATGAGAGCTATTCTTTTTTAATGATCAACATAACGTTCTTTGTCAAGAGCTGAAAGATATTGTATAAGCATTTAGGGTATGTTATTTACCTATTATAATGCATACATATGAATAACATGTATCTATTATGAATAATTATTATTCTTTGTTCTAGAGTTCATACCATTCATATGACAGCTTTAGAAAGGAAAATATAATTCTACTGCTCCAGATAAGACCAGTATTAGCTTCTTTGTAATGATAATCATTCAAAACAATTTTAAATGTGAAAATAATGTACCTTCTACTGCTTCCATCCAGCCAGCTTCTAACCCAGTTTGCAGAACTGGATAATTTTACTGGATGAGTTCTCTAGATATTAAGTATGAATTTTTCTGCTTTCCCCCTAAGATTTTAGATTTGTGCCTATTGTATTCTTGGTCTTTCCGTGGGCAATCCTACTTGAGGCAACAGTTATTTTGTGTCTCACTCACTTGGACTTTGCTCAGTTTCTACAGAAACCCAGAGCCAAATTCTACCACAGATATGTTCTTCTCATACTGAAGTCAAAAGAGTTCTGTGCAGGCAACCAAGGAAAGCACGGGGACAGGAGTGCTTTCATCTCTCTTCAGAGGAGAATAGCTCCAGGCCTCTTGTTACCGAGTTCCTCTCCTCTAAAATTCCTGGATTGTTTTCCACTCAAAGGCCAAGCTACTGCTCCTTGAGCTAATGTCAAACGTAGGAACACCACCACTGCCAAAAAACCAAACCAGAGAATCACAAACCAGCCGACACAGAATTCTCAACAGTATCCATTAACTTGCTGATTCACATGTTACTTATTCCCAGCTTAAAATACAGAAGTGTTACGCAATGGGAAACCACAGCACATTTAACCTGAAGCTTTGAAATGTGCACCGATGATAGCAATACATGGAGCCGACACAGGAAATATAAGTTTAGAGCTACAGCAAGCTAGAGAATTTCTGAAATCACAGCTCCTCCTTTGATGTTCACAGCTATTTCAATCAGCAGAGTAGCTGCCTTACAGGAGAAAAAGCAATCAGACAGCATAGACCCATGTTCTTCAAGATGGGGTTGCTTTCCTCTGAGGAATTCTTTTCAATTTATTAAATTATCTATCCCTTTAGCAGCAAAGTGCTTCAGAATGTAAGGACTTACCAGAGTGACAAGTAATCTACTGGGACTTAAATCAAAATGCAAACTTAGCTGCTGTCTTTAAAACCACATGTCTTTAAATCTCTTGATTGTTACCTTTCATCCCCCAAAGAAGTCTTAACTTTCACTGACTTTCACTAGGGAATCACTGAACTCTTTGGGTTTTATTTCCTCCTACCTTGAAATTTAATTGACCTCTTAAAATTATAATTTGCCATTTAAAAATCATAATATGCTTCAAAAGCAGTAAATAAATCTTACATGAAAATCATAACACCACATATCTAATAACAGAGTAAGAGGGAATAAAAATTAGATGAAAATATTTTTAAGAAATGCAAATGTAACATTATGATGCTCCTAATTTTTGTTAAGAAACATTTATTCTAAAGCCTTAACCCAATTATCTACCTCTTGTAAGCCATGTATCATGGCCATCCAAACAGCAACTTTCTTTGGTTTTAAACTTTGGAATTACTTGTTTACACAAGAAAACTCATCTCAGATGTAGCATCTGTTTCTCACTAAGTCTTAGCTTTCACCTAATTCTCCAAATGGGTTGACTGAGGTTCAAGAATGTGAGGTGACTTGCTCAAGAGCACACAGTGAATCCAGGGCAAGCAGCCTTTCTCCCTCGAGGAGTAGATAGATATCTTTGTATAAAAGTCTGCTGGTGCTGAGAACAGTGATACACTTAGATCCACTTGGAGGTCATAGTCCATTGAGTGGTATCTTAATATTTTAAGTATATTAGCAAGACAGGAAAAGTGCCATGGAATTGAATATGTTCAGCAGGTCTTCTTCTCCATGAAATTATACATTCTGACACCAGATGCAGCCTAACTTAAAATGTTCGAGTATTAGATCTACAGATAATATTATACATACACTTTGTAGAATTCAGCAAGAATGCAGTAAAGAAAATGAATATTTATAGAGTACATTAAATGGTAAAAAAAGGAAAAGAAAAACCTGTTTATATAAACCTGCCTATTTCATATAAAGTGTATTTTGCTATTTTGTATACTATGAAAGACTATAAGTAATAATGCTTGCTTGGATACTTCATTATTTTTTACTAGATAGAGCATTCTACTCATTACAAATATACACAAATAATACTTGAGTTCACAATAAATCCCCCAATTATATTTTAAAGAAATTAACTCTTCCAAAATATAAGTACAAATCTACATGTGGAATATTCCCTTCTTATCCATATGGGATAAGACTGCCAGTGGGCCTAAAATCATGGAAAGCATCAAATCCTGTATTACTATGTATTTTCCTATACATACCTACTTATAACAAATTTCAATTTGTAAATTAGGTAGAATAAGAAATAAACAATTATATCTAATAATAAAATAGTACTTTAGGCCCATTATTAAGTAAAACAAGGGTTATTTGAACAGAAGCATCACAATAACATCCTGATAATCGAAACAGCTATAAGTGATGAACAAGGTAGCATATACAGCATAGATACATTGGAGAAAAGGACAATTAATGTTCCATGTGAGATAGGACAGGACAATGCAAGATTTCATCATGCTACTCATAAAAAACACTGTGAAAATTTAAACTTACAAAATGTCTTTTGGAAATTTTCCATTTAATATTTTTGCACTACTGATGACTGTGGGTAAGAGAAGCCACAGAAAGCAAAACTGTGGGTAACAGAGAAGAACTATACCCAGCTCAAATAAAATGAAGACTCTTATAATTAAACACTATGCAAATTTACATAATTTCCCATCAAGAATCATGTACAGTTCCATACTATTTCATTTTTACTGTGACCTGTATTCTTTTATCAATTTCATGTATTCAGAATTGCTTCATTTTTTAACCTACAGTGGAATTAAATTCTTTAGCCTTTGTCCCCAGTATTTTCTAGAAAATAGTGGAGTATCTAGAAGATTTGCTTCAAATGAAGCTACATATTCACAGAGGTTACTCTCAGACCAACTTTTTTCCCTATCAAGTCAAAGTCCAGGCATTTCTACATGATTATAACTCTGATTGACTTGATGATTCCTAATTTTGGCATCGTAACTAAAATATTTTCATATATTCTAACAGGTATCATATAATTCACTCAGATACTCCCACCAAAAAAGTTGATCAAAATAGCTTTCATTTCATTGTAAATACAAATAAATGAATGATGTGAGATTTTAACACAGGGAAACACAATACAGGCTTAAAGGGCATACAAAAACTCTGTAATCTTTTTGAAACTCGTAGGTAAAATCATTTTTCCCAAATTAAAGCTTTAATAAAATAAAGCAAGTTATATGGTATCTGTAGAAGGAATCAAGTAAAAGATAAAAATAAATAGGACATGAAAATTGGAAAAAGATAGATGATCCATTGGAGTAACTTTATAAGTTATTCCCAAACTTTATTAAACATTAACTATTTCTCTTACTCTTCTTAAAGTTTTCTGAAATGTTTTTGATTTATTAAAACATCTATAGTGATACAAAATACCAAAAGTATGACCAAGTCTTTCTGCAACACTGGTTTGCAGCAAGTGTTCTTCAATCACCTTAAAATAATGAACACTTTAGATCAACAACCTTTAGATAAATCATTAGGCAACATGTACAGAGCACTTACTGTGCCCTATATGTTATATTGAGCCATGGGAATGCAAGGTGGTAAGGCATGGTTACTTGGCGTGGAGCACTAACTGCCGTGGGGAAAAGTGTAAACACGATGAAGACCAGTGCTATAGTTTAGATATGATGTGTTCCCCCCAAAACCCATGTGTGAAACAATGCAGGAATGTTTAGAGGAGAAATTATTAAATTATAAGTCTTAGAACCTAATCAGTAGTGGATTAACTGGGTGGTAGACATAGCAGGTAGAGTGTAACTAGAGGAAATAGGTCATAGGGAGGTGCCTTAGGGTTTATATTTTGTCCCTGGTAAGCATAGCGTGCAGTCTCACGTGCGCTCTCTCTCTGTTTCCAGCCTTTCATATCCTACACTGCTTTCCTCTGTCCCACTCCTCTTCCATGATGCTCTGATTCACCTCAGGCCCAGAGCAGTAAAGTCGGCTGACCATGGACTGAACTTCTGAAACCAAGAGCCAAAATAAACTTGTCCTCCCCTAAGTTGTTCTTGTCAGGTCTTTTCATCACAGTGATGAAAAAAAAAAAAGTAACTAAAATACTCAGTGATGTGTGCTCCAGATAAGCTCCATAAAATATCTTTTAACCTGTTGCTCACAAATCTGTATTTGTTATGGTTATTTGGTTCACCAAATGGTTTTATATAGTTTTTCATATCTAAGCCTCACAACAGATTTATAAAGCTAGATGGGGAAGCTTCATTCCCATGATATTGATGAAAGTTGTACATGAAGACCTAGAGAGTTAGGTCATGTCTTCAGAACTCCTGCTTTTGTCTTCTTTCTGCTAGTTCATATCTTCCAAGGTGGAAGTCTTGTCAAATGCATCCTGTAAGGATTCCATTGCTTCATGATAATTGTTATGGTTTAGATGTGGTGTCCCCCAAAAGCTCACGTGTGAGACAATGCAAGGTTTGGAGAAGAAATGATTGGGTTATAGCCTTAACCTAATAAATGAATAATCCCTGATGGGATTAACTGAATGTTAACTGGAGGCAGGTGGGGTGTGGTTGGAGGAAGTGGTTCATTGGGGATGTGGCTATGGGGTATATATTTCGTATCTGGAGAGTAGAGTTTCTCTCTCTCTCTCTCTCTCTCTCTCTCTCTCTCTCTCTCTCTGTCTCTCTGTCTCTCTCCTTTCTGATCATGTGAGCTGGTTCCCTCTGCCAAGCTCTTCAGCCATGAAGTCCTGCTTCACCTCAAGCCCTGAGGAATGGAACCAGGCTTCTATGGACTAAGACGTCTGAAATGTAAGCCTCCAAATAAACTTTTCCTCTTCTACAGTTGTTCTGGTTGGGTCCTTTTAGTCCCAGCAGCAAAAAGCTGACTAAAGCAATAGTAAAGAGGATGCCCAATATATTTATTTTTCTTTGGCCTTTATTCTGTTCCAATTTATTTCTTAACACAAGGTAAAATAATCAGTTATTCTAATTTTAAGTCAAATCTTTCCCAGGGATAGTAGTTATCAGTTTTGAAAATAAGTTTTTGTCCTAGAGTCCTAAAATAAATCAGAAACATTTTAGAGGATAGTTGAATTATAGAGCTAGTCATTACTCCTTAGTTTACTGAACAAGCTCACTTATAAAATATATGCTGTACTATAGTGCTTCACATGATACACTGTTTTCCTTTTCTAAGTGGTATATGTTATGCTGAACCCTGGAGACACAACCATGAATGCAACATGGCACCCTCTCTAAAGGAGTTCCTGGCCCAATGCCTGTAAGGAGATAGAAGGTTATAATGTAGCAAAAAAAAAAAAAAATGCTATTTCACTTGTAAACCCAGGACCTTTGAAAAAAGTAATAAGGAATTTCTAAAAATGAGGGGAGCATTTTAAACTGAGTTGGAAGCCAATACAAAGATTAGTCGTTGAGGGTGTAGCTTCTCAAGAAATTGGTAGTAATTTGGAAAATCTAGGTACAGAGGGAGTTGAGGGACTGGAAAGAGACAAGATTACAGAGAAGTGGCTTTGCATGTCAAGCCAAGGATCATAGGCTTTCTGCTGAAAATGAGGAACCATGGAAGGAATTTTAAGCAAGAAAGATGTCATCAAGTTTGTATTTATGATGAGTACTGTGGTTGCAGTGGAGAAAATAGGAGCAGAAGGAAACCATAAGCAGAAATAAATGAGAGACGATGATCATAGACATGAATAAACTGGTGAGAACTCCTGATTGACCAGGTAGTGACAGCTGATCATGAGAAAAGTCAAAGGATTCAAGCAAAATTTAGTGAACAATTGAATGTGAATGGAGTGTTAACTAAAGGAAATTATTCATTAAAAAAAAAAAAGGAAAAGGGAAGATTTCAAGGAAGTTAGGGTTTTAGGGGAGGGTGGGAGTAAGTAGAAGTGAACAGGAGGAAGAAGTATTTATTTGGGGACATTTTGAGTTAGAGCTATCATTACATCTGCAGAGAGGTTATAAACCTCCTGCCCAATATATATATATATATATATATATATATATATATATATATATATATGCAATAGTAACATTTGGGGATTATTTGCCATAGTAATATTTGGGTTTCTAAAAACTAGTCAACTTTGAAGTTAAGAGCTTAGAGAGAGACAGAGGCCAGAGTTTGCATCATGGATTTATCTCTAACTTCATCTTTCCCATCTATTATTATCTATTACATACAAGTTTGCAAAGATAGATAAAAGATGTGTAAATTAGCAAGCATGGTGTCTCGCATATGAAAGGAACCAAATAATTGTACGTTCAAAATGCTCAAAGTAAATCTCAACTAATTATTTTGTTAGTAATGGATAATTTCATACATCAAACAGTATGTCGAATTGACTGGGCTAAGGGATGCCCAGGTAGCTGGTAATACATGATATTGGATTGTGTCTGTGAGACTGTTTTGGAGAAGATTAGCATTTGAATTGTTCAACTAAGTAAAGAAGATTGACCCTCACCAATGTGAGTGGGCATTACACTAACTATTGAGGCTTTAAATGGAACAAAAAGAAAAGAAGTGAATTCACTCTTTGAGCCCAGACATCCATCTTCTCCTACAGTGCTCCTGGTTCTTGGGCATTTGAACTCTGACTGGGGATTACAGCATTGGCCTTCCCTGGTTCTCAAGACTTCAGGCTCAGACTGAATTGCACTGTCTTCCAGGTTCTCCAGCTTGCAGATGGAAGACGATGGAACTTGTCAGCCTCTATAACATCTTGAGTCAATTACCATCATCCATCTCTACTTATATCCTCTTGGTTCTGTTTCTCTAGTGAATCCTGATGCATGCACTAATACATTATTTTATAAAGGATTTTAAGAACTATCATAAGTATCTCCCAATTCAATTTTATTTTGTTCTCAACTGTTTTATATATTTAAATATAAATAGAGGCTGGGATTGTGGCTCAATGGTAGAGTGCTTGCTTCGCATGTATGAGGCACTGAGTTCAGTTCTCAGCACAAAATAAAACTAATTTAATAAAAATAAAGGTTCATCCACAACTAAAATATATGTGTATATATAAAATAAGTAAGTAAATAGAAATATATATTTACATTGTGATTTAAAAAGTTTTTCTAAAGCAGAATATTCTGCTTTCTAGCTCAAGATGTATAAAAATTACTTTTGAAATTCAATATCAAAATGTAAAAAAATTAATTATATCTCAACAAATGAAACCATCTCACTTTATAAAAAGAAAGTACTTTATATTACTATGAACTGTGATTTTCACCAATTGTATATACCAAAGCTTAAGGTGATTGAGAAAGAAATGTGGTGGTATCCCAAGCTTTAATTGCATATATAGTTTGTTGGTAATTTCTCTTTTTAAAAAGGACAGAGATGATAGTCCAAAAAATTCAGCTGGATTTAATAAGTTCACACTCAAAAAGATAGAACCTCCTCCCATTTTACATGTGAGCTCATCCTTAAGAATTCCCTTCAGTCATTATTCCTACTAAAGGTCACTGGAAGGAAACTAGAAAGTCTGATGGCTTTATTTTAACCAACTCTTTGTGCTACAGTTTTAAAAGTCTGGATGCAACACAATCAGAACTTCTCAACTGCAGAACATAAATTTTTAGTACTTCTTGTTCTGCACTCCAACAGAAGAAATATTTGACTTCTGCTTGGTCCCCATCCCATTAAATTTAAAAGGTTGTTTTTGCTGGAATTGTTTTCTAAAAAGATATGATTAAGAGATACATATGTAAACATCAAATATCAAACTGGAGTCATGAAATAAATGCAACTTTTAAAGATGAAATAAAAGAATTATATGGAATAGAGTAGAATAGAAAATGTCAGACATCAGCTACTACTGAAAAGATAAATGTCATTTTGTAAGACCTTTTACGTTTTTGTTATTGTTCTGGTGATTGAACCCAGGGGTGCTTTACCACTAAGCAATGTCCTCAGCCCTTTTTAGTTTTCATTTTGAGATAGGGTCTTGCCAAATTGCTGAAGCTGACCTCTTCCTGCCTCAGGTTCCCGAGTTGCTGGGATTACAGGTGTGTACCACTGTGCCCAGTAAAACCTTTCACTTACATACCATATGATTTTAAGTGAGTCACAATATATGTGAACTGTAGTCAGAAGCTCAGAGACCATAGAAATTGAGAAATTGTTCATAACAAAATATGTAAACTAGAAATGATGCTATAATACTTTTTAAAAAAATATCTTCCCTGCATAGTTATGCCTATGTTGCCTTCAAAATCTGCCTCAATATTCTTTTTTTTATTTAATAGTTCCCTACACAAACCTACAATCTCACTTCTTATTGCATAACCAAAATATTGAAATCAGGACTTCCAAGATATATCTGCACTTCCACAATTATTGAAGCTCTACTCAAAGTAGCCAGGATATGGAAGCAACTTAAATTCAATCACCACATGAATGAAAAAAAAATGTGGTGTAAAGATAGAAAATAGAATATTACTTAGTCTTTAAAAAGAAGGAAATTCTGTCATTTGCATCAACTGGGTAGACCTGGAGGACATTATGCTAAGTGAAATAAGTCAGTCACAAAAGGACAAATACTACATGTTCCGACATACAGGAGGTTGCCATAATAATCAGACTCACAGAACTAGAGAGTAGATAGAGGTTTCCATAGCTGAAGTATTGTGGGAAATGTAGAGTTGTTTTTTAACTGGTATTAAGTTTCGGTTAAGCAAGATGAATATGTTCTTGGAATATATTGTACAGTATGATGTCTATGGTTAACAATACAGTTTGCACTTCAAAATTTGATGAGTAATCTCATGTTGTATTCTTATCACAAAACAAATTTTTTAAAAAAAGCAAAAAACAAAACAAAGGAATACAAGAAAACATCTCTGGAGGTATAATGGATGTCTATTACTTTGATTGTGGTGGTAGTATCACAGGATTTGCACATGCACAAACTCACTAAATTGTGCACATTAATATGTACATTACTTTGTATATCAATTATACCTCAATAAAAATTAAAAGCAAAAAATAAAAAATTTCTTTAACAACTATTAAATTAATTTCTTTTTCTTCTTGACATATGCTTTTTGTGGATAGTTTAAAATTATTCTGGAACACTCTTTTGTTTAATACTCTTGTTTCCTTCTAAATATCTATAATGATTTATTATTGAAAATTAACATTTATAAATAACTAACATTTATACTTGGTTTAGTTATTGATTACATTTTATATATTAGTAGAATGTAGTATTTATATAATACTCATTCATGTTTATTCAGACTGTTTTGAGTCTTTTAAAAGCTCAATCTACATAAAGTTTCTATATGTGTTAGAAAATGCGAACTCTAATTTGAAAATGCAGACTTCTGTAGCTAAAAAATTTTCAATGTTAGTTAAGTGTATGGTTCAAGTCTTCTATATAATTACTTATTGTCATTTTCATCTAACAAATAATGGGAAATTTGTGTTAAAAATGTCAGTATAAGGGCTAGGACAGTAGCTCAGTGGTAGAGTGCTTGCCTAGCATTGTGTGAGACACTGGCTCAATTTTCAGCACCACATATAATTAAATAAAATAAAGGTCCATTGACAACTAAAAAAAAATTTGAAAAAAAGTCAATATAACTGGAGAACTAAAAACTTATTCTAACACTAATAGCTTGAGGCTGAGAGAATAACTCAGGGAGTGCTTGCCTAACATGCATGAAGCCATGGATTTGATCCCCAGCACCACAACAGTAAGTAAATAAGTAACTAAATAATTACTTTGTACTTGGTCATTGTTTTTAGGCACATATGCTTTCACAATTATTATATATTCCTTGTGAATATGATCTACCTTACCGCAAAGAGAATTTTTTCCACAAAGTCTATTATATACAGTACAAATATAGCATGAATTTTATTTTGATGAGTATTTTTCCCCTAACGCTTTCTCTAACCACCAAATGTAGTCTTTTATTTTGTTTTGTGGAAGCCTTCTGTAAACATCATAAGGCTGGGCTTTTCCTAATTCTTGTTTTGAAAGATTTCTAAATTTTAAAAGAAAACTTGGAACTATACTCAAAGAATTTTTTTTTCTGAAGAATTTAAAAGAAAGCGTAGACATCATATCCCATTATCCAAGAATATTTAGGATGTAATTCTTATGAACAGAAACATTCACCTGAATAAACACAATCTAAACATTGAAACCAGGAAATTAGCTGTCATACATGCTATGGTATAATCTACACGTACCACTCAGATTTCAATAGTTGTACCAAAAATGTTCTTTATAACAAAATTATCTAATTCACAACTACATTTTACATTTTAAAACGTCTGTTCTTTTCCTTCAATATGAAACAGACTTTTCTTGACATTTATGCCTTTGACACTTTTAAAAATGAAGACCAGTTATTTTGTATAATCCTCTAAACTTGATTTGTCTTATGTTTACTCATTTTGATGCTCAAATCCTTCCAATATTTGGCTCATGGGGGACTCTCAAGCTGTGACAGTCATGTGCTCAGCAGACTACAGAAGTTCAGGAAAGTGGACCTTCCTCTACCTCTGGGAGACAGGGAAACCTTTAATGAGGTTTTGACACTGAGGAAGCTAAAGGGCAACTGGGTAAAGAATTCCAGACAGGAAGTAATGAGCAAGCCACGTGAGGGAAATCATGATGTGAACTTCCAATGTTGTTTATAATCTCCAGCTTTTACATTTTGTAGCAGGAAATGATGTGAGATATGAGGCCAGAGGAGCAGAATGGGTGAGCATGCCCTTGAGGGCTTCGTATGCTGTTATGGCCCCTTGGACTTATTCTTCCATATCACTGGTTTTTAACGTGTCCAGTGTTCATCCTCGTTCTGATTTGAAATGGATCGTATCCTCCATTCCTGAAAAGTCAGGGCAGCTCAATTTATTTTCATACTTTTCTTAAACATGTGCCTTCGATATTAGGAAAAAGAAAAGCTACCACTGCTAAAACAAGGACAAAAAAAACGAAGACGAATGTTCCAGGTGATGAGGAGCCTGCCTGCCAGTGAACTGCTCTGCCCAAGGAAGTGGATTCTTCCCTACTTGCCCCAACAGACAAGTGATTACAGCCTCCTGAGCCCCAGAGAATAGTGTCAGGCCTGGACCCAGGCCTAGACTCAGGCCTGGACTCCTGACCAGGCAAGCTACAAGATGATAAATGTGTGCTGCTTTAATCCACTGAGTTTGTGGTAATTGCTACACAGCAATAAAATCAAATAAATCTCCCCATTCATTTACCACAGAATTCAGTGCAATTCCCACTTTCTCAGTCCTGAGTTCTGATTCCTTTTCCTCTCAGGATGGCTTTGCCTCCCAGTTTATGGTGAGTTGTCTTTCTTCGAATTCCTTCCTCTTCAAGGGCATTTTTTATTATTTTGTCTTAACCTAATGTGTTTTCTTCCTTCTTTCCATTACAGGGCATGAAATGTCCCTCCAGTGGCAACTTAAGCTTTTGCCTTTCTTTTCTTCCTGTCTTCTCTAGACTTCTTTTTTCCTCACAAAATGGCTCTTTCTCTTCCTGATTCAATCCTCAAATATTGTTACACCAAAACATCATAAGCTCACTGATGCTATCCTTTAAAGCTATTATCACATCTACCTTACTTTTATTTTATTTTATTTTATTTTTATGTTCCAAATTTTGTTTAGAAAAATAGGCAGAGAGCTACAGTTGACTCACCAACTTTAATTTCCTAACCTATGATACAAACTGTCTATACATGTAGAATTTACTATCTTTTTAAATTTTTTTTTTAATTTTAAAATATGTATTCTTGCCATCCAACTTTTTCCAAATAAACTATACTTGTGGTGTTTAGTTCCTACCTCTAAACCATTATTAATCCCTTGAAATCTGACTTCATCACTCTGCTGAAACTGCTCTTTCAACAGCTACTGAAGTATAAACAAACTGCCAACTCTTAAGTTCAGAGATTTTTTTTTCTTTTCATTTTTCTCACCACCTCTGTGACATCAAGGACTATTGACCAATTTCTTTTGGACAATAGGCTTGTGGTTCTTCTGGCATAGAATTCCTTCTTATATATTTTTGGCTCCCATCGCCCTCTAAACCTATGTATGGCACAAGGATGTATGCAGTTTTTTATTGGTCCTCCTCCTTCCATGATTCCAAAATCAAACCAACCAACCGACCGACAATGGTTGCTATCACAACCACAGAAAGTCAAATGCTTAACTGGCTTTTCTAAAGCCCTCCATTTGTTGTGCCCATCTTACCTTTCCAATAGTATGGAAATTTGGCCTTTTGTATTCTTTGCCCTAGTCAAATTCAACTATTTCCAATTTTTTTTTAAGTTGTCGATGGGCATTTATTTCATTCATGTATATGCAGGGCTGAGAACTGAACCCAGTGCCTCACACATGATAGGAAGCATCCATGAGCTACAACCCCAGCCCTCCAATTCTTACATCTATCCGGAATGTTTATTCTCTGTCCAAACTTAGTTTTCACTCTGCAGACCTTATGAGCAGCTTAAAATTTTTGTCATGATTATGTATTACCTAAAACATGTTTTTAGTGCAAATATTCAAGTCATATTTCTTCAACAATAACAACATAATATCTATTATCAACACAATATTTCAGACTCTATCCTAAATTCTAAAATTATTCACTAAACCTAAATAAACCCCTTGACCTGCTTGAATGCAACTTCCTCCACGAGGCCTTCTATACAAACACCTGTCAACTATGGAAGACTTTTGTTTTTCATTCTAAATTTTCAAAATATTATGACTCTTAGAGTACTAAATGATTTTTCCCTTATAATAGAGTTTTTAAAAATATTTTTAAGTTGTAGACAGACAAAATAACTTTATTTATTTATTTTTATGTGGGGCTGAGGATTGAACCTAGTGTCTCACAGATGCTAGGCAAATGCCCTATCAACTGAGCTGCAACCCCAGCCCTATAATAGAGTTTTATAAATTCATTTTAATTTCACTTTCTCTGCAGTAAGGTTTTCAGTCAGGAGTCTTGCTTACCCCTTTTTGCATTCAATTGTTATACTTAGCCTTCTTGTCAAAGTTCTGAAATCATCTGATAAGAAGCCTTCTAATTCTAAAACTTTGTATTGAGTGTTCCTCATATGACATCTCACAAACACTACTTTTGAAATTCTTCTAATTCTGTTGTCTAATTATCTGTGTCTTCACTAGATATCGCTCTATTAAGGTAAATACAGAGGTTCTTATTCCTTTTCTTCTCTATACCATCTGTCACAACAGACTATACAGCATAGGTACCCAATAAACATGTGTGGGATGAATAAATAATTATCCTAAGCATAACCATTTGGTCTCACAGGTCACAAGAAGAATCTATACTCAATAAAATGAAAGGAAATAATAAGTGTAGAAGAAACCAAATTATATAATTAAAGAAGGAATAAATGGTAAACTTTTTACTACACAATATATAATACAAGATCAATTGTGAGCCTGAGGCAATATGAATATCTTACACTATGCAAAAAACAATGCAAGATAGATCCTATATCAAATATAAAACAATGATAACCAAAAACCAAAACACTCTTAGACAGAGACAAAGAAAAATCTCTTTGTGAGTTGGGGCTCTTTATATAAGTCTTTTAGGTCAAAGAAAGCAATAACCATTTTTTTAAAAAAATCAATAAATTTAATGCTGTTATATTTTAAATACTGTTCAACAAAAGAAATTGGAATGAACAGACATATCATAGATTGGGAAAAGATATTTATAAAGTATACATCTGGAAAAATCAGTGGCATCCAGTGTAAATAAAAACCATTCCAAGTAAATAATACACAAACCATTCAAAATAAGAACAAGGAATGCTCAATAAAATGCCAAGTAAAATCAAAATACCACTAGACACTCACCAGAATGATTAGAATTAAAGAATCTAAGGAGACAAGATGTCATTGGATCACCTGGAATTCTCTTACATTTTTGACAAGAATGCAAAATGTTGCAACCACTTGTGTTTCATGGTTTCTTATAAAATTATGCATTCCTCTACTCTATGAGCAGCAATTCAGTTCTTGGAATCCACTTAAAAGAAATGAAAGTATGCATGTTCAAAAAATTAGAACATAAAAACTTCATTGATAATTTTCAAAAACAGGACACAGCCAAGTGTTCACCAATAAGGGAATGGATAAAAAAAACTGATTAAATTCAGCACTACTGAGCCATAAAGAGAAACAAATTATTTGTGCACTGAATGCAGATTAATTCATATACAAGATAGAGATTTCTGTATGATTTCAGTCACATGAAATTATATAGTGAATTTCTATAATGCCAGAAACAAGATCAGTACCTCAAAGAGAATGGGAGTGAAGATTGATTGAAAAGAGTCACAAGGACACTTTCTGACTTCTGGGAATGATTTACTTCCACAAACAAGTTTGGATTAATAGTTGAACATTTGTCGGAAACCATCTAATGTCATTTCTGATTATATAGTTCATTGCATATAAAATATACTCCAAAAGAAAAAACTAGAAACAATATCAAAATCTAGTTAATAATCCTAAAATATTCAAAGGGAGGTATTACTGATATCTGCAATTTACTTCAAAATACAATCAAATAAAATAGATTTAGTAGAAGCAGAGATAATAGAAAGATGGATAAATGCAAGATTAAGAAAGCAAGGAGCATTTAAAAACAAAAAGAATAGGAGACAAAAGGAAGCACAATTGAATAAAATTTTCATTTAACATTCTGCAAACATTTCCAGGCCTGTCACTCTCCAAGCCAGTTCTCTTTTCCGGGCCTGTCACTCCCAAATTTCTGAGAAATCTGTAAATCTTCAAATTAGTATAAATTCACTTATTTATAAAAATTTTATTGTGCACTGCTAATTGGCTTATGTGATAAATACTTTAAGCAGAGAGGTACAATATTTAAGAAACTTGTAATCTAGGGTACTTTCCAACATTATCTGATCAGATAGACAATGGAGAAAACTTAGCCTAAGAATCCTGAGAATGACAAGACCACCATAAACTATCTTGTGATGACCAGATTGATGCCATAACCACACGTGTCTCAATGCCTACCCATCACTCAGTTTCCTTTAAAAGAAGAGCCTGAGAACCCCAAACCGTCTCTCTCTCAAGATGGCCCACATTCTCCCTTGAATGTGTATCTGCTTTCCTAAATAAATCTGTCTGTATCTCAGACGGACATGTGCTGAAATTCTTTTCCATCACATACTAGGAACTCTGCAGACCTCCTTTCATGGTAAAATAGTAATGCCAGACTCTGTGGTGAGTTTACATGGGCTCAGTGTAAAATTTGTTCAATTTTTCTATGGTGAAAAACAACAGGTACTTAATTATTGTGTGTGAGGAGACTCCTTTCCATTATATGTCCTCAGAAATTGTTTCGAATTTTCCATAGTTAAATGTCTATATTAAGAAAATTTAAAAATAAAGATAAAGCATTGTCATAATTAAATAGTTAATTTGTCTGTGAAATTAAATTAATAATACTAACGTTATACTCAGGAAATCATAGTTGACTATTTATAGAAAATGATATGAAATTTTTATAAGCAGAACTTAAAATTGTTCAGTATTTAAGGATTGGGGCTCTAGAAGTAGTGAAAAGTAGGGGAAATAGCACTGACAAATTCTCAGCAGTTCTATCTGGGGTTTTTGTTTACTTTTGTTTTTGTGCTGGGATTGAACGAAGGGATACTTAACCACTGAGCTACATCCCAAACCCTTTTCATTTTTTTTTTTTTTGAGACAGAATCTCACTAAATTATTTAGGCTCTCACTAATTTGCTGAAGCTGGCTTTGAACTTTCAATCCTCCTGCCTCAGCCTCCTTAGTTGCTGGGATTACAGGTGTGTAACACTATGCCTGACTCTTTCCTTTTTTTAAAAAATCTGTTTTAATGTCTGACTAAACTTCTTGGATGCTCCTATACTCAATACTATTGAAAATTGTTTTCATGTTTCACTTAAAATTAGGGAGCAAGTACAGCCCTCCCAAACAAAGCCAGTAATTGATTTCTTAGAATTACTCCTTTACATCTGTCTCCACTCTTGCCATTTCCTCACCCCTTCTCTCTAGCCTATTCAATTTCATCCAGTTGTCCCTTGTTTCTGAAACATTTTCTTTGCGTGAAGACTAACTCCCCATTTCCTCCTTTTTGATCTCCATTTAGTCTTGATTACAAACCTAACTGAATTATGGTCAGCATTACTCAGCTCCTTCCTCCGCCCACTCACCTTTATGAGACCAGTCACCTCTTCTGCTTTTAAAAGATTTTATGATGGCTCATTAAAAAACTAAGAGAAGAAACTCTAGTACTCCTGAAAACTTTTTGGAAGTTTAGGGTTTTATTGAATATGTAAAACTTCTCCAAAATGATATTCAAAAAAATTTCCAAGACAAGTTGTTCTCTCATTTATAAGAGATGATTGTTCAAACTCTGATTTGTAAGTCATTCTCTAATTAGGAATAATATAATCTAACATCAGTATTCAGAAAATGGAGCAAAATGAATGAAGAATGCTGACTCTTCCCATCTTAGCTAGCCCAAAATCTATGTCCAAAATCCTTTTTTCTTATATCCGTTTCATTTCTGTAAACAGATAAAGGTGACTAAATTGGAATAATATGAAATGTTTTCTGACATTAGCTTCTATATAGAAACATGGGATCATAAATGTTAAATCAGAGTCAAGGTAACCATCTATTCCAGCATTTCCTAAGTACCTTTATGAAAAATCCTTTATTTTGGAAGATGTTGTTGATAAATTTCCCTGGTTAAGCAAGTTGGGAGAGGCTCGATTCAATCAAGTTGAAGTCTAGAATGAATAAAGTTTATTTTAGTGATAGCTTTGGGTGAAAAAGCCATCTTTACTGCTGATATTTTATTTGCAAAGAAGCAAAATGATTAGCTTAAATTAAACTAAATTAAAATGATTAGTCTAAATTAAACTAAACTAAATTAAAATGATTAGCCTAAATTAAACTGTTGTGATGAAAGGTCTAAGACCAAGCTTCTTTACACTACTTCAATATGTTCCACTAGCTTAATACTACAGCATTAAATAAAATAAACATGAAATATGCACATTTCCACAAAGCTTAAAGGAATATGTCTTACTAACACATCTGATATTTCCTTTATTTCTTTCTTTAAGAGACTAATCGGTTTATCTTTTAGAGTATTGCAAATTTTATCTACCAAAACATAGACAATATCAGGAAAAAGTAGACACAGAGATGATTATTTTTTCCCACACCCTATTCTCTCCCCAATCAAACCAAATGTTCCAGGTGAAACAGCTCATAAAGTCCCTGAAAGTGAAAAAGATTCTACTTTTTTCAAAAACAAAGTTTTCAGAATAAAGTGTCTACTAAAAGGTGACAGTTGATCCTGTTATTGAACAGCTGTTGTCCTGTTTCATATCACATGCAAAGTAATATGGTTATTTTCTTAAAAAGTGGTTGACAAAGGATCACACTTCAACAGTGCCTCCAATAAAAACTGGAACAGGCAAATCCAAAACACAGCTGTCAATATCAAGCTGGTAATGGTTATTGCTAAAGAGTTCAAAAAGGAAAAGCTAAAGGCATAAGAGTAAAAAAAAGGAAAGGGTTTATAGGAAAGTAATTAATTAAGATCAGAAGATATGAAAGACTGGAAGATATGAACAAACTCCTCTATTTCATTCCTTCCAATTGCAAGTGGATATTATTTCATAAATTATTTTATTTTAATATGAGACATTTTCATGATCTAGACTATCATTTCAATTCGTTGAAAAACAAATGTTAACAGAACAGATTATGCTACCAAAGATATCACTAGAATAAACTCTGGCTTGTTCTAGCCTCCTTTTCAGTCTCTGAGAGCTACCTACCAATGCTTGCTCAGTGTCCCAAACACCAAGGTTAAAAAACAATCCCTTTTCTAAAGTGTGTGCCTTCTAGCTAAAAGTGAATAGAGCATGACTCAGTGAATTCCAATTCGTTCTCATCCTGCAAATGATTCAGTGGCAGTGACAATGATTTGCGGTGCCATTACAAAACCAACTAAAAACTAAGAGAGGAAATATAGACATTTCCCTGATTGTTATTCTCTTTTTAAAAAATGGTCAAGTTCATATTGACTCTTGTGTTATAGTCTTCCTGGTAACCGACTAAAATTGGATTTTTGCTTAATCAACCAGGCTAATTAAGGCTTCTGTTCTGATCTTTGGATGACAAGGCAGAGTGTGGCTTCAATCAAATTGCTGGTTGACTCCTCTACGGGCCTAAATCATACCCAGTAATGTAATCAAACCAGTTTGGCTTAATTACACACCATATATCAGTAAATGGCTTTTCTGGGTCACTAGCCTACACATAATCTGGCATTAAAGTTGAGCAGATAAAAAGAAATGTTTTAACATTTCCAAGAAATGCACATGCATTACTTAAGGTTTTAACTAATAAGAAACTATTAGAAGAAAAAGAGAGAGACATGAAAGCATAACAACATTGTGTCCATCCCAAATGTCATTAGCTGCAATCTTTAATCAGGAGCTCATTCCAGTTACTGGGCGGTATCGCCAACCTCCCAGAGGGAAGCCAGCCGCAGACCAAGAATGAGAAAACCAATTTGAAAAAAAAAAAAAAAATTGAACCTGAATGATAACTGAGCCCAGATGGAGAAAAGAAAGGTTAACTGTGGAACTGGTCTTATTTAAAGGCCACCAGTAAATTTAAGCCACAAGAAACTTGCCCAAACGGGGAAAATGCTGTCCCTCCCTACCACCACCATAGTAAAAAGGAAAATCAACATAGTCAATTGGACCCACCAGTAGAGACTTTTCCCAGATTTTAGTATGGAATATAAGGTCCATAAGCAGAAGTTATAGGGGAAATGCTAAACTGGAGCACTGTAGAAAAGAAGCAGCTGGTTCCTATTATTTGTGTATATTTTTATTATGGGTAAAAACGTGGGCAAGGTGCCATGGTGCACTGTTGTGTGGACCTCCCAAAATGGCAAAGGCAGAGCATTGGCATTCCTCTGCCACCACTGGAGATATGATCAACTGAAGATATCTATTGAAAGGAACTCCAGCAGAAACAAGATCTATCACGTGGCCTTTGGTATACAGCCAAATGAATTGATGGACAGCTTTTTAAAAGTTCATTTAAAAGTTGGATTAAATGATACCCAGAGGAACTGAACCTGAATTCAAGCAAACATTAAACAGTATTAAGTCTTTAGAAACTCATGCTAGTTGCTTAAAAATGTAAATGGCATGGGGTATAGTTCATAGTAGAGACACTAGCAAACCAGGACTTGGCAAGAAGCACAGCAGAAGAGAGAGATGTCCAAACTTTGTGTCATCTTTCTCAGATCTCATACAACCACATTTAGTTATACACCCATCTTTGGAAATGAAAGTCGGCTCCACCAATGTAACCTCAAGGAACACAGAAAAGGGGAGAAAGGCAAAGAATGGATATGGAGGGGCAATGAAAGAGTGACCAGCATGCTCCTGTAGTCTCATCTCAACACTGCAGGCAAAGTGAGGCTTTCCAAACCTTGGTCAGAGGTATCACCCACTCTTCTATTCAAGACCACCAATGGCTTCCATTCCATGAAGAGAAAACCAGAATCTTCACAAGTTCTGCAAATCCCTACAAGCATCAAGCTCTCTTGCTTGGCTAACTTCTCCCCATCTCCCACCCCTCCTAGAGCTAGCCTTCTGCTTCTCACACACGCCAGGCTCTTACTTGCCCTTGCTCTTCTCCAGGAATGCTCTTCCATCAAGTCAGAACTCATTCTCTCATCTCCACCAGGGCCTTGTTCAAAGGTCCCTTTTCAGTGAGACGTATAGAGATCGCCCTATTTAATGCTTCAACCCTTCCTCAGCTTTTTTTTATTTTTCATGATTTTTTTTGATAACACATTCATCATTAGCACAACTGTATGTTTTAGTTTTTAATTTTTATTGTCCACCTTTCTTAACTATAATGTAAAACCCAGAAGTACATGTTGTCTGTTTTGTTATCAGATTTAACCCAGAACTCTTAGGATAATGCCAGGCAGGTGGTGGACATATGGTATTTGTTGAGTGAATGAATGAATGCATGCATTAATGAATGATTTAATTTTAATGGCTTTTTTGGACTCATTTATGGGCAATAATCAATATTATCTATACAATTTCTTATTAATATAAATTCTTTCAAAATTGGATTAGATGTTTATTTTATTTAATGTAGGCTAAGGGACCAAAACAATTCCCACCACCCTTTCTTCACATTATCAAGCAGAATTAAAACTGAACAAATTGCTTTAGACAAGGGAAAATGACCTCTCTTTGATTTTAGGAACAAAACAAACTTTCCCCCTTCTTAATGTGGAGTTGTAGGGTCACCATGAATGACCTACTAATTGCCAAATCCTACAAACACTCCTCAGTACTTATCTTTCTTGACTTCTCTGAGTTATTTGACACTCTTGAGCAACCTTTTCTTTACAAAATTACTCAGTGATTTGATTTATCATGGCTTAAAAATAGGTGGGAGACAGATTTTTTATGTTTTGCTAAATTTATTTGTTATTTTGAAGCAATAAATCAAGAAATTCAGAAGTAACATATAAAGTTCAATGAATAAGTAAGGAATTCATACTCATTTGAAAAAATAAATCCAAAAAATAAGGTAGAAAATTTTAATCCTACCACTAGAGATAAGCTGTTTAAAAGCTTGATGTATATTTTACATGTATACCCACACTGTCTTTGAAACAGAAATGGGATTATATTAAAATATTTTGGAAACTAGTTTGTTCATTTTAAAATATGTTAGCCATATTTATTCTTGTTAAATTATATGCACACACATATTTTAATGATTGTAGACGATCTTATTGTAGGTATGATCAAAATATGTTTAACCCATGCATCATTATTACATACTTAGTTTCCATCTTTCTAAGTTGATATAAATGGATTAACTTTTTTGAATATATGTTTTTTGTCCTTTTAGCTTAGCATATCATCAAGACTAACTCTTAAGTAGAATTGTTTAGTTATAACAACTATAATAATATCAATACTTACTCCTTGATATTTATTGCTCTTACTTTTTGTGTTTTTATTGATTTTGCTTGTGTTTTGGATGTCACTTTGGCTTGATTCTGCAGAATAATAGTGAAGTGAGCACCCTTGCTTGCCTTAGTCCTGACATCATGAGAAATCGTTCATGAATAACTGCTATTTTTAATTACCTTTCTCAAACTCAAGAAATGACAGTCAATATACTGAGGACATAAGTACAGAATTGAATATTTTTCTAAAACTAAAATTGAAAACTATCAACCTCTCTGATAAATTGAGTATATCATTTGGATTTGCTTGCTGCACTTTGTGTATGTGTGTGGTGTGTGTGTGTTGCTAGGGATTGAACCAAGGGCTTTGTGCATGTGAGCCAGCTCTGCACTTTTTAATTGAGCTAATAACTAAGATTTATGGGGCTTTTATGTTTAAAATCAAATTAAATTTCTATCTCTTAGAAAATAAAAAGATTAGGCAATACTAGGTCTGCATCCTTGGGGGACAAAATTAACTAGAACAGAATAGCTGCTTACCCCTTCCACTGGTTATATACACTATGGACAACCATGGTCCCCTCACCTCAAATATTGAATGTGTTGGTGCTTACACTACAATTACTCTACTTTGTGCCTCAGTCACATAGGCATTGAATTTTTGACCTTATTCCAAAGCATGAATCATAGAGCCTCCATAGAATTCTATTATATCAACATGCCCTAATTTCCATAAAATAAAATAAACTTTTGGATTATTTTCCATTCTTTCACTTTTAAACATATTCTTATTTATCATCCAATATAGTTAGGAGGAAAATATTCATTGTAGAATTATAGCTGTGTGTTGGTTAATGACAATAATATTGGAAATACACCCATAATTGACTTCATCATCTTGTGAACTTCATAGAGTAAACATACACAAAGATAGACAGTATAAGTTAATCCAAAAATCAAGCACAGGAGTGAACAGAGTAGCATGAAGTTGCTCTTGGTATGATTTGGCACTGTTTGACAGTAAAAAAAAAAAAAAAAGAAGCAGAAAAAAATTTTAATGAGTAGGAATACATTATAAAACAATGATTTAAAGCATTGTATGGCAAGTATGTAAACTGGTTATGTAGTCATTTATTATCATCACCATGTACTGGACATAATTGTATATGCTATACTTTTCTACAACTGGCAGTGCAGCAGGTTTGCTTACACCAGCATCACCACAAACAGGCGAGTACTGTGTTGTACTGCACATTACAATGGCTATCACATCACTAAGGGATAGAAATTTTCAGCTCCAGCATTGAAATGACACTTTTATAGACAGGGAGTTTCCATTGAACTAAAAGTCATTATTCAGTACATGAATATATAGTATGACTATTTTGAAAGCCGAAGTTAATATTGCCAAATATCCTTCTAGAAATATTGGTTTGGGCCATGGCATCAACCACAGCTTATGTCCCATCATCTTCCACAAATTAAGAATTATTATCTTTAAAATATCTGTCAAAATGTTTTTATATTTTCATCTCAATTTATTTTAGTAGTTTCTTTGGTTTTACTTATTCATTTTATTATTAGTATTATGTGTTACTCATTACTCTTCAGTTACAAATAGTTTATTTCTCCCACCTCCAAATAAACCTAAGAAATTTAATTGTCTAAACTCTGCTCTGGAGATTTAATATTTTTACTTTTTATTTTATGATTTTTTATTTAAAAACATATTTTATTTGTTGACATCTTCTCTTCTCCTATTCCTCTGACTGCAGTTTTCTCTGGGGGAAGAATCTCTTCTTCCTCCCCACTCTCTGGATTTCATTGAGTGTCTCTCAATTTGTGGAACTGACCCCAGACTCATAAGAAAAAGGGGATTCTAGGACTTGTAGTTGTTTCTTACTTCTCTTAGCAACATGTGAAGTAGACCTCAGAAAGGAGCAGGGGAGCTGCCAAGTACTTTTCAGATAATTCGTCAGATGATGCAGTTTTCTGTGGTTGTGGATTTGTAGAAAAAACTGAAGCATCTCCGTAAGTGTGAAATCTGTTCATTGTTGGATTGATAGAGAGACACCGTATTCTAGGCTTTTCTTCCAAGTCTAGTAAGAAATGTTTGCTTTTGGTTTTTACCAGAAATGAATGTTGAATTATACCAAATCCCTTTTTTCTTGAAACTGCAGTTACCATGAGCCTATCCTTTCCTATTTTCTAAGCCATCATTCTTTTTCTTGAATGAATTTTTTTAGCTGTAAATAGACACAATATCTTTATTTTATTTATTTATTTTTTATGTGATACTAAGGAACAAACCCAGTGCTTCACATGTGCTAGGCAAGTGGTCTGCCTCTGAGCCACAGTACCAGCCCAGCCCAGCCTTCATTCTTACTACCTTTTGTTTGATCCTCATTCTCCATTTTCCTTTTTGTTATTGGTATTACCAAGGATTCCATCCCTGGTTTCTTTTCACGTATTTGCTCACCATTTTTATAGTTTCTGTACCTCTGGCCCATATCAATTGAACTCTAAGCATACATTCCTATCAACTGTTGAACTTCTCTTCATGAATGAACATGGGTACTTTAAATTCTATCTAATCAATTACTCTTCTTCTATTTCTTACCTCTGCTAACACACTTCATTCCTTTCAGTAAGCATTCAGAGACTACGTGATTCTAATGCATATGTGTCTTAAAGACCTGCAACCTATTTCAAATATTAAATTTAGTCCACGTAACAGGTAGAAGGAAAATTGTTAAAGAATCATGAGTTTAAATCAAAGACCTCCTACCACTTCTGGCCACATGATTTTTGTCAAGGAAAAAATAAACTGGAACTGGGGGTGCTGAGGAATTATATGGCTGATCCATCTCTCACCTCGCTAAGCTTAAACATTTAATTTACACAACAGATATAACAAGTCTTCCTATATATCACAATTATTATGGCAATAAAATGAAGCTGCATGTAGAAAACCCTTTTTAAATTTGGAAAAGGGGTTTAGATGTAAAAATTTTCTGTACTACATATTTAATCCTCTATTTTAATCTCTTATGTTTAAAAAATATTTAACTAAACTAGGGTTTCTATATTAAGAATTATTGTCCCTGTTGGTTGACACACTCTTTGCATATTGCCTAATCAGAGTAGTCAGAAGATTTTGAAGACACTTTCTCATTTTTAGTTTAATCAAATTATATTTAATTGGAAGTATGAAATATCTGCATTCTAGATCATTGCCAGAAAAAATGTAACTCACTGTTGCCAAATCTCTTAATTAAAAACAAAATAATTTTAAAAATTTATTCAGGGATAAATTACCAATATAATAAACCACCAGACATACAGGAGGTGTAAATATTGAAATAAATGGACATATGTCCCAAATCTTTTTGGGACATATTCACTATAGATGAAATATCTGATAGAAACCAGATGATGGTGGAGAATCAGCAAATAAAACAAATTGGAAAAATCAAAGATGAAAACCAAGCCTTTTATCTCTAAAACGCTTTGCTTGGCTCTATCAACATATCTGAAAACTAGAATCTTTCCCATCCATTTTATGTGATGAATATTCCATATATAAACTTCAGATTTCAAACTAAAATGTAGGCTTGCTATTAAAACTATTAATCAGCAAAATTTACAATTAATTTGAATGTTTTTAAATGTGGATCATCCACCATTGCTGTATCTTTTATTTGGAAAAATATAAAGCCCAAAAACATTTCTATTAAAGAAAGGAATTTAAACCTCAAAGCCTAATTATTTTTAAGCAATATTAAGGAAAGGAATTTTGACTTAACAAACATGAAAAGAACAAAACCTAATTTTATGGAGCTATGTTTGGCCTTGAATCTTTGTCAAAGAAAATGAACAACTAATAAGACATTGCAATAAAATCTACATGATTAGAGACAACATTTTGGCAAAAAGAAGTTGTGTATGTTTGCTTTAAGTAACCATAATAATAGCAAAATCGTATCCCTGTGGCCACCATCACCAATAAAATGTTTTGTTAAAATCTGTCTCTTAAATAAAATAATTTAATTTTTTTATGTTAATGGAAGGTCTTCTGACCAAATTCTCATATTTGCCATGGTACAGAGCTAAAGCCATTAGCCAGAATGTGTTACAAAAACCTGAGTGAGGTGAGGATGTAGTTCAGTGTTAGAGTGCTTGCTTTGCATGTGCAAGATGCGTGGTTCAATCCCAACATCATTAGAAAAAAAAAAAAAGTACTACTGCTACTACTGCTAAACATACAACCAGAATAAAAAGGTTAACAAAACCTGAGTGAAATAACACAAGGGAACAATAAAATCGCAAATAAGATTACAATGATTAATAGAAACCTGTGAAAAAAATTCCTTTAGATGTAAAACTGGTGGTAATTATTACTAACACAGAAAATTACAAATTGTACCAAATGAATTCATTTGTTAAAGGTATATTCAAAAAGTAACTTGAATTTTAGAGCCCAAAGTTCAATCATAGGCTCTTAGAAATGCATCTGGATAGTGGTTTGGTAAATTATACAACAAAATACACATGAATTTTTATTAAACTTTCTTTGAGGGGGAAAAAAAAGAGGCTCTTGAAAGAGTAATTCACAGATCACCACCTAAAATAAATGAGCTGCCTGAAGTAGAAAAGACACACTGCTTCCTACTCTAGCATTTTGACTTGTTGATCTTTCTTTCTGTTCTACAGAGTTCTAATGGTAGTCATCGGATCCAACAAAAAGAGGGAAGACTCCCTGAGATATTGAGTCACAGAGTTTCATAAGGCCATTAGCTACAACTCCAAAGTTTCTAGTTAGAAAAGGGTTGTGTTTCTCTAGATTTCTTTACACAGTGCTCAATTTGTGAGTCTTCAGGATGACATCAAGCAAAATTAAGTTGTGAAACGTTTTCTGTCTTCTTTTATTCAACGTATTCATAAATTATTTTTAAATGAATTTTAAAACATTAGCCAAAATTTTATCACCATTTTAACTATTTTTTTTATAATACTGTTGTATGATCATTTTTCTTTATACTTTAATGCATTCCATAATACTTGCCACATTTGCATGCCAAAAGTTTTTCTTTTTGTGAACCTTGGGAGGCCTTGAATGAGGCAGATTCTAAGCTCTGGTCTTACTCTCAAATTTGTTGCTGTTAAGAGCTCTTGTAAGAGTCAAAAAGTCAACCTCATAACCCCAAACTCAGGTTTCTCTCCCTATTTTAGCTCTAACATTCTGGATACTCATCGTACCTCTGTCCTCTGGAAGGTGAAAGGGGATTGTTGGAGAGGAAATTCTTAAAATTAACAACCCCAAACCCTAGACCTTGATCCCACGAATATGAAAGAAGGCTCTTGCCAAATTGACACCAGTCACAAAAGACTTTGAAAACTAATTCAAAAAGAGTTTGCACATGTTGTCAAATCCCTGAATAATATTGCCTTGATCCAAGTGAATCGTTATGGGAAAGTCGGAAATCTCTTATAACAAGCAAATGATTATGGGTGGAACGAGCTGAATTGATTGGAGCAGACATTTGACATCTGGGCATATTTCCCCATGCCTTGAATAATGAGATGGGTCATGTTTTCTGAAAATCCAACTACTATTTCCTTTAAGAAGTGCCATGGAGTTCGAGCAACCCAAAGCCATTTTAACTGGTAATGGCACATGGTGAGTTACATGATTGATTATCCATATCAACATTTAAAAAAATATATATGCAGAGTCATGTACAAAGCCAATTCTGCTTCTTCAGAGTTCAGAAGACAATAGCATAGATAAAATTCAAATATTTTCCATCACCTGCTGACTGACTGACCCACATTTTTTTTCTAACCACTCCCAAAACTCATGTACGAAAGTGTCTTTTGTCATCAACCATATCCTAGATTTCTTTCTACCATGAAACGTGCAGCTTTCAGAGAGTTATTTATATCATTCTATCAAAAAGTGGAGCAAAAGAATAGGTGAAACCTTACTGAAATATCTGACAGTAGTGACCAACGTATAGCCCTCTCCTATGATCCCTAAACAATCAGTGAAGAGAACTGCAGTCAATGAGGCCAAGAAAAGGAAAAAAAATATGTCCCAGCTTTGAAATTCAGATAAAGTGCTTTTATGGTTTTAATTACACTGTAATAACTACATAGAAGTAAACGTACTCTTCCTGTTTTAAGTTAGGTAAACATCTGTCATAAATAACTCCAGTGCTCTTTATTTTGTAAACTAATTACACAATAGCCCCTATAAATCCATGGAGTGTTAGAATTTAGAATTTAATTATATAATTCACTTAACCAAATTTTTGTTCTTACTTCAGTGAAGTTCACAATTCTCCTTATTTGCAAGACATGTAGGAGGACCGTATTACATAATGCCTCCTGGGAATTTGATTAAAAAGGAGGGTGAAGAAAGGATTCATGGGGGCTGGGGTTGTGGCTTAGTGGTAGAGTGCTCACCTCCCACATGTGAGGTCCTGGGTTCAATCCTCAGCACCACACACACAAAAAAAGTAAATAAACAAAATAAAGGTATTATGTCCAAATACCACTAAAAAATAAATATAAGAAAAAGAAAGGCTTCATGACTGTACCCCTCTCTTTTATCTGAACAGGGTGGACTAATACTATTATTTTGAAAAAAATGTTTAATTAATGTCTTCATTTACAGATACAGGTGTATTTTGTTTAAGTCATTTAACCTGTAAGTGGTGTTTTTGAGTTCTGTGACAAGGGAAAGCAAGAATTCATTCATTCATTCATTCATTCATTCATTCATTCATTCATTATTTATAAATCAGTACTCATTTGTTACCTACTGGATGCCAGAAAATAGGTTATGTGCTGAAACTGCAAAGGCAGAAACTGTCACTAACTTGGAGCAAATTTACTTTATTAGAATTGTTCTGCAAAGGATATATGTATTAAATATTTTGAGGTCCCAAAGGAGCTGTGCATGGAGGCAGTAAGGAAAAGCTCCTGAAATAAAATATAAGGTGCATCTTCAAGTCAGTTCCAAGGAGAAAATTTTCACTATACATTGACTCAGAGATATTTTTTTATATGGATGCAAAATAATTGAAATTAGATCTAGAATGTTTGGAACTAGGAAGTCACTTAAAACCAAAAAATAATAATAATGATAGAAAACCACCCAGATACCAACTATATTTTCTGTCTTTTTTCGAGGGACATACAGCCTCATTATCGTGATACTACTTTGCTGTGTCTTCTTGCTTTATGACCCTGTACAAAATGACACCTCTCTTACTTGAACACTTTCTACTAATAATCAAGAATATCAATATACCTAGTCCAGATGCTAGAGGATATCAGAGTATTGGATTGAACACTTTCTATAAGTCTCCTCCGTGGTCTCCAACCAATCTAAAGATGGAATATTTGGGGGTTCAGATCACTTCTGATCTAGTTATCGGCATCTGTTACTTAAGGTTACCCCTATTGTGTGTGTTAGTAGAGTGCTAAGGAGCAAAGCAATTTTTCCTAGAAGGGCAAGTTGAAGGTTACAGGACTTGTGTTCTATGTGGTTCTAAATTATAAATATAAATTTGGCATGTAGAAAAGGTTAGAATGGTCATGTCTAAGTAACATGTAGATATGAAGATATAAAAATACCAATGATCATAATATTAGCTAGTACTTATAAAAACACAGCTATTCCTGGGCATTTTAAATGATAATAATAGTTAAATGTAACTTCCAAAAATAAGTAAACTGGAGGCTGCAAAAGAGATTCTCAGACAGAAATGCCTGATAACTATCAAAAGGAACTGCCAGAGTAGTTTTTAGTTTGAGGCCTACAGATATTCCTAACCTATACAAGTAGGCTTAGTGTTTACTAGTATGGTTATCCAGCCCTAAGTAACAAAATTAAAGATTTCTCTATTAGACACAGAGGTCATACTAATAAAAGGATTTTGCAAGATCAGATGACATTAAATTATTAAACTGTATCTTAAGGGAAGGACAACTGTAACCCTAAAAGTTAAATGTTGTGTTTACATCCCTGACAATTCTGACAATGTGACAAATATCCTTGAAGATTTACATGCTCAGACAGAAGCCATGTCCTCAGCAACTTTGTCATGGAAACAATATCTTAGCTCCTGGTTCTCTGGTACTTCCTGGTGGAAAAAATTGTCAGTCTTTGTCTTTGGCATCATACTCATTGGCATTTTCCTGTGCAAATTACTTGTTTGGCCCACCTGTGTCCCACCCCTCAGGCCTTCCAACCTACATTCCATCACCAAAACTATAAAAAGGGGAGACAACCGCACTTCCACGGATTCCACCTCTTGGGTCCCCTTCTTCCTCTGGGAGAAGTCTTTTCTGTTGTCCTTTAATAAACTTCTAATTTCTACTCTGAAAAAAAAAAAAACTGTACTATGCTAGACACTTCAGTATCTCAAACCTGTGTTAATCATCTTATTTTTTCAAATTTTTATTGGTGCATTACAGTTGTACATATTGGTGGGGTTTGTTGTTACATATTCATACATGCACAAAAATACAATGTAATTTGACTAATATCACGCTAGCATTCTCTCCCTTTCTCCCCACCTTCCACCCATTTCTCCCTCTCCTCTACTGATTTCCCTTTGATTGCCATGAGATTGCCCTACCCCGTCTTTTCATTTTCTCTCTCTAGCTTTGTCATATGAGAGAAAACACATGACCCTTGACTTTCAGAGTTTGACTTATTTAGCTTAACATGATGGTTTCTAGTTCTGTCCATTTTCCTTCAAATGACATATAATTTTAGCTAAATTAAACCTCATTGTGTACGTATTGTATATACTATGTTGGCATCTTTCTGTCATTGTAGCAAAATACCTGAGAATGGGAAATAGGAAAAGTTTATTTTGAATCATAGTTTCAGAGGGTTAAGTCCATTGCCAGCAGGTCCTGTTGCTTTTAAATGGATGGTGAGGCAGAGGCCTCATGACAGAAGGATATGGCAGAGGAAATCTTTTCACCTCACACAGTCAAAAAGCAGAGAGAGACAGAGAGAAAGGAAGAGGATGGAAATAAGATTTATCATTCCAGGGAATGCTAACAATGGCCTACTTCCTCCACTTAGACATGACTTCCTACAGTTTTCATTACATCCCAGTATTCCATTCAGTTGTAAACCCATCAAAGGGTTACTCCACTGATGAGATCAGAGCCTTGATAATCAGATAACTTTTCAAAAGCCCTACCTCCTCCCTCCTCCGGAACATTGCTGCAATTGGGGACCAATATTTCAACACACAAGTCTTTGAGGAACATTCCAGATCCACACTACAACACCTGATAGTCACAACAATTACGTGAATCATCTTTTAATCCCATCAAACAAAGGTTAAGAAAAGATTTTCAGAGAGGTTGGGTAATTTATATAAGGTTAAATTGTTCCTAATTGTCAAATATAAGATTTTAGTTTGTGTATTTCTGACCCCATAAACCTATACTTTCCATGGTGCCATATGTTTTCTTTGGAGCCATGGAAGCACCTGGTACATTTATGTGATTATAAATTTGACTTTGGTGAGAGTAACAAAAAGTTAGACTAGCATAATAAGAGTGGGGCCATGTTTTGGACACTCTTGACTATTACACACACAGAAATTTCAGTGAGTCAAAGTAGAGAAGCTTGGGGGTAAGTGAACTTGAACACATAAAAGCAACTTGAACACATAAAATAAAATAGCCACCATCATAATGGGTCAATGAAAGAGGAAAACTATTTGGAGAAAAATTTGGAAGAAAATTGAAGCAAAGCGAGTTTGGTAGAATTTCATCATGAAAAAGGGAAAGTTTCATAGAATTACATCAGGGAAAGAAAGAGAAGCAAATAAAAGACCTTGAGAATGCATAGCTGGCAAAAAAGCAAAGAGTGATATCATGGAAACCAGCAGAACACGTATTTCTAGACAGTAAGAGTGACCAACAGTGCTGACCTACATATAATGGTCTATTAGACTAAAGGCCTAAATGAATAGCTAGTAACAAGCAAAATAATCTACTTACTATTGGACTGATTAGAAAACATTAAGTAAAGTAGGTGCTAAAATTACTTGCAATGACCTCTCCTATTTCATATCCTGGAAAATTTCATTCTTGAAATAAAGATTATTTGTGTAAAAACTACAGATACTCCTGAACAACAGAATATTCTATACTATTGAAGGATCTCCAGGAATGGAGTATAATAAGACCAGCTCCAAGTTGGAATATCCAAAACCAGGATGAGGTTCATTGAAGTTCAACTTTTACATGTTCTTCTTCAAAAGTTATGTTAACTGATCAAATTAATAGTCAAGAAGTTCAACTTCTGATTTAAAATGCTTCCCAGAACACTATATGAAAAATTCAATATTTTGAATAACTTCAGCAACTGAGATTGCTGTTTGTTGATTAAAACTATGAGATATTTCAGTGTATCATTCTTTTTAATTATTCTCACATAAAGATATAATATTATGGTTTCTATACAAGGTATCCCCACAATGCTCATGTGTGAGACAATGCAAGAATTTTCAGATGTTCCACCATAATATTCTGCCTCACCTTGTGCCCAGAGCTATGGAATTGGCAGACCATGGACTGAACTTCTCAAACTGGGCCAAACTACACTTTTTCTACTCTAAATTGTTCTTATCAGGTATTTGGACACAGCCAGAAAAAAAGCTAACTAAAACATATAGGATATTTTTAGATGTCAATCCCCCTTTCCTTCATATATTAATATCCCTCCATGTAGGATGTTGGGAGGGTGAATGGGGTTTGAGGGTCATTAGTGCTGATAACTGAATAGTTTTGGTTATGCTTCCAGAAACAAAACAGTATGGAAATTAACTGCTTTCAATACTTCTGTGTGTCCATATGACTTGGTTTGCAAATGGTCTGTGACAAATGTCACTCTGAGAATATGTTTAAAGAGCTAGTACAGGATTTTACTAATGGATTTTCCTCTGATGCAACATCTGGCAACTTCCCAGACAACACTGGTGTTGAATTTGATAGATGTGTAGAATAAGGAAGTAATAATTTCTACTGTTAAGAGACATTGGTGTTATTTGTTACCACAGAGTAACTTAGCTTACCTGGGTGGATATGAAGTGTACAGCTTATTCAGTAGTGAGGAAGATGAAGTAAGCAAGAGAGAAGGAAAGCTTGGTAGAATTCAACAAATATAACTCACAAGTAGTGTTGGCTTTTATTATTTGTATAAAAGATGGATACTAAATGAGGATACACAAGGGAATAGAAAGGGAAAAGCACATGGGCTAGGTTGGTGTAACAGGAAAAGGCAAAGGTGCCTGTAGTTTTCCACCTTGAGCAGCCATAATGACACCCAACTACCACCTGAATTAGAAGGCACTGTAATTTCTAAGTGTTCTAAATTTATGAGTTTCCTAAGTAATGAGAGTTTTCCCCTTTAGAGATGTCAAGTCAGCAATCAGCCCTTTTAATCATATAGCATATTTCAGGTGTTGTAGAGTGTCACAATAATGATATGTTGGGCTGATACTTGATAAAGTTATCTATAACTACCTATTATTATAATAAAGGAAATTTTCCCCAAGTGAAGTTGTTTCATAGCATTCAATATCGAGATTGAACAAGCTCTTGAAACAAAAATGTTGTTCCCCAGTACTTACATCCTAACTCTCATAATCTTCTCTTACCCTTTTATAGCTTTCAGCCTCCCATTCCCTCAACATGTACCACTAATCTTGACAATTATTCCAAGTGAGGATAAAAGAATAAAATGCTTTAAAATCAAAAGCAACTCATGAATCCTGAGTTAGAAGCCAAAAATTCCATTATTCTACTGCTTTATAAATATAAATAACATCTATATAGTTTATTGTACATTATACTAATATACATTTAATATGTTATTTATATTGAAAATACATGGATACAAATATTTATGACTATAAAAATATATAGTTAGTAGCATTATATTAAATATTTTATAAATATGTAATATTTAATAGCATACATTAGTTGTTTTAAAATAGTTAATCATGAGTTATATGAGCAACTAATAAAAAATTTTTTTTAAACTCTGAAAATAAGGCAAAAAAAATCTAACATTGAAGCATGATAGACCACAACTATGCCAGAACAATATTTGGTACAGGGCAGGTACTCAATAAATACTGTAACTGACTGATTGAATGAAACAAGAGACTTGGATTCATGCCTCAATTCATAGCTGTGAAAAAAGTCTTCATTTCAAATATTTGAAGATGTTTAAAAGATAAGCTGCAGCTACCTATGAAACATTTTTGAAACCATATAAAAAGACCACACATTATTGCAAACATGGAAGATCCTTTTAATTCTAAAGTAGGGTCAGACATGCAAATTAAGATTTTTTAATGCATGTGAGTTAACTGGATTTAAAGTGTCTGTGCATGGCCTAGCAACAATTTAAAACAACATCTTTCCCCATTTTTAGCAGTGCATTCAAAAATCAGTGTTCATTGCATATAATTCAACTTGTTCTGTAGCTGAACAAAATTATTATTGCGATAACATTACCACATAGATCAATTTAAATCTAAGAATGAAAATATGATATCAACAGTTTTTGGTCTTGTAATCTTTCAGCAATTGCTGGATTACTGCATTAGGAGTCCTCATTTCCAAGATTAGACATAAAGAAAGTCTGACTTAGGGCTGGCGATATAGCTTAGTTGGTAGAATGCTTGCCTGTGTGCACAAGTCCCTGGGTTCTAATCCCAGTACTACAAGAAAAAAAAAAAAGTCTGACTTAACTATACAGAATCTTCAGAATGCCACATTTTCTTTGTCTCCATTTAAGTCAGGAAGACATGCAAGAAAATAAGTTGATATCTGTGGTTTTTGTTTTGTTTGTTTTGTTTTTTAACATAATTTTCTGTATATATCCTGAAGTAAGTGCAGGTTTGTGTTAAGCCTTTATGACTTACACATCCACAACAATATCACAATGTAAATTATAACTGATCTTATAGTGATGATCTTTAATTCTCTAGTAGAGGGGAAGATTTAAGTCAGTCATTGCACACTATTTGTTAGAGCAAGAAAGTGGATTTTTATATCTTATTAAGAGTAACAGCATCCTTATTTCCATCACCAGATTACCTTTTGGATTTTATTCTGGAAGCATCACTGAGGTAACAGACATCATAGTAAATGCTTTTGGATTTGTTCTCTACAATCTCTGAAGATCATAAAATTATCAATTGTGTATAAGAAATGAACTGATTTTTTTTGCAATGGATGTAACTTTTTTCTTTTTTTCTAAAAAGCAAAATTTCTAGGATTAAGATAGAGAAGGAATTCATCAATAACAATGTTTCCTTTTGAAATTGTGCTTAATTTTTAATGATCTTCATAATAAAGTACACAATTCACAGATTTGCTAAGCACATTTCCAAATAGCCATAATTGCACAGAATATATAAAATAAAATAGCTGTAATAATTATCTAGTTCTCCCCAAATCAAATAGATTAATACTGATGACAAATTGCACATTAAATTAATGTTATTCCATTCAGATATCTAAAAGTGAATCTTGATTCCTCATTTTTTCTCACCCCACACATCAAAAAATTCTAATAATTTAACCCCTTAAATACATCTCTATCTCCAATCATTTCTAGACATCTCCATCAATACTGATGGAATTAATATTCCCTGATTCCTCCACCCTTATTCTGCTGAAATACACACCTTACCGGTTTAAATAAGTCTGCTCTTATCCATCAAGAGTGATCTATTAAAAATGTGATTTGGTTGTCATTTAGTCCATGCTTGACTCCCCCTGCCCTTGTCTGAAGTATCTCAATGGCTTCTTGTTGCTCATTATAAAAAGGACAAATATTCCTAGCATGGCCTATGGAGACAATGACTTCAAAAGCTTCATCATCTTTTTCCTTCTTTCTGTTTTATAGGTACACTAGTATTTTATCCATCTAATTTATGTGTTGTATGAACTCCAACATTAAGGACACTCTGCATGCTATTATCCCCTGCTGGAATTTCATTTTCTCCTTTTTTCCTCTAAGCAGCCAACACTGAATTGTTATTTATCAGCTCAATTGTAACCTTCTCACTTTCCTCACTTAACTAGGTCAAAATCTTCTCTTTTGTACACTCCAAACACCAGACATTTACTATCCATGGCACTGCTTACAGTTTTTTAGAATATTTAATCGTATAATTATCTCTTTATTAGAATAAATTTAATTATAGCAAGGACCATGTTTGATTTTTTTCACCACTGAGTCTTATTCCATTTACTACACACTAAGTATTCAATTACCTTTCATCCCAGAACTAAAGAATGAGTTTAAAAATCTCCATTTTGCAACAAATTCTAGTGATGATTTACTCTAAACATTTTTAAGCTTTCCTTTTGAAATTATCTGGAGTCTGCACAATTATAAGATTTTCTCACATATTTACTTGGCCCTAATTCTCTAGGAAAAAAAGCACTATATGCTGTTGTTATGTCAGAAATGTATATAGTAATTGAATATAATCATATATAATAATCTGTCAAAATTAAGATTTAATTACTAAACTATGGAAATTTAGTTTTGTTTTTCTTTTTGAAAATTTTTTTTCTTTTTTTGAGATAGTGTCTCACTATGTTATTCAGGCTGGTCTCAAATTTGTGAGTCTCCAGAGTAGCAAACTAGGATCTAATGTGGAAATATATATATATAATGATTCAGAACAAGATTTATATTACTAACAAGATTCACTTACTTTGAAGCTTTTAGTCCCAGTTAAATGGAAAGAGAGGAGACATTAACTTTTTTGAATTCTTACTAAGTACCAAACACTGTGCCGTGTTTCAGATATTTTATTATATTTAATTTCACTAAGTAGGTAAAATTTTCTAAATTTTATGGATGAGGAAACTGGGGTTCAAAGAATTTAGCAAACAGATAGAAGGAGTAAATATGGCCACCAAAGTTTGGTTTATAAGCAACAACCTCCCTGTAATCTGTTTCTTTATTCATTAGCACATGGTTTAAATTTTGGTTTTCCAGAGAATTGCAATCAAAGTACATTCAAACACATTTTAAATAAAAATACGTTCCTTCTATATCCAAACACATCAATGGGAAGAAAGTGTTTTGATGTTATCCAACAGAAGCAAATTGACTGAATTTTCTGATTTCATAAACTGTGGCACTTTTATGTATATATGTACTTAGGATAAGTAGATTTTTAGAAAAACTAGTATTTTGTAACTGTTTTTCATAATTTTGTTCATGGTGAGAAATAAAAATGATTTATGCAATAAATACATTAAGCAAGGAAATTGTCACTGATATATGACAGTCTTATTCATAGTTAGTTGTTACCAGAAATACATGTAATTATTCATGTAATATCTTCAGAAAATTAGGTAGTAATGTGTATTTTATCAAAATCAAAGGAATAGTTATGTTTTATTTTGATATATGTGCCAAACTTATGTGACCTAGGCAATAGAAAATCTGTAGGAAAAAAAAAATTTACTTTTCTTATGCCTCTGAATACCGCAGGCTTGTCCACCATGAGAAATAAACATTATTTGCCAGGTCATAGGATAACAACAAAATTTTCACATTTTCAAAACAATAAATTATTTGTGCATTAGGGCAAATATTAAGTCATGGCTGAATGATGACTAGTAACTAGAAAATATTAACTTTGAGTTAAAGGATAAATACTTTCCTTGACTATTTCTCTTTTAAATATAAAGCATATACTTGAACCAATGAAAGATACAAAACATAACTAGTATTCACAGAAGGTGTATTAGTTTTCCATTACTGTAAAAAAGTACCTTAGATAATTAGTTTAAAAAGAGGAAAGGTTTATTTTGGTTCACAGTTCTAGGGGTTTTCGTCCATGATCAATTGGCCACATTGCTTTTGGATCTATGGTGAGGCAGAACATCATGTTGGGAGCCCATATCAAAGGAAGCCCATTTACCTCATGGCCAAGAAGAAAGAGAAAGAGAAATAAGAATAAACGAGGGTCCCACAAGATCTGTTGAGAGCATGACTCTAATGACTTAAAATTTCCCACAGGGCCTCACTTCTGAAAGGCTCCACACATCTGAATAGTGCCATGGGCTGAGGGACAAGCCTTTAACACATGGGCCTCTGAGAGACATTACAGATTCAAACTATGTACAGAGATTGCATTAAATAAATTTTAGGGAAGATTCATTTCAGTAATGGTGGCATGAGTGCCCTGTTGACGGTCCATCAAAACGACAAAAAACATACATTAATAAATAAGTAGCAAAAACAACCCTTTAAAGTTGATTTGTAATAAAAATTGTATGAGAACTGTTAACAAAAGAAGAAACATTTATTTAAGAAAATCTAACAAATCTCAGAATAGTTAAAGTCAATGTAATTGAGACATGTTCTAGTCCCTTCCTCCTCCCTCAGTTCAGTGAAAAGACACCCTGCTCAAAGCAAGTGTGGCCAAAAATACGGGTCTCCTTCTCTCTTCCTCTCACAATGAAGGGTTATGATATGAATCAAGTAGGAGCAAACCACCAAAATTTCTCATCTGTCTCCCCATGGAGCTTTATTGTTGCAAAGACTATATATACCAGGCAAGTGTGGCTACAAGTATGAGAGAGATTTCTTTCACCCAGATTTCACCCTGAGAGTGGAAGCTCTACCTGAGTCATGGCAGACTACTAGGCTCAGATCATATGAGATCCAGCTAGCTTATATGACAGAGATTCCAAGTCAGGAAAGACGAGTTAGAAAGACCAGAGTTTACTGCATCCACCTAGAACACTGCATGTAAAGAGGGCTGTTGCTCTGAAAAGAATGGGCCACTTTCTTATCCCTAGATCCAGAGCAATGATTTAGAGATTTTGCCAAAGAGAAGAGGCAAGACATAAAACACAGAGGTGTGAAGCATTTCCCAAAAGAACTGATATTATTTAGAAGAGAATGTGGGGAACTTCAAACTGAAAGTGTTCTTAAATGACAACAACAACAGGCATTTTAGTAGTAAGCAATAAAGAGGAGATGTGCAAAGAAACAGCATGGTATGACCATACACATGGTGAAAACACAAGCAACAGAAATTGCCCATGAGAGGAAACATATGTTGAATTTAACACGCAAAGACTTTGAGGAACCACTATAAATACATTAAAGAATGAAAGGAAGATATTCTTAAAGAAGTTAAGAAAGATACCATGAAAATGTATCATCTTTGATATACACAATATCAAACAAACCTTTAAAAGAACCAAATGGTAATTCTGTAATTGAAATATATAATAACTAAACTTAAAAAATCAATAGGAAGGATAAATAAGTAGAATTTTAACTGAAAAAAATAAAAGAAAGAACCTGTGAACTTAAAGATAGTCTGATAGAGATCAGGCAATTTGAAGAATAGAGAGAAAAAATAATAAGAAATGAACAGCACCTACAATAAATATGGGATACTTTTAAGTGCACCAACATATAAACATAATGAGAGTACCCAAAGGAGAGAAGAAAGAGAATGGAGAAAAAGTGTATTCAAGAAGATAATGGCAAGAAATTTTCTGTGTTTGATAAGAAAAATTAACACAAACAGTAAGGAGAAAATGTTGAAAGCAGCAAGAAAAGTACAGCTCATAGTCTACAAAGAATTTCCCATTCAGATTAACAGCTGAATTCTCCTCAGAAACAATGAAGGCCATAGGACAGTGGAATGACATATTTGACATGCTGAAAGAAAAAGACCTGTCAATCAATAATCTTATATCAAGCAAAAATAAAGGCATTCTCAGAGAATTCAAAGCATAGAGAACTTCTGGTTAGTGTACCCAACCCACAATAAGCACTTAAAAGATTTCACACCATAAGGGAAAAACCTTCACACACATAGTCTAGCCAATACACTACAAAAATAGACAAGTAAAGAATAACAATAGGGACCCCTAAGGGAGAGGTAGGAATCGGCATGGAGAGTTGCTACAATAAAAATTGGGAGATATGCAAAGAAACAGGATAGTATGACTATAAAAAGTAAAGAAAAATACTATAATAAAAGCATATTGTAAAAGACTATAAAGCCTATTTTTTATTTTATTGTTTAAGCTATTTTAAAAGAAATTATATAAAACAACATTATGCAATTGTGCTATTGTATTTATAAAATACATAAATATGCTATATCCTAAATGAAACAAAAGAAAATACAGAAGAGCAAAATTTATTGAAATAAGGAATGATGGAATATTGTAACAGTCTAATCAAAAGGCAGAAACTAACAGACTGTAAAACATTAGGAACCTGAATTATAAAAACTGAACAATCAAAAAACAATCCCATTTGTAAATAGCATCAAAAAAATAAGAATAAATTTAACAAAAGTGCTAACTTAAAATTTTTAAAACCAAAATGTTTTTATGAGGTACATGGCTATGGGAGAAACCACCGTGAATGCAGTGGTTGGCCTTGAACTTGAAAATCCAGAAAGGGGCATTTTTTATTTAGGTAACATCTTGAGTTAGAAAGCAGCTACTTAGACAGCATACCTCTTTCCCTTCCCCTAGAAGCAGGATGTCCTTCAGAGCTTTTCCCAGTGTATCACACTGCCCCCTGAGATGCCACTTCAGAGTGGGCTGTCTTTCTAAGTTTCTTATGTATGATACAAAAGGGCAGATGCAGTCAAGATTCTGTCCTTCCTAGGCAGCTTAAGAGTTGGGGGGGGGGTCATGCCACAATGAATCCAAAGCTTCTACTATCTATCAGTAAGTAACAAATCCCCATATAACTTTTACTTTAGTATATTCTACCTCACCAAACTCAGGGATTAGTAACACTGCAACCTGGCATACAGTTGAAGAAAGATTTTAGACTCTTATTCCTGGTGAGTAACATATGGATAATCATTGCTGTCTTCAACACAGTAGGAGTCCTCCTTTGGGATTAGTTATTAATGAACCTGCTTCACACCTGTATAAATGGAAAAACACAGTGTTCATGATTCAGAAGATTTCTTATTGTTAAGACTGCAACACTTCTGAATTTGATATACTGATTCAATGCAATCCCTATCAAAATCCCAGCTAGCATCTTTGCACAAATTGACAAACTGACCCCTAAAATTTACATGGAAATTGCAGTGACCCAGAATCACCCTCCCCCCCAAAAAAGAGAAGAAAGAAATGGAACATAATCTTGAAAAAGAAAAAAAGTTGGAGGACTCATACTATATAATTTCAAAAATTACCTCAAAACTACAGTAAACAAGACAGATATTGACCAAAAAAAGGGCATATAGAACAATGGGATCAGTATCATACTATTATTATAATACCTCATATTATGGTCAATTGATTTTATTTTTCTAATTTTAAATTTATTTATTTATTCTAATTTGTTATACTTAACAAAATACATTGCAACTCATAGTATATATATAGAACACAATTTCTCATGTCTCTGGTTGTGCACAAAGTAGAGTCACACCATTCGTGTCTTCATACATGTACTTAGGGTAATGATGTCCATCTCATTCCACCATCTTTCCTATCCTCACTCTCCCTCCTTTCTTTCCCTCCCTTTTGCCCTATTTAAAGTTACTCCATTTCTCCCATGCTTCCCCCACCCCATCCCCCTTAAGGATCAGCATTCACATATCAGCATTCACATAGATTTAATTGCATTAAAATCTATGAATGAATTAAATTTATGAATGTTGATTTTATATTGGCTACTTCACTTAACTTTATATTCTCCAACTTTATCCATTTACCTGCAAATGCCATGATTTTATTCTCTTTTATTGCTGAGTAATATTCCATTGTGTACATATACCACAGTTTCTTTAACCATTCATCTACTGAAGGACATCTTGGTTACATCCACAATTTAGCTATTGTGACTTGTGCTGCTATAAACACTGATGTGGCTGCGTTACTATAGTATGCTGATTTTAAGTCCTTTCAGTATAAATTGAGGAGAGGGGTAGCTGGGTCAAGTGGTAGATCCATTCCCAATTTCTTAAGGAAGCTCCATACTGCTTTTCATATTGATTGTACCAATGTGCAGTCCCACCAGCAATGCATGAGTGTGCCTTTTTCTCCATATCCTCATCGACACTTATTGTTTTTTGACTTCATAATAGCTGCCATTCTGATTGGAGTGAGATGAAATCTTAGAGTAGTTTTGATTTGCATTTCTCTAATTGCTAGAGATGTTGAACATTTTTTCATATATTTGTTCATTAATTGTATGTTATCTTCTGAGAAGTGTTGTTTCAGTTATTTGGCACATTTATTGATTGGGTTATTTGTTTTTTTGGTGTTAAGATTTTTGACTTCATTATATATCCTAGAGATTAGTGCTCTGTCTGATGTACACGTGGTAAAAATTTGCTCCTGTTCTGTACACTTTCTATTCACCTCACTGATTTTTCTTTTGCCAAGAAGAAGCTTTTCAGTATGAATCCATACCATTTATTGATTCTTAATTTTATTTTTTGCACTATAGGAGTCTTATTAAGGAAGTTGGGGACAAATCTGACATGATGGTGATTTGGACCTACTTTTTCTTCTATTAGGTGCAGGATCTCTTGTTTAATTCCTAGGTCCTTGATCCACTTTGAGTTGAGTTTTGTGCATGGTAGAGATAGGGGATTAATTTCATTTTGCTGCATGTGGATTTCCAGTTTTCCCAGCACCATTTGTTGAAGAGGCTATCTTTTCTCCAATATATGTCTTTGGTGCCTTTGTCTCGTATGAGATAACTATTTTTATGTGGATTTGTCTCTGTGTCCTCTATTCTGTATCATTGGTCTACCAGTCTATTTTGGTGCCATTACCATGCTATTTTTGTTACTATTGCTCTGTAATATAGTTTAAGGTCTGGTATAGTGATGCCACATGCTTCACTTTTCTTGCCAAGGATTGCTTTAGCTATTGTGAGTCTCTTATTTTTCCAGATGAATTTCATGATTGCTTTCTCTATTTATATGAGTAATGCCATTGGGATTTTGATTGGAATTGCAGTAAATCTGTATAGTGTTTTTGGTAGTGTGGTCATTTGGACAATAATAATTCTGCCTATCAACAAACAAGGGAGATTTTTTTACATCTTCTAAGGTCCTCTTTAATTTCTTTCTTTAGCATTCTGTAGTTTTCAGTGTAGAGGTCTTTCACCTCTTTTATTTAAAAGTTGATTCCGAAGTATATTTTTTAGGCAATTGTAAATGGGGTGATTTACCTAGCTTCTCTTTCAGAGGATTTGTCACTGATATACAATAATGCCTTTGATTTTTGAATGTTGATTTTATATCCTGCTACTTTGCTAAATTCATGTATTAGTTCTAGCAGTTTTCTGGTGGAATTTTTTGGATCCTCTAGAGACAGAATCATGTCATTGGCAAATAATGATAGTTTGAGTTCTTCTTTTCCTATCCATATCCCTTGAATTTTTATTGTCTGTCTAATTACTCTGGCTAGAGTTTCAAGAACTATGTTAAATAGAAATGGTGAAAGAGGACATCCTTGTCATGTTCCAGTTTTTAGAGAGAATGCTTTCAATTTTTCTCCATTTAGAATGATATTGGCCTGGGGTTTAGCATAGACAGCTTTTACAAAGTTAAGATATGTTCCTGTTATCCCTAGTTTTTCTAGTGTTTTGAACATGAAGGGATGCTGTATTTTGTTGAATGTTTTTTCTGCATCTATTGAGATGATCATATGGTTCTTATCTTTAAGCCTATTGATGTGATAAATTACATTTATTAATTTCTGTATGTTGAACCAACCTTGCATCTCAGGAATGAACCCTAATTGATCATGGTACACTATAGTTTTGATTTGTTTTTGTATTCAGTTTTCCATAATTTTACTGAGAGTTTTTGCATATATGTTCATTAGAGATATTGGTCTAAAGTTTTCTTTCTTTGATGTGTCTTTGTTGGTTTTACAATCAGGGTGATATTGGCCTCAGAATGAGTTTGAAAGTGTTCCCTCTTTTTCTATTTCATGAAATAATTTGAGAAGTATTGGTATTAGTTCTTGTTTGAAGGTCTTGTAGATCTCAGCTGTGTATCCATCTGGTCCTTGGCTTTTCTTTCTTGGCAGGATTCTGATGTGTCTTCTATTTCCTTGTTTGAAATTGATCTGTTTAACTTATGTGTATCATCCAACTCAATTTGGGCAAATCATATGAAATTGGTTGATGCCTTTGAGATTTTCTATTTTATTGGAGTACAAATTTTCGAAATAATTTCTAATTATCTTCTGTATTTCTGGAGTGTCCCTCATGATATTTTCTTTTTCATCATGGATGTTAGCAATTTGAGTTTTCTCTCTCCTTCTCTTAGCATGGATAAAGGTTTATCAATTTTACTTATTTTTTTCAAAGAAGCAATTTTTTGTTTTGTCAATTTTTTAAATTATTTGTTTTGGTTAAATTTTATTGATTTCAGCTCTAAATATTAATTATTTGCTGTCTTCTACTGCTTTTGATGTCGATTTATTCTTCTTCTTCTAGGGCTTTGAGATGTAATGTTTGGTCTTTATTTGTTGAATTTTTCTTCTTTTAAGGAATTAACTCCATGCAATGAACTTTCCTCTGAGTACTGCCTTCTACTGTCCCAGAAATTTTGATATATTGTATCACTGTTCTCATTTACTTATAAGAATTTTTTAATCTTCTCTTTGATGTCTTCTGTAACCCATGGTTCATTCAATAGCAAATGATTCCGTCTCCAGTGTTGGAGAATTACTTAAAAATGACTGGTACTATCACAAGCTCCCTCTAGTAAAAGTTAGTCCTGATTATAGCTGCCAACCACACATGGTACTCTTGCTACAGCAGATTAATATGACCTCAGGTACTTGGTATGTGTACCTGATATGATAAATGCATTCTTTTTATCCAAATTAGGAAAAAGAATTAAAAACATAGGTATACATAGGTAATAAAAATAACTTTTATTTATAGTTTTGCCTATCTTTTTCTGTTATAATTTTATATAAAGTGATCTGTACTACATAGACATCTCACAGAACATTGTATTTTACCATTTTACATCAATGACATCATATTAATCAATCAGTACAAGCATTAGATCATTAGCACACTGAAAGGCTTAGTGAGATGCATATATTCTAGATGATAAGGTAAGCCCTATGAAGAGTTAGGACTCTCATTTCAATAAAAATTTTAGATGTGGACAGATCAGTGATTCCAGGATATCCCTTCTAAAGAGAAGGAAAAAATATATTTCATTTTTCATTTCTTATCATGAAACATGAAGTACAATGCCTGAAAGGCTGCTCTGAGTTCTGGAGGAAACACATTCCACACTTAGAAATACTATTCCAGCCCTTATATGGAGGTTTTAAAAGGTTAGTAGCTTTGAGTGGAATCTGTAGCAAGAAAGTCCTCTGCAGTGTGTCTAGACTTCAATAAATGTAGCAATGCCTCTTGGACCATATTATCCAGGACCGATGATGCCAGAGGCATCAGTAGTAGAAAAAGATGCAGTGTGGATTTTATGGCAAGCCCCAGTGAGAGAATCACAATTCTAGCTCCTGGGATTTTGGAGCAAGGCCATGACATCTGGAGAGGAGAGTTATACAATATTAGAAAAATAGCCTCTGGGATGCTACTGGGTCCTGGAAATGATAGAATGCTAAAACATATGGACACCAAGTGGCCATGCATCTGGAATAGCCCTGTTGTACCTACCAAGTCATAAAGTCAGGCAGCCTTATCATAATCCATCATGATATGGAAATGATGCATCCAGGACCCAGCATGAACAGACCAAAGGGGCACAAGCAAGCTTCAGGAACAAGTGGTCCAGACTTTTATGTCACACACCATAGTTCTCTCAATGTACAATAATACATAAATGGGGAATGTTGTACACTATCCTAAAAGAGCTTTTAAAGAATTGAGTTTGGATTTTGGATGATATGTCTGGTAAGTGGACAAAAATGTGTAACAAAAAGTCCAATAACTGCATTGCAGCCCCACTCAGAAGTGATAAGGAAAGTATGGTAAAACCTAGTTATTTACTTCATATAGATAGAAAGAGAGGCCAATTAAAATATTGCATAAACCACGAATACTAGTCATAGGTGAAAGTTTCAATGATCTAAAAGCCTCATTTAAAAATTATTTAACCAAATTACTCAAAATATTATTGATAAATAGTTAATGTCTTGAATTAATGTGATATTTTATATTTTTCATGGTAAATTTTCTATATTTTTTTTCTATTTTGCATTTACAATGTCTCTTAGTCACATTTAATTTCTCAATAGCCTTATGTGATTAGTGGCTACCTTATTGGATAATATAAGGTTGAAATGTAGGTAGATACATGAATAGCAGTAAGAGACATAGTCAGTTGGTCAGGAGCCTAAAGAAAGAAGGTTGGAACATCAGAAGCAAGGAGGCCCGGAGTAGCAAGTGGACGGGTATATAGGGAGGGGCTCAAATGGGAAGGATTCCAACCAGACTACCATGGAAAAGCAACACAAACCAAAGTAGAAACAATGTATGTTAGCCTGCCTCTCTCAGCAACCACTTCAGAACTAATAAAATGAGCAAATGAACGAGTTGGTCACAGTGATAGAGGTGAAAGCTATGCACATGCCCAATGACTGACTTCCACAAAGATGATCTAGTATTTGCCTGTGGCAGCACAATACATCATGGCAGGAGTGCATGGTGGAGGAGACCTGTTTACCACATGGTGAGGAAGCTAAAGGGAGAGAGTGGAGGGAGAGAGGGAAAGGAACTAGGTTTTCACTATTCCCTTCAAAACACACTTGTAATGACCTAAAACCCCCTCTGTGCCCCTCTTCTTAAAAGTTCTATCACCTCCTAATAGCAACAATCTGGAAACCAAGACTTTAACACATAGGCCTTTGGGGGACATTCCAGAGCCAAACTATAGCATTATCCCTAACTCCACCTCAGACACATTCTGGGAGTACTAAACCTAGGACACCCACAAGAGAAAACCACAAAGGAGTCTGGCAGTGTGGGCAGCGCTGATCTGATATCCATATAATGAGAAATGGAAAATGGAAGGTTGATGGCCTATTTTCTAAATAACACACTAGCCATATTTCATATGGAACAAAGATTATATTTTTAGAACACATGACATTTTATTAGTCAAATTTAAAGCGTCACGAGAAATTTGGAAAAGAAACACATCTCAAATTTTTCTTATTACTTCTTCCGAATCCAAACTTTCGTAATGTCTGTAATTTATATGTAATTAACTTGTTACAGACACTGAGGTATAATTTTATATATTTTTCAACATCTTATTCACATCTTGCTTGGTAAGAGTTTATATTCTCTTATTCATATTTTGCTTGATAATGGAGCTTTATTAATTTACATACCATATTACAAAATGTGGTTCACTTGGTAAACTTAATAACTTCATTATAAACAGAATAATGATTAGATATTAACTAACAGTTAAAATTAAGAGCTATTCGAATAAAGTGAATTTACATAAACTACTTCATGATAGGATATGAGAATCCTGCAAAGTCTGTCCCTTTTCTTGCTTGGGATGTTGCTTGAGAGTTAGTCCCTAAATAACTTTGTATCCATCACTAATTAAACAGTATTTCTGTAAATCCTATATTTACTAGAATGAAGTAGATTTTTCTTCTAAAATGTTTTGTATCTTTTAATTGATCTTTCATGCAAGATGGTAGATGCTCCAAAAAAAAAAAAATCATGGTGCCTCAAAAAGAATAGAAAGCTAGATTTTATCAAATTTATGAAATAGGTGGGATAATCTACCTTTTTCTTGCTAATTAGTAATTATTAGCTTAAAAATATCTGTATATGTTCCATATTTATGTCTAAAACTCATTATATGTGGAAAAGAGTGATGGGGAAGTAACTTCATCCACTTAAGAAATTCAGACCATAATGATACATCTCTCCAGAAAGCTAAGAAATGTTATGAAAAGATTAGTATCCATAATATAAGTTTTCTTGCATCTACACAAATCTAAGATTACTGGAAAGGGAAGAAATCCTTGACAAAATTTATTTCAGTAATACAAAAGAGATAAATTAAAATATCCCAAAATTTCATTTAAAAAATCTTAACAGGCTTGAGATTTCCTCTTTGCATTTTGAGAATATAAAATGTTTTATATTTACAAAAACTGTTAAAATGTATGTAGGCATATGATGTTTGCAATAAGCTCATTTTACAGAACTTTGGCAAAGTAAATATATGATTTTTAACAATTTGGTAATTCTATTGGGATGATGTTTGCTGGCTTTAAAAGTGAGTAGAGTCAAATCCCAATCTATAGATACAAGGGTGTTTAAGTATACTTTTAAAGTAATTTTGATATCTAATTGCTAATATCAAAGTTGATTTTTAAAAATAGCTAAGTACAATTTCTGTTAGGAAAGAATATTACAAAATACATCTGTAAATAATCATAGATTTACAACAATATAAAACCCATAATCTTCTTCAGTGTCTAAAAAAATGGGACATAGTTAATCTGTGAGTTACAAATACACAAAACAGGAGGAGCTAATTCATAAAAGTTCAGATGGGTCCTAAATTACAGTAGGGTATGCAGAGGAAACTGTCACGGTAAGACTCTCTGTAAAGCAGTTACACCCTAGTTAGAACTTCTAAGGCTATAAAAAATTAAAATATTAACAGATCTGAATGAAAATTATAAGTTTAAGAACATGTAGTGAGCCAAAATTAGAGGATTCCCAAGAGACAGATTACAGAGTTTTACTCCAATTTTTGAAAGTAAGCAATTAACAAAAGTGTTGAATAACACCAAAAAATGTTTTTAAATAATATTATAGTAACTATTTTACATTTTGATAAATATTTTTATGTAATTTGAAATTAGTATGTACTCATTTTCACTGAGGCCAAGATAAAAGTGAGGTGTGTGCATACTTTGTGTGTGTGTGTGTGTGTGTGTGTGTGTGTGTGTTTAATTAAATTCTGTGCTAATCAGGTTTCTGTCACTGACAAAATACCTGACACAAACAGAAGGGAAGGTATATTTTGGCTCACCATTGCAGTGTTTTCAGTCTAAGGTCACTTGGCCTTTTTGCCTTTGGGCCTTTGGCAAGACAGAACATCATGGTAATGAGCTCAATGCAGGGAAAACTGCTCACTTAATGGTGGCCAAGAAGCAAAAAAAAAAAAAAAAAAAAAATGAGAAAGGAAGAAGCTGGAGTCCCAATATCTCTTTTAAGAACCCACACCAATGACCTAACTGCTTCCTACTAGGCCCCATCTCTTTAAGGTTTCACCACCCCCAATGGTACCACAGACTGCTGCTCAAGCCTTCAAAGCATGAACTTTGGGGTGACATCTTAAGATTGGAATTATAACAAAACAATTCTCAAACTTAAGGCAATTAATAGACTCTGAGAAATCAAAACCAAACATTATAAAGGCTCTCGAAGTTATTGTTTAGCCAATTGAGCATGAAATTATTTGCTAAGAGCTATAGATCTCCATAGGAAATTTCAAGTTTTTACAGATTATTGGTAGAAAATTTAGTGTTCTGTTAGTATAGTATATGATAAGCAACAGAGTAAGAAGGTTATTCAGAAGGGTTCAGAAATATCAGCATGGGTTTCAGTTCAGGCTCTGCAAGTTACTAAATATGCAATGCTCAGCAAACTCATTAACTCTTCAATGCCTCAGCTTTCTCAGCTTTAATGCAGATGTGAAAATAGTACTGACATCATAAGGTTCTTATGGAGATGATATTAATAAAATACTTTGGAAAGTATCTGACAAAATATTAATTTATTAAAAATGTGGTTTTGATATTATTATTATTAACCAGTTGAGACTTCACTCTATGCTCAGCCCAACAAGATTCAGAAAGTTAGAAGTGGATTTGGATCATGCCACTGAAGTGCTTTAAAAATGCAATAGAAAGACCTTGGCTTTGACAGCACTTTTATTAAACAGTGGAAACATGTAGAGGAGACTGGCATGGCTTAACATAAAGATGCCACACAACTTCACAAAGCATTTCATGTGTCTCAGAGCCCTGCCATATTCAACTGTAATAATGAGACACAAATTATAAAGTTAATTATTTGTCTTAGAGGTTATAAATATGAGACCCTACAAGATTGAAACAGAGACCATTAAAATACATATATAATAGTGACTGCACAAGTGCTTCAAAAAATATCTGCAAAGCTATTAACCATTTTTCTGAGCTTAAATTAATGAGGAGCAATGGACATTTGGTTTAACTTGAATTTTGAAATGAGAAAAAAAGAAAATTTTGGCACCTGATAATACAAAAACAAAATGTTGACAATGCATCTTTTAAAATATATTTCAATGTAGATCCTCCTGATTTTGAAGTTGGTATATGGTTTTGGCTGAAATTCAGTTTTGCTGCTCCAGTAATTACATAGGAATCCCTGCTGCAGTTTGTATTTTAGACCAAGGGAGTTCACATCAGGAGCAGGTAGGTTTAGAAAAATCATTTGGATTTTGTCACAAGAGGTGCACTTCTTCCATGATTGTATAAAGAACACAGAATACAAACAAAGAAGCCATCGTAGCTGTCCAGGCAATTATTGCTAATCCAAAGACAGATCACAGGCTGGAAAAAGTTAGAAAATGAACAATTTAAGATTTCAGCTTCTCATCTACTTTGTACAGTCAGAGCCTACACATGATTCTCAAATACATAAGGAAATCAAATATTTGTTTTTTAAGAGATGAATCTCCCTAAATTCGAATAGATATTAGCCATATGATTTTCCTCTAACAAATATTGGGGGAAAGTAAAAGGTTATATTAGCCAAATAAAAATGCTAGGTACAAAGATTTTCATTTCAACTAGCTGCAATAGCTGAAGTTGGGAAAAATTCAATGGCCAATAGGAGGAAATAATTTAAACGTGGGACAAGTAACAAGTCAATGAAATATTTACATACTAACTTTGACCACTTGTAAAATGCCAATGATAAGTTGAAACCTCTGTTGATCAGCCTACTGTCCCAATGCATCTCAAATCCCAAATTCCTGAATACCTTTGTATATTTGAAATCAGAATCCTCAGACCAATTCTTTGGGACAGGAAACATAACTTCATTTTGACACAGGAGGAAAGTAAGTTCAGAAAGGTTTGGTGAGGCTGTTCTCACCAATGTGCTCAGGGTCATGCAGCATGTAAATGGGGATGCTGGAGCTCTAGCCACATCTGCCAAGTCCAAATAGTGTCCCCAGCACATTTCTAACCTAAATATCCCCCACCCAATACTCCCAATTTCCCTGTCTTGCTTTTTCTGCTACCTGAACCTTCACATTCAAATGTTTGGTTTTATTTTCCTTACTTCAGTAATCTTCTGAAATAACTCTGGTATCTTTTGTCCTTCATTATTCTCCTACATCAACAATCTTATTACCGTCTGTAACCCTTGTTTCTTGTCTCATTGACCCCATTCTGTGTGTGCCTTCAATTCTAAGACAATCTCATCATTTTTCCTTCAAACCCTTCCATTGAATTGCTTCTCTAAATCCTGTGATGTACAGGCTATAGTCCCTTGCTTGTCTCTATTCTGTCCCCAATCAATCTAATACAACTTATCATCTATTGCTTTGATTATACTGTAATCTTCGAATGAATTTGGGAAGGTATGATTTTACTTGCATCCTAAGTTTTTCTTTTTATCCTATTTCTTCATTCTAAAATTCTTCCCCATTTTGCCCAATCTCTAAGTTTTCTCTCGTAAATGTTAATACTCTACAGAAAAAAATGCTTGAAGGAATTGAAAAAAAAAAACAATCAAAATGGTATATCCTGATGGTGGGAAAGATTATGTTTATTTTTAATTTTCTCTTTTATATTCCAAAGCATATAATGAACATTATCTCATTATTTTAAAACTTTTGTTTTAACAAAATTTTTCTGCATGAAAAAGATGTTATGTGCATACAGAGAGTTTCCAGGATATCTAATGTATTGACATTTGAACATATAGTGCCTAGGAACAAGTAATAACTGCCAGTATATAGTGATCTAATAGAAAGATTGGAGCCACTTACATCTTATGCCTTTTTTTAAAAGACCAAAATGAATCTTAAAGCATGCTCACAGACATGTATCCATCAAGAAAGATTTGCTCTGAATATCATAACAAGCTCATCCTGTTGGAAAGCTCTGGAATGGATCCCCCACAGCGGACACTCCACCGAGGCAGTCAGCGGCCACCATCCGGGAAAGCTGAAGGATACACCGCCACTCTCCGACAGATTGCAACATCAAAACAGATTGCAACATCAACACAGACTACAACATCAAAACAGCGGACACTCCACTGAGGCAATCAGCGGCCACCATCTTGGAAAGCTGAAGTATCCACCACCACTCTCCGACAGATTGCAACAACAAAACAGGAGAAACCAAGACTAATAGGAGAAACCAGAGGCAAGACCCTGGCGAGTGGGCGGCTGGAAACCGCAGGCCCACCGGCGACAATTCACCCACTGCCTGCGTAACTGGGCGGTAGGAGAACGCCGCCCGCAGACGACCGATCACCCGCCAGCGGCCTGTGATACTGGGTGGCTGGAGACTGCCTGCCTGCCGTGACTGGGAACCAAATCAAACAGAGGCAGTCCAGTCACACCCCCCTTTAGGACACCCCAGCAAGGAGCCTGGGGCCCGCCATAGCAGAGCAGTGTTGTCACTGGAGCTCGGACATCAGAATTCCTTCCCAGCGGAATCCAAGTTAGCAGGCATAGTTTAACAACACAAAGGAGAGACATCAGAGTAATACAGAACCAAAACAAAGCTATAGAAGAGAGCAGAAACACGACAATCAAAAAGAGCTGGGAAGTAACGTGGACAACATGAGAAAACAAGGGAAAAAAGGAGTACAAACAATGCAAGACAACTTAATTCTACAGGAGGACATAGAAACATCAGAAGCAGGGATAGGGAAAGAACTCAAGGCATACCTAACTCAAATGGAAAGGAATATTAGAGAAGACATGAGAGAGCAAGTCCAAGAAATAAAAGTATATTTTGAAAATGAATTAAACAAACAAATTCAAATGGCAAAGAACGAGCTCTACCAGGAGATAGAGATCTTAAAAAAAATCAAACGATAATCCTAGAATTGCAGGAAACTATAAACCAAATTAAAAATTCAAACGAGAATATTACAAATAGACTTGATCAAGTAGAAGTCAGAACATCAGATAATGAAGACAAGGTTTATCAACTTGAAAAGAGTATAGCCAACACAGAAAAGATGCTTAAAACCCACGAGCAATCTATTCAAGAGATATGGGATGTCATAAAAAAACCAAATTTGAGAGTCATTGGGATAGAAGAAGGAACAGAGATTCAAACCAAAGGAATGGACAGCATATTAAATGAAATAATTGTAGAAAACTTCCCAGAGATGAAAGATAGAATGAATTGCCAAATCCTGGAAGCCTATAGGACCCCAAACATTCAAAACCATAATAGACCAACTCCAAGACACATAATAATGAAGATAGCCAACATACAGAACAAGGAGAGATTATTAAAAGCTATGAGAGAAAAGAGGCAGATCACATTCAGGGGTAAACCAATTAGGTTAACGACTGATTTCTCATCACAGACTTTGAAAGCGAGAAGATCCTGGAACAATGTATTTCATACACTGAAAAATAATGGATTCCAACCAAGAATACTGTATCCAGCAAAATTGAGCTTCAGATTTGACAACGAAATTAAAATCTTTCATGATAAACAAAAGCTAAAAGAATTCGCAGCAAGAAAACCAGCACTGCAAAGTATCTTGAGCAAAATACTACAAGAAGAGGAATTGAAAAATAGTGCACAAAACTAATAGCAGGAAGTAGCTCAGTAAAGGGGGAGGAAAATAACCAAAAAGTAAAATTAGCCAAAATAAAATAAATAAAGAAGCATGACTGGAAGTACAAATCATATCTCAATTGTAACTTAAATGCTAATGGCCTAAACTCACCAATCAAGAGACATAGGCTGGTAACCTGGACCAAAAAAATAAATCCAACAATATGCTGCCTTCAGGAGACTCATATGATAGGAAAAGACATACACAGGCTGAAGGTGAAAGGTTGGGATAAATCATACCACTCACATGGCCCTCAGAAACAAGCAGGAGTGGCCATACTCATATCGAATAAAATCAACTTCAAACCTAAGTTAATCAAGAAAGATAAAGAAGGGCACTATATACTGTTAAAAGGAACCATCCACCAACAAGACATAACAATTATCAATGTGTATGCACCAAACAATGGAGCTGCAACGTTCATAAAACAAACCCTCCTCAAGTTCAAGAGTCAAATAGACCACAACACAATAATTATGGGTGACTTCAACACACCGCTCTCGCCATTAGACAGATCCTCTAGACAAAAATTGAATAAAGAAACTATAGAACTCAACAGCACAATCAATAACCTAGACTTAACCGACATATATAGAATATATCAACCATCATCAAGTGGATACACGTTCTTCTCAGCAGCGCATGGATCCTACTCAAAGTTAGACCATATATTATGCCATAAGGCAACTCTTAGTAAATATAAAGGTGTGGAGATTATACCATGCACCATATCTGACCATAATGTAATGAAATTGGAAATCAATGATAAAAGAAGGAAGGAAAAACCCTACACCACATGGAAAATGAACAATATGTTATTGAATGATCAATGGGTTACGGAAGACATAAAGGAGGAGATGAAAAAATTCTTAGAGTCAAATGATAATACAGACACAACATACCGGAATCTATGGGACACAATGAAAGCAGTTTTAAGAGGGAAATTCATTTCTTGGAGTTCTTTCCTCAAAAAAAGAAAAAACCAACAAATAAATGAACTCACACTATGCCTCAAAAATCTAGAAAAGGAAGAGCAAAACAACAGCAAATGTAGTAGAAGACAAAAAATAATTAAAATTAGAGCAGAAATCAACGAAATTGAAACAAAAACAACCATTGAAAAACTAGATAAAACTAAAAGTTGGTTCTTTGAAAAAATAAATAAGATAGACAAGCCCTTAGCCATACTAACGAAAAGAAGAAGAGAGAGAACTCAAATTACTAACATACGGGATGAAAAAGGCAATATCACAACAGACACTACAGAAATACAGAAGATAATTAGAAAGTATTTTGAAACCCTATATTCCAATAAAATAGAAGATAGTGAAGATATCGATAAATTTCTTAAGGCATATGATTTGCCCAGATTGAGACAGGAAGACACACAAAATTTAAACAGACCAATAACAAAGGAAGAAATTGAAGAAGCCATCAAAAGACTACCAACCAAGAAAAGCCCTGGACCGGATGGGTATACAGCGGAGTTCTACAAAACCTTCAAAGAAGAGTTAATACCAATACTTTTCAAGCTATTTCAAGAAATAGAAAAAGAAGGAGCTCTTCCAAATTCATTCTATGAGGCCAACATCACTCTGATCCCAAAACCAGACAAAGATACTTCAAGGAAAGAAAACTACAGACCAATATCTCTAATGAACTTGGATGCAAAAATTCTCAATAAAATTCTGGCGAATCGAATACAAAAACATATCAGAAAACTTGTGCACCATGACCAAGTAGGATTCATCCCTGGGATGCAAGGATGGTTCAATATACGGAAATCAATAAATGCTATTCACCACATCAATAGACTTAAAGACAAGAACCATATGATCATCTCGATAGATGCAGAAAAAGCATTTGACAAAGTACAGCATCCCTTTATGTTCAAAACACTAGAAAAACTAGGGATAACAGGAACTTACCTCAACATTGTAAAAGCTATATATGCTAAACCTCAGGCTAGCATCATCCTAAATGGAGAAAAATTGAAGGCATTCCCTCTAAAATCTGGAACAAGACAGGGGTGCCCTCTATCACCACTTCTATTCAATTTAGTTCTTGAAGTACTAGCCAGAGCAATTAGACAGACAAAAGAAATTAAAGGCATAAAAATAGGAAAAGAAGAAGTTAAATTATCGCTATTTGCGGATGACATGATAATATACTTAACAGACCCAAAAGGGTCTACAAAGAAGCTGCTAGAGTTAATAAATGAATTCAGCAAAGTGGCAGGTTATAAAATCAACACGCATAAATCAAAGGCATTCCTGTATATCAGCAACAAAACCTCTGAAATAGAAATAAGGAAAACCACTCCATTCACAATATCCCCAAAGAAAATAAGATACTTGGGAATCAACCTAACAAAAGAGGTGAAAGATTTATACAATGAAAACTACAGAACCCTAAAGAGAGAGATAGAAGAAGATCTCAGAAGATGGAAAAATGTACCCTGTTCATGGATAGGCAGAACTAACATCATCAAAATGGCGATTTTACCCAAAGTTCTCTACAGGTTTAATGCGATGCCAATCAAAATCCCAACGGCATTTCTTGAAGAAATAGATAAAGCAATCATGAAATTCATATGGAAAAACAAAAGACCCAGAATAGCAAAAGCAATTCTAAGCAGGAAGTGTGAATCTGGAGGTATAGCAATACCAGAGTTCAAACTGTACTACAAAGCAATAGTAACAAAAACAGCATGGTACTGGTACCAAAACAGGCGGGTGGACCAATGGTACAGAATAGAGGACACAGAGACTAATCCACAAAGTTACAACTATCTTATATTTGATAAAGGGGCTAAAAACATGCAATGGAGGAAGGATAGCATCTTCAACAAATGGTGCTGGGAAAATTGGAAATCCATATGCAACAAAATGAAATTGAATCCCTTTCTCTCACCAGCCACAAAAGTTAACTCAAAATGGATCAAGGAGCTAGATATCAAACCAGAGACACTGCGTCTGATAGAAGAAAAAGTTGGCTACGATCTACATATTGTGGGGTCGGGCTCCAAATTCCTTAATAGGACTCCCATAGCCCAAGAGTTAACAACAAGAATAAACAAATGGGACTTACTTAAACTAAAAAGTTTTTTCTCAGCAAGAGAAACAATAAAAGAGGTAAATAGAGAGCCTACATCCTGGGAACAAATTTTTACCCCCCACACATCAGATAGAGCCCTAATATCCAGAATGTACAAAGAACTCAAAAAATTAAATAATAAGATAACAAATAATCCAATCAACAAATGGGCCAAGGACCTGAACAGACATTTCTCAGAGGAGGACATACAATCAATCAACAAGTACATGAAAAAATGCTCACCATCATTAGCAATCAGAGAAATGCAAATCAAAACCACCCTAAGATACCATCTCACTCCAGTAAGAATGGCAGCCATTATGAAGTCAAACAACAATAAGTGTTGGAGAGGATGTGGGGAAAAGGGTACACTTGTACACTGCTGGTGGGACTGCAAAATGGTGAGGCCAATTTGGAAAGCAGTATGGAGAGTCCTGGGAAAGCTGGGAATGGAACCACCATTTGACCCAGCTATAGCCCTTCTCGGACTATTCCCTGTGGACCTTAAAAGAGCGCACTATAGGGATACGGCCACATCAATGATTATAGCGGCACAATTCACAATAGCTAGACTGTGGAACCAACCTAGATGCCCTTCAATGGATGAATGGATAAAAAAAATGTGGCATCTATATACAATGGAGTATTATGCAGCACTAAGAAATGACAAAATCATAGAATTTGCAGGGAAATGGATGACATTAGAGCAGATTATGCTAAGTGAAGCTAGCCAAGCCCTGAAAAACAAATGCCAAATGTCTCCTTTGATATAAAGAGGGCAACTAAGAACAGAACAGGAAGGAAGAGCATGAGGAAAAGACTAACTGTAAACAAAGACGAATGGGGGGAGAGAAAGGGAGAGAGAAGGGAAAGGATATGCAAATGGTAGGAGACCTTCAATGATACACAAAAGTATAAGAGGTTATGATGGGCAAGGGGGAGGGGGGAAAAAAGGGGAAAGAATTGAACAACAGCAGAGGAGGCAGAGAGGGAAGGTGGGAGGGGAGGGGAGGGGGGATAGTAGCGGTTAGGAAAGGTAGCAGATCAAGACAGTCACTAATATGCCATTATGTAAAAATGTGAGTATGTAACAGATGTGATTCTGCTATCTGTATTTGGGGTAGAAATGGGAGTTCAAAACCCAATAGAGTCAAATGTATGAAAGATGATTTATCAAGAGCTCTGTAATGTTTGGAACAATCAATAATAAAAAAAATAAATAAAAGAAAGCTCTGGAATGTAAAAAGGATAGAGTATTTTGTTTGCTTGTTGTTTAGACAAAAGCAGCATGGGATACCTATGAGAGGGCAAGTCTCAGAAAAGAAAAGAATTTATTCTGGACATAGTAAACTTCCACTTAGACATGAGGTAATCCAAGTGGAGTAGATTTGGTTGTTCAACTGCAGATGCAGAGAATAATAATCCAATTTGAGTTGCACATTGTAGAGTCAATAGAAAGGTGTTAGAAGATATAAGAAGGCAGATGGAGTTGCGTAAATGTGTAGTAATCCAGTGCTCTTCTCACTGCTGTGAAATGCAGGGAAGTTTGCCTGTTTGATGATAGGTTAAGTTCAGCAATTACAAAGTTGGAATGAAAAACATAAAATACAGGCATAAAATTAAAAAGTACTAGCAATCAGATGTCACAAATTAACAAGAGAAACATTCAAATGAAGTTTGAAATGATCAAAGGAAAGGTCATTTGGACTTTATTATCAAAATATAGAGTTGCAGAAACATTGGGAATAAAGACTGCCACTCTCAGTACATGCTATGAGGAGGAGAAAATCTTACCTTTGGGGATCATCAGTCTACATCACTAGTTACATATTTGGAATAAATATAAGGAAAAAGTATTCTTTATGGTTGCACATACAGCAGGTCAGGAGACAAATATCAAATATCACAATGTATTATATTTCATAACATATACCAGAAATTTCTTATTTTGTTCTCTTTACTGGTTATGGGCTCAGAAAATAAAAGCAATGTTTATGTCACCTATGTATATTCAATTTAAATCAAGAATTATATGTGAAAGCTAAAACTATAAAACTTACAAAATAAAACATGGTACAACAATCTTCACTCCCATTGGAGTAGAGAAAAATATATTAATATAATATACTAGCTATAAAAGAAAAGATAAATAGAATTTTATCAAAGCTTAAAAGTTCTACTTATCAAAAATTACCATTTAATGTAAGGAAAAGGAGAGCTAGATCCTGTGGAAAATATTTGTAATGGATATATCTGTCAAAGCAGTAATATAAATTAATAACAAAAAGATAATCTCCATTTTTAAAATAATAGACAAGGTCTTGAATAGATAAATCACAGAACACAAATAAATTAATAACCAATAACTATATAAAAAGGTGTTCAACATGATAATAAAGTCCAAATGCACATCAAAACTCCAATGATATCCCACTACATACCAACCAGAAAGTCTAAAATTAAGACAAATATCAGGTTTGAATACAAATGTGTAGAAATTGAAATGCTTATATACTTCTGGGATAGGGGTGTAACTCAGTGGTAGTGCAAGGTCCAGGGTTCAATCCCCAGCACTACAACAAGAAAGAGAAAGAAAGAAAGAAAGAAAGAAAGAAAGAAAGAAAGAAAGAAAGAAAGAAAGAAAGAAAGAAAGAAAGAAAGAAAGAAAGAAAGAAAGAAAGAAAGAAAGGAGGGAGGGAGGGAGGGAAGGGAGGGTGGGGGAGGGAGGAAGGAAAAAAAATGTTCATATATTGTTGGTGGAAGTACCAAAAGGTCCAACCACTTCAGAAAACTGGCAATGTCTAAGAAGGTTGAACATCACCTACCTACCTTATGACCTATTTCCACTCCTCAGTATATTTACAACTTCAGTAAATGCATGTTAACAAAAAGCTCTGCACAAAAATGTTTACAGCAGATTTACTCATAATAAAACTGAACTGAAAACAGCACAATGTTTACCAGTGGAAGAACTGATAAAGGGTAGTAGAAATATTACACAGTAATGAAAGTGAACAAATGGCTGATACAGCTGCAACTTGAAGAATCTCAAAATCATTTTGTTGAGAGGAAACCAGCTACAAAAATTATATACATTATGATTTCATATATGTGGAGTTCTGTAACAAAACAAATCAAGATGTCATGTATATTTAAAAAGAACAAATAAAATATATTACAAAAATCAAAACAGTAGTTGATTCTGGTGGGGTAAGGAGCATGTATTGACTGTAAAAACACACAGGGAACTTTCTGTCATCAAAGAAATGTTCTTTATTTCCTAGGTTTGTTAAATTTATGATGTATGTATTTATAAAAATTTTAGACTTTATACCTAAGTTCTGTGCATTTGACTATATGCAAAGTATATGTCAGTTAAAATATTACTCAGAAGAAAGTATTAAAGACTGGACCTTAAGTGAACCAAAGCTTGTGAAAGAATGATAAAACAATAATAAAGGTGCTTTAAATTTTTTAGTTGTAGATGGACACAATAACCAAATTTATTTATTTTATTTTTTTCTTGTGGTGATGAGTATTGAACCCAGTGCCTCACACATGCTAAGCGTTTTACTATTGAGCTACAGCCCTGACCCTAAATGCTTTTAAAGTTATGTTCAGGGTAAGAATAATAAAGATGCTCACTGCTTCGCCTATTTTTATCTGCTCACCATTTCTTTTGCTTCCATCTATTTGACAAAGTTGAATGAGTTTTATACAGTGGGAAAACATTAGTAAGAGGGAGTTGAAGCCAAAAGGAACTGATTAGTGAGTCCTGGAAATGCCACTAACTTGTTTTGGGATTTGGGGGAATTTACTTCACCTAACTGGACCTCCACTTCCTCATTAGTAATATGAGGCCCAGACTAGATAATTCCTAAGGCCCATTCCAGCTCTCACATTCTGTGTGTGACTCCAAATGGAGTTCAGCAGCTGAATACAAAGAACAGCACCAAGTTCTATGGTGACCTAATGAAAACGTTTGGCACTGTCAACAAACCTGAAATCTGGCAGATATTTCAGAACGTTGGGCTGCCAAGAAAAGTTTACCAAGGTCATAAGCCTTTTCCACAGTGACATATTGGTCATGCTAGTGTGGACAGCATCTCATATGATCCCCTCCCAATTGCTGGTGAAGTAAAGCAACACCATGAATGGGATCCAGGGATACCTAATTCTTTGTATGCAACACTCTTAAGAGATTCAAGAAAGGACTTGGAAGCTGATATTAAGATCTGTTCCCAGTCCTTTGGAAAACCTTTTCAACTCATCAGACCCAAGTGCTTGAGAAGGAACAAACAACTAATGTTCTAAATAAAAGCATTCCTGCGGGCTTAAAAAGTTGCAATACCATTAAACAAACTCCTTTTCTTTGGAGGTTAACAATGTTAATTTCCAGTAATATGAATTAAATGACTATAGAGAGGCATGAATTCTTTTTCTCACTTACCAGATACCAACATCTTTTACATATTGAAACAGGAAAAGCTTACCCACCTTCCAAAGCTATAGGAAACCAACACAAAAGTACACTGAGTTCTGTAGAAAAGATACTAATTTATTCAGTCCCAAGGGCATTGTTTAGCACATTTCAATAATAATTGACTGTCCTTGGGTAGACTAGAAGATTTATCACTCATCTCCCAGAGTCTTTTTAGCCCAGGGAATAATAGGACCTTTTCTTCCTCAAGTATTCATGGTTCATGACTACTGAATAAAGAAAACTTTAAAAACAAATCCAAAAATGATTTCATAAGGGACACAGAAATGGATTTCACATTTTGCCACTGAACACTTATATTCATCCTAAAGGCATCCTCAGTGTAATAAATAAATAAATAGATCATTTTCTGCAATGATTATTCGTTCATTTGTTTGGTTTTGATGGGAAAAAAATAACTTTCATTTTCGGTAGGATATCTTAACTTCCCACTAATAAAAATGACTTCCAAATGTAAGACAAAGAACTGGAGGGTGGGTAAACAAGAAAAACATTTGATCATATTTCAATCTTGTGGTACAGGAAGTGATGGAGAGACACAAAATTAGATCAAAGCATGCCAAGTAAATCTGATGGTTCCTGAAGCATTGTGCATCACAAATTAATTTACACTGAAGTGCAGTTTCTAAACAATAGAAATGATTAATGAAAAGAAGGTATTTGGGAATCTTTTCATAATTAATTTCAAAAATTAAATTGTTACAAATAAAAACATTTCAGTTGTATATTTCAAAGTTATGACATACATACCTGGGAGCCACCTTAGGAAGATGAACTTTTTAAGATCAGCCCAGTTTTGTTCTTTTTGGTTTATATGAAGTTTTTGTGTTATGTGAAGTTTTTCTTGCAGAACTAACTTCAGAAACTTTTTCAAATATATGTTTTGTTTTTTTTTTTTTTATGAACATGTCTAAAATCCTTAGGCAGCAACTCATTCAAAGGTAAATTCTTATGGACTGTTTCATTGTTCTGTTCTTCATTCTGAAGGCTGTGAACAGTGGACAGAAAATCCAGGTTACTTCAGTGATTCAGAAACATTAACACTCTATCATCAAGTTGAATGTATATGTTGAAGGAAGTGCAATGTACTTCTACACTTCTATCATTCAGGCTTGAATTTGTTTTCTAAAAAGCTTTAAGATTCTTCATGCAGTCAGGGCCAGAAAGAGGACTAAGATAATGAATTCTAGAAAACTAGGACGTTAGAAGAATAACATAGACAACAAAGTTCATTAAGATTCCTAGGAAAAGTAATACTAATCAGATAACTACCCCAGTTACAATTTCCTAGTTGATGAGACCTCCAATAGAACCTGAAAATCAAGAGGTGTCATGGACTTTTCATAGCTCTCTTGATCCTATAATTTGTGGATTCCATTTTTGCCTTTTACACTTGGCTAAAATAAACATGCATATACATGGAAAGTGAAAATTTTGATAATTTGATATGCCTCATGATCACGTTCCCAGCTGAAGTCAGACAAGACAATATTTTGCTTTCTTATTATAGCTTTTAAAATGTAAACAAGAATCTTTGTTGTGGTCTTTGTAGTGCCATTTTTTTCTTTTTTGTATTTTTTGATGGTGATTTTGAGGTTTAAAATGTGCCCCCTGCATAGTGCCAAAGTGTTATCCAGTGTTCCTAAGTGCAAGCTGGCTGGCATGTTCCTCCCTTAGTAAACTTGTGTATTAGGTGAGTTTCTCTAAGACATGAGTAGAGGGCCATCTATGGTGAGCTCAATATTAATATATCAACTACATATACTCAATAAGGTGTCTATAAAGAAGAGAACACATAAAATAGTATTATGTATTGATTGGTTGAGGAAAACCTGTGACAAGAAACTGACTGAAAATTAACCATGTGATTTTCTTTATAAAGCAATAATTTGTTCAGTAGTCACTAATTCAATGATTACAAAGACTATATATAGAGTATAACTACTGTGAACAATGAGAATCAACTGTAGATGTGTATTTATTGCAGTAAAATAATAATTGTGATGTCAAGATCTACTCTCTTCTCTGGAAGACATAATCAATTGTGATATGTTTTAGTAGAAGTTAAAATTATTTTTGGATTTTATTTCTTTTTTGCACAATAAAATTGTGTCCATTATAAAAATATTTAAAATGCAGACAAGCATCAACAAAAAAAAAATAAATGGATAATTCTTCATAATGCCAATATCCAGAGAAAACTACTGCTAACAAATTTATGCTTGGATTTAAACGAGAGTTGTGAATATACATAAATACCTTTATATTACACATATTATTATAAATTAGGAGTGGATTATTCATATTGTTTTACAAGTTCCACAATAAACCTGGGTGTGTGAAAATGATTTCCCTGCAGTTTTACTAAAGTGCATTGAAATTCTTTGGAATGCTTTGATATGCTTTGACAGTATTATAGTTTGGTTCTGGAATATTGCCCCAAGACTTTGTGTGCTGAAGGCTTCATCCCCAATGCAGCAATGTTCAGAGGTGGGGCTTTAGGGAAATGATTGGATCATGACCTCATCAATGAGTTACTCCACTAAGCCACTATGAGGTGAGCAGATTTCCTCTACCATCTGCTGCCATCATGATGCTCTACCTTGCACAGGCCTAAAAGCAATATGGCCAACTGATCAGGATGGAAACTTCTGAAACTAAAAACTAAAACAAATCTTTCTCTCTTTATATTGATTTCCTCAGGCATTTTGTTACAACAATGGAAAGCTAACTAATGCAGAAGTATAAAAATATTTTTTTACTGTGGTGCTAATTTGAAATTAATTCCAGTAATTTGAGCATACTTTCATGGTTATTGGACAGTGAATACCTCCATGAATTTTGTATATTTAGGAATGTTACTGGCCAGGCACTGTGGCAGATGCCTGTAATTCCAGAGGCTGGGGAGGCTGAGGCAGGAGGATCAAGAGTTCAAAACCAGCCTCAGCAACCACAAGGCACTAAGCAACTCAGTGAGATCCTGTGTGTACATAAAAAAAAAAAAAGTACAAAATGGGGCTGGGGATGTGGCTCAGTAGTCAAGTGTCCCTGAGTTCAATACCTGGTACCTGCCCCCCCCCCCCAAAAAAAAAGAACATCACTGAAGAACTCATCTTTTGTTTGTGAACTTATTTTAAAAATTATTTACATTGGTTGATTATTCCTTCAATATATGTTGCAAGTTTTTTTCCCCCAATGTTGTCTTTTATTTTGTTAATACAGTTATTATGTTTTGTATTTGATGATAAGTAATTTTTTACCACCATCTTATTAAATAATTTGAACTATTTATTTCGGCTTTTGATTTAATGCTTCCTGAATTATAAAAATATACAATTGTATTTCTTTTTGATACTTTGTGGTTCAAATTTTTACACTTAATCACTCATTAAAAATGAGATAATTTGCAAGTAACTACTGGATGAAATGTACAATGTAGAGAGAGCTAAGCATCAATACGTGTGCATTTTCAGTTTACTGAGAGTTCTGATTAGAAATAGTTAAATAAATAACAATGGAAGGTTTTTTCACCATCTGTCATTGTATCATAAGGGTATTTTCTCACATTTATTTATATGATGAATTATTTAAGGATACTTTCTAATATGCTGGGACATTCCTACATCACAAAATAAAACAGATAATTAATATATCTATGAAATTGTTAATAATTTCTTAAGATTTTTACATTGATATTCATAAGTGCCCCAATGTAAAAATATGATCTTTGGAATCTACATTTTCATATTTTTACATTAGGATTATGCTGATTTCATAAAGTGAATTTTCACGTGTCCATCTTTTTCATGTATTGGAAATTTATTTCTCACAGTTCTAGAATATGCAAAATCTAAGATCAAGCTGCCAGCAAATTCAGTGTCTGATGAGAATTCACTCTCTGGTACATGGATGCTAACTTCTAGCTGAGTCCTCACGTGGTAGAATAGATAAGATCTCTTCTAGGAGTACAAATCCCACCTTGGTGATCAGGTTTTAACATATGAATATGGGAGGGAGGTAAACCTTCAGAATGTGGCAACAACCATTAGTTTTCCTCAGTTTTGAACAGGATTTGAAGTTGTTGGTCTACTTATGAATAGACAGTGGGTAGAAAGGGAAAAAAGGGTACAATTTAGAGAGGGTCAGGAATGGTGGCAAAGAGAACAGTGCTCAGGTCCTGGTTTATGAGTGAGAGGACAAGTGGTTGTAGAGCATGAAAAAGACAATATAGAAACTGAATTTGGGCTCTGGTAACTTCCTTGTGCAGGTCTAGCACAGGGAAAAATGACAGCCTGACTCATGGTGAAAGTGAAAAGTGTCAAAAAAAAACGGTGAGAACATGTGTAAGAGTCATACAAACCACCTAACAGAGTCCCCAGTGACAAAATAAGTGACAGTGTTAATAAATTACTAACTCCTCTAAAAGACAAAAATAAATGAAAAAAAATGAGATCATATTGATACAAATAAATAAAAAGAGAAGAATGCACAACTATTCTTTACAGAAGAGTTTCAATTAAAAAATGGAGAGGGAATTAAGAAATCAGAAAAATCACCTTACTGTCTAAATAAGAATTGCTGTGGGAAAGACCCTTACATTATTGAGCAGAACTTTAAGCAGAAAAGAGGAATTTATAAAATCTCAAAGTATTCCCTCCAAATGTTTAGTAATTACAAGGAAAACAATAACAAATTTAAAGTAGAGAATCCTGGCAGGTGTTACATTAGTCAAGAGAACATTAGTCAAGAGAACAAGGTTAAGTCACCAATAATGTACATTGATACCATATACCCCATCATAGTCATAAGTCACACTTATAAAAAACACATCATATCACGTGTTTGGATAATCTCAGTTAACCCTGAGAAAAGATCAGACAGACAAGCCCAAATTCAGAAATATTTTATAATATGACTGAGTCTCTTCAAAAGTATGAAATACAAAAAAGGACTGAGAAACTCACAGATTAGAGATTAAGATAATTAAACACATAGTGGAATCCAGGATTAGATTCCAGAACAGAAAAACAGAAATTAACGAAAAACCTGGTGAAATATGAACAAATGCTGCGTTTTAGTATAAGTCTTGGACCAAGATTAAGCTCTTTTCTTTTCTTTCTTTCTTTCTTTTTTTTTTTTTGAAAAGAGTCCTAAGGTTATGTAAGATGTTAACATAAAGGAAAGCTATATAAAAGAAATTCTGAATTTCTACATAGCATATACAACTATCTTATAAATCTAAAATTATCTTAAAATAAAAAACCTAAAAATCACCTCTGAAATACGCTTATCTTGATAAAGGGATTCACATACTTTCCCGTGTTTTCTTGATATATACTTAAGCAAATATTAATCTATGAATAAAACTTCCATTCACTTTGCCCTAGAAATTCTAACAATATAAGATTCTAAAATTTTTTTCAGTCAAAATTCACTTAACTTTTTACTACTCTGGTATGTATGAAAAGAATCTATATGGAGGTCAGATTTTATTCAATATCATAGGAAATATTAGAATTTACATTTCTCCTTCTCCTATTCTGTCTATTGCCATGGTTACTTTATAATTTAGAATTAAAATAAATGCTTTAACTGACATAACATGAGAATGCTAGTATGTGTGACAGAACATAGGAGTAACTTTAAAAATACTTCAGCTTGCTGAATATATCTCAATTTAAATTTCATCATTTTTAAATTGGAGAAAAATCATTAATTTTTTCTTATAAAATAACAAAAAGTCAGCCTAAATTTTAGGGGCTTTTCCTTAAAACTTTCTGCTGGGGAATCTAGGCTCTCTCTGTCTCTGTTTCTATCTCTTAAAAACAACTTTCAAAGCAGTTAAGATGAGAAAAGGGTAAAATTTAGTCTCTACATAGTGAATTAGAAATCTAAAGAAAAAATCACATTTGTTCAACAGTTATAATTCATTTTGGATTTTCCTTTTACATTTTAATATGTATTTGCTTTCAACTTCAAGGATTATTTGTAGAATAGAAAGCTTAAATCATTAAAATAAGATTATAATTTTGTTCATATTAAATATAAACTCCTCTCAGATCATATAATAAGATTTACATGCAATGCATGAGAAAAGATATTATTCTTTATATCTGAACTCAACCAGCACAAACTAAAGATGTTGCAATAGTGAGCCTAGCCTCTGGGAATATTTCTTTTTAATAGTAATATTTTAATCCCACTATATGGCCACCTTATGACTATGAAAGTTGCACAGTAGGGAAAGAAAGAGGAGTACAAGTAGGAGGAAGAGGAATAGAGCATTACAGTTGAATAAATATATTGCACCAAGAAGCAGAAAACATGAACTTAACCAAGAATATGCCCAGAAATTTTAGTAGACTTAACACACAATATCTAAACTACAGGATACCCATGGACATTTCTATTGGGAGACAATTCTCCAGGCACCTAATTCCTGCCCTGAGAGGCAACTCTCCAAGGATCTCTCCTGTTCATGCATATCTTGCAAGTACAGACACTGACTTTGTTCTAACTTTCTTTTTAAGAATATTTGTATAGTGAACAGCCTTGGAGAAAAAAGATAGTGCCTCTCCCCTGAACAAAATAGCAGTTTAGCTCACAGATGGCAAATAAAGATGGCTTATCCATTTGGCACAATAGACAGAAACACTTGCTGACCATAATAAATGTTTCATTTTGCTTAAATTCAAGAGTTCCTCCCCTATAACTCAATCCATACATGTGTAGCTATCAATGACTTTGTGCACATCACCGTGTAGGAATTCAGACTCTGGAAACTGGTACCAAAAAATGGTGATGCTCTGGCTACTGCTATTAATAAAGTCCTTTGTCTCTGATCTAGGAATTTCATGTCTTCTGTGAGCATCCATGAAATGGTGGCAATTTAACTTTCTAGCATGCAACTAGAACAAATATATCAGACATTTTATAGTTCCTGACATTCAACTCTTATTTTCTTGCACACGAAAACCAAAAAAGAGTTATGCAGGTGTTGAAATTGAATAACTAAGCATGCTTAGTGATCTAATATAAATAAATGCAAAGATGGTGACAAAGTGGTGAGTCCACTCCCTATTTCAAAGGGGTAATTTTCTTTCCAATTGATTAATGTGGCCCCACTGCTGCCAGATTTTTCTGACTTTTGAGAAGCCAAACTCTTCTTCTACATAACACCTAAAGTTTGGATGTTGATTTCACTAATTAAAAAATTCTAGGGGCTGGGTTTGTGGCTCAGCAGTAGAGTGCTTGCCCAGCATGTGTGAGGTGTGGGTTTCAATCCACAGCACCACATAAAAATAAACAAATAAAATAAAGGTAGAGTGTCCAACTACAACTAAAAACAAAAATTTCTTTTTTAAATTCTAAAACATACTATGAGCTCAGCAAAATACGTCTATTGATTGGTGTTGTCATGGATATTGCTGCCTTACTCTATATTACATGCCAAAAACAAAGGTCTAGATTCTTCTCCTCATAGACTAAAAGAATTGATTACAGAATCTCTATAATTTCCCTCACCAGAATAATTTCCTTATTTGTAGAATACAGAGAGTGGGTACTTCACAGTTTTTCTTTAGCCTAACCCAGATTTTTGAGCAACTTTGAGGAGAGAACATGGCAGTGGCTTACAGGACAGTAGAGAAATTCAGGGAAAATAAATTATATGCTGAAATTCTCTGGGTAAAATAAAATTTTGCCTCCATGATCTGTCTTTGCAGAATTGAGGCCTGCAGTTTCAGGGGAAATGAAACACTGTATCTTGTTTATTGGTTACTCAATCAGATATGCACCACTGAATCTTTAACGTTGTGTTTTAGCTTCCCTGCGTTTGCTGGCCAAAGATAAAGAAGAAGTATATTAAAATAAGATGCTGGTAAGAACATCAAAGGTTGAATGAAAACTTGGGCTGCTCCATTTTGCAGAATAAAAATGCCCAACTGTAGGATTTTCTCAAACTTTAATGTCCTATTATATATAATGCCTCTTATAATAATATGGTAATCGCCCATTACACCATAGAAATATTGTCCGAGAACTTTATTAAAATTGTCTAGACTCTTAATCCACAGAACCTAAAGGAAGAGATGATATCATTCTTGATTATTATTTATTTATTTCAAAAGCTTTAAACCCAAGGTGCTGATTACAAAGAAATAACAAAGATGAAGACTGGCATGGGAAATACTGAGTTTAAAATAAATGCTCTCTTAGTCAGAGAATTCATATCCAGGGAAACAAAAAGTTTGGTTTAAAAAGGAATCTTGAGACCTGAATTGTTATACAGCTGAACGAGACAGCCTCATTTTGTTTGTCTTTTATGGTTTCAGAGGTCTCTGTCCATAGAAGGCCGACTCTATTCCCTGAGGCCAGAAGTGAGGCAGATCAGGAGGGTGGTGGAAGAAAGTGGTTCAGGAAATGGCCATCAGAAAGCAGAGCGAGAGGTTCACTGGATTGGTCAGTGGGTTTGGGAGGAAGGGATGAGGGATAGAAATGGGAAATATAGTAGAATGAATCAGACATAAGTTTTCTACGTGCATATATGAATACACAACCAGTGTAACCACATCATGTACAACCACAAGAATGGGAAGTTATATTCCATGTATTTACGATATGTCAAAATGCATTCTACTGTCATGTATAACTAAAAAGAACATTTTTTTAAATAGAAGGAAAAATATGATTTATCAGTCTTTATTGAAGAGATTGTAGCAGCACCTGCCTCAGAACAGCTAATGAACATCAATAACAAAAAAGGAGCGCTTAGATCTCACTGTTTAATACCATTAAACAATAATTGAAAATCTCCAACTTAAAGACAAACCTCAGGAAAATAGGCAATCCATTAAGCAAATTTATTCCTTCCCTAGACCACTCCATGGCTCTGACATTGTACTGGTATCTTAATATGGATACATTGATTAGACATACCTTAGTGACTTGAACACATTGCAGTCAACTTTTTAAATAGCTTTGTTAAATGATAATGCATCCATTTATAAAGCATATGATCCAATGGTGTCTAGTATATTCACCAGGGTGTGCAACCATCACAATTCTAGAACATTTTATCACTCAAGCCTACTTTGTTTTTATTCATGGAGCCATTTGAGGTTTCCTTTCATTGCAATTTTGTGATAAATCTGTTCCCGTCCTTTACTTCCAATTTATTGGTACTTTTCAATCTAAAGTTTATCTCCTCTAGACAGCATGTAATTGAATCATGATATAAATAATCTGAGGCTCACTTATAAGAGTAGTTTTTAAGGTATCAGACAAGTAGTCTGGATATTTCTCTGGTTTTCTCTGGTAAAATTTCTCTGTCTCTTAGCTGTGTATTTCTCTGGTTTTCTCTGGTAAAATTTATCTGTCTCTCTCTCTTTGTTAGCATGGCTAAGGGTTTAGCAATTTTATTTATTTTTTTCAAAGAACCAACTTTCTGTTTTGTCAATTTTTTGAATTTTCTTTTGTTTCAATTTCATTGATTTCAGCTCTGATTTTAATTATTTCCTGTCTTCTACTGATTTTAGTGTTGATTTGCTTCTCTTTTTTTAGGGCTTTGAGATATAATGTTAGATCATCTATTCATTGACTTTTTATTCTTTTAATGAATGAACTCAATGCAATGAACTTTTTCCCTCTTAGTACTGCCTTCATAGTGTCCCAGAGATTTTAATATGTTGTATCAATGTTCTCATTTACCTCTAAGTATTTTTTTTATTTCTTTCTTACTTTCTTCTACTATCCATTCGTCATTCACTAGAGTATATTTTAGTCTCCAGGTATTGGAGTAGCTTCTCTTTTTTATTTTATTGTTGATTTTTAATTTCATTCCATTATGATCTGATTATTGATAGAATGCAGGGTATGATCTTCATTTTTTTTTCTCTTTTTTTTGTATTTAGTAAAAGTTGCTTTGTGCCATAAGATATGGTCTACTATAGAGAAAGATCCATGTGCTGCTGAGAAGAAAGTGTATTAACTCATTGATGGATGAATTATTCTATATATGTCTGTTAATTCTAAATTATTGATTGTACTATTGAGATATATAGTTTCTTTGTTTAGTTCTTGTTTGGATAATCTATCCAGTGGTGAGAGTGGTGTGTTAAACTCACCCATTATTATTGTTCTGTGGTCTATTTGATTCTTGATATTAAAAAGAGTTTGTTTGATGTATGTAGATGCTCACTATTTGGGCATATATACATACAATTGTTATTTCTTGCTGATTTACATACAGTTCCCTTAAGCAGTATGAAATGTCCTTCTTTATCGCTTTTGACTAACTGTAGCTTGAAGTTTACTTTATTTGATATGAGGATAGTGACCTCTGCTTATTTCTGCAGTCCCTGTGAGTAGTATGTTTTTTCCCAACCTCTCACCTTCAGTAAGTGGATGTCTTTTCCTATGAAATAAGGCTCTAGAAGGCAAGATATTGTTGAGTCTTTTATTCCTCCATAGAGGAATAAAAAAATACAATCTACCAATCTATATCTTTTTGAGTGATTAGTTTAGGCCATTAATATTCAAGGTTATTGAGATGTGATTTGCATTTCCCATAATTTTGGTTAACGTCTGGTTTCTAATTTGACTTAGTTTCTCCTCTGATTGACTATTCCTTCAGTGCAGTTCCTACCTTTGCTGGTTTTCACTTTTTTTTTCCATTTCATCCTCATAGAATATTTTGCTGAGTATGTTCTATAGTGGGGAGTTTCTGGTTGTGAATTCCTTTAATATTTGCTTATAATGGAAGGTTTTTATTTTGCCTTCAAATCTGAAGCTTAATTTTTCTGGATATAAAATTCTTGATTGGCAACCATTTTCTTTCAGAGCTTGAACTATATTATTCCAGGACCTTCTATTTTTGAAGGACTGGGTTGAAAAATGATCTGATATCTGAATTGGTTTCTCCAATATGTAATTTCATTTTTTTCCTCATAGACTTTAAAATTCTATCTTTATTCTGTATGTTAGTCATTTTAATTATAATGTGTCTTGTTGTAGGTCTGCTGTAACTTTGTTCACTTGGGGTACTGTAAGCCTCTTGTAATTGATTTTCCATTTTATTCTTTAGGTTTAGAAAAATTTCAGATATTATGTCATTGAAACGATTGTGCATTCCTTTGGTTTGTATCTCCACTCCTTCATCCATCCTGATAAATTTTAAATTTGATCTTTTCATGTTATCCCATAATTCTTGGAAATTCTGTTCATGGTTTCTTACCATCTTCTCTGCATGGTCCACTTTATTTTCAAGATTATATAATTAGTCTTTATTGCCTGAGCCTTTGTCTTTGATGCTTTCCATTGAATTTTTAATTTGGTTTTCTGATTCCTTCATTGTGAGGATTTCTGTTGGCTTTTTTTTTTCAAAATCCCTGAGCCTTTATTGAAGTGATCTTTCACTTCCTGTATGTTGGCCTAGAATCTGACTTCCTTAACAAGACTTCTAAAGCACAAGAAGTAAAATCAAGAATCAATAAATGGGATGAATTCAAACTAAAATATTTCTTCTCAGCAAAGGAAACAATAACACGAAGAGAAAGCCTACAGAATGGGAGAAAATCTTTACCACATGCACATCAGATAGGGCATAATCTCCAGAACATATAAAGAACTCAAAAAAGTTTACACCAAAAATAAATAAATAAATAAATAAATAAATAAATAAATATAAATAACTCAATCAATAAATGGGCTAAGGAACAGAACAGACACTTCACAGAAGAAGAAATACAAATTGTCAATAAATTCATGAAAAAATGTTCAACATCTCTAGCAATTAGAGAAATGCAAAAAAAAACTACTTTAATATTTCATCTCACCCCAATTAGAATGGAAATAATAAAAAATGCAAACAACCATAAATGTCGGTGAGAATTTGGGGGAAAGGGTACACTCATACATTGCTAGTAGGACAGCAAATTGGTACAACCATATGGAAAGCAGTAGGGAGATATCTCAGAAAACTTGGAATGGAACCACCATTTGACCCAGCTATCCCACTACTTGGTCTATACCCAAAGGACTTAAAATCAGCATACTAAAGTAATGCAGCCATGTTAGTGTTTTTAGGGGCTCAACTTACAATAGCTAAACTATGGAACCAACCTAGGTGTCCTTAATGGTAATAGAAAATGTGGTATATATACACAATGGAGTATTACTCTGCCTTTAAAAAGAGTGAAATTATGGCATTTGCTGGTAAGTGGATAGAGCAGGAGAATATGAAGCTAAGGTAAATGAGGCAATCCCCCAAAACCAAAGGCCAAATGTTTTCTCTGATATGCAGATGCTAATTCACAATATAGTAGCAGGAGGTTGGGGAATACTAAGGAAGAATAGAGTTACTTTTGACCAGGTATAAAAGAGTGAAGGGACAGGAGGGGTATGGGGGTAGGAAAGATAGTAAAATAAATCTGACATTATTACCCCATGTACATATATGACCACACAACCAGTGTAATTCTATGTCATGTACGACAAGAAGAATGAGAAATTATACTACATTTATGTATGATATGTCAAAATGTATTCTACTCTCATGTATAACTAATTCAAACAAATTTTTAAAATTTTTAAAAATATACTTTTATTAGTGTGCAAGGACTATAATAACAAAGTATCAAAGATAGAGTGGCTTGAACTACAGAAATGTATTGTCTCTGGTTCTGAAGACAAGAGGTGCAAAATCATGGTGTTGACAAGGTTGATTCCTTCTTAGAGTTGTAAGGGAATAATCTATTCCAGGCCTCTCTCCTTGGCTTGTAGGTGACCATTTTTCCCTAAAACTCTTCATATTGTCTTCTTTCTATGCACATCACTAAATCAACATTTTCTTTTATTAAGGGGACCACATTGAATTAGGCTACACCCTAATGATCTCATTTTAACGTTATTACCTCCACACGTATTCTATCTACACAAAAGGTCTTATTCTGAGGTACTAGAACTAGGTCCTAAATATATAAATTTTGAGGTACACTATTCAACCTATAACAAGAAATCAGTCAGAAAAAAATGATTGAAACTAAAATTTTGTAATTAATAATGACACTTTGTAAGATCTTCTAACACATTCACAGAGATAACAATATATGCTCTATTCCATGTCTTATACGTACACGCTATAACATATACATTAATATGCACCAAGATGTTCAACATTTATATAGATTTTATATATAATTGTGTGGTGCTTGTGAATTATGGTGTGTAGGGCATATATGCATGTATTAATAATTGACTCAAACATCTCTTGCTAACATTCTGAGTTACTTCTTAGTAACACTAGATTTCCAGAAGCATATTTTAAAAATCATCACACTACCATTTATATTGGGATTTCTAGAAAAGCATAGTTGAGGTGAAGATAGCAAATTTCTTAAACACAAAAGGAAAAATAACTTAAAATTTTAATGATAGCAAAGCAGGAATTAAGCTGGTTTCTGGAGCAAAGTCTTGACATAATGAACATAGTTGTACAAACCCAAACAATAAAAAGAAACCTTTCATGTTTGGTAGTACTAATAAAATACATGGGAATGAAGAACACTCAGAAAGAGACCACACAAGTAAAAAAGTCACTAAATGAAAATATGTCTCTCAATCATCAATGAGGTGGTGGTAGATCTTTGAAATAATTCCAAAAAAAAAAGTGATGATTAGCCCTATAAATTTTCTTTGTTCAATTAAGCAATAACTAAATGTCTTGAGAACAGACTAATATCCTAATATGGTGTACATGTGTTCTAATTTTAAGTTATAGATTATAACTTCATAAATTTAAAACTCTCATAATCATCAGTTTGTTTTTCATTGGGATAAAAATCTTGAGCTTTTCCAATTTAGAGAACAGGAAAATGGGATAGGACAAATTCATGTCTAAATCAAATACAGAATTCAGTTTTTAAAATGTCAATACAGAGCCTTAGTTTGAGAATCTCGCTCTGAGATTTAGGCTACTAAGATATTCTTTCCCATTATGTTTTTCAGCACTTTATACAATCACACTTTTTGGAAAACTAACTATTGTGATGGAATATAATGCAATCTATGTGCATCCAACTCTATTTATTCATCATGAGGACACTGAGTATTCATTCGTGTCTTCTGAATCAAAGATCCAGTTCTTTGAACTAAGAAAGACGATCCAAGCTAGGTGCAGCAGTGTGCATCTGTAACCCCAGCTACTCAGGATGCTCAGGAGGGAGGATCATTTCGTCATTCAAGACCAAAAATTTGAGAACAGCCTGGGTAACACTGAAGGACCCCGGCTCTAAAACAAACAAACAAAAAGATATAAAGGGAGAAGATTCAGTTTATGTTATACTTATTCCACATATTTCAATTCTATCTTTCAAAATTCTTTAACTTCACAAATGCTATTTCATTTGATTCTCGAAACTACTCTTGAAGATAGGACTCATTATTCCTATTTTATAGTTGAGAAAATTCAGAGATATTAACTAACTTGCTCAAAAGAACTCAGAACCCACTAGTAGAACTTAGTTTAAACTAATATATTAGTTAGTATAAAGGCAATGCTGCTAAGACAAAGAGACCTACTTCTTTTTTCCCTTCCTCCTTCCAAAACAAAATCAGTGGCTTAAGAGCAAATCTACTCCCTTGTGTTAAACACAGAGATGAATTGTTCTTAACTAGCAGGATGGCTTGCATTCTCAAGACTTCCTTTTCTATTCTTGGTCCAGAACTCCAGATGTATCCTTTTACCCAGCCACCATGAAGAGAAAAAGAAGACACCAGCAATCGCTTTATTTCAATTATTGCCTTTTTCATAGGACCACACTCAAGCTCATAGTCCAATGAGCAAAACCTAATCACAGATCCAAACCAAGCTGCAAGTAAAAAAATATATCTACCTGGGAAGCCAACATTTGAGAATGGGTATTACCAGTGGCAGAATGTATAGTCAAAGAATTCAGAGAAAAATTATAGTGGTCAGCCTAACAATGCCTAAGAAGAAAATGGCAAAAAGGATCAGCCCAAATAGAATCAAATGAATCAATAACTCAGTTGAGAGTCTGTGCAGAAAAGGTGGGGTAAAAATAATCCTTCACATGTCCATTTCCACTTGCCTGTTTAACTAACTGTCCCTCTTCTCATCATAATGATATTACCTTCAGAACATTTGTGTAAATAATTTAATAGTAATATAAAGAGGTTTAGTACAAGCTCTAGTTAACTTTAGCTTGGAGGATGATCTGAGGTGGGTTTTTAAAATATTTTTTGTTGTAGATGGACACAATACCTTTATTTATTTATTTATTTATTTTTAAGTAGTGCTGAGTATTGAACCCAGTGCCTCACACATGCTAGGCAAGCGCTCTACCACTAAACTACAACCAGAGGCCCTGAGGTGGGTTTTGAGATGGCTTTGGCATCTGGCAAATTACACAATAGATAACCAAAGGACTGAATTGTAAATAAATGGGTCCACACTAAACCCATGACCTTGAGACAACTTTTTGAGTTCTTCAGAATTATTAAAACTCCCTCTGAACGAGTCATGGTCAAAATTAATGTAGATTTGCATTGCCTTAAAGAGTGACATTACTCTTCAAGTAATGAAGAATGAATCACATAAGCTCTTTTTTTCCAAAAACTATGAAAAAAAATACTCTGACAGTAGGTCATGACAGAATAGGTATATACTTAGGTATTAAATACAGTTTAATATTCATTTGATATTGAACACAGCCTAGAGGTATCATCAATTTAAATTTAATTGAATTTAATTGAATTATCATTTAAATTTTAATTCACAAAGACTTCATGGAACAAATCAGTTTCATTCAGATCTGAAAGTATGTGCCTGAAATATATTGTGTGTTAGTCAGCTTTTTGTGTGTTGTCACTGTGACCAGCACAAGAACAACTTAGAGGAGGGAAATTTTACTTTGCCTCCTGGTATCCAATGTTCAGTCCATGGTAGGCTGACTCATTTGCTCCAGGCCCAAAATGAGGCAGTCATTGTGGCAGAGGGAATGGTGGAGGAATGTTGCTACACTCACAGCTGCAAGGAAGCAGATAGAGGGAAGGGGGCCACAGGGAAGAACAATTCTTCTACAGCTCATCCCCAGTGACTCATTTCCTCCAGCCACTTTCTTATGATTGTCACTCATCTGTCAAACTGGAATGGACTGACTAGGTATGGCTCTCATAATCCAATTATTTCATCTCTGAACATTCCTACATTAACATAGGAGCTTTTCTGGGGGAACCTCATGTACAATTCATAACACATGGAGAAAAAGAACAAGCAGCATTTTGGGTTGGAATTTCAGAAACAACACACAAACATACAGAAAGTAACCATGAGTATTCAAAGACATTATAGGGTATGGTTAAAAAGGAAGTAAGATATTTAACGAAGAAACTTAATTAAATATTAGGTATACACATGAGATTCAGGAGGTAATGGGGAATTTCAATATGTTTTGATGCAAGTATTTCTTGAAGCTGATGATTTTGGTAGCTACCTGTGTTATGAACTTAATAAAAATACATCATCTATAATTCAAATATTAAAAATTCCTTCTACCTGTCTCTATTTATGCTTCTTAAAAATTATCTATTTTCATATTCAAGCAAAATTTAAAATTCTTCACTTTGATATTGATCATCGATGGTACCTACAGAAGTGCTTTCCTTGCATTCCCATCTCTCCCACATTACCCATGATGTTGTTCTCATGGCTAGTTTATTCATGACTCTGTTCTTTCCTTGTGGGTCCATTTCTGCTACCATAACAGAATAGGTCATGCATAAATTTGTGGTTTTTTGACTAAGTTCTGGTCAATGAGACATTAGTCAAAGTTTTACCTTGGTCTTCTAGGAAAACTTCTTTAAAGAAAAACAGGTGAAGTTGCATGCTTATTTTTGCCATGTCCCCCTACTTCCTGCCAATTGGCTGGGCAAGTCAATGCAATAGATGGAACTCTAGCAACCCCCTTAAACCATTAAATGAAACCACATGTTAAGAAAGGGAATAGAAAGATAGAAGACTCCAGATCCTGATGAGTTAAAATACCAATTCTGAACTATCTTCACACTTCTATTTGAGAGAGAACAAATTCTTTAGTCTGTTCAAATCACTTCTTGAAGTTACTGTCAAATGCACTGGAACGTAATCCTAACTGACAGAATGGAGATAAACTCTTTCATTAAATAATTATAGGGGAGAGAGTAGAGGAACAAGATTCCAAAAAGTCAATGATTATGATTTAAAAATCTAACAAGGTTTATATTATTGTAACTTGTTATATTGTCTAGACTTGACTTGTGTGGTATATTTTCAAGATTATTCAATCACTAGTTTTACTTTCTTAAGTTTCCTTCTTAAAACAATAATTCTCAGTCTCCAGAGGCAGATTTTTAATATAGATTTTAATACCATTACACAGATAGAAGAAATAGACAAGGAGAGATATATTTGGGGCACTGACAAGATATATTTTATTTTCCTTCTTTTGTGTTTATTGTTATTGTAGGTTGTTACTGTTTATTGGGAGAATACTGAGCACTACAACTTATTAGATTAAAAGAAAATAACAAAATTTCTTTTAACAATTACTTTACTCAAAAAGCATAATTCTGAAAAAAGGTACCCCCTTTTTTGCAAGAACATACCCAAAATAGGCGTCATTATTTTTATCAATACCTGTGACCAAAGAACCCAGTTAAGCTCTCCTTTTCCAAATATAACATTCACATCTCAAATACCCTTTGGTCCTCAGAATAAAAACTGAAATAATGTGACATCACTATGCCTATAAACTGCAAATACCTGAAACATTTATAAGGGAAAGAGAGAGAAAAAAAATCTGTGATCTCCAGCAGCATATGTTTTGAATTGTAGCACATGAATTAAATGTTTGCAAACAATTCTGAATAAGTAGAAGAGATTGGGGGGTGGGGACTATATAATATACACTGTTAAAATATACATATCCTAAGGCTGGAGTACTTTAGTTTTTTTTTTTTTGGGGGGGGGTGGTGTTTTTGTTTTTACTTTTGTACCATAGCAGAACCAGAGCAGAAATATTTGATGTAGGAGTTGTGCTTTTGCCAGTGGGCTTGCTTTCCCTGCTAAGGTCTCATAGTGGTTTCTTTCTGTAGTGTACATACATCCTCCCATCCTCCTCCTCCCCAGGAGACAGTGCTTTTCAACAGCCTGAAGAAATTACCTTCTCTCCTGCATTCAATTCAAAATCATCCTCTTTCTTCCTGTCGTCTATTTAGAGCCATGTGTTATAAAGTCGCTAGCTGCTAGGAGGGATAAGCACCTCGCCCACCTAGATCTGAACCGTGGTCAAAGTCTCATTAGTTTCAACTTTTTTCTAGCTCTTCAAATCAAAAGCCCCAGTAAACCGTGCTCATGCATGTGATAATGTGCTTCCTTCCAGCACTTTGTTACATAGTAGGTCCTCGAAATATTTTCTTTTTTTTTTTAAGAGAGAGAGAGAGAGAGAGAGAGAGAGAGAGAGAATTTTTTAATATTTATTTTTTAGTTTTCGGCAGACACAACATCTTTGTTTGTATGTGGTGCTGAGGATCAAACCTGGCCCCACACGTGCTAGGCGACTGCACTACCTCTTGAGCCACATCCCCAGTCCCCTCGGAATATTTTCTTAAAATTCCACTTCAAAAACACTTTTAAAAACTTAGAAACTATGTAGTAAAAAATCTTGAGATGCAATAGTCCTCACAACATCCCTAACTCACATGTGTTGTACAGACTGAATAGGTTCAATCTGAATTTTTATTACCCCACCTGTTATCAAAAATACTCGGTGCAAGCTGGGCGTGGTGGTGGCCCACGCCTATAATTCCAGCAGCTTGGGAGGCTGACCAGTCTGGCAATGGTGAGGCACTAAGCAACTCAGACCTTGTCTCTAAATAAAATACAAAATAGGGCTGTGGATGTGGCTCAGTGGTGGAGTGCCCCTGAGTTCAATCCCGAATACTAAACAAAGAAAGAAAAAATACACCTTGCATTCCAGGGTGGGAGCTAATATTTCTCTAACATTTTGTGAAACCCAGAGCTTATATTAAACTTTCGTCTCTATATTTTCTCAACATTCAAATGGGAAAATTCTAGAATTAATAGAATTAAAATTAATCTTCTTAAATTTATTGCTTTTTCCAACACACAAAAAATTTAGTGAAAGTTGTTTTCCTAAATATGCAATTTTATGCCTGAACATTTGCTTAGTTAAGAGAGTCACACCAAAAACAATCTTTTCTTCTCATCCTCCTCTCTAAAACAAATTTCTAGACTCAAATTTTTATGTTGCTATGGTATTTCAGCATATAATTTCAATTTTTATTTTTTAAAAAATATGCTTCATTTGGCCTGTCTTCAGGGGCCATAAAACATTTTCATAGTTTTGACAACTGCACTTACTATCATAATGAAAAAACAAGGTGAAATACTTGGTTTTCCTCATCATGTAAACAGTCATTTTTTCAAAATTCTTCCACCCCAAATTTACTTTTCCAATTTCTAAGTTGAACTTTTTATCATAATGGAAAAATTTTCCTTAAAATTACCAATGTTTTATAATCTCAAAATTGTTATTTTGTAAAAATATTTAATGTTTGTGACAACTGAACATTATAAATTTGAAAACGTATCTTTCTGCTTATCAAATTAACAGAGTTTTAAAATGTATCCTAACCTGGGTCCAGGATATGGTAGTAATTTGACAGTCTCAAACAGTGCTGAGAATAAAATTGTTCCAGTTTATTCAGAGGACACTTTGGCAATCTTTATCAAGAGCTTCAAGCTTATTTATATAAAAAAATTCAGTAATATGCACCAAAATCATAGAAGTTGTGTGCCACTGTTTATTTAGACATATTAAAAAAGAAAATTAAAAGCTGCCCACTATTTCTAGTAGGAAAGTTTATAAGCAAATTATGGCACAATCACATATTTTAATATTATGTAGCTATTAAGAATCATATTTTTAAACAATATTTAATAGGTAAGTTCTCATAACTTTTCTAAGTGAAAAATTGTAAGATACAAAGTTATATAAACTATAATCCAAATTATTTTATGTAATGGCAAAAAATAGCCTTAATAAGGGCCTTTTCTACCAACATCCCTTCCCTGGTTTTCAACTTGGACTTAGATGACTTTGGTCAATTGAGCATTTGGGCAATTGAGTTCATGTGTATGGAGCAGAGGCTTTGCAAGTGTTCACATGTGCAAGAACTTCTGACTGCTTTTTGTGATATGAGACCTGACACCACCACGTGAGATAATCTACAGGAAAGCGGAAGGCCATAGGAAACAGAGACAAGCTGTCCCAGATGCTGCCCTTGAGCCCTCCAGCCATCCAGTTCCCAGAAGGAAGAAAACATGAGTGAGGCCACCCACGGCCAGTCAGTCACCAGACAATCCACCAACTGACCTTCAGAACCATGAACTGAATAAAATGACTAGGCGCTCTCTCTCTCTCTCTCTTTCTTTCTTCCTTTCTTTCTTTCTTCCTTTGTTACCCGCCCCCACTAGGTTTTGAATTTGATTTGTAAGAAAACCTGATATTGAAATAAGATGACTATGGACTTTGATCTTTCCTTTTAAGCCTTCTAAGTTTTCTCAATGTGATATAGTGTTTTTACTTTCTTTAATAATAAGAAGATAATTTTATTTTAAGAATAAAATATATACAAAATATAAAAATATAGCTGAATAAAAATTAAGAAAAATAAATTAAACTCATTTCTTATGAGTATTCCTTAGTTACCAGTTTTCTCTGTAGAAACAGTTGAACATTACCATCCCTGGGAATATTTTTGAGTAAACTGTTAGTCAAATCTCTTCTTTTTTGATTGGTTTTATTGTAGCCCAATAGCTATTGCTTTTGATTTAGTAGTTCCAAAGTCACCAATAAGTTAGGAGTCTCATTCCAATGATTATTATGCAGAAAATAGATAATCTATTATTTTCTCTTTTTCAGGAAAACATATTTCTTTATATTAGCATTTAATTATAACACATTTTCTAGAAAATCAACCATTGCTGTTATTTTTTTATCATTTGTCATATGTTCACTGTGGATTTTATAAGAGTTGAGATTAATTTATGGTTACAACCAAATAGTCACTAATATGGGAAGCGTGATATGTATGTTATAAGAAGACTTTATTTAGCTAGGCCCCAAGAACTTAGCAAAACCTTGCCTAAAAATTAAAAAAAAAAACACATTAAAAGGGGTTTGGCATTTGGCTCAGTGGTTAAGCACCCCTGAGTTCAATTCCCAGTACTAGAAGAAGAAGAAGGAGAAGAAAGAGATGATTATTCACTGCATTTATGTAAAAGTAACTGAATGGAGAACATTTTTTTCTTAAAAAATATTTACTTTTACAGAATTAAATATAATTTGGAAGAATTAATTTAATAGTTCACCAATAAATTCAATATTCATTTGGTATTAATAAAATATTAAAAGATAGTTGGTTAATTGCTACACAGGATATTGGGAGATCAACACACATCTAAAAAAAGAAGAAGGAGAAAATGTGGAGGGAAAGCATGAAAAAGAACTAGCGTAGATGGTGAGATCCTGTGCAGTACTCTGTGAAATTTCCCTGTAACCAACCAGAGATGCAAACCTACACGGTATTCCCGTTCTGCCCATCCTCTGCCCCCACTTCACATAACAAAACATTAGTAAATGATCCTTCAACTAACCAGGGCTTGCTCTGAGAGAATGTTTCCAATGAAACTGGATGGAATGGCTAATTTTTTCACCAATGTAGAATTGCAGATCCAGATGTAAAAGCCAGCTGTACAGGGACATTTGCATTTAACTCCCCTCCACACACAGCATGATGACCTACCTGCAACAGGCCCAATGAGCTCATCACAGGTGCAAACACAGGCAATGTAATCTAGCTCCCAACTCAGCCCCTTCTTGCCTCAGCAACACGACAAGAGTAGCCCACTAAGGCCCATCCTCCTTTGCCACATTTCTCCACGTAAGGAAAACTTTCCTCTACTAAGGAAATTCTCTAGAAGACAACTAAGGTGAAGTTTGGAAGCAGATGAAATTTGCTTTAGGCACCTTCCTCTCCTAGTTCCAGGTTCAGTGACACTCTCCCTCTCTACCCAAAGACTTTGCCCCTGCCAGAGTGGCAGGGTGATTTTTTGGTTGCTTTTATCCTACTCTTGCCTTCTTTTCCACCCACAACAATTACATGTCTTGACCTTGCAGGGCTTGGTGCCTGTAAAATGAATCATTTATGGTAGACTTCGTGCTTTTTGGAAAATCTTGATTTTCCTAAATATCCTTTCCCTTTTCCCTTTTCCCTTTTCCCATCAGCTTGCTTCAGCTGCTTCCTGATAACAGAGAACTGCCAAATAGGGGTCTGGGATGCTGCATGCTGAACCAAAAAAAACTTGACACTGGTGTCCTTAGACAAATAATGAACTAAAAATTAAATCCTCTCTTTTCATCTTTGAACAATGACCAAAGCCCTCTCACAGTCTGATTATTTTTTATAGCCTCCTGATCCAGACCTTGAATGTCAGGAACTATAACATTGAATCATAGAGATCTTAGTAGCAGGCTTAGATCTGTAGGAAGGAGCAGTGGGGTAAGGCTCATCTTCCTTCCAATCCTCTGTAGAGGAAGGTCATCAATAGCCACCTATACCCACTCTATACTAACCAATCTTCTCCAACTCAAAAGGCTACCCCATCCGAAATATTTATAAAACTCTATCAATTTACTGTAAATGACTTTAATGGCTGTGACCTATTCTGAGTTTTAAATGCATAAACATCATTGGGCAAGCTCAAAATGGCTGTACTTAGGTTCACTCACAGAGGTTTCCTACAGGCTGCTTTCAGCGTGTAGTCAAGGTCATGAATACCCTGATTCAGCATATGTACTCAATGTCATGAATGTGGCTTGTGAGCATGTGCCCACTTAACTAACCTGTTGGTAATGTGCCTTCTTTGACTGACCTGAATATTAAAAAGGCCGATGGGAATGGTTCAGGGGGCTAAATGGGAGGCTGCTGCTACTTCTGAATAAAGAATGTCTACTATCCCAACTGTGTCTTGCAACTTCTTCCACCTGCTGGGATCCATAGTCTGTTTCCTGGGCTAATTTCCTACCCGACAAACATCCTTATGGTATCTGTGTGAAGTCAGTATGATTTTGAAAATGGACAAGTAGGAAATCAAAGAAGCTAAATAATCTTCCAAAACCCCAGCAATAACTGAATTGAAGTGGTAGAAATTGAAATTCAGCCATTTTCCCCAAAGCCAATACTAATCCAGTTCCCTCAACTTACAGTTGAAAAATTAAGTTTCTGAATATATATGAAGGTGTTCAAAGAAACATGGCAATTTAAAATGTGCTGAAACAAAGCTAATTTCAGATTGTTTAAATAAAACAAATACAAACATATGAGCCAAGACCAAAACTCAGTTCTTTATCTCAGCTTCATAGTGCTTTCTAAATTAAAAGTACAATAATTATTTTCATTTTTTTGCCACTAAAGCATTTTTTTCCTCATTCATGACTAATGTTTAGTATAGTTTTGTTGAATGACTAAATGGATTGTGCTTCCATGATCAGATTGCTTTTTGTTACATATCTGTAGGGACATTGAGTTAGCTACCCTGATTTCACTGAAACTCTGCTCTTTAAGGATGCTTACCCCGCTCAATTGTTGTACATACACCATGGCCCTTTGGTCAGAACTTTAAAAGGCTTTGGGAACATGGCATCAAAAAGTGCTAATGAGGATACTGCAATCATGTGGCTATCTGGAATGGTGATAAATGAGTTTCTTAGGTGTCTATTAGACTCAGTCCCAATAAAAAAACATTGCTATTGTGTATGTCCTTTGCTCAACCGCATGAGAATGCTACTTAACAGCTCTCTAAACAGTTTTGAGAGCCCTAGCTCTGCTCTCCCAGACCACAGGAAAGAGAGCCATTTTCTTTGGACAGAACAACCTTTCACATGTTGTTTACTCTTTAGTCTCAACATAAGCTTCCCAGGGCTGTTCTTTGTCACCCACAGGAACATGTTGCTCACGCGTGGCCCTTCCCTGCTCAAGTTCGCGTTGCCTTGTAAAGACCAGTTTTCTCTAACTGCATCATGCCACGAACTATAAATCACATTTGCATCCCATTTAAAACATAAGCCACAAAGGACACTGGAGAACAAAAGGAACCACAGACCCGGCTTTTTTGACAAAACTCCCACACATTGATAATTAGAAGCACATAAATCTGTACGCAGAGGAGTTCTAAAGCTGTTGGTTTGCCTCCTGTTGCTCATCTCTCAGCCTCACCCACATTCAATTTTGCCACCAGTCCCCTGTAAAAGTATGAACAGTAAGAACAGATGACAGAAACTTAGACTGCCTGACAAATTGTGTTCCTTGAGTTGTCATTTAACCATGATTGACAACCCTCTGGTTTCTGGATGGTGTTGAAATCCCATCACTAGAGTTCAAATTTTAAGTTACTTCTGAAAGAACAGCTAGTTGCTAACATGTTGAGATGCATCTTTGAGAAAATAAGGCTTATTTAAGAAATCCACATTATTTTCAGAACTATAAAAGAATAATTTTGCCCCCAGCTTATATAAACAGCTCTCATGTACAGTACAGTATTTTCTATATGTGTTTAATTATCCATCAAAATTCCATAGTTCTAAACTAGACCAAAATTCCACAACAATATGGTCTCTAAATTTAATTACCATTCAAGGTGCAAATCTAGTGGAAAGTGAAAGGCCTTTTATTGTGATACAAAGCAGCTGATTCTGATTTGCTTCTGGACACACTTTTGTGTATTCTACACCCATAGGTATACGCAGCCAATGGACTCCTGATTTAAGAGTGACCGAAACAGCCTCTTAATAACTAAAAAAAAAATCTCCCTTAAAATAAGGAAAAAGGCAGATCTGATTATTGCAGTTCACCCTCCTCCAGGAAACAATCTGAAAATTAACACAAGTCAATGTCTACGTCTGAATTTTCAGAAAAGCTTGAATGAATAATGATTTGCTACAAGAGGTTGACTACATATCTGGCTTGAAACTGTCTGGCAGCAAAAGTAGGATTTTAATTAGATTATCAGAGAGCTATTTGTTAAATTTTGGAATGCTGATAAATTTTTAAAAGCCCTTCTAATCTGGAGATAATTATTTTCGATCATTAAACTTGTTCTTGATTAAGAATCTGAAAATGAGCCTGTTAAGCCTTCAGCAAAATAGTAAGCCCAATAAAACACTGAAAATAACACTGCCAAGCTACCAGGGACTCAAACAGCTACTAGTCCTAGAATCTGCGCAACTGGTGGAAATTAAACTAATGCTCAAAAAAAGACCAATGCATCTTGAATGAATTCTGACCTTGGGTACGCTTTTGGGACCTGCTTCAGAAAAATCAAAGGAAAGATTTATACTTGGAAAAATCTTTGAAAAGTGCCTAAAGAACAAAACTTTCTTATGCTTTAAAGTGACAGAGGTGAAAAAGAAAGAATAATGTTGGTTTAACTCCTAACACAGATTCTGGATATTTGAGAAGCTGGTTACAAAGAAAAAATAATAATAAGGGCAAAGCTATGTACAAAACTGAGAGCCATCAACATTATACCTAGATGGTGATAATAAGACATTGTGTATATAAACTTTCTTCAGTAAGCTCTGATTTTAACTAGCTGGGAATTCAATCAGGTATACAATTGAAACTCATATGGATACCTTCCACTGTTCCAAAAGCCAAAGATGACAATATTGAACCTGGTTAATGGTAACGACCATCTAAGCCTTTCTTTATTACATGCAAAATGTTTCCCTTTCTGATATCTTGTTAGAGATTATTACTTTTGCCCTAACAGTCATTATCACAGGTGAAACACGGGTGTTATTAATTACCTTATTACACATTACAAGAAACCAGGTACAAAATGAATATCTGACCTTCTCAAGGTTTCACAGTAAGTTTAGAAGTAAAATTTAATGAAAGCCATACTCTGCCAATATCTACACTAATCTGTGTTTGGAACTAGTTGATGCTTTTTTTAACTCAGACCATCTACAGACTATTTAGTAAGTTGTTGCTAAAATTATTTGCTGCCCAAAATAGTTTACAAAGATTAATGGAATGACTTTGGCATACCTTTATTCTATAAATTATTGAGCATTTATGTTTGCCAGGTGTTGTCCTCAGCATTTTACTATGTACAATAAATGACACAGAGAGAATCGGTACCTGTGCTCTTGAAGTTTCATTTTAGTATGGAAAAAGAATAAATAAAGCCATCAATAAACAAAATAAGCCCAAACTATTTTAAATACTATGAAAAGAACTGAATTTCAAATCGGTTGGCAATTCTTCCCTAGGAGGCACTATGGGTTGTCAAATAATTTAAGGAACTAATGGCATTTAGGACTGGGGAAAATGATGCTAAAAATGTTTGCAATGTGGGGCAGGAGGCACAAATGGGAGAAGTCCCCCCCCCCAAAAAAAAAAAAAAACCCTGCTCTATACGGAGTGCCAATAGTGCCCCATTAGAAATAATAAGCCCAGTTAAATTATCTAACATACTCAACACCACAGTTAAATATCATACTAGGTAATATAAAGGAAAGAGAAGAAAAACAAGAGATATTTTCTGCCCCTGATTAAACTGATCTACAAGATAAACTTAAAAAATAAAACATGGAATAATTGGAAAAGGAGACAAGGAAACAAATGCAGAACTATATCCTATTAATAGAGCATGTGCTGGTATAGAAGTTAATAGCGTAAGATATTTTGATAAGAGGGAAAATTAAGCAATTAAGCCAAATTTTGAAAGGTGTATATGAGAAGAGAGGGCTTTCCTAAGCAAAGGAAGAGAGAGATGTAAAAATTTAAGAGATGTAAAGTCCAGCCCAAAGTAGCTAGCCTGGCAGAAGTGTTGTAGCTTCCTGGTGACGATAAACCAAGACCAACAGAACAAAAAATCAGTGAATTTTCTTAAATGTACATGTTTCAATTTTGTACTTCCAGGTATATTGAAACCAGGGGCACTTAACCACTGAGCCACATTCCCAGCCCATTTTTTTATATTTTATTTCCAGACAGGGTCTTGCTGAGTTGCTTAGGGCCTCACTAAGTTGCTGAGGCTGCCTTTGAACTCAGGATCCTCCTGCTTCAACCTCCTGAGCCACTGGGATTATAGGCATGCACTACTGCACCCAGACAATTTTCCAACCTATTAAGGTGAATTCTGTTTCCAAAAGCAACTGGTAAGATTTCTGTTCTTACTATTCTGTTTTTGTTGTTGTTGTTGTTGTTGTTTTGTTTTTTCCTCTTTTAAAACTATTCTCCAGTTATCTTTGGTTTTGTTAAAGACCATAGGGTCAATAAATCCACTTTATTAACTTTCATATAAAAGATCCCCAGGCAGGGTTGTGTACATTTCCTCTGAGATAGACTTCATTTGCAAATAACCGCAAGAAACAAGTTTGTTCACAGTCATTAACATTCTTGGGCAGGCTAAAGAACAAAAATCAAGTTGCTGAGTTCCCCCCACCATGGACTGGCAGCAAAATAAAAATCATTGATTCTGGAAAAGCATGATTCAGATGTAACAAAAATGCATTTTTGTGAAATGGTATAATATCTTTTCTTCCTTTCATGCTAAATTCTCAGAACTTTTTACTTGAGTCCTCCCTGTGGTTACCTAGTGAAATCATCTCCTGGATAGGATGTTGCCACACTTTGTTCACACAATGTCCAAAAGAATAGGGTTTGGAAGTCCCCCATTATGTGATGAATCAATGGTTTGTGGAAGGAAAATTCAAAGGTATTTAAATTACATATGACACAGATGCTTTAAACCACCAAGAGGGCTTAGTAAGCCACACACAAAACAGACGTGTTTGTTACAATCCAAAAATAATGAGACTATGCTAAGATTTGCATGTAAACATTTATTTAAGTTTTATAAGAACTAAACCAAAAAGTTTGTGCTTATATATTAAAGGATGGTAAGCTTCTCTAGAACTTCCCAAAATGGGTTACATTGTTGACATATTTTCAAAGATATTTTTAAAGGCAAAGTTTGTAATCTAGGGTATTAGAAAAGTGAATAAACTTTAAAGGACATATTAAATATTTTGTGGGAACAAGCACCAATGTAAAAATTAGAAAACCTAAAGCAGTGGAGGCAAGATGGGCTTTCAAAACAGAGCCATTCCAACACTGGCATGCTGCCAAATCAAAACCTGGAAAGACATCTTGAAATCTTTAAATGCCATAATTTTCAGCTGTAAGGAATTCTCTCTGTGTTATCAATGTACTGAAAAAAAAGTATTCTTTTATAGATTTCCAGATCCAAGGTTAAAATGCATTTTAGGAGATGTTTATTTCAAAGTATTTTGCTGCTTTTCTATATTGTCCATTTCATGAAAGATGAGGTCAAATGGAGTTCAGATGAGATTTGTACCAGTAAATTGGCTGAATGGAGCAAACCCAAAATTTCTCCCTCAATGTGACAAAACATAGTTATAAAAGAGCTATTTTTCATAAATAGTTTATTGGTTTTATTTTACATCTAACTGTTCAAATATCTCAATTACCCACAAACCAAATTACAAATCAATTGAATTTAAAAATACTTTCATTTAAAGAATTTTAACTCAGCAATTTTTCCTTGCCAAGTGGCTTTTTTGGTCCCATAGAAAAGAAATATGTCATAAAGATCCAAAGAGTCTGAAATGTATTTATTCTGATGGAAGATTTTATTACTCAAAGTGATGCCAACATAAGTCTCATTTAGCCATAAATTTATGAAATCAAAATTCCCTTACCTTTTAAAAATCCTGAGTAACTCTTGGCCCATTCCCTGAATCATGAGTTAACCAATAAGTTAACAATAATTGTAGCTATAGTTAGCACTTGTACCACAGTAAGCAATTGACAATAGATTCCAGGAAGGATCTCAGACTAAAAGTTGGAAGATGAGTGGGAATCAAGGGAAATAATAGGCGTGATGTGGGGGTACAGAGGTAGGTAAATGGTAAGGATGCAAGTATTGGCACTGGGAAACAGAAGCCAGATGAGTGGTGTCCAGGGAAGGTGTGTCAATACCCAGCAGACAAGCAATGCCCTTAGAAACCTGATATGACCACAGACAAAGACTCATCAGAACAGAGGATGCCAGGAGGCCTCAACACGAAGAGTTAGTAGCACCTTGCCTAGTAACTAGAAAACCCACTAAATCTGGTAAATCTCATTGGTTCTACCATCCAAACATATTCAGCATCTGGCCTTTATTCATCAAATCCAACCTGACCCAGCTGGTAACCTATGTTGCCTGGATTTTAAGCCCTATTCCCTCAATGTAATCTCAACACAGAAGCCAGAAGTCTTTTTTTATAATCCCCAAGCCACTCCTCTGCCCAAAGCTCTGCTTTGGGTCTTCATCTCACTCAGAATAAAAGCTGAAGTCATGACAGCTGGTAAGGCTCCATATGGTTGCTTTCTTCCTCATGAGCTCTCTGAACTCGTATGACTTTTGTATGGTGTGTTGTCCCTGATCTCCAGGCACTGTCCTCCCAATGTTTCAACATGCTCCCATACTAGGATTGTGTTCTTATTATTCCTTCTGGTTGGAATACTCCTTTCCCGATGACCTCTTGACTAAACCCTTCACCTGTTTCAAACTTTTGCCCAAAGTTTACCTTTTTAACAAGGTCTTCCCTTACCACCTGATTCTGAAAACTCCAATTCCGTCACACAGATTTCTAAATCTCCCTTACCTCCTCTAACTTCTCTTCTGTTGATAGCATTTACCTTTCAATATGTATTATAACTGGATTATTTATCATGTTTATTGCTTATTTTCTATCTCTCTTCCCCAGAAGGCAAGCACATTGAGGACAGGAATCTTTCTGTTTAACAGATAGACCCCAAGCACCTAGAACAGGGTCTAGCTACACCAAAGCTCAATGCTTATTTGTTCAATAAGTAAAGTTACACACACATAAAATAGTTCTGTATTGTTTGAGAAATTCTTTAAAGTCATTTATTAGCCCAAGTTTTAACAGTATTTGTAATTTTTCATCATGAAAGCCCTTTATATCTGTTTTAATATTGTAACTCCAGATCTTAGATGGTTAAGAGAGCTCCGCTAGCTTCCTCCTCTAATCTGGACCCCCACCCCCACCTGGGTTACCCAATCATACTCATTCTCTCTTTGGAAATTATTATTAAACATGTATTAAAAATGTATAATGGTGACAAGTAATATTTTTCTGTCAATTTATAGCTTCATAATACACTCTTGTGCATATAAACTCATTTGATTCAAAAAATAGAAATTAACATTACTAAGAGTTTTTAATTTCATGGTTTAATATTAATATTAATGTGTGTATATGTATGCCAATATTTGAATTACATTTTAGAGATCATAAACATAAAATTTATTATTCATCAATCCATGGTGATTTAGAGAATGTGGCATGGCTTTAGTTGCCCTCACTTCACATATGTTTCTATTTATATTATTCTGTAACATATCATAGGGTTAAATCACCAAGATAAATAAAAGCATAGTTATAAGTAGTTTCATTTTCTTTGCTCAACTGAAAATAATTAATATATAGTCTTGGCACTAGGAATCTACTGTTTTTAAATTCTACTTAATGTACACTTTTGATTAAACATCACGTGCAGGTGGTTGTACATATTCCTAAGTCATTTCAACATCTCCTCACAAATGTTCACCTAATTAAATTTCCATCTTAAAAAAATTTACCCTGGGTAAGAACTATAATTGGCAATCTATGCAGCCCACAGGGAAAATATGAATTACCAAATGAACTTTTGATGAAAAGTGTATTCATTCCTTCCTCAGGGAAACATAAATTCTTAAACAACTGATAAGATTGTATGGGCAGTAGCAGGGCTGATAAAGTTATAAGTGAAGCTGTGCTACACCGTCTGGTTTATCTTTGGTCAGACCTCTCTTTCAAGAAGCTGGCTGCCTGTCATTCGCCCTTAAAGAATTAGAAAGCTATAAGCTCTACCTGTTGCAGACAACCATAAAAGACATCCTTATTAAAATGCTTTTTTCCCCATTTGTGCAACTTAACACATGTGAAAGACAGGGTAGGAATCACAAATAATGCAATGTGTTTCTAAAATCTACTATGTTCTGATGACTATAACATTTTTTATTATTAAAAAAAGCCTGAAGGGAGAAATACAGAGGGTTGAAAAGCATTTGAAAAAAAATTTCTACATCAATAGTCAAACAAAGACAAATTAAAACAGGACACTATTGGCCATCAATGAAGTGACACTCCCCAAGGCTGATCAGACAGGCAGATTTTAGGATGCTGGTAGAAATCCAAATTGTTACAATCTGTCCAGTAAGCTGATTTGCAATATATATCAAAGGCCAATCCTGAAGAAATAATCTGGAATGAAGTATAAAATATATTTCAAAAATGTTTATTACAACATTAATTGAAATGGAAAAAAAGATAATCAAACTATTGTCCAATGACACATTTCTTAATTATATTAAGGTAATTACAATGTCATTTGGCCATTTAACTTAATGTTTCATCAAGTTTTATGTAACTTGAGAAAGATAGGATTTCTGGGAAAGACAGCAATAAACTAAGAGGCTTATAACACCCTTTAACAAAAACTGGCAATCCAAAACAAGCAAATCATAAGGGAAAGAAAATGGCTTAATCACAAGGAAAAATAAGATATTGTGCCAACCATACGTTTTTAAATTTTGAGTGATTTTTTTTCTTTCAGATCTATTACAAGTTTAACCAAATTGGAATTCTCAAGAGAGTAAAGTAGTATTACAGAAAATATGTGAGGAAAATGTGTTGAATCTCATTGGCATACCCCAATTTAGAGAGCGAGGAGATGAAGCCTGGGCAAATCATGGCAGAAACCACATGAAAAAGAGAAACCAAGGGATCAAAGTGCATTGGATTTCTCTGGCCCATCTTCTGAATAGCTGTTTCTGCTCCTCCTATAGGAAAGAAACCCAATCCCTATCTTGATATATGCATTCTGGAGGCCACGGAAGGAATGGAAGAGGCATGAACCATTCAATTAGTCACACTTAATAGTGACATACCAAAAGTCACTTCAAGAGAAAAAGTGTTTATGTCTCACCACCCAACACCCAGGCAGCAATCAACTAATGGGCAAAAGAACTAAACAGAAACTTCTCCAAAGAAGAAACACAAATAGCCAGCAAATATATATATAAAAGATAATGTTCAGCATCTCTAGCAATCAGGGAAATGCAAATCAAAACTACACTAAGATTTCATGTCATTCCAGTCAAAATTGCAATGATCAAGAACACAAACAATAATAAATGCTAGTGAGGTTGTGGAGAAAAGGTATACCTGTACATTTTTGGTGGGACTGCAGACTAGTACAATCACTCTGGAAGCAGAATGGAGATTCCTCAAAAATGAGGAATAGAATAACCATAGTGATTCCTCACATTTTCCTAACAGACCTAAAATCAGCATACTACACATATGACACAGCCACATCAATGTTTATAGCAGCACAATTCACCATAGCTTAATTATGAACTCAACTCAAGTTCCCATCAATGGGGGAATGGATTAAGAAATTGTGATACACACACACACACATGCACACACACGCGCACACAGACACACACACACAATGTAATTCTACTTAGCCATAGAAAAAGAATGAAATTTGGCATTTGCCAAAAAATGGATAGAAATAGAGGATATCATGCTAAATGAAATAAGCCAAACACAGAAACTCAAAAGTAGAATTGAATGCTTTCTCTTATTCATGGAAGTTAGTGTAACATGAGAGAAAGAAGGAGGGAAGGATAAAATAACATAAAGATGAAGAGAAGATCAGTAATATAAAAGATCAGTAATATAAAAGAAGGAGATCAAGATTCAGAGTGGAGGGATGGGTAAGGGGAGGCAATGCATAATGAATTCTTAAAAAATCATGTTATGTGCATATGTAAGTATACCACAGGAAACTTCACCTTTATGCATAGATAGGAAGAATCAATCAAATATAAATAAATAAGTGAGTGAAAGGAAGTCTTCTACAGCAGAAAAAAAGAGAATGGGAGAGGGGAGGGAGAACAGGAGGAAAAAGAGGGAGGGAAAAGATAGGAGGATCACGAACTGAAATTGAATTCCATGAAGGATAAAAAAGCCCAGGTAACATGATGGTGAGCTGTTCCTTCCTGGAGCTCCACCATGACACACATCCCCCAAAGAAAGACCAACCTCAAATCACTAATGAAGAAATCACTGTCTCCTTAGTAAGGCACTGCTTAGTAGTGAGTTTGAACTTAGAGGAGTTTGGTCATAGAGGTTTCAACAATTAACAAAGATTCAATCATACAAAAACAAAGATTCTTAGAGTTAGTTCTGTGGTTCACACAATTGAAGCAGACAAATGAATTAATATAAATATAAGTTTCACCAGCCCTGGTGGGTTGAGAAGTGGAATCCAAATGAAATCCATAAGAAGTTTAGGTGATAATTTGTGGAGCCCAGAACAAAAGGAAAAGGTGGACTGTGCTCAAAATGTAGGGAAAAGTGCCTGTAAAGGTGTTTACATATATAAAATGTTTTCCATTTTTTCCCATGGACTTTATCTCAAACCATATTATGGTGGTTGCTTTGTTGTTGGTGGTGTTGTTAGTGGATTTTTAAAAATTTGTTATTTAATATCATATTCTTTAGTCAGGAAGATAGTATTTAGAAGAGTTCAGACCCTGACTGTTGCCATGTGGGACCAAGCCTCATGGCTTTTGATGCATAGTCCATTTATTGCTGAAGTCCCCCCACCTGCAAGCTGACCAGCCAATACATTGTGCCCCAGCCAAGGGTTGGGAGGTCAATTTCTCCTTCTTGCAGACCTGCCATTCCCAACATTGTGCTCGAGAAGGGTTGGACACTTCCATGTTATGTGCCTAGACACCACATAGCACATAACATCTGAGCCTGGTCTGAACTGAACTAGTCCTCATGTCCATGCCTAGGCACTCTCTAAGGGCAAAAGGAAGTAGTGATTACTGAGCAGAGGTGAAAGGGAATGAAGGAGGAAAAGCACAGGTACCAGGGAATGAGAGAGCAAAAGACCAAAGAGGGAGACAAAAATGTAAGCATGGGTTTCATGTATAACTCACTAACCTATTGGACTTCACTTAAAAAATAAGTGCTTGGCACCAGGTTGAAAAAAAAACCAAAACATAGGAGTCTCAAATATGTCCCAATAATTAGAAATGGGTCATTTTTGGATGCCTCACCCACTTCTTCATTCACTCAATAAAAATGTATTGAGCACCTAATGTATACTGACACCATTCTAAACACTGGACAGGTAATCCACCAGAAAAATGTTATGAACAAATATAAATATCAATGAATTATTTATAAGCAAAAACATTAGAAACACATTGTGTCAGAATTTAAAATATCTTTCTCTAAAATGGGCAATTAAGCAAATATAATTATAAATATAATTAAGCTCAGAAATGATTTCAAAAACAATACCAACAGGCTCAATTTAAAATGTGCATAAAACTTTATACTCAACTGTGGAGGTATTTTTCTAGTTTCCTTTGTATATTTATTATTTCAAATATTTTTATATTTTGTTATTGATGATTCATAAATGTATTCTTATTTTCCAATTTCAGCTAAAAGAGAGGAATATAGAGTAAAACTTGAAAGTCCTCCTTTATCCCCCATAACTCCAGAAAGAATCATAGGTAACATATTGCAGAGCATCCTCATATTTTCAATCCTAAGAACTTAAACACATCTATGTACTTATTACACATAGATAAATTTTTCCATGATGGAATATTTAAAAAGCATTGATGCCTAAATTGAGATTTCATCCATTTAGTAGTAATTCCCAGGAAAGCTAACAAACATACTAGAAGGGAAGAATCAAACAAATAATTAAATAAAATGACCAATACCTGAGATTTCCTGTTGATAAGGCCAATAAGAAATATGAAAAGTAAATGTGTACTTATCTAGACAAAATTCAAAATAATGAGACTAGAAACATCAAGTGATAAAAGACAAATTATTTTGTCTAATAGGGCTAGGGATGTGACTCAGTGGTCAAGTGCCCCTGGGTTCAATCCCCAGTACCCGCTCCCCCCAAAAATACACATATATGAAAAAAAAATTAAAATGTCTCATAATCAGTTGAAATCTGCTCTTCTGCAAATAGCAGTAGTGTGACTTCATATTTAGTTATCACTTCTAATTATTGGTTTGTGAATAGAGTTTTCATAGAACATTCAGGGAATTTCTCTTTTATCACTTGATGTTTCCATTCTCACTGAATTGCTTAGCACCTTGCTTTTGCTGAGGCTGGCTTTAAACTTCTGACCCTCCTGTCTTAACCTCCAGAGCTGCTGGGATTACAGGTATGTGCCACTGCACCCAGCTCATATATGTGGATTTTTAATGTCACAACTAACCTAGAGTAATTGACCCTTTCTTTGGCTTTAATTTTTCCATTGGGCAACCATGAGGAGAATGGAGCTAGTTTCATAAAGAATGCAAAAAGATACAAATTATCGGAAAAAAAAATACAGGGACCTAAATAAAAAAATGTATTTGCTTGTTAATTTTAAAAAATAAAGTTAGTTAAACAGAATATATATATATATTTATTTATATATGTAGTGTGTAAAATAGAAACACAACTGTAAGATTATAGAAAATCAACATAAACTATAGAATGATCAATAGGGCTAATAAAAAGACTTGGCTAACCATTCTCTCTTAGGAATGAATTAGGAATCTAGACTACAGCTGGAAACCATGGGACCACTGTGGTTTAGGTAAAAAAGGAACAGATGGGTCTGTAGTGTGAAGTTTCTGAAGATGGAAGAGCTCATTTTACAGTCATGTTGACCACAATGTAAGACACATAACTCTGCAGTAATAAGCTAGCATCATTAGACAAAAAGCAAGCTTTTTAAGTACTGCTTGAAACCTTATCCTCTACTTTAAAAATAACTGCCCACAAGTGTCACCTTAAGAGGCTGGAGTTGGGGCTTAGTGGTAGAGCACTCGCCTAGCACGTGCGAGGCGCTGGTTTCAATCCTCAGCACCACCTAAAAATAAAGAAATAAAATATAGGTATTGTGTCCAACAACAAATAAAAAAAAATTTTAAAGAATCACCTTAAATAGAGAATACAATCACATTCCTCAAGGAGACTTGAGTAGTTGAACATTTCATTGGTTCTAAGTGTCCTATTTTTAAAGTCTTACAAAATAATATTTCATGTCCCTTAATACTGTTTTCTTTTTTCCAGTTACTGCCATTAGAATCATCAACCTGCATAATCTCAGCATTGGAAAGACCCCTTAAGTTTATCTAGTTCATCTTCAAGTGGGATATATGAATTCCTCTGGCACCATCTGGCCAAGTGGCCAGCTTCCCAGCTTCTGCATGAAATTAAGGTATCTACTCATTTAGGAGAGTACTCTTAAGACAATATTTTCCATTCTTTGACCTTTCCAACCAATAGAAGTAAACTAATTATTTAGATACAATCAATTCAAACTTTTTGTAATTTTCTCTTGGTAAATTTTACATTTCCCATGAATGAAAACCATTCAAACAAATGGAACAAACACATTGGTTTTATAGACTAACTCTGTTTCCCCAACTATTCTCAGGACTCCATGTTCCCTCCATCCTACTCATTGTCCTCTGTACTCCTCTATTAAAGAACAAACTATTTTCTTGAAGTTGTTTGAGGTGACTAGATTAGAATGATTATCTCCCTTGTTTTTCATTACATAAAACAAAATAAAGCAACAATAATAATACCTATAACAGAAACCATGACAATATTCCAGTACAAGTAATTAAGATCTGTATCCCTTAGAAGAATGTTTCATCCTTCAAATTAAGAGTAGGCTAGAGCCAGCCTCAGAAATTTAACTATGCACTAAGAATCTCAGTGAGACCCTGTCTCTAAATAAAATATAAAAAGGGTTGGGGATGTGACTCAGTGGATAAGTGCCCCTGGGTTCAATCCCTGATACCAAAAATTAATTAATTAATTAATTAATTAAGATAACGAGTAGGCTACTGGCTAGGCATAGTGGCACGTACCTGTAATCCCAGAGACTCAGGAGGCTAAGGCAGGAGGATAGCAAGTTTGAGGCCAACCTCAGCAACTTAGTGAGACCCTAAGAAACTTAGACCCTTTCTCAAAATAAAAAATAAAAAAGGGCTGGGATGTGACACAGGGGCAAAGCCTCCTTGGGTTCAGTCACCAGTACCAAACAACAAACAAAAAGAATAAGCCACAATGGCCATTGTTGGACTAAGGTTGCCAAAAGAGAAGTCAGATCTGTCCACAACAAAAGTGGTAACAACTATATCAAGGAGAGATACTAATTTAACCAAGATTGATCTGACAAGTTTTCCAAAATTTCCAAGATTTAGCACTTGTTTTGAAGTCCTAGAAAACTGTCAAGCTAATCATAGGAATAAGAATATCCCCAAAATATTCTTGTCCTTCTGGAAAAGAAGCTACAGAATGAGTAGTTGCCAGATGACAAACTGATTTTCCATCAGCCCTTACTTAGGAAGACTCAGTATCTCTGCAGCCTTACATTTAGGTTGAACATGGCAATACAATAGCTTTTATGATAATTAAATTCCCAGCAAAATTAATTTGCCTTAAACTCTTACCCTGTATTTCAAATATTTCTGTTAGTGCAAAGAAAGGGTGATATTCCACTGGCAGGAGACCATGAATATAAATTTATGGGAACATTATAAAACTCAAATGACTAGAGGTGTATATAATACAACAGTATTTAAAAGTAATTATGTTAGCCCAATTCTCCAAAGTAATTTAAACACTACATTGTTAGAAACAAACAAGCAAACCTTGGAACATGACCTCAGTGACTTTCAAACCCAAAGAGTAGATAAAATATGCAAATTCAGGGGAAAGAACCAGGCAGATCTCCTTCTTGTGCTTAAGGGATTTTAGCACATTTCCCCCACCCACAGCTATGAAAACAAACCTTAAATAATCCCCTTAATGAGACTTCCACTAACAAAGCTTCATTTTTGCTGGTCAGCTTCTTACTGGCCAATGACCATGTTAGTTCTGATAGATAATCCAGGCTTATCAGTTAGAATTTGCCCCTAGAAGTTTTGCCTGGTGATCCTATTTCTGGGACAGCTATCTCAGCCAAGATTCTTTCCAACTTCTGAATAGGTGCTGGCCACAAAGCTGTCAAGCTCTTCCTACCATCATAACCTCAGATGTACTCCTTCATCAAGAATTATGAAAGAAAAAAAAAAGGATGGGAGTTGGGTGAGTGGGCTGCAATTCAGTGCCTCAGGAGGCTGAAGCAGGAAAGTCACACGTTTGAGGGTAACCTCAGCAATTTAGCAAGGCCCTAAGCAACTTAGCAAGACCCTGTCTCAAATAAAAATTAAGAAGAGCTGAGGATGTGGCTCAATAGTAAAGCTCCCTGGGGTTCAAGTCCATGTATCCTCCCCCACCAAAAAAAGATGGGAGTTGGTGGGATTGGAAGGGCCCATTAGTTAAGGCAGCTTTCCACATGGGCTCTTTGGATTTGGATATCAAAGAGTGGCATAAAGTGAATTTGCTTTAGATACCCCATCCCCAATCTTAATAAAATTAAGAACATGAAAGGTAGTCCCCATGAGGATGAATCTTGACTATCTCTGAAAATTTCTATTCTTAAAATGGGATGTTCATTCTTTCCCCTTCACCTTCTCCTTCCTGAGAAGGTAGACAGACCAGTAATCACTGCAAATAACTTTTAGGAAATCATATAAATCAGCAGAAAACTAGATGTTAAATGCCTGTAACGACAGATTTAAAACAATGGATCACTGGAATGAAAAATCCAAGTTCCATATAAAATGTATTTAATTCAGTAATATCTGGGAAATGAGCTGGAGATCAGGCCAAGTTGTTGTCAGAGGACTTGGCCAGTGTATTGCAACAGGCAAACAATGAAAAATAAAAATCGTTGAGAACATTCAATTTGGTAAATGAAATAAAAAGGCAAGTCTATTTTCTTACCTTTATTTAAAACTATGATATAGATGTACCAAGATGATCATGTGTAGCTCTGTTCTCCACACAGCTCAGGTCTGTAAGCCCTGTGGCTATCACTAAAACTTTCCACACACATGCCCCTTCACCTGACTTGGATGATACTGCCTCTCTTCATCTGCAGTAAAAAATATGACCCCAAATCCCTGTTCAAAATGATAATAGCTCAATAGAAAAAGGCAAGGAAGTATTTTTCTCCTAAAGTCACCTAGTGTTTGAGACTCTTACTGTCTTCTACCATTTGTGATTCTACCATTTGTGGTGTCAACCAATGAAGTTGGCAAACTATAGGGCAATGGAAGGACCCATCTGGAACTTTCTTACAGTCTGAAGTCTAGTCAGCATCTAGCCTTATGACCCCTTCCTTTGTGGAATCACTGTGTCACAAGACTGACCAATCAATGAATACAAGTTAAAAGGTTATTTCCAGTTACTGCCTTCAAGTTGTCAAAAAACTCCCTCAAAAATACAAATTCCCAAAACTATAGGCAAAAAAAAAAAAAACCCTTTATTATCATCCCAATACCTGAACACTCTTTCCTAGAAGTAACGTAGGGATTTGGTAACACAGTACTTGATAACAATGAGGTAAATGTCACAGACATTTAAGTCAGATACAGAGAATGGTTGCATCCATCACAGGCTAAGTCATCTGTAGTCATCCATAAAATACTTCAGCTATGATAAGCTTTCTTTAAGAATAATTAAACTCTTCTTGGTAAATTGCAGGTATTATTACACGAGCTCCCTGAAAATGTACTCCCATGATTTAGAAAGATGTTTCATCAAATTCCAGGATTTGGCTTGAACCCCTTTTGCCCATACTACAAATGCAAAACAATCCACCAGCACCACATAGACACAGATGTACTAAGACAGGAAAATTTCTCCAATTTGTTCCAAAATAGAGGATGGGAATAAGATCACATAAGAAATAGCAAGAATTAAAATAGAAGGGAAATATTTGTTAAGGATCATAGCATACTTAAGCATAAATACTTTTGCTTCACATGAAATAATGATAGTTAAGAAGGAAGAATTAAACTTTTAAAATCCCAAGTGTGTGGATAGATAGCATGTACTTGTTACCAATCCCAACATACTTGAACTGGAGAGGGGGGAGGAAAAAGAAATGGAGGATGAACCCAAGCCCTTGACATTTAAAAATGAAAAGATGCAATCAACTTAAACTCATCATTGTTGGCATTATAGTCCAAAATAATAAGTGCACTAAGTAAATGAAGAGCAAAGAAATATTTCTGTTTTGTTTCCTGATGTTTTTCAGCACCTAGAACAGTGCCTGAAATACATTAGACTAAGCCACTTGAAAGCCATTTCCATGACACTCCCCAACTATCTAAATGTATTGAAATAACTTTTGTCAGTTAGATACAAAAGTAAAGCACACTATCTCCAGCATCCAATAGGAATTTTTATTTGACAAATATTTTTGTCAAATATATTTACACTGTTTTCCCTCCAGCAAAAATCATTTTTTTCAAGTAATATAGGTCCCAACCCCCTAAATGTACCTATCCTCTCTTTAGCACATCATCAGAAGAAAAAAAATAACACCCTAGATGCCTATATTTTCTTTTGGGAGAAGGGCTCATCCAGGGGTGGGGCTCATCCACTCTAAGATCTGGTCCATGTAAATGTATTATATTAGTCCAGGAGGAGCAACCCCAGGTAATTAGCCTAGAAAACAAACAAAAAAAAAAAGAAATATTTAGTTATAAAATAGTATGAACATTTCCGAGGGGAGAAAGGGATGATTAGAGGGAAGAACAATCCTCTACTTTCTCATTTTTCCTAGGGTAAGATCTATTTAAACTAAGAAATGTTCAGTCTTCGTTAAATCATTCCTGCTAAGCCCCCAGTTACATACTCAGGTAGAGAAAGTGAAACTCACAGAGCAGGAAGGGAGACATAGCCTAGGAGTGTTCAGAAAATACAATCACATATGTTCCATCACCTCCTTTATTCTTACACTTAAATTTTGTAATCTTGGAAGGGGTGTCTGAGATTTTCAAGGAAGCAGAAAAATGATTTGGAATTTTTGAAACACTAACTCTGTGACTAGTGGAAAGAGCAGATAAACTCAGTTTTGATTAAGTAGTCGACACCTGATGATCAATAAAAAAATCCAGTTGAGCTCCTGGAGTATTATTTTTCCAGTTGTTTACAACAAAGGAACTCTAAACGTGAATATGAGAAAACTTTGTCCAACAAATGTGCAACACGTGCCAATTCATAGATGCATAATAAACTCACAAGGCACCATGTTGACAGCTTCATTGCTTTTGGTAAGACCCTACAAATACTTTGGACGTATTATAGTAAACATTCCAGTTTTCTTTTTTTCCTTTTTGATCCTCACATTCTTGATATGGGCGGGGAAGGGGTAATGACACAAATTAAGAAAAGGCGTTTCTTCTCTTTTTAAATTAAATGACACTTTAGGGAATAATTCAAAAGAATTATTTATGGGTTATACATAACTTTCATTGAATTCATGGATATTTTTGTTTTCTGTGATTTTTATTGCATTGCAGAAAGTTCTTTTCCTTTTTCAAAAGTGTTAAAATTGTTTATCAAATGCATCTGCTGCCTCATATTCTATATCAACAATAACAGACTTTGTTTATAAACTATTACACATGCACACATTGGAAATTTTGGACATGTTGGAAAGAGTTAACAAGGATATAATCAAAAAGCCAGAAGCTTTTTATCAATAATCTTCATACCCACAATAAAAAAAATGATTATATAAATCCAGAAAAACCATTTGATTGAATCCAATTCATACATGGCTCTCTCTTCCATAGCACTATTTCAAATCCCAGTCTTGATTAGCACAAGTAATATTTTTTAAAAAAAAATTTTGCATAAAACTTCTGGTTCTATGAACTAGTCCCTCTACTTTCTTAGGCTTCCAAGCGTTAGAAATAAAGTTGCAGAAATCTCTTTTTCAAGTAGTATAAACGCCCTTTAAAAAAAAAAAAAAAAAAAAAAAAAGGTCCGTGACTAATACATCCCAGGTCTGTTTAACCTACGCTGATTACACTGATGTCTCTTTTTGCCATCCAGTACAAGGAAAGCTACTTCCACAGCTTTGCAGCTGTCAAGTTTCCTAGGCTCTGCCCTAAGCACCTCGCATCTTGACCTGCCGGACACCCACTAATCTGTGTGGTTCTAGAGCTACTGGAGACAATCCCTGTGGTCCTGCACTCCAGAATTCTCTCCACGTTGTTAATTTATGTACATACAACACCCCTGCAGGCCTTAAAAGGTTGACTTTGGCTGTGAGACAGGAAACATTGCATCCATGTGGAATTGGATGAAAAGGGAACCTTCTAACAAAGTTCTAAACATAAATCAAGAGGGGGAAAAAAAACCAGAATGTTGTAGATTAGGGTCTCGGCTGAATGCATTTTACATGTTATACCAAAACACTCAAGTCTGAGGATGAAATGTTTAGTTATCACTTCACTCAAGTTAAAGAAACTCATGCCCCTTGAGTTTGATGGTTGGATTAAATGCCAGGTACAAGAAAACACAGTTTGCTCATCTACAGTGTAGAGAGGTGTCGCTCTTTTTGGAATTCACTTCTTCTGTGAATAAATAAAATTTCCTTTATACCACAGATGTGTACCAAATCACTTCAAACTTCTCTGTTTCCTCAAAATGATTTTAATGCAACTGGAGTAATGAGACAACACAGGGAAAATTATGTAAAATCTATATTTTCTCATTTAACAAGGACTTCCAAGCTGAATTTTGATGAACACATACATAAATGAACAAACTCAAAATTACATTTGCAAACAAATAAAATAAATAAAAACAAAATATTTTACACACAGAGAGATTACTGGTGTTCGCCTTGTGGATTCTTTAGCTCCTTGTGCTTATGCTGACAGATCACCAGTCTCATGAATAAGGCCAATGCAGTAGATGGTGATGGCTGGAAAAAACTGGCCCAGGAATATACAAATTTTACTTTTTTGCCTCTCCTGTATGAGGAGATAAGAAAATGTTGTTCTCTAAAGTAAGGGTCTCAAGGTGTGGTCCACAGGGCAGCAGCATCAGTATCACCTGTGGACTTGATAGCAATGTATATCCTTATGTCCAACCCTAGACTTACTGAATCAATAAAGACTGAGCTCAGAAGTCTATGTTTTAAAAATCCCTCTTAAAGGTTCTGAGGCATTCTCAAGTTTGAGAGCTATTGGTATAAAAAGTCAACACCTGGAGTTCCACCTTTCACCCCACCTCCATTACAAGTAGAGTTTCTCTGCTTAACCAAAATTCAACCCCATTTGCAGAAAGCTCAAATACAGCTCTTCCAAAAGTTCCATAATATACAGTCCAGGAAAATAGTATGTAGTCTGGCAAATAAATCTCTGAACATAAACTAGATCCTTACTATCTAGCAATCCACATTAAACACTCTAAGAGCATACAAGAATGCAGCAAGAAGTGTTTGTGATCCATCAAAAACCATTGCCATGAATAGTGCTGGGGCTGTGGCTCAGTGGCATACTGCTTGCCCAGCATGTGTGAGGCACTGTGTTTGATTCTCAGCATTACATATAAATACATAAAAGGTCCATCAACAACTAAAAAATAAAATTTAAGAAAAAGAATAGTATAAAAAATAACCATGAATAAAGTTCCACTCCTAAGCAAAAATTTCTTGCATTTTCATAGGATATTATTATGCAAGGAAAGATCTCTCTTTGCTTCAAATAATAGACACAATATTTCTTTCTTTAATTATTTTGTTTTTTTTATTAGCATGTATTGATTACACATAATACCAGGTTCAGTGTGACATTTCCACACATGCATAAACATGCACTAATCCATCCTCCCTTTTATCCACCCTCCTACAACCACATAAACCCTTCTCAATCTCCAGTAATTACTATTCTACTTTCAGGTCAACTTCTTTTGGCTTCCACATATGAGAAAGCATGCAGTATTTGTCTTGCAGTAGCTGGCTTATTTCACTTAGCAAAGTAGCCTCCAGTTTCATCCATTTTGCTGTAAACGACCTAAATTTCCTTCTTCTCTATGGTTGAAAAACACCCTCTGGTGCATACATACCAAACTTTCTTTATCCATTCATTTATTGATGGGCACCTAGGCTGATTCCACATGTCATCTGTTGTAAATAGTTCACAATAAACATGGGTATACAGGTAACTCTTTGGTATGCAGATTTCATTTCCTTTGGATGAATACCCAGATGTGGGATAGATGGATCATATGGTCGACTTACTTTGGGTTTTTTCAGAAGTTTCCATATTGCTCTCCGAAGTGACTGTACTAATTTACATCCTTACTCAAGGTGTATAAGTTCTTTGTTTTCCACATCATCATGAGGTTTTTTATTTTTTTATAATAGACATCCCAACTGAAGTGTGATGATATCTAGTTGTAATATAAGTGACACAGTGTACTTATATTATTTTTAATTATATCATCCTTTTACCATTTCAAAAACATATACTAACCATTTCTCTGTCTTTAGAATTTAGCATATTTTCCAGGCTAAGTAGTGAATAACTATTTTTAATAGATTGATATAATACAGTTTACATAGAAAAGCCACATATGATGTGAAGAAAACAGCACATGCTGCACTGTTAGGAATTCTGGTTGAATTTTGTGTGATGAGTTCACAGTTTTTATCGAGCAAAGTGAAGTACCAGTAATGAAGTCAGAAACAATCATTGTCTTGTATACAATTCAAACTATGTGTATCATATTACTGAATGCTGAGTCAGATCATTCACAGTATCAAAACTGCCTTTAAGTCATCTTGAAGAAGATTTTGCCCAGCCTATTGTGGAGTTTCTTTCCCTGTGGCAAAAGGATGAGTTCTCCCCATGTGGCCATATAGAAAGGAGCCCCTTCTCCTGACTGTCCCAGAAATATGCAGTGAAGTAAATATTCAAAAAATACATTACTTATCAGACAAGAACAGCCAGGAAATTGTTCTTAGTTTTTCTTAGCATTCAAATAAATTTAACTTCCCAAGAAGAAATCAACCAACCCTAAGTTGGAAGGATAGATAGGAAAGCAAGGACTAGGCATTGTGTGCACATGCTTGGGAAACAAAAGATAGGCCAAAACAGAAACATAAAAACAATGTCCCCAGTCACCGTGATGCCTGACCTTGGCATCTGAGTTTACATTTTTGGAGCAGGGCTCATAGCCACAAACAACTTGAAGTAGTGTCACTCTGACCTCCCCATTTGGGGATGCAAATTCTAGTCCAATGTTCTAGGTCAGTATAAGAGAGTTTCAGGAATTATGACCAGGAATTCTGGAAGGCTTTACTGGATCAAGAAAAAAAAAAGAATCAAAATATTTATTAGTTCTCCAAAGAGCTTTCAAAATCAAGCAAAAATGAAAGTAGGCAGTTCTAATGTAGGATTCATCAGCTTCTACAATTTCTTTGCACTTGTCCCTTTGATGAACTACTCATTCTTCCATCACGACCTGGATTTTCTACTTTCAACTACTTTACTTAATCTCTTGGAAAGAGGTTTATCATCTGTAGATATCACCCTCACTAAACCATTTGGCAATAAGTTAAATTATACAGAAAACAATTTGCTCAGATCTTAGCATATAGAAGATGCCCAGTACATTCAGATGAATATTCAGTCATTTCTATGTCTTTCACTTTAAACCACAAAACTTAAATCTAGAATTCCATCAAAAATGGAAAATTTCATAAGCATATTCTAAAATGATTTATCCTCATGCTACACAATTGGAAAAATGAACTATGACTGTGTATTTATATCATATATCTTATTTTCTAACTTAAACTGTAGACTTCTATACAATTGTAAGATAATGTTTATTTTAACATGGTTAAAAACAGTCAGGCACATAAAACAGTTATTCTGACTCAGGTATACCCAGTTATTTTCCTGCCTAATATAAAAAGCTTATTTAATCCACAAAATTTTGCCCTGCACAAATTTATATAAAATGCTTTTAATCATAAAGACAAGTGAGCTTGAGAACCAGAGTTATTAATGTATGAATCACTGAAAAGTTTCTTATTTAAATTTGAGTCTATAAATATTATACGATTTATCAGAAACATTTTCCATTTTTCCTCTAAATTGGTAATCAATATAATTTAAAATGTCTTCCATATTTATAAAATTTCACTTGCTGATGACACAGGCATCTACCCAGCAGAGGTGAGTTGAATTCCTTGGAAGGTAAGGCTGGACCCTCTATCACATTATAAATCCAAATACTAATAACACAAAACACAATGTTCAAAGGGAAACAGAAATTAGTTGAGATAGATATGTACAAGATTTAAAACACAAATTTTACTCAGACTTTGCATAGTGGGGAACATTTTTATAAAGAGAGCATTGCTAATTTTTTCTTTAAAAATTATATGAAATCTCAATAAATTAAGTGATTCAAAGTAGCTTGTGGGAGAAAGAAGATTCATTCTTCTTAGAACCTTAGAGTTAGTATTAATCACATATTCTTCAACTACATATTTTTCTTTTTAAATTTAAAAAAATTACCCCAAAAAATAGAATACACAAAAGTACAGTAACAAAACAATTGAAAATATTAAATAATTATCATAAAATTACATTAGAGAAATTAATTTGTACTTCACACAAAGAAATCAAAGTCATTTTCAAAGTTATCAAAACATACGGCGGCTGTCTAGAGTAGAAAATAAAATCCCTGAAGAGTAATCAAGCCTTAGTTTGTCTAAGTTCAAAACTTTTTCCCAATACTTCTTCCTATAATTCAATTTAAAAATCTATAAATTGAATGATGTGTCCAGTAAAACTTGAATGGGCAGCATTGCTGAATTTGCTCAAACATCCAATAGAAGGGAACAATGATGCAGATTGTTTTTATTTATTAAGTGTCATGTAACTGATTACAGTCTAGTCAAGAATTTGTACCCATCCCTTCTCACCACATAACACATGGAAAGCAGGTGCCTTTCTATTCATTAAAATCACATTGGAAGAATCATTTTTATCTTGTGTTTTTACACATCTAAGAAATAAGAAATAATAGGAGAAAAATATGCCAAAGAGGAGGTCAAATAATAGTGTGCCACAGATTCAAATATTTTGCAACCAGGATGCACTATACAGTACCAAACTTCCAAAGGGATTTATTTTAGTTCATGGCTCTCTCTACGTAAAAGAGAAATTAAGCTCCACACAAAGACCTAATTTTAAAGCCCATTTTTTTGAGTTTCTCAGAACCCAAATAAAACTCTATGTGAAAGACAAAAAGTAATCCTGAGCCCATGGAAATCTTCTTGTATATTTTTCCATAACCTTTTCACCAATTTCATAAGCAAGAGCCACCGTGACAAAAATCTAACCTACAATGAATACATTGCAATAGCACAAGGGTCAAGAGTCTATGTAGTGTGCTTTACTATACATTCTACAAGGTCAATCTGAGCGAGGTTGGCTGTTTCAAAATGGAAAAAAAAAAAAAAAAGAAAGAAAGAGAGAGAGAGAGACAGAGAGAAGAGGAGTAGATTGTGTAATTAACTTTATATTGTTTCTACCAAAATACCTGACAAGAACGATTTAGAGGAAGAAAAAAGTTGATTTGGGGCTCACAGTTTCAGAGGTCTCAATCTGTGGTCAACCAGCTCTATGGCTCTGGGCCTGAGGTAAGCTGGAAGATCATGGCAGCAGGGTGTGGCTGAGAAAAGCTGTTTGGCTCATGGCAGCCAAGAAAGAGAGCCAGGAGAGGAGAGAGTGATTTCAAGGAGCCAGGAACAAAATATAATCCCCAATGGCATGCCCCCAGTAACCTAATTCCTCTAGCCACATCCCACTTGCCTATAGTAATCATCCATAATACATTCAAATCATTAATTCATCAAATGGATCAATCCACTGGTTAGGTTATAGCTCTCATAATCTAATCATTTAAATTCTGAAATTCAATTGCTACATTTTCTTAGGAGTTTCAAGGAGACACCTTATATTCACACCATAACATAGGTTAAGGGAATTATTAACCAGAGAGTATAGGCATCCTCAAAACAGATAACTAGAAACCATCTACTGCTCTTAGCCAATGGAAATAGACTTGGATGTGTTCTCTCAGTCTTGTCTGTAACACTCAGCATGAATTAACTCTGGCATTTTCCGTGGGTTCAACATTTGAGAAAGTCAGAGGGAAAGGAAATGTTAACAAGGATTTAACCACATTCATTAATGACTGAATATTATCAGACTAATACAAAAGCTTTATTAAAATTCTATAATGTAAGTATGGCCATCATATACCTTCCTTTATTTGAGGTAATATATAAATTGGAGTAGTGTGGATAACCACTTTCATGGATATATTTTTACCCATGTTCTCATTAGGTAAAATTCCTCTTGGGAGACCTTTTTGTTTCTCCCTTCCTTTGATCTTGACTACCTTTGCTTCTCTTTTGTCATGAGGCAAGAAAGATTGAAAGATTTTTGAAGGTCTTAGAAGATCAGAGAAAACAATTCTAAATTCTTTTTCTTACTTTAGATTTGGGTTATAGGTAAAAGCTGAGCATTCCTCTTCTGAAACCTTTGGGAGAAGATCTCAGACTTTTTCAGATTTTGGAATATTTTCATATACATAATGAGATATATTGGAGATGAGACACAAATCTAAAAAAGAATTTTATTTATGTTTCATATACACCTTATGCACATGGGCTGAAGGTAATTTTATGCTATATTTCCAGTGTGCCTACATTTTGACTGTGACCCCTCACATGAGATCAAGCATAGAATTTGACACTGGTAACACATGTTGGCCCTCACATAGTTTTGGTTTTGGAACACTTTGAATTTAGGAGTTGTGGATGAGGGGTGCTCAACTAGTATATGATTTATTAGTCAACTTGGATAATGTTCAAATATTGTTTGAAAAAATGTAAAACAAGATCATTGTATTATATTAAGTAAAAATTAAAACTACCTTTGAAAACTATTGTCTCTCACTACTGATGTTTCTAATTTGAACAAAGTACATAAACTTGGTGACATGATTATTATTGTTGTTATTAGTATCTCTAGTAATTAGCACAGAAGGACAAGTCATGTCAGAGTGAATGAATAAGTGAATAAATGAAGAAGTGATGAACATCCTAGAGACACAACTACCAGAACAAATAAAGCATAGAGCCCCTGGCTCCTTCTGGTTCAAAGCAAGTGCCAAACACATGCATCCCACATATGTTTCTCTCTATACCCTTCCCACTCCCATCCTCTCCTTAATGACTTGCTTTTCCTGAGGGAACAGTTTTAGATAAATACCAGGTGAAATGTGGTGCCTAAATAAAGTTCTGGAAGTGATTTTTGAGGTGCTACAAGCTCCCACACATTGAGGGACCTCCCACAAGCCCTTTTCTTGAGCAGATTCCAAATAACCAGGATTAGAAAAGTCTACTTCCTGAAATGCCATCTAGTCACCCATCTTAATCTAGTGTTAGTTTAAGGAGTTAGCCAAAGGATCTTTTTTCTCTTCTTTTCTTTTAAGAAGAAGAAGAAAGAGGTGAATTGGAAGCAGAGCATCCCTTCTGACCCCAATGGAGAAATTACAGGGTACTGAAGGTGCCATACTTTCCTGGCAGGAACACAGCACAATCGCAAACATTCACACCATGTTGAGAGTGCCTGAAGTCAAATAAAATTTAAAAGACCAATAAAAATGATGGAAGAAAAAGACAAATCAGTGAGTAACTATACAAAAGATACTAGGCTTGTACCAATATACTGAAATCCATCAACTTCAGAAAATAAAATTTAGCCTTCAAAGTTTTTTTCTTTTTATAATTGCATTTTCATTTGACATTCATCTGTTCAAACACTCCATTTCCTAAGAAATGAACATGGTTGCATAAACATGGTTGTCTGACACATAAAATTCTGATCCACTTTCTCAGAAACTTCTCATATTTATCCAAGATGTGAAGTTTACTATTTGGCAAAAGTAGATACAGAAATGTTAGTAGTACCACCTTTAATTTGGAAACTAACTCCACAAAGGAGCAGCTTTCTTATACTTAGTTAAGGTGACTGTATTGTATAACAGAGTATCTGGCATTATTTGGCCAATGGGCTAACTCCTCATGTTGATTGTCTAATTTGGGGAGAAGTTTTCTCTCTCCTTCTACTTTAATAGGTAAGGAAAACAGTTAGGAGGACAGAGAAATATCTAAGAAATTAAAACAATAATAATAAGGTATAAAATGGGCAGAGGTCCTGATCCCCCATATTGAACATCCCAATTTTAAAGAGTTCTCCATTTTATGAGTCATGGAAGGAGAGAAGGAACCACTTCAGTCCATAAAAGCCAAAGATACCAAATACTCTCTTCCTCTCACAGGTCGCATTCCCCCACCAAATCTGGCCTGGAACAGCCACTTAAATATTGCTGCCTGGAATTTGAATTATGAGTGAGTTATGCTATATCAAGTAGGGTTAACCCAAAAGGAGACCTTGAGACAAGAACTCAAGGATTCACACTTATTAAAGAAATGTAAGAAAACCAACAGGAGAGAGATCACATGAAACAAGAGAAGGAGAGAGAGTCAATAATGGGTCTGTCATCTAGCTCCTTACTACAATGAAGAGCTAATTTCCACTGGAAAAATTGTATAACACAAAAATATCAAGTTAATTCCACGTAAGAAGAAAGGAAGCTTGTATTTATTTATTTATACACCTTCTCCCATCAGTTACTGGTTGAGGACCGAGAGACATTATTTTTATGGTTTGGATATGAGGTGTCTACTGCCAAAAACTCACATTAATGTAATTGTGTTCAGAGCTGAAATGATCAGATTATGAGAGCTATAATCTGATTAGTGGGTTATTCTTTTGATGGATTAATAATTTGGATGGATTGACTTGGTGGTAAATTATAGTTAGATTGGGTGTAACTGAAGGAAGCTGGGGGTATACCTTTGGGGTTTATATTTTGTCCCTAGGCACTTCCTTGCTCTCTTTGCTTCCTGGCTACCATAAATGAAGCAACTGTCCTCAGCTGCACCCTTCCACCATGATGTTCTGCATCATCTAAGGCCCAGAGCAATAAAATTGGCTAACGTGGACAGAACCTCTACAACTGTTTGCCCAAAATAAACTTTTCCTTCTCTAATTCATTGTAGTCATGTGTTTTGATCACAGTGATAAAAACCTAACATAATACAATTATATTTACACATTCAGTTTTCTGCATGCAAATTAGGCAGACTTTGGGGATTCAGAGAAAGCTTTCAGGCAAATAGAGGCAGATACTGGTAGCTGGAAGTCAGCCTGAGCAAATCCAGGCAGTAAACCTGGAGGTACATGGCCAGACAACAAAGATACAGAGGCAGTTTTTAAAATGCCTCACCTTGGTGATCATTCATGACAATGGCATTATTAAATGTCCAAGGATAGTAGAGGAAAACAACAGCAAAGAAAACTGTAACTTTTTAAATATTTTATTTCTACAACTATAATATCAACTTTGGTATCTGCTGCCTTATCTCCCCATTTCCCAAGCCTGATTTCCCTACCCTCTCCTTGATTCTGTAAGTTATCCAGTATCTTTCAAATAAATTCATTTTCTATTTAACCAGTGCTATTTTCTCCAACTTGCAACAGAGATCCCAAATGCCTTATATAATGTTTCTCAAAGTGTGATAAAGATTGGATGATGAATGCCACCTATAGCAAATCCTTAACTAAAACAAAGTAATATCTCTAAGGTTTCAGAGCAAAGTGACATATTCAGAATTTAATTGTTTCAGCAAGGAGAAATAATTTGGAAAACATCTTCTTACTAACCTTTGGACCCTAATGAGTATAAATACCTTATTATGAGGCACTAAGTGATCAAGGGATTAAAGTTGCCAAGAATAAATTAGATATTCTCTATACAGTATAGACCAAACACCTACAGCAAAAGTAAAATATATATTAGTGACTCCTTTTCTCACCTAATTATCCAGAGGTATATGAAGGCATTTAAAAGTAATTTACAACCGTGAAGTTTAAAATACAGGTGTAGCTATATATTAGAAGATTCTTTCTGTCTTGTTTCTTGACCATCACCTGAAGTATAGTCCTCAGCTTCATGGCCAAAGTAGGCTCAGTTCCATGTCCACATGCCAGCAAGTGCAAAGTGTCAAAGAGAAAGAGTCAAGCATGCACACACACACACACACACAAAAAAAATCTACTTTTAAGAAAGTTAAATAAAATACTTCTTCTACTCATATTCCATAAGCAAGCACTTAGACACATGGCCATATTAGCTACAAGAAATCAGAAAAATATATATGGTCGCTGAGGCAATCATATGCCCAGATAAATGTCTTTGACATAGAAATGGAGGAGAATAGATATTTTGGAAGAAACTAGCATTTTTCCACACACACCATGTTTTTTGAACATCCTAGCCATAAAACAGGCATATTCAGCAACATTCCATCATCAAATATAGGTAGGTTTTAGGGGCAGATCATTTGTGTTTCCCATGTGCCCACTCCTGAAACACTCCCACCCATTATTCAACTCACTCTAAAGCCTTGTGAGGTAATCCCTATGATCATTTGAGTGAGATGGCCACTCAAGCCTAACTTCACTATATCTGTGATAGTAGCAAAAAGTGCAATGCTGTGGAGATACAATGCCACTGAAAATTGGCTTCAAAGAAGGCAGAACTTAAAGTGGCACAATTTAAAGAACAGGTCTACATTTGATTTATGGTTGGCAGCTAAGGTTTAATTGAATATCCAAGAATATAAAAGGAACAATAGTTTGGAGATATAATATATAGGTGGAGTTCTTGGAATAAGTACAAAAATGTTTGTTCCATGTAAATATCCACTAAAACACCCTTGAAGAACAAGTTCTTTTTTTTCTTTTCTTTTTTTTAAAGAGAGAGTGAGAGAGGGAGAGGGAGAGGGAGAGAGAGAGAGAGAGAATTTTAGTATTTATTTTTTAGTTCTCGGCGGACACAACATCTTTGTTGGTATGTGGTGCTGAGGATCGAACCGGGGCCGCATGCATGCCAGGCGAGCGCGCTACAATTGAGCCACATCCCCAGCCCAAGAGCAAGTTCTGAAGTGTGTGGACAAGAAGATCAGTTTGTTGATTTCAGTTTGCCTCCATCCCAAGATTGCTTACTTTCCACTCCATAGGCTAATGAAAATGGGAGGGCAAGGGTAGAAACTATAAATGAACTCAATCAGGATTTTCTTCATAGACATTCTTGTTATTGTTAGCTACCCTATTTTCTAATTGAAGTGACCAACTCTGTGCCCCATCACAGTGAGTGAAAGCTAAAGTACTCACTGATAAATGAGTGGACCCTTTCCTTCATGGAAAGGTCAATATTTTTACCTCACTACAATACACATTTACATTAGATTCAGCTTTCACACAACTCTCCATAGTTACGTCAGCCCCAGCATCTATAGCCTAACCACATACCTCTTACGCTATCATGGTATTCCTACAACGTTGTTTCTAACCAAATAACTTTATATAGAGTGAAGGGCAAGGGCTACTGTCTATGAACTTTACTACCATTTTTTTAGTTAGCACCATCATATCAAAATACTTCCCTTAATGGTGGAACAGCCTATTAGAGGGAGATTTACTTAAAGTTCATCTAAGAAATAGGCTAGAATATGGCCCAATAGGATTATATATATGTATAAATTATGCTTTAAATGACACATTTGAAATATTTTGTCTTTTACCATATTTAAGACTCTAGAGTAAAAATAATTTACTATTAAAAGAATGACTTCTATAAAGGGCAGTTTAAAAGTTCCATTGAATTAGAATCTGAGAGTATTGTCTCACTATTACTAGCTTTCATAACACTTATAAAGTTTGAATTAGAGTATGGGTTGTAAAGACAGTTCCTGATTCTCAAGGGGAAAGTCATACAACTGTATATCCTTTTCTAATGGGTACCACCTTTGCTAGGGCTACACTAGACTGCTTAAAATTACTGATAATGTTTGTTTACTTTTATGCCTCCGGGATTTTGTAATTGCTGACTTTTCTGACTCAAGAAATCTCCATCATTTTTACCTTTCAAAGCCTGGCTTAAAAATGCCCATCTGTGGGGACCCTCTTATTGCAAGACCTACCAAAAAGTTCTCTCAAGTTCTGATACAAGACCATTAGGTTAAACCCTCTAATCACACCCAAAGAAGCCATAGGAAAGCTGTGTTACATACCTAGTTGTAATCAAGCTCAACACCACACAACACCACAAGCTGATATCCCAGGGTACCTTCTCAATAAAAGACTGATTACTAAAAAGGCTCTCACATAAAAACAGAAGAGATGTACATCCAAACAGATGTGCAAATCTCAACACAGAAACACAAAAGTATGAGAAACAAGGCAACCTCCCCATGTTTATAACTATCTACTAACCAATTCCAAAGTAGATGAAATGGTGGACAAATAATTTGAAAGAATAATATTTTAAAAGCCCAATGACCTTCTTAAATAAATAAATAAATAAAGATCTGCCCACACCAACATGTGCGGGACCCAGGCTCACAGTAGGCCAGGGTCAATCCAGCCACCGGCAGACACACCCCCAGGAGTTCAGTCTCCCGCACAGGACCCCCTCTTCAGACCAGCAGACCACCATGGGAGCCCAGATCCAGCCCAGATCCGCCCACACTGAAATACTTGGGACCCAGGCCCAGGGTAAGTCCAAGTTCACCACCCCCCACCTTCCATGATGAGCAAAAGAATTTATAACTAGAAAGCCTGCACTACAGAACATCTCCAGCAAAATATTCCATGAAGAGGAAATGAAAAATAATGATAAAAATCAGCAGAGAGAGGGATTACACTAAAGGAAAAAATAATCAGATGAGAAACCAAGTCACGTTAAGTACCAAAAACAAACAAAAATCGCTAGGAATACAAATCATGTCTCAATAATAACCGTAAATGTTAATGGCCTAAACTCTCTGATCAAAAGACTAGCAGATTGGAAAGAAGAAGAGGAGGAAGAGGAGGAGGAGGAGGAGGAGGAGGAGGAAGAGGAGGAGGAGGAAGAAGAGGAGGAGGAGGAGGAAGAGGAGGAGGAGGAGGAGGAGGGAAAGGAGAAGGAGAAGGAGAAGAAGGAGAAGGAGAGGAAGAAGAAGACGATGATGACCCAACAATATGATGCCCTCAACAGACTCATCTCTTAGAAAAAGACATCCACAGACTAAAGGTGAAAAGTTGGGGAAAATACCACTCACATGGACTGCAGAAGCAAGCAGGGATTTCCTTCCTCATATCAAATAAAGTAGACTTTAAGCTGAAGTCAAAAGAGATAAAGAAGGATACTAAATATTACTCAAGGAAACCATACACCAACAAGACATAACAATTAAAAATATATGTGCCCCAAACAATGGAGCATTCATCAAACCAACTCTTCTCAAGTTCAAGAGTCAAATAGACCACAACACAATAATTTGGGGTGACTTTAACACACCCCTCTCACCACTGGATAGATCTTCCAAGCAAAAGCTGAATAAAGAAACTATAGAACTCAATAATACAATCAATAACTTAGACTTACCTGGCATATGTACAATATTTCATCCTTCAACGAGAAAATACACTTTCTTCTCAGCAGCACATGGATCCTTCTTTAAAATAGACCATATATTATGCCATAAAGCAACTCTTAGCAATTATAAAAAAGTAGAGATACTACCCTTCATTCTTTCAGATCATAATAGAATGAAATTAGAAATTAATGATAAAATAAGAAATAACAGCTACTCAAACACCTAGAGACTAAATAATGTGCTACTGAATGAACAATGGGTTGAAGAAGACATCAAGGAGGAGATTAAAAAAAAGTTTAGAGGTGAATGAGAACACAGATACAACATATCAAAATCTCTGGGACACTATGAAGGCAGTTCAAAGAGCAAAGTTCATTGCACGGAGTTCATTCCTTAAAAGAAGAAAAAGTCAACAAATAAATGATTTAACATTACATCTCAAACCCTAGAAAAAGAAGAACAAATCTACACCAAAAGCAGTAGAATACAGGAAATAATTAAAATAATATCTGAAATCAATAAAATTGGGGAAAAAAAGGAACAACTGAAAAACAAATCAACAAAACACAAGGATGGTTCTTTGAAAAATTAAATAAATAAATAAAATTGAGACCCTTAGCCATGCTAATGAAGAGCAGGAGAGAGAAAACTCAAATTACTAACATATGAGATGAAAAAAGAAAATATCACAACAGACACTACAGAAATTCAGAAGATAATTAGAAATTATTTTGAAAACTTGTACTCCAATAAAATAGTTCTCTAAGAAATTATCGATGGCACTGACAAATTTCTAGAATCATGATTTGCCCAAATTGAATCAGGATGACATAAGCAATTTAAACAGATGAATATCAAGCGATGAAATAGCAGGTGCCATTAAAAGCCTACCAACCAAGAAAAGCCCAGGTCTGGATGGATACACAACTGAGTTCTACAAGACCTCTAAAGAAAAACTAATACCAATACTCTTCAATTTATTTCAGGAAATACAAAAAGAGGGAGCACTTCCAAGCTCATTCTATGAGGTCAATATCATCCTAATTTCAAAACCAGGCAAAGACGCATCAAAAAAGAAAGCTTCAGACCAATATCTCTAAGGAACATCGATGCAAAAATTCTCAATAAAATTCTGGCAAATCAAATACAAAAACATATCAAAAGAATAGTGCACCACAATCAAGTGGGGCTCATTCCAGGATGCAAGGTTAGTTCAACATATGGAAATCAATAAATGTAATTCATCACATCAATAGACTTAAAGATAAGAACCATATGATCATTTGAATAGATGCAGAAAAAGCATTCAACAAAATACAGCACCCCTTCATGTTCAAAAGTCTAGAAAAACTAGGGATAACAGGAACATATCTCAACATTGTAAAATCTATCTATGCTAACCCCCAAGCCAACATCATTCTAAATGGAGAAAAACTGACAGCATTCCCATGAAAAACCAGAACATGACAGGGATGCCCTCTTTTACCACTTCTATTTAACATAGTTCTTGAAACTCTGGCAAGAGCAATTAGTAGATGAAAGAAATTAAAGAGATAGGGATAGGTAAAGAAGAACTCAAATTAGCACTATTTGCCAATGATATGATTCTATACCTAGAAGACCCTGAAAGTTCCACCAGAAAATTTCTATAACTAGTAAATGAATTCAGCAAAGAAGCAGGATACAAAATCAATACCCATAAATCAAAGGCATTTCTGTATATCAGTGACAAATCCTCTGAGAAGGAAATGAGGAAAACTACTCCACTTACAATAGCATCAAAAAAATAAAATAAAATATTTGAGAATCAACAAAAGAGGTGAAAGACGTCTATAATGAAACCTACAGGGACACTAAAGAAAGAAGTTAAAGAAGACCTTAGAAGATGGAAAGATCTACCTCACTCTTGAATAGGCAGAATTAATATTGTCAAAATGACCATACTACAAAAAGTATTATACAGATTTAATGCAATTCTAATCAAAATCCCAATTACATTCCTCATAGAATAGAAAAAGCAATCATGAAATTCATCTGGAAAAATAAGAGATCTATAATAGCTAAAGCAATCCTTAGCAGGAAGAGTGAAGCAAGTGGCATCACTATACCAGACCTTAAACTATACTACAGAGCAACAGTAACAAAAACAGCATGGTAAAGGCACCAATATAGACTGGTAGACCAATGGTACAGAATAGAGGACACAGAGACTAACCCACAAAACTACAGTTATAATTATATTTGACAAAGGCATGAAAATGTAAAATGGAGAAAAGATAGTCTCTTCAACAAATGATGCTGGGAAAATTGGAAATCCATATGCAACAAAATAAAATTCAACCCCTATCTCTCACCATGCACAAAACTCAACTCAAAGTGGATCAAGGAATTAAATCAGAAACATTGTGTCTATTAGAAGAAAAAGTAGGCCCTAATCTCCATGATGTGGGATTAGGCTCCAACTTCTTCAATAAGACTCCTATAGCTCAAGAATTAATATCAAGAATCAATAAATGGGACAGATTCAAACAGAAAAGTTTCTTCTCAGTACAAGAAACAATCAATGTGGTGAATAGAGAGCCTACTAAATGGGAACAAATTTTTACTACATGCACGTCAGATAAAACACTAATTTCTAGAATATATAAAAAAATCAAAAATCTTAACATCAAAAAAACAAATAACCCAATCAATAAATGGGCCAAATAACTGAACAGACATTTCTCAAAAGAGGATACATAATCAATAAACAAATACATAAAAAAAATGTTCAACATCTCTAGCAATTAGAGAAATGTAAATCAAAACTAAGAAGATTTCATCACACTCCAGTCAGAATGGCAGCTAATAAGAATAGAAATAACAATAAGTGTTGATGAGGATGTGGGGGGAAAAGCACACTCATACATTGCTGGTGGTACTGCAAATTGGTGCAGCCAATATGGAAAGCAGGATAGAGAATCCTTGGAAAACTGGAAATGGAACCACCATTTGACACAACTTCTCCTTGTTCTATACTCAAACACTTAAAAACAGCATACTACAGGGATACAGCCACATCAATGTTTATAGCAGCACAATTCACAATAGCTAAACTATGGAACCAATCTAGATGCCCTTCAGTACATGAAAGGATAAAAAAAATGTGATATATATATATATATACACACACACACACACACAATGAATATTATTCAGCATTAAAAGAGAGTAAAATCATGGCATTTGCAGGTAAATGGATGAAGCTGGATAATATAATGCTAAATTAAATTTTTGCCAATCCCAAAAAACCTAATGTCAAATAATTTCTCTGATTTAAGGATAGTGATCCATAATATGCTCTGGTGGGGAGGGAGGATTAAATGAACTCTAGATAGGGGATCAAGGAAAAGGGAAAGGAGGGGGTATAGGGGTAAGTAAGATGGTGGAATATAATGGTCTTCATTACCTTAAGTACATGAAAGAAGACACGAAAGATATGACTCTACTTTGTGTACAACCAGAGATATGTGTGCTCTATATGTGTAATATGAATTGTAATATATTCTGTTGTCATATAAACAAATAAAATTTTTAAAAGATAAACAGATTTATAAATAAATAAATTTAAATATAAAAAAATAAAATAATAAATAAATAAATAATAGCTGAATGAATTAAGGAAGACAATGTAGAATATGAATAAGCAGTTTTTTAAAGAGATAGAAATGTTTTTTAAAAGCCAAACAAATTTTAGAAATGAAACGCTCACCAAGTCACATTAAAAACTCAGTAAAATACTTAGAAATTAAATTCAGCATCATATTAAAAAGGTAATATACTATGATCAAGTTAGTTTTCATCCAGGGATTCAAAGGTGGTTCAACACATACAAATCAATATTTGTAATATGGCATATAAATGGGTTCAAGGATAAAAATCACATAATCATCTAGTAGATGCCAAAAAGTCTTTGATAAAATTCAACATTCCTTCATGCTAAAAGCTCTGAATAGATTAGATATTGTAGGATCATACCACAACATAATAAAGGCTACATAGACAAACCCAAAGCCATCATCATACTGAATGGGAAAAACTGAAAGCATTTCCTCTAAAATCAGTAATAAGAAAAGGGTGTGTATTCTCACCTCTTCTTTAATATAATACTTGAAATTTTAGCCAAAGCAATCTGGCAAGAGAAAGGAATCAAGGAATTCAATTAGAAAAGGACAAAGTCAAATTTTCCCTGTTTACTGATGACATGATTCTATAATTAGAAAACCTAAAGATACACCCAAAGACTTAGGACTGATAAACAATTTAGCAAAATAGCAGGATACAAAATTAACATACAAAAATCAGTAGCTCTTCTATACGATAATAATGAACTCACTGAAAAGGAAATCAAGAAAACCATTACATTCTCAATAGCTCAAAAAATAAATAAAATACTTAGGAACAAACCTAACTAAAGGAGATAAGTGATCTCGACAATAAAAAATTACTAAACACTAAAAAAATTTAAAGAAAATACTAGAAGATGGAAAGACCTCCCACATTCAAGATTTGAAAGAAATTATTATATTAAAAAATCTCTACTACTAAAGCAGTCTACAGATTCAATGCAATCTCAGTACCAAAGATATTTTTCTGCAGAACTAGAATAAACAAACATAAAAATCATATAGAAGCACCAAAGATGTGGAATAGCCAAAGCAATCCTGAACAAAATAAATAAATAAATAAATAAATAAACAATCCCAAAAGCATCACAATACCTGATTTCAAAATATACTATAGAGTCACTGTAACAAAACCAGCATGGTATTAGAATTTAAAAAAATAGACATGTAGACCAATAGAATAGAAGAGTCAGAAATAAACCAACACCTCTATATTAACTGATTCTCAACAAAGATGCTAAAAACACACATCAAAGAAAAGATAATCTCTTCAACAAATGGTGCCAGGAAAACTTAATATTTACATAGATGTTTTAAGTTAAATCATTATCTTCCACCCTATACAAAAATAAACTCACAATGGATCAAATTCATCAAGGTAGGACATGAAATTTTGAAATTACTAGATGAAAATGTAGGAAAACACATTAAAACAGTGGCACCAACAACAATTTTCTGATTATAACACCAACTCAGTGAACAACAAGAATTGATAAATGAGATTACATAAATTAAAAAGAAAAGAAACAATCAACAGAATGAAGAAGCAATGTACAGAATCAGAGAAAGTCTTTGCCAGTTGTCCACCTGATAGGGTGCTATCATAGAGAATATATAAAAACCAACAAAGAACAAGTAATCCAGTAGAATAATGGGCAAATTATTTGAATGGTCAAATAATCAATTAAAGTATGAAAAAATTCTTAATATATTTAGCCATTAGGAAAATGCAAATCAAAACTACATTAAGATTTCATCTCACTCAAGGCAGAATGCTTATTCTCTAAATAAATAAACATAACAAATGCTAGCAAGAATGTGGAAAAAAAGTAACACTTAGATTCTGTTTGGGGGAGTGTAAATTAGTATAGAAATAGAAAAATAGTATGGAGTTTTTCTTAAAAACTACAAGTAGGGACTGAGGGTGTGGCTCAGTGGTAGCAGGCTTGCCTAGCATGCGTGAGGCACTGGGTTTGATTCTCAGTACCACATACAAATAAATAAAATAAAGGTCCATCAGCAATTTTAAAAAAACTACAAGTAGAATTATCATATTATCTAGTGATACTACTTCTATGTATTTATCTGAAAGAAATTAAGTTCATATACAAAAGAGATACCTACATACCCATATTTTTTGCAGCACTATTAATAACTAAAATATGCAATCAGCCTCAGTGCTTATCAACAGACAGTTGGGCAAAATATGATATGCATATATATGCAACGGACTATTATTATTCAGCTATAAAGAAGAAGAAAATCATGTCATCTGAAGGAAAATGGATGTAACTGGAGGGCATCATGTTAAATGAAATAGGCTAGACAAAGAAAAACAAAAAATGAGTATCACATGTTTTCTCTTATAATAGAAACTTTAAAAAAAAACTAGTTATAGGAAAGATGAACTGAGAGGGAGGAGAAGAAGGCAGGATGGTCATGAAACCCATCAATGGGTATAATTAATATGCCCTAATAATTATAATTTTTAAAATCTGTAATTTATTCCTTGATACCCTCTGTGTTAGTTTTCTATTACTGTGACAAAATACCTGAGATAATCAATTTAAGAAGAGTAAAGATATATTCTGGTTCACAGTTTCCATAGTCCCTGGTCATTTGGTCCTATTGCTTTGGCCCTGATGAAGCATAGGACATCGTGATAGAAATGCATGAGAGAGGAGACCTGTTCAACCCCTGCTACAGGAAAGAAAAAAAAAAAAGAGAGGAAAGAGCTCATGTTCCAATGTTCTCTTCAAGGGCATGCCCCCAATGACCTAACTTCCTTCCACTTGGCCCCCCTCTCCTAAAGGCTCTACCACCTTTCAGTAGCATCACAGGCTAGCTGGTGAATCAGGCTTTTACCACATCAGCCTTGGTGTGAGAAATATTTCAGATTCAAACTGTAGCACCCTCTGGTAGCAATAGCCAGCATATCCTTTAAGGACTTTTTAACATCACATCATGGTTATTTGTTTACATGTTTATTGCACTTGTTAACACTGCAAACCTCCAACCAAAGATACTATTTATTACAAGAACTGAAAACCTCTGCAAGCAAATTTAATCTGCACATTTTTAATGAAGAAAATTGATTAAAAGTGTGAGGAACTTTAAGGTCAGGAGTGATTTCAGAGCTAGAATATGTATTAGGAATCACAAAGGGGTGGTTAACATTTTGATCAGTATTTTAGCCTATATAGTTTTAGAAAGGTGCTGTTGTGAACTGGACCTACTCTCTCATTAGGATTAAATCAGTATCTCCAGAACCAGCCTTTCATGGGAAACAAAGTACATATTCAATAATTGTTTAATAAATTGCATAATAGTTTATATTAATTGTTTATATAATTGTATAATAATTTGTTAATTCATAAATTAATGGAAAAATGTATAAAACCAAGGATCTTACCATAGTATAGTTTCTACATATTTGCATATAATTTGATAGTATATATACAAATGTACTCTTTATAAATGCTTGGATAATAAAATTCTGCTTAAAGACATTCTTAAAATCTTAAACCACTAAAGTGCTTCAGCAGAGCACAATCAGTATTCACTCCAAAAATAATAATGATCACCAAAAGTGATTATGTCTACAATAGAATCCATAAGCATCATTAAGAGACTAAAACAACCAGTAACTGCATTTTATTAACATTTTATAACAGACTACACAAAATATAGTCATATTTCAACCTAATTATATACATTTGGTTCACACACATAGAGTAGAAATGTGAATGACTTTATTTCCCTAGGTGAGGTTTTTCAAGGTATGAGTCTTTTATGTGTTTTCATTTTTATTATTTTCTATTCTTTTATAATAGGGAAAGCTATTTTCCTCCCTCCACGAAATTATTTCCAATATGAAAGTCTTTGGTGAACTTGAATATGGAATCAGAAATCAGAAAAATAAGATTAATAAACTGAAGCTCAGAAACAAACTTGATTTTGTTACTCATAAAATGAACATATACTAATGTGTGTATGTATTAATTCTCACTGTCATGTAATATTTGGAATTCATATGGCCATGCACTGTCTAGTTTTTTAGCATAGAAATTTTTAAAGTTCTAGAAATAAAGGAGTTAATGAAGTGAAATTGTTATTAAAAGATTTATGCTAACCAGGTGTTTAAGTTGCTCAAAAAGTCAACCATTTAACACAACCTTTCTGTTGTAAATATTGTACCACCAGAAGACAAATTAAATAGTTTTGTATAAAACTATGGTTTTGAAAAAAAATGGGGATAATGAAAAAAATATTGAGTCTAACTTTTCTTGAGTAAATTGCCAAACATGTGACCCTCAGAATGCCACATTGTCCTCATATCAACAATTCATATAAGCTGTCTGGTACTTAGACAAAAGTAGTATTTGGGCTTTCAAATATCCATATAGAACACCATTCCAGAAATTGATTTATGACTACTCTAGCCATATATTTGATTATATATGTCACATGCAAAATCTCATTCAAGGGACTCTGGGTTATCATGGCTTATAGCATCATATTTAGAGGAGACTTTCAGTTTCTCTGAGTTATGAAGTTAACCTGTTAACCCTGTTGCCTTCACACTATATCACTGGCAATCCTGCCTGTTTGGGAAAATTGTGGTTTTCAGGCTTACAGTTGTGAGCTTGTCTTATACACACTAACCACTAAATATGGGGGTGGAGGGAGCTTTTCACAAAATGAGCATTATAGAAAATAACCTCGGGGTTAAATACTAGAATCACTCACAGGTGGGATTTCCTGGAGTTTTGTAACTTTCCATGAAGGAATTACATAGGCCCAAATGAAACCCCTGCTGAAACAGGTTTATTCATTTATTTTTTTTCTTTGTGCTGGGGGTGGAGGGCACAGTTTTACCCAAGCGATGAAGTAACAGTATCTGCTCATAGTTACAGAGCTGTTGTGCTTTTTGTTTAGTGGGTCAACACACTGCCGTCGTCTTAATTTGCGTCTGGGCCTATCACGCAAGGGCCGCTGCCTCACAGAAGGTTTTAATCAAAGCAGCCAAACCAACAGAATAGGACGTCCTGCTCAGAATTACTCTCTCAACCTCGTTTTGAACTGTCGCTTTTTTGAGAGGTTTGGCAAATTTCAAGATAAGCTCCTAACCAACATGTTCACATTTAATGAGAGGGGGTTTTACATAAGACAAAATAATCTCCTGTTACCCAGTCCCCTAAAATGTCAGATATCTATAATTAAATGGATAGTGAGGCTATAAATTTCAACTACTCTTCTCTGAAAACTGCACGGTCTAAAACTGCACAGCTCTCTAAAGAACAAAAACAAAAAACAAAAAAATCTCTACTCATGAACTTATAGACATCAGTCTTTAAAAAAAAAAAAGTCTTTTTGAACTTACCATGCACATAATGCATTGTTTAATATTAAACTTTATGCACTGTTTAAACTTTTAAATATCTGTAAGCATCTTTCTGCTTTTTCTATGTTACTTGGGTGTTGCAGACAAAACAACTTGTAGGTTACTACTAGAGCCGAGCTACTGTAAAAGGAAACAGAAAAATAACTCATTGTCATCACGAATTACTAGATTACCATCTGGCTTTCCCATGAATCACAGAGTTAAAGGTACAGCCACAGCCCAGACATGGTGAGCATGTTCTGTACAGCCAGTGCATATCTAACAGCACTTGGGTTGGAGAACATCCTCTCTTCATGTTTATAGCATCATCTTATTTGCCAATAGTTTGTTAATGTCAGGGTTATTTTTTTTTCAAAACCAAACATAAAATCTCATTTCTCTCAAAGATACATATGAAGTTGATGTTAATTTTAAAAGCCCGATATGCAGACACATTCTAAGCCTTACACACAGAGATCATGTGTGTGCACGTGTGCAGCAACTAACATGTATGGCAATTAAGGATCAGGCCTCCTCACACTGCCTCATGGCACACACATTTTCCTATCAGGCAGCCACTGTGGTGGTCAAATTCCTAAGGCAGACACAGGCCTCTCAGGCCACTGCTACTACTAAGTGGCTACACTGACAGGAAGCCTGATAGCCAGCTCCCTCAAAAGTCACTCCTCTTCCTCAATCTGAAGGCATGGTCAAAAAAATCAAAGCACAGATAGGTAACAGATTAACACATTTTTGAGTGGCCTTCTTAAAAGAATGTTCCAATTTAAAAAAGCACAAAGGATTGGGATTGCCACACATGCCCAAGTAGATCCAGTGAAACTTGCAAGTATGTGTGTGTGTGTGTGTGTGTGTATGTGTGTGTTTCTCTGTATACGTGCAAGTGTGTGTATGCGCTCTTGGAACCACTTCCTCCCTCTCTCTCCCTCTCCCCCCTCCTACCCTCCTCTGTCTTTCTCTGTCTCTCTCTCCCTTCACAATGAAATCTGTAAACAGTTTCCATGATGAATATTGGGCTTCACTAAATTTTAGATAGTTTATTTCTTTCTTTGAAAAATTAAAATTAGTCATAGATATTTTGGAGTCAGATAAGTTTAACCATGTCATAGAAATTCCATTATTGAAATAATTCCATAGTAGTTCACATTTTATAACCATCTCCATATTTAAACTTCAAATCACTCTTGAATTAGAAAAATTAATTCACTTAGTTCCTGAACAATTTTTTTTTTCATTATGCACTAAGGACTTTGTTGGGCAGAGAAGAAAGCAGGTGTCATTTCTACCCTGGGTATACTTAGCTTTTAGAAGAAGCAATAGCTCTTTCAAAAACAAAAATATTTACAAGTTCCCTCTACTTACTAAATGGTATCCTGGTATCTAAAAGAAATTATGAAAGCTACTCAGCAAAAGATCTAGATTGGTTTTCTTGTTTGTTTGTTTTTAATATTTATTTTTTAGTTTTCGGCAGACACAACATCTTTGTTGGTATGTGGTGCTGAGGATCGAACCCGGGCCGCACGCATGCCAGGCGAGCGCGCTACCACTTGAGCCACATCCCCAGCCCAAAAAATCTAGATTGTTATTCACAATGTACCAGCATTCTTTCTGTTATAGGTTGAATTATTTTCCCCAAAAATTCATATCTCTGCACATAGGCTAGTGAGGGACAGTGAAGCCCAGAAGCGGGGTCACCCCTGCATGCTAATTTGATCACTGAGAATCATCAAGCTCTTCCCTTCACCATTAATGAGGTTAAGTGACAAAACTAGCACCCTAGCTGGTAGAAGTGTTAAGTGGGTAGTGCATATGTTTTGCAAAGACACACATGTTGTTATCAATGGGAGGTTGCCCTAGGGGAATTGTGACAAATCATAGCAGCTTCTCAGTTTATGATGGAGAGTAATGTTTAACTTGTAATCCTTATGCCTCAGAATATAAGCTTATTTGGAGATAGGGTCTTTAGAGAGATAATCAAGTTAAAAATGAGGTCATTAAAATGAATCCTTGTCTGACGTGACTGCTGTCATATTGGATGATGTTTCTAAAAGTCAAGGAATGGCAACAATTACCAATAAACCACCAGAAACTCACATGGAGATGTGAAATAAGTCGTCTTTGACTGCCACCAGAAGGAATCAACATGGCCAATTTGATCTTAGGCTCATAGCTTCCAGAACTAATGAGTTTCTGTTTTTAGGCAACACAGTTTGTGGTACTTTGTTATGACAGCCCTAGAAAATTAATACTTTTAAAACCAAATATTTATATTCATTATTTAAAAAGTAATAAATTGGGCAAAGATGAAAGAGATATGATGATGACAGAATACTAAATGATGGGAAATTTTGATTAACAAATTAAAAAAAATATTTAACTCCATAAATAAAGACACCTGTCCAGTTTAGCCTCAATCCAAATATGCTAAAATAAATATATAAAATACTCATACCCTCGAATTAAAGAGCTTTATTTTTATTTCCAATATAAAATAAACTCATAAGAACATACTGGTGGGACATTTGGAACTCTAGTTCACCTACACTATTGTAAGACACAAGAAAATAAATACAGTAGAAAAAATTTTATCTTGATCCTAGTAAGGACATGATCCTTAACACACAAGTACGAGTATGTATGCCCAGATCAAATGAAAAAATCAAGTGATTTTTTTCAAGACTCTGTTTTTGCTTAGTATAAATATTTAGTATTTTGGTCATACTGTATTTAAGAGGGTAAATGAATTCTGATTTTTCTACTCAAAAAAAAAACTTTTCACTTTCAACTTTATTGAAAGTATCCAATAAAATGACAAAAGTTATATCACCCAAAAAATTTTTATTATTTTCAAAATAATGAAAAATCCATAATCTAAATACAACTCAAATTTGGTTTGAATTGATCATATCCTATAAAACTAATGGTAAATGGTAAATGTCAAGTTGATAATTGCTCTGAATCAATAAAATTTCTAATTTTAATATCCTTGACTCATCACTCTTGAATGGATCCAGAGATTTGTCATCCTTTGTATTTAGAAATTTTCCTATACTTTCTCATATTTATATGTATTTATAAAAATTTAATGGGCTAGGAAGATTCCATGGACACAGTCCTTGTGACTAAATCTTTAAAGGAATCTCCTTTAAGCCACTTGTAACTGACAGCCTGTCTGTTGTGGGTTTTGTTTCCCCTGTGACACAGCAAGCGATCATAATCTTCCCTCACTTATCCTGTTATTCACACAAAAAAAGCAAAGTCATTATTTTTATTTTCCTCATTACTTACTTACATCTTTACAGATTCTCTAAATGTTAGCAGTTACACAGCATCAGGAAGTTAAGGTGTCCCCTATGAGGGTGTAACATGAATCCCTATCTACCATTCATCTTCTGTTCACATTAGAGTAGGGGTCACAATGGCATATGACAAAAGAGGTGAGAGTCTCAGATGAGGCAGTTCATGGACAAGATTCAGAGGATGTTTGATACAAAAAGGTGCAGGAGCTATGAAATCAATTACAAAACAGGAGGTTAGTGCATTAAACATAGCAGTAGAAGCCAGTAGATTAGCAAGGAATAGTTGTGGAAATAGAAGAATTGAAAACTGGCCACAGTTTAAAGCATTGCAGAACACAAGTAAGTCAAAGTCAATGGTGATAGAGGCCCTTTGGTGTTCTGTTTTATACTTTGTACATACAAATAGTAAAGCCTCAGGAGCTGAACCTATAGATGTGGACAAAATAGTTGTAGCTGGTTAAAGAACACTAAGAGGAAAAATTTTTTTCATTAGGTTCTGATCATTGGATTCATAGAATAGAGGTGTTTTCAAAGTGATATATGGCACAGAGAGAAATAAAAAGAAATAGCATGGACATGCTCCAGTTTCATCCATCATGGTGTAACTATTATTGGACTTAACTTCCCACTATAAACAAGTATGAAATCTAGACAAAACATATACAACAACTGTTTGCAGGCATTGGACAGAAGCCAATGCAGGGCTGTGTTCCTTGAGAGAAAATAGGCAAACAAGATAAACATCACATAAACCCAAGATTTCTCCCTGGGAGCATTTTCCAGGCCATGGATCAGGGAAATAGAACCTAAGTAATGATGAAGTCTTGCTGGACATCAGAAACAAGAGAGCAGAACACAGGGCAGCCAGGAAATCTGGGACTAAAGTATCAATTCTTCTCTTATGATGGGGTCAAATTAAAGAATTGAAAGCTATCTAACCTTGAAAGGATCAAAGCGATGCTGAGTAATGCAATGACATCCCACAACAAAGCCAAAAAATATTTTACAAAATTCAAAGAAATCCAGCACCCAACATAAAATTCATACTATATGTACCATTTGTGGGTTCCCATGTTCTACATGAAATGTTTTATTATTTGAAGGTAGACTATACTAAGTTAAAGATGCATTATGTAAATCCTTAAATAAACAACAACAAAAAAAAAACGGAAGGAGACCCTCAATGTTACACAAAATTACATATGAGGTTGTGAGGGGAAAGGGGGGGGGAAACAAGGGAGAGAACTGAACAACAGTAGATGAGGTAGAGAGGGAAGATGGGAGGGGAGGGGAGGGGGGATAGTAGAGGATAGGAAAGGTAGCAGAATACAGCAGTCACTAATATGGCATTATGTAAAAATGTGAATGTGTAACCGATGTGATTCTGCAATTTGTATTTGGGGTAAAAATGGGAGTTCATAACCCACTTGAATCAAATGTATGAAAGATGATATGTCATGAGCTTTGTAATGTTTTGAACAACCAATAAAAAAATGATAGTAATAAATAAATAAAGAATTGAATAAATAAATACATAGATAGATAAAAAATTATCTGATAAAGCTAACTCATTCAAAATAAGTGCCCCTAAAACAAACAGGAAGATAAAAAAGAAAGAATACATCTTCACCACAGCAGATAGAAATCAAATAGCAAGACATTACATTTAAACATTATCATATCTGTGGTAGCCAGAATTCAAAAAACGCTCCACAAAGAATTCATCCCCTAATAAATTGGAAACTATGAAGATACTCAGATCAGAGACATGGTTTTGGAGACCATATGATCTCTGTTATAACCACTCAAATCCGCCACTGTAGCCAGAACTCTAGCATTCTAGACAATGTGTAAATGAATGGGCATGGCTACATTCCAATAAAATTGCTTACCAACATGGACAGTAGGCTGAATTTGATTTGCCAGAGCAATTTGCCGAACCCTGACACAGAACCTCCTAAGGAACCTACAAAGATATTACAAATAATAAGTGAATTTAGCAAGGACGTAGAATAAAAGGTGAATATACTAATATTGATTGTATTTCCGTGTACTGTCAATAAACACTTTATTATGGTTTAGCAATGTGGTGTCCTCTAAAAGTTCATGTGTAAAAATGCAACAAAGTTTATAGATGAAATGGTTGGTTTATAAGAGATTTAACCATATTAGTGCATTGATACTCTGATAGGGATTAATTTGGTGGTTACTATAGGTAGGAGGAGTGTGGCTAGAGGAAGTGGTTCCCTGAGGGCATGCTGTTGGGGTATATGTTAGCTCTCTGTGCTTCCTGGTGTGAAGTTTTGAGTCCACCACATTCTTCCACCATCATGTTCCACTTCACTTTGGACCCAGAGCAATGGAGTCAGCCATCTAAGGACTAAGACCTCTGAAACCATGAGCCCCCAAATAATCTTTTGCTCCTCTAGTTGTTCTTTTCAGATCTTTTGGTCACAGCAGAAAAAAGCTGACTAACACACAATTGAAATTTAAGAAACAATATAAATTGTAATAACTTCAAAATTATGAAATACTTAGGGAATATTTTTAAGAAAGTATGTACAAAATCTGTTCACTAGAAGCCATAAAATGTTTCTGAAATAAAGAAAATTCACACAAACAGAAAGATATGTTATGCCCAATGTTTAGAAAAATAAATTTTGCTAAGATTTTATTTCTCCCCTATTGGATCTATAATTTATCAACAATCTCAAAACAAAATATCAATCCACAGCAGACTAGGAGAAGATATTTTCAAAATGTCTATCTGACAATAGTATTGTATTAACAAGAACTGTTTTAACTGAAGAAGACACAGAGATGAATAAAAAAAAAATGAACAAAAAAAATTTTAGCAAAATTCACCAAGATAACTAGTGACAAGCCCATGAACAGATGCCTACCATCATCAGTCTTTATCAACATGAAAAGCAAAGCTGCATGAGATGTATACCCATCTGAATACACACCCATCTGAATAGCTAAAATAAATGACTGACAATGTCAAGTGTTGCCAAAGATGAAGATGGCAGCTGAAAGTAACTCCAACATGCTGGGGACAATGTAAAATAGTACAGATGCTTTGGGAAACAGTTTGGCTGTTTCTTACCAAGTTCAATGTATATTTGCTGTTTGACTGAATAATTTTATCTTAGGTATTTAAATGAAAGAAATAAAAACCTATGTCCACACAACAATTTATATAGGAATGTTCATAGCAGCCTTATTCATTATTTCTAAATACTGTATTGGGAAAAAAATCAAAACAGTTTTCCTTCAACTGGTGAAAGAACAACAAAGTTGGTGTATTCGCTACAGGAACATGCAAACAATGAAAGTCTCAGAAGCATTATACTATATGAAAGTAGCTAAATATTAAAACTAATATAATTTGAATTAGATATGAAATTCTAAAAAAGGAAAAAAATGATAATGATAGACCAGTGGTTTCAGGTTCCAAAGACAGGGAGTGGAAATTGACTACAAAGGGGTGTGAGGGAACTTTTGGGAATGGTGGAAGTGCTCTGTATTATCATTGTGGTACTAGGGGATAGATGGCTATTATAGTTTGAGACTAGAATGTCTCCCAAAGGATCCAGTATTTAAGACTTATTATTCCCCAATGCAGCTGTGTTCAAAGATGGGGCTTTTGGAAAGAGGTTGGACCATGCTTCTATCACTTTGATGAATTAATCCATTGATGGGATCATAATTTGATGGCATTACTGGGAGGTGATGGAAACTATAGGAGGTAGGTAGGACCTAGTTGGAGGGAATGGGTCCTGGGGGTTGTGTCCTTGGGGACTATGTCATATCCCCAGGGTTCTCTCTTTCTCTCTGCTTTCTCACTACCATGAAGTAAGGTGCTTTACTCTGCCACACTTTCCCTGATGTGCTGCCTCACCTTAGACCGAAAGCAATGAAGCCAGCTGAACTTGGACCAAAACCTCTAAAACCATGAGTCAAAATAAATCTTTGCTCCTTTAAATTGTTTTTATAAGTTATTTTGTCACAGTAACAAAAAGCCAACATGGTGACTACACACACTTATCAAAAGTCATCCAATTATACACTTAAAACAGATGATTTTGTTATATGAATATGATACCTAATGAAGTTGACTACACAAAAAAATTCATAATGACCTGATCTGAATGATTATTACAACAATGAGGTCAGTCTGTGAATATTTATCAAGCTCCACATTTACAACATATTCTCTGATCTGTGTGTGTAATAGTTGTTGTTATTATTGTTGTTATTATTATTATTATTATTTAAGAGTTTTTAAATGTATTAACAAATATGTATGACAAAACTCAATGAAGTATACAATTGAATGAATGGAGGAGTTTTATTGGATGCAAATTAGACCTTAATAAAATTATGACAATAGTGAGGAAATAATTAAATTTAGTATAAGTTAAGCTTAATTATACAGGTTCAGTAGTAGCAAAGACATAGGTTGCCCACAAATGATCATTCAGACAGTATTAATATTGAATGTTCTCTAGGACGCATTTTTCTTTTGCTTTGCAAATCACTGCTTATTGAAACTCTATTCACAAAAACAGGTCGTGAGTATCAAAATGGCACCCATAAAGGTCTATATTCTAAATCAATCCCCAGAACCTGTGAACATATTTACCAACATGGCAAAAATGATGTTGTATATGTGATTAAGTTAAGAACCATGGACTTGGGAGATTTAGATCATCCAGCTGTCCTCAACTTAATCACGAAAGTACTAAAAAGTAGAGAACTTCTCTCAGCTGTCGTCAAAAAGAGATAGGAAAACAAAAGGTTGGTCAAAGAGACTACACATTGCTAACTTCAAAGATGAAGGAAAAGAGCCATGAACTAAGCAATTTGAGTACCCTCTGGAAGCTTGAAAAGACAAGAAAATATTTTTCTTCTAAAAACTTCAGAAAGAAAGAAAGTTGTGCTGGCATTATGATTCTACCCACCAAAACCTATGTTAAACTCCTGAAATAATAAATGTGTGTTGTTTAAAGTGCTGACTTCATGATAATCTACTACAAAAGTAATTTTTAACTACTCAGTGTAATTTTAAACACAAGATGGAAGTTACTATCAATTCAGTAGTGAGGGCTAGCTAGAGAAATACATACTCAGCTCCTTTTTAAAAAAAAAGCTTTTATTTGAATTTGTGTAAAAAACATCACAAATAAAGATCTATAAATTCTAACCCTAACTCTTAACTAAATATAAACACAGTAACAGTGAAGATGAGAAAATGAAACCTCTATGCAGAAAACCCCATCCATTTTGAATCTTGAGTACAGTTTCCCTGTAGTAGAATAAAATTTATGTAGATTTCAATATTTCCCCAATCAATCATCCCTAAAGACTTTACTGAAGAGAAGAAAAGAGCATAAAAATGGTTAGGCACTGTATCATCATGAGTTCTACATAATCTGTGACACCTACTGACAGATATAGTTGGTAATATTTTCTATATCTTAAATATTTCTTTGCAAACCTAAGTTTAGATAGCTCTCTGTGGACTAATTTGGCTCAAAGAGCTAATAAAAAACCTTAGATCGTTTTTTATAGATCCTACTTATTTAGAACTGGTCTTTTCTACCTTATAGACATGTGGCAAAAGCAGAATTCAACTGGGAAGAGAGACAAAAAATGGGAAAGTTCTGAGGAGTGATGCACACCCTAAAAAAATGAACAATCACTTCAGAGGAAAACAAATTGAAAATAAAAGGGAATGACCATTTAACTGACTTTCTTGTCTCTTTTTTTTCACAATTTTTTATTGGTTCATTGTAGTTATTCATAATGGTAGGATTTGTTGTTACATATTAGTACATGCATACTCTATCTTGTATTTTCTTAAACTGGGTAATTTCTAATATAACGTCATTCTCTCTTCTCTAGTGCCTACCTTATCTTTGGGTACTAAACAGGTGAAGTGTTGATTGATATCTTCCCCATGGTCAATAATGCAGGCATCTCAGTTGATATAACACATCATCAGAAAACAAGTTACTACTTTCTCCAGTGCTGCTAGACAATGGGTGACTGGCATACGTCCATGCCCCAGCCTTGGAGCCCCAAAGGTGAATCCAACTGTGAAGTCATGTAGCTTGATGGTCTACTTAGAAGGAGAGGAAAGAGGTACCCCAATCAAGAAGCCAGCCTGAGACCACAAACTGGAAGTCAGGAAGAATTGTAACTAATTCACAAAGGCTTCCAATTCCCCACATGATTGAGTTCTTTATTAGTGGAGCTGGAGGTACATTGTCCATTGACATTGTAATAACCAACCTGATAGAAAAGACAAAAGGCAATCACAACCTACAAAGAAAAGAAAAATGGTACTGACAGGCAAAATCCCATAACAAGAAACTGTCCCTCTCTAGCCACTCCATAAACATCAAACAGGTAAGACAAGGAAGAAGCAGGGCAGGGAATGGAACTAGAAGTATAAGACACACATTTGCTGTAAGCCACTTAGTCCAGCTTGTGTTGAGAGAAAAGGGAAGAGTGGGAGGAAAAAAAAAAAGGAAACCTTAAAGCAAATGAGATAGTGATTTAAAAAAAAAATACCTAAGTTTTCAGGCCCTAAAGTAAGTGAAATTTACAGAATCAAAACTGTGATGTTATTAGAAAATCCCACTATCTAACACAAAATGCAGGGACTGTTGAATATCTGGGTTGAAACTGTTCAAAATGTTTACAGTAGCATTTATTTTCTATATATTATTATCAGGAGGTTAAAAAAAATACTGTCAATCCCTAAAATAACTTTCCTAGATTTTACCATTGTATGCCCTCAGAGAGTTTTAGGAAGGTGAATATCTTGTCTGTTTTTTAAAATGCCATTGAAAGAGGGGTTCTTACTAGAGATGTTCTAATGTTTTTTTTTGGGGGGGTTGTTTGTTTGTTTTTAATTTTTTTAGTTTTTTAGACACAATACCTTTATTTTTTATTTATTCATAGGTGTTGCTGAGGATCAAACCCAGTGCCTCACATGCACTAGACAGGCTCTCTACCACTGAGTCACAACCCCAGTCCCTATTCTAATGTTTAATTATTTCAGCAGAATATTTTCCTCATGGAGTTGAAAATGTTTTAAAATATTAGATGCCCAGGTTCTCCATGGGTTTTATTCTAGCACATCACATTATTGTGATATAAGCACGAGGTGAAAAATCAAAGATGTTTTATGTAGTCTTTCCTTTTCAGTAAGCCCTTTGGCCCTGAGCATGCATTTTGTCCCTGCATCTCCAAAGCCCAGCTCTCTTGTTCTCTTTTCTGCTATTGTAATAATAACATAGAGTAGATAATTTATGAAGAAAGAGTTTATCTTGGTTCATGGTTCTAGAAGCTGGAATGTCCAAAAGCATGATGCCTGTGTCTGTTTTGATTCTGGTGAGGATCTAATGCCATGTCACAATGTGATGGAAGGGTATAAGGGTAGACATATGCAAGAGAGAGAGAGATAAAGAGAGCTGATAACAACCCACTCCCACAATAACTAACCTACTCCATTGAAAACCAATTCTCTCCTGAGAGAGGCACTTACCCAACTATGAGGGTGGAGCCCTCATGACCTAAAAACCTCCCATTAGGTTCCACCTCCAAGTACTGGTGCATTGACAACTAAGGTTCTAACACATGAACTTTTGGGGAACAGATTCAAACATAGCAACAACTAAACTTGTTAAGAAAACTCCAAATAATTTCTAAACTTTTTGCAAACATAACACAATTCATTGGCTCAGTAGAAATACCCATTAAATTGATTTTTTTCCAAAAAGGTGACAGGATGTTGCAGCATCATATATAAAATCATTAGGGATATCAGTTAGGTGAGAATTAGGAGACTGGAGGGCTACTAGGGTTAAGTGAATTGTAGCAAAAGAATTTGTCTTGTCTTTTAACATTCATGGAATAAACACATCTTGCAAGACGTTAATATTCAACACTCTCAGGAATTGCAATTTATATTTTGAGAGCAGGACAAAGTAAAAAACATATGGGAAATTTGGAAGATAGTACCAAAGAAAGACTGCCACAGTTGATTAAGTTTGTGGTCTGGAAAATGATCTGCTAACACAACTGTCATTGCTTATGTAGAAATGGTCTTTGTCAATAGTTGGTCAACATAAAGATGTGCTATCCATCATTACATATAAATAAATGTGGGGATCAGAAACAACACCCAGAATTACACTGAAGGAAGGAAGAGGGAAGCCCTTGCTCCAAAAGAATAAAATGTCGCAACTTTCAATATCATCCTAAGCCAAATATTCACAAAGACATTTCTTGCCAAGAGACAAAAAAAAAGAAAGAAAAAGAATACTTTCCTAATTTGTTTCTTTTGTTGTACATTGCTTTGAATTTTGAAAGTTCTTTTTGTTTTGTTTTAAAGGGCAAACTCATAAATATTTACAGAGAGATCTTACTAAGCAGAAAAAGAGATTAGAAAATGTTTTTGAATGAATGCAATATGTTTCATGTATATTGAATTATACAATCAATTTTATTGAGGAGAAAAATTATAAATCACAAAAGAGAATCTATTTTATGAGACATTTTAAATGATATGGGAATTAAAGACAAATCCAAAATGTTTTCTTTTTGTAATGATTCAAGTTAAATTTAATAAGCATATTGGCACCTAAGACAGCAAGCAAAAATATTGTGGCAGTATTAAATATAATAAAATGAAAGCATTAATAGTTAATAAGTCCTCATTTCAAATTTTTAACTTAAATGTATACCACACACACTGCTAACTATAAAATTCTATTACTACATGATTTTGCTAAAACTTTGATTTTCTATTTTCTTGTACATCTCAGATTATAGGGAAGTCTATCAATTAATATTCACAAACACACAAGATTGAATCATATTTTTTTATTAGACAGTGGTACCTTTTTGTAAAAAACACATTGTTTTATTAGAAAACAAGATGTTTTCTACAAAAAATACATTCACTATAGTCATTAAAAACCTCCTTTTAGGGCCATAGTTGTGGCTCAGTGGTAGAGCCTAGCATGTGTGAGGCACAGGGTTTTATCCTCAGCACTCCATAAAAATGAATAAATAAAATAAAGGTTTAAAAAATGTTATATCTGTTTAAAAAATACTCCTTGTACCAGCAATATTATAGAATTTTTAAATTTGTTTCTGACAGTCTTTTTCATTATGAAATACTAAATAGGAAAAACTGACTTTTAAAAAATGTTTATTTAAAGATGGTTTAGAATTTAAAAGCTTAATAACTAAATTTTCATACTATTTAAACAAATATAAATTAAATTCTGTATGTTCCATTTTTTAAAAAATTATATTCATTTATCCTATAAACTTTCTATTAGATACAACCACTATACATGAATCAATGAGACCCTTAGGCATCAAGAGTGAAAAGTTACAAAATATGTGATGTGCCAAATTCAGCCATATATTCTTCCATTCACATAAAATGTACACAATATGTTGTATATATAATATATATACACACACATATATATCAATCATTAATACAATATATATCATTATATATATAACATATACATATATAATTAATACAATCTCTTTAACACAATCAAATTTACAATCCAGATTAACTATCACATAGCTCTTCCTCTTTGTCTAAATTCTAGTAGATAGATAAAACTCCATGTCTTAGATCTCTTTAACTATGGGAAAGGTAAATCATGTTTTATGAATCTAAAGGTCATAAGGGATAGAACAGGCAACTAAAATACATTTTCAAAAGCATCACATTATGTTTATATATTTAGTTAAATAAGAGGGTTAGAATTTATAGATCTTTATTTGTGATTTTTTACACAAATTCTAAATAAAAGCTTTTTAAGAGAGGAGTTGAATATGCAACTCTCTAGCTAGCCCTCTCTACTGAATTAATAATAACTTTCATCTTGTGTTTAAAATCACATCAAGTAATTAAAAATCACAATTGCACTAGAAGTGGTTGAACAAGAGATATAAAAACTAATGAAAATATATGAAAGTTCTAATAGCCATTGTGATTATCTGAAGACATAAAAATTTGAGAACTGGAATTATTTATCCTAATTCTCTTACAAATTCTTTGGTACTGTACCTTGAACTTTCTATTTTCCTTACCTGTGAGTCAAGGATAATATGTGTGTATATACTGGGAGTGGGAGGAGAGAGAAAGATGTAGGTCAGCCTTTTTAGTAGGGTTGCATGAAAAATAATGAATTTTGTTCCTAATTATTTTAAAACTAGTTTAAAAGTAGGACAATAATTGTTTTGACATGTATGATGTTAATTGAAAACAAACAGAAGGATATAGTAGTTGCAATTACCTCATACAACGTTATAACACATACTCTCTAGTAAAAATTTCCAAATACAGTTCAAAGGCAGAAGTTGACACCATACGTACACAAACATACATGCATCTGTCTGTTTAATTTTTTAATATCTGCAATTTCCATTTCAAATTTCCTGCCTGTATTTACAGTTCTCATCTTGGTATCAAACTCTTCCCCTAGCTATGAAGTCATTGTTTTTATTGTCTTGGAAAATACCCATGTGCAAGAAGAAAAACAAAATGTTACAATACGTATTTATTTCCATTCTGCTTTCTAACCACTGCCCATGATCAGAATTGTTCTCCATTTCTGTATGCAGTCATTTACTTTTCTGGTCACAAGGACGTCATTAATTCAAAGGTTCAGATCATAATTTTTAGTAAAAGAAGTTCAAGAATCAAAATGCTAATTAAGTTTCTTTTCAATGTTTTTCTTCCAGAAGGAGGACATAATTGCTTTAGAAGTAACTGTATAAAAAATGATAATTGCAAAACTCAAAATCCTATATTAAATATAAATTATCATGAAATAAGCTCTTCACTTGAAAAGGGAAAAGTAGGAAGGCAGTGTGTTCAGGAATGTCTGCTAAAAGCATGAGCCCAATCAGGAGGATGTCTTCCTACAACCTCCTAATCGGGGTGGGCAGGAATCCCAGCTTCCTACATTTACCTCAAGAGGGTCCCAGGAGAGACACAATGAAATATTACATAACTCCCACAAATCATTACCTAGCAATAGAAATTTCTCTTTGCAAAGTCAGAGAAAAGAAATAAAAAGAATTTACCATTTAAAAAAATTATTCCAATACATGAGAAACAATAAAACTGAGTAAAAATCACCACTTAAAAAAAAATTCCACTTAGAGCAACCTTTAAAAGTCATAGATAAACCAAGGTGTACTACTTTACTATGTTTCCAAGCAGAGGGAGAAATATTCCATTTAAGATAAGAATTTTGAATAGAAAATTGAGATTTATTATAGATATGAACCATCCAGTTGTACTTAAGTTTGTGCAATTATTTTAATACCGCTAGGTTATACTAATATTCATAATAATTATGCCTTTCCATTGTGTATCTGTTTTACTATTATTACAACTAGCACAGGTAAGGGAATTACAAATAATTTCTTAGGTCCAAACAAATATGTGTTCCATAAGACACTAGACCACAAGACATGGAAAACAAGGAGACATGTGCTCAGATCTCCTTTCAAGAAGGAATGCTTTGCCCAGCCCCAAGGAGTGCACTTAGCTGCCAGTCTATGGTTGATAACTCCTTTATGTCTGCCTCCGCTTTTGCTCTGAGGTCATTTGCTTATTGTGGCACCAACCAAGGGTTGAGCAAGACTGTAGTAAAGGCCCAGTCATTTAATGTGAGACTTCCCTAAAACATCTCTGGCTGAAAGACTTTGTCAAGTCTGTATCACAATTCTATTTTCCACTGCCCAATCTTATTTTCTCCCTTCTCCTTTACAAGTGCTAATCTCCAATAAATCTTTTCCATTCTAATTCTCACTTAGCATTTGCTTCCCTGGTTGGGAACACATGAGACCCTGAAATATAAAATGGGAACATATGGATGAGATAACTTTGAAGATTTTGTCTCCTCTGACTAGTCTCAGAATATGCAAAGGTTCTCTAGCCTTCCCTATTAAGACTTAGCTCTTCCCTCATGTAATAATAACCTGCAGAAGAAAGTCTGCAGGAAAGTCACAGGAGTCCCACACACACCACACTCTTAGTACCTGCCTTCACCTCCTCTGTGCTAGATTAAATGACAGCAATAATCTAGTTGTGCAAGCTTAGTTTGATAAGAGAGAAAAGGGGATCATATCCAAAAATACAAGCAAGAATCAGTCAGTATGTAGTAGGCAAGGATCAGAATTTTAAAGATACTTGATTGAGTGGGCTGGGTCATAAGACTGAATTTACTGAATATTGATTGTCTTAAGAATAGTCTCGAGATATGGACATAATACCCAAAAAAGAACAGTAGGAGATGCATCAATCTGCAGCTAGGGTAGTTCCTAGAAGCCAGGGGAAGTATAACTCATGCTGAGCAAAGCTGAAATGCCTGAATAGCCATACGGAAAGAGATTAAAAGATTTAAGGGAACAGGTATACTGAGGTGTCCATATGATGTAAGGTCTGCAAACCCATGAGAAGATTATGTGCCTCCAGAAGGCCTAGAAGGTAAACCATTCATGAAAGCCATTGTAATACACTGATGAAAAGGGAATCATCCTTAAGAATTTCACAGTGACTTTCCTCTGGAAGTCAGATCTGATGATAGGTGATGCCATAACAGAACGTGTCTCATTGATAACAATGGAGATGATGCAACTTTACAGTAATAGAGGCCATGTAAGGGTACTTAACTACCACAAACCAGGGTTGCAATTGATATATCAAAGGGCAAAGTCCAGATGCATAGCTAGATAGATGGATACACAGGTAGACATAAACATGAATTTTCAACAAATGGTGTTGAACAAATTTAATATCCATCTGCAAAATAAATTAACCAAAGAATATCAATCTTACATATATCATCAACAAAACCTAATTCAAAATGGATTGTACACTAAGCACAAAAGCCAAAATTGTAAAACTTGGTCCCCACAGAAGGCACTCAGCTACAGGACACGAAAAAAGGGTTCCAGAGAACTTAAAGCTACAGCTGTGTCCATGGATTAATAGGCTAGAAGAAGAGTCAGATTTTGGCAGAGGAAACTGATCTTGAACTCCAAGAGGAAGTAGGACTGCTATTACACAATAGGGCAGAGAGGAATACAAGTAGAATTGTTAGTAACTCCCTTATTCAGTCATGACCAAGGATAGACAAATGCAGCAATCCTGGACTCAGAAGAGGTGGTCTTTAAGCATCAAGAAAGCTACCTGCTTTAGCAGAGGTGAGGGCCAAAAGCAAAAAGAATTTAGGAATGGAAAGGTTCAGAGCAAGAGGATGAGAGCCAGTTAATAGTTCTAAGATCAAATATAGTAACAACGTGTCCCTCTAAACTTCCTCTTCTAAGTTTCCTACCAGAAAGAGAGGTCAACTGCAATTCCAGAGGAACTGTTGCCCAAATGAACACGAAGTGGACACTCAGGCCCCCTTTCAAGAAAGGGTATACAGCCCAGATCTAAGCAGTATGTTCAGTCAACACCCGCCCCTGGTAATACCTCCAAGACGGCCTCAGCTTTGGAAGGTGCCTCATCTTCTCAGGGTGGCAACAGACAATTCCTGGGCAAGATTCAGGAACAAGGGCCCAGCCAAGTCAGCCCAACTGAGGATTATTCTGATGGGCAGCCTTTGCTCCAGAGGTCTCCACAGGGCTGACAGAGACTTTACTAGATGGATAGCGCTCACATTCTGAGAGCTCCTCTTGGCCAATCCTGTTTTGCCCCCTTTTCTTTTGTGGGTGCTACTCACCAATAAATCTTTTCACTCCTACCTTCATCTGAGTATATGCTTCTAAAATTTTACCTCTTTAAAAGAAACTTCTATCTTTCAAAAAATTATATAAACTCTGCATTCTGCATCCTATTTTTTAAATTACAAGGTAAATTAACATATCATTTAACATAACATTTTCTTTTGTGAAAAAGAAATCTGTTTGACTTTTCTTATTCCAGAGCTCCATAAAATAATTTGACAATAAATCCCTTTTCCTCCTAACACCCAATATCCCACAGAAATAATGTTCCATGAAGCACACTTTGGGAAATACTAGCCAATAAATAGTTTACCAAATTCCAGTATAGTGCTTAAGAAAAGATGAACAATCTCTAAAAACTTGACCTGCAAGTTCCCATCAATTGCTCACAGTAAGCCTGGTCCAAAATCATTGAAGGGAAATTTTCAAAAATAATAATTTTAAGTCTTAAACTGGATTCTATTCTGAATAAAATCCCATACTGCCTCTCCCCATTGATCCCAGGACATAAATCATCCCTTTACCCAGTGTATCTATACCATATGTGCTCTCTGCCCATTATCACTTAGGAACTGTCTTAGTCTTAGATTGACTGTGATAGTAACAGTGCCTGTGTTCAAATAACCCTTACACCATCACCTAATTCTATGTCACAATGCCTATGTCATTCACCTCTCTTCATTTCATCACACAGGCACTGTATCAACTCACATCATCACAAGAAGGATGAAAGCTATACAGTACAATAAAATATTTTGAAAAAATAGGCCATATTCACATAACTTTTACTGTAGCATAAAATTATTATTAGCTATTGTTAGGCACAGAGAAAATCAGAGCATAGATAGGGTTTAGTGCTACCTGTGGTTTCAGGTTCCTACAGGGATCCTGGAACACACACACACACACACACACACACACACACAGAGGAGGGGGAGTACTATACATTGTGCCTGTGTATCTTTATGTTTTTTGCATATGCAACTCGTTCTTGGGGTAGATTATCGGTCCCTCAAAAACAGGAATATACTCTTATATATAATATATGGTCTTATAAATCTATATAACTTCAACAACTAATGATGACATTCCTTTTCCTGCATGAGTCATCAATCTCAATTTGTCTTGTCTTTTATTAGTGTCAAAAGTCTGCTTTAGATCATTGCTCTATATCTGCCCAGAAGCCAGATGTTACATAACCTCATTGTTCTCTTTTGAATAATTTCTTATCCTGGCTAAATATGACAAACCAATATTTTCTTCCCTCTCTGGATAGGGTAGTGCCTTCCAGGTCACAGACAGACTCAGTCACAAATTCTCTTAAGGTATATACAAGCAAAGCACCATATCCGTATGACAAATGCAGTAGACACTGTCTTTACATTTTAGAAAATTTTAAAAAGATTCAAAATACCAGATAACTGTCATGACTGTATAATTAATTATATAAACAAGGATACTGCTAAAATTGGAGGAGACTACTATTAATAATTTAATCAGGATAATACATGCAAACTAGTAGTGTGCTGGCAAACACACATCTTGTCAAGAAAAAATTTGCTATAAAGGTTTCATGCCACAGTACCAAAGGAGAAGGACAAGACCACCTAATAACTTACCTTTTATTCATTCATTAAACATTTATTGAATACCTTCTGTATGCCATATATTCTTCACTAAACACTGAAATGAAAAATCACAAAGTCATACAATCCCTGCCTTTGTAGAACAATAGACAAAAAATAAGGGAATAAATGTATGTAACTAAAATAATTATGAATTGTGATTTTAAATGCTATAAAGGAAACAGAAGGCTTTCAGAGAGAGAGAGAGAGAGAGAGAGAGATCTACCTGTTAATGAAAGACTTCTCTGGCGTAGTGACATTTGACATTTGACTTAAAAATGAAGTATAATTAGCCAGGGGGTGTCCAGGAGGCAGGAAGTAGGGGAAATTTCAAGCTCAAAGAATAGTTAAGTGCAAAATCCCTGAAGGTCTGGTTCAAGAGAGAAAATAAAAAAGACTTTTTTGCTCATAGTTTAGAGAAGAAAAGAAAAAGTATCCAGAGCAATCAGAAGTCTTGCATACTTCACCTAAAATTCTGATAAAAAGATGATAGGACCTTAACTGCCACTGCACACAGCACAGCTAATTCAGGAACCATCTACTCTTCTGCCCCTGTTAGCATAAGGCCACCCTAAGAGGCATATTAAGCCAAAGACAGAAAAGGGTTACTAAAGCTTAGTTAACCAACTGTGATCACTTTCTCCACGACTTCCATGGCATAGTTTGGAGAGTAGAAAAGGGTGTCACTACGTTTATCTCTGCAGAATTGGGACCTGATGTGTCTTTCTTTTGCATCTTCAAAAATCTTTCTGGTCCAGGCCTTTTTCAAGTGACCACAGCATGGAGAATAATTCTACACAACCTACAGAGGACTTTTAAGTTTGAATGAGATATAAAATTCAGATTGCACAATTAGTGGCAAGGAAGCAGAGTACATTTCTTCTACCAAAAAAAAAAAAAAAAAAACATGTGAATATAAAATAGGGTGCATACTTCTAAAGGGTTTTTATCAATAACTCAAAAAAGCCCAAATCCAAGAAAGTAATTAGAGGTCAGAGTAAAGCCATTTTCAAATTAAAAAAAAAAATAAACAGCATTAAGCCTAAACATGAATTAATTTTAAGAAAAGAGACTCCAGCATAATTTGGGGGTCCAAGAAAACATTGAGCTTTATTCTTGTATTTTGGGTTCAGCAAAATACATTTTGCCAAACGTTTTACCCCTTAATTCAGAAAAGGCATGCATATTTCAAAGGAAATTTAATCCATATGTTTCTGATTCATTTACACTTAATTCATCAAAATGTTGTTTTGTAAGAGTTATTTGGTGTCCAAGAAGTCTTATAAGACTCTTCTCTTTGAACCAGAAAGCTTCGTGTTGCCAGAACTAAATGGAACTTTGTTTGCAAAGAGTAGGACCTGGTGTTCCTCTAGGAAGTTTGGCCCATAAACTAGACTCTCCTCCCAGAATGATGAGGTCAAGAGTTACAGGTAATGCTGAGAATTAGCAGGGAGCCTTCAGCGAGATAAAGAGAAAACTGCCTAACAACACTTTTCAGTGAAACGAGCTCATCATTCTGTTATTGAGAAGCCGTTTTGTTTTCATTTTTTATCATGGAAAATCATTCCAATGTTTCAACAAGAAAATGAAGGACTTTGGTCCTTAGCATGGAATGTTATACTTGGTTATTAACCATGAATAAATATGTTATTTTATAATACAATGGCAAAAGTGTATTTCCTCTGGTATTTCAAGCATTTTGTTATACAGCTCTTGAGCTTCCTCAGTTCCTTCATGCACTTCACTATTTGTTTTGGATCTTGAGAATGCTATGTTTTTTTAATTTAATTGATGTGAAAGTTTTCCCAGTCACCAGTAGGCTTTTTCTCTGAACATGTGCTTGCCGAACTTCCAAGACTTCTGATATTAGTTCTTCTGCTGCTGCTTTATTTTTAATAAGCATGCAAAATTTCTACATTTAAAATGATATTATTCTGTGATGCACTCACTGTGCTCATTAACTTGATTGTGCATATATTATGGCAACAGTTCAAAACAACTTTTCCAATGATCCTAACATCATGATGCAGTTACCCTGCTATCCCTTGATAAATGTAGAAAACCCAGTGTCTTCTGAATGACAATGAGACACGGGGATCTAAAAATACAGAACTCATCAGATTCAAAATGACTGTGAATATGTCCCATGATTAAAACCATAAAATAGTTTAGTGAAAATAACTTGAGCAAAACATTAAACAGTAATAAAACTAGTTGCTATTAATATGTTTTAAATAATTTAAACAAAAAATCACAGTAATTTGAAAAGGTCATACTAAAAGATTGTATTATTTGATAATATTGATTATGAACTTTTATGTTTATTATATGAATAAACCAGATATGTAGATCTAGTGATATAACTTTAACTTTTTATTCTATAATATTAATTAAATAAATAAATCTCAATTTTCCTTGAAAAATCTTTCCAATTATCTGTGTAAAGAACTTTGCTGAGTACAACTCTCAAATTAAAAGCAAAGGCTAGTGAAAAGAGGAATTTACAAAGAACCTAATATTTAAACTTTTTCTTCAGTCCTAAAGTACAAAATATAATATTTTGAGCTTACAAGATAATTACCTTGCCTATTACCTGGTAATGATAACAAAATAGGCAGCCACAAATAGAACTTGGATTAAAATACAGTTCTATCTCTTAGGAACTATATTCCACTTACACATATTTAAAAAATCCTTATGGGCCAATTTTAACATTTATAGATAGGGTAAGATATCCCAAAGGGCAAAGAATTAAGCAATATATGCATAGTGAAGTAACATTAGCTTGTTTCTAGCATGTAAAGGCCCAGGTATATAATGACTCTAACATGACAAAAATTTGTTTCTCACACACTCACCATCCTAAATGGGTATTCCTGATTGTCAGGAGACTCTATTATAAGTAGGAATATTGGAACCAAAACTGTGAATCTAGTATCTCCATCCTTTCCAACACATCACCTCCAAGATTGTTTTGTTTGTCTGCATTAAGACAGCAGAAAAGAGTACAGATCATGACATGTGAAAAAAATTCATAGGCTTGACCTATAAACAGTGCATGCTGCTATTTACATACCAGTGGCAAGAACTAACTCACATGGCCACATGAAATTACAATTGAGGATGGAAATGTAACTGGTTAGGCTTTTAGAAAGAAAGGGAAATAGGATGGGAGAGAATTAGCCACTCTGTCACAATATGTAAAGTGCCTCCCAGTCTTCCAGTCATGTAATAAATACTTGATAAATGTCAGTCATCAGCATTATTAATAAGGTTTTTCTTAAAGGAAGACATTTACCTAGGGGAATGCTAGTCTCATTGGCAGGGCAAACAAATACATATTTTTCTAAATATTTACTAAAATAAGTGGTTAAATAAAACTCTTACACATAAAAAATTAAAGTACAATAAAATGTTTTAGAGAAAAACTATACTTAATGATTAGGTATATCAAATAGGATTCAACACAAAAGATTTTCTATCTAGCATATTCTTTAAAAATACCATTCAAAAAAGGCTTAAAATAGACATTAAATATGCAGTGATCCAAGTTTAGTAGATTACAGCAAAATCCTTACTTAGACAGATATTTTCAAGTCCTGTTATAGCAAACCTCAAGCTACTGTCCAAATTCCTTTGCTTCATTATCATCCTGGTACAAAGCATATAGCTTCCATGGTGTGCAAGTCGAAAATACTTTGGTTGTCTGTATGAAGCTCCCATTCTAACACTGTTTTCAGTCATGGAATAAGGCCCAAGCACTCCACCAATATCTTCATATAATTTTCTTCATGTAAAGAGACAAACTATATCTATCTCTCAACAGCAATGCAGAAAGCCTTGTAAAAAGATCATTTCTTTCTTCTTCAAATAATTACTTTTCAAAAATCTCAACTGAAAGGAAAGTTCAAGATTTTTCAGGGTCTGTCTGGTTCTAATGGCAAAGTGTTGCCAATCCAAGGGGCAGATTTCAGCAGCCTTAAAAAGAGTTAGTTAATTAAAATCACCCTTCTCTTAACTTGCCTCTTTTTCTGTTTCTTTAGTTGGCCCAACTTATCCATTAGTATAATATTAAACAAATGAAAGCCAAAAGAAAAAATGAGCAAGGTTCTTTCTATGCATATTTCTAAGACCAGGGAGTGTATGCTCCAAAACCATGCCTACAAGAGCCAAAATTGTTGTGAAAAGAAAGCAGCTTTTTAGCTGATTGAAAACTACTTGAATTCAATGCTTGTTTTACATACCAAAACAATTCATATCCTCGGAGTTTTAAAAGTAACAACAAAGCAGACACTAACTAAAATACAACAGACTTTTCTACACGTGAAGTTTTAAGGGGTCTCTGAAATGTACCCAAGAAAGCAAGATACCTCGTAACCCTCTAAGGCAATGTCTAAGAAGGCCTCATTATCTCTTACCACCCCCATAACTTATTAACCTTGGAAAATAAAACTTCCCTGAATGTCCCCAACAATCTTGGCTTTCTGATCATGTGATCAGAGAAAGAAATACACTCTGGCTTTCATTAGTTTAAGGACATCTGCAAGTAGAACTTACAACACAAAACAATCTCGCTTGCTGATCTTGTTCTCTCATCTGGACCGAACAGTGTTAGTGTCAACAACTGCAGTAAACAGCATGGCTGGAGCTAACGTAAACATTTCAGAAATTATAAGCTTAATATCCTTGTTCAGAAGTTGGACCAAGCTATGACTAAACTCTTCTGCACTCTAGACCACAGGCTGGAGGCTGACTTTGATATATTTCCAAAAAGAAAATGTATCCAAACCTGCACACTGGGATTAAAGTAACCATTCTTGGCACTGGCAGTAGATGTGGCAATAGGTGCCTTTGGTGGGTGGGTTGATGCAGAAGGTGGAACAAAGGGCAGCCATGCCCAGCCTGCTGCGGGTGGGAGGCATTCTGTGGGTCCCATTGTTATTAAAATCAAGTCATAAAAGTAGATACTGTTTATTTCTGCAGTGGCAGTCCTTCAGCACTAGCTCCTCCTCTGGCCATATTTTTTAAAATAGCTCCATGCCATTCCTATTATGTTCAGGCTTTCTTTAGACCAAGGGCGAGACAATGGAAAAACAGACCTAAACAAAAGCAAACGGAAACTAAAGGCTTTGGGTTTACTTTATAAACATGTCAGCCACAAGGTAGGTAATGCTCTTCAAAGAAAGGAAGAATTTGCTGGATCACTATACCCAAGTGAAAATGTTGATGTCATTTATAAGATCATAATATTCTTTTTAGACGTTTTTCATCATCCTCAGTTCTGTACAGCCAAAGATCCTTTTGATCTTCACGTTTTCCTCCAAAACTAGTTGTTTATTCCATGGATAATTCCTTGAAAAGGATAGAGAAAACTGACAATAGTGTACTCACCACCCCTGACCCCAGTCTGAAAGATTAGGCCCACTCGACCTCTATTTCCAGATTTCCCGGTTAGTAGAATGCAACTGCTTTCTCCTTTTCATAATTATATTGGGCAGCCCTTCACAATTTAAAAAATAATTTCTCATTGGTTCTGTTAATATTGCCCTTAGTAAGGTTGAGAAATGGACCAATTGGGAATTAGGACCCATATATGGCAGATAAGGAAACAGGAAGCAGTGAGTGTCTGAGCTGGCACTTCAACCCAGGACATCAAATGCTGATCCCCAGACTCACTCTCCTACACTGTGCTCTCTCTCCACAAAAGTTAAGAGCTGAATTAAAATAAGATCCACTTTGCATCTCATCCTTATAGACTTTTCCAGATTTGTAGTATCTTATAGAAGGGAAGTGGGCAGAGCATGCCCCAAAAATGCAGGAAAAGACTATTTACTGAGGCCTTTCACAGAATACCCTTTTCCAGAAATCTATGAAAATGAGCAAATAACAATATATAGGCACCTAATACATGTACTGCATATTATCTCTTCAAGCCCCTCTCCATGCCCCAAAAGTTCAGTATGATGATATGCTTCTTTTATATATATAAAATGAAATCTGAAAATAGCTAAGCAATTTGTTCAAGATCATCTTGCTAGTGAATGGCAGAGGTAGGATTTGAACCTGAGTATGTCTGATCCACAGCCCAAGATTTGCATACCAAAGTGCATTGACGTCAGTCACATTCAGCCAAAGACAGTGATCTTTGCACTCAAAACTACCCAATAAATAACCAACAATCAGAACTTCTGACTTATACAGCTCATTATCTCATTCTGGATCATCTTGTCTTGTTGCATTTGGATCTACAATGAGATTTCAGAGAAGAGATATTATTATTATTAATTGTCTTCTGTCTTGTGAAGGTTATATTCCATTAATATCTGCTGAACTAGTTTTCCATCCTGCATAAAGTAGCTATTTAATTCTCCTCTTTCTTCGTATGTCATTTGAGAAGTATGCATTAAGTACCTACTATGGGCCAAGCACCATGCTACACATTGCAAAGAATAAAATTAAATGACATTAAACTACTATCATGGAGTTCATAGTTCAGCTACTAAGATGTGATTTCAAATTATAGCAGAAAGCATTCATATTGTTATTTCAAAAATATTTTTAAAGTGTAAAATGCTCAAAACAGAGAAAAATGCCATGTTAGGAACCTCTGAAACCCTGGTTAAGACATTATAATACTGTGACAGTCGCTGCATCTTTACCTACCATTGTGCTTAAAGAATCTATGGTTTTTACTAATTAAAATTTTTGCTTACCATCCAGGTAAAAATACAGATGAGTTACTATCTACTCAGATTTCTCTTCCATCTCTCTACAATCTAAAGTCTTCCAGTCTTTACATGATGACTTCCAATCACCAATCTCTTTCCTCTGTATATGTAAAAACATTTTGCCTATGCCACATTTATGTAGAAATCTTTCTATTGCAAATGACAGAAGAATCTCAAATTAGCTTAAGCCAAAATGGGAATTTATTGGTTCATTTTGCAAAAATAAGTTTCTGTATGTTCATTATAACTTGCAATCCTGGTCCAAAGAGCAATCATTTTCTCTTAATAGAAATAGTTATTCATATACTATTGTTTTTTAAGAATAAAACACAGGGGCTAGGGTTGTGGCTCAGCAGTAAAGCGTTTGCCTAGCACGTGCAAGGCCCTGGGTTCGATCCTCAGCACCACATAAAAATAAATAAACAAAATAAAGGTATTGTGTACGACTAAAAAATAAGTACAAAAAAAAGAATAAAACACAGGTTTGATTTCAGCTTCACCAAAACTTTAAAATTTGTAAACTATGAGGTTGTAAACAAAAGGAATTAATGGTTTTTTTTTGTTTTGTTTTATTTTGTTGTTGTTGTTCCAAGAGGAAAACATCTACCTTTACCGATTAAAATGTACAAACCTAGGTAGTAGGCTGTCCACTTCTCCCTGCCTTGGTTCTCAGCCTTAGTCCATTGGAATTGTCAAGACATCTTTTAAAAAGAAATCAGTGTCATTCCCCTCATTATCAGACCAATTCAATCAGAAGCCCAGAGTGGACCTAGACAATATTATGTCTTAAATGTTTACCTTATGATTCAAATGTGCAATGAAGATTGAAAACATCTCTTCCATTTAGAACCTACATTATACCATCTGCTCGGTTAAGGAGTTAGCAATACTCCTGAGCTAATGGCAAAGGGATGCAAAACTAATATTGGATTAACAGAAGAATTCAAACTTTTTTTTTCAACAAACCTAACAATTATTCTTGGCCATAGTGCCCCAAAATAATTTGCAGTTTCATAGCAAAGATCTCTTTCCAGCCATAAGGTTCAAGCATCTTTATATATGCCTTCCATTCTTTGTAATTTTTTTTAGTTATTTTATGCCTATGAAACTAGCCAGGGAATTATTTGTCATCATCTATAGACTTCACAGAAAATATGAATTGGAGGGTTTTGGACTACTGCCTCCAGGCAGAGAGAGGCAGAATTAAATGTATAGCATTTGCCTTCAAATGCCACAGCTAGATTGATGGATTATCCCACAAGCTGTTCTGAAGTAGAAGGCCAAACACTTAAGGTTACTAAAGGACAGTTATTTTAAGGGGCTTGTTAGTGAGCCATGTGAAATGACAAGAGCTATAAAGCTCACCATAAATGTCACTGGTAGATAAAGATAAGGTGTGCATGGTGGTTCATTTAAAAAAAAAAAAACATAAAGACTGCATTAGAAAGAGAACAGCAGCGTGGCTACTGTTTTATTCAAAGGTTATTAGTAACAAAAAAAAGTTGAGTATTTTGTGGAAGAAGGGATTCGTTTACATTGATTGCACTGGAGAAAGAAGGCTTAAAATGTGGCATCTGGTTGCTTATGGGTTTTGTTTTCTGTCAACCAAAGGGGATCAAAGGCTGCTGCACTGGTGTTTCTTATATACGTTGATTCCATGACCATTGCTAATATATGAAGGAAGTCTATGTCTTCAGAATCAATTACTTGCTCTCAGTGGCCCAATTGGCAGAAAATAAGAATAAACAAGCACAAAACCTCTTATTATGCAATATTAGCAAAGAAAACACTGACCTTCCACCTCCTACCTAATCTACTCTCAATTGCTTCTTTGACACCAGGCCTAGTAAAATGAAAAGAGGTCTTCCTGAAAAGGAAAGAAACATCTGCTTGGACTTCAGATTCCCCTCCAAAGCACAAACCAAGACTAGAAAGGTTACATGTTTCTGCGAGCCACGCAAGACTAAGGAGAAAGTTCAACTGCTTATCCCATTTGACCTTGGCTTTAATGCAGGATCACATTGATCCTGATGGAGAGATTAAAAGGCCAAGTCCAGAACCGCTCACCAAGCAAATTCACAAGGGAGTTCTAAGAGTTCTTTGGCACTCTGACTTCATATGGAATTAGCAGAGACGATCCCAGGCTACAAACGTAGCAATATTTTAGCTCAGTGTGCAAAATTTCAAAGATAAAGCCTGAGATTGGAGGCCATACTGAACTTTTCAAACTCTGCTCTCCTAGTAGTTTTTGTAGAGAGAATACAGGCATCTATGAGAGCTGTTGTAAAGTTTTCTTTTGGGAGGAGGTAAGGATCATTAGGACAATGAAAGGTCAAGGACAAGAGAGGGGAGTGACAAACCCCAAACATTTTCTTTTACTCCCTACTCTAAATTGCAAATTCATGCTAACTTCAGTGAAATCACTTTGACAATAAGAAAAAATGGTACAAAAATGGTCATTCCTTTTCTCAGTAAAGCAGATTTTAACCATAAATCAGAAGTATAAACTTCAAACCTAAGACAATGAAATTCTGAAAGAAACCTTTATTTTTTTTATTTATTTATATGCTGTGCTGAAAATCAAACCCAGTGCCTCACACATGCCAGGCATTCTACCACTGAACCATAACTCCAGCCCCATGAGTCTTTTAAATTGCTCTAATTGGAAGCTCCGTAGACCAATGGCCTAGGAAACTGGGTTCCAGTTCCAACCTCAGCCAGTACCTGAATGTAACTGCAACCAAGTTTCTCATGTTCTGTGCATGGATTCCACACCTCCATTCTCAACTTGATATTTTTCCTGACTAGCCCAACTCATAGTTTAGCTTACTCTTAGCAATCATCCTGCTGTCTTAACTTAGCCTCATGTTCATCAATTCTCTACTGTCTTCTCTCTCTGTGAGATTATAATAAATTCCCCTTAAGTAAAAAATAAATTAATTTTAAGTGAATCCCTTACTGAAATTAGAAGAGTGTTAAGTACATGGTAGATGTTTTGGCACATGATTTTTTGAATAAATGTACGAGTGAAAGAATGTTTGGCACTTACCAAGTAATGAGTTAATTGAAAAGTCACTGCTGTTTCAGATGAATCTGAAAAATAAGTGGAGAAAAGTGGATTTTAGAAAACTGGACTTAATCATTAGAAGGACAAAAAATTGCCTAGACTGCATCGATTAGACTTTAAGAAAAAATTTATATACCCACCTTAAAATTCCTATATTATGCCCATTTGACAGAATCACTAGATATATATCTCAGCTGAAAATCTTAAGGATATAGGCTTAAATCAATTGACATAAAAATTATGTGTTGCCAAAGTATCTTTTTTTCATAGAAACAGTTAAAAATCCTGCTCTTTCTATTCCTTATTCATGTGCTTAATTTATAATACTTCTTGGATCTTTGTTCTACTTTATTAATCAATGTACAAATGCTTAACTCTATTAAATGTACCATCATTTAAAATAATTTAACTTATCAAACATTTCTGTTCCTATTAAAATTCAGTTCATCACAGCTAGTACAAATTTGGAGGGCATTTTTTGTTAAAAGTATCTACTGATTTTACTCAGTTCCTACCACATATATACTAAATAAAAACTTTTAAGGGAATGGTATTATGAATTGATGCACTTATGGATTTTACCAATATTACTGGCACAGTAGCCAGACATTTCCAGTGAGAAAAGTGTCTATGTCATAAGATTGGACTGCAGAAATTAGTTAACTATGGGCAAAAGAAGAAAAATAAGAGACTGACATTTTAAGAGTCTTGCAACATCAGCAGCAACTTGAGCTCTCTCCTATTAATATATGAAATGTTTTCTTCCTTCGTAATTAGATTTCATCATCCCTCTGCTATTTGCTACACAAACCCCAATTTAATTCTACACACAACCTCAATTAGTTTCTTTTATGCTAATAGATAAGGTAATGTAGCACATTTTTCTCTCCTGGATTTTAGTTATAAGCTTATATTTGAGAGCGAAGCACAGAGAAAAATCACAGCAAGATGGACAGAGTTAATAGCTAAAGAAAAAAGTCATAAGACAATGAGAAAATACAAATTAGAGAAGCAAAACCAAGACAATCTTGTTCTATGTGTTACATATTTAGCCAATGGTTGGGATTTGAAGAAATAAATGTTTCCTTCATGTGTGGTTTTCATTTTCCTGTTAAAGTTTACTATTGCAAACTTTGTGTCCAAAATACATTTTAAAATACTTGTTCATCTCATCTAGTCACAACAAAATAATTAAGGAACCCCCAGCCAGTTGAGTTCATTATATGTTCGTTGAAATCATACAAACAAGTAATTACACTATTTTTGAAAATCCCTCTTGTCACTAGGGTTTTGTTTTGGAAAGACTGTCCCTCTTTCCACATCCCTACCTTAAAAGGACAATTTTTAAAGGTATCAAAATAAGTAGGATAAAGTACTGACAAAGGCAGTAAAACAGAAACTCGGACTAGCAAGGATAATACATGGCAAATGCTTGCCCTTCACAGGCTGTAAGGACTGAGTTCATGTGTGGGATCAGAGCCAACACATGATCTTGCCATCTGAGACTCACAGCACTTGAGGTAGAAGACTGACTGAACTGTAGGCAAACCAGAGGGAAGAAGAGTGGCCGCGAGAGTCAAATCAAACCTGTGATACATCTCTCTTCTGGTCTTGACTATGAGAAATGTCTACCAGAGAAACTCAGAGTTACTGAAACAGCAGAGTTGTTAGGCACATTTATCAGATTGGCCTGAGTCTGATATGACAGAAACAGCATGTTCTGCTATTCAATGAACCCATTGGTGTAAATACCACTCAAGCAGCCCATGAACTTCAGAGGAGATCTGTTTAGTTTGCACAAAACAAAATAGAGAGAGCCTTTTTCTGACATTTTTGCTTATAAGCACCAGGCAAAAACTTAACTACTGAATGGACTTGTTACAAAAAGGGAAGAAAGCTGTTGCCTGAAACAAAAAGGACATCCCTGGAAAATCAATTATTTAAGATAATTTTTTTAGAAACCATCAAATGGAAACTTCTGTATGAAATGAGACTTGGTTAATCTCTTCAAAAAGTATTCAGGAGACTCATTTTTCACTTAAAAGATGTCAAGGGATGGCATATGTCTACAATCCCAGCTACTCTGGAAACTGAAGCAGGAGGATGAAAAGTTAAAGGCCAGTCAGGGCAACTTCCTAGATAGCCTGTCTCAAAATAAAATTTAGGGGGAAAAAAAAAGTGAGAGGCTGGGGATGAAACTTAGTGGTGTACAAATGTGCAAGGCTCTGGGTTTAAGTCCAAGTATTAGAAAAAAAAAAGAAAGAAAGAAAGAAAGAGAGAGAGAGAGAGAGAGAGAGAGAGAAAAGACAGCTCAAAATTTTAAGCAGCTACATGATAAATCAAAATAACTAAGCTTGTGTAGATTATAACATTCTCAGAAAACAAAAGTTATTTCCAAAGAATAACTCTTTCTTTTTCAAATGAAAATTGTGCAGCAATGAAGTTGACGGAGAAATGAGCCAGCTCAAAGAAATAAACACTCTTGAACATTGGTATTGGGAGCATAAAATGGTACAGTTTTTCCAGGGGGCAATTTGGCACTGATTAACAAAAGATTTAAACATGTTTAAAACTTTTACAGTAATCCCACTTTTAGGAATTTTTTCCAATAAGTAAACTGACAGTCAAAAGAAAGAGTTATAGACAATAATATCTGTTGTGGAGTTAATAATGGAAATAACCTTGATATTCTAAAATATGAAATTCGTTAAGTAAATATGCTACAGCCAATGTGATAGAACACTAGTAGTTTAAAATTATGTCAAAAAAAACAATTAATGGCATTGGAAAATGTTCTTGATAGTCTGATAAATGAAAAAGCAAATTATAACATAGTAATATAAAGCAATCACAATTTTTAATCTATTTGAATGCATAGGAAGAAAGACTTTTCCTATATATTATACATCAGCACTGTCCAGTAGAAATATGGTCTAAGCCACAAGCATAATTTTTGATTTTCTAATATTCACATTAAAATAAAAAATAATTGAAATTCATTTTAACAATATACTAACCCAATACATATAAAATATTATTTCTATATGTATCAATGTAAAATATATTAATAGTATATTTTGTACTCTTATAGCTAAGACTTTGAAATATTGTGTACATTTTATACTTACAGTCCGTATCATTTCAGACTATCCACATATCAAGTACTTGGTAACCACACGTGATTGTTGGCTAATGTATTGGGTGTGTACCTCAAGAACATGAGTGATTTCTGTTTTCATCTTTTTTCTTTTCTCTATTTTCTACTTTTATGTTCAGAGAAAATTAGTATTTTAAGTAAATAAATAGTAGGAACAGGAAAAAATGTGGGTTTTGGAATCAGAAATCTAGATTCTGTGGGTTATTCTATTATATTTCTAATTTATTTGGTTTCCTTTGAATAGCTGTGGTCCAACATGACACATGTAAACTTTTTGTATAGATAAGAGAAGCTTGTCCACCCCACAAGGGATAATGGTGATATCAAAGGATATTTGATTCATGGGCAAGTGGGATAATGTGAACCAGTTTAGCACCATGTAATTTATGTCTATTACATATATGCTGAATGAAATAGTTAAAAGAGTAAAATTTAACCCCAGAAAGAATTATCTTGACACTTTAAAGTAGTTTTAAAGTCAGCAATCATATTATACATGGGAAACAAGCTGTACAAATTTATGACCAAGTTGAATAAACATATTGGTATCATGCTTCAACAATTTCTAGAAATATAAAGTCCTTATATTTAAGTCCAACTTCATACCACTTTGTTTATTTAAGACTTTGCTTACAAACTGCATGCATATTTAGTCTTGTTTGGGGGAGTTGATTGGTTAGTTAGTTGGTTGGTTAGTTGATATTTTGGAACTTGGCTGCAAAGACTTGAGTTAATCATACTCTATAATTCATAGCATGCTATTCTTACCACCATGTAAGACTGTTTTCTTGTGTGTTTCATTTTACCCATATTCTCCATCTCCATTTTCACTTTGTTTCTTTCATAGACTTCAATTCTAATATGTTTGAAATATGTCCTTAACTATTCATGTAATCTTGTAAAGTATTTAATGTTGTTTGTATATTTCTTCTTTACCTTATATGAATGTTTTGTAACAGATATTATTCTTTTATCAACCTTTCCCAAGACCATCTTTTTAAAATCTATTCATGGTATTCTTCTAATTGCTACACAGTATTTTAATGTATCCTTCCATCTTATTTTACTTATGCACTCCTTCATAAGTTATATTGATAACTCCCTGCTGCTATAAACCTCATCAAAAAAACATCTTCAATCTTCGATAAATACCCAGAAATGGCATTGCTGATTCAAGGAGCCCAAACAGATGTAGTTTCAATGAACAAAACTGACAGCTGCCTACAAAATTACTATACCTGCTTATACTCTCTATAGCACTGTGTAGAAATCTCACTTCCTCATATCCATATAGTCACTAGAAATTGACCACACTTTTAAACTTTGTCTTTGATAAGCCTTTGGTGAGAGGTCTTATAGTTTCAGCTGCAAGATATAAACAGCTTGTAATTTGTCACTTTCATCTTTAAAACAAGAAAAAAGTTGAACAAACTACAAATCAACAATTTTTCTTAGATTTACTAGAGAATGAAGGTGGTAGGGCAAACCGTCACCCTGAGATCAGGAGAGAGGGAAATCCAGAGTGTCGTAATCAGTATTTGCTTATGTGGAGCAGAAACCACTGGAGCCATCAATGGTTAGAAATACTGAAAGTCACATTAGAGTCAGAGTGTAGACTATTGTGAGAATGGGAAACTCCTGGAGACCAGAGTCTTTGTAAAGTCCCTTCATACTTATGGTTTTACCTCCTGGAACTCCAATAAGTTCTCACAGTGAAGAGCCAAGAAAGGTTCTCTCCTAGCTCCAGTAGGGGAAAAGAAAAATAACCTTTGCAAAATATGTAAGGATGTTCTCCATCACCGAGGCCTGTACTCCAGGGGAAAACCTTAACAGATCCTACCTACAAGGGGAAACTTTCCATACTGCAGTCCCCTCTAGTTTTCTTTTCTCACTTAAGGTGAGGGAAAAAAAAAAAGCTATAAAATACTTGTGTGAGTCCCAGCCCAGGGACACAGACCTACTAAAGAACTATTATTTAATCATAATTTTATAGAACACTTTCCTTTCTCCACACTTGACTATCACATCATCAAAGGACTCCAGTGTAATAAGAGTTCACTATAGCTGAAAGAACTGCTAGGTTCAGGTTCTATCCAAAGAGTTCTCAGGGAAACCCAAAGACAAGTGAGAAGACAAACATGAGGACACTGGAGGCATCTGAAGTTCTTGGTCCCTCAAAGTACAGAAAATTTTAGGTAGAACCCAACTCAAAGCTTCATATTGAGTCCTATTTACCTTAGTCCCTATTTCCAATGTATCAAGTCCATTTTTCTACAAAAACTGCAAGGCACCGAAAAGGAAAGAAAAGACACAGTCTGAAGAGAGAGAGAAGATACAGAACCAAACTCAGGTAAGACCCAGATTTTAGAATAATGATTTAGAGAATTTAAAATAGCTGTTACATTATAGTTTTATGTTATGTTTTATGTTATATTTGTATATCATGCTATTATACGTTGTGTTATGTTATGGGCTTTACTGGAAAAAAATAGAAAACATTCAAGAACAGATAGGAGACATAAGCAGAGAGAAGGAAACTTTAAGAATCAAAAGAAAATATGTACTAGAAATCAAAAACACTGTAAGAGAGATGAAAAAATGTCTTTGACAGGCTCATTAGTAGACTGGACATGACCAAAACCAATTAGCAAGATGAAAGATAGATTAATAGAAGCTTTCCATACTGAAGTTCAAAAAGGAAAATAATTTGAAAATAAGAACAGAATATCTAGGGACAGTGGGTTAATTTCTGATAAGCATAAAATAATACCCCAATGTTTCCTAGTCATTTAAACTTGCCCTACCCTTCAACATGCTGAACACAAAGTCAACAATTTAATCATTTTAATCCATCTGCCCCTTTTCATCTTCATTCCTCCTATCTGCCATGTTTATCCATCAGTCATATTGTTAGCTTATATTCCATCTCCATGACACCATTTTTCTTACTGATGGTTAATTGTTAATTCTGTATTCTGAAGTTTACACGTTGCTTCAAAGATTACTTTTTTTTTTTTTTTTTTTTTGCTAATATTCTCTCAGAGCTATGGAGGTTCCATAAGGCCTTTTATCTAATCTGTCAAATGCTCACTAGGTCTTCCCAGGGCTTACAGGTTTTCCTGTGTTTCCTGTTTAAGCCTGAGCTATTCTGGTCCCTCTATTTTCAGTTCTATCTATGCTGTACGCCAAAACTTTCACAGACCTTGGTAACTTGGACCTTAATGTTCTCAGCATGGTTTCAAATTAAACTTCTTGTTTTTGTACCTCTCTTATCTGTCTAGCCATTCTTTATCTACCAATACTCTGTCCATAAATATAGGATGCTCATTAAAAAATCTCTGAGGTATATTGCAGAGATGTATAGTGTATATCATTTGAATATAAAATTTAGCTCCAGAAGGTATGATGTATTTCAAAAAGCCTGGCCTTGAAAACAGGAAACAGATTTGGCCCCCACCCTTTGCCCTTGTTAACTGCATGAGCTATATGAGTGAGTTTCATTGTTTTAGCCTCAATTTTTCCATCTTTAAAATGTGATGATAATCCACATAAGTTATCACGAAGACTATATAAAATTAAATAAGAATTTATACAATGAATGCTTTTTTTGGTTTGTTTACATTTTTTAAACTGAATAATAAAAGTTAGAATATGGGAAACAGTACATTAAAGGAAAAACTTAATATAAATGGAATGAAAAGAAAGCTTTGTTCCACTTTGTTTTGGACTTCTAAATTCTGTAGTATTTATTCTTTTTGGTGAAACCATCCAAAAGACATACATTCTTATCCCCCACTCTTAAGCTTTTTGACATATTTAAGTCTTCTCTTTAGATTTATAAAACTTTATAATATTTTAAAATATTGCAACTAAATTTTCCTCACTGTGGCCTTCTGAATAAACTCAGATTCATAAATGCATTGAGGCATATAATCAGAGCAACCTGAAGCATCTGGACCCACTTTTAAACTGCTGTAAGAGACTATTTCAAGAAGGAGTTTCTTCTTGGGTCAAAAGAAAGTATTCTAGAATCCAAATAACTAACCAACGACTCTGTTAGAAAGTTGAAATAGAAAAATAAAGCCAATATATTTCATGGAGATTTTACAATGTGAAAAATGCTGATATCAGTGTTTTTCCAACTATTAATAAGACTCCCTTAACTAAAGTGACAATGTTCCAAAAAGGAGGAAGAAGTGGGGGAAGAGAATTGCCATCAGTTAATACCTATCTCATAGCAACTGCTTTGCCCCAAACAGTTGCTATGAAACTTTCCTGGGAGGATCAGTGTGGCTGCCAGGAATTAGCCCTAGAAAAATGGAGAAAGAATGGGAAAATAGACCTCTAATAGCAGTACTTAGCATTGTTTTATCCTCCATGGTGCTGGAAAAGATCAACCAGCTCTGTCACACCCATGAAGTCTAGAAGAACAGACTGGTGAGAGAGTCAGCGGACATACTGGAGCTACCTTCAGCCCTTGCTCCCCTCTTCATGAACTGGACTGTTCTGGCCACCAGCTTAGCGATCCCTTCCTTCCAATTCCCCTAGAACAGATCAACTTGCCTAGGCTGTATTGATGTAACATGCTTTGCATGGTCTTTTAGGAGAGCTGAAGAACCTAAGCATATCTAAAAGTCATTTTAACTAAATGGTATACAATAGATTCCCCTCAACCCCAGGTAGCCTAGATTAGACTCAGGCATAATGACAAGCTTCAGTACAAAGGAAAAAGGGTAAGTTGCCTTTATAGTCTGACTTAGGGATTCCTGTCAGGTTAGCCACTGTTTTGGCATCGATTCAGTCTTTTCCTGAAAAACTGGAACAGAATGATTAACTTTCATCATAACTGAGTACTAACAGATTATATAATCTCGTTTTGTGGATTTTACCTTTACAGGTGACATTGATAAAGCTACTTAACGAGTGGGATATAACTTAGATAACAACCATGTCTTACACTAGTTCTCCCCAAAGGCAGAACCTGAAACAAAATTTGCATTTGGATTGCTTATTTAGGAATTACTTTTTATGTCATCTTATATGGTTAATTTTATGTGCAGCTTGACTGGCCACTGGGTTCCCAGATTAAACATTTTATCTAGGTGTGTGTTTAATATTAGCCTTTGAACCAGCAGATGTAATAGATTGCCCTTACGGGTATGAGTGGATATCATCCAAACCACTGAGGGCCTGATCAGGACAAAAAGCAGAGGAAGCAAGGATTCATGCCCTTCCAGCATGCCTGATTAAACTGGAATATGAATCTTTTCCTGTTCTTTGACTATGATTTACAGCATTGGCTCCCTTGTTCTTGAGCCTTTGAATTCAGATTAGAATGACGCCATTGGGCTTTCATGGTTCTCCAGCTTGCAGACAGCACATCATGGGACTTCTCAGACTATGTAACCATCTGAGCTAATCCCTCATAATTAGTAATAATAAATCAATCTATCTATTTCTCAGATCTTTTTCTATGGAAAATCTTAACAGATTTTGTTATCAAGAGTGGTTCTAAAGGAATCAAATGTTAAGAATGAATTTTCTGAAATTTTTCTAGGGTTTTTAGAATTGACTCTCTAATCTGATTAGATTCAAATATGCTAATGACTGTATTTTCAGTAAAAAGAAATCATTCCTAGTTCACAGCATGATTTAGCAATAGAGATAAATAAAATATTTGCATTGGTACTCCTCATCAACTTTTTATAAAAACCAAGGAGCTAGGTGCCTATTGTACATGATACTTTTGGACATTTTTGGAAAACTGATGAATATAGAGTGGTTATTCCTAATGTTGCTAAACAAAATGCTGTAAAAAAAATTAGTTCAGGGGTCTGAATTCCTAGCACTAGCACTGCATAAATAACCTAAGAATATCTATGTGTACCCTAAGACCCTCATCACCTGTAGCTGTGGAAATGAACGTGCTAAAAATAAACATAGATACATCATGTGACTGAATTAGAGCACAGGTTCTCTTCCCAGCCCTAACAGTAGGCACTGTTAACTGGAAAACATTAATGGGACAGAATGGAATCTTGTAAGTTGGGATGGGGTTGTGTGAAATGGTCCTGGTGGAGCTGGGGACATTAATTTCCTAAAAACTGATATATCTTCTTTTCTAGAGAGAGAACTCTCCCCACCCCAAGCAGAGTGGTAGCCCCATTATGAGCAGAATTGGCCTCCCTGGCATGAGGAGAAATTATCTCTCCAGCTGGAGAAAGAAGCCTCCGAACCTCAGCAGCAGTAACATCTCTATCCCCAAGATAGCAACCTCCCTACTTTCAGTGGTATCAGTTTCCCTACCCACAATGCTATCAGGCTTTTTTCATCTCCATCTCAAGGAATTAATTGTGTTGCCTGAGGAAACTGAAGTAACCCCTACTGAGGCAGGTGCCAAGCCAGACAAGGTTGGTTCTCCTCAGGACCCAGCCCCAACACCACTCTTTGCTTCAAGGTTTTAACTAAATCCAAATCTCAGCAAGCCCCTAAAGATAAGCTGGTATGCATGACCCATGAGGAAGTAGATTAAACTTTAATATAATTACTTAAGTTTCTTTATTTATACAGGCAAGAAATCTGAGGAACATGTGAGAAGGAATACTAAGAGTTTTGGATAACAGTGGGAGAAACAAAAAATTGGAACAGGCTAAATGTATTGATTTAGACTCACTAAGCAGAGATTCTACATTTTATATTTCTGTTTAGGGAAATTAAAAAAAAAAAAAAAAGCTCTAACATTTTGCTTTATTGGTTGGCTGAAAGAGGGGCCAAAAGATGGTCTACCATGAGTGAATTAGAAATGCCATATACAAGTTGGTTGAATCTAGAGAAATGGATTCAAGGCTTAGAGAAATTGGAATATTAGAGTCTATTTTTTATTTAGGATCTATTCATTCATAGTGGATCCAGAAGACATACCTTTCACCATAACCATGAAAAATAAATTTGTGAGGAGTGTCCTGGCATGTTAAAGAGTTCTGTGATTGCTCTTCTCTATAGGCCAGAATTCGCAATGTGAACTGTAGTTACTGAATTGGGAAATACCCCAACTGCGATTGGGTAATTGCATCCTACAATGGTCCAGGATCACTCATCTGCAATTTAGACTTGCCAAAGAAAAAGTGAGTATGGGTATTGTGATAGACAAGAGAGTCAACATAACAATCAGAATACTCCGAATGGAGCAGACCCTATGGTGCTGGCTAGTTGATCAGGGTCTTCTAAGATGTAAAGTAAATAGGAAGCCTGTTGGATCTTTTACTTAATCTGTAGGAGCCAAAAGGTTCTAGGTCTAGTGGACAGAACTTTAATCTAAGTCATGAAAATAGAGTCATGGCCCTTCAATCAACACCAGACTTGAGCCAGTTTATAGATCTGAAATTCCTTAAATGAAGAGGGGTCTCAGTTCCTTGGAGAAAAATCCCAATGTGCTATGGAATATTTATCTGTTAATCTATCTGCCATCCTTTAAGTAATCTATAGTCTTTTACCAGGGTAACTGTATATTGGGGGAAAGAAAATAATCAGTGCTTTCAAGGTCTACTGAAAATGAACTCTAAACTGACAGTAATTCTAAGAGACCCAAAATGTCACTGTGCTCTCAGTCAGAGTAAGGGCTTATGGAGGACAGGTTATCAACAGAATTTTGACTCAGCCCTGTCCCACATTTGGTCCAGTGGGGCCCCAAACTCAACCTATGGTATTTACCAAGTTCCAGAATGCACAGTTGGAATAGACATACTTATCAGTTGGCAGAATCTCCACTCTCCACATTAATCTTATCTACTAATGTTGAGAAAGGGCTATAATGATTACAGATACCCAGTGGAAATCATTAGAAAGGACTCTACCAGGAAAATACTAAACCAAAAGCAATACTGCATTACTGAAGGAATTTCAGAAATTACTGCCACCGTCAAAGATTTAAAGGAGTTGGGGGTAGTAATTCCCACCAAATCTGCATTCAAGTGGATTATCATAAACTTAACTAGGTAGTGACTCCAATTGCAGCTGCAGATGTGATCTCCTCACTTCAGAAAATTAACTTACCCTCTGGCACTAGCATGTAGCTATTGATCTGATAAATATCTTTTTTCTCAATACTTCATCATAAAGACCATCAAAAGCATGTTGCTTTCAGCTGGCAACACAAAAAAATACACCTTCCTGACTTACCTCAGCAGTATAGCAACTCTCCATCCATGTCATAACTTCATTCATGGGGATCTTGATCGCATTCTCTTCTAAAAGATACTCTAATTGTCCATGTACACTGATGACATTGTGCTACTGGACTGAATGAATGAGAAGTGGCAACCACTCTGAACTTATTTGGAAGATAGTTGTGTATTAGGGGTAGAAAATAAATCAGACTAAAATTATTCAGGGGCCTCTACTTCATGAAATATCTTAGTTCCAGTGGTGTGGAGCATGCCATGATATTTAAAGTGAAGAATAAGTTGTTGAATCTATCCTATCACCAAAAAGGAAGCACAATACCTAATGGGCCTCTTTAGATTTTAGAAGCACTTGGATGTATTAGTTAATCCTATTTATCAAGCAAACTAAAATGCTGTTAGTTTTGAATGGGACCCAGAACTATCCAACTCTTGGAAACTGGTCCAGTCTGCTAGGCAAGTTGCTCTGCCACTTGAATCAGAAGACTCAGGAGGTCCAATGGTGCCTGAAATGTCAGCAGCATATAGGGATGCTGATGGGAGCCTTCGGTCGCTATAGGCGAACTGCAGTGCATGCCCTTTAATATTTTTGAGCAAAGTCCTTCCATCTTCTGCAGATAATTACTCTCCTTTGGAGAAATAGCTCTTAATCTCCTACATTATTTTAGTAGAGATTGAACTCTTAACCATGGGCCACCAAAGTTACCATGAAACCTGAATTTCTCATCATGAATGGTGTTATCTAATATCCAAGCCATAAATTTGGTTATATACAGAAATACATCATCATAAATGGAAGTGGTATATACATGATTAGACCCAATTAGACTCTGAAGGTATAAGTAAGTTACAAGAAAAAGTATCCTGAATACTCTTGGTTCCCACACCTTTGATGCTGCTTTCTTTCTCCCAGTCTGCTCCCATAGCTTCATGAGGAGTTTCTTTAGATCAGTTAACAGAGAAAGAGAAAATGTGGGCCTTGTTTACAGATTGTTCTACACAGTAACCATTTGGAAATGTGCAACTGCGGTTCTATAGCCCAAGTTGTAAAAGACAGTGGTGAAGAGAGATCCTCCCAGTAGGCAGAAGTGCAAATAGTACACCTAGTTGATTAGAAAGAGAAATGGCCAGATGTGTGATTGCATATCAGTTCATGGGTGGTGGCCAACAGTTTTACTGGATGTTCAGGGAGTTGGAAGGAAAATTATTGGAAATTTTAGTGAAGAAAGAAACTTGTAAAAGATATATATATATATATATATATATATATATAGAGAGAGAGAGAGAGAGAGAGAGAGAGAGAGAGAGATTGAACAAAAAGAATATAAAGATATTTGTGTTCCATATGAATACTTACCATAATATTCAAATGTGGATACCAATCAGCTCATTCACTAGCCATCCCTGTCATCACCCAGTAGGCTCACAAAATAAGTCACATTGGTGCCTTGCAGTAGCATGCACTTTTACTCATCAAGGCTCATCAAGGCTGACCTGGTTATAGGCACCACTTCCAGCAACTAAAACCAGCACTAACATCCCTGGTATGACAGCATTTAGGGTGATCTGTCAGCAAACTGGTGGCAGATCAATTATATTGGACCCCTTATTTATAGAACAAGTGTTTTAGTCTCACTACAATAGATATTCTATTTTGCTCTTACTCTGGATAAGAATTTGCCTTCCTTGCATGCAATACTTCTGCTTAAACTACCAGCCATGGACTTATAAAATGTCTTATTCACCATCTATTCTACACAGCATTGTTTCCAATCAAAGAACTCAGTTCACAGCAAAAGAAGTATAGCAATGGATCCATGTTCATGGAAGGCATTGGTCTTACTTTGTTCCCCACTATCTGAAACAGCTGGCCTGTGAAGATGAACTGGTGAAGTCACCTTGGAAGACTCAGAGCACTAGATAGATAGTGTCAATACCTTCTAGGGCTGGGGCATGTTTCTCCACAGAATTGTATATGTTCTGAAATCAGTGCTCAATATATGGTGCTTGTCTCCCATGGCCAGTATTCATGACTCCAAAACGCAGAAGTGGAAGTGGAGTGGCACCACTTACTACTTACCCCCATGACCCAATTGCACAATTTTGGATATTTATTTCTGTGACTCTGCTCTTTTGGCCTAGTGGTCTTAATCCCAAGGGAGGGAGGAATATTTCACTTGAAGAAACAACCATGATTTCACTGAGCTGGAAGTCAAGATTGCTATCTAGCCACTTGGGATTCCTTAAGTCTTCTCTGAATCAAAAAAAAAAAAAAAGTTACAATGCTGACTGGAATAATTCATTCTGAAAACCAAGAGGAAAACTGACTACTACTCCACAATGTAGATAAGAAAGAATAGATCTGGAATGCAAGGATTCCAAATTTCTGTTGCTAATAAATTACTCAGTCTAAGGTCTTTTGTTATTGGAGCTCAAACTTACTAAAGCAGGGTTTCTCTTACGTTACCATGCTCTGTGATTAATGTCAATAGAAAATGACAGGGAGGGAGAGCATGGGAGGAAGATTAATTCTAGATAGTAGGAGGGAAAGAGAGAGAGAGAAGGGGAATAGCAAGGATGGTGGAATGTGATGGTCATCATTATACAAAATACATGTATGAAGATTTGAATTTGGGGTCAACATACCTTATATTAAAAACAGAGATATAAAATTGTGGTATATATGTGTATTAAGAAGAAAGAGTACATGTATAATGGCATAATTTGGCATGAAAATACTTTATATACAGAGTTACAAAAAATTGTGCTGTATATGGGTAATAATGAGTGTAATGCATTCCACTATTGTCATGTATTTAAAAAATAAATTTAAAAAAAGAAAATAACAGACGAGTCCAGGAAGGGTTACTAATGTTCCACATCCTTCAGGAATGAAGTTTTAGGTTACTCCATCAAATAAAGACCGCAGCCAGCTAAGGTTCATGCTGAAGGAATAAACTACAGCGAGGGTAGCAGAAGAAGGTAGTTACAAATACTTGTTATAAACATGAGTCCAGTTATACAAATGATAACTACAATTTCATGAGTATTTCCTCCTATTTCACTATGAATATGTTTGTGTGTCCTTTGTTTTCCTCCCTCTATTACTACTTATCATGTAACATAAGATGCATTGGCTTTAAATCATAGTATTTATGTATAATTTTACATCACAGTATTTGAATTTAAAGGTATCAAGGAGAAGAGTAAATATTGCTCAAGGACTTCATTGCCTCTTCTGGAGAAGGAGTTATGCATTTCTAGGCATATGCAAGGGAGCTCTATCATGTTAAGCAGATTTTATAACCTTGTTGTTAGCTGTATTGGGGAGTTAAGTGTGGTTAAAGGTGATGCATTTGAGTACCAAAATGAAAAATGATGGATTTATGATGGCTAATTTTATATGTTCCCATCATTTCTAGGTGTGTCTTCGAGAATGTTTCTGAACAAGATTAGCATTTGAGTTGGTGGGCTTAGTAAAGTAGACTGGCCTCCCCAATGTGAATGGGTATCATCTAATCCACTGAAAACCTGAATGGAACAAAGAGGAGAAGAAGAGAGGACTCATTCCCTCCTTGTTTACCTAACTGCCCTGCGAAGGAGAAAAGGCTAATACAAGATTCATTATCAAAGTTACTGCTGATAATGGAGTAGCATAGCTTGCTCCCATCTTGGACCTTCTAAGGAGCTTATAGGATGCCTCTAAGAATTGAAAACACAAGGATCAAATAAGTATTTATCCATCATCTCCTATCCTCATCAGTTGAGGACTTGTCTCATGAGAATATTTTACGGCTCTACATTTCAGACGAGCATACACACACACACACACACACTGAAGTTTGCAGCAATGGACATTAGTACAGAAAATGAAAGAACCATGGTATATACTTGGGGCGAGAAATACTAGTGTAGGATGAGTTGGGAACCTGTGCAAGGTGGTTTATGATCATCTTCTATGCTGAAAACAAAGGTGAGGGAAAGAGGATGTATCTGAGAGGTTTCTGACTCAGGTACAAATCTGATAACTGAATTGAAAACTGAATTCTACATTTCTTAATAGAATTTTCTTTTAGTGACTACAATACTGGCCTTAAAGGTATAATAAAATAGCCCTTCCTAAGACCTTCAAGTACAGTTATAAACAAGTTGCTTTTAAAATTATGCAATCAGAGGATTACAGAATAGAAAGATCCAGACCCTTCCTTCTCCCATGGAAACAATAGATTCAAGAATACCTATACCGATTCCCTTTATAAGCAATCTAGAAATCAACTAAGAAGCTCCTAATTTCCACTCTAACACAAAACCAGTACGTGAAAGGCAGTAGGAAGATTGATGGCACCTTCTCACCACAGGTACAGAATCACATCATCTAAAGGACACTCCCAGCTCCCTACTGCCCCTGGAGAGAGAAAAACTGGTCTATTCATCCAGGATTCTGACTTTGCAGATGAGCTTCTCAAGGTACTGGCTCCTGTCTTGCCTGTCTCAGAGCACTGACAAGGCTTGGTACGATCTAGATGCCTGGGGTGGTACAGCCGACAAACACAAAAGAGTGTGAAATGACAGGTTCCAAAGAAGGAAGGAAGGAGGAAGAGAAGGAGAAGGAGGGAGGGAGGAAAAAAGGGAGAGAAGAAAAAGAGAAGAGAGGAAGGGGAAAAAATTCCTCTAACTAGTTTCTACACACAAGTGCAGCAGTCATGACACATTAATATAAAAGGTTTGAGGGTTTTAGAATCTAGCCTGATTAATGGCCAAAGATCTTTGTCTACACAAAGCCAGCTAATACAGACTAGGAAAGGTGGCTGGGTTTTTTGTTGTTGTTGTTGTTGTTGTTGCTGGATTTTGTTTTATCTTTATTGTTCTTGTTTTGTGTATGCTTATTTAAGATTCAGGGATATTACCATAAAGTTACAAGGAAAATTTTAAAAACAAGGTGTGTGTGGGGTGGGGTCAACCAAAGGAACTAAACGAGTTCATATAAACAATCTAAAAGAAATGGAGCTATATGTATGACTTGACAAAGAATCCAAATAACCCTCATAATGAAGTTTCACAAGCACAGGAAACCTATGCCTGAACAAAATGAGAACTTTAGCACGTAAGTAGTAGGTATAGAAAGGAATTAAACAGAAATTTGGAAATTGAAGAATTCAATAAAAGAACTTACAAAACAAAAGTATTAGAGGGGTTCAACAGCAGACCTGATGAAGCAGAAAGAACTAGTGAACATGAAGCCAAGTCGATAGAATTTATCCATGTAGAAAGTCAAAGAGAAAAAAGATGGAAAAAAGGAAAAAATTCTAAAATACTTATGAGATGTCATCAAGAGGACCAATATGCACACTGTAGGACGTTTAGAGGGAGAGGAAAGAGAAGAGGCCAGAAAGCCTATCCTAAAAAATAATGGCCAATAGCCAGGTATGGAAGTGCACTCCTGTAATTCCAGCATCTCTGCAGGCTGAGACAAGAGGATTGCAAGTTCAGGGCCAGCCTCAGCAACTTAGCAAGACCATTTCTCAAAAATAAAGCATAAAATGGACCCAAGATGTAGTTCAGTGGTAGAGTGCCCCTGAACTTAAGTCCCAGTACAGCAGGAAAATAATAATAATAATAATAATAATAATAATAATAATAATAATAGCCAAAACCTTTCTGAATCTCTGAATGGAAATGAACATCAAAATTTAGAAGTTTAACAGACCCAAATAAAAGGAATTCAAAGAACTCCATACCAAAATACATTATAATCAAACTGTTAAAAGTACAAGACAATGAGACAATTTTGAAAGCAGTAAGAGAATAGCCACTTATCATGTACAAGGGAGCAATCATGGTGACTATCAGTAGATTTCTCATCAGAAACCATACAGGCCAGAAGTGGGTGAGAAGATATATTCACAAAATGCTAAAAAAAAAAAAAACAGAAAAGAAAAGAAAACAAACAAACAAACAAACCACTGCCTGTCAAGGATAATATATCCAGCCTGACATGGTGGCCCACATCTGTAATTCCAGCAACTTGAAACGCTGAGAAGAAGGATCACAAATTCAAAGCCAGCCTAGCAACTTAGGGAGAACCTGTCACAAAAATTTTAAAACTAGGGGCTGAAATTATAGCACAGCCATAAAGTGCTTGCCTCCCACATGTGAGGCACTAAACAGTGAGACCTTGTATCTAAATAAAATACAAAATAGGGCTTGGGATGTGGCTCAGTGGTTGAGTGCCCCTGAGTTAAGAAAGAAAGAAAGAAAGAAAGAAAGAAAGAGAGAGAGAGAGAGAGAGAGAGAGAGAGAGAGAGAGAGAGAGAAAGAAAGAAAAAAGAAAGAAAGAAAGAAAGAAAGAAAGAAAGAAAGAAAGAAAGAAAGAAAGAAAGAAAGAAAGAAAGAAAGAAAGAGGAAGGGAGGGAGGGAGGGAGGGAGGGAGGGAGGGAGGGGAAAGAAAGCAATTGACAAAATTTATAATAAAACACTATGCAAAAATAATTACTTCAAATGAAAATTGATTGAATCCCCCCTCCAAAAAAAAAAGGATTAGAGTGACTGAGAGATTGTTTTAAATAACCCAGCAATATGATGTTCACAGGATACTCTTTAAATTTAAAGGAACACATAGGCTGAAAGTGAAAGGATAGAAAAATATGTTCCATGCAAATGTCAATTAACCTTTTTATCATTGTATATATTTGCATTAGTCCATTTTCTACTGTTCTTGAGAATTTAGCCATTTTTTTAAACAATAGTCGTTTATTTGGCTCATGGTTCTGAAGTCTAAAATTTAGGGCCCAGAAACTGCCTTGAGAATCCTCTTCTACCTGTATCTGACTTTTTTTAATGAGCACATAGCTTTAACAGTTAAAGGATCATTTCATTAATCATTTGTCTTTGTAGCTTGTGGTCTTCTTTAAAAGCCCTTTCAAAGAATCACTTTGAAAGCAAATTTCTTTCAAAGAATTACTGATTCTTATATTCAGTATATATTTCTTTTTTGATTTTATGCATTGGGTACCATTGTTCTTATATGCTTTCTCAATTTTAGGGACAAATTCATGGCTTGCAGAGTATAAAAAAAATTGCCAAAAAGCAACAAAAATTAAAACTTCTTAAAGTCAGAGTCACATTCTCTAGATAAGGGGACACAGATTATTCAAAGACTTTGCAAGCACCCCCATCACCAGATTTTCTGGCTTAATTTGCTCAGGTCCATTAAAACAAAACCAGGGTTTTAGTATGACCTCTTATTCTAAGGAATGCATTAATACATAAATAATATTAAAATCAACAAAGACAGGCCATGAAACAACTGAAATAGATGAAAGTTGTCACAGGAAATGTGAATGACACACACTGAGGCACAGGGTCCACTATTCAAAGTCCTTCAATGAGAACACAAAAGTGATCCGAATAATGCCTAGAAAAAGAGAAAATTTATCCTAGACAGTAAATGTCTTCATTCAGGAAAACCAAACATTCAGGTCAGGTTGTCACTGAAAATAGGTGGAGCTTCCAAAGAAGAATTTAAGAAATTTCACAGTGGTCACACAGTGACAGCAATAATGAGGGAGTAGAATGAGAGGAAGTGGTAAATCAGTATTACTACACCTATTGGTTCTAACTGAAGAACAATCCCCAAGTACCCAGTTACCATTCTTGAAATGACAGGGATAGAGAGCAACAAGGCACAGCCATTTTTGTGCCCAAGTGCAACCCAATTTCATAAACAAAGTTTTAAAGCAGGTAGACCTAAGTCATCAGGTTAGACTACAGTTTATTCTTAATTGTAATCACTCTTGAAAACACAGAAGAGATTCTGTGGTCCCACTAACAGTCTTCTCATAAATTGGTATGATTTCTGGATGCTTTGACCTAACTGGATGGCTGAAATATCATAGGACCAATTGAAATTCTTAGGGAGAAATGAAGCTAAGGGAGGGTGAACTAACATTTTAAAGTCAGGCCAATGACTTATCAGAGCTAATAAAAACCACAGCAAACCTCATTCCCAGGTTATTTATTCATGCAGTAAACATTACAGTGTTGTCCAGTGGGATTGTATCATATATGGTGTTCCATGGAACTTCCTGATATGAACTATTTACTCACTATTATTCCAGTTGCTGACTTCCCAAATTATACATGGCATCCCATGTCCAACACCCTGACTCCTATTCTGAGGACCATCCTTGAAGATTTAGTCACTAAAAGCACTAATTGAAAGGCAGATACTCCCACAACATCACCCCCAAGGAACCAACAACAATCATTTGGTAAAACCCAAAAGAATAACACTAAGAAAATAATGTTTTCATTTAGATCATTTTCTACTAATGGATAATATTTATTTCACTAATAATTACAGCTTATCATTGGCATTCAAAGAAGTTTGAGATTAATGGGGGAACTATCTAAAATTACTTTGATTCATAGCCATTACAATTATTTTGATTTTTATGTCTTCGCTTCTGTCTTCAGGCTGCTAAAATATGCAATGTCACTTGTCCTGGGCTTTGATGTTCGTATCTCTGCTTTACTAAGATTCTCCTTTTCATCATGCTGCCTTGAGTCAACCTGGGACAGTCTGCCATAACCCAATCTGCTGCTTTGATTTCTTGTTGGAATTTTTGATTTTTCAAAGCCCTCAAGAAAATAAGAAGTGTGTCTCATATAGCACAGCACCTGGAAGCCAAAGAGGTATGACTTTAGGTTCCTAGGTCAGCTAAATGGCCTTCCTTACCTTTGACTTCTCTGATACTCACACTTCCTAAGTAACTCCCCCTGTCCCTTGAAAATGAGAAGCAGACAGCATATTTAAAGCAGTATTTTCACCTGTGCTTCATGTATAAAGGTTTATTATCTATTACATGCTTATATTGTCCTACATACAACAGATAAACACAATAGAATGCCTGCCCTCAGAAAACTTGCACTAACATGTGGAGACAGAGTATAAACAAGTAAACCTGCACAAAGCATGTCAGATAATCATATGATGATAATTATTCTCTAGAAAGTTCAAAGAGAGTAAGAAAGATAGTACATGGGGTGTGTGCAACTCTTCCTAGAGTAGAATCAAGGAAAATGACTTTTTAATGGATTCCAAAAGAAACTGAACAAGAAAGATGTGTGTGTGTGTGTGTGTGTGTGTGTGTGTGTCTTTTCAGAAAGAATAATAAGTAAAACAGCACTGACATAGGGACATGCTTGGCATATTAGAGAAACAGAAGAACACCCAGTGCAATCAGAACAGAGTAAGCAGAGAACAGATGGTATCAGTGAAATAGAATGACCAGATTATTTTTGTTTTTGCCAATCATTCAAGAACTTGGGGGCTGGGTTCTAGCTCAGTGGAAGAGTGCTTGCCTAGCATGTGTAAGGCACTGGGTTTGATCTCAGCACCACATAAAAATAAATAAAATAAAGGTCCATCAACAACTAAAAAATATTTTTTAAAAAAAGAACTTGGGCTTGTACTTGAATGAGGTAGAAAGTCATTTTAAGCAAAGGAATGATCTGATATATTAAAATATCTCTTTGGCTATCATAATCTAGATATAGGGAAGCCTGAATAATTAGAGCCATCGATGCCATCTAGCTGAATGACAATATAGCCAAGTTTTACTGCCTTATTCAACTATCAAGCAATAAACTCCATGTTCTATTGTTGGATAAGATTTTTAATCTATTAACATGACTCCTACAAGATATTTTAATATATTTATTTCCCAAAATCATATTCTGCTTGCAGTGCAATGCCATGTCAATTCTTAGTAATATTTCCATTCAATTAGAAAGTTTTCAAAACATAAAAAATATGAAAAAAGAATATATGCTTGGTTAAATATATCTAAAGTAAATAATCACTATGAAATTCTTCCTTTAAACTTTTCAAGGGTGACTCTATTTTATTGAATAAATTGACCTCTCTCACTCAGTGGAAGCTGGACAGCCTCATTAAAACGAATCTTTACCAACTAATTTTCAGTGAAAATTTGAGCCCAACCACTGGTGATGAATTTTACTGTATTTTCAAGCACCATTGCTCCAAAATGGACCATGCCATAGTTATTTCCCACCTATAGTGGCAAGTTTGAAAGGGGACAGAATAGGATGAAAGTTTGGGAAGCTCTATGCTCAGGTCTGTCATTACATTTTCAATCTCTCTTCAATAAGCATTTTTGAATATATGCAAGTCTCTACACTAGCCTCCAAATGAGGACAAATTAAGATAAGTTCATTGATGTTAAGAAGTTTAATTTATCTAAGAAATTGCATATATTCAGAACATCCTAAGTACTACTTTGTCACTACAAAACCTCTTCAAAGAAAAGTACAATTACTTTTGAATTTTCCATCATTTGGTTTATTTATACATGCAACTTCGCCCCTAATTAGTGCATATAATTAAAAGTTAAATTTCTTTCCAAAGCAGAGAATAGCCAGTTGGCCCACCCTCTAGGAAATGGGGCATTTTCAGATTGTAATCATAATGGTCAGTTTAAGACTATAAGAGACCCAAAATGTCATTTAATCCATCTCTCGCCTGTAGGCAGGGACACATCTTCACCACAGCCAAGCAGACAGGCCTCATTGTTTCAAGTCCATGTTCATCCATGTTCTTAGCCAAGTTTTAAACCAATTTTATATATCTGAAAACATTTCATCTCTAATCACTAAAAAAATAAGAATAATGAATTTGAAAAAAAAAAAACTTCCAATGAATATACAAATGTAGAAATTTTTAGGAGTTAGTGTTGTCCAAAGCATTGTAGAACTGGCCATAAATTTTCATTTTTGGATGGGAAACTATAAGAAGGCACTAAGGTCCTTTCCTGTTATTGAGGCTAAGCAAAACAAACATTGTTTTAACCTTCATTATATTTCTGGCTCACATTTACTCCACCATTTTACTGGACTTTCTATTGCATTGTCCAATGTTGGGCGTTTGTCTTTTTTTCGCCTACATCTGTTTTTCCTCTAATTCCCTTAAGTTTCTGCATTTTCTGTATGATTACCATTTTCCTCCTATGTCTTTCTCCTACTCCATTGTTTTTACTGACATATATCATGATACTATATCTTTACATATATTTTTTTTGTTTTCACTGACTTCTAAAAATTCTTTGTTCTTTTTTTTTCTTTTTTCTTTTCCTCTTTTTGTTCCATCACTTTTAAAATTTCCTTGTTCTCTCCTGCCCTGATAAATACAGGTCTTAAGCCATTTTGAAATATAACTATAATGGTAATGGTAATATTCTTTCATAATGTGATCAAGCCTTGTCCACTCTGTAAATTTGTTAAATAATCATGTGAACTGACCTGAAAAGGTGGAAGAGACATCCAAGTCTAGGATCTCAAGTTACCCACTGAATTAAAATCAAGAAATACTGAAATGTTACCATTGCACAATTTCATTCTACATTTTCTCTACATCTAAGGAAAATAATAGAATTGGCACCAATTTTAGTAAAGAACTTGTCTGTCACAGAAAATTTTTACCTCTATGATATAACTACTAGATGATTTTTAAGTGTCGTTTTATACAACTATGGATGTAAGAAAAAGGGGAGAAAGGCTTTGACTGGTCTGCAACATACTGCCAGCACATCAGTGATGGCCCAATGGATCAAACAGATCAATTAGCCACTTTGCAGCAGCAAGTAGATCCTATCCCAACTCATCTCATAAACCTTATTAGTGTCTCTTTTTTTAACATTTCTCTAATATCATAACTGACTCAATTAATAAATATTTTCATCATATTGATAACAATCTCAACTTCTTCAATAAAATTAATAATGTCTCATAAACAGGGAAAGTTAAATTGATAATAATTTTGGCAGCCAGAATAATGACACCCCAAAAATGTTTACATCCTAATCTCCCTGGAACCTGTGAAGAAGTTATCTTACATAGCAAAGGAAAATTAGGCTGCCTATGCATTAGGGATGCTAATTAGCTGACCATAAAACAGGGAGTTAACCCTGGATTATCCAAATGAATCCAGTGAAATTACAAGGATTCTGGAAGGAGACAGGAGGAGGGAAGCAGAAGAACCAGAATCTGATTGACTCCAAGTGAGGATTCAGCCTACCATTCTGAATTTACCAAGAGAAGCAGAAGACTGGGGATGTAGCTCAAAGGTAGGGTGCTTGTTTAACATGCACTAGGCCCTGAATTCAATCCCCAGGACCACCAAATAAAAATAAATAAATTTTTAAAAAGAAAGAGAAAGAAACTACAAGTGAAGGAATACAGGTAGGCTCTAGAAGCTGGAAAAGGCAAGGAAACAATCTCTGCGAGAGTTTCCAGAAGAAACACAGTCCCCCTGATGTTTGAGCTCATGCAAATCCATTTTCAGACTTCTGATCTCCAGAACTAAAGGGCAATAAATTTGTATTGTTTGAAGCCACTGAATCTGTGACAATTTGTTATAGCAGCAATAGAACACTAACACAATAATGAATGCTATAAATAGATTCACTACGATCATTCTAAAACAGTTGTCAAAAATTTAAAGTCAGCGTACAAAAGAGATACTACTGATTTTTAAATTGTGCAATTTAAATTCTTAAATTTAAAAGTGGGCTTTATTACCCTAGACAGTCTGTTCCTGAAATTTGATGTGATATTTCTTACAGCAAAAATTAGATTTAAAAATCTTTTAATGAAAAATATTTTGAATATTACTTAGAGAGGCATTGTCTAGATTCATTATATAAGGAACTATGATCATAAGCATTGAAATTTCTAAACAATTACTGTAGGTTTTTTACTTCATTTAAACATTTTTAATGACCTTGATAGTCACTTTTCTAATTTTGCCTTGTATTCTTTTGCATGAATTATTTTTAACCCTGAATAAGATACTTGAGTTTCTGAAATTTCAGGCTAGATTTCATGCAAGAAAACTTCTAAAGTAAAGTCAGTAATATCTGGATATATGTGAATGAAGCTTTAAAATCTTTTTAGGTAAAGTCTCTGAGAAAATCACTATTTAAATGTTATATATTTTTTGGAACTTTGTGACTATTTTTCTACTTTTATTCTTTATATGAGAAATATTTATATTTTGTATATGAGTGGTTTTGGACAAATTACTGCACTTTAAGTGCCTGACAAGATTATTAAGATTCCATGATACTGTGACTCTGAAATGTCCACCAGTGTTTTATAAGGAAGGTGAAGACAAGAAAAACATTACAAACCATGGAAAAGCTTGAAACAACTATTGATCTTAGAAAGAAAACTATCAAAAATTAACTACCCAGCTGGGGTTGTGGTTCAGCAGTAGAACACTCCGCCTAGCACTTGCGAGGCCCTGGGTTCCATCTTCGGTACCACATAAAAATAAATAAAGAAAATAAAGATATTGTGTTCAACTACAACTAAAAAATAAATATTAAAAAAACAATTAACTACCAATAACAATCAGGCTGTCACTAGGAAATGTTCAACTTCAATTGTATAAACACCATACATACGAATAAGTCTTAAAATACCATGCCTTACTTTCTCCTATTCTCTCAATTGCCACCCCAGGACTTTGAGTTAATGTTTCTGATTTTTTTTTTCAATTTTAGAAATATAATTTAAAAGGCTAAGGATCCTAGGAGAAAAAAATAAAATAAAGTGGCCAGGCCAGAAATTTCTAAAGATATTTACCACAAAAAAAAATCTACAAGAGCTATTCTCTTCCTACAAAGTTTTGTCTCCCCTTCCCAATCTTTCATCTTATTTAAAGTCTTCAACATTATCTGCATCTGTAATTCACTAGGAAGATGAACACCTCCTATGGGCACACCTGGGAAAGTTCACACACAATAACCAGAGACCAAATCTTAATCTTGTTCTCAGTTCTCCGGCATCTTATGCCACCTCTCTGATTTGTCTTGAAAACTGTGCATTTTTACTGAAAATATACTAGTAGTGTGTTAGAGTCTGTAAACAAGTCAGGATGGCGCCTGGCATTTTGCCAGAGGGAGTGGTTTGTGAAGTAAGGCCAGTGAGCCATTAAGTGTGGAGATTCCTTTTTGGTTGACTGCTGTATCTAGTTTATGTTAATTAAGATAAGCTGTGTGGAATGTATAAATACCTCTGTTGTCCTACAATAAATGGCTCCCACTCCTGCTGTATCAATGTACACAAGTTGTTCGTCAGCCCCCGGATTTTGCTGCAGCCGGACTGCGGCAGTACTGATCATCACTTACTAACGTCTCAAATAAGTTTCTAAAAGGAAAAGTAAAACAATCCCCTTTAAAAATCAGTTCTCCTTTAAAATTTGCTCTATGCCTTATAGACACATGTTGTCTTAGAGTGCAACATGATTTCCTTTTTCTTAAAAAATGCAAAATACTATCTTTGGCAGACTGTTTTATTGTATACACTTGCCACTGCACTATTTTGCTTCTTGTTTGCCAATGGCTAATTACAGCCATCATTGACTTATTCTATTCTCACAGAATCCAAATACTAAAACACAAACTCTGGCAGTGTCACTTATATGGAATTCATTATGATAGAAGTGGATATCACATTGTTATACTCCTCTGTTCACATCTATGCATTTATTTCTCCAGGCTTTCACACCTGAAATAAATTTACCAGAATCCTGGCCTCTACTATATGTTAAGCCTACAATTCGAGAATAGCCAGGCCAAGGACATAGTGTTCCATATTTGCAATCAAATACAGATTTCCCATTAAAAAGGAAAATTCTCTATTTCAAAAGATTTAATAGTATGGTCCTTTAAAAATAATTCCAGATGGTTAAATTTTAGCACTGAAAATATCCCACTACAAGAAATATTTTTTGGTTTATTATATTTTGTAAATTTTCAATTACCAGAGGTCTTACCATTTAATATTTTCTTTCAAGATATGTGTCTGTCGGTTACCTTTGGGAGTTTTACCTAATTTTCTTATTCATTTCAGCTATGTTTGTACCTATTCAAGATGGCTTCACTCTTATTGACACATTTTCAGTGATTGATTGTGCAAGATGTGTTGATATTTTCCTACACTGTGCAGCTATTTTTTTTTTTTGTATCTACTTGGCCATCTCACTAACTCACTTGCAACCCCACCCTATTTTCTTTGAAGTTTCTTGTCTGCTTAAATTAAGAATAAACTTCATTAAGCCTAATGGCTTATTACATCAAGAAGAAAAAAATTCAAACACAACAGTGAATAAGTACATAACCTTTAACTGAAACGAATATTTCCAAAATAAGCAACCTGAACAAATATTTCCCCACGGTCTATAGAGTAATTATGCATGCCACAATAGCAGTGTTTTTATTGCCTTCATGTCTTCTTTTACAGGGTTTGAACACCATGTTAATTTGCTATTTTCTATTATATTCAAGTCACTGAAGAATGAGTAGAACTCCTTGGCCACAGATTCTACAGAATGAAGTCACATGACTATGAGTTAGGTCAGTTGCCACTAGGTGGCTCTGTTTTTATTAGCTCTCAGAGACAACATACTCCCTACAATTAAAGAGCTACACTGTAAGCATAGCCAGTGATGATTAAAATTCCAAGGAAAGGGGGTGGTCATAATGCAATATATTTTTATGTTTTACAAAAGACAATTTTTCTAAATTTTCATTCTGCAGTAGCTAAATAACACATAGGTTGTGATGCTGCAAGCACAAACTAGAATAAATACTCTGCATCCATCTTAGAATTCTGTTACACAACTGGATACATTTTTCATTGCAATGCCATCCCATTTTAGACTTCATTTTAAAGTGTGACTAACACATTCTCTTGGATGGATTGGCTATCCCTGGTATATGCCTCCAAAACTTCCAGGCTTGGAGGTGTCTTTCATAGTCCTGTGAAATCTGTTTCACCAAACTGTGTTCTCATTTTCTTCTACTACAATATAAGCTACTCAGTTCTTCTGCCTAGATTAGATTCTGATCAGTCAGGTATTGTCTAACCAAATGCTTGGTTAAAGAGTTATAGAAGTCTGAGAAGTTTTAAATACACATATTTAATATGGCAAATCTTTTTTAAAACAAATAGAGAAAATAGTTCCTTCATGCCACTAGTAAAATTATTTTTCATTATTTTTAATAAAATCACCATGATTTTAATAAAATCACTGTCGCATGTAGAATGCAAAGTCCCTCCAAAGTGTATTGCCTTTTTATGACATATAGAAGCCCCTAAAAATCTTGAATTGGTGAAGGAAGAGATGATGGAAGAGTCTTTCCCAAGTGCCATTACCTAAACTACTCATTAAAAGAATGATGTTGTGAGAAATATACATTTCTTATTCTAGTACTATCTTCTAGAATTTATAAAATAAATAAAATATAAAATATTTGCATTTTGTAACTCCAGAATGTGACATTTAAATCAGACTAATTAATTATCACATCTAAGATTCTGAGCACCCTGAAAAGCCCATATTAGGGCCACAATATAAACAGCACATCCTCCACAAAATCCCCTACATTTTCAAGCCACCCAACTATGGTGGCCTCTGGACTAATTTTATACAGAGACAAACTGGGGGGTCCACCACATGGAGGCCATTTACTGTCACCATCATTTTGGAGACTACTTGGATGTCCCCAGGTTCTAAGAAGGTATTTTAAGCCTGAAGACATCAACACATAGTTTGCAATGGAATCTGGAAGTTAAGCAGTCTGCTTAGCATTTTCCCTCCTTTGTGATATAATATCATTCTTCCCTCCACTGCTGGCTGACTGTGTAGCACAGTGGAACTGTGAAAAACAGAAGAACAGCTTGAGGCTGTCACAGACTGATGCCTCAGGCAGGAAAGGACTTTACACTGTTTAACTAGCTTTTGGGAAGCCATTGAGTGAGCATTGTTTTCTGGCTTAAAATGACTATTTAGACCAACTTAAAATAGAAAGTTTCAGTTATATTCATACCAAAAGAAAAAAAAATTTTAAATGATTTGGCAAAAGTGAATGTAATATGTTTCTACCTCATTAGAGTTTCTATGGGCAAAACACCTAAAAATAAACATTACTAAATTTTTTCTCACCATTCTGCTAGTTGAAAGCAGGTTTATCCATGTGTAGGATTGTTAAAAAGCAGAAGGGGAAGGAAGGAAGGAAGGAAGGAAGGAAGGAAGGAAGGAAGGAAGGAAGGAAGGAAGGAAGGAAGGAAGGAAGTGAGTGGAGAAGAGAGAGGGAGGGAGGAAACTAACTCCAGGAGAGTAAAAGTAGGAAGAAGGATTGGAATTTATTCTCCCACCCTCAGATCTAGATTCAGGAGTCCCAGACAATGATCAAAGAGTATTTGAAATATTCTAAATGTGGTATCCAGTGTACTCTCTAAGAGACAAACTCGTTCCCTACCCAGAAAGAACAAGTTGGAGGCTAAGAGCAGGAGGTGACATTGAATCAAATAATAGTAACTCATCAAATTTACATGCCATTTTTAAACTCAGTAGACTGCAGGCCTTGTCTCAATCTATTTCAATATCTCTATATCATCTGTGCTGAAGTTATCATTTTGAAAGATAATTTTCAATATCGAGACAAACAATAAAGTGAAAACAGAAATAACTACACTCAACAGCCAATTTATTATCAAGGGCATATTTTGCAGCCAACTCATCTTGAAAGGTCCTTTGAAGATATCTTTTCCACCATCAACCAATATTTGTTGGAATGAAGGTATTCTTAGGTTTAGTTATTCCCTCAGGTCAAACCTGTGCCAGGGTAACATGATTCAACAGCTAGACAGTAATTTATGTTAGACTTTTTAATATTGAAAATATAAACTTTTTTATATAGATACCACATATCTTAATTATATGTTTTTATTTTACACTATAGAGAATTCTACTTTAGGTTACCTCAGTGGCCCTAGCCTCAAATTCAAACATACACTTAACAAAAGATAATATCCAAAAGACTAGTAAATACATGGAAAAATACTCAAGTTCGTTGGTCATCAGGGAAATAAAAAACAAAACCACCATATACCTTCCAGAATAGTTAAAATGAAAAAGACTGTTAATACCAATTGTCAGCAATGATGTGAAGCAAAAGGAATCCTCATGTTTTAAACACTGCTGGAATGAGTAGTATTAAAAAACTGCTTAGCAGTACCTATTAAAACTTAATGTGTGTATTCTGTAGTGTAATAATTCTACTCTTATGTATATACTCAACATAAAAGTATATACACATGCACAAAATGATACTTACAAAAATGTCCATAGCAGCACTACTCACAACACTCAACAACTAGAAACTACTAAAATGTCCACCAGTGATTAAATGCATAAATAAATTGCTTAACTGTTACATAATAGAAAATAGCACAACAATGAAAATGATCTATAACTACACTAAAAAATTATTAATGAATTTCACAAAGATACATACTACCTGACTCCTTTTATATAAAGTTCAAACACAGCCAAATTGGAATATACTGTTAGAATTCAAGATACTAGTTACCTTGGGAAGGTGGGTTATGACTGTAAGGGGACACATTGGGGAGGTTTTCAAAACTACCTTGTTAATGTTCTGTTTGTTTGTTTGTTTGTTTTTTTTTTGATGATGCCAGGAATTAGTTACATTGCTGTCTTCACTTTGTGAAAATTCTTTGACCTTTATACTTATTATTTGTACATGAGTGTCTTTTCCCTATGTATCTTACATTTCAGTAAAACTTATTCCTAGTAAGCAGAAGGTGGGAAGGGCTGTATGGTAAATATATCTGCCTTCTGCAAAATTACTGCTACCATATATACCTCTGAATTTAAGTTCCACCCACCCAGTAAATTCCTCTTAGAATATGTCATAAGAAAATGGTTGTCTCTTCTAAATACCTTTATGGTTCATTTATTAGAAAGTTCAGATTTGTCATTTATCCATATATAGGATTGTTAAAAAGCAGAAGAAAAAGCAAGAAACAAACATTAACCAAAAATTTCCAGCATATTTTAAAATGGTTTTTTAGTTGTTGATGGACCTTTATTATTATTTTATTTATTTTTATGTGGTGCTGAGGATCAAACCCAGTGTCCCACACATGCTAAGCAAGCACTCTACCACTGAGCTGCAACCCCAGCCCAATTTCCAGCATTTTAAATCTCCAATTCAACATTTAGGTTTTGTCCTTTAACCCATTTGTGAATAAATCTATCATATTCACATCTATTTAAGCAGCTAGAATCTGCAAAACCTTTCTGGAGTTAGTCAAAATATAAAAATAAATACTTGGCTCAGTTCCCAGTGCTACAAATATAAGTGCACAAATAAGTAAAAAATAAATAATTGAGGGGGCTGTGGTTGTGGCTCAGTGGTAGAGTGCTCACCTAGCACATGCGAGGCAACAGTTTTGATTCATAACACCACGTAAAAATAAATGAATAATAAAAACTTTAAAAATAAGTAAATAAATAATTGCAATTAGTGAACATAGATTAGTGATTAAAAATTATCTCCAATTATAAATGTGGATCTAAGAATTTATTTAATTTTCAGTATACTCTTTACACTGCTCCAATGCTGTTAATAATTCTTAAGCAAAAAACTGCCAATCATATAACTAGCTAAATATTCCTCATGTTTTAAATACAAATATTAAATCCACAGAGTCTACCAACCATCTGACCATGACACTGGACTACCTCAGATTGAGCCTATCTCTTATTTAGTGGAGAAGAGAGGAAAGTTTACATCATTTTCATTATGAAAGATTAACATTACAAAACATACAAAAACATCCTCCAGAGAAGAAGAAAATTACTATAATAAATAAACTTGGATATGTAACCCCAAACTCTCATTATATGAAAAATAAAAACAAATGTAACAATTCAAGTGGTGGCAAACCAATAAAGACATTATTTGATGAGTTTACTATAAACTCCAAGTAAAGAAGAATGGGAAAGAACTGATGGGGAGCAGAGATAAGTATACGCTGAATAGCCCTTGTTTTCCTATTGTTTGTAAAAAGCAAATAAATGTCAAGTTGTGTAACTATCATGAAAATAAGCAAACATCAAATATTTGGAAATAGGTTCATTCAAAAAGAAAATTCAAATCAACTTTCAACTATTAATAACTTGAGTTTCCCAGAGGAATTATTTTGTTTTAGTTCTTGTTGGTGGTGTTGTTGGTGGTGGTGTTGTTATTGTCATAGTTCTTGTTTGAAAAATACTGTGACAGACTTTCTCCATTAAATAGAACAATCTTATGTTTTGTTTTCTGCCCTTTCTGGTAAATACACTACCAAATTCCTTTATTGATTTTATTTATTCCCTTAAGTTTTGGGTTTTTTTTTTCTTTTTCTTTTTTTTTAAGAGAGATAATTTTTTTTAATATTTATTTTTTAGTTTTCTGCGGACACAACATCTTTGTTGGTATGTGGTGCTGAGGATCGAACCAGGGCCACAAGCATGCCAGTCGAGCGCGCTACCGCTTGAGCCACATCCCAAGCCCTGTTTTTTTTTTTTTTTCTATTTTATTTTCTCTTACTTACCAAATAATAATTCTGAAATAGTAGGGGATATAAAAACAGTTAACAAATTGATTGGTAACTAAAGGTCATGCACTGTTCCAGGTATGTTACATAAAATAGTTTATTTAGCTCTCAAAATAACCTGGTGGGGTAGGTGCTACCATCATCACATTGTAAAGATGAAGAAACTAAGACACAGAGCATTTATATTATATTCTAGGGTTATCCAGCTAATGTGTTCAGATTCAAATTCCATAGGTCATACCTAAGGGATTGCAAGTTAATTATTCATCAGATGAGAAAATGATCATGTAAAATACAGATATTTAAAAGTTATGTCTGTAGGAAAAAAACTTTCTCAAGAATGTTGAATTATTTAGCTCAAAACTATCCTCTTCTGAACTATATTGATACCTTGGAAGACAATTGGATCATTATCTTCGGAAGCCTATATTAGCAGAAAGTTTCTCCTAAGCAGAAGTGAATATGTTAAAAACTCATATCATGGAGGGCAAGGTCAATGAAAGAAAAAGGTGTAAAAGTCTTCTTTCTCATAAAGAAACCAGTAGCAGTTTTGTTAATAACCTAATAAATAGAGAATAAAGTAATATAAAAATGCATAAAACCCTCTTCTGGAAAAAACAAATGATGTGGTTGAAGATTTCCCTTAGCAATACCTCTGCTTAAAGTAAACTTTCTAGGGGCTGGGAATGTGGCTCAGTGGTGGAGTACATACCTAGCACGTGTGAGGCCCTGGATTCAATCCTCAACACCACATGAAATAAATAAAATAAAGGTATTGTGTTCAACTACAACTAAAAAAATAAATACTAAAAAAAGTAGGTTTTCTAAAGAAGATGGTCAACTTAAAATCTAAAAAACTTCAGGAAGATATTAGATAAAGCCCAATTACAAACGATGGTGACTCATTCTGGAAAATAATGAGACCTACAGCAAGAAAAGATTGTGTGTACAGTACACACATACAAAGACCAAGTGAAAACAAGGCAGAACAATTAAGATTGAGAAATGTATTTTAAAAAGAGAATTAATAGTTTAAATATTAATCATAATAACTAAATAATGATAAATGGTTAAGTAAAATACAAGATTAAGAGAAATGTTTGTGAAAATATGCCTAAGAAGTACTACAATATTATTTTCATATTATTTTCATTGTTGTGATAACTTAGGAATGCACATTGAAAATGCTAGAATAATCACTAAATTGACAGAACAAATATTTACATTATTAAAGTAATAGAGGAGATCAAATGCAGCACTGAACACATACCTGATCCATTTAAAAAATAACATTTAAAAAAAAGGAGGGGCTGGAGTTATGGCTCAGTGGTAGAGCGCTCACCTAGCAGGGGCCCTGAGGTTGATCCTCAGCACCACATAAAAATAAATAAATAAACAAATAAAAGTATTTTGTCCATCTACAACTAAAAAAAAAAAATTAAAAAAACAATAGAAGGAAAAGAGCATAACAAAGAACAAAAAACACAGACAACAAAATAAAAATTAAGAAAACAGTAGGTTTAGATCCAACGATATAGAAATTTTATTGCATGTAAATAATGTGAATATTTGCATAATTACTTATTAAATTAGTAATTTGATTAATAATTAATAATCAATAATTTAATTAATAATTAAAATCCCAGAAGAATTGTGTGCATGTGTTATAGACTGGTAGGAGAGGGAGATTAACTTGCATGTTTCTGGTGTAATTAATTTGATAAGTAAATAATTTGATAATAATAACTATTTAGTGACAATATAATCATACACATTGAAATTTATATGACATCTATGAAAGGTTCACTGGTTTTAATAAGTGAAATTAGCAAGGTTACAGAACATATGGTCAATCTAGAAAATCAATTTTATTTTGATACACTAACAAAGAAAACTGGGACAAGAAATATATATATATATATATATATATATATATATATATATATATATTTGTATCCATATGCATGAAATATTTATAAATAAATTTAGTAAAACACATGCAATCTCTTTACACTTTAAACTACAAAACATTCCTCAGAGAACTTAAAGAAAACTTGAATAGGTGGAGAGATAAACCATATTAATGAAATTGAAGTTGTGAAGATTTTAAAGATGTCAGTACACAAACTGATGTATAAATTCAATGCAACTTCATTCAAAAATCCCAGAAGAATTTTTGTGTGCGTGTTGTAGATTGTGCAAGAGAGGGAGATTAACTCGCTTGTTTCTGGTAGTAAAATGTATATAGAAATGCAATTTACTTAGATTAATTGAAGTATTTTTTTGAAGAACAACAAAGTTTGAGGGCTTATATTAACTTGACTTCAAGATTTACAAAGAAGCTATACTAGTTAAGTCAATGAAATATTGGCTTAAGGGAAGACATAGATGGCAACAAAAGAGAATAAAGATTCCAGGTACAGACCTACAATTGCAGCTAATGAATTTTAAAAAAATGTGGTAATATAATTCAATGAACACAATGTACTTCAACAATTGGAGCTTAAACATTCATATAACAGGGGAAAAACAACCTTTATCTTTACCTCACATCATATACAAATATTAAATTTAAAAAAATAGATTATAGGCCTAAGAATAATATCTTAAACTATAAATCTTCTAATAATAATAAAAATAGAAATAACCAAAAATTTTTAAATAGGAAAACAATTTTTTAAAACTTTTACCATACAGAATATGCAAATAATTAATACACATAGGAAAAGATGCATCAGATTCATTAGTCATCAGGAAAATGCACATCAAAATTACAATGAGCTATCATTAGAAGATTAAAATTTAACAGACTGATAAGAAATGTTGCCAAAGGAGTGGAGAACCTGGAATTCTCATATATTGATGTTGAAACAGAAAATGGTACATTCTCTTTAGAGAATCATTTGGCAGTTTCTTATAAACACATCTCCTGAATTAAAAATTTTACTCTTACAAATTTACCAGGAGAAATTAAGATATGTATCTGCAAAGAGGCTTGAAAACAACTATCCATAGCAGCTTTATTTCTAATCACCCAAATCTGGAAACAAGCCCAAATATCCAACATGTAAATAGATGGACAAAATGTGGTCTGTTGAAACAGTGGAATATTAGTCATAAAAGGAAACAAACTACTGATAAATACAACACAGATAAATTTTAAAGGCAGAATGCTTACCAAAAGAAGACAGAAACAAATGAGTAAATATTTTATGATTCTATTGTAATGAAATGTTAAAAGAGGGAAATCTCATCTGCATGGCCATAAAGTGTATCAGTAGTTGTATGGGATTAGTGGATAGTGGTGACTGCAAAGAGCATGAGAAAAACTTTGGAGCAATGGAAATATTATATATTTTGAGTAGAATGGTATAACTGGTCAAATTCATATGAATGTACATGTAAAAAATAATTTGGGGCTGCATTGTAGCTCAGTGATAGAGCGCTTGCCTAGCATGTGTGAGGCACTCGACTGGATCCTCGGGATCACATAAAAATAAATTAAACAAAGGTATTATGTCTATCTACAACTAAAAATATTTTTAAATAAATAATTTTATTGTATATCTAATCAATAAAGCTAATTTTATAAAAAAGTATTTATTCCATGAATACATTATAAAAATTTAAAAATACTGAATTTTATCAGGCACAATGGCACACTCTTGTAAACCCAGTTGCTCAGGAGGCTGAATTCAAAGCCAGCCTCAGCAAAGGCGGGGTGCTAAGCAACTCAGTGATACCCTGTCTCTAAATAAAATACAAAAGAGGGATAGGGAAATGGCTCAGTGGTTGAGTGCTCCTGAGTTCAATCCCTAGTACCCCCCACCAAAAAAAAGACTGATTTAAGGGAATATGAAATTAGCTCAAAACCAAAAGATTAGCTAAGAATAGATCATTCTCTATATCTATAATTTTCTCAACGTTATGTTACATATTTGTATATTTTGATTTGATTAAGCTGGAACTTATTCTTCAGAATTATTTGTATTGTATGATCCTATATTGACTAAAATACGAATCTGTATGAGACTTTGACAGCATAAGTGAGACAGTACCCTTATTTTCCAAAGATTGCTTGGCTAGATATAATGATGGTCCCTAAGGTGCTCATTTGGTTCCAAATTGTCTTTGCTGCCTTCTACATAGTTAGCCCCTATTGTTAACGGATCCTGTTGACTTATGAGAGCTCAGACCCACCAGTTACTTGGTGTGGGACCACATAAATGGAAGCTGTCCAGACCACCATTCTCTCCCACAAACTTTAACCTTCCCTCTGCAACACCATTTCAGCATCTGAATATATTTGGTTTCTCTGATTAAGTGGTGATATTTTTTCTATCTTATCTCTCTCCTTGACCTTAATTGTCCTGGCTCCTTTTACAGTTATGTGAGATTTAATTTCTATAATAATTTAATTTCCATAATAAATCTGTTATGCCAGGGGTGGTGAATGTCACAGTTTGGGTCTTAAATATCTCCCAAAGACCATGTGTTGAAGGCTTAGTTGCCAGTCTGTAGACCTGTTGGGAGGTGGTAGAAACTTGAAGAGTTATGGTCTAGTTGGAGGAAGTTAGGTCTCTGGAGACATGAAAACAGCAGGTTTCCTCCATTGGCCCCAAAGCAATGGGGATAGGCAACCATGAAATGAAACCAGGAGCCAAAATAAACATTTTCTCTTTTTAAGTAGTTTATTTCAGGTATTTAAGAAATACCTGATCAGTAGAGAAAAGTTGTTTTGTAAAAGGCCAAATGATAGCAAAAATTTTCAGCTTTTCGAGGATATTATATAATACCTGTATAACCAACAAGGGAGAAATAAATTTCTACAGATTTTTACTAGTATAATTCAAAATGAAAGAATCAAAAGTAAGTACATTTCTTGTAGTTCATACCTACTAATGAGAAGAACAGAATTTTTTTGATGGAAGACGAAAGTAATATGCCTATCTTCATAAGCACATAATATTTAAGATATTCATCACTTATGGCATTATGCAAGTTTATTAATATAATAGAGTCCTAATAGAATTCTCTTAATATTTGACTTTTGGCGTATCATAATATATTGAAGCATAGGTGACAGCCCCTCAGCTGCAGAGTTGATTGCATTTTTGAAATGTAGAAATTTCCTTTGCGTTTGCATCAAGGTCTTTTCTTTTTTGGAACTGGGGATCAAACCCAGGGCTTTGCAAATGTGAGGCAAACACTTTGCCCCTGAGCTACGTAGCAGCCCCCTTGCTTTGCTTACAAATGAAACTCCCAGAAACTTACTTTGATTTTAGTCTCATTTTCATTTTTTTTATTTTTGTGAACATATTCTTATGTGATGACATATTCCATTTTAAATTGTCTAATCTTTCTATCCATTGCATTGAAAATACAGTTGGCCCTCTGTATCCATGAGTTATGCATTCATAGATTCAACCACCCATAAATTGAAATTATTCAGTAAAAAAAAACTGTATCTGTACTGGACATGTTCAGTTTTTTTTTTCTTACCATTCTCCCATAACCAATACAATAAAACAACAATTTACAGAGCATTTGCATTGTATTAGATATTACAAGTAATTCAGAAATTGTTTAAACATATGAAAGTGTATGCATAGGCTATATGTAAATACTGCTTCATTTTTTTGTAAGGGAATTTCAGCATCTGTAGATTTGCATGTTTACAGGTAGCAGTCCTAGAACCAATCCCCACAAATACTAAGAGACAACTGTATAATAATGAGTATATAGTCTGAGAATGCCAACATACATCATAGTCTTTTTTAAATTTGTTCTAATTAGTTATATATGACAGTAGAATGCACACATCATACTTTAATGGAGTATAATTTCTCATTCTTCTGGTTATACATAATATAGAATGATACAAGTCATGTAGTTATATATGTACACAGAGTAATAATGTCAGATTCATTCTACTATCCTTTCTACACCCATACCAGCTCCCCTCCATCCACTTCCCTCTACCTAATACAAAGTAATTCTATTTTTTCCTAACTTCCTCCCAAACCTCATTGTGAGTTTGCATTGCATATCAGAGAAAACATTCGACCTTTGGTTTTGGGGGATTGGCTTATTTTGCTCAGCATGATATTCTCCAGCTCCATTCATTTACTGGCAAATGCCATAATTTCATTCTTCTATATGGCTGAGTAATTATATGGCTGAGTAATATTACATTGTGTGTGTGTGTGTGTGTGTGTGTGTGTGTGTGTATCTCATTTTCTCTATCCATTCATCTGTTGAAAGACATCTAGGTTGGTTTCATAGTTTAGCTATTATGAGATCAGCTGCTATAAACATTTATGTGGTTGCATCACCATAGTATGCTGATTTTAAGTCCTTTGGGTATAAACCAAAGAGTGGGAATAACTGGGTCAAACAGTGGTTCCATTCCAAGTTTTCTGAGGAATCTTCATACCGTTTTCCATAAGGGTTGCACCAATTTGCAGTCCCACCAGCAATGTATGGAGTGTACCTTTTTCTCCACCTCCTTGTAACATTTATTATTGCTTGTATTCTTGATAATTTCTATTCTGACTGGATTAGAAATCTCAGAATAGTTTTGATTTTCATTTCTCTAATTGCTGGAGATGTTGAACATTTTTTCATATATTGGTTGACTATTTTGTATTTCTTCTTCTGTGAAGTGTCTGTCCAGTTCCTTAGCCCATTTCTTTTAGCACAGCTACATTGTTATTGCACAATAATTACAATACTTAGCCATTTAACTTGATAAATGTATACATTTGATTGTGCCTTAAAGGGAAAATACTCAAAATCTATTTTCCTTCTTTAGGCATGATGATTATGAACTGGTAAGTGAAAACAGAGGAAAGTCTGTAGCCTGGCAATATGCAGGGCAATTCAAACTGTACAGTTAGAACTGCATCACTGACATTGGCAGTGTGCCAAGCAGCAGAGCAAAGAAAGGAAGCACCACACACCATCTCTCTTGCTAAAACTCAGTCATTATAGCATGAACACACTCATCAAAAATGTGTACATCCATTGCTATAGTTGTGGATAAATTTGAATTTCACATAATTTTAAAATCATAAAATATTATTATTTTTATTTTCCACCATTAAAAATGTAAATGTATCTCTTGGCTAAAAGCTGTATAGGCTGGTGATAATGCTAAGTGGCAGAGTGCTTGCCTAGCACATACAAAGCCCTAGGCTCAATCCCAATACGCATAAGCGCACACACACACACACACACACACACACAGAGAGCTGTACTAAAACAGGCAATGGGTTAAATTTGATTGGTGGATCATTATTTTCTGACCTGGTAGTAACTGATAGTGGTTACATCTCCCTGACTGAGCCTTGGTTGACACAACATAACTTCAGTGCCAATTATGTGTCAGACTCTTGCCAGTTAAAGGACATTCAAAGATGAATATTTCAGACTCTCTGTCCTCAAAAGTTGGCACACATTCAACAGTTTCCTGTGATAAAAATTTAACAAGTATTTGTGGGATAATATTGCCTGAGATGCCAGCAACTTCAGGCTTTCAGTCCTGCCCAACATTGTGGAAAATAAGACATGCATGTATTAGTTATCTATTGCTATATAACAAATTACCACAAACTAAGCAGTTAAAACAACACTCATTTATTTCTCAGTTTCTGCAAAAAATGGAGTCCCATAATGGCTAAGCTGGCCACTGATTAGGGACCCAGAAAAGTACAAACAAGATGTTAGCCAAGATCCTTTCATTTGGAAGCTCAACTGAGGAAGAATCCATTCCCAAGCTTACTCAGGCTGTTGGCAAAATTCATTTTCTTGTAGCTGTAAGGATGAGTCTGCAACCCAGATGGGATTTGATACAACCTAACATAATCAAAGGAATAACAGCCCATTATCTTTACCATATCCTATTGGTGAGACCAAAACACAGTTGCCACCCACATTCAAGAGGATGAAATTATACAAGGGCGTGAACACCAGGAAACATACATCATGGGAGGCAGGAATTCTGGAGTATGTCTGCCACATGCCCAAAGAGTTATATAATAGCATATATAGTCACAGAGAAATAGACTGATTTTTTTTAAACATTTAAATAATAGAGAGTACAGTATGGACCAGAATTATTGGAAAAGACCTGGTGCAGAAGGAAGGATCTCAGTTTGTCTTTGAAGATTGTATAGGTCAAAGCATTCAGAAAATTTGCCGAGAAATCACACTGTGCATGATAACATAAAATCAGCGACTTGGGAAAATTACTTTGAGACAGTGGCCTCGGAACAAACAGCTGAATGAAAATAAAGAGCAAGGCCCATGAAGGCCTCTGGAAGAAGATTCCAGATGTAGGGAGAAAGGCATGCAAAGGCTCTATGATGGGAGGAATCTTAACTAGTTAAAAGAAAAGGAAGAAGATCAGTGTGACCAGGGTGTTATAATTAGAGGGAAGCAGTAGGGTAGACAGGACTGGAAAGGGAAGGAAGAGCCAACTCAGAGCCTTACTGACCACATGAAGGCGTTTAATGTGAATTCCAACAGGAAGCAATGGTATCAGCATGTGAATGGCATGAACTAACTTACATTTCAGAAGAAATTAGGTCCCAGAATATTATTATGACATTTAAACAGTTTAATCTTAAGTACCAAAATAGAATGGCAACAAATATATTCCCTGACTTGGATGAAAAAAGCATCTATAAAAGAGATGTTTTCTTTCATAGATTTTATTTATAAATCTCCATCTATTTTTCTCTTCCAACATAGATATCATTACTTATTTTACAGCTAGGGACTGAGACTCAGTAAGATTAATTAATTTCCATTCCTTATGCCTAAGAATTAATTTCACCATGGAAAAAGGCAAGTATCTTGCCTTGCTGATTTCATTGAGAAGACTTTCTCATCCTTCACTTTACATGGAAGAATTCCTGAGAGCTTCTGGAAGACAAAATGCTGCCTGCCAAATTACAAGCAGACAGGCAGTCTTGCCTTAATTGATGAATGGTATGAGTGTCATGAGTCACTAAGTTCCAAACCAACTTGCTTTAGTCACTTAAGTATTCAGTCATCTCCTAACAACAGTCTGTAAGGAATGAGTGTCTTATTGCTTTTAGGAAGCAGAATTCATAAATAAAAATAAGATGGTATTTGGGGTGTTTTACTGACCTCACAGGACAGACAAGTCAAATAAACACCATCTTCCAGTTTTTCAGCCCAGAGATCAGAAGCTTAAAAGAAGTCAATCTTGAAAGCCAACCCATTAACCTCTGCCTCTCCATTATCTTATGTTAGACTTTAGAGAAACTTCTGTACAACTACAGCTTCTTAAACCTTATAATCTCAAGAAGAGCTCAGTGGACTTGACTTGTCTTAGGGGATGTTAAAGTGGGGTTAGTAGATTTAGTGAAAATTTGAAGATCATAGAAACTTTTTCGCAGGCCAATGAATGTTTTTCCTTAATATTTCAGCTAGACTCTGCTGTATCTATGCTTTTTAATAATATTTATGCAAAATAAGTTGACACAATTTTCATTCAAATGATGTGTTTGCATAATAAAAGCATCTGGATGATTTTAAAAGGAATGTCTTCCTTAAAATTTTCACCGGGTACCCAAGCTATCCTACCTACTCCTTGGTATTTTTCCAAAAGATCTAAAATTTGGATACTACAACAATATAGCCACATCACTGTTTATAGCAGCACAATTCACAATAGCTAAATTATGGAATCAACCCAGATGCCTATAAATAAATGATTGCATTAATAAATTATAACTAGACATAAATATATATGTATATATATATATATGTAAATGGGGTTTTACTCAGCCATAAAGAAGAATAAAATTATGTCATTTGCCTGTAAATGGATAGAAATGGAGAATATCATGCTAAATGAAGTAAGCCAAATTCAGAAATTCAAAGGCAAATATTTTCTCTCATATGCAGAAACTAGAGTAAAACAAAGCAAAGGGAGAAGGAAGGATGGGATAAAAAAGAACCAATAAAATATAAATTAATAGACAGTGAAAGTAAGTATAGTAGAGTAGAAGAAGGAGAATTGGAGAGGAGAAGGAGGACAAAAAGGAAATGGGAAATAGAAAATGGGGGAGGGTGTCATGAACTGAAATTGATTTCCATGCATGTAGTTTGTAGGAATGAACCTAACTACTACGTACAACTACAAAGCTCAAATTAAAAAAGAAAAAAATTATCAAGGGCAAAACCTTAATGTGAGAGTCCCTGTGCTGCTCAAGTGTCATTTGATAGCAAAGGATTATGCTGGCAGGTCTCATTGTGGAATATTCTTTCTTCTGAAAACTTGAAAGGTCAAAAATAGCTTCCTGCTATAGCTGGTCTTTGGGCACATCACCATCCCTTGCTGATTCCCTTAACCCTGTCCACACTTCTATTCATAGTCCTCTTATTAAATTCTCTCCAATTAAACCACCTTGACTATGCCATGTATTATCTGCTGGGATTCTGAATGATGTTGTACTTGACCTCTACTCAGAAATAAATGAGAATCCTGTTGAAAAAACAGCCTCTTATGATCTTTCTGAAATATCAGAACCATCATTGGTCCTCATTAGACCTTTGTTCCTCATTACCTTTGCTGTTATTATATTTTCATACTGATTCTGGGGACTCAGAGCTAGTAAAACAAACACACACACACACACACACACACACACACACACACACACACATCCCATTTGTATAAAAATGGTATTTCTTAAGAATTTACTGTGCCAGAAGCTATGCTAAGAAATGGAAATACAGAAATATAGAATATATTGCTTCCATCCTCAGGGATATCACATTCTATTTGGTGCCTTCTCAAAGCTAAAAACATCCAAGAATCCTTCTCCCACAGAAAACCAGCCCATATGTGAAGAAGGAAGTAACAAAAGGCTGGCTCTGCAATAGTAACAGCCCAGAACTTGCAAATAGTAGCATTTGGAGAGCTTTATAAGAGGAATTCAGGCACACTTAGCAAAGCAGTGGAAAGACAAGACTGGAGATTTAGTAGAAACCAGGTAATAAAGAATACTATCAATTAATTTGAGTGTGATTTGTTAAGAAATAGGAGGATGAGGTCAAATTTTAGGAGTACTAACCTACCATATAAACCAATGACTTGAAGAATAGTGAAAAGATAAGGAAGAAAGCTAGGTATAAAACCTAGATAATGATCCCAGGAATAGACTGAAAGAATAGGCCTCAAAAAAGAAACACAAAAGACTACAGAATTTGAAAAACAAATGCAGACAACTTATTCATTCTAGCAGAAATATTACAGAATAAAAAATTGGGGGTAAATTGCTTTATGTTAACATAATTATTAATCCAGATATCTTTTGTCTCGGGTCAAGATTTACTGATTTTTCTTCTAAGCCATACTACTGCTCTGTGTTAATTACTGGCATATTTTCCACTCAGAAATAATTAACCAAAATGTCAATTTGCCCCACTATTGCTCCATTTTAGAAAAGTTTCTTCAATGCATCTGTTTCAATAAAACAGCATGGTGGTCATCATTCCATTAGAAAGAATGTGGTGTGGTTTTACTGTATTACATCAGATAATAAAGAAAGAGTTGGAAGCTTTGCAATGAAAAACTGAAGCTATAATCATGGCTCAAACATGATTCCATCACGTTTCACTTTCTATATAAATTAACTTTGGAAATGAATGGAAAACAAGTAAGAAAGGGTCTTTCTGCTTTTAAAAGAAGAGAATAGAACATAACAACTATGAAAGCATGAAATGGATCAAAATCATATGGAAGAGATCATTATGATTATATTGTTAAAAGCAAAAATATTAAAGACAGTTTGAACAGCCAACATATTTCTATTCAAGCACATCACCTACATGCAATTAAGCAATTCTTAAATTTTTCCTCTTCCATTTGTTCCTCCATATTAAATGTTTTAGAGAAGCAGTCTAAGATAAAATCCATTCTCTTAACTTTCAGCATCCCTTGAGGCTTAATATTTAGTCCTGTATTCCATCCTTTTTTATGATTACTCCATCTAATAACTCATCTATTCCCATTTTCCATTATTATCTCAATATTCTACAGTTCCAGGTGTGCCACCTGTCCTTAACTGAAGCCTCTTTTCTTTCCTATCTACTGGACACATGCATGTAGTTGTCTTGTAGTTGCCCCAACTCAACATGTCTAAAACAGAATCCCTCACCTTCACTCCTCTGCCTCTGAATCAATTCATCCCTCTATCAACAGTATATTCAAAAAACAAGTTTCCCCCAGTCATCAAATATTGAAATCTTGACATCATGCTGTCCCACTTCTCTATTTCATTCATTCTTATAACTGTTCCCTTCCAGATGTAAATTATTCTTTATCTCTAGTATCTTCATATCTGGACTAATAGCTATGATACTTTCAGGTTTTGTATATACATATATTTCAATAGAAAAGTGTTGAAAAGCATTCCCTTTAATTACAAGATCAACTTTGACTGTAGCTTTAGGCAAATTCTCAAATTCCAGTCTCTTCATCTGTAAAATGGGAATGAGTATATGTGTTGAGCATCTCATTTCCAAAATCTGAAATCTGAAATGTTCCAAAATCTAAAACTTTTGACCATCCACTTTATACCACAAGTGAAAAATTGCATACCTGACCTCATATGACTAGTTACAGTCAAACCACAGGTGCACTAAAAATATTTTATAAAATTACCTTCAGAAAGAAACTGTGTGTGTGCATATACGTGTTTGTATAAAAGATTCAAATTTGTGATTAGACTTGGATCCTATCCCCAAGATACATACATAGATAGACAGATATGTGTATGTGTGTATGCAAATATTCTAAAATCTGAAAAAATGTGAAATCTGAAACACTTCCAGTCCCAAGTATTTCAGATAAGGGATATTCAACCTGTAGAAATTGCTTCAAAGGGTTGCCAAGAGGATGAGAAGACAACACTGTAAAAAGGCATAACATTATACACTGTAACTTTTAAGAAGTTAGTCAAATTTAGCTGCTGGTATCATCATTTCCTCACCCAAATCCAATGCATCATGTATTGTAGCCAATTTAATTAAATTTAGATCATGACATTCTCTTGTTCAAATTCCATTCATCTACCATCTAAATCATCAGAATTTATTTATCTAAACTTTTCTGTCCTGGACCATGTACTATTTTCATAGAAAATATTTCTTTCATTATGATGGTATTGAAACACTAAACAAGATGCCTCCTTACTTTGTCATTAATCACAGGGCTTGAGAAATTACCCTTTTTTGGTCCTTCTTCTAAATCAAAACCAAAAAAGGAAACAATATTAGCATATTTTGTTCTTAAACGAAGTCCTTAAAAACTCTGCTCATCATTCGCTTTTGATTTTGAAAGCCTGGAGTTCAGTATCAGGTGCAAGAATAATTTCTTTTAGAATATTATGTTTATGGCTTGATCAAGCAGTAAATGCCATATCATGAAATCTAAATAACTTATTCAATTATGGTTTGAGGGGACAGGTGAGGGAGGCTCTGCATGATCTTTTGTCAGTGTGCTGTGATAAGTGAGCCCAACAGCAATCTGAAGCTGAAAAATATTTCAGGCCTTTTTCCAAAAGCTGGGAATTTGGCATTATTCTCCCCATCATTTTCAAATCCTATTGTGTTTCAAGGGAAATTCAATCCATCTGTTTCAGATTCTTCAAAACACTGTTGTTTTGTAAGAGCTATTTGGTGTCACAAAGCCTGATGAGTCTCAACAAAGCCATTTGATTCCCAACAGAAGGCTATAGATCTCTCCAAGGAATTAATGAAACTAGAACCTCAGGCATCTTAGACCTCACAAATTTCTCCCAGCTTCAATTTCCTTTTTAGAAGAGCACCTACAAAGGAAGATGTTCCAGGACAGCCTCCTTAGCCAGACACTTCACAAGGAAACATCCAGCTCATATTTATCTTTTCGGTACCTTTTAATTTTGATCCTTCTGTCGAAAATAGGTAACATTCTACATGAGGAAATAAACTCTTGCAATGGGTATCTAAATTTCCTATTTTAATCCTGTATTATGACATTTTCAAAGGAAAAAATAGCAACTTCATATAACAGGTCTGAAGACAGGCTATAGAGAATAATATCATTTTTTTAAAATATTGTTTTTTTAGTTGTTGATGGACCTTTATTTTATTTATTTTAATGTGGTGCTGAGAATCAAACCCAGTGCCTCACACATGCTAGGCAAGCGCGCTACCACTGAGCCACAACTCCAGCCTGAGAAGATTATCTTATAACATTTAGAGAAAAAAAAGGTAACAGTAATGACTTCCTTTGCCTAAATAAACATTTTAGAAATTTCAAAGAAGTGCACGAGTAGATGCAGAAATCATTCCATAAGAATAAGCTGAAGAATATAGCTTTCTTCTTCTTAGAGCAAGCTACAATTGTAAATAGAGTCCTGGGGCTCTGAACTGAAGCAATGAGGGAAATTAAATTGCAAAGTAATTAAGAAAGATGCAATTTAACCAAAATATAATTTTGCCTTCCTGATGTAACACAGGCTTTTGTTACTGCTTTTCCAAATAAGTCAATGAACTAAGAAAAAGGAAATAACTCAAATTAATGTGTTTTGAACTCCATCAATCTGACAGTTTTAAATTTTTCTATGGAAGATGAATTTAATCAAAACAGCAAAGAGATTGCTCATACTAATTTATTAGCATATTGAAGTCTGAAAAGACCAGAATTCTAAAATGCCTCCACCATTAAATGATATGTGGGAATTTCATGGTAATTTTTTTATAAAATTTTCCCTCTAAATATACTTACAGTGATGACTATATTATAAACACAGAGCCAAGATTGATATGATGGACTCAATTAAAGATCAAAATGCCCATTTTCTGGTTTCTTTGGACAATATGAGAAATAAATCTCCAAATAGGCTATCAGAAACACATCACAGTAGGTGTGCAGATTTGCCTTTTGATAATCTTTCTCACTTGGTCATTTTTTTGTTGTTGTGTGTGGGATTGTTCCATGAGATAAAATTCTCCAAATTATTTTTCTTTCTTGTGGTTAAATAATGTCAAAGATGATCACAACATGAAACTTCTACATAACTTGAGTAAGAGCAAAGAAAAGACAGCAGTCTCAGGTAAGACTGCAAAGAAGCAGAACAGATCACTTTTACTCAGATCACACAAAGTTGCGATGCCCCAGGATGGATGGTGGGTGCACCCAGGACACTGACATCTTGCACACGCTCCTTTCCTTTGATAGATACATAATCTAGTTAAAATGGAAATGTATTAGGAAAGTCAAACAATTAATTGATGCAAGAAAGGTTGTTTCATGTTTTGTGTAAATCAAAGCTAAAAATTAATTTGAAGAACAGCACTGTATTGTAGACTAAACATAATTTGGCCCGAGTATAGGGTTTGGTGATGGTGTCAAAGTTGTTCTGGGCTACACATGGTCGGTAATCCTCAGCAGAAATGTTAACTCAATTTGTCAGTATTATCTTTATGTCAACAGTAATGCTTAAATATTTACAATAGGCATAGTATGCTGAGAGTTAGTAACGCAAGATAAATTGGAAAAATGCTAACAAAACGGATGGTACTAATAGAAAGCCCTGGCACTACAGACTCTGATTTTATACACAAGAGGCTTGCCCAGAGGTAAGATTTTATTAGGTTCTATTGTTGATATGCTGCTCCAAAAGTTTCCTTTAAAATAAAATATATGTGTGTACGTAAAGCTTTTTGAAAGGAAGCAAAGCAATGAGTTTAAAATGTATTCCACATAATACAGTCAGCATTTGAATCCAAAATACATGGTAGCTATCATTCTTTTTAAATAGACATAAATAATATTGCACAACTTGAACTGCTCTGCATTCTCCAGATAGACTGTATTTTTCAACTCTCCATAGAATTAAACAGCTACCATGAAAAATATAACAAAGAGCCATGAAAAAATAGAAAATATCCTCCCTCTTCCTTCATTTCCCCAGTCCTGCTTCCGTTGCTACTGTTTGTTGTGTTAAAGTAGTGCAGTGTGTTTAAATTCTTTGTGTTCTGGGCTCATTGAAAAACACAGAGATAGATAAAACTAATAAATATGTCTCCTAGACTAAAACACTACTACCACATCAAGCCACTGAACAAAAAGCCTGTCTATAAAAATGTAAATCCAGGACATCAAAAGCTAAAAAGAAAAAAAATCTTATGCCAATTTTAAGAGGAAAAAAGAAAAATTAAAGAAGAAATGCATAGAAGTAGAAGAGATAAGATTATAAACTTATGGAGTTTTTTTTTTAAGTAAAGGCACAAAATTTGAATAAAATTCAAAAATTAACTACTGCCTTCAAAAGACTAGCATTTATAATCTATAAGGAAGAAATATAGGTTTATTTTAAATTTACTTTAAAGTCACTTTAATTTTCAACCCTCCTTTAGAATTCATTTGTTTAATATCTGAATTTAAAGAGCATGAGATCACTTACTTAAGATACAAGCAGCCTAATCTTTACATTTCGTATCTTCCCACCATTCAAGCTATACTGGAATTGTTTTGCTGTAACTTTTTAAGAAGAATTCACAGGAGATGTTCTATTTCTAAGAAAACATACAATAAATTGTTTCTCTATCACCTGCTTCCTAAAGAATTTCATCACATTTTATCACACACACAAAAAAAATACATCAACTATGAAACAGAATCTTCACCTTCTTCTTTATGTAGAACTTTTCAATCCAAATTGGTGGAAAAGACATCTAATAGAAGTTGTCCGACTACCCTCAGAAGCATTAATGTCTGTCTCCGCTATATGGCCTCTGAATTTCCCTTTTTTTCTCCCCCTTATGTCACAGGTACTTGGGAAATTATCAAGATACAAGTTTCTAGGAATTTAGAGGCCTAAAACCCATAAGAGAAGCACTGACTAACCATTAGAACAGACATCATCAAAACCAGTGATTTTTTGTTTGTTTGTTTGTTTGTTTGTTCTTCCCACATGATAGGCAAGTGCTCTACCACTGAGCTATATCCCTAATCCAAAACCAGTGACTTTATAAGAATCCACATCCTTACAAGGCCTGTCACTATGTACTTCCATTTTATTAACATTCCAGTTAATATTCTTCTTAACTCCTTTATGAGAAATGTTTCAAGGTGCTCATACACACTGGGTAATAAAGATAAATATCAGCTGAGGTTTGGGCATGTGTCTTAAATTCTAATATTGGGAACTTTATCCTCAAAGTTAAATGTTACCGGCATTTGAAGATGAGGCCTTTGGGAAGTAGTTAAGATCAGATGAGGTCATAAGGATGAGGAACCATGATGGCATTAGTGACTTTAGGAGATGGAGAAGGGGCTTGGTATAGTGACATATGCCTGTAATCCCAGCAGCTAGGGAGGCTGAGGAAGGAGGATCCTGAGTTCAAAGCCAGCCTCAGAAACTTAGCAAGGTCCTAAGCAACTTAGGGAGAACCTGGCTCAAAATAAAAAACAATAAAGGGCTGGGGATGTGACTCATGGCTCAGTGGTTAAGTGTCCCAATTCAATCCCCATACCAAAAAAGAAAAAGAAAAAAAAAATGAGATGAGGAAGGGAGACCCGAGTCAGCACCCTGGCTCTGTCACTTGCTCTCTCTTGCCATATGATGCCCTCCACCTCTTAAGACTCAGTATGAAGACCTTTGTCAGAGGCTTGCACCTCAATATTGAACTTTACAACCCCAGAATGATGAGCTAAATAAGTTTCTATGCTTTATAAATTACTCAGTCTGTGGTATTCGGTTATAGGAATAAAAGAAAAAGACAATATCAATGTTAATAGCTACAGCAGATAAAGAAAAAAAAAAGGATGTTCAAATAGATGCCAAAAAGAGCAAGACCAGGAGAAAATGACTTCTTTAAAAGCAAAGATGTACCTTGTGAAGAACAGTGGTTAACAAAGATTTTGAATATATTTAATGAACCATTGCTCCTTGGTGATCATCAATAATTATAATTATTAACAACTATATTGTTATACGTTATAATCACATTATAATTATGTCATTATTGTAATTATAAATTATCATAAATTGTATATTACTATGATTAATTATATTTTCCTATATTATAATTATAATTAATCAATTAGTGAATTTTCAAAGAAAACATTCTAAGTATTTAGTGTGTAATAATACTACCAATCACAAAGGATCATCTCTTCTCCATTTATAAATCTGTACCCCTAATACTATTAATTTTTTATTGAAATGCTGCATTTTTGTTACTATTACTATCAATAATTATGGTTTCATAGAAGAACAAATTGAACGGTTTATGACATACATAGTGAGTCTACATGAATGACTAAAACAAATGTGATTTGAGTACTCCAAAAGTAAACTGAATAACAAAAATGTGCATACTTTCCCATTTCTCAACTAACTATTCTAGATCCACTTCCTACAATTCCCCTCGACTTTTTCTTTGATATACTTCCCTCTCTTTGAACACATTTGTCCTTCTATCTCAATTATTCTTCTCTTCTGCATAAAGATAATTCTCCATTCTTCAAGAACCTGTTTAAATGCCACCTCCTTTTCCTACATTTTCTCAAGTGGTGGAATGCATCTTCCTCTTGGCTCCCAGAGTATTATTATTATTATTATTATTATTATTATTATTATTATTATTAAAGCTGTGATCCAGCATTACTGGCTGTCTTACCAGAAAATGGACACCTTGAAATCAGGGCATTTATTATTTATCTTTATCTTTGAATTCCTAGCACATATCATGATATCTGGTATGCACAGTTCATCTATCACCCCAACAATTCTTTTTAACAAATCTTCCCAAAACTCAGTGACTTAACCATTTATTATTGCTCAGAAGTCTGCAGGTCAACTGGTGGGCTTTTAGATTCATTCATACCTCTACAGAGAACAGTGGGCAAAGTAGACTTTGCTGTTCTCTCCTGTTTGGCTCATCTTCAGGGTCAGCTGGTCTCAGTTTTTCTCCATGTGCACCTCACATCCATTCAGCTGGTTAGTTCAGTCACTTACCCATGACCAGGCAGAAATACAAAGCAAGCAAGCTCAGTGTTGCAAGAGGGCAAATGAAAATTCACTAATGCTTCTTAAGCCTCTGTTTCATGTGCTATTGTTTATTGACCAAAATAAGCTCATGGCCAAGGTCAGAGTCAATGTGAGAGGTCACTAGCAGACAGCATGAATACAAGAAGGTAAGAAAAATTAAGATCAGGGGCTGAGGTTGTGGCTCAGCGGTAGAGCTCACCTAGCACATGCGAGGCACAGGTTTCAATCCTCAGCACCACATAAAAATAAATACATAAAATAAAGGTACTGTGTCCAACTACAACTAAAAATATATCTATTAATAAATTAAGGCCAATAGTGAAAGTGATTTACTATAGTAAATTATCAACAAATTTTTATTAAATGAGTAAAGGGCTATATACAGGGGATAGATTTATTCATGGGAAGAGTGGATAAAATAATAAATTAGGCAATTAATTACTCTCTATGACTCCTTTGATGGACACATGATCTAACAAACAAAGAAAAGTCTACAAAGTTTGGCCTATTGTAAGCACTATGTAAATATCACATTTCCTGTGTTCCCTCCTCTGCTTTTTCTCTTTCTTTTATTTAGGCTTCTGCTTCAGCAGTGTCTTTCCCCATCTTCTGTTGGTCTCATACAAAGTGATGTAAATTCGTTTTGGATAATAGTCTCATTTTGCTTCCCTGCTCTTCAAAATTTCATTTATTTGTCTCTATCATATTTTCTTAAGTTATGAAGAACTGGCTATTAGTTCTAGAAAGCTAATTTCCAAATGTCAATGACTATGAAACTTTTGCATTTCAAAAAACTTGACTTAAACTTATGAACCATTTCAGACACCACAATGAAAATGGAGGCCTTGCACACTCCTAAAATCACACTACTTCATTGAGCTCCTGTTCTAATTGGATATCTTCTTGGATTTCCTTTTAGAGCTTTAAAAGCCAAGGCAGAGGAATAGAAGTCACCATAAATCAATAAAATTATTCATTTCTAAAAATGTCTAATTAAGTAAGTTATGTTATACAATATTTTTATAAAGTATCATGAAAATTAAAAGAAATACATTTTCCAAAACCATTCAAACTATTTTTGATAATCAGCAACCATAAACTTGCATTATCTAACTCTTCCATCTTTTTTTTTCCAGAGAAATGAGCTGATGAATCTTTTTTCTGTAGTGGGTGGGTATTGAGGATTTAACTCAGGGGCATTGGGTCACTGAGCCACATCTCCAGCCCTATTTTGCATTTTATTTAGAAATAGACAGGGTCTCACTGAATTGCTTAGCACCTCGCTTTTGCTAAAACTGACTTTAAACTCAGGATCCTCCTGCCTCAGCCTCCCAAGCTGCTGAATCTGTATTAATGGATCTTTCCTTAAAGTGAAAAAGTCCAAGAGAAAAAAAAATAGCAAATGAGAAGACAAACATTTATTTGAAAACCTCTATCACCATTTACCATTATAACCCAGAAAGTTGATGATCTCAACATACTGGGCCATCTAGCTACCATTATGAAATGCCTGGTCCTTATAATAAGTCATATAGAGAAAAACGACAAACATTGAGCTTTATCACATGCAAGTGGGAACTGGGGTTTGATGAGGATACATAGAAAGATACAATATATTTCCTTAATAATTGAACTTTCAATTTAGAGCAAGATACAGTCTTTCAGTCTAACCATAGCACAACCTAGCATATGTATTTCCCTAAATCTGGTTTGTTCATTTGTTTGAGACACTACAAGCCACAAATGAAAAACGGATTTATTTCAACTCATAAGAAGAGGAAAGCCTAGGAAAAAATTAATGTTTCTTAGAAACTTTAAAATATGAGCTTGAATTTGACAGTGGTGATTAGAAGGGCATTCCAGGATCAGTGAATAAACCAAAGGTGGCATGAAAAAGTTCTTAGTGTTAACTGAGGAGCTGTGGGTAATAGAGAGAGGCAGGGTGTAGAGTGTGAGCGCAATGAGTGGTCTCAGAGGAAATGTGCCTGGAATAGAAGTTTGAAATCTGATTGAGTGAGTCTAGAGAATCCTGCTAAATATTAAACTGAAAGTCACCCACAACTCTCTTCCTTCACAACCAGGTGCTGGCAATACAACAGCTACTTTTTCAATACTAGCAAAGCTGTAGTCTCTATCTGTCCTTACCACAGCTACCCAAGTTGAAGCTACCCTTATCTGTTGCCTAGATTACAACCCCATCCTCCTCCTTTCTGGCCTCTCTTTTTTCCCCTTGCTCATCTCGAATCCATTCTTCCAAATAGCACAAAGAATAATCCTTTACAAATAACATATAATCTTGTCACTATTTTACTTATTACTTAAGAACTCTCCAATTCCCTTGGGATAAACTCCCAAAACCCCAAGGCCCCACAAGCAGCAGTCTTTGCTTGCCTCTTCAGAAGTCTTGTTTGATTCTCAATCCAACTCTGCGTGTTAGCCATAGTGGGCTCTCCTAAATTGCTTTCATGAGTCACACTTCCCCTCTCACTTCTAAGTGATTACATGCACCATCTGCTCTACAGGAACAGACTTTTTCTCTTCCTTGGCAAATTCCAACTTTCTAACTTCCATCATTTCTTTCCCCCTCTCTTTACGCATATATACCTCCCAAAAGAGATATTTAAACGTTTGCCTTGAGCTGTTTTCTGGAGAACATGGGCTAAAGCAAGGGTCCATAAGACGGCACCATGACCTCAGAAGAAAAACTAATTTAAAAAAACTTTGTTGCAGAGAACAATGAAAATAAATTGACTAGCAAGCAATCCATAAAACTTAGATCCACTAACAGCAAAGCAATAATGAAACACAAGTACATTACTTTTGAGTGATAATGTGCTTGTTTCTTTTGTCTGAGTCTGTAACCATCTCCCTTATTGGGCCTAAAGCATCCTTTTTGCCTAGGGGGAGATTTGGTTTGTTATGGAAGGGATGTGAAAAGAAAGAATTGTGTAATGCTTAGCTTCTGATGTTCTGAAATAGAATTTTTTTAATAAGAAAAGAATCTTGCAAGCAAGTCATTGCCTTAACAAAGTATCTGTTTATTTCTTCTGGCTTCCATTTGTCCCATATCAGACCCAAACTTGGAGAGGAGCTTAAGACAATGCAGAGAACTAGGTATGCTGCTCTGTGGTTGACAACAAAAACATATGAGGTAGAAGATGTGGGAAAGCTAGTCTCTTTTTGCACAAATGTATGGTATGGAAAAGAGAGAGCAGTAGGACAGACACAGCAATAGACAAGACATGCTCTCAAATTTGCCCTAGCCAGAGAAGACTGATTAGATAAGGGAGTCAGCATGAGAAATTCAGCAGTTCTCCTGTCCACACTTCACACTTGCACTACTGGGACTCAGTACAAGTAATCCCACAACAAGAAGGCAGTTCAGCAAATATTTTAAATTGATGATACCTTTTGATCAGACAGAGGAAAATACTGAAGTGCTGTATTCCTTCTAGATTTCATGTAGCTTAGATGAATCAAGCAATGTGCAAAGGTTGGGGAGTGGGAAGGCTCTCTGTTGGGGAGGCAAAGGGTAACACCCAGAAAGGGCCAAGTAGAACCCATGGCACCATTACTATATGGATGCACTGAAATTACCTGAGGTGTACCAAGAGGTACACCTGCCATGACTTCACATGCAAATGTGAGCAGGATAAGCACCATGTGGGCAATGCACTTCCCTGCCTCTTCAGACAAGTCTGGTTTGATTCTCAGTCCAACTCTGCATGTTAGCCATAGTGGGTTCTCTTTAATTGCTTCCATGAGTCACACTTCCCCACTCACTTCTAAGCCTTTACAAGTACCATGTCCTCTGCAGGAGCACTCTTTTGACCCAGAGACCAGAGAAACAAGAGACACCTTGGACTCCAAAGTCCCCGACCTCACCTATATAGCAGTCATCATCTTTCAAAGGAACCAAGATGAAGAGTAGATGATTGCAACTTCTTGGACACTGAGAATTTGCGTCTACAGAGATTAAACATTACCTAAGTGGAGTATCTAAATCATAGAACTGGACTAATGTTCAAAAACCATTGGACATTTATTCTAGTTACTTAGGAGAGATGGAACCTCAGAGAATGAGTTTTTGGCTATCTAAAGGGTAGCTCTCAGGAGGTAGATGAGATTAATTATAGATAAAACTAATAAATTCTATTTCTCTGCACATGTAAGTTATGAGTTAAACTTATGATCTTCCATGGTAAACGCAATATTGTTAGTAAAATTGACTGGGTTGGCCTCTTAGTTGCCCACAGTAGTAAGCAACATTCACCTGGCATGACATTCTCAACATAAGGTTCCATTTGGCCTAATAGAACAGACAGGAAAAATAGTTCATTGACTGGACAGTGAGTAATAATACCACCAGTACTGGAAGAGAGTTTTCATTGAGATAAGTAGCCAGAGATGACAGAAAACTTTGAGAGAAAATCATGGAAAATCTCAAAGATCCAATTAAGAAATTATTTCTATAAGTATCAAGAGTAAGATCATATTTTTAAGGGTAAGAGTGATGTCCCGAAAGTCTATAGTATAAGATTAGTCTGACAGTGAATGGGATATTTTTTAAATAGGGCATGAACACACATTGATATCATAGGTGGGGGAAAAAATGAAAAATGGGATTCTAGGGCATGTTTCCACTATGATTAAATCCACCTTCACTCCATGCCAACCGAAAAAAAGCAGAGATTTTGCTAGGAGAAATCAAATTTAAATGAAGAATAGAGGCAATCTTAAAAACATAGAAAGCATGCAAACCATGCCACTGGAGGAATGAGTATAAAAGCAGGATGGAAGAACTCTGTCTTACAGATGGGTGGGTAACAGGAAGATTATCTGTCTTCATCCTACCCTCTCACTATCCTCTTGCTGGTGTGCATAGGGCACACCTAAAATTTGCATTGTGTCAGCAGATCAGGCGTAAGATGGTGAGGGTGTGGGCAGGGTGGTGACCTCAACATGACTGCAAGGATACTGATGACACAGTGATAGGTTCCACCCTGAAGGAGCCACCACCTCAGAAGGCAGTTCAGAGATCCAGATTAGAATTAAGCAGTACATTAACTAGACACATGACCACGAGCAAATTATTCAATCCCTCTGAACCTCATTTACTGCTTTTATCAAAATAAGATATATTTACCAGGATCACTTCTAACAGCCAATGACTCTAAGATCTCAAGGTTTCCTCCTTTTTACTCCAAAATTCATAAGAACATATGTATAAAAAATCACTTCTTTCAAGATGCAAGAGAATAATATTCTTTTTTTAAGTAAACCTATACATAGAAGATGGTTTTCTCTTTTCAAATTAGTGCCATGTTCTGGTTCCACTCTACTTCCATTCATGAATTTCAGACACTGAAATGGAATTTCACTTAGAGAAAATAATGGCTGGTTGTTTTTTTTTTTTTTAATTCATCACAAATTTATTTTGCTTTTGTTGCCTTTATCTTAATCTACCTTAAAGGAAATCTGCTATAGTTTGGATCGTGAATGTCCCCCAAAGCCCATATGATGAAGGATTGGTTCCAATCCAGTTGGTGCTATTGGGAGGCAGTGAAACCTTAAATGGGGGGGACTTACTGGGAGGAAGATGGATCACCAGGTATGTCAGTGAAGGGGACATTGGGACCCTACCTGCTTCCTGTCTCTCTTTGCTTCCTGCCTGCTGACATGGGAGCAGTTTCATGTGCAACAAACTCTGCCATACGTTCACTCCATGACATACTGCCCTGCCACAAGGCCAAAAGCAATGGAACCGACCAACCATGGACTGAATTTCTGAAACTATAAATCAAAGTAAACATTGTCCCCTATTAAGTTAATATTTCAGTGACAGGAAACTAACACAAAACTCCAAAAGGTTCTTTGTTTAATATTTTGAAGATGACATTCTTGATTGCATTAATGTTTAATTTGCTCTGTTGACTGGCCTGGGGTTGAGCGCTTGTCTAGCATGCATGAGGCACTGGGTTTGATCCTCAGCACCACATTAAAAAAATAAATCAATAAAAGTATTGTGTCAACCTACAACTAAAAACTAAATGTCTAAAAAATGTTCTGTTGAAAACTTTGCAGCATATTTATATTTAATCCAATTTTTCTTCTAGTTTTTTGCTAAAACACCAAAATACTTACACCCAAATTAGTAACCCCTCTTCAAAAGATTTTTAACAAATCAAATTGACTCAGCTTTAATAAGAAAGAAACATAGCATGAGTAGATTGAATATTCTCATAATTGATATTATATTCACAAAATTTCTATTATAAAAGTAATCTTTAGTTCTAAGATCCTATCTCAGATTCCAGCCTAAACCTATGTTAATTTCATTTTGCTTACTTTGATCATGTATTAGTTTGATTTGTCACTCTTCAAAAAAAATGTAAAGATACAGTTGCCTCAAATTGTGTCCTTAAGCTATTTTTCCAACTTGAAATCTTCTGCCCTATTTTGCATTATCTTACCTCTTCTTTACCCCCAAGTATTTGCTTCCTGGTAATGTGATGTTTATCTTTCATTCACAAAAGCAGCACCCAGAATAATACATGTCATAATGTCTCATGATTTTTCCAATAGTAATATTGCATGGTTCCTAGAACTGCCCAGATTAGCATCACTTAGATGATCACAGATAAGTTTATTTGAAGAGCACCATCATCAAAGGAGAATTTTCAAAATTAATGAACTAGAATAATTTACTTTCTTTAACAAATTAAAAAACATTTGTATTTCATGATGTTTTAGGGGAAGATTAATAATTTGATCAAATGAGATCTGACCATAATATTTCCTCTCTATTTCACAATCAATTTTCATGAGCAAAAACAAAGCTTTTAAAGCATACGTGTAAAGAATTAATCTATACACTAACCTTAGAATGCAAATTTTTAAAGGGTCTAGTTACTAAACCAAATCCTATAAAATACAAATATTTTTACCATTCTTGAGTAAATGGCAGCCCTTATGTATGCACTAGCATTGAATATTTACTATTATTCAAATTAAAGAAAGCCAGCCAGGTGCTTCAAAGTAGAGCACAAAGGTAATGTTTTGGAAATGGGTGAAATCCCATCTTGTCTTTGAGCTGTCATTCAAGTCATTAGATTTACCCATATATTCTATCCACTATTCTTCTTCTCAACCTGTGATATCTGATTCCTAGTTCAGTTATTTCCACCTTTTGTTCACAAGTATTTCCTCTTAACAATACACCATTCAGAAAAAGGTATGTCTTTGAATTGTCAGCTAGTACTTTGTTCTGACAAAAGATATCATTATAGTATTTCAAGACCATATGTTAGAAATCTTGAAATTAACACCTTTTTTAACTCCAACAAATGAGTTTATGTGACAAGTGGTACTTTAAAGAGTAATGAATAACACGAAAAATCAGACTCCTACATTCTAAAATGTGTATTTAGCATAGGTTAATTTGATATTATTTTAAGAAATCTAAAAGGATTATTTTCAGGTATGATTTCAACATGCATTTGTTATGACATACTCATTACATTGTAAATAAAGTCTCTGTTCCCCAGACCAAAAAAAAAAAAAGGACAAAAACTAAGGGCAAATTTATGTAATGGAAAGGAAAACAAAATGGCCATAGTTTCTATGTATTGGTGTAGGTAAAATATATAGAACAAATCCAGATTTCAATAGCCCAGAATATGAAAGAAATGCAAGTGAATCCAAAAGAATTACACTACATTTTCTTCACATAACTGTATAAACTGTTTTCCATACAATTGCAACAAAAATGGAATTATACATCTATCCATCTAGACATCTAGATAAATAATTTGTAAAAAAAAAAAAACTCAAAATCTGGAAAATAAGGATTAAAATCATTCAGGGATGCTAAATTCACCGATGCATTTTAATATTTTATTAGTATTACATGTGGACTGGTATGTTTGGATATACAATTCAGAGCTTCCTTAAACTCCACAGAACAGGTGACAGACCAGAAGAAGTTTTCCTTCCCCCAGACTCCTGAGCACCAATGGCCCTCCAAGAAAGATGAGAGAAACAGGAGAAAGACTCTACTTCCCAAAATTGAACCTAATCATTTCTAGTCAATCTCATTAGTTCGGTCAAATTCCAACTTTACATTTTATTACCTGCATCATCTTAGACAAGCCTTTTGACTTTCATATTCTTCTGTTTCCTCAGTGATAAAGCAACAATAGCACCTACCTCAAAACAGAGTTATGAGGATCACATAAGATGACTTGTGCAAAATACTTAACACAATCCTTCACACAAAATAAGCACTTAATAAGAAGTATTAGCTGCCATTATCCTCCTTCTTGTCATTAGGTCTATTTCCAATATCATCACCCAGTTGAAATCAGGCTCTCTTCACCATATGAATATCATAGTATCTCTGAATTTGTTGCCTGTTTAATATTTCTTCTTTCAAATAAAATAACATTAACCTTCATAAAATATTCTTCTCTCTCAAAGACATCCAGTTGCTCCTTCATTGTCTAAAGAATAAGATCCAAGATCTTTAGCCTAGCATTATGCTTCCTGCACAATAAGCCCTACTTACCTCTGCAACACAACCTCCCACTGATCCTCACGGTACATCACACTTTGCCTTCTATTTTTCTTCTATTGGTAATGTTTGTTCTCCTTTGAGTATCTAAAATCTTCAGTTATTTCCAAGTCTTCCCCAAGCTTGTATTGAATTTTCTTAATTTATTTATTTATTTTTATTAGTTACACATGACAGTACAATGTTCTTGACATTTCATACATTTGAATCAAATGGGGTATAATTTCTCATTTTTTTGATTGTACAGGTTGCAGAATCACATTAGTCATACAGTCATGTATAAACATTATTGAAATTCTGTATCATGTATTGTCTATTCCAATGCTATCCAACATAAATATAATGATATATACATAATTTTAAATTTACCAATAGCCACATTATAAAACTCCAAAGGAAAGGTGACAGTAGCTAAAATAAAGTTTTTATTAACCTTATCTAACCAAAATATTGTTTTAACATGTAATCAATGTATAAAAATTATTAATGAGATAAGCTTTATTTTGTATTGTTTCCACCATTACACATTTTACATAATAGTACATCTTAATTCAGATACTAAATTTTCATGGGACATATTCATTCTATATTCAGACTACATAAAATTTACAGTCAAAAATTGAGTGATATGCTGAAGTTTTTGAACACACATCAGTTTTCTTTTTTATTTTTTTAGTTGTTGATAGACTTTTATTTTATTTATTTATATGTGGTGCTGAGAATCAAACCCAGTGCCTCACATAAGGCAAGTGGACTACCACTGAACCACAGCCCCAGCCCCAGCCCCAGCCCCCACAATAAGTTTTCAAATAACTGAAATATCACTTTTTAAATTTAAAATAAGTAAAATTAAATGAAATTAAAAATTCAGTTCCATTATTGCACTAGTCACTTTTTAAGTGCCTAGGAGCCACAAGTAATTAGTGACAATCATACAGAACAGCAAAGATTTATACTTTTATTTAGACCATTAATTGAGTATCTTATATCACTATCTTATATACAGTTCACATTGATGATGAAAATTACCTCGATGGTCACCAAACAACTTGTTGTACCATATAAAATATATCATTAGGGATGGCTAATATAAATGAGTATTTTAGATGTAAAGTCCAATAATGGTAGCTTATTTTCCATTAGTAATGTTTGTTCTCCTTTGAGTAACTAAAATCTTCAGTTATTTCCAAGTCTTTGCCAAGCTTGTACCGAATTTTTTAACTATTGAAATTCTGTATCATGAATTTTGAGTCACTCAAATTATAAGAATATCTATATATACATACGCAAATGCTTGGGATATAAGCATATGTATACAGAAGATAGGGAGAGAGAGAGAGCAAGCTTATTTCCCCCTGTTTTATTCTTTGTCCTCTTGTTGCATTTCCATCAATTATATTCAGGTAATCAAAAACCAAAATTGGAAATAATCTGGTACTCCATTTGTTCTTGATATATATATATATCAAGATATATATATATATATATATATATATATATATATATATATATATATACCTCCAAGGGCTCAAGTCAGTATCTATCTATCTATATAGATAGATACTGACTTGAGCCCTTGGGTTCAATGTTAATGTTTACAGTTCACCAGTAATCTTACCTCTTTTTCCAAGACCGCAAATCCTCATCTTTAGACAAAGAGGAATATGAGTTTAAGATACATAAGATTCCAGAGAAACTAACTCTATTCCAAGTCCCACAAAATTGAAGTTGTTACATTAAAATACACTATTTTATAATGTAAAACATCCTCATCTTGAAAATTGCTGATGACCAATATTCACAGAACTATCACCTGAAATGATATTTAAGAATTTTTTAAAAAACTGTATTTTGTTATAGACTTTATTTTCCTAGGCAGCTGAAGGAAATAGACATACCTATGACATTTTCCCAGTATAGACAATGTGATAGCTTCCAGGAGTTTTGAAACATACACATGCAGCCTGAAGAAGATACAATGTGTGAGAGCACTAACATCAAGAGAAGAAAAAGGCATTTCAAGAATTTAGGATCAATGAAACCCTCACAGATTCAAACAGGTAACATGAACAAGGAGCACTTACTGAACACCTGCTGTGTGCAAAACACACTGCTTTTCCCTGAGATTAAATTAAATCTCCTATACTTAAGAATCAAAGACCACTCTACTTATTATATATCCTAGATCTGCAAGTCCATAGTCTATCAGGCCCAAACATCCCTGTCCACTATAGTCAATGACCCTTTCAGCTGTTCCTCAGCTCAGAACAATGCTACAAAAGCCCAGTGGCAGTGTTCATGGGTTTGGCTAATCACACCTATGCTCCTGTTTAGTCTGCCCCAAATTACTTATGTCTAAAATAGTTTGAAAGTCTACTTTCATCTGGTGGAAAAAAAAATTAAAACCAGTCTTTGTCTCTAATTCATCACATTTACTTCACCAAAGTCTATTCCATATTCCTAAAATATCCTCCCAAGCTTCCGTACATATTCCCACATTTTCTCTAACCAGAAAACTTGTGTTTCAAAACAAGTACTCCATGCTTCTAACAGTACATATATTTCACATGCCTGTATACAGCTGTGGTGTTCATTTCTATCTGAAATACATTGTGAACTTCTTGAAGTAAAGCATCACATCCTCTACTTTTTCCTTACTCTCTAGTCCACAGCCTGATGTGGATTTATATCAAACTTTTGCAGGCATTGAATCAAACTAGAATCCTACTTTCAAAGTGCAGGCATGGGATGAAGATTTTAGCAGACAAGATTTTATTGTCAGAGTAGGAATAAAGGAATAAGATAATCCCCTTAGATTCAACTCTAGACCTCCCCGGGCAGCTGCAGTGACGCCTCACCTGGATCCTCTTGGGAAACACAGGAAAAAGAAAAATGAGAGATCAGGGCAGACTGGACACAGCCGTAGGCTAGGATTTGCTAGTAAGTAAACAGCTTCTGTCCTGAACTTGCTAGCATGCGCATGCTCATGCTGGCTTTCTCTCTCTCTCTCTCTCTCTCTCTCTCTCTCTCTCTCTCTAATGCTAAAGAGATGGGATCATACAAAGGAGCTCCTAATTTTCAGGAGGCCTTTGAGTCAGATCACTTTACATCCTACTTTTTATCATTTGAGCACACCATCCTTCCCAAAGGGATGCACTCTCAAACTGAATATTCAGAGTAAAAAAAGAAAAAAAAATCTCTGGAATCAAAGCTCACCAGTCACAAAAGACATCCACTTAGGTTAGATGTATCCATTTAGTTTTCAAGTTGGGACTCTATTTTGAGTACACTTGGATCATTGTCGCTGTTTTCTGGTAATGGCTCTTATTTACAGCTAATCAAATTTTACACCCATCTTTAGCATGGTATCTGAAAAGATCCAAAGTATGAAGTTGATCTTCTCTTTAAAATGCAAGATGAGGGAAAATACAAATTTCCTTCAAATGAAACAGCAATCCTATACTTAAAACTAGAACAAAATTATAAAATGATAAAGATAATAATGCTTTGCACATATGTGGTGCTCATTCTTAGAACAAGCACTATTCTAAAAGCTTTGCATATATTAATTTATTTTTATCATAATTTGTCAACTTCCAACATTTTCCAAGAGCCACATTCAAATCTCTCAGAATGAAAGATACTGAACACTGATACAGTTTTTCCTATAAAATTCCATTTGCCTTTTCTGAGAGGGGTCTGTCAGGAGGACTAGTAGGAAGTGTAAAATGACATTCAGTTCCCTGTCCCAACAGTTCCTATTCACTCCACATATGTAGACATATCTCCATAACTCTTAACCCTTCAGGAAATCTGACTTTGCTAACTGTTTGGCAGCCAGCAGATGCCAAACAGAGGAAGTGTATATACTCTTCACAACGGCTACTCCCTGGCAGATTCCAGAGCTGTTACTGGCTGTGGTTTCAGACTTATCTGGGATGTGTCACATGCTTGGGCTGCTATATGATCTACCCTGGCTGCCTTGTGCTCCTAAAAGCTTTTTCCATTCAATGACTTTTACACATTTCTAACAGTTGTGAATGAGGTGCCATGTGACTCTCCAGTGCAATTGCAATGAAAGGCTTTTGTGGATAGAGAAAGGGAGCTCCCTCACCATTCAAATTCAGCCCAACTGTGAAAGCAAAGGTCATCTTCACTCAACCTGCTTCCTTCCCAGGTACCCACACTGCAGCTTTAACCACCAATATCATCCCAACAGCTATTCCCCACTGTTGGCTCTGGCTCCATTTTTCTTCACTGAAATAGCCCTACTAAAAATCTCTGCATCCCCCATATCTGATGAACACTTCTCAGGTACCCTTACTTGACTTCTCTGAGGTATGTGATAGATACTATAGACCACCCTGCCCTTGAAACTCTTGTCTGAACTTCCCAGGACTCTGCCCAAGTCTTCCCTCCATGCCCACTGTAGCCACAAAGCTACAGCTTCCCAGTTCTCTTTACTGCTTATTTTCCTCCAGTTTCCCCTTCAACATTCGCATTACCTGAGTCTATGTCCAACCTTCTTTCTTCTTCTCTGCAGATTCTCCTTCAAAGATGTCATATGTGCTTTTAGTATCAACCCTCTCCCTCACCTTCAGCTCCCACCCTCTCCTAATATCCAGATGCACCCTCCTGACTGCCATACTTAAACACATTATTTCATCACTCTCTCCTGCTCAGCAAACTCTCTTCTCCAGAATCTCTTGTATCAATTGATGGCATCACCACCCTCATAGTTTCTGTAACAATTTGAACCATGGCTAGAAATTTGTTGAGATATCTGAGATTTCTGAGGTTTGCCCATTAAAATAGAAGACAAAGGAAAAGGAGAAGGGGAAGGAAAGGGGAAAAGGAAAGAACTTTTAGCATCTGCTCTGGTTTCAGGAAACACTTGCTCTTGGAACCCTAAGACTTGATGCAAAATATCCAACAATATTAGAGAAGTCACATGTAGGTGCTCCAACCACTTGAGTGAAGAGCCCATCTGGGAAGAGGGTCCTCCAGCCTCAGAACTTTCAGCCATCAGTCATTCCAGGCACCTCCTGCTATTTGCATCTTCCCAGAACAGATTCCAGATGTAATGAAGTAGAGGGGTATTGTCCCCAATATACCTTTTATAAATTACAAACCTACCACTATAAGCATGAAAAAAAAGTTGTTTTGCCACTAAGTTTTTATTATGCAACAATAAATAACTACATTTATTGCTCAAACTTCAAACATGGAAATTATTACCTTTTTCTCTCCCATGTTTTTATTCAATGAATAATTTCATTATGGGCCTACTATGTGCCAGGCACTGTACCAAGCACTGCTGACACAATTATAGTCTTAGAGGGTCAGTGCAAAGAAAACAAATCATAATACAATAAGACAGCATTTCCCAACTGTGTTTCAGAGAAATCTGCAGGCAGATGTTCTCAAAAGAGATGTTTCCTGGTCAATTAATTCTGGAAACATTGAGTAAAACAAGTTGTTTTTTTTTCTGAATTATTTCTTAGGACCTTGAATACTCAAATGTGTGTAAGAAATATCTAAGAGTTTAGAATACAGTTTTCCCAAATTATTGATCACAAAATAGGTTTTGGGGTTGTTTATTATGTTGTTTGGGAGAAAAACTCAAGGAAAGTAGAAATTGGAAAAAGACTACGGGGATAGTCTCTTTGATCATTAAATGTATATAAAACATGCACAGGGAGTTGAAAAGAAGGGATGTCTGAGCCTTCCTTCAGTAATCAGAGACTGCCTCAGTGAGGAAGCAGTGTTTGAACTGTGACATAAAGAGTAATTGAGACTTGAGCTTGTGTAGATACTGAAACGGGATAGGGCCTGCGTGTTTGAGGAGACTCTAAGGAAATGTTACAGAACTCCAATATGTTCTCTGAGAGACAGATGCTAGAATTTCAAGTTCAGGTCAGAAGCTGTTTACTTACTAGCAAATCCTAGCCTACGGCTGTGTCCAGGCTGCCCTGATCTCTCATTTTTCTTTTTCCTGTATTTCCCAAGAAGGGCCAGGTGAGGTACCATGCCAGCTGCCTGGCTTATTATTATTATTATTATTATTATTATTATTATTATTATTCCTTTATTTCTATATTTACAGTGAATGTTTTCTTACTTTTAAAATCTATTTCTCGAGTCTGAAGTTTGAAAGCAAGAAATCAATTTGATCCAAACTATCTCAAACTTTTATAAAGTTGTTAGGAGATGCTATGGTTTAGATCCTCCAGACGCCACACCATATACCAGATGAAATTCCTTCACTTAATAGCCTTGCATATTTCACATAAGAAATAGTGATTTCTTAGTGATTCTAAATCTGAGACTATTAAAAATATACGTGCCCTGACTCCACATGAGGAATTTACATTAAATATTGATTTTTTTTAATAAAATGAATGCTGAAAAGAATTTATAGAAATTTGGAATATTTTTTTAAGATGATGAAACACATTATAAGAAAACAATGGTGACAATTGGAAGGGGTAGATATAAGAAGGGTTTTTTAAGCATATATATGGAAGCTGGCTGACAAACCATATCAGAATTGAAAGGCATTTTTATACAAGAAGAATTATCTATCTCTCTTTCACCCTGTCCTTCTAAGAGATGGAATATACGTGAGGGGAGCCTAGCAATTCAGGACTAATAAAGCATAACCAAAGACCAAAAATAATTTGCTTAACTGACTTGGATTTGGGAAATTTAAAATGAAATAATTTTATTTATGGAGATGATGAGTGACAAATTAAAGCATATTGAACTAGAATTTCTCATGTGAGGACCTCCCACTATTAGAGGAAAAAATGGTGTGAACAGCAGCATATGGTGCAGTAAGTGGTTCACATCTCAGTGCAAATTGAGACTGACATGTAGAAATACTGAGGACATCACTCAGCTGTCCACAAAAATATGTCTCCTTAATCTGACATATTTAATAATCAGAAAGGTGACAAATAATCCTTGGTTACATATTTATATCACATTGAAACAAAAGCTACTTTTTAATTCATGTTACAGAGAGGAAAAGCAGTCTATAAGAATTATAGTTGCTGGGGCTGGGGTTGTGGCTCAGTGGTAGAGCACTTGCCTAGCATTCGTGAGGCACTGGGTTCGATTTTCAGCACCATGTATAAACAACTAAATAAATAAAGGTCCATCAATAACTAATAAAAATTTTTAAAAAAAGAATTATAGTTGCTAATATGATAAAACCACTTCCCATATCAAAGTTATATCTCACAAAATAAATGCAGCAATGCACCATCTCAAAAAACTTATAAGAACAACTTCAACTTGAAATTTTTCTCTTTAATCCACATGCGTACTTCTTTGAAAGTGAACATAAATTAAAATTACCAAGTTGCTAGAAAATATCTAAAACTTTCATCACATTCACTGTATTTTTAAGCTAGAATCCATCAAGCTGCTCAAAGAAACTTTTCTATAAAAAGCATAAGTTTATAAAAAAGAATTTTTCAGAATCAGTCTTATTTTAGAAAACTATTTCTTTATAAAGGAAGCAAAAGTTGCTGTTTATGAAGGATGTGGAAAATTACAGCCTAACAATAACATGAAAAGAGCACAATATTAACTATAATCAGAGAACTGAATATTTAAGCTACCCTGAGGTAATATTTCATGCATCAAACTATCAAAAATGTTGAAGTTCAAAATATTAAAGCTTAGCTAATATGTACTATAACTGGAATTCTTACACACTGCTAATAAGAGCAAACTGGTAGCACCATTTTGGAAAACTATTTGATATTATTTGTTAAAATTGCTCCAGTAGGGGCTGGGGTTGTGGCTCATTGGTAGAGCGCTTACCTAGCATGTGTGAGACCCTGGGTTCAATCCTCAGCACCACATAAAGATAAAATAAATAAATGTATTGTGTCCATCTACAACTAAAAAATATTTTTTAAAAAATTGTTCCAGTAATGATTCCCATAATCCATTCCTAAATATCTGTAATAGAGCAGGAGCTTTCAACATTTGGGGGCATGATTCACAACAAATAATATATTTTACATCACAATCCCCTCATGTATATATGTGACACATACATATATAGTCACACAAACTATAGCAAAATTTTATGAAACAATCCTCACCCTTATGTATAGAATGTACATATAAAGGACACTCTTTGTATAATGCACTTTGCCATTTTCTATTCTGTTCTAAACTACTCTAAGAAAATTTTTTAGTGCCAATCATAACCTACTAAATTGGTCTCATAATCCAGCAATGTGTCAGAAACCAGTCTGGAAAACACCACCCAAGTAAAGCATCACTATATATGCACCAAAAGATATGTACAGGAATACTCATAGAAGTACTAGTTATAATTGCAGAAAACAATCCAATTTTATATTCATAGATAAAGCTTAAGTTTACTCATAAATGAATTATTATGTATTCATAAGTACGATAATACATAGCATTAAAAGTGAACAAACTGCCAGATGTGGTGACACACACCTGTGATCTCAGTGACTCGGGAGAATGAGGCAAGAGGATTTCCAGTTCAAGACCAACCTCAGCAACTTAGCTAGGCTCTAAGGATTTAGTGAGATGCTCTCTCAAAAAAATAAAAAGGGCTGGGGATGTGGGTCAATGGTTGAGAACCCTTGGGCTCAATTCCTGGAAAAGAAAAGAAAATAGGGAGGAAGGAAGGAAGGAAGGAAACAACTACAGTTACATACATCATCATGAATGAATCTCAAGAAGATAATGTCAAGTGGTAAAAGTCAGCTATGAAAGTATAACTTCATTTACACAAGGTCCAAAAGCACACAAAACTAAACTATAATTCTTATGGAAATAAAAAGTGCAAATTTCAACATAAAAATTAGCTCTGAGAAGAGATGGAGAATAAAGAGACTTAAGTTATAAAAGGACACAAATAGATCATGTGCCAATGCATATGTACCATCTTGGACAGCTCTTCAGGGCAATCACTTATGCTCAAATTATTTCCCAACTCCAATCTCTATCTAAATGTGGTTTTCCTCCCATCCATTGCCTTAGAGCTGTGCTCAATAATAAAACTGGCACTATTCAGAAATATGAGTTTTATGCCCCAGAGGTATAATATTTATAATGCAGAGACATCAAACTGAGTTGATAATGACACTTGAAATTAGAGTACCTACTGGTAGAGATTTGGCAAATGTCAGCAGGAAAGATGCACCAGAATAGGTAATTCTGTGACATAGTCAGCAAACTTTATCCTATAGAGATCACCTAATACACAGGACCCAGAATAAATTCATCAGATATTAAGAGGAATCAGAAACAAAGGATTGGAATTCAAACACATTTAATCAAATATCTGCTATGTATAAAAAAGAATATGTTGGAGAAAAGACAACATTTTAACAGATGGTTCTGGGAAAACTGAATATGAATACATAGAAAAATGAAATTAGATCCCTATCTTTCACCCTTCACATAAGTTAGATCAAAATGGATCAAAGACTTAGGAATTTGATCAGAAACCTTAAAACTGTTAGAAGAAAATGTAGGGTCAACACTCCTTGATATAGACATAGGCACTGACTTCCTCATCAAATCCCCTAAAGCGCAATAAATAAAACCAAAAATCAATAAGCAGGATGCCATCATTAAAAAGCTTTTTCACATCAAAGGAAATGATTAAGAGAGTGAAGAGCAAGCTTACAGAATGGAAAATAAATCTCTGCTAGCCGCTTCTCTGATAGGGGATTAATATCCAGAATTTATAAAGAACTTAAAAAACAACACCAAAAAAATCAAATAGTCCAATTAATATGTGGGCTAAAAAACTAAACAGAAATTTCACCAAAAAATACAAATAGACAATAAATATGTGAAAAAAAAGTTCTCTTAGAAATCAGCAAAATTAAAATAAAAAATACATTAAGATTTCATCTTACCCCAATCAAAATGGCAATTATCACGAACACAAACACTAATAAATGCTGGCAAGGATGTGAGGGAAAAGGTACACTCATACATTGCTTGTGGGACTGGAAATTCATACAACCACTATGAAAAGTAGTGTGGAGACTCCTCAAAAAGCTAGGAATGGAACCACCATAAGACCCAGCTACACCACTCCTCGATATACATCAGCATACTATACCAATACAGTCACTTCAACGTTTACAGCATCCCAATTCTCAATAGCCAAATTATGGAATTAACCCAGATGCCCATCAACAGATTAATGGATCAAGAAAATGTGATATATATACACAATAAAGTTTTACTCAGCCATAAAAAATAATGAAATAATGGCATTCACTGGTAAATGGATGGAAATGGAGAAAAGCATGCTAAGCAAAATAAGCCAGATTCAGAAAATCAAGATATGAATGGTTTCCTCTCATATGTGAAAGCTACAGCAAAGTAAGGGAAAGAAGATGGCAGGGGAGGAGATTGGATATCATAAAGCTATTAGATCAGTAGAGTAATAGAAGAAGTACAAAGAGGGAGGAAAGAAGGTAAAATGGTAGAAATATGTAATGACTTTAAAAATGACATGTTATATACATATAAAGATGTACCAAAAAAATTTCACCTAAATCTATATGAAGAAAAAAATCAAAAATAAATAAATAAAGGAGTGAAATGAAGATCAATAGAGGAGATGAGAGAGAATAAGCGGAAAGAGGAAGGAAGGGAAAGGGAGGGTTTGGGGATTGAAATCAAGTTCTTTACAGGTATGATTTTGTCAAAATGAACCCAAATACTTTATGTAATTGTAATGCTCTAATAAAAAAGGAGAGAAAGGACAAATCTGACCATGATATGTCACAGCTAGTTTTATTCAAATACCATAGATGAAACACGTATGAGTAATATCTAATATTATACAGTGGCAATAATGTGCAGTTGCTTTAGTCAGCTTTTTTGTTACTGTGACCAAAAGATCTGACAAGCCCAACTTAAAGAAGGAAAAGCTTATTTGGCTTATACTTTCAGAGGTTCAGTTCTTGGTCAGCCAAGTCCATAGCTCTGTGCCCAAGGTGAGGCAGAACATCATAGCAGAAGGGCTTGATGGAGGAAGGCAGCTCAGGACATGGTAACCAGGAAGGAAAGAGAGAGCTCCATTCACCAGGGGCAAAATATAAACCCCAAAGGCACACCTCTAGTGACCTACTTCCTCCAGCCACACCCTCCCTGCCTACATTTACCACCTAGTTAATCCAGTGGATTAATGCACTGATTAGGTTAAAGTTCTCATAACCTAATGATTTCACTCTTGAATATTCATTCATTTTCTCACACATGAGCTTTGGAGACACCTCATGTATAAACCACAAATACAGTAATTTATAGAATATAATTCAAACAAGTTAAAATTTAAGAACATTTAATTATGTTTTATTTGCTTGTATCATTAATTCATCAAAACCCCAAATAAACTGTCTTTCTAGTTACCAATGTGAATAAGCTGGAAATAAATTTTAGTTTAGTAAATTAAATAGCCTCATTTACCTGTGGTTATATCCAATGATGGCTCAAAATCATCAGTGCTTACCTTTTATCTCTGATGATTTTCTATGCATTACACAGAAGTTTTCCTAGAAAACATAAATAATTTCAAAGCTATTTATTTTTGTGTCCTAACTCTAAATCTTTAGTTAACTAGAACATACTCATGAACTTGTAAGTCTTCAAACAGCAAAAAAAAAATGCAAAACCCCAAACATTTCACTATTTTGGTATTTTTTTTTCTTTTAAAGAGATAAAATTACTTTCAGTTCCATTCAGAAAAAAAAATGAATTCATAAAAATTTTATTTTAGAAGTGGAATTACCATGACAACATTGAGAAATCATACTGATAACAAAGACAAGATAGAAAGGATCTGTAGTCATTTATAGTAAAGAATTAAAAAACAAACTAGCTACTGCTATAGTTTCTACTGGGCACAGTGGTGCATGCCCATAATCACAGGACAGGCTGGAGGATCACAAGTTCAAAGCCAGCCTCAGCAACTTATTGAGGCCCTCAGCAATTGAGTGAGACTCTGTCCCAAAATAAAAATTAAAGGGCTGGGGATATGACTCAGTGGTAAAGTGCCACTGAGTTCAATATCCAGTACCAAAAAAAATTTTTTTTTAAATAGTTTCTAAAGGTATTGTTTTTATATAGCATAATAGCTATTAACATTTGTGACTCCAAGTGATCAAAAAAGAATTAAATCATCATTAAAATGTTTTGTATTTGAAATCCCTGGTTAGGTATATAATCCAGAATAATAAAAATGTCTAGAGTTAAAAGTCTTGATATGTTAAATTATCTTATATGGAACATTGACTGAATTCTACATATTGCATTCCATATACACAAGCTATTCACATACCAGCTGTCAGAAAATGAACATTTTATCTAAAATATCTTACTTATGCTACAAAATTTTATCCTGAAGGCAATTGAGAAATTGATGATTGTAAGCTGTGTGTAGGCATCTCATCTTGAATCATTTTGGCTCTTAAAGCCACAATCTCCTCGGTGTTAGCAAATAGTTTAATTTAGATTGAAGTTCTCAATGCTTTTGTCCAGACCTCATGCCTTGTCAGCAATAATAAATGTTAAATATCAATGATATGCCATATGAGTTTGGAAGCCACCAAGAAATTTTACCATCCAAGAATAGTACTTTGATGATCTCTGTGTATAGAATTGCCTCATCTTCCAACAAATTATTTCTTCCACACATTCATGTGATTTTCTTTTCAGAGAGCTGGGAATCATTTTTTTTTTTTGAGACTTAAGAGTTTTCTCAAAAACCCTTAATGCTGATAAAGAATAATAAAAATCCATTTTACTTTTGCTTTCTCAAGCAATATCCCTGAATCTGATACAAATTGATTCCAACTCCTTGCTTTGAAGAAGCAAATTAAACACTGCTTAGAGCATTAATTAATAGTATTAAAACTTAAGACGACTTTCAATGGTCTTCCCAGTGAAGTGTTTTCTCCCCAAACAGAACAGTGAAATCCCAGATTATGACTCTTTTCAGTTTTTCTGACCTATCTAAAAGCCTTAGTCAACATAGAAAAGGGCAAGCACTGCACCAACGAAAATATAAACATGACTTATGTCATTATCACATGGTGATCCTGGTCACGATTGCTTCTCAGCTGGTATGGGCTTTCTAGATAATTAAACACCATTTTCTAATTCATAAATTTAACCACTTCATAGAATTTTCTAGAGTTCATTACAATGCTGTTAACATTTGTTTGACCAAAATTGTTTTATAATTTACACGGGGCTTCTTTATTTTGAGTTATAAATTTTTAATTTAATTCTAAAACTAATCTAATTCAATCATCTAATTCTTAATATTATCCAAAGTTGTCCATATCTGTCCATCTATGTTAATAAAATGTCCACATGCACCATGCATATTCAAACATCTGGTGTCACTATTTTTATAAGAAATCCATAATCTATCAATGAAAATGTGAAATGTATACATCAGTGTGTATATGTATAATTTGCGTGTATATGTGGATACTTGCTTCAGCAAGAAAGAGAAAAAGCATAGGAGATTATTATCTGTTTTAATTTCTTCTTTTATCTGAAATTTCTGATGTTTCTACAGCTCATACTAAAAATATTTAAAGTTAAAAAAAAACTAAGAATTAATTTGTGCCTACTATAGAGCTAAGCTTTAAACAGGCAGAATAAAATACTAAAATATAAAAGGTAATGATTTTTTTTTTCAGTACTGGGGATTGAACTCAGAGCCTCACACATGCCAGGCAGGTGCCCTAAACCTGATCCATATTCCCAGTCCTTATTAAACAATTTCAACATCTTTGACCTCACATGCTCATAATGATAGAGGGCTAGAAATAACTTGTCCAAGATCTGTCTCCTGTAAGCTAACCTCCCAGAGACAAGTTGGTCTGCCAAGTTCCATGGCCAAATGCTAAAACAATCAAAACTAGCTAGTAACAAAACTTGGAGCCCAGACCCCTATCATGTCAAAAAAGACCTGGTACTCCCTTCAATTCTAATGACATTAATCTGGCTATGAGTTTGTCACTTCATAGAATTGTGACTACATGACTTGTACATAAGAATCCAGGTCACTCTTGGGGACTGGCAACCACCACAGCTGGCAGTATAGAGCAGGAGAAAGGTTCTGCAATCTCATATGTATTGAACTCCAACTCCTAATCACACCAGGGAATGAACCTGTGCTTCCTAACCATGCAGCTCCAAAGTCCCATTGATTAAGGATCCCTCTACTGTACATCATTTTTGTGTGCACTGAGGGAATAAATGAAATATAATGTAGATCTTTTATGTGTGTTATACACACCCATACAAGGGTAGAATCTGATATATGAAGGCTGCCTTAAGATTTTTTTCTCTACATTAATTTGCATTTTGCTCACAAAAACACTTTTCTTCTAATTCCTCCCAAATGGATATAGGAGTCCACAAACCTTGTCTAATGAGCTGTCTACCAGTCCTTAGCATCAAGTTTTCTCCTACACCAGTTCAAGATGGTGACATGTTTAGTCACTGCAATAGCAAAAGAGCAGCTGCCACCATTGGTCCCCAAAAGCACAGCTGGTCACTAATGTCTGTCCTTATTTGCAGTGAGATCACAGAGGTTCAATGTTCTTATTAACTGTCTGCAACAAATACTACAACTACATTTAAGATAGAGAAAATGAAGAAGATCTTAAAAGTCCACATATTCATTGCATGAAGTTAAATGCTTCCAAAGTGAAATAGATTTATTGGAGACATGAACCAAACAAAATCATATAAATTCTTAGGTGCTCACTATGGGAGGTAAAGTGGATGAATAAGACAAACCCTGGTCCTCAAGACACTCTCTAGCAGTAGCTATATGTGTCACATACATGAAGCTCTGTGTTAAGTCACATAAGAGAGGTGTACAGTCTTCAGGGGAGGATGGCAAACTCCTGAAGAACAACAGCGCCTGGTCTACTTTGAACCCTTGAGCACATACTGGTAAATGGCTGGACTATATTCCAGTAGGTTTGACCAAAGCTTAGAAGGCTCTGAATAAGATTATTCATATGTCCATGTTACCCTCACCATTATGTCCCCACTCCTTACCTTAACTTTCAACTTGCTTACACTCCAGCCTTGATTTCACCTCTCTCCATCCTTTACACTCTTCCTTTCATTTCCTAAATATGTCATACCCTCTTGACCAATGAGCCTATCCACATGCTAGCTTGTCTTCCCCTAATACTTTCTGACTTTTTCCTCTCCCAGTTCCTCCATTCCTTCCCTAAATAACTCATACTCATTTATTGGACCCTTCTAAAGAAGGCTTATCTGATTCCTAGATCTCTGTTAGATGCACTTTTACATGTATTTCCTCATCACGTTATTCTTTAAGTTTGATTTGCATGCATCTGTAAGCTCCCTGAGAGCAGTGATTATGTCTTTCTCATTTGCCATTTTATTCCCAATTGCCTGGCACAGTGCCAGATGTACAGTAAGGACTCAATAAAAGCTTTTTGACTGAATGAGCAAATGGATAAATAAATAACAAATCTTTTATTATTTAAAATCTTTTATTATTTATTTACCTTTTAAATACATAGAAACTAGAGGAAATGATGGAAGCAATCATTTTAGTGTTTAATATTTTAATGATGTGTGTTTCATGACTAGATGGTTATTTAACAAATATTATTTGCTAAAGAAAAAATTCCATGCACTTGCCAGATTGTTTAACTTCTATACATTATATCTTGGAATAAGCTTTTTATCTCTGCATGACTACAAAAGATAAAATTGTGCCCACGATTTCATAGTTCAGAAATCTTCAATGATATATCATGGGGAAAGAATCTCTTCCCAAACTCCCATAAGAGATCAAAATTCTACTGCCTCCAAGGTTGATGAATGGGCTTTAAATTTATGAATGTTTATAATTAGCAAAATATGGGAGAACTATATTTATGATTTGAAATAGGGAGTATAATAATAAAATATAGGATTTTTAGAGTTTAAAATCATGAAGAATTTAGAGAATATGAAACTGAAATTCTTTATGGTACATAGAGAAATCTAATTATACATTTAAAACTGGAGAACAAAATGAGACAGTGAAAGAAAAAATACTAATGAAGAATGACTTCTGCAAGTGGAAGAACAATTGCTATTCAAATTATGAGACAACATTTGGAGTTAAAAAGACAAAGAACTTTGCTGCTTTAAGAATGAGCACAGCTGGGCACCTTGGCGCACTCCTATAATCCCAGTGGCTCAAGAGGCTGAGGCAGAAGGATGGCGAGATCAAAGCCAGCCTCACAAAAGCAGGTACTAAGCAACTCAGTGAGAACCTTTCTCTAAATAAAATACAAAATAGGGCTGGGAATGTGGCTCAGTGGTCGAATGCCCCTGAGTTCAATCCCTGGTATCCCTTCCTACCCCCTCCAAAAAAAAAAGGAATGAGCACAGAACTTATAAAATTGAAATGCCCACAAAGAAGGCTGTTTTGACTTGGAATTGAATTCTAAATCTGGGGCCAAGAAGTAAAAATGAAGTGACCAAATAATTAAATCTACCTTGCTTTGGTAGCCAATCAGAAACAAATCAACAGCCACAGGTGGCCGTAGAAGAGTTTATATAAACTAAGTGGTACAGAAGAATTAGACTGTATTTGAAACTTGCCCCCAGTTACATGTGGCTTATATACCAAGAGTTAACAAATAATAATAAAGGATGGTTATATATAAAAAATCATATAATTTATCATCTACTGTGGTGTGAATATGGTTTTCCCCTCTGAAACTCATATTGAAATCTCATCCCTGTTGTGATATTAAAAGGTGGGACAAAGTGAGATCATTACATGGTGATTAGGACACAGCTCTTCTTCATGGACTAATCCATTTTTATGATTAATGAATTAATGTGTTATCTCAAGAGTGGGTCTACTACAAATGCTTGTTTAGTTAGATCTCTCTTGCACTCCTATCTCTTGCCACATGATTCCCTGTGCTATCTCAGGACTTTGCCAACAAGAAGGCTTTCACCACATATAGCCCCTCAACCTTGACCAGAACCAGAAGCCAAAATAAACCTCTTTTGTTTATAAGTTATATAATCTGTGGTATTGTGTTATTAAAAACTGAAAACAGATTAGGACATCATCCTAACTGAGAAACTTTAAAGAGTGTAAGGGGATACTACTAATAACTAAACCAGTACTTAATTAAATTAAAAATGACTCAGTCAGATTAGGATGTGGGATCAACCTAATTATATATTAAACCTCTATTATGCAAAAGAGACATTTTGAAGAAAGAACACCAAAAGTGAAGTCTTCAGAGGAATAACACAACTTCTTTGAGGGTTTGACCAAAAGTTACCCATGCTGGAGAGAACTAGAGAACCTTCTGTTTAGGAGCTGACCTGGATTACATGGTTGCATGCATAATGTCCTATATTATTGAGCATGCACAATATTTACACAACTTGTAAATAATTTGCATCTGGAATTTCTCAATGTTTATATGCCCTTTTATTAAGTTTTCTAAGTTGCTGTCTGTGAAATTTTAATGCCTTAAATGTCAGGAATTTTGCTCGGTTTCCTGTATACAGGCTTAATGTATGTTCCCACAACATAACACACATAGCAAATATGAAGTCCCCTCTCATCTCTGAAGAAATCTCTCTTGTTATGGTTCATGAATTAACCACCATAATTTTCTTAAGTGTGGCAATGCAGCACAAATGGATTAAGTATAGGTCAGAATCTGAATGAGATACAGATGACACATTCAGGGGTTATTGATCTGAGTTTTAGTGAGGGGACCATTTACAAAGGTGTGAATAGGGTTAAAGGCAAGTGCAAGAGATGATATAAACACCCAGGGATTAACAACCCTGAGACCACTACCATCCTTAGGCTTGAAAGGGCAAAGGAAGGGATCCATTATAGGAGAAAACAATTACTGTAGGGAAGACTTCCCAAACCGAAGTTACATCCTGTGGTAGAGGAACACAGCCACTGCCAAAACCAGCAGAGAAGAAATTATGGAATAAATATCTCATGTTTTTTTTTTCCTCCCACCATACAATCTCTTTTGGTATTTCCTCAACTAGAAGTACCAAAACCCATATGGCCTAACCTATAGGTCAAAGGTGCCTGCCAAAAAAATATTCCATGGAGATCAGCCTTCTAGATGTAGGTATGTTCACAAAACCCATCACTTTTTTCTCCTGGGTAAACAGACCACACCTTCTATCCCTCTTATAATCAATACACATGGGCATCAACAGAGTTCTGGCTACTGTGGTGAAGTGACTTTCTCCACTTTTAGCTGGCCCATACCCTCCAGAGATCTTCTACTTTTCTCTTTATCCAATCTACCAGTTGATTGTTGATGCTCAGATGACACTGGAAACCCAGAAGTAAAGATGGTGAAGCATTTGTCAGTCTTGAGTGCTTGAATGATTAAGTGGAATAGTTCCATCGCATCCTGCTACTCTCCAGCCAGTACCAGATTCAGTAAAATGACTGGAGTTACTATGACAACATTAATGAATACACCACTTCTCAAGGATAAATACTTCTAACATAGTATTTCCAGAAAATAAATCCTAGGTGCACATTTTCTTGTGGCCTTTTTACTTGGCACTATATCATGAACTATTTTCCACGTTCATGGAATCTTTCAAGATTGCAATTTTTAATGACTCTTTAGTGTCCCCTGTTGTGGTTATACTACATTCATGTTTTTATTTTATATGGCCTTCATTTCTAAAAGATCAGATTGTGTATGACCCAAAGAGCTCTGTGATCCTATTGTAGGAAAAGGATCATTTCTTCATCATAGTTATTTGTTGACCTACAGCTGCTATTCAAAGAAACGGACCACTGATTGTGTGATTAACATGAGTTAATCTTTCTTTGAGTTTGTTACATTTTATAAACCTTTCTCACAACCAATAGAAATATATTGTGTGAAAGTTAATAAATATCCTTTAAAATGTTACAAAATAAAAGGACCAGTGTGAATCATCAAACATAACCACTCTGTGACCTCTATTAGCATACAAAACGGGTTTATTGATGATAAAGTCCAAAACAATATATACCTAGAGAATGAGAGAAAACATTGGCCAATATACATCTAACAAAGGTTTAATATCCAAAATATATACAAAACTCAAACAACTCAATAGCCCCCCAAAAAAAACTGATTAAAAAAACAGTCAATAGACCAAACTAGACAATTCTCAAAAAAGTATATATATATATAACCAATAAGTATATTAAAATAAAAAGCCCAACACCACTAATCATCAGGCAAATGCAAATCAAAACCACAACAAGATACCAACCACAATCCAGTAAGAACGGACAATATCAAAAAACCTAAAAATAGCAAGTGCTATAGAGGATATGAAGAAAAGGGAATACTTTCACATTGTGGGTTGAAATGTAAACTGATCATGCAATAATGACTGGAGATCATTATGCTAAGCAAAATAAGCCAGGCATGGGAAGACAAGCACCTCATGATCTCACTCATATGTGGAATAGAAAAATTGATCCCATAGAGTTTGGTTACCAGAGGTGGGAGAGTAGGGGAAAGGCAGGGAGGAGGCAAGGCTAATCAATGGGTACTGTGTTACAGTTAGATAGGAGAAAAGTGTTTTATGTTATATTAAGCACAATTGTGTGTCTATAGATAACAATAATGTACTATATAGTTTTATAAATCTATGAGAAAGGATTTTTAATGTAGTCGCCATAAAGAAATGATAAATTAAGGAAGCAGATATGTTTACACTGATTTGAGCATTATTTATATATATATATATATATATATATATAGATAGATAGATATTCTACAAAAATCACATGATAACCCACAAATATATATAATTTTATTTATCAGTTAAAATAAATCTATGTATTACAAGGCTTACCAAATTTCTCCCTTTTACATGTTCCCATGTGAAACTGAATAATTAACTGAATTCATTAAAAATGATCTACTCTTCACTTTCCTTGTTAAAAGATACACATAATCCCCTTTGGAGTTTTTGAGGGAAGGGGTTAGGAAACATCTCCATGAGCCCCACAACAAATTCAAAAGAAAGTGAATATTGTTACACTACATTTGGTGTAGTGCACAGTTGCAGTAGGACAGAAAACAGAAGTTATCTCAGGATGTAACATGATACAATCTGAGAAAAGTATTTCAGGAAAAGTTTTTCTACAGCTTTCAAAAAAAGATGTTGCCAAGTTATAATTAATATTTCAATGTGATTTCACTCTGTATATCAAAATAACCTTAAGGTGATTTTCCCAGTGGAGTATGTATGATAAAGAATATGATGCAATTAATAGCACACTTACTATTGTTGAAATACGTGATCATTATTTTCTATGGATAGTATCTAAATCCTATAATATGATTATTTTAAGATATGAATATTTTAAGTAAAGAAAAAAGATCAAAACTACATAATGTTTATCAGAGGAAAGTATAGCATAAATAACCCATCTCACTGTCTCCTGTGCATTATGTATAAAGCTGAAAATTTTATAACATTTAGAATTAGTATTTGCTTTGAAAAGCATTTCTTCCACCTCCTAATTGTGTGACCTTCAACTATTGATTTTTATAAGGCCCTGTTACTATTTCTATAAAGTGATTTATACCTATATCACAGGAAATATTGCATATTTAATTTGATGCTATATATAAGAAACCAGCATAAGGCTTGGGACAGAGTAAATAGCCAACAGCTGTTGGTGCCTTTTTCTGAACTCCCCACTATTTTTCACTGAAACATTATATCCCTGAATACTGCCACTTAAGGCACTTTCTTAAAGCAGCCAGACTTTGCATCTCTGAATGTTTAGAATGATATCCAGTTACAATTTCCTTATTCTTATTTGTCACATATCTACTATGTGCTACTGCTAGAGGCGCTAGAGATGCAATAGTAAACAAAACAGTCAAAAAAAATATAGATGAAGCCTATATGTTCATAGAGGAATGTAAATCTTTAAAAAAGTAAAATATATACTTAACATCTGGGGATAACTGCTGTAGAGAAAAGCAAAGCAAGAAAGGTTGACAGAAAACAATGGGGTTGATTCTGAATGCACTTTGAAATTGGATGTTCAGAATAGGATATATTTCTGAAAATATTTCAACAAAATGTGAGAAGACCCCTTGGGATAACTAGGGGAATAACATTCCATAGAGAGGAGAGAACCAGGGTACACGCCTTAGACAAGCCTGTGAAAAAGCAGCAAGAAGGCTGGAGACGGAGTGGCTTGGATGTGTGGGTGGGAGACTGGTGGGACAAACAGGCTAGAACATCAAGGCTTTATGGAACATCTCAAGAGTTCAAATTTTATTCTGAGTTAAACAGGAAGCATAGGAGAATCAACCTGATTCTGTCAAGAGTGGAAAGGTGGCTTATATTATGTATTTTGCAATATTCAAGATAAAAGATACTTTGACCAGGATGGCAACAGTGGGAAGGATAAGAAGTCGTCTAATTCTGAGTTCATGAGATTTGTTAACTGACTGGATGTGGGATGTGAGATCACGAAAAAGAAGAGACAAGCCTTTTGGCTGTGGCAGATAGAAGGCTGAACTTACCTTATACAAAGAAAAACTTTGAGAAGTGTAAGAAGTAAGAACATAAGTTTGGTTTCATCCATACTCAGTTTGAGAAACCTAGTACAATCCAAGTAGAGGTATATAAAAAGTACCTGGACAAAAGAATCTGGAATTGAAAGTAAAATTCAGGCCAGTAATCCATATCTTGGAGTCCAGATATTTAAATCCACAAAAGAGGATGCAATCGCTAATAGATGGGAGGAATAGAGGAGATCCAAGACTGAATCATGAAACACCGTATTTAGAGGTTGGGCAAGCACAGTGAATAGTTTTTTCTCATGCCCATCAACTCTCCAATACCAACTAGATGTCCTAAAATTGGAATTCAATTCTGATAGAAACTGCCCATAGCCAGTGTCAGACTCCACAGATCTGAGGGCTCAGTCCCAAAAGACTGCCCTCACTTCAGATACCAGTTGTATGTAACTCATATTTTTGTCTAATTTGACCATAAGGTCAGAAACTCCCACAACACATGCCCCCCACATAATACCCACACACACACACACACACACACACACACACACACACACTCACCCTTCAAAAAAATCTTTCAGGGTTAGTGCTGTAGTGCAGAGGTGGAGTGCTTTCCTGGTATACATGAGGCCCTGGGTTCCAACCCCAGTCTTTGAGGAAAAAAATATCTGCTACAAGACACACAGGATTCTGGAAAATGTTGTACTTAGATTTTGTTATAAATGATGCAAATGAATAGTCAGATTAAAAAGTACATAGGGTGGGCTGGGGATATAGCTCAGTTGGTAGAGTGCTTGCCTCTGCATGCACAAGGCCTTGGGTTCAATCCCCAGCACCAAAAATAAAGTACATAGGATAAGGTCCAGAACAATCCCACACACATGACTCTCTGTCTCTATGGAATTAGCTTGCATTAGCCTCCTGGCACTTGGATGTGTTTGCCAATTCAGAAACTCCCAAAACCCATCATTTAAGGGTTTTTATGGAGGTTTCATTACATAGGCCTGATTGTGGCCATTGGTAATTAACTCATTCTCCAGCCCCTTTTCTCTTTCCCAGAGACTGAAGTTTGAGGCACTGAAAGTTCCAAGCTACTAATCAAGGCTTAGTGTTCCTGGTAACATTAAGAACATTCTGAATATTTCTAGGGGCCACCAAGAGTCGCCTTATTAGAACAAAAGATGATCCTATCACCCTGATTCTTCAGGAAAATCTAAGGGTTTTAGAAGCTCTGTGTCAGGAAGCAAAGACAAAAAACCAAATACTTTTCCTGTTATACCACAGTCACTCCCTGGTCTTTGACATGGGTCCTCTACAGCACAATAATCATGCCTGTCAGAACATTTACTTTGTAGTATTTATAGAATACATATACAAATAGTCCCAAAATGAATATGGTTAACATTTTAAAAAGCCAGTATGGGGCATGGATAGATTTCAATAACTATTCAACCTATAAAAGCACTCTACACATGTATTGTGTATTCATATTCTTGACTAATTTGACATTTAACATCAGTGTTATCCTAAGACTTGTTTACATGAGTTAGCCTTACTAACATCACCAGTGTTACACCACATTACAGTATGGTCATGGTACAATTTAATTTCATTAAAGAACAAATCCATAAGACTTACAGAAGCATTTGTTTTGCCTTCCCAACAAGAATCTACTAAATAAGTGAAGAGATCATTTCATCCTCCGTGTTTTAAAAATATGCTGGGGGAGATATTGGGTGAGTAGAGGCCCTTTTCCAAAATGAGCTTCTAGCAGTATCCAGCATTATTTGTTGAGTCTACCTGACCTACTTTGCTGCACCCTCAGTACCCCTTCCTACTGGCTCCTGTCTTTTGACTTCTTCCTGGAAGAGAACACCTTCTAAACTGTTTATCTTTTGAATAAATCCTTTTCCTCTGCATGTCACTCCTCATTAAAAGCAAATTCAGTTTACACCTGGATATCTAAGCAAGAACCTATATCCCCTAAAGTACTTTTCTGTCTTGTGGGCTGTGCTATTTAATCTACTGTGCATATCACCACTGTCAGGTTCCAATGGCTTGAGTGCAACTGGGATACATGTTTTCACCCCAAAACACTGGTTCACCAGTTAGATAAGTAGTACTTACACCTAGATATAATTTAGTTTGAGTATGCCATAAAGCCTCCCACAGAATCCCTCAACTCAGTGTGGGGCCACCCCTCCAAAAACTAGGGATCCTCTACATGATGCCAACTGTTTTGATCCCATCAGGACCTCAGTTTTTCCCTATCCTACTTAACAGATTTCCATCCGCAAATATGAGTGTGACATGTATCCGTGGATAGCACACTGTGTATGTTGGAAATGCTGCCATTATATCTTGTCCATTATAGCCAGAAGCCTCTCCAAGGATTTCATCATCAAAATTTGTAGTTGCACAGTGATCAGTCTACTGGGAGTCATGCACCACATGGCTAGAAGTCCTTGTAGGAAGCAGTTCTCAGAATCTCCTTCCTGTGTGGTATTTTTGTAGTAGATCTTACCTGAAAATTGGAACCAAAAAATACTGGCACATGACCAGAGTTCTACTTAGTCGTTATCAGGCACTCCAGCTCATCATCCTATTGTATGAACAAAATGTCTCCCATAAAAAGGCCACTAAGCTTTGCAGACCGCTAACCTTGTCAGGTTCAACACCAAAGATGGTCTTGGCAAACATTTAGCTTCACCCTCCCAGAGCTGGGAGCTCTATCCTTGATGGAGCAGAGTCCCTGATCCCACTTACCTACAGAAAGATGGGTAGGTGTGTAGTGGAAGCATGAGCAAGTCAGTATCTTCCAATTGCTTTCCTATTAGGGGCGGGTGGGGGGGGAAGAAGACCATTAGGTGAAAGTACAGATAGAGAGGAAGGTTTGAAGTTTAAAGAGAGAGAAGGTATGAAATAGGCAATGCTTGGCATTACAGACATTTCAGACATGATAATTCTTTGATGTTGACTCTGTCTGTGCATCAAAGGATGTTTGATAGCATCCTGAACCTCCATGTGTAATTTTCCATCCATGTTCACAGGCTCAGAGCTGGCAAGAAAAGAGTACAACAAATAGAGAAAGGGGCAAAGAGTTGAAGGTGCATGTAGATAAGTGAATTTAATGACATAACTTATACTGAGAGAAGAAGGGGGCGGATAGGAGAGTAGGCAGGGGCCATGAAAGGTGAATGAGTCAATAGATTTTAGATCCCAGGAGGATACGGAAGTCTGGGTACCGCAGGGTATGAGCTGGGAAATTATGAGGCAGTGGTCAGTGAGAGATACTTCAAAATGTTACAACTGTTAAGCACAATATATAACTACATACAATTATAAAAACATATAGTTATGATATATAATTATTGTTGTCTTTAAATCCTGAGAAAGTTTTAGTGTCATGAAAAAATCAGGAATTGTGTTGCCAGTGTCCTGTTATTGGAGCTAGCCAAGTATAAGTTTCAAATCACCTGTAGAATTCATCTGTAAGAAATGCAAGACTAATAAAGACTATTAGGCTGAATTATGTATTTTATTTGCTCAGAATTCCCTATATTTCAATAAATACATAAAGCAGCAGAAATCCCAACTTGCCGTGAGTTCAGAGATTGGCATGATATGTATGTAGCTTGCTTACTTACAAGAAAACTTTAGGCAAGAGGCATTTTGTGTCTGGGGTTTTTTCCTCCTGAGAAAAGAGACTATCAAGCTTGTAGAAATCAAAGCAGTCAAACAAACCTCTTATTATTAGAATAATGGCCATGACATCCAATATCCTTCAAAGAAATTTTAACCTGGTCTTTGATTTTGGCACTTTTAGCTACTTTGAAATTAGGTCAAACTATATGAAGGAAAAGAGAATACAGAGAAAAAAAATCATACACAAACTTTGTGTTTCAAGCACAATTGAGTGAAAAATACAAAGCAAATTTCCTTACTCCAGCCAATGTTTTACCCTTCTACTTCTGAAGAAAAACGTGTTTTTCTGCAGTTTTATAATAAATCTAAAACGCTATCATTTTTAGCATGAAATGCTAAGTATTGCCTTGCCAAAAATAGTCAACCTACGCTACAACCAGTCCAAGTTTGTTTTCATAATCCTCAGATACAAATTACCACTCTATCTGCCTCCTCAGTTCACCACTAAGATTATCTATTGTTTAAAAAAGATGTCCTAAGTATGTTATCTAAGTGAACAAAAGCATAAACATTTCAACTATCAAATCATCAGAACTGCTTAGGCAAGCATAAATATCTCCTGGCTCCAATGTACCCTTACAGAATTTTTTTTTCCCCATTACTCGTTCTGCTGTTGCAATGATAGCAAGCCATGCTGAGATAATGAAATTAAGGATCTTCTTTTTATAGCTTAAGTACTTTTCATTTCTGAAGAAAGCAGAGGTTCATTTCCAAGTAGCAATATATTTAAGTGTAGTCCAAATACATAAAAAGGAAATACAATCAATAAAAGATACCACAGGCAGGGGAAAAATGAATTGGATTTAGGAAGTGAATTTGATTCTCACTTCAGATTATCAGGATTTGCCCCATTTCTAAAATCTACTTGCCCTGTGTTACTTTCCCAAACTCTCCTTTGGTTTCGGAGAGCCAAGAACCACTCCAGGGTTATATCCAGCTCAGTGACTAACTGGCGTAGAAATTTCACTGATTTTAGGCCCTATCTTCATACTATTCAAAACTACGGATCTGTCTTGACTGACAAAGGTGACATACCATAGAGGATTACAGAGCAATACAAGGGAAACCTAGTCCCGGTCTAGGTTCTTTAGTGAGATAATTTCTTTTGGATCAATATCAGATTCCATTTAATACTGTCCTTTTCTGCGAAGATCTTTTCTTCCCTTCCACAGAAGTCTTCTCAACTGTCACACTGACAAGTCGGCTTTTTTCTGATGTCCCTAAGTGCCTGCACCACCAAGGATTCAGATAAGAGCTGGAGCTGAGTGACTGGGTTAACTGATAAAATTGCTAATTAAAGCCCTGTTTTCAACACTCCTGAAAGATTAACCAACTGGGCCAAAACTTAGAGCCCAGAGGAAATTTTACTTTTAAGAGTGTACACTGTTTGGTAAATAAAAGGTTTTAACAAATTCAAAGAAAATAATGTCAAGAAATTTCCACAGACATGTTTCCCTCCAGAGCAGGATGCAAATGGGACTATGTACTTTTGCAAAGGTTTTCTTCCTTGTAAACATCATTGTTTGGGGGGAAAGCTGATCAGTGGAATAGTTCTGTATCGCTGTGCTGACAATGATAGCAATACCAAATACAAATGTAGTTTTCTCTAAAGAAAAATTCATCAAAGTGATTTCAACTTTAAAACTGGTAAGAAATTATCAGTCCGACTGTCTCAGTCAGATACTTCTGGAAACAACACAACACCGTAGTGACTCGAGAATAGACTCAGCAGTGGAATGCCTCAACTGGAATCCCACCTCTGCCACTTCCTAGATGGCTGACCTTGAGCGTGTTACTTAACTGTTCTGCCTCAGTTGTCCCATCTGAAAACTGGAATGATAGTACATTTTTCATAAGATTATTTTGAAGGTTAAATGAATTATATCTAGTGTTTAGAAGAGTACAAGGCCCATAACCACAGTGTAAATGTGTGTTATTATTACTGGGTCCATAAACAAAAATGCCTTTTAATATCTTACCATAAGATTTAACTCCTGTGTTTGTGTATGCGTATTACATTGAAAGACAGTTCCTCAAAACTTTTCAGCACTATCCTACACTTGAATTAATTTGATTCCTGAATCTTTTTTTTTAAGGGCCTGACCCTCTAACCAAGAATATCCTCGTCTATAAAATAAATTTCTTGTACAATAGCACTGTTAAACTTTTCTCCTGCTGCAGTGATCACCAACAGTACAGCAGGACAATGAAATGTAGAGCTCTTGGCTGGCTTGGCCCATTTGCTAATTATCATCCTCCTGTGACAATCCTCGTGGTGTTATAAATCCACCAAGTGCTTAACCCCAACTATGAATGTCACCCACTCTGCTGGGAAAAGTCAATGCAGAAAGATCTCTTGTGGAATACTTTTAACTTGTAAAAAAGAAGTGGGTTCATTTTCCCTGAGGGCTCTTTCTTTTCCCAGAACCAGTCTATCCCACTGGTGACAGATATGTGGCATGTGGGTAAGCATGGGGAAGGAAGGATGGAATGTCAATGGGCAGGAGAATTAAAAACAGAGGAGGAACCCAGCCTCACACACCTCCCTTGCCCACTGCCCTGACTTAGGGTGAAGGACCATTAAAATGTGACCGGCTTTGATATCACTTCTAATATGGCTGGAAACTGGACCCTTGCAGTTCAAACATGGGCTGTTTAGACTGTATTAAAACATGAGGCTCCGGTAACATCAAAGGCTACTCGTGGGTGGTTTGGGCCAGGGTGAGGTCACCACTGTCCTCTACTGTAATAGGTGTGGAGACACTGTGTACCTGTGAAATGGCGCTGTTTGCTTTTCTCCTGCTGATAAATGTGGAGCTGGGAGAGGAGATGCCTCTGTGTGCCTGAGGAATGATCTACTGGGGAAGGTTTAAAGGCAAACAGGTATCGGGTTAGGGTTACAGGGGGCAAGTTTTTGAACGAGGATGTCCTTTGTTCTTAGAGAATAGGCCTCTTTAATTTGTGGTGCAAGGACAGACATTGATAAGAAAGGCTTCCCTCTTGACCACCAAATTTAAAATAAAGGCAACATTATTCTGACAATAGGTAATTTGGATGACATCAAGGATGAACATAAAATATGAAGGTAGGTTAACCTCTTTTTATCTTTTTATACTTAAGTCTCTTTGTCTTACATTAGTCCACAACACTCCTCTAACATGTTTGTTTAAATTAAAATCACATAAAATTTGGACCAGAAAATTTTGTTTAATATCTACTAGTCTATAGGTCAAGTTTTAAGAAACTGATCTCTTTATTTATATCTATAATGGCTGTAAAGGTTTTCGTAATATGGCTTAAAAGTTTTTACATAATCTTCTAAAGATACTTTATTCTAGAAACTTATTCCATAAAATGCACCTATTTGGGACAACCCTGACCACATTTCAAAGCAGAAAGCAATTTCGTATCCATGGAAAATAGGACAATTATGTCTTGATAAACTTGATAAACCCTCAAATTAAACAACAATTAGGAGTTCCTAAGTCTCCACTCATATTAATCTCTCTCCATCTTTCATAGGATTCCAGGATTCAATCCCTGTGGCAACTGTGTTGAACCAGTGTTCTACTTGGAACCTAGGGACTGATAAATTGTTTCTCTAAAAAATACTGCTGTGTTTAAATAGTAATTTATAGTTTAGCCATTTTAAAACCAAGCAAATGCCAAACAAAACAAGAGGAGACAAACAGAGACGAAAAAGAATGAGGAGGGCTAGCTCGGGGCAGCACTCCTTCCACCTCTTGCAGTCATTTTCTTTCTCTTGCAGTGTTCACTAGGAACCTCACTTTCACGTCATTTCCTAATTCTCAGACTCTCCTGAACTGAATCTGTGCGAAGTTCCATGGTTGCGGATGAATTGCCTTAAATTATTCTCTATCTGTTGGAGCTCCCCTACTCATTTGCAAATTCTAGAAAGTACTTTGTTTCCTATTTTCCTTTCATCCTACACACATCGACTACAAAAATGTTTCTGAAAAAGAAACTGAATAATACGGGTGAAGCAGAAGTGGACCTCCATCTGTTGAAAAGGAAAGAAAGAGTAAAAAGAAAATCTCACCCTTATCTCATACTAAGCCCTTCTGCATCTTCTCAGTAGACTTCATGGCCATTTCATTTCTAACTGCCATGTTATACATTTTAGTGGCGGGGAGAATCATTTTCTGCTAGACACAGGTCCAATTTCCATTGTGATTTTTAACCTCAAGAAATAAACATCATGGTCAGGATGTCTACCCGGCGTCCTTCTGGCCAACAAAGCAGTGGTTTCCAGTGAAATGCCATGGTTTGTGGAGACTGTGGGCCCAGTGGCTGCAAACTCATATGAACCACAGGTTTTTAACCACTGGCAGAATTTCAAACCACTTAATTGAATGACAAGTCCCTCAAACAGCTGTCACTTAAGATTCCTGGGTCTGGATGAAAGACCAGAAGTACTTGTAATTACTCCCCTCTAGCACCCTTTTCCTAAACACAGCACATGGTACTGGCAAAAGTTTTCAATAAAATGACTATCCTGGATATGGAAGGATGAAGCAGACCTCCTAAGACTTATTTCAAAAAAAGAGCAAAAGAAAGAAAAAAAGAGATAGGGTTTTTTTTCTTTTTCTTTTCCTTTTTGTTCTCCCCCTCTTATGAGAAACCCTCAAATTTAACAACAATTAGAGTTCCTAAGTCGCCACTCATATTAATTTCTTTCCATCTTTCATAGGATTACAGGATTCAATCCCTGTGGCAACTGTGTTCAACCAATGTTCTACTTAGAAACTTGGGACTGAGAAATATTAACTTCTCTAACAAATAATAATTCTTACTGCTGTATTTAAATAGTAATTTATAGTTTAGCAAATAATTTCACTTAAATGATAAGAACAATTTGTCTAAATAAATATGTTTAATGGGATCATATGATTCTCAAGACAACCTTGTGAAAACTCAAAGTGAATCAAGGACCTAGGCATTAGACCAGAGACCCTGCACCTATTAGAAGAAAAACATAAGCCCAACACTCCATTATGTTGGCTTAGGAACTGAATTCCTCAACAAGACTCAACAAGACTCCTAAAGCACAAGAAATAAAATCAAGAATCAACAAATGGGATGGTATCAAACTAAAAAGCTTCTTTTCAGCAAAGGAATAATCAAGAATGTGAAGGGATTGCCTACAGGATAGGAGAATATCTTTGCCACCTTCATCTCAAGTAGAATATTAATCTGGAGGATATATAAATAACTCAAAAAACTTAGCACCAAAAAACACACAAATAACCCAATCAAGAAATAGGCAAATGCATAGGAGCTTCACAGTAGAAGAAATATGAATGATCAATAAATATGTGAAAACAATGTTCAACATCTCCAGCAATTAGAGAAATGCAAATTAAAACTACACAGATATTCCATCTCACTCCAGTCAGAATGGCAATGATCAAGAACACAAGTAACAATAAATGTTGGTGAGAATGTGGGGAAAGGGGTACATTCATGCATTGTTGGTGGGACTGCAAATTGGTGTAACCACTCTGGAAAGCAGTATGTAGATTCCTCAGAAAACTTGGAATGGAATCACCATTTGACCCAGTTTTCCCACTCCTCAGTGTATACCCCCAAATCAGCATAGTACAGGGACATAGCCACATCAGTGTTCACAGAAGCTCAATTCACATAAGCTAAGCTATGAAAGTAACTTAAGTGCCCTTCAACAGATGAATGGATAAAGAAAATGTGGTATACATACACACAATGGAGTATTAAAAGAATGACTTTATTACATTTGCCAGTAAATGGATGTTACTGGAGACTGTCATGCTAAATGAAATAAGCCAATTCCAAAAAACCAAAGGCTAAATGTTTTCACTGATAAACGAATGTTGACTCTCAACAAGGGTTGGAGATGGGGAGTGGGAAGAAGAGAAGTTCAATAGATTAGACAAAGGGGAATGAAGGGAAGGAACAGGTATTTTTCACTGCTGTAACTAAAAAATCTGACAAGAACAATTTTAGGAAAGAAAACATTTATTTAGGGCCTCACCATTTCAGAGGTCTCAGTCAATAGACAGGACTCTCCATTCCTCTGGACCCCAAGGTAAGGCAGGATATCATGAGAGGAGAATGTGACAGAGGGAAGCAGCTCACATGATGATCAGAAAGCAGAGAGAGCAACTCCACTGTTCAGATAAAAATATATACCCCAAAGCCACACCCACTATGCCCCACCTCCTGCAGTTACCACTCAATTAATCCCATAAGGGAATTAATTAACTGATTGGGTTATGGCTCTCACAACCCAATTATTTTTTTCCTGAACTTTCTTGTATTGTCTCACATGTAAACTATCACATCCAAACCATACAAGGCGGGATAGGAATAGGAAATACAGTAGAATAAATCTGACATAACTTTCTTATGTTTATATATGAATACACCACAGTGAAACTCCACATCATGTACGACCACAAGAATGGGATCCTAATTAGAATAAGTGATATTCCATGTATGTTTAATATGTCAAAATACACTATACTGTCATGTATATCTAAGATGAAAAAAAAACAGAAAAAGATTTTTTTAAAAGACAACCTTCTGAGAAAAAAATCTGGCAAATTTGATTTTCTTCAATTTAGAGATTAAGAAATAGGTTAATACAATATACTAGCCTCAAAGCACTTTTAACTGATCATCGGCACAGCCGTTCATAGCCCAATGAGTTTAATAATTCACTCAATGGTCACACTTAAAAATGCAGTGAAACTTTCTCATTCACCTCTCCCATTTCTTGCTGTATACCTTTCTGCTGTCTCCAATCTACTACATTTTCTGATCCAGTTGCTCATTCTTAACATCCTCAGAGCAGGTCTTCAACCTCACAATTTCTGCCATACTCTTCCCTATTTTATGTGGTCCCTCTAATGCCAACACTTGATCTGCCCAATCTGTTCTTCTCACTTACCACTTCTTTCCTCATATCAGCTACTGGCCTATCAGCTATCACACCACCACTGTGTTCAGTGACTTCAACATCCAGGCTGTGGTTTCAACGTACCAGTGTCCCAATTGTCAACCTCCTCAGAGCCAAAACCCTTTCTCTAACTTAGCTAACCACAACCACATGCTACTACAGAAAGACTGATAGGACTGGGGTTTGCAGAGAATGGGGGAAGAAGCCATTTTCTAAGTGAAAGCTGTGTGAGTTGCTTAATACTTAGTATTTCATGGATATGAGAAAGAATAATGTAGTTTGGTTAAATGTTACACAAGAGAGGAAAATAAATGCCAAATATAGCCTAATCATAATTCATACTTATCGCTCTTATCTTTATTACCTGCCTGTAAGATTGCTCTGGGCAGAGGCACCTCCAAGATTATTTATGATCCTCTACCTTATCTAAGATAAAGATATTCAATAAGCGAGATTCAAGAAGTGATTTCTAGAAACTGATCATTCCTTCTCTAGCCAAAAGTCCTATAGATCAGAGATTCTCCACAAGCATATTTTCTAATTATTCCCAGCTTATATGACACCCTGTGCACCCGGCAAAAAGCTCATTAAATAAGATGTTCCCTACTCTTTTTGTTTCAAGATCCATAATCTCTAAGGTTCATAATGAAAAATAATGTCAAATGGCACTATTTTTCTCTTTGGGGATATACTAAATATCAGCCCTATTTCTAATATCCTCCTCATCCACACTGCCAAAATGTTTCAGCACTTTAGTTAGGAAGATAAAATGTTTCCCTTATTCGTCCACACAAAACCAATGATATGTTTTTCCCATGATATTTCCTGCCAAAGTAAAATAAATGCCACTCTGGAGAACGTAGCTTAGTCATGTTACTTAAGTTTCCATCTCAAATAGGGTGCACAGTGGTCACACATAATTTAAGGGTAAATCGTCACAACTGTGAGAAGAATTTCACTTTCCTGTTACTAACGCTCTCAGTTGGGTAAACCTCTTATGGGATAATATCCATCAAAGTTACAAAATCTGACAGACTCCCTCTGGGAGATAATGTGGTAAGTATAGTGGAAAGAGTTCTGGACCAAAACCCAAAACACACAGCCTTTAGTAAGCTGAGACACATGGTTTCACAAACAAAAATTTTCCTTGGGTACCATTGAGCAGAAATCTGAAATCCTTACTCCACTGGAAAATTAAGAACATATGATTGCAATAGCTCTCATTCTAGTTCTAGTATTTGCTATCTCTGAGATTTAGTGGGGGAATCTATTTGCCCTCTGTGACTGAGCCAGCTTATGTAGTTGGACCTTTACTATCTGTGGATCCCGTATCCTTGGGTTCAACCAACCACAATAGAAAATATTCAGAAAAAAATATTAATATTGCCTGCTCTCACCTGGGCCTGGCTCTTCTGCTGCATGCTCATCACTTACAAGCCTCTCCGTTGTCCACCATCACCTCCTGAGCTACAGGCTCTTGGCTTACAACTTGCAGACAGGCCTCCTCTTCACAAAGAGAATGAACTTGAAGTTGTCACCCAAGCCTCTCATCAGAAAAGTTTCAGATACTTCATACACTTGCACCAGACAGGCCCTGCATCTTGCAGCACATTTATAAGCAACTGCTGTCATTAGAACTAGTGATTGTTGGTGATAGTGTATGGCAGGACATGGCTGCTCATTGTCTTCATCAAGGACCAATTCCCAGAGGTATGTGCTCATATTGTTTGAAAGCTATGTGACAGATATCAAAGTAGATGGAAATCAGGTAGAGTTGGCACTGGGGGACACATCTGGGCAGGAAGATTAGGATTGCTGTGACTCCTCTCCTGTCCCGCCATTGATGGTTTCTCCACGGACATCTCTGATAGTTCATAAAAATCCCAGAAAAGGGGGCCCCAAAGTCAAGCATTTGTGTCCAAACATGCTCATCATCCAGATTGGGAACAAAAAGAATCTTTAGAATGATGAGCTCATAAGGTGTAAACTAGCCAAGATGAAGCAGGAGCCCCTACAATCTGAAAATATATATATATATGGCAAACAGGACTTCTGCTTCAATCCATGTGGTGTTAAGAAAAAAACAAAGCTGAAGTGAGAAAAGTTTTTGAAATAGTCACTAAGAGCTACTCTGCAAGCCAGACACTGGAAAAAAAATGTGAATGCCTTGTGCTGTGGAACTTGACAGGACCGCACAATGGTACAGCCACTTTGGAAAACATTTTGGCAGCATCAACTGGTTAATAAACAAACCGTGGCATGTCCATACAATTCAATATTATGAATGCCTTGTGTTGCAAGTCCTTCTGTCCTCCGCAAAGTGCTGGGTCATCCATACAATTCAATATTATGAATGTCTTGTGCTGCAAGTCCTACTGTCCTCCACGAAGTGCTGGGTCTGAGGCCCAGGTGAAAGCTGCCATGACCTCCAGAGATTACCCATCCTTGTGGGGTTTGGAACAACAAACACATTTAAAATTCCCATCAAACATTAGATTTCAAGTGCATTAAAAAATGTTCAGATGTTAAGCACCTGGAAAAAATTCTTTGTGTGCTCAGGTCTGGTAAAGAAGTTTATTATCCTAAACTTACAGAATTTTGTGAAAAGCACCTTAAAGGCTTGGCTCCTAAAAGCAGAGCTTTGGGGAAAGATAAGCCTGCACAACAGCATCCAGTTTTACAGAAGAAGAATGGGAAAAAAACTTATGGTGATATAAAGGTGAATACTGAGTAATGTTGAATTGTATGGACATCCCACAGTTTGTTTGTTAACCAGTTGATGAAGATACTGCCAAAATGTTTTCCAAAGTGGCTGTACCCATTGTGCAGTCCTGTTGACAATGTTTAAAATTTCCAGTTACTTTACATCCTGATCAACATTATTCAATACTGCCAGTTTTGAAAATGTTAGCCATTCTATTAGGTATTTAATGGTATCTCATTGTGATTTTAATTTGCATATTTCTAATGACTAATGATATTGTCTTTTCATTAGTTGTTTTCCATCCATTTCTGTATTTGAGATATCTTTAAATTCTTTGCCCATTAAAAAAAAATTGGAGCAGATATGATAGCACACAACTGTAATCCCAGCCACTTCCCAAGGCTGAGGCAGGAAGATTGCAAGTTTCTAACTTGCCAGCTCAGGCACTTCAGCGAGACTGTCAGAAACTTAGCAAGACTTTCACTAAAAATAAAAAGTAAAAAGGCCTGATGTAGCTCAGAGACAGAGTGTCCCTGGGTTAAGTTCCCAGAACCAATAAATAAATAAATAAATATTTTTAAAAGACATTCCTGCAAGCGCAGCCCTCATATGGTTAATTCTGAAGTATTACTTATTAATCTGAGTATGGTTACTGGCTTTTTTTCATTTTTCTATAATTTACCTAAGATTCAAAATCAGAAGTCAACTTTCCACCAGTATTTAGACTTCAACTGTGATTGTTAATGGTGTCCCCCCATCTGACCCACCAGGGTCCTTCAGAAATTGTTCTAATAGTCCCCCTGTGCTCTACCTGGCAAACCAAGCATTATTTCAGGAAATTTCTTAACTCCTTGCTGTTTTTTTACAAAGAGAAACAGTGGTAATTTCTGTGAGTTGGGCTGTAATCAATATACCATGCCTATCATTTATGAGCCACTGCTTCAGATTCTTACTCCTGCACAGATTTCATTGGCAAAGCCCAGGGGTGGCATCCAATTTTTTGAAAGTGTGCTCAGCCAGAAAAGCCCAAGTCAAGCAGCTGTGGCAGAGGCAGAGTTCACCAGCATCAGGTGAGTTACCTCATAGTTACTGTGTAATTAGTGTCACTTAGAGTACATTACCAAAAACATACATACCCCAGACTAGATGTGGTTTTTTTAATGTAACTATGTAACTGGATTTCCTAATACTAATACTTGTCATCCTCACAGAAAGTATATAGATTTTTTAAAGAGAAAACAAAAGAAATTGCATTTAGAAAAGTCAGAAGGAAAAATTTTTTTTTCTTTAACTATGTACTTTACATGGACAGATTTTTCTTCTGGTCATTATTCCCTAGCAATACATGGGACATGTATTGGGGTACAGTAAGTAATTTAGAGACGACTTAGAGTATATGGAAGATATACACAGGATATATGTAAATACTATGCCATTTTAGATAAAGGACTTGAACTTTCACAGATTTCTGTATCTGAGGAGGGCCTAGAACCTACTTCCATGGGTTCCAAGAAATGGTTCTGTTAATATTGTGTTCATCTATTACCTTAATTCTCTGCCTCTCCAAGTACCACACAAGCACCTTGTTGACCAGTTGTCCACACACTTGGATTCCTTTCATTAGACTTCTCATTTGTCCTTTCTTCTTTCTTACTACTTTTGCTTCTCTTCCCTTTTCTTCCTTGTCAGTCTTCTGAAGGACACATTGAGCTTCTGATAAAAAGCTTAACTTTTTACCAAGAATAGGCTGCTCAAACAAAAGCAGTAAATTGATCCAGATTAGGCTTATGTTTTTGTCTCTACAACATTCCCTCAAAATTCATAGTCTGCATGTTTTCTGTAAAGCCTCATTTAAATTCTTTCCACTCTGAAAGAATATCATCTAGTCACCTACTTTGTCTAAGTTGAAATTTGTATATTTCCAGGGACAACCAGTTAAAGTTGAAGCATCAGCTACTGGTCCCTAAGGCAAGGATTATTCAGAGTTGATACATGTGAGACTTGAACATCTATTTTAGGAAGGGAACTATTCATTCGGCAATATTTTGTTGAACTCAAGACATTTTTGCCATTATAATAATGCCTCAAAAACCAAATTCAAATTTTCAACATTGTAAAATTGGTCTTTTCTTCTCATATGGTCATATGTTCTCTGGGTTTTTCTTTCAATATGCACTGATCTAGGGAATAAATAGTACTATGTCTCTTTGACCACTAGTACAAGCACACAATAGCTTTTAAATATTAATTTGAAAATTAGCTTCACTTAAAATTATTAGCCAGCAATGTTTTTGTACTCTACATCCCTCCTAAATATAGCATGTTGAAGATGAGGCAATTTCTTTTTCTATAAATTATTACTTCTTCCTAAATTCCCTATGACCTTGAATTATACTATGAATTTTCTTATACCTCCAACTCAAATATTATAGTTGATATTACTTCAGTCTTCAATCATCTTACACAGGAAGGGAACCATCTCTTGAAATGAGATCAGGTCTTTTCTCTGCATAAATCTTCCCCATCAACCCTAGTAAAAAATCTAAGATTCTAAACAGGACCTGCAAAATCCTATACTTTTTGTGATCTAGACTCTGCCTACTCCTTAGCCTTATTTTCTTCCGCTCTACTCCACTGCCTACAACATAACTTTCTTTCCATTCCCATGATCCTGGATAGCTCCTTCTCACCATGGAAGTCTCAGCCAGACAATTGCCTCCTTGCAGAGAATTTCCCTGACAACCAAGCTTCCTGCCAAGTCCCTATGTCCATGCCCAGTTTTATTCTCTTTATAAGTAAGAGTACTCACTTATTTATTAGTTTTCCCAACACACAGTTATCTGGCTGCTTCTCAGTTGTTCCCTCATTATCCACTCTCATTCATGTAACTAAACCAAGTGAAGATTTTGCCAGGCCTTACTACAATCCCCCAAGATACTCTCTACCTTTCCATTCATTCATCACTCTTGGAATTACTTGTGCAGGTTCTGTGTGCCACAATGAACAAATGGCATGTGAATGTCCCATTCAGCACTATATCTGCACCACCCAGCACAGAGATTGATATAACATGTACTCAATAAATATTTGTGAAAGGAAGGAAAGAAGGGTGAAAGAACAGGATTTAGGATGAACACCCCTGTCCCCAGGTTGAGACTAAGGAATTTCTCAGGATATGGGACTTTAAATGCTTGAACCTGGAAACTCCCAGAAAACCCAGGGCAACTTTGACAGACCAGTTTTAAAGAAAACCCTTAGGGGAAATAAAATAATTTCTGTCTACAGATAAATTATATAAGTCTCTTTCACATGTTTAACAAAACAGATGTATTCTGTATTTGTCTGCTCAAGCAAGGTATTTTTTAGTTTTATTGACCATTTCAAGCCAGTCATACTAGCTCACATATAAATAGTCCTGGTACATGGCCATGATGTTTGGATCATGGATGTGCAACTGGCACAGAAGCTGTCATTAGAGGCTTCCTAGAAGACTATGAGGTAGCTTCATAAACACTCAGCCCAATAAACTATAAGGGTGGGGTGGGGTGAAATGGTGATGATTAACTACACTGCCATTTTTGCATGGGGTGGGGTTGGGAGATTTTATTTTGACATGAATAAGGAAAGGATCAGGGAGAAGTGACCCTTTCAAGAACAGTAGATACAGAAATGGCAAAAATGTCAACATAATAATGGTGTGTGGAATATGACACAGTGGATTTCCAAGTTTCCTAGTATCAGGATGTGAAAACTATTAAGAACTGTATCCTAAAATGCATTGCAATCTCCTTAAGTCCTGCACAGTTAGTGGTTGAAACTGTTTCTTGCTTCCTTATTTCCCAGGATATCATTACAATAAACCCCATTAAGTAATGTAATCTGAGCATGTCTCTTTTCCTTACAAGTAAAAAGAAGTTAAAAGATAATTATTTCTTCAGTCAACAGGATTAATGGATTAAAAAATGTGATTCAACAACAAAAAACATCAAAAAATAAAATAAAATAAGCTGAGATATGGACCAAGCTCCCAGAGTATCAACTATCCCAAATCCCCAGTGAGGAAAGATTAGTTAGCATTTCAGTCTGATGCATTACTTAGAACCATCTCTATGAGTTATATGTGCTTTCTTGGTTATTTTTACCAAAAAATATGATTTTTTGGTTATCTTATCACTTATAATCTAAATCTACCATTTATTGAGTTTTTTTAAAACACTGTGTGTTATGGAAACACCTGAATTTGAGTGGTTCAGTTGAAAGAGCCTTTTGATAATGTGGACTATAAGCAGGAATGAAGAAGGCCTTTGATCAGAAATATTTCCATACACACCTCATCAGAAGAGAAGATGGGATTACAAAGTTATTATAAATGACAATATAAATGCAAATAGAAGACATTCAAATAAGGAACAAGAATACAAATGGCACATTTCTTTTTCTTAATTCAATAATCCCCCTTGAACTGGGTGACTGAGAACATTGAGGAAGTTTTCTCAGCAAGGTTTCTCAAAAACCTTGAAAGAAAGGCAATTGGGAAATGAGCTATAAGAGTATCTTTCCACCAATAATTTGAGATAACTCTTCCAACTGGCAAATGCCCTATCGATAACTTGTAATTGCTCCCTTCAGGTTCCAAGAGAACTTAGTTTTCAAACATCTCTCTATCAATATCTTACTTAGTTCTTAGGATCTCTAAGCTCATCAAGTAAATGAAGAGGAACAGTAATCTAAACAAGCAGAGGTATAGGTAACTATCAAAACCAGGCTTGAATTTAACAATTTTATAATAAAATATGTGAAAGTTAATTGCACCTACATTCCTTTTTTTAAAATATCACTGTATAGATCTAATTGTTTAATTTCATAACATTTACCCTTATCATATCATCACAAATCAAAAATACTAAGTGCCCCAAATCAAAATATCAAAATCAAATATCAGGGAGGCATATGAAGAAATGGGGATACCCACATACAGCTGAAAGGAACATAATACAGCCAGCTATTCTACATAGTAATTTGGCAATTCTTCATGAAATTTGAGTCTGTGCCTATTCCACAATTCAATATACCCATTCCTAAGCATAAATCCCAGAGACACTTCTGTATCTAGTGCAAACGACTTGAACAATAGTGCCTACTACATACATATTCACTTATGATATTAAATATTTGAGAATGACCTAAATTCCTATCCTAGAAAAACTGAAGTATAAATGCCAAACATGCCAATTACTAATAATACAAGCAATAATAAGTGTTGGCAAGGATATGGGGAAAGAGGCACACTCATACATTGCTGGTGAGACTGCAAATGGTGTAACTACTATGGAAAGCAGTATGAAGATACCTCAGAAAACTTGGAATGGATCCACCATTTGACCCAGCTATCGCATTCCCCAGTTTATACTCAAAGGACTTAAAATGAGCATACTATAGTGACGCAGCTACGTCAATGTTTATAGCAGCTCAATTCACAATAGCTAAACTATGGAACCAACTAGATGCCCTTAAATAGATGAATGGATAAAGAAAATGTGGTATATATATACTCAATGGAATATTACTCAGCCTTAAAAAAGAATGAAATTATAGCATTTGCAGATAAATGGATAGAACTAGAGAATATCATGCTAAGTGAAATAAGCCAATCCCAAAAAAACAAAAGCCAAATTTTTTCTCTGACAAGCAGATGCTGATCCATAGTGGGGTGGGGGGAGGGGAAGAATGTAACTTTGGTGTTTAGAGGGGACTTAAGGGAGGGGTGGAGCTTTGGGGGTGGGAAGGATGGTAGAATGAAACAGACATTATTACCCTATATACGTGTATGACTACACTACTAGAGTGACTGCACCATGTACAGACAAGGAATGAGAAGTTGTGCTCCATTTGTGTACAATATGTCAAAATGCATTCAATTGTAAAATAAGTTAATTTTAAAAAAAAGAATTTTAACCTCTGTGCATACATTATTTATCTTTTCATACACAGTTTCTTATCAGTAAAGCCCTTAGCACATTCAAAAATAAATAAATAAATGCCAGACATGCACAAAATAGACTATAATGCAGCAAAAAAAAAAAAAAAACTAGCAACACACAGACAGAAAACAGTGCTGAGTGACTGAGTGAAAAATTCAAGAAACAAAAGTATCCAGTCGCCAGATACGTTTTTTGTTTGTTTGGGTTTTTTAATTTCATTTATATTTATGTCTTTATGTATTTATGTAATTATTTATTTATTTATTTATTTATTTATTTATTTATTTATTTATGATGCTGAAGATCGAACCCAGGGCCTCACACATGCCAAGCAAATGCTGTACCACTGAGCCACCACCCCAGCCCCAGATACATTTTTTAAAAAAGGAAAACTCAAAATATATTTTTCATTCATAAACATATTGGTAAGTAAAAGTGCAAAAGTATGAATGAATGATAAAAGTCCAATTCTTAAAAATGGGGCCAATGAGAGAAAGGAGAGGGAATGCAAGGCTAAGCATAAAGGTAAAACCAGGAGCTAAAGTGAAAAGATCAACGGAATTGCTTCTAAAGTACAACTCCCTGTTCTTTCCTCCCTTTCAATGCATTTCTCTGTCTAGTGACTCCCTGCATCCAGAATGACTCTAACATGAGGAACTATTCTTTCAGCTAAACTCGAAGGACAATTTCAGGTCCCACTTGATCTGACATTTCACCAGCATTTAACTCCTCTTGTCTTCCTCGACACTCCAGGCTCCTCCTTGCCTCCTACCTCTACCCACTTTCTACTTCAATTTCTTTTACCTCTTCATTTACCTCCCAATCAGCCTTTAAATGTTCTAATTCCCCCCAGCCCTCCCCAGACACTCTTCTTTCTCTGATTCATCCAAGGTGTGGCCTCAGTTCCCTCCCTTTAAAATATTTTTTTCCCTAAATAGATCTCTAGCTAGATCACTCTTCGAATTCCTGACCATTTGACGGTCTTCTTGGCAGTTATGAATACCTCTTGACTCTCTCCAAGGCTCCCAAGCTTAACATATCAATTCATGATGTTCTCCTTGAAACCTTTTCCCATGCCTCTGTCACTGAGTGGCTTCACCATTCATCCAGTTACTTAAACCAGAAACCAAAATGTCATTCCTGACTGTCACAGTCTAGAAATCTACTCATCCAATATCCATTGGATATATATTCAATCTATCACCAGATGTGCTGAGGTATTGTTAGGTCCTAAATATCTCCCACATACATCTACTTCTTTCCTTCACTGCTGCTACTGCCTAATTCCAGGCCACCATCATTCCTTGCCTGTTCCCCTCCAATAATCTCTGCTTTTGCAGGGGGCAGGGATTACTGAGGATTGAACACAGGGCCTGGAACATGCTAGGCAAGTGCTGTCCAACTGAGTTAGCCCCTTTTTAATTTTTTTAAATTTTGAGACAGGATCTCACCCAATTGCCCAAGAATGTCCTAAATTTGTGATCCTCCTGCCTTAGCCTCCCAAATAACTGCTATTACAGGCATACAACACTATACCAAGCTATCCAATAATCTTTCATGTTTTGATTTTGGTTTTGGTTGTTTGTTTTGTACTGGGGATTGATCATGTATCCACTGGAATTCATTCAATTTATTCTCCCTCAAACTACCTGAGAGAGCTCTTCCAAGTGCAAATCTGATCATGTCAACCCTGGTGTCAAACTTCAGTGGCTTCAAATTGGCCTTATAATGAAGATCAGCACCTCTGGCTAATTAGCCCCTTTCTACAGTTACAATCTTACTATGTATGCCTCTTCCCTTTAATTCTCATATCCCATCTTCAGATCCTCAAAATAGTCACACTTTTCTCTATCTCAGGGCCTTTGCACATACTGTTTTTTTACTAAGAAGCTCTTTTCTCTATCCTTATGCTTCACATATGAACTTAAATTTCACCCAAGGAAGTCTTTTTCTTAACGGTAGACAAAGACGGACAATCTCTTAGGATTTAACATTTTTTCCTTTATAATATTTCCTACCACCTATAATGTATATTTATATATGTTTACTTTACAAATTTTTCTCATCCCTGATTAGAATGTAATTTTCATAAGTGAGAAATGGGGTGTTTTATTTATTGATATATCCCAATACTTAGCATGATGATTGCCATACTCAATAAATATTCTTCTAATGAATGGACTATAGAATATTACCCCATCTCAGTGATTATCTTCTAGAAAAATTCCATTAAAAACCCTACCCCAAGGGATCAACATTGGCTTCACAACTAAAACCACAGATACTTAATATTAACCCTCAAAATCTGCTCTCCATTTCTATTAAAATAGAACCCCCAATTTCTAGCCAGTAATAGTGTTATGGACTAGATGTTTTTGTATTCCCTCCAAAATCTGTATGTTAAAGTTCCTACCACAATATGATTATATTATGGGATCCTAGGAGGATAATTAGGTTTAGATGAGGTTATGAATTGGTGAGAGACATGATGGAATTAGCATCCTTTTAAGAAGAGGAAAACAGGGGTTGTAGCTCAGTGGTAGAACATTTACCTAGCACATGTGAAGCACTGGGTTCAGTCCTCAGCATCACATAAAAATAAATACAGTAAAGGTATCATGTCCATCTACATGTAAAAAAAATTACTTAAAAAAGAGAAGAGACCAGAGCATGCATGTCTCTTGTTTCTCTCCCCACCCTCTCCCCCACACACTCTATTATGTGAGGACATAGTGATAGAGTGACCACCTGCAAGCCAACACTTCAATCTTGAACTGCCCATCCTCCAGAACTATGAGAAAAAAAATGGCCATCGTTTAAAACAAGTATGTGATATTTTGTTACAGCAGCCTATGCCGAAAAAAGCAAGTACTCAGGAAATAAAATCCACATTTCCCAATCTACCCAGGATCTCAGCAGAATCATATGAATGAATCTGTACAAATGGGTGCCATGCAACTTCCAAAGACATGTCTTTGGAGGCAAGGGGCACAGCTTAATCTTTACCTTTCTTCCTTTGTCCTTCATGCTCAGAGTAATGTGGATGGTGAGCCGATGACCCCAACACTCAGAATGGAATAAAAAGAGAAAAACCAGGCCCCTAACAATCTTGTACAGTCACCACATTGATTATACAAGAAGAAAGGAAAAGAAATTTTTATCTTGTGTAAAGCCTTACATTCAACCTCTGTTACAAGCAACCAAACCAATACTGATTATATAATCAATATTTTATACCAATTTATATATTCGGCAGGTGAAAATTACTAGGAAGAATGACACAGAAATAAATGAATTCTTTTTAACCAAAAATTCTGTATCCAAAAAAAATGTTAGGAAATGAGGACAAAAGAAATGTAGACTCAGAAAGAAAGAAAGAAAAGAAATACAAAAACAAGCAAAATTTCCTGGCTGCCATTTTTTCCAGGATTTGCCCAATTCCATCACATCAGGGAATAACTGAGCAATCAAAACATTGTCCAACCAATACACCACCATCCCTATCTGCCACCCTAGCTCACCTTGTACTTCTCCCTCCTCTTTTGCTCTCTCAAAGGTTTCAAGGAACTTGAGGAATCCATCTACCTCCTGTTGTGGTCATTTCATTTTGAATCCATCCCTCTTTATTCCTCCTCTCCCCTGAAATTTATCAAACCTAAGATTCCACTGACATACTCATTTTGGACAAAAGGCATTTGTAACAGGAGAAAAATGCTCTAATTCAACATAAATACCAAAGACCAGTAAATCCACTCACCTCATACCACCCCTTCCCTAGAGACTGTCTACACCTGACTACAGTAGCTGCTGCTGGGACACAGGATGGGATCCATCCCCACCCACTTGTTTACTTCCCCATACCCCAGGCCAATACTTCCTTACCTCTGGGTTGCTACACAAACTTCATCTTTTTATATGGCAGAAAACATGATGAGAACCATGACAGAGAGCTACAGGGAGGAACCAACGCTTAATGATTTCTCCCTTCATAGGATTCCAGCCAAGTATTAACAAGCCATGCAGCTCTCCGTATGAATGGTGTTTCCTCCATTACGAAATAATTGCTCTCTCCTGAGGGAAGGGCCTTTGTCCTCTGAAATAAATCTAACATGCTTGTTTGGGTCAGCTTTTTCACTGCTGTGACTAAAAGATTTTACCAGAACAATTTTAGGAGGAAAAGTTTATTTGAGGACTCATAGTTTCAGAGGTCTTAGTCCATGGAAGGCAGGCTCCATTCCTTGGGCCTCAAGGTGAGGCAGAACATCATGTCAGAGTGTGTGGCAGAGAGAAGCAGCTAACATGATGATCAGGAAGCAGAGAGAAAGACTACACTCTCCAGATACAAAATATACACCACATAGCCAGGACCTAATGAACCACTCCCTCCAGCCACACCGCACCTGCCTCCAGTTACCACTCAGTAAATCCCATCAGGGATCAATTCACTGATTAGGTTAAGGCTAGAACCCCATCATTTCTCCTCCAAACCTTCTTGCATTATGTCACACATGAGCTTTTGGGGGATACCACACCTAAACTATAACAGTGCTAAATTTTTCAAAAATCAGAAAGTCAAATGGCAAGCTCCTTATATAAAACAAGTAGGTAACATTTTATAATTATCAGAACTCAGACATTTTCAATATAAAAATGAAAACAGGAACTACTTGTGCTTTATACCTTACTAGTAAGTTCATTTTAAATTATAAGAATTAATCATTAAAAACAAAAAAAAATTTGTAACTGCCTATGCATAGGAGATAATAGCACCAATTCATATCTCAATGCCTATGTGGTTGATGGCATTTATCTCTATAAGCAGTAATTTTTTCCATATCTAAATATTTAAATCAGAAGCAGCTTTTACTCCCACAGTTCTTCACTGAATGTGCATTATGTGCTAGATACTGGAGGTACCAACAAGTAGGATGTGCTCTTAATCTCTGAAAAAGATGACAAAAATTTAATCCTGACATAATGTGCAAGTGCCATGAAGAGATGCACATCATCCTATGACTTGAGAAAGTGACTTCTAATCTTAAGGAATGAATAAAAGTTATTCAGGACAATGAAGGAGAAACACCACATTTCACAGAATACATAGTGTGTACAGAAGTTTGGAGGCAAAATTAAGGAATATAAAATTAATTGTCTATAGCTAGAACTCAGAGTACTACTAGAGAAATAGTCCAAAACACAACTAGAAAGGTAAGCAAGTATTTGAGGCCAACTGCTGGATGCTTAGGTAAGTTAGGCATTATGTGCAACCTTGTATCCATCATTCCTTTAACTTAACCACTTACAAATTACTGACCCAGAACCTGAAAGAGCTAATGTTGGGGTCTGATTGGTCAACCCATGCTTGGTATATTATGAAGCATTTTCCTACTTTCCAGATGCTTGTGAGATAAGCACCCACTCTCATTTCACCAGTAAGTACACTGAGAGCAAAGGAAACTAAATGACTACTCAAATTTATACCATTAGTATAAATTTGAGTAGTCATTTAGTTCTTGGTTCTATGAACCAAGAACACTCAGCCTAACAACTCAATCTAGTGAAGTGGCCACATTTCATCAGTCACTTCCCCCACCCAATAACTACTAAATTTGTTCTGCTCTATTTATCTTAAGAAATAATTTCAAGGCATCATCTGGCTTGATCCTATTAAAACCATATTAGAAAATTTAAGGATCAGAGATTTTATTCAATTGATTAAATAATGAACTGGGGACTCAGGACATCTGAGAATTATGATCTTTGTGTTAAACCATTATTTTTCTAGTAAAAATCTACAGATTAATGCTTATGATGGAACTGGAGTCCTTGAGGGAAAGTTTGGAATGCAGTGAAGCCATAAGAAACCATTGCTCAATTAAGGAATTCACAAATCCAATTTTGCTCTTTACTTTTTCACCAAATCTATTTTTTTATTAAGGTTATGATATATCTTTGCTTCATTGAGTTATCAGAGTTGCAATTTATATTTCTCTTAATAATTGATTCATGCCATTCTTCCCCATGAAACTCTAAGTTATATTAGAGTTATAGATCCATTCTTATTCATTATTGGATCTCTAGCATCTAGCACATAATAGGCATTCAGTAAAGATCTGTTGCATAAGTGAACAATTCTTAAATCAAATGAGCTTTGCAATTGTTACCTGAAATTTTTAACCATAATGACTTTCCTTGACACTTTTTGTAGCATTAGCTCCAATGCTAGCTTATTTTTTTCTAATATTTTCCATTTCTCATTCTTGGTCTTCAAGATTTCTCTTCTACAAACTACTCTTCAGTAATGTTTCCTAAATAAATTCCTTGGCTCTCTTATCTTTTTATTTTATTTACTCTCCCTGGGTGATCTCACATACAACCACTAGTTCACCCACTTTTAATAACATCAACTTTTAAATCTATCAGTCCAGACTTCTTGTCATCCTCATGTCCTGATTCATATTTCAAATATCCAGTGGGTTGGCCCATTGTTTTCTATCTCACATACAATACTTTCAGAACTGAAGTCATCATCTTGCCACAAAACCTCTTCTCATATGTATCTTATTTGGTGAGTATCATTTGCCTAATTAAAAAATGTTGACTGTTGCAACCACTACTTTGTTTATTCTCATTGCCATATATAATTATTCTCCTAGATGTTCCAGAAATCTGTGCCACTCTCTGTGTTCCCACTGGCAAATGTCACTAATTTGGTTCAGTCTATTTAATGAACTCCAACTTTAATTTCTGTAACCATTCTTGTGGTTCCCCAGTCTAGTGACAGCTTAGAAATTGTTTTCTCCTGTCCATAGAGATAACGAGCTTATACCAGAAGGTAACTATGTCAGCTGTGTCATTAAGCACACTGCTTTGTTCAGCTGATTTTTTTTTTTAGTAGCCACCCTTCATCAATGGTGACTATGCCAGCATATCAGCTGGCTTCCCCCAACCCCCGCCCCTTTTGGCCTTGCTAGATGAAAAAGTAGGGCATTGTTCTGCATGCTGCCACCAGCTCTTTATCTCTTGGAGACTTAGCCATCATTTCCCAGATCAGCTACTTCAACAGCACCACTAAGTCTGTACCATCTCTGAAGGAATCTTATGCTCTAATCTGATCATATCCTCCATGGCCAAATTACATGATTCCAACCCCACTATGGAGTTTGCCTTACCCCACTTCCCCTAGCAGAGTCAGGGGAAGCCTGAGTACAATGTGTTGACAATAGTAAGAGCGCTATCGTATTATTGGGTGATTTTTATTCCTCTACCTCTTACCATGTTCCATAAATTTTAGATGAACAAATGATAAGCAGCTATTCATCAATGAGTTCATCAGGTTCCTATTTTTAAAAATAACATATATCATATGGATTGCAAAAAAAAAAAAAAAGAAATGTATTGTTTACAATTATGATGGCTGGAAAGTCCAAAATCAAGGTACCAGCAGATTTGGGGTCTGATGAGGGTACTCTTCCTGGTTTATAGATGGATAACTTTTTGCTGCACCCTCACATGGCAGGGGGAGCAAGGGATCTCTCTGAGACATCTTCTAAAAGGCACTAATCCTGTTTTTAAGGGCTACACCCTCATGACCTAGTCAACTCCCAAGGCCCCTCCTCTAAATACAATCACCTCAGGGATTAGGATTTCAACAAATAATTTCAAGGAGAAGAAGACATTCAGTCCATTGCAACAGATGAATGATTTATACAGGAAAAACATCCTACAGAATCAGATATCGTATTATTGTAGCTTAGTGGGTTTTAATTAAGTTAAAAGATGTTAAGTATGTGTTTATTTTAAAGCAAACAGTTTGTTGGCCTATTTCAAGATGATTTTAGTCATATACCTAATGTAGACTTTTTTTTTTCATAAGATTGTACAAGAAGAAATCCTGAGCTACAACAAATATCTTTGGCAGGAATTTCTGTAGACAATTTGTTGTCCAAATCAGATTTGGCACCCAAGATCCATTTCTACATCCACTTGGCCCAAAGTTAACTGTTCGTGTCACTTGAACCTAGTTTTTTAAGAAAATATGTTTCAAAAATTGTATGAGCATGCATTTTGGTCCCATGATAGGTAAATATGTGTAATTATGTGTGTGCTATATCTTGGAAGAGCTAGAAATGTGATTTATATAAAACACATAAACAAAACTAAATAAATACATCCAACCATCCTGTATGTTGGCCAATGTGAATAGTTTCAAGGCAACAGCTTGGAAATGTACTTCCCTGCCCTCTTTAAAGTTGCAGCTGCTTAGGCAGCATGCCCCCTCCATTCAATTATTTACGCCTATGACTTGTCATTACTTGTGATGTGTAAATAATATATTAAAAAGAAACACACAGATCTTCCTCACCTTCTGCTACAAATGAAAGTTCTCAAGTGGTGCTCAGTGTAGCCTCCTCAGTAGGGAACATGTGTCTGAGATAAATAACACAGGTTGAAACAGAGAAGCTCTATCACTTTATAACTCCTCACTAATAAGATCTTCAAAAATGGTCTTGTGATTTGTTTGGAAGGTAGCAGATGCCCTAACTGTCAAATACTTTTCTAAAGTATTATAAATGGAGACATGTATCACTAAATATTTCCATCTTAGGGATAATTTACTTTTTTTAACTACCCAGACCATGCTCATCTCCAAAACAAGTAATTAACAATGAACTATTTTATTACACATTGACCCTATTTCTGCAATTATATATCACATTTCTTTCATATTTTAAGAGGTTAGAAACTGGATGTGTTTGAAAATCACTGTGTACATGAATGTGGCAGTTTCTTCTTTTCCCTGAAAGTAGTTATGATATCAGTAATGTCTAATAACTGATGATATCCTGAACTTGATGAAGTGCTATGTTAAATTCATTAAAATATAGCAAATCATATAACAATTACACAAGTATACTGATGTCAAGGAACCAATATTTTAATTTTTTTAGTTATAGATGGGCCTTTTATTATTTATTATATATACAGTGCTGAGAATCAAACCCAGTGCCTCACACATGCTAGGCAAGGGCTCTATCACTGAGCCATACAACCACAGCCCCAAGGAACTAAATTTTTAAGTCCATCATAAAAGTATTCCAGTCACTGTCAATGACACCATACTCATTTCCACTCACAAAATACTCAAAATTCAACTCATTACAATAAGTTCCTGGAGCAGGAGCAATGCCTTATTACTTTGTATGAATACACTCTAGTGCATATCATCCAAATGTAGGCTGTCTGGCTGAATGAGGAATTGAATGCAATTGTCTTGAACTAGTAAATCAGAAGAATACCTCAGTTTCTCAGGCTTATCTCTTAGCCAAATTCCAACAGAATGGCAAGACTTTGGGAATCTTACAGAGTATTTCTATTTTCAGATCACTTAAAATTGATACAAAATCCCCCATATAGAAGTTAGAGGTCAAGAAAAAAAAAAGAAAGGAATTCAGATATTCCCTTCCCTAATTCCCAGATTTCTATTATACAGATCCAGGAACAGGAGAAAAGGTAATTTTGATTTAATTTCTATATGTTCTTTTTCCATATACCTAAGTTTAAGAGAAAAAAAATGATTTTATCTAACCAATAATTTTGGAAAAACCAAACCCCTTAACTAACTTGATTTTCCCAAAGTCAGAAAGCTTGCTAAGTGGCAGACTGGACAGAGCCATGTCTACGTATGCCAATACCAGGGCTTTTCTCTACTTCATCACTTTTGCTAAAGGAAAGCACCACCACTCTGGGCAAGAGTTGCAAAGTCCTCAAGTTCTGTAACAGGTCAATCTTATGTGATACTCCTCACAGAATTTCCCTACGGCTCAAATAAATCATAGCTTTTCCCCAACCCCCACGTGAAATAATTATTACCCATGTCCTCAAACCTAAACAGGCCTCCATTTGTGTACAATATGTCAAAATGCATTCTACTCTGAAACAAATTAGTTAATTAATTTTTTAAAAATCTAAGCAGGCAGGAAAGACCATATTTGCTGTCAACTCAGATTAAAAATTATTTTCCTATTTAACAATGTGCCCAACTCTTCCACCTGTGGATTTTCCTTGCATTTTTCTAGGGCTAGTTGACCTTGTCACTGATATTTTATATGTTAGAATCTTGAAAAAAAAAGTTTAATTGATTATACTAATTTCTTGTGCAATAATGTTTACTTTTGCTAATGTAGATTTTATTAAAATTTTACAATTTTAGCTTTACTTTGTAATCTTTTCTGCCCTTTATCTGCCTTTTACAGTCTATTATTCACACATTATATTTTTCTTTCTGTGGATAATAATATGTGACTTAGTCACCCAGAAATACAAAAAACAAAACTGACAAATATTTCTGATGACCATTTCTTCTTACACTTTCAGTTTTGTTCTCTCTTGACTTTATATCTAAGTATCACCTTTCTTTTAGCATTCTCTGCTTTATTTGGTAATCACCATTCTGCGTTTGACTTTTCTGGGTCTCACTTGATTCCCAATTACAATCTAACTGAATTATGATGGCTATCACTCCGTTAAACAGTCCCTTATGTCTACATCGCTGATCATTTCCTCTGTGTTACTCAAAAGACGACATAAATCGTTTTCTTTCTTGTTTTTCCCTTTAAAGTCCATATTGGGTATCCAACCAGTTCCCTACCATGTACACAAACATGGAGTTAAAATGATTTCTTTTAACATCCTGTGGGCCAGTTTATGTCCAAGTGGGTGAACACTTCCATAACCCTTTATTTATCTTTTCCATAAACCATTCCCTTGTTTTTTCCATTCCCCAGACAGCATTAGTCACATTCCTCATATCAGTTTACCCTACGACTAAATTCAATTTTGAGTCACTTCACCAGGATACTCTAGTTCTTTAAAGGTCTTCTCACTCTCTCTCAATTATTCCCAAACTTCATTTAGTTAGAAATTTGTACCTTCAAATTGGGTGAAATATTCCCATCGTGTTATTTGGAACTGGGAAGGAGGGGTAGAAAAGTGTACATGAATCAGAACAATTGTAAGCTTTCATCAAGTTCTATATACAAATGGAATTTCTAAATTGTCTGAAAAGAGTTTCTTCTCATAAGTTGTTTCTGGATGAGAAAGAGGTGTCCTGGGCTATAGTCCTGGCTCTGCCATTAATTAATATGTGACTGTGAGATAGTCTCTTAACTTCTATGCTTAATCTGTAAATACGACTCTCCTTGTGATGCCATTAAGGCAAATAATTTACTCAGAAACCATTCCTTCAAAGACTGTGCAAAGTAAGCTTAAGCTAGTCTTAAACTACCTTATAACAAATCCTGAATAAATTGCATGCAATTAATGATTCTGAACTACATTTTTTCAATTTCAAGACCTACTGACACAGGACTTTTATTTGAACTAATCAAGAAGATATTAAAGAAAACTGGGAAAGAGATAATGCACATCTCCAATAGCCAAATGAATAAGAAGGAGCAGGGATGTATGAATCCAAAAGTAGCTAATCTAAAATTTTATAGTTTACTTTTGGAGGTTTTTAGTTTTTGTTTTTTGTTTTTTTAATTTGAATTGGCTCAACTACAGTATTTCTAAAAAGCCTAAAATGAAACCACCTTGTAACTATGCCTTTCTTCCTCTAGCCCCCACTTTAAGTTCAAAATGGGCTTAGTTATTTCTTAAACTGATATAAAGAATTTAACAACAAAAAAAAGTTCTATAAATTTGCTAATTCATATCTTTCCTAAGATCAGTGAATAACTGTTTTGATTTTAATTGCTATTATTAAAATTTGGTTAACATGTTACATCAACTCAACACTTAAATATAAAATCTGGCAATACTTTAAGAAGCTAAAATCCGTATTCAGGCATTAGATACAATTAGATAATTAAGTTTTTTAGTATGTTCTCTTTTTCCTATGGAATGAAGTACAAGACCCAAAATCAGAATATGAGTACAGAAACAAAAATAATAGATAATAACCCTGATCATTCTGCACCCACTGCATCCCTAACACACACATATGATTACATCCCCAAAATTTATTTATATAGTCCAAAATACAATGACACCAGTTGACAAAATTATGTTAATTGATATATGGACAACAGGCTGATTTTAAGGTTAATATTGTTTCATAGCTGAAGGAAACAGATGTTCTCCATTTGAAGAAGACGGAATCTCACTTAAGCCTCAGACTAGTCTGCCTCATCTGGGCTACAGGGGAACCCAGAAGAGTTCTTGTCTGAGCTCCAATCAGAACTTTAAAGAGGAGAAGCTTCCTTGAATCAAACTGTGAAATATGATATATTAAGAACTGTGTAATGTTTTGAACTACCAACAATAAAAATAATAAAAAATTAAAAAAAACAAACAACACATTTCTTCCAATAAATACATTGCTATAATAGCTTAATGAAAAATAAAAGTTTTTTCTAATTTCACAAAAAAAAAAAGAGGAGAAGCTTGAAGGGATAATAAACTTGGGCTCTGAGGACAGAAAAGAGTTGCTTGCTGGTTTTCAGAAAATTTAGAGAACAAGATTATCTTTCCAGTCTCTTGTGAAACCTATCTTTAATTTTACATCAGTATTATGGGAAAATATGAAAAAATAACTTCAATTTTTAAAATATCAATTTTCAAATATATTAAACAAAATTTTTTAAATACCCAATTTTAAAGAAGGCTATGAAACTCAAGATTTTGATTTACCACCAACATGAAATGTCATACCACTCAATTGGTAATTATGCAGAAAGCTCATTTAGGCTCATTCTGTAAGTAATCCAAATTACTTACAGAACTCATTGAGTATCTTGGGAAAAGAATATCTGAATATAGTCATATAAACAACAAAACATAATTTTTCACATGAGATATTTTACATTATATATCCCTATCTACCAGTTTTATATTTATAGATGGATAAGAGGTAAATGGAGAATGGATGGATGGATGGATGGATGGATGGATGGATGGATGGATGAATGGAGAGAAAAATTATCTACCCCTTTCTTGGGGGAAAAATAAATTATTAAAGACCCAGCTGGCAGAATTTAAAGATTGCTTTATAATTTAATGAGTCTCATTTGGAATTCAAAAAATCAGTATGTGTAGGTTACAAAGGTTTTAAAGAGTTTGTCTTTTGAATGGAGTCACAGTGCACTACCAAAATTTAAAATTTCATTGATTCCACAAAGTTTCATCTATTTTTATGTCTCTTAGCTAGCTCTTTAGTCTGAGAATGGCAAGGTCTTTCTGAGAAAACAATTGCTAAGAGAGATGGTAACTGTTTTACAGTTTATATATTTCTTTTTATTTCCAATTTTTCTCACTTTAAAATGTATGCTATTTTTAACTCTTTTTTTCACTTTTTCATTGTTAAAGCTGGCTTTAATTGTTATGTCAATAAGGCATTAGATAACTTCTTAATTTTTCTATGTCCTCTGTTAGACTTCTTAAATTAGAAGATACAAAGCTAATTATACCATTGCATGACTTCATATGTTATAGATTCATGGTTTTACTCAGCTTTGTATTAGAACATGAACTCTTCTGGGAATGAGTTTCAATCTCAGAGAGAAACCACAGTATTGATAAGCTGCCTTAACCATTTGGTCCCTAATGACCATTTAATGCACTTGAGAGTGATACATTAAAAGATTCCTTATCAAATAAAAATGTCCCAAAGTCCCTAAATGAATTTCAGACCTTGGTCATTTCAGGATAATTAAATGGAAAAAAGGGAACTAGCAATCTAGATAATTGAACTAGTCAGATAGTCTTAAATAAATGTAAAATGATATAACTGTCTGAAAAATTCCAACCATCAGTCTTACAGACACTAAAAGATTTCAAAATAACTTGAAGCATCTTAACCTATATCTGCTTTTATAATAAGAAGACTGTATTTTTAGTTAACTATTCATCTTCCCCCATAAGTCATGAAGATTGGGGCAGGAGGATCCTATCCACTATCCACCTAGCTAATGAACAATACTGTATGTAATTTGCAATAGAACTTTGCTTTTCTGCATATACTTCTTTTGAAGAAACAATTACACATTCGGGTATAATAAATTGGTTCTTTATATCCACTTGACCTTCTCAAAGAGGTTTTGGCAGAGAGTCAGAATTAAATGTCTATACCATAATCTCTATCTGCAAATTTCTGAGTTAATTGAACTTATTCTTATCTTTTACCTTGAATTAAAAAATTTGAGGCATAAAATGCTAAAGAAAAGGAAAATAAAACCCAAGTCACTAAAGGCCAAATAAAATAGAAAAACATTTTTAATGCATATACATAAAGCATTCATTCATTCATTCAATATTTACTGAGCATCTACTATGAACAAGGTACTATTCTAGCTACTGGCAATAAAAGACAAACAAGGCAATAATGTGATCCCTAAAACTGGAAATCCATATGCAACAAAATGAAACTGAATCCCTTTCTCTCGCCATGCACAAAAGTTAACTCAAAATGGATCAAGGAGCTTGATATCAAATCAGAGACTCTGCGTCTGATAGAAGAAAAAGTTGGCTCCAATCTACATATTGTGGGGTCAGGCTCCAAATTCCTTAATAGGACACCCATAGCACAAGAGTTAACAACAAGAATCAACAAATGGGACTTACTTAAACTAAAAAGTTTTTTCTCAGCAAGAGAAACAATAAGAGAGGTAAATAGGGAGCCTACATCCTGGGAACAAATTTTTACTCCTCACACTTCAGATAGAGCCCTAATATCCAGAGTATACAAAGAACTCAAAAAATTAGACAATAAGATAACAAATAACCCAATCAACAAATGGGCCAAGGACCTGAACAGACACTTCTCAGAGGAGGATATACAATCAATCAACAAGTACATGAAAAAATGCTCACCATCTCTAGCAGTCAGAGAAATGCAAATCAAAACCACCCTAAGATACCATCTCACTCCAGTAAGACTGGCAGCCACTATGAAGTCAAACAACAACAAGTGCTGGCGAGGATGTGGAGAAAAGGGTACTCTTGTACATTGCTGGTGGGACTGCAAATTGGTGCAGCCAATTTGGAAAGCAGTTGGGAGATTCCTGGGAAAGCTGGGAATGGAACCACCATTTGACCCTGCTATTGCCCTTCTCGGACTATTCCCTGAAGACCTTAAAAGAGCATGCTACAGGGATGCTGCCACATCGATGTTCATAGCAGCACAATTCACAATAGCTAGACTGTGGAACCAACCCAGATGCCCTTCAATAGATGAATGGATAAAAAAAATGTGGCATCTATACACAATGGAGTACTATGCAGCAATAAAAAATGACAAAATCATAGAATTTGCAGGGAAATGGATGGCACTAGAGCAGATTATGCTTAGTGAAGCTAGTCAATCCCTAAAAAACAAATACCAAATGTCTTCTTTGATATAATGAGAGCAACTATGAACAGAGAGGAAGGAAGAGCAGGAAGAAAAGATTAACATTAAACAGAGACATGAGATGGGAGGGAAAGGGAGAGAAAAGGGAAATTGCATGGAAATGAAGGGAGACCCTCATTGCTATACAAAATTACATATAAGAGGTTGAGAGGGGAATGGGAAAATAAACAAGGAGAGAAATGAATTACAGTAGATGGGGTAGAGAGAGAAGATGGGAGGGGAGGGGAGGGGGGATAGTAGGGGATAGGATAGGTAGCAGAATACAACAATTACTAATTGGGCATTATGTAAAATTGTGGATGTGTAACCGACGTGATTCTGCAATCTGCATTTGGGGTAAAATTGGGAGTTCATAACCCACTTCAATCTAATGTATGAAATATGATATGTCAAGAGCTTTGTAATGTTGTGAACAACCAATAAAAATTAAAAAAAAAAGAAAATTATTAAAAAAAAAAGTAGACACCTACCATTAATGTGTTGTAATATGAGCATGAAATAAATTTCACTCTGTTAAGCAACTGAAAAAAAAAATAATAATGTGATCCCTAATCTAATGGAGTTTATATACTAGTAGAAGGGACAGAAAATTAAAAAGTTAATAGTGAACACAACAACTCCCAATTTTAAACATCTCTATATAAACACTGAAACACACAAGAACATATATAAAAATAGAAATTTACAAATGCTTGGCATCTGTTATTCTGAATAACTAGGATAGCATTTTCATCAAACAATTGTAACCAAAGAAATGTCACTGGTTCCCAGAATTAAGATGCTAAGGAAGATAATTTTTAAAGTGATTTTGAAAAAGAAAAAGTGATATCTTTTTCTCCAGATCCATTCAATTCTTTGGATGCTACCATAGACATATTTATATAAAACATTAATCAATGAGGCAGTGGTAATGATACCACCAGGTTATTGGTGACGAGTCCTGCTTCCCCACATGTTGAAGTTTGAACTAGAGAAGCAGCCGAGGCAAGCATATGAAGCAGGGTTTATTCAAAAAGGGCTAACATAGGCTTCTCTCAGAAGGGAGAAGGGGGCCATAGCTGGGTATCCTGGTATCCTAAGTGAGGTGTTCTGCCCTTTTTACAAGTCGTAGGCTACCTCTATTCTCATGCCTTTTCCCCTTTATCTTTCTCCTTCCTTACTAGGCCCAGGAATGTTTGGTGGGATGGCCCAAAGGTGGAAAACAGGTGAGCTGAAGGGGGAAGGGCAGGATGGAGTAGCCAAGGACACATTAACCACCTTACAGCTCCCTGTAAGGAGGGGCAATTCCTGGGACAGGTTACCTTGGCAACAGGTTGGAGGAGGGGCAGGTTCCATGATAAGGGTGGAGGAAGGGCTCTGAAGGAATTAACATTTCAGCCCTCAGGGGACAGTCTCCAACTTCTGGGACTCACTCAAAATTTGCTTCCTTGATCCAACCTGACTCGATTTACCTATGTCTACTGACTGCCTATCTAATTCTGGCTTCAATAATAGCCAATGACAGCATTATTGTATCTGCCTAAAATCCAGCTAATGAGGTTTATCACTAGCCCTCTCCTCGCTTATCAACAATTGGAAGAACAACCTTAACAAAACTTAAGTAAATAAGTGGTCAAGTGCCATTTTGAATGTCAGAAGACATGTTGAAAATGACTCAGACAAGTTCACAAGGGCGCACAGTGAAGTTTTCTGGCTAAGGTCATTTGATAGCTTGAATCAGCCATAATGAAAGCATTTACACCACAGAAAATTTGTAAAACACTAAAAATCAGAACTTTTTTTATTTTAAGAGCCAGTTGCTAAACACTTGCCACTGCTTCCAGTTAACAATAACAGTAATATTAGAAGGTACCATCTTTCAAGCCCAACTTGAAAATTCAGCACGTTGAGGATAATGCCAAGTAGTTTGCTAAATCACCATTTCACTTAATCTTCACAATAACTATTTGAGATGAAACTACCACTAACCACATTTTACAAATGAGAAAACTGGAATATAGGGAGATGAAGTAAAATGTTTAGTATTACTTAACTAAATAACGTGGAGCTAGGACTCAACTCCTCAGGTTTTCAAACACACTCTTACCTAAATAAACTGATGGAAACTACGTGAAACAGGGTCTAAAGATAACAACCTCTGACCCTCAGGAATATCATACTTACCAAGATCTTCCCGCCATGCACATATACATACTTCTTTCTTAGCTTATAGAACCCTACCAGATTGATGACAACATTCTCAATGATGATACTTAAAAGATTTTTAGGTAATCTTGCTCAATAACACAGTTTATTCCTGAGTTTCCCATAAGTTTTCCTTAAAGGCATTTAACCCTTGGAGTCATATTTGATTGTGTATGGTTTCCTTTAGTAGGGAAACACATAAGACTGGCAAAACAGCTGGTGTTAGGAAGGATCAGAACTTCTGAAAGGGTCTTTAAAGTACAAAGTTTATCTTAGGTAAAAGTAATAACTGTTGTTGTTTAAGAAACCGACGTTAGTAATCATTCATTTTTCTTTCAGCAAATCTGTGAGAAATGGAGGAGAGAGAATAGTTCAAGAAATAGAAACAAATCACTAAGATCCAGCTCTAAAGCCTTAGCACTTGGGCCAAAGAGATTTCTTACATAGGAAAATATTTATTGATAATAATAATTGTTATCATATATCCCTCTGACCCATGGCTACATTGGCCTCTTGTCACATAATCCTCTCGTGGCTTAATATTAGTAGTAGTCATTTGTATATCATTGTAGCAACTTTATTATATTCTGAAATATAGTTTATCTTAGAATCCTTGAACATATTGAAAGAAGTATTACCAATTATCTAATCCTGATGTTTTTATTTTTATATGCTAAAAACTATGAGCAAAATAAGCAACCTGCTAATTCAATATCAAAAGATATATTTTTAAGATCATGATTATTAACTCATTTGATATATGAGGCTATTTATGAATTTGTATTTAAAATATTCCTCATCCAGAGTGACATGTATATCATACCGATGACATATGTAACAATTTAAGCCTCCTATTATAATAATATTCTCAAGAATGAGGACTAAATTTCACACATATATGGAGTTAAGAACTATATATGTGACTGACTTAAATATAATAAAATCCAACTCCTCACTCCCTACAACCTTTGGTATTCACTGACATAAAGCTGCATTTAGTGGATTCTAATAACAAGCACAATAGAGTCATATTAAGCCATTAAACATTACCAGTAATCTATTTTAAATTAGTCTATCATATTAAATAACCATACTTTTATGGAATAAGAAAATTTTAGCAATTTAATATCAACCTCACAAGTTAGCCAAGGGGTCTCTCTAGAAATACACATTAAAAGTACAATATTAAAAAATTGTAAATGTCACACTGGTATTCCAATTATCTCTATTTTTTACATCAAGCTAAATTTGCATAGTTCTTTCCTGTCATAAAAATTATTTCTCTAAGTAATAAAATTTATGAATGTGATTCAGAAATATTTCTAATATTTTATGTTAAGATACCTGGTATCAAAGAAATGCTTCATAAAGAGATGTTTAAAATGCCTTCTCAAGAACAAATTTTTCCATTATCATCTGTTTATTTATGTGAATAATACTTCTCAGAATTTACATTTACAAAAATAAAACTGTAAATAGAACAATGCTATATCTTTTCTCATTATTGAGTAATTCTCAATAATAATTACTTAACAAAACTTTAGATACTTCCTTTTTTGATGAATAGTGAAAGACTAGTTATAAGAAAGATATGTATATCAAAAATAAATTTTTAAAGAGCCACAAGGTTCACAAAATTGTTAAACTTATATTTACATGCATATCTACAGGTATTTGACAGAGAAATATGATAGGATGATCAATACAAAGATGATCTAAAGTGAAAGGATATTATGTCATGGTAAATTTACATGGCAAAATGGAATTGAAATGTGAGTTCAAGAAGAAAAGTGAGCTGGGCATGCAGCACATGCTTGTATTCCCAAAGATGTGGGAGTATGATATAGGAGAATTGCAAATTCAACGTCAACCTCAGTAATTGAGCAACTCACAAGACTATGCCTCAAAATAGAAAATAAAAAAGACTGGGCCTGTAGTCAGTGCCCCTGGTTTCAAATCCTGGTACTATTTTTAAAAATGAAAAATATAAAATTTCTTGTTAAAAACAATTATTACATATTTAATTATTATATATTTAATTGCTTTGGTACTCATCACCCATTAAACACATTTAAAAGTGAAGAAGATTGTTTTAAAATATTAATACTGATTTCTCTGATTTTTCCTTCCTCCTGTTTTTCTCTATTTTTCAAAATCTTTCATAATTTTCAAATTAAATGAAAACAATACCTTATAAAAAAAAGAAAAAAACTTTGCAGGAAAATAGTGTGTTTGCATTTCCCTGCCCATTTGTCTAGACACAGAAATGTACTGAAAGAATTAACAATTACATATTTACTAGTAAAACTAAACTTGCAAAGCACTGCACTGAAACAAGTAAACAGTTTTTAAGCTTGTAAGAATAGTTCTATTTCTTTAAATAGTAAATAAAATGTGCAGTAGCTGTCCCTTAAAATATATTTTTCATCTCAAAGTCTAAAATGTGGTTTTGAACAATATTTTATTAATTTATTCTCAAAACCCTTTTAACCTTTAATCATACAGAATTTGACTTCAAAAAGAAATTCAAAACCCTTTTTCAGATGCTTTGATAGGTTATACCTGCCCACTTTATAGCTCTGGGTTCCATATACCCCAACACATTTACATGGTTCACATTTATTCAAATCTTTACCTTCTTAGAACATGGGGAAGATTAACTATTCTTTAAAACTGGTGATGTTGAGGTTTTTCTCCCAGAAAGTAAGAATAAACAACATCCTTTATTTTTAAGAAAGAATTTTCAGATTAACTGCTCAATTTGTGATCAGTTCAAATCCTGATTTTTCTTCTTTTCAAAGGAAGGATTTTTGAAAAAGAAAAATTTAGTAGCAAACATGAGGAAGTACAGTATCTTATCAATACAAAACACTCTCATTCTCTTCCTTCTTAGAGATCTATGAATTTTCCTTGCTAAAATCTTGAAAATAAAACATCCCAACATTTAGCTATAAATGTCAATTTTTTTTGTTTTGTTTTTTGTTGGTTTGTTTGGTTTTGCTTTTGGTTTTTTTTTTCTTTCTTTTTTTTATTATTAGTTGTTCAAAACATTACAAAGCTCTTGGCATATTAAAGGTTTGAAAAGAATGTGGAGCACAGTCTTCTGGAAATCACAACTACTTGAAAGTAAACTTTTACAGTGTGTCTACTTTACATTTTTACTTCCACCATAACTATACTCAATAGCCCAACTCAGCGGTGGGCAATATGGCAAACTAATTTACAGATATCTTTTGTTAAGAACTGTTTAGGAAGACTATATGAGTATTATAATCAATATTTAAATGTTTATAATGAAATATACACATACATATAGAGATTGAGATATAATTTTTTGTCTTAGGCTTACATCTCCAATGACTCCTCAAATTAAAAAAAAAAAAATGTTGTAAGCTCATTTCTACCTACTCACCCTGAACAAGTCCATATTTGCATGAATATATCAACCAATGTCCAGGCATCAAATTTCAAATCATGTTGTTTAACGATACATGTAAGGGAACACCATGATCAAGTTATAAAAAGCATTTACAGGTAAATAAGACCAGGGAATTCAAAATATTTAAGTAGAATATGGCTTTTAGATTATGAAAAATTTCACTAATTAAATATGTGGTATAAACAACTAGTTCCCTATACAACACTCACACTCAGATTCCTCATTTTCAGGACAAGCCCTTACCTGGAGGATGGGAGGAAGAGAAAGGAAAGTACTCAAGTTAAAAACAAAAACAAACAAACAAACAAAAAAACTCTTTACCCAGTTTCTCTTGCAGCGAGGAGAACCCTTGTGACAATTTTCACCTATAGGAGTTGTCCGAGGTGTCTGTGAAACTCAGATCAAATGTTTCTGGGACAGCTCTCCTTTCCTGATATAGGTGCCACCGTATTCCTCCCTTTCCTTCTTATTCTTGTATTTAATGACTTGAGCGTCAACAGCCAGCACTACTATCAAGGTAAAGCCGAAAGAATCTCAGAGGCCTCAGCCTTGATATCCTTGACAGGCTAATCAAACCCAAGAACTACTTCTCTGCACCACTACGTACTACAGAATAAAAACTAAACACTTCTTTGGTTTTATAGTTGATTCTCAAAGCATAAAGCAAATCTTTACTAATAAAGAATATAACATTTAAGGTTTTTGTTTCTCTTTAGTTGATAATATAATAAACACTTTTTGAAACTTGACATAATTTCAATCAGCTGAAAAAACTCTCCAACTCCCTAAGGCCATATCCACTTAGCCAATAATTAAGTCTACCAATCTTGGTAAAAAAAAATATATATTAATAATAATCATTTGAAGACCTTTCCTGAAAACTTATGATTGATGACTTTGTCCATTAGTTAATCAGGTCAAACTAGTTTCCAAACTATAAATTTACCAAAGAATTTTGAGCTGTGGAAAAGCAAATTCATAGACAAATGTGTAAGATCCCATTAACTAAACAATGAGCCACTGCTGTAACCTATGTGATCTCCCTTTTAGCTGACTAGCTGGAGCTAAATTTTGCACTGAATTGCAAAATTGTTTCAGATTCTTGAAGAAATTTTTTGAACTACTTTCAAAACTAAGGTCTTAAACAAGGCCATGCTTCATGAAGGTTGAGTATTCTGAGATTTTACACAAAATTTTCTGGGATAAAGGCTATCTTTTTCATCAAAATCTCAAAAGGAATTCATGATACCATCCACAAATACTAAAAATGACTTCCTAGATGGTTTGTAATTCCTTGCTTTTCCATAATTCTTCTCAAATTCTCTTTATTTTCTACTATTGGTGTATGAAAAATTCCTCCGGAATTTAATGATTTAAAAAAATCCTTTTATTGTTGCCCAGTATTTCTTTGAGTTAGCAATTCAGGAAGGAAATGCTGAGTAAGGATGGTTCAGAGACTCTTATGGAGTTGCAATCAGATGGTGACCAAAGTCAGAAACAGCTTGAGTCTGGAGAGCTAGGAATTGGCTGGCAACTCTGTCTGTTAATAGAGACTCGGGGTGTCTGTATGTGACTTTTCCACAGGTTAATTTGAGATTCTAAGCACAGTAGCCTTAAAGCAGTCTTACTGCTTACCTGGCTTCCAAAGGCTTTGAGAACTTTAGCAGGCAAAGCAGTTTCATACTCTTCTGATTGAAGTAGTTGCAAAAGCCCGTTCAGTTCTAAAAGGAGAGACCATCGACTCCATCTTTCAGAGGGAAAATGACAAAAAATTTGTGGACATATTTTAAAACCATCACATTTTGACTATATTTGCATTATGAATTATTAATAAATTAGCTGATAGCAATTTCCATACATATATTCTAGTATCAAATCAAAAGTTCTTTGGAAAAAAAATACAGAAACACTCTGACATAGCTATAACTATTTTTTATTTTTGATTTGTGGATCTTTGTATGTAACCAATTACATATAAAAAATTCTATAATTATTTTCATAAAAATGAAAGATCTTCCTCTCATCAAGCATAATCATACCCTGATTTATCTCCTGTACCAAAATTTTTATAAGTTAGAGGAAGGCAGTTTAGGCAAATTTTCCAGCTAAATTATTATGTTAATGTAAATTAAAACATTTTAGTCATGAGTTATTAATTTGTTGTTTGATAAATGTAAATTTCAGTAGATAATTAAGAATTCTGCAATTCTTGGGCAAACTGCTGAGCTACAACATGAGAAAATTCTACAACTATGCATTGGAAAATTCAGTCAGTTATTCTACAGATAATGTCAGTTCATTATGCCCATAACTGAAACACATTATTTTTTAACTTTAAAATACATTTTATTAATTCACTTAACAATAAATCAGATAATTAAAATAATGTTTATGTTTAGGCTCATGTTTATATTTACATGGGGTCTTGTGGTGTGTGTGTGTGTGTGTGCACTAGCAATTGATCCCAGTGCCTCACATAAGCTAAGTATGTACTCTACCACTACTACCCTTACCCCCACTAATTATTTTTCCATATTTTAATTGCATTGCAATTATACATAATAGTGGGATTTGTTGTTACAAATCTGTACCTGCATACAATATAACAATATAATTTGATCAATATCATTCCCCGATATTTCCCCTTACTCTTGTCACCTCCCTCCCTCTGGTTCCTTTCCTTTAGTCTACTGGTCTTCAATTTTCATGAGATTCCCACCACCATCTTTCTTTTCCATTTTCCTCTCTAGTTTCCACACATGAGAGAAAACAAATGACCCTTGACTTTCTGAGTTCAGCTTATTTTGCTTAACATAATTCTCTGAAATTCCATCTACTTTTTCTGCAAAGGACACAATTTCATTCTTTTTTTTTCTTTAAATATTATGTGCATTTTTTAAACCTTTATCTTACTTATTTTTTTTTTAAATGTGGTGCTGAGGAGCGAACCCCATGCCTCACACGTGCAAAGCAAGTGCTCTGCCACTGAGCTATGACCCCAGCCCAATTTCATTCCTCTTTATGGCTGAATAAAACTCCATTATGTTGCTGTAAAAATAGGTGTGCATTTATCATTATAGTATGCTGACTATTTTTTTTATATCATCTGGTGATTCCATTCCTAGTATCTTGAGGAACCTCCATACTGATTTGCAGAAAGTTTGAACTAATCTACAATCTCACCAACAATGTGAAAGTGTTTGTTTTTCCCACATCCTCTCCAACATTTATTATTGTTTGTATTCTTGATGGGTGCTATTATAAATGGAGTAAGAGGAAATCTCAGTTCAATTTTGACTTGCATTTCCCTAATTGCTAACATGGGAGATTTTTTCATCTTCTAGTGTCTTCTTAATGTCTATTTTCAGTTTTATATCGTTTTCATTGTAGAGGACTTTCACTTCCTTAGTTAGATTTATTTCTTGAGGCGATTGTAAATGGAATCGTTTTCCTGATTTCTTTCTCAACAGATTCATTAAGCATAGGAAAGCCATTGATTTTCATATGTTGATTTTGAGTCTTGACGTCACTGAAACACATTCATAGACAATAAACCTATCATCACACAATATTTAGTAGATATTTAAATATAAAACAGAGTACACTTGACAATAAAATGAGTTCATAAGAATATAAGAACTTAATCAGGTCTAGTGCCCATACAGCCTAGCTGTAAAAACATTTTCATTCCTAAAGTTATCTTTTCTGAAACACACTTAAATCATTCAAACTTTCCTTAATAATCTGCTCATCATTTACTATATTTTGTTTTAAAATTTATTCATTAAAACTTTACTGCAATAGTCATCAAAACACTATTTTTTTCTAAAGTTTATCTTTCACTAATCAAGGAGTTTCCCCACTTTGAATATACTGAAGTGTAGAAATGTAGTAAACCTGTCACTGCCCACCTAACCCATACCCATTACCTCTTCACCAGCTTCAAGCATGTGATCCTACAAAGAATAGTCTTAGCCTACCTTTCTTAAATTTTTTTCTCCCCATTTTCATTTCTCTTAACTGAAGTAATTGTTCTTCTTTGTGTTCCCACTTCTCACTCATCACCATCTTCAACAACATTAAGACTCCAAAGTCTCAGAATTGAACAGGGAACCATTTGGGACAGTGAGATAATATTTTTCTCTTTCCAAAACACTTCCAGAAAGTTATAATGAAATTTTTCATGACCTCTAAAATTTCTGTGGAATTATATGGAATTGATGACCAGGGAAGGACAGAAATGAGAGTTATCAAAAGACAGATAACTAGGAATAGCTATTCTATTTTATGGAATGAAGTGTTGCCTGATTCTAGAATCAAAAACAAAGGGAATGAAAATCTTTAGAAAACAAAGATACAGGTAATATTCAGGTTCTGACTTTAATGTCCTGAAGGCCAAAAAAAGGTTTGTTCCCTTAGCTAACATTTCATTAGAGTATTCTGTCATCAATCAGTATTTTACTAATGTTCATTTCCAGTTCACTAATGTATGATCAACATCATGAATCTACAGATGCCTCCAATAACATTCCATTATGTGGCTTGTGGGATATGAATGAAAAAGGAAGATAATTCAATGACAGCTCTTTGGGATATTTGCAGACATAGAAGATACAGATTTTTAGAACCCTTGTGCAGAGTTACTGCCTTATTAATCTTGTGTCCACAGCACCCAGGGTAACAGCAGGTTCAACATAGGCCTCAATGCATACTGAGTACTGGATTCATTAATTGTTAGATTCACAAATTTATAACAAAAGTAAACATTTATGCCCCCCAAAATGGAATATCTATATATATATCATACAAACCCTCCCAATTTTAAGAATCAAATAGACCACAACAAAATAATACTGGGTGATTTAAACACACCTCTCTCAGTACTGGACAGATCATCCAAACAAAAACTAAATAAAGAAAATATAGAACTAAATAATACAATCAATAATTTAGACTTAGTCAACCTATATAGAATATTTCATCCACCATCAAGTGAATACACTTTCTTCTCAGCAGCACACAGATACTTCTCTAAAATAGACCATATCTTATGCCACAAAGCAACTCTTAGCAAATACAAAAAATGGAGATAATACCCTGAATTCTATCAGATCATAATGGAATGAAACAAGAAATAAACAATAAAATAAAAATAGAAGCTACTTCAATACCTGTATTAAAAAATAATACACTATTTTTTAATGATGAATGGATAGCAGAAGAAATCAAAGGTGAAATAAAAAATATGTAAGGTAAATAAGAATACCTGATACAATGTATCAAAATCTCTGGGATACTATAAAGGCAGTACTAAGAAGAAAGTTCATTGCATTGAGCTCATTCATTAAAAGAATAAAAAGTCAATGAATAAGTGGCCCAATATTATATCTCTAAGCTCTAGAAAAAGAGGAACAAATCAACACCAAAAGCAGTAGAAGATAGGAAATAATTAAAATCAGAGCTGAAATCAATGAAATTGATTATCTCATATTAGACAAAGATGCCAAAAACATTCACTGGAGACAAGATAGCCTATTCAACAAATGGTACTGGGAAAACTGGAAATCCATGTGTAGCAAAATTAAATTAAATCCCTATCTGTCACCCTGCATGAAACTCAACTCAAAGTGTATCAAAGACTTAGGCACTAAAACAGAGATCCTGTGCCTTTTAGTAGGCCCAAATCTTCACCCTGTGAGCTTACAATCTGACTTCCTTAACAAGACTCTTAAAGCACAAGAAGTTAAATCAAGAATCAATAAATGGGATGAATTCAAACTGAAAAGTTTCTTCTCAGCAAAGGAAATAATCAAGAATGTGATTTCTCCTACAGAGTAGGAGAAAGTCTTTGCCAACTTCACCTTAGATAGAAAATTAATCTCCAGGATATATAAAGAACTCAAAAAACTTAACACCAAAAAAAAAAAATAACCCAATCAATAAATGCGCTAAGGAATTGAACAGACACTTCACAGAAGAAAAAATACAATCAATCAACAACAAATATATGAAAAATATTTAACATCTTTAGAAATTACAGAAATGCAAATAAAAACTACTCTTAAGATTTCATCTCACACCAGTCAGAATGAAATTTTCAAGAATACAAGCAACAATAAATGTTGGCAAGGATGTGGGGGGAAAGGTACACTCATACATTGCTGGTGGGACTGCAAACTGGTGCAACCATTATGGAAAGTGGTATGAAGATTTCTCAGAAAACTTGGAATGGAACCCCCATTTGACTCAGCTATCATATTCCTTTATTTATACCCAGAGGACTTAAAATCAGCATACTACAATGACACAGCTACATCAATGATTACAGCAGCTCAATTCATAATAGCTAAACTATGGAACCAACTTAGGTGTCCTTCAACTAATGAATGGATAAAGAAAATATAGTATATATACATAATGAAATTTTACTCAGTCTTAAGGAAGAATAAAATGATGGCATTTGCCAGTAAATGGATGGAATTAGAGAATATCTTGCTGAGCAAAATAAGCCCATCCCCAAAAAAACAAAGGCTAAATGTTTCTTTTTCTGATATGCAGGTGTTAATTCATAATAAAGTGGGGGGCCAAGGACCTAGGGAAGAGTAGAGTTAATTTGGACTAGGCAGAGGGGAGTGAAGGGTGAGGTATGGGGGTAGAAAGGATAGTAGAATGAATCAGACATTATTACCATATATGTGACTACACAACTGGAATGATTCTACATCATGTACAACCAGAAGAATGAGAAGTTGTACTCCATTTATGTATGATGTGTCAAAGTACATTCTATTGTCTTGTATAACTAATTAGAACAAATTTTTTTAAAAAGTTTTAAAGTAAACCTAGACAGCATGTAATCCAAGTTCTTATTTTATAGATAAAGAAACAGGTTAGAAGAAATTTTTCCCAGAATTCCACAGCTACGTAGCTAACATGGCAATAACTCATTTTTCCACAACATTGTGCTTCATCTTGTGAGGTTTTTTTAAAATATTTTTAGTTGTAGATGAACACACTACCTTTATTTATTTATTTATTTATTTATATATTTTAATGTGGAGCTGAGGATCACACCCAGTGCCTCACACATGCTAGGCAAGCACTCTACCACTGAGCCACACCCAACCCTTGATCTTGTGAGTTTTCTAATAAGATTTTAATTTCATAACACTTTTAGGAAACAATATTCCAAGGAATAAATATTCATATTTTATAACCTGAAAAGGAAGCTCAAAACATTAAAAATGGAAGCTCAACAGCATATTAATTCAATTGCATATTTTCTCATTCTCATCTATCATTGCTATTATTAAATGTTAGCGTTCTTCTCACTACAACCTCAACTACTGGCCCATAAACAACTACTCTGTTTAATATGGCTTTGCTTATTGACTCTAACTTTATTGTGCTCAGCATTGTCAGTTTGGACTTGGAAGCTGAAATATACTGATACAAACTTCAATAGGAATTTATAAACATAATTCATTTTCAAATCCACTAACAAAAAACATGTATCTCATTGCTATTTGTGTAATATTCCTGTGCAAATAACTCTCTGGCTTAAAAGAGAAGAATTACAAGAGCAATTAATAGAAGCCACTTGAGAAAGTGAGAGTCCATGGAGACTAATTTTAAAGTCATATATGAGTCTGTGTATACCCTTTGTCGACTCCCACTGACCTCACTGCTGTTTGCTTATTTCCTTTCTGTGTGTTTCCACAAGAGGTGCATGAGAGCTAAGAAGATGTAGAAATGCAAACTCAGAAAGGGAATTTGAATCCCTTGAGGTTTGCATGCTACCCCTGATTATAGTATATGTAAACTACATACCAACATCTGGGACATAGAGTTAACAGCACTGAAAAAGCCTCCAGATGTCATATAGCCCCATCTTTTGTACCCAAGTCAGACGGTCCTTAATGATAACAAACAGTTAATATCTCTAAGGAAAGGGCTAAAATAACCTCCTTTGGTATCTATCATACTAACTATGATAAACTGATGGAGTGAGTGTGGTATGGGCCACCTTCTTGTGATCTGGATGACTGTTTCTTCTACGATGGAATTCTCCCGAGATATCAACAAGAGTATGGATGTCTTTTCACTGTCATGTGCAACAAGATACAGTCTAGTTTGTGTAAGAGATGTAAAAGGGAGGAAAAACAGAGAATGAGACAGAGTTTTGGGGGACAGAGACTTTCTTAGTTTAACAGTCATTCTCCTATGATGTCAGTCTTTAAGAACAGCTAACACTATCGTAAGACATCCATGAAAAATGAAGACAAACATTGTCATTTTAGCATAGCTATTGCATGTGACATGATGAATCACAACCAAAGTCTCTTGCCTTCTGACCATCTATTGGTAAAACAATAGATATGAAATGAGACTCCATTCTCTCTAATGGAGTTTGAGGGTCTACCGAATGTATCTCCTTAATAGTTTAGAGCAAATATCTTAAGTTTTTATTAATATGGCTTAGATAGCTTTCTCAATGGAAATTGAATGAGTACATGTATAAATTAAACAAATAAATACAATATTGTCTATTTTCTTGACCGTGAAAAAAGAAAGCAAGCATTCATTGAGGGTCATTTATTTTTTAAATTACACAAGATTATGAGGTGAGCATTATTACCTCTAGAGAATTAACACAACTGGTTTAAGGTAACAAAAAAAAATAAGAGATTTTAAGTAATAAAAAATAACATCAAAATTTGGTCTTTCTGGTTCTAAAACCATGTGATCTTTACATTGGAACACACAGGAAAAGCTTTCTTTAATTTTATTTCTTTTGCAAACAAGTAGAGTTATTTTCTAGTGAGAAAGAATTATTACATACTTTGGTTACTGGAAATTTACTTTTCAAAGATAATATATTAAATAGAGAATCCAGGGTTTAGATCTACCCCTATGATATTAAAATACATTATCTGTTTCTCAAGGCTAGGTTCTACCTGCCTCTCTATTTTATGTCCATGCTGCCTTGGCCATGGTGGTATTCTCAACAGGATCTTTGCATTTTCTCCCACCACTCTATCTCTCACCTAGACTTTTAAAAAGATAATTTGGCCTGAAAGCAAAAGAAAATGTTATAGAATTTTTGCCAGTGGAATTCCTACTGGATGAGAAGCAAGTCAGTTAGAAACACCTAACATTCCATCATATAGTTTTCTGGATAAAAGTATTAAAATTTCCCTCTCCTCCATAGATCTCTTTTAACCTTAATAATTGATGGATTCCCATAGTATGCAGAAATAATATTTTGAATGCACTCATTTCAGCAGATTATCTCTATAAATATTCTATGAATATCAAATGATGACTTATTAATTATATTATATATGTATATTCTAATTTAATATATATTCTAATTTAAGTGTCTTATCCTATAATACATTACTAAAGAACTACTGACATACAAAACTAAAAATACATATTCTTAGAATAAGCTACCTTTCTCTTTCTAGAAAAAAGACAATAAACCAAGAGTTGTAGAAAGTCATTATCATTATGGAATGAATCCTTTAAGATAAACTATAACAACATTTTACTAATGAGGAAACTTTGGTCTAGAGAGGTTAAATAATTTACCTAATGTTACAAATCATGACACGCCAATTCTAAGACCCAGTGCTCCCATTCAGTAATGAAGTGCCCTTTTCTCTACTGTGATTTTAATCATTCTTCTTCTCATATTTCTAAAGGAATAAATAAACTGACAAGTGTTGTCAAATGTGGAAAGTATCTGGACTAATACCATGCTGTGGGCTAATAATATTAAAGCCAGCCTTTATAGGATATGATTCTTGCTTCCCCAAAGGACATAATTAGACACATTACATTAATGAAAATGTACAATAAGTTATATAAAGTATACAAGAGTCCAAAGTTACTTCATCTGTCTCAGTTCCTCTCTGAATTTCATTGGAGTGGTTGCTTTTTTCTTATTTTGAGTTATTGTGTTATTGCTGATATTTTCAAAGATGTTTTGACAATAAGACAAATTTCACTAAAGTTCTTGGGATATCCCACAACCTAAATTTCAAAATTGTAAACTCCCAAAATGTGTGTGTGTGGGGGGGGGGTCCCTGCATTCACCTTTTTTCTTTTCCCCATTCTGCAAATTAGTTTATAACAAAGGGGATTCATAAATCGTGATTTTGTTTGAAAAACATGTTATCTCAAGGCATTTGCAGTATTTTGTGGTTGCTGGGAAGAGAGGAAAACTGAGGGGGAAAGACTCCACTGATATGCCTGTGGATCCATTTATTTCCTAGAAAGAAAGAAGGAGAAAACCACAGAAGTCATAATTTGTGGTCTCCTTTGCCAGAATACTCCTAAGGGAGCACATCCCACTGTGGTTCATCTTGTGGTCTTCACCTTGACTCACAGCTCCTGAAAGAAGAGCATTCCAAAGTTCCTGCTCTTTCCAGATATTCCATTCTCATCCTTTTAGAAATTGTTTTTGTTGCTTTTTCTTGTTTATTTTTCCTCAGCTCTTCTTCCTCTTTGAATGGTTTCCTCACATACAGGTAAAAAATATTTTTTCTCCTTTCTGCCTAGGTGGTAGTCTCTTTTCTTATTTCATTTGAAGTAACTGATAAGTTTCAACAGAAGCAAAATTGTAAAAAGAAATCACGGAGCTGATGAAGAGAGGATTTGCAAACACAATTTATTAAAATATGACAAAATGAGGCTGCCTGACAACCCGTAAAGAATAAAGCAATTTCCCTGAAGTTAAGAAAATTTCCCTTGCCCATGTCACTTCGATTCTAAAGCAAAGACTTGGTTTTTTAGGGCTCAATAATATGCATGTGCTTCTCTTTTTCCTGAGTGCACAACTATACTGTATTTTGCAGCTTTACTTGCATTTAGATTGGCCTATGTATTGAGTTCCAGTAAACAGAATGTTAATGGAAGAGAAATGTGCCATTTTTCACATGTTACCTATATGAATTTTGAATATGTTCCTCTGTTCTTTTTGTCTTTTGGCTGTTGGCAAAGGAGAGAAACACAATGATCTTGATAGTCACATATTGAAAATGGCAAAGCCTTGATCAATCTGAGTCCTTGAGTAAAGAAGAGCCACTTGTAAATAAATAAATTTTTATTTCCTTAATCTACTATATATTTTGGGTCTATTTGTTATAATAGTTGGTGTTACCCTAACTAAAACATATTCTCTTCTGGGACTTTGGTCAGAGAACAGGCATCAAGAGACCTATACATTATTCTAACTCTGTACCAAATACAGTTGTTCTTCAAAATTCATTCCTTCACTATTTTTGTATCTCCTACTATTTGGTGGGATATTAAAAACAACAGAATTTGATCAAATAATCATAGGACTTCAGGGTTGAAAAAGAACCTCACTCAGCTAAATTTTACACATATGATAAAACTGAAACCCAGAATAATTAGACTATTTAAGCCAAATTTCAACAGTTATAGGCAATGTTGGCATCAGAATCCAAGAAAATTATTCCCAGTCTAGGACTTTTCTCTCTAAAGGCTAATAGTGAAACAATTCCCCTAATGAAACTATTTCAATTAGTAGGGGAAGGGATTTTATATATATATGGATTCTATTTGTAGTACTAACATTAAAAAAGAATCATTTGATTTTTTTCTTAGACTCCATACCTTGACTATATTGTGACAATTTAAAATGTTTATAAATGAGAAGAAAAATGCTACTGCCTATGAAAACACACAAACTTGCCACTGATTAACATCAATAGAATCAATAGAAAAAAATTTAAAGACACAACCTTGCCACTGATTAACATCAACAGAATCAATAGAAAAAAAATTAAATTTATATATATTGAACAACAACAGGACAGGTGCATCAAATACCAAGGCTTATTTGCTGTATCCCTTCTTGCTAATTGAATTCAAAATATTTGAGAGCAAATAAGTAGTTCTTTGATCCATTCATAATTTCTTGAAACCAATACTTTTTTGTTGATGTTTTATCTCCCCAAATCTAGCAAAGTGTTTGACACATGAAAATCTTTAATAAATGTTTGATAAATAATTGGTTAACATTTCATTTACCCCATTTTACTTTTGTGCTATAAATCCTTATATCAGTATAATTCATACGATTTGCTATCCATTAATTATTCTTGATACACAATACCTGAATTGCAAACTTTTTGCAGAAATCCCAAGTACACTTAGGCTGAGAGGCAGAATAGTGTAGTATCTAAAAATAGGGTTTTAATGCCAGTTCTGTCAATTAGCTTGTATCATAACCTGTCTTCCCTGTGCCTTCTCAGTCAAATTTGGGTGCTGAAGATAACAGAATTACCTAAGTTGGTCTAGATAACAGCAGGAAAACATCACATTGAGTGAGGAAAGTTAATAAAAAGATTGTTCACAAAGTTCTGAGTAGGGCATCAGAGTACCCCAGAGCTAGTAACAGCCTCAAGATTTTCATTATCACCTCTAGGCCTAATGAGTGACAAGACAAGCTGTTACCTGAATCCAGAAAAAATGACTGCTAAAGAACAAATACAGGTGCTATGATCTTTGAGAGACAGAGGCAGTTAACTCACTGTGTCCCCAAAGTGAGGGATCTAGGGTATTAAGTATCATAACCTCACTTAGCTTCTACCTTCTGGTCTCATGCAGGTAACTCCCTCTGGAAAAACACAACCAGAAACGAATGGTTTTTTGTTCCCAAAGCTAGAACTCTTGAGGTAAAGAACAGTGTAGGGAAAGGTGGGGTGTATGAAAGTGTGAGCAGAAAATGAGCACAGCTCAGAGTTTTTGTGAAGACCCAGGGCCCATATACATAAAGTACTCAGAGGAGGTCTGGCCCTGTGAAAGTGCTTGCTATTTATTCTTAGTTCTTCTTGAGTAGAACAACATAATGTCCTGAAGCCACCCTGATGAATTCCAAATTCCAATTTTGCAGCTTTCTTGGATTGTGATCTCAAGCAAGTTTTCTAAGTTCTCTGCCTCTGCTTTTTCTTCTATAAAATGGGGCTAAAATAAAATCTTTATGGAGTTTTATGAAAATGTAGTGTAAAATGCACAACAAACATTTACAACATCCCAGTGTATACAAGCATGCAAAAAAAAAAAACATTGTTTTATTACTCTGTTTACTCAGAACTGTTGACTCAAACAAGATTTTGGTTAATAATAGCACAACACCTGGAAAATAACCCCTTTCCTGCTGAAGTTATTCCCTACTTATTCCATGGAAATGTATGGAAGGTTTGTAACATACCCACTCTTACATTAACTATCTGGTAAATGAAGCACATGCTTAGGTCATCCTGGTCGAGGACAGAGCAAAGAGATTAATCAAAGAGATTAAGAAAGAAAAAGAACAGGACCCTGAAAAAGAAGATAGTGAACAGACCTCTGGGCAGTGAATGCATAGTGCCTCCTGCACCCATAATGGGAAGGAAAGAAGGGCCAAGGAATTCAGATCTGGGCCAGCCAGGCCCTAAGAAAAAATTTCAAGTTCCCCAAAGGAAGGTCTCCACAACCAACTTGTCTCAGGAAAAAGAAGTTAGAATGATGCCAAAGGGCCCCGACCCCACCAGCTCATCAGGGGGCCTGTCCCTTGGTGGGGAAAGAAGGGCCTGGACTCCTGGACTCCACCAACTAAGGAGACTGAAAGCATGCCCACTGAAGATGAAGCCTCCCGTGACCTGGACCTGTAGCAAGGCATGGAAGGTATTAGAGGAGAGTCCGAGGACAAGGGGAGATGCAGCACAGAGAGGATGCAGAGGGGTTCCTCACAGTCTTCTCTGAGGAGTAGTTCCTGTGCTCTTACCTACCATTCTCCTCTACAACAGCAGGAGAGTGTCTCGGGGGGGCCCTTGAGCAGTTGATAATTGTTGGGGTTGTTAATTGGCTACAGAGTTTAAGTCAACTGTGCAGTTTATGTGTTCATAAAGCAGGTTACTGGTGTGAAAAAAAATTCATACTCTAATAGATGTATCAGAAAATCTGGGGAGAATCATTTCAGTTGCAGCATACTCAGAAGTTTCAGGGAGCTTTCGCATTTATTGTCGTTGGATAATAGACCAGGGGGTGAGAGACAGAAAGGGAATATCTTTCCAGTTTCAGGCTCTTCAGGCCTTAGTCTAGCACGAAGACATCACCATTTGCTTTTAGCTATTTTGTTTTCATTTTGTGCCAGTTTTAGAGATGAGGCAATCTCCTTTCAGGATATAAGGAGAACATCCATGAATAATGGGATTCAGGTTGAGTATTTCTGATCCAAGAGACTTGGGATCAGAATGTTTCAGCTTCCAGGATTTCTAATTTGAGAATATTTGCATATGCATAATATGATATCTTGGATATAGATCCCAAGTCTAAGCATGAAATTCACTTAAACTTCATATATGCTTATACACATAGCCTGAAAGTAATTTTGAATGTTTTTATTAGTGCATTAGACTTATACAGGAAGTAGAGTTCACTGTGACATATTCGTACATGCATATAAACCTCCTCTACTCTATTCATTCCCCAATACTTTCCTTTGATCTCTCCTCTGCCATCCTCTTCCTCTACTGTTCTAACCTTCTATTTTCATGAGATTCCACCACCCCCATTGTTTTTACTCTTTATTCTCTCTACTTCCCCTTATGAGAGAGAACATTCAACCAGTCCGAAGTTAATTTCATATAATACTTTTAGTGCAAATATAATTGAACTACAACCCATCCCATGATGATAGGAATGGAATTTTCCATTTACAGTGTCATGGTGTTGCTCAAAAATTTTGTTTTTGGACTTTGAGATAAGAATGTTCAACCTTGTATAATAATTGGACACTTAGTAAATGAAAGGCACGGTATTGGGTTCCATCCTCTATGCAGACCTTTCTCACAATTATTTTTGCTTTTACTTTTACTTTTGCTTTATGCAGACCTTTCTCAGAATTACTTTTGATTTTCATTCAGAAAAGTCTCAAAACAGCAAAATCCCTCACATATAAATGCAACTTCAAAACAGTTTCCCAAGAAAAAGATCTCAAATTATTTCACTTTCAGGAGCAATTGAACAAAATATTCTTAAAACATATCTGTGAAAGTGCAACAAACTAAGCACTTCTAAACCAAATCCTCATGAATTTTTCTACTAAAAGGGTAAAGTATACATTTTGTTTTTATTTTTTAGGGCCCAAGATTTATTATATACATATGCTTGGTGGTCATATTCCTCTAGTCTGACTTGAGAGACTGCAAGGTGAGGGTCTCAAGTTACCCAGCCCCTTACCACCCCACCACCTTTCCTGAGTAACCCCAAGGAACTATGAGCCATTCTCCCTGTGGCCTGGCAGTCAGCAGAGGGGTTCAGTTTGCCAAGGAGGAGCAGAAGCCCAGGTGAATGAGGAGAGAACTCGGAGTCCCTAGGTGTTGCCCCTGCCCTTGGAGAGCTACTTGAGTAGATAGATAGAATAGAAGATAGAGAACTGATTTTTCATGCAAAAAATGTAAAATGACAGAGGAGAAGAAATTTATATTAACTGAACTCCTATATGATGTCTAACTGAACTCCTGTCTGTACTAGATCCATTATTTTATTATCATTTTAATTAACAAACAAAAATATATAAATTTCTTATGTACAACATGATATTTTGAAATATGCATACATTTAGAAATGACTTAAGGTAATTAACATGTGTTAATTCACATACCTTTTGTGTATGTGTAAGAACACTTAAAATCTACTATCTTAGTGATACTCAAGAAGAGGTTACATTGTTATTAACTAGAGTCATCATGTTCTACAATAGACCTTTTGAATTTATTCATCCTATCCAAAGGAAAAATTGTGTCCTTTTTGTAAACTTTTTGCATGTTTTTTTATTTAAACCAGACATTGGTATTCCCAGATGCCATACAATTTTATGGTAAGAGTTAGAGGGACCCATTTTTAATTGTGTGAATATATCTCTGTTGTTGCTCTCAATAGTTATGTTTCCATCCTTGGATGCACATTTAGAGGTGACAAAGCAAAGAGCAGACCAGCAAACCAAGTGCAAGCTGCAGATTGCCTAGCTAGCTGTCTGGAGCCCCATCTTCAAACATAGAATCCAGAAGTTTCTATTTCTTCTTTATTATTCTTTGATGCCACCGAGGAAGACAGACTCTATTTAAAACTTAACAATCACATACCATTTCCAAAGGAGGGAAGAAAAAGAGTCAGGTCCCCCATCCCCTAGAGTTGAAAATTTTTGAAATACATATTTTTAGTTCTTCAAAAAAAAGTTTAGTTTTCAAAAACACTGTTTATAATAAATCATATGTCTCTGTTTTTAAACTGTAATCAACTATAGGGTGAGAGCAGCTCTTTTATAAAAACTCTGAAATTAAAACAGCCACTTAACACTCCAATCTAATGCCTGCAGTAAATCAAATGTCTTTGTTGTTTAGATTTTTAGCTGAACAGGTCCATATAAAAAAGGAGTTTTAGCACTATTTATAAGAAGAATTGTCTCTCCAAACCCATCCAACAATTTTTTCATTCTTTAGGTAAAAACTTCAGCAGGAACTGAAGTAGAGTATAGGCAAGCTACCAATTACTTCTTGTGCCAGACGTGATATAACAAAGGTCAAATTTTAACGTACACACAAATGTACAGCAGCTTAAAAGAAGCAGTTGTTCAAAAAAGTGTTCAATAAATCATTGCCACAGGGCTGGCAGGGCTGCAGGGGCATCTGCGTTAAAACCACAGCTCTGTCACTAGCACACTGAGTGACCTTGGACATATCACTTAACCCCTCTGCTTCTCGGCTTCCTTATATGTGACCCCTCTACTGCTCACTCTGTCTTTCCAGGTCGGACTCCCAGTCACAGTCCCTGTGGCAGAGATTCCCTTTACATGCTGCCTATGAAGAATTTGCTTCATGACCTTTCCTACAAGTCTTTTCCAAGAAGAACATAATCCAGTAGCTGTTTTTCTCTTGACAAAGCAAACTCTTCTCCATAAGTAGATTTTTCCAGTCTTGCCAAAGACAGCAAAAGAGAGATGAGAGCAATGCAGCGTAGGAGGAAAAGTATTGTGTCGTAAATCAGGAAAACCAATTTCCAGCTCTGGCCCTGCCACTCCCTGGTTTGGGAAAAGACACTTGACCTTCTATGTTTCTGTTTCCTCATCTGTAAAAGATGAGGTTATAATATGATCTACTTGTAAATAAAACCACATGGTATTAGCACAGAAAAAAAGCCTAACATACTGATGGAATAGAGCAGAAAATCCAACCCAACCCAACTACTTATGGAAACAGATTATGATAAAGTGGTATCTCAGACAGGGAGAAAGTGGTCTCCCTAATAAATGATATCGAGACAACTGGATAACCATTTGAAATAAAAGTAAACTTAGATCCATTCCTAACAGCATGCATAAGAATAATCTCCAAATAGATCTAAAATCTAAGAGGAAAAGATATTAGCCATCCAAGTACTTGAGGAAAACAGGGAGAATTCCTCCCTAACCTGAAACATAAGGCAAAAGCTGTCTCAGGATGATTCCAAGTCCATGTGTAATAAAAGAAATATTGGTAACTTTGAAACTCCAGATTATCATAGTCAAAAACAAAAAGCAAACTGCAAATTACAAGTTAGAACAGAAAGTGTTGTTCCTAATATTGTAAAACTTTTTAAAAATTGAAAAAAAAACTAATAGAAAAATGAGCAAATGACTTGTACAGAAAATTCAGCAAAAAAGTATTTTTAAAAGTCCTTACACATATAAAAAGGTGTCCCAGTTCACTCTTAATAAGAGAAATGCCAAAATCAAAACTATACAGAAATACTATTTTTTTGGTCACACTGACAAAAATTCAAAAGCTTAACAATACATTTTGTTGGCCTGACTGTGAAGGAAAAAGTCTTAAAAGAAATTAACCCTAGGGCTGGGGTTGTAGCTCAGTGGTAGAACACTTGCCTAGCACATGTGAGGCCCTGTGTTCAATCCTCAGCACCACATAAAATAAATAAAAATAAAAGTATTGCGTCCATCAACAACTAAGAATATTTTAAAAAGAAAAAAATAAATTAACCCTAGTAGCAATGAACACAGCTAGTGCCTCATCTTTTTTTCTAAATACCATTCTCCACTGAAAGAAAAAAGAGATCCTTAGGAAAATGGCTGATTTCAGGGTTGTCAAAGAAAATACCATATGAGCCTGAAATGCCTTACTGCTCAAAAATAAAAAAATAAATGCTTTTAAAAATGATTAGCACATATCTAAAGGACCCAGGAACCATTTCAAAGGGACTTCTATGATGATTTTGACATGAAAAGAAATAAGGCTAAAAGTAAATTACCACCTATCAAGTAAAATAGTAATTCATGAGTCAATACTGATAACAAACAGAAAAATGAATAGGGCAGAAGAAAGAGGTTTTCTTTACAACAAAATTCCAGCTCATATATATGGAGGGAATGGAGGAGTTTAAAAAATCAGTATTTACAATTCTTAAATTGAAAATAAATAAATAAATAATCAGTGTTTAGCAATCATCTGAGTAATAATTGGGACAAGCAAGAATCATCAATGGATACTAAAGTTTGATAAATAGTATGATATGTACATGTCCTCAAAATATCTCCCCATTGGTTGCTTATTGGTTACAAAAGAGAAAAAATGCAAATATCCAGAGAAGAAACCAGAGAACACCTTAATCAATTTATCAAAATTAACATCACTTTTGAAAAGCAAACATCATGTTTCCAGATTTGACAGCCTAACAAAGCTATGACATCCTCATGTAACAGTCTGAGAATGCACAACTTGATCTGATCATGAGAAAATATTCAGACAAACCCACACTAATTGACATTTTATTCCATAAAATACTTTGCCCATTTTCTTTTTTAAAAAAGTCAGTGTTTTGAAAGGCAAGGAAATGTTAAAGAACTGTTTCAAATTAAAGGAAATTAAAGTATAATAGCAACTGAATGCAGTATAGATTTTAGACTGGACCCTGTATTGAAAGGGGAAAATGCTAAGAAAAGTATATTATTGGGAAGTAGAAAAAATTTGAAATATGAGGAAAATTAAAATATCACCTCAATGTTAAATTTTGAAATTCAATGTGCTATTGTTGGATAGGAGAATATTATTTTTCTTAAGATATACATAATAATATTTTAGAAGATAAAAGGGGCATAATGTATAAAACCTCTTCTCAAATTATTCTGATAAAAAAAATTATAATATAATTTTTTTGAAATGTAAGACCTATCACATGCTGAAAAGGATAAAGTCTGAACTTTAAAGATAGACTTTGGTGTAAATTCTTTCTTCACCAAGAACTTCTGACTTTGAGAAACATTTAGCCTTTCAAATACTTACTTACCTCAGTCTTGAACTAGAGAATAAGAGGATCTGCCTTGTAGTGGGTTGTGAGTAGGAACAGGAAAATCTATGTCTTGACAAAGTATCATTGACAACATTAATTACGAGTGTCCACCACACCTTCCCCATGTCTGTCTGTCTGTCTGTCTGTCTCCCTCCTTCTCTATCTCTCTTTCCCACCTGCCACCTCTCCTTTCTAACTAAATGTTAAGATATTTTGGAAATTCATAAACGTTTTTAGACTGCCAGGATACAATCACAGACGTGAGAGTAGAGTTTACATCAGATTAATAGATGTAACCTCAGTTAACACACATTGTCAACTCAAAGTTCTGAATCACTTTCTATGTGTAAGAGTGTCACAAATCAGTGTGGTATCCTAATTTGAATGCCAGCTCCATCAGTTACCTGCTTTCCAAACCTCCATTTTCTTACCTACAAAGTTTGCATAATATTACCTTAACTTACATAATTATCAAAAGAACTACAAAGCAGATTTGGAAAAGACCTAGTTCCTGGTACAAAAAGGTGACTCCATAAATGGTAGATATTACTATGAAAGAGGTCAATGAATGTTTTTGATTTAGTTTTACAAAATCCCTGGCAAGAGGCTTTTATGTTTTTCTTTGTTTTAGGTATTAATGAATACATTTCTGTGAAGAAAACAGTAGGTTGCAGAACTTGTTAGGGTTTGGGTGCTTGGTCCTACATACTTCCTTTTCAAGTTGCCAGTCAAGGGCAGTAATTGTTATTCAAGAAAATAATAACCAAATAGAAACTGGATTCTGCTTTATTCATTTTTGAGAAAGTGCCCAATAATCCACCATCAGAAATTGTGTCAGGGATGTAAAGGTATCTAGTGATATAACTAAGAACTAAAGAGAAGGAAAAAAGGAAGTTTTTTTTTCTTTTTTTAATACCTTTATTTTATGTATAAAGGTATTTTTATGTGGTGCTGAAGATTGAACCCAGTGCCTCACACGTGCTAGGCAAATGTTCTACCACTGAGCTACAACCCCAGCCAAGGAACTTTTTTCTTTAGGAAAAAAGTAACTTTTATTTTCTTTCTCAGTTTGGGAGGAAATAGATAGTAATGAGGCCAAGAAAGGAACTCAGACAAAAGGTACGGAAAGTAAAGTCCAAATGACTTGGGAAAGTGTTCTCCTGGAATGCTGAAGTGGGACCACTGGAGATTGGCCAGACTTAACCAAATCAGTTTGGGGCACTGGAAAATTCCTTGGCCCCCTTTAGTGGCCTGAGAGATCCTCCTGGTTGCCAAGATGAAATTCTGTAGGAATCCCACTTTCCATATTTATTCCATAAATTTTATTTCAGGCATGGTAGAGGCGTGGGAAGAACTTTCTACTAGTTTCTAAGACAGTATTTATAGAATCTAAAGTACCAGGTTTCCCTCTAGGGAGGTTTTCTCCAGATGTGCTATGTGGAGACTCAGCCAAGGATGTGTGACTCCTCCATCTCCTAGTCTGTTATCACCTTTTAGTTTGAGGATAAAGGTGATACAGGTGATTAAGAGAGTTTTGTTCAAAGTAGAAGTTCAGATCAGATGCCATGAAAATTGAAATATCATCAGAGAATATGGCAAAACTACCAACCATGTCACTGAAAGCTCAAAACTACTAAAGAAAACAAATAATCAAAACGAGACCCCAGATTCTTTCAAAGATCACATCCAGAAGTGTCACAGTGATACAGACAGTGTCACTATAATGAAGCAAATCAAATGTGATAGGGAACTCAATGTTGACATTTTGAAAGCATATCTGCTTTCAAATATCAGGATAAACATCCAAGGTGTGGTAGAATCCCTCTTCTCGTCCACACTAAGAGCAGGCCCAAACCACTACACTTCCTAAACTGTTCCAGTCAATTCAGAGTAGCTACCAGGAGAATGGACTTTTGCCTTTCCTTACACTGTGGTTTCTTTCAGGTTGGGATGACAATTAAAATAATAGGTAAGACCTATTATAATAATAGTATATATATGTATGTGTGTGTATACACACACACACACACACATACACACACACACTGTCAATGATTTATTTCTATAGTCGGGTAATGATTTTTTTTTATCAATCAGTAGGAGAAGTAAAAGGTCTCCAGTATCCAAGAATCTCCCAAACATGTAAGGTTGGGTTTGTATATTTCTATAAAAATTACCTCCTCTCTTCTTGTTTTATGTCTTCTAACTTGATTCAGATTCCTTTTACTTTGTAGGGAAAAGGTTATACAGAACCACCGACCTTAGGCATAACTATGCCATTTATTCCAATTACTTCTTTGTACTATTGTTTTAAAGACAAGGAGTAGTCTGGAGTTATTTAAGAATATACATAGGTCTTGGCAAAGATGTTATTTAGGAATATAAATAGATCATGGCAAAACTTAATAAGTAAATTTGGGAGGTTCCTATATTATACTTCTCTGGTCAAAACTTTGTAAGAGCTAGATAGTATTTACCTTATATCATGAGATGCCCATTGCTACTATGCTGTTTTTCTATGCCCTATGCTTTTACTTTAGCTTTTTGGCAAGTCTCTTTCCTTATATTAACCTATTCTTGTATGCATTTTTATAACTCACTATGAGGCTGTTTTTCTGTTTGATCTTACTCCTTTTCCAATAGACTATTGATGTTTTGGGTCTGTTAATATCAGACACCATGTCCATGTTTGATCATTTAAAGAAACCAAATAAGTGTGAAATTTAAAGATTCAATAAGAAATTTTAAAACATTGAAATAGATATACTGACAAGGCATTACTGAGTGGACCCTGAATTAGATGCCAACTCGTTCACATACATGAAACAAGCCCCAAGTGACCCATGATCATTTTTTTCCAACCAAAGCTACCACATTATCAGATATAACAAAAATATGAATAACTTCTTGACTTTCTAGACCAAGAGATCTTCATTCAAGTAATGCTATACATGCAAAGGAAATTAATAGTCACAGCACTCAAAAGAAAAAGTTCACATTACAGAGAAACACTGAACATCCAAAGATAGTTACAAATAAAATACCTTTTTAGATGTTTAATGTAACTGCTGACCCATGAAAAATACCAGATCTGAAAGAAGCAATGGAAGAAAATAAATGAACATCTAAGATCAATAAGATAAATATGTGAAATAAAATAGCTGTGGAATTTTAATACTTTAAGAGTTCAGCTAAAATGCCTTGTCTTAGAAAGTGAATGATTCTGAACAGAAAATCTAGGCCTCCCTCCAGGTTATATGTTTGCTCCTATTTATCAACAAAGCATGGTTATTTCCCAGTGAAATTGTTCACTTTGAAATATGAAATACTTTCCCATTTTGGGGGGAACATCATTACTAACCATGTTTTTCAAGCTTATTTTCAAAAAATTAAATGAATTCATTTTTCATTAAACATAATGCTTTCTAACAGAGGTCTTTCCAACCAAGACTTTCACCTTACTCCCCCAAAGGTTCTCCTTAATCTTCTGGAATTTACTATTCAGCATTCCAAAGCCTACCACACAACAGAAGGAGCATGAAAAAAAGTAAACAACATATACTGCCTTAGTATCTGAAATACTTCCTGCTTTAGTCAGCTTTCATCACTGGGATCAAAAATCTGACAAGAATAATTTTAGAGCAGGACAAGTTTGTTTGGGGCTCACAGTTTCAGAGATTCAGTCCATAATCGTCAGCTGGCTCCGTAACTCTGGACCCAAGGAAAGCAGGAATTCAACTCCAGAGAAGTCCAGGCAAAATCAGAAGTCAACACCAGAAGATGAGTCCCGAGTAACAAATCCATTCTCCTCCAAGGCACCTTCCACTTTGATCAAGCTGCAAGTTTCTCTGAGAAAAATTGCAGCAATTTATCCCCTCTTCTCTTTTCTCTTATATAGGAAAAAAATTTAGAAAAGCCCAACATAGAATTTAATTAAGCTTACACACAAAAATAAATAAATAAACAACAACTATTTTTTAACAACTAAGAAGAGATTACCCCTGTCCTGATATCAATGTGCAACTGTATGAACCCTCTTAACTATTCAGGATTTAAGAAACTTTTGCTCACCTTCTGGCTCCTTTCTTTCTACAAAGATGTACTGGCTAATGCCCCTAGTTAAAAATCATTATTTCCACCTGTGCCCACCTGCCCGCCCTAAGCTTGATTCTAAACCCCATCTGTAATCCCTAAATATAAATCTGCTTTCTCCAGTCCATCAAGCTACTTCAGACACTGAGTTCTGTAAACTCCAGGCATGGATTTGCCTATAACCTCTGCTCACTTTGAATCTCTGAATGTCCACCTAAAACTACATCTAAAATTCTAAAAACCCTGGGCTGGGATTGTGGCTCAGCAGTTGAGAGCTCGCCTAGCACATGCAAGGCCCTGGATTTGATCCTCAGCACCACCTAAAAATCAATAGAAGAAATGTATTGTGTCCACCTATAACTAAAAAATAAATATTTTTAAAAATTTTTCTAGAAACCCAAGTTTGGCCTATCCTCTGAGGCTCTCACCTCCACCTTATCCTCAAAACTCTCATGTCACTCACTGCACCCTAGCTATGCCTTATTCTAGCTCTACTTCCCCCTGATCTAGCATTTTGACCATGGCATTCAGATGCCCAGAAGACACAGTGGAACTTATCAACTAATGCGTCAACTCACTGAAGAAATAATGAGAAGCTTAGAAATAGTTTCCACATAAAACAGAAGAACAGGACCCAGCTCATACATTTCAGATGAGTGTCACAGTTAAAGTGATTTGAGGAAAGAGTTGACTGAAAACTTTATTTTTTGGCAAACAATTCTACCACTTTGTAAAGTTGAGGTATTTCAATGATTCAAGGAGCACACACCACTACATGTGTAGAAATAACACTTTTCAGAGTCGAGTTTTCATTGTGGTTATAAAGTGTAGTTCTCACAAGAAAAATGTTACTCCTTGCAGGGAATCGGCATTACATAATCATCAAATATTTCACCTTTATAGGTGCTTTAAGTTTTTAAACCTTGTTACATTCTTCCACACTTTTCTCCATTCCAATCTCAACATCAAAGGTGAAATTCCACAATGTGTAAGACTTAGGTTTTTATTTTAAGTTTTAGTAATACCTTTACACAACATCTCTAAATCATCTCTGTCACAAGGTTCACCATTGGTCATTCGCTATGTGAACAGTGAAATATGCAGGGCTTTTACACATAGCACAATATTCTAGTGAAAGATGGAAGGCTTGGGCCCCTCGTTCTGTCTGCCTCTGGTTTGTGTCAAGCTGACACTGTGTAGGTCAGTTCACTCATCCTTAATACATTGTTTAAATATATAGTAAAAGCAATATTCATGGAGTGGTATAAATATCAAACCCCCAAATTACAACAGTTTTATTTAAATACTTCCATCATCTACAGAATTTGTGGAGATTTTAATGTTTCCATAACTTAGGACCTACACAGACCAAAAGAAATGCTATGAGATGAACAATACAAAGGCAAAATATGAAGAGACTTTATTGCTTTTTCATTTGTCTCCTACTCAAGCACCACTGCTTTGTAACTTTGGAGGGAAGTAGGAGTAAACATATGGATCATACTAAGAGGTAAAGATGTAATCTATAAAATACTTTTATTTGTAAAATTCTTTCTTCATCCCCACTGAGGAAGTCAGGGTGACAAAAAGAATAAATGGTGGTATTAGCAATACCAAACTACATTCATCATTAAAGAAACAAGACTAACAATTAAGCCTCCCCATGTAGAATCAAACTACAGATTGTTAAATTGCTGTACTAATTTCACACATCGGTGAGTTAATATAACACATGATCAGAAACTTGTATATGTATTATTAATCACCATTCTCACTGATAAAAAGGATCCCCTGCTTTGATTTCCCTGCAATATGACTTTGCAGGTATTTAAAAGGTTTGAAATTTATATTGGGTTTAATGAGCACTCTGAAAGAAGAAAAAAAATATTCACTACTGTCTCCAAGTAATTGATAAATAAATGATGACTCAGAAATTAAGGAATAATTTACAGAGGTTTGATAAAACTCTTCTAATAAATATTTTATCAAAAATCACCCTCTAAATCCAGAAGGAATGTTTTCCTACAACATGGGAATTTTTAAGGTCAATACCTGCACTTCTACTTTAAATTTTGTTAAAGTATTTATCATTATGCATAAAGAGAGGATAGATACCATTTGGAGGTAAATATAAGAAAATCCAAAATAAATGAATATGTTGATATTTCATTTCAACATTGATATTAGATATATTATTCCCAAAATTCAAATGAACACAATAAACAAGTTCAGTTGAACAAGGCACATTAAAATAATTGTTCTCTTGGAGGAATGCATACCATATAGTTACAAATAGTTTCTGTAGCTGAAGAGCTTTCCTGACATGAAAAATGGCAGCACATGGTTAATAACATAAAGTAACACTGAGTCATAAACCAAAACTTTAGCTGAAAGCTTCAAAGACCCTAAGAATTACTAGTGAATAACATTTAAATCCATTGATATGAGAAGAATTTTAAGTATTTTTCAAATGCAGATGTCTGTAGAATAATGAATTCAGTGAATACTTGACTGTTACTGAGAACTTTTTTAAAGAAAACCCACCTCCTGATGTTGATATACCAGTAAAAATTTTATTGAAATCAAATTGTTGTCAAACAGGTCCCCTTCCCTTTGCTTTCTGTAATTGTGGGCAATCACTAGACATAACATTTCCCTGAAGCGTAAGCCAAAGCCCCAGATGCCTGCCCAGATTCTATCCTTTCCAATTTACTTTGACATCCTCAGTTCCTTTCATAGGAAATGAGCATTAGCCTCTTGTGCATCTCCCTTACTCAGTAACATCCTTCCAAAAGACCATTGTCAGAAACCAGCCAGTTTCTACCTGACCCAGACACATAATTGAAATGCAACTCTACAGGTGTTTGGCAGATGAATTAAGAAGCTTCTGCAATTTCCATTTTCATTCTACAAACCCACTGTCTGGTGCTTAAATCTTTTTTCCTTTTCTGTTATGAGTCCAAGTGAATGTTAAAATAGTTAATAAGGTGGCAGGGTCAGGGGAACACATTGTAGTTCCTGCCATTTGTTGAAATCTGCCAAGTTAGTGTGTTGTTTTCATCATTTGGTGACCCATTCCACATTCTGGCAGGGGCCTGCTCCCATTTGAGATGATGAGCTGTAGCATCATTCATGGAAGGATGAAGAACTTGCCCAACAGCCAATTCACTGACTGATGAAATACCGTGTAAGATATGACCTAGGCCTCAGCCTGTATGCTTCAGTGAAGCCAGAAAAAAAAAAAAAAGGAAGTTTCATTTTTGCTCCTTTAACAAGCTACCTCTAATACAACTCCTTTATGCTTGCTGGCAATTCGAGAAGCAAATGGACTATTTGTTCCTCTATGAGAATTTTCAAAGCCACAGGATAATGGTTTCAAAGAAAGGAAGGGAGAATGATGAAATAACAACAATGCCATTACCCTTTCAAGGAGAAAAACTACCAGCATATTTCAACTGGGTGGTCCAATTATTGCAAACGAATATTTATTTTTTATTTGTTTGTTGGTAGTATGACTTATTCCAGAAAGGATTTAAGGCAGTTTCAAAAGAAACTTATAATTCTGCAAGATACAATAACTTTAAAACACATACAGGGAAAAAAATCAAATAAACTAAAGGAAAGGAAAATAAGAGGGAGATAGAATTCAGTAAATAAAATTTATGTTAATTTCTTTGTCATGATAAAGGTGTGCCACAAATAATAATATTTATTATTAATTAATAAATTCACAAGTCATAAATGCCCCTTGAGCTTGTTTTATACTGCTCTATCCTTCAAAGACAACAACACAGAGAAAGAATTATGTACCTTTCTACACTAGCAAAACACTGGCAACATTTTAGACTAATGTTAAAATTTCATCTTAAGGCATAGATGGCTTAGACTGGTTTTTTTCTTGGCATCAGTATAGTGAGATGTGATCATGTTCCAGTAAATGTCAACATGTTGACTGGTGTCCTTAGAAATATAGCGCTTTATTTCATGATGTAGAACTGAGATTTCCAAAACATTTTCAAGATTGCTTCCAACCCAAAGTTAGAATATATCTACCCAAAATAAATTCGGCTTGCTATGAATGAAACAACATGGTCATTGGGCAGTTAAGAAGTATTGATGCACATCTCCAGAGCCTCTCAATTTCATTTCCAGGAGACTTATTAGTGTATCAAAGGCTAGAATAACAACCTACCTGTGTGCATTCTCACTTTTATTCAGATTCATTCATCTATCTCTTGCCTCCATAGAAATAACCAACATCATCCTAGCCAAAGTTAATGGTAACACTCATAATAATAGCAGCAGTTCCATTTCATAGAAGTCCTGCTATATACCTAGTCCTGTCCTAGGTATTTTGCTATATTGTTTTATTTGGTCCTTAATAACAGGCTTATGAAATTGAAATAATTATCCTCCTTTTACAAAGGAGAAAAACTAAAAGAGCAGCAAGAGTTGTTTGTCCAAGATTGCCCTTCTAACAAGTGGTTGGGTATAAAAAGGTAAGTGTGAGGCTATTGAAAATTTCTTTCAACCCCTGGAGAAATGCATCATATAAACTCTAAATCATTTGAAACTTTTGAAATTTTTTTTCAACACTATTTATTGACCAACCATGAAACTGTAGGGAATATAGTTAATTGAGCATAGAAAGCACAAGGTCAGACTCCAGTCCAGAGAAACTAAACAGGCTGGCACCATATTTGTGAGTTGCTATTTGTTACCATCCACAAAAGAAATAATGGCCAACTCAGTGTCAAGAACTTTCTGATCATCCTAGCAAGGTGGGAGACATGGGGGTATAGACTTCAGTCAACTCTTCACTCATATTTCCCCCAGATATGCAAAGTAGCTCAAACCCTGAAAAACACCCTATTTATTTCAAGGAATCCAGCAAAATTCTGTCTAACTAAAGGCTTAGCAAAATGCCTCCAACTAATCCATGGCCTGTGGGTTCACTGGGAGCTGATTTGGGAGGTCAAAGCTTACACACAAGGGAAAACAAAACATGTGCACATGTAGCTGAAACTTTCCTCCCAAATCAGTGCTGGAAAACTCATGTAAATATACAAATACACTGAGCTGTATTGTGAAAGGAGCCATTTGTTTTACTAACACAAGTTGGTGTGGTGCAAGATTTTTCTTGGCAAATAAACAGAACACAATGGAAAAATTTGTAAACAATAGAGTTTTCTGGCAATTTCTTTAAAGCTGAATGAACGGCCTTTCCAAAAGGTAAAAAAAAAAAAAAAACTTCTTCCTTTTCCTCCATCTCCCAAGAGATACTACTCACAAATAATCATTTTAAAAGTCAAAGCAGATGAAGAAATACAGCCCAATGATCAACAGAGTTTGTTAAAAGGACCATTTGGTCACTAGTGAGCTAACCTGCCAAATGTTCAACATGGGGAACTATGCAGGCCAAGGCTTCCTAGCCAGAAAGAGAAGTCTCTCGATGATAGTCGCATGCGAGAGTTCAGAAGGTGAAGAAACCACTCCTCTTCCCAGAATTCCTTTGAATCTAGTTGTCGTCACAGTGACGGAGGTTCAAATACAGGCATTGCTTTAATTACCAAATGTTACTTCAGAAACCAGATGTTCTTGCTTAAATACAGGTTTCAGGGAAGAGTGCTGACTAAAGGTGAAAAATATTGGAGAATTTTCCCCCAAATATAAGGGATATGACGTTGGCTTAAGATATCTGAGCCTAGTATGGCCACATCTCTCTCTTGAGCAGACCCCAGACAAAATGGGTAGATAAGGGCTTTAACAATGTATGCCTCTCTTGATCCTTCAACATGGTTCATAACATACACACCATTCAGAAGTCAGGGACTTGCTCAGGAGTACATTCATAACATACTTATATTAAACATGCAAAAACTTATGAATTAAACCTTTTCTTAGACTGATTTATGTCACAAACATTTTTAACTGAGAATTTTATGTACTTTACCATATATGATTATATAAACTATATGCAAAAGATGCACTGTGGGTTTGGTGTCCAATTCCAGTTCCTCCTCCTAAAGAACTGGTAATAATTCGTAATTATTGTGCTGAAGGGACTAATACTTGTACCATTCTAGATCTTCTCCTTTGTCTCACACTACATTTATCCTGCCTGCTTCTACTAGGTTGTGTCCTTTCTTACTTCAGTGTTCATATATAGTACTTAAATATTCAACCTAAGTAACCAACATTACCAATCTGTTAACTATTTGTGTACATATTTTTATACTTTTGTCCATGTTCATATGATCTTATATAAGCTCTATATACTATATACTTGTGATTGTATGTACAACTTGATATATATACTAATAGGAGTTTGGAATTTTTATCTTCAGTATTGAGGCTATATACGTATATACATACATGCATCCATTCATAAATAAATATTTTTTCCGTTCCTTAAGAGTATGTTTTGGCCATCCTTCTTAATTTTAATTTACTTCATTTTTTTAAATGATTGAATAATAATCCATGGTATGGACTTCTCAGAATTTAATCAGTCATTCCTCAATTTATGAGGATATTTTAGTTTCCTGTCTTTTGATGTTTAAAATAATACTATTCATTTAGAAGGAACACACCAATGAAGATAAATACAAAATTATATTTAAAGGTACATAAGGAATATTCAAAATAGAATACCAAGGAGGGATTATACACACACCTCCATATTTTTAAGTCCCCCTTCTGATCTTGTATTACTGCACAAACTGTTTAGCCATCCCCTACCCATCTCTACTTCTCCTCTTGAGCTTCTGCATTCAATTCTTCACATAGCAACAAGTGAGTCATTGAAATATCATGCTCAGAACAATCCACAAACTTCCATTCACACAGACCATGCCCAACCATTCGTCCCCACTCCACGTCATTCCTGGACACCCATGAACATTCAATCCTTTAATCACATTCTCTTCTTGTTGTTCCTCAACTGCACCAAGAGCTCTACCAATACCAGCCTTTGCACCTGTGTTTTTTTTCCAACCTGAACCCTCTTCCCATAAAGCCTTTGGCTCTCCCCTACACTTTAACTAAACCTTTGCCTAAATGTCTTATCAGAGAAACCTTCCCTGATTTCCATATTTAAATAACCCCATATCTTGTTATATTTGTCTTTGAGTCAATCACTATGCAAAAATATAAAATTATGTCATTATTTATTTTCCTGTTTTAGAATGTAAGCCCATACTTTGCTTCCACAGTATCCCCAGTTCCTAAAAGAGAACATAGTATGAGTAGGTGCTACATAAATATTTATTGAATAAATAATGAACAAATGAATGCACAAAAAAAGATTAAAAATGAAACACTAAGAGATAAATACAACCCACGTTGATTTTGAGTCTTAAGAGTTGTGCTTGGAGGCATTTGCCTGAAATGTCTCCAGCACAGACTTCATTTTGTATTAGTACTTTAGGTTACTAAATCTTCTCCACAAGAATAGACAGTTAAAAACTTTCTATGAAAGCAGACAATTATATAATGGCCCTAAGGATTCATTATGCCATTTGTATGATTGCGCTCAGTTGCCTGAATTTCCATTGAATTTCACCCTTTGTGGTCTCCCTGGGCATGAACTGCAGACTTGTTTGTGGAGAATATTGGCAATACTGGAGAGAAAAAAGTCCCCACATCTGAGTGATATTCTGTTTCACTTTGTGGCGTGGTATCAAAAAGAATCCTGGAAAAATGAATGCTGAGTTGCAGTAAATTGTTTCTTGTTTTCCTGTGAGTCCAAAGTAATGGAAAGAAATCCAGCCTCATCATTTGCTTTTTACAAATATCCATAGTTTGCATACAAATTTGAGGTTCAGTCGATAGAGCGAGTTAATTGGTTTGGAACAAGAATTCCATGAAATGGGAAGTGGTTGAAGATTCCACTAGGCAGAATATGAGGAGACAGGATTAACACTGTTTTTAATAGAACAGTCTATTTGTTGACTTGTCATGATTTTGCATTTGTTTCCATTCCCAGGGCCTTTCTTAAGGAGGGGCAAATTAAGCTTGTTGCCTCCACCTCAAGCTTTGTGGGATCTTGCTGCTTATACTGGCAAAACCCAGAAAAATTTTCCAGTGGATCAGAGAAGGTAGGTTCCCCAGATGGCAGAGAGACCTAGGATTTATAACCATCATCCCGTGCATACCTGCACCATATGACAGCAAGTGTAACGGAGCTAGTGCCTTTCCTGATTTGGCTCCTGCCCTCATCCATTCCTTCAACTTGAAGGAATCTTTGATATTCATATTGGTATTAATATTGACTTATCTTTGTCAAAGTCAAGATGCTGACAAGAAGAGGACAGCATAGTGCACACTCTAATTTTAGCTTAGCAAAAAGTTATACAGCTACTACTTGTCAACATTATACAAGCATTTTAAACTATTATCTCATTTAATCCTCATATCTGCCCTAGAAGATCAATGGTTGTCTAATTGATTTAACCAACACACATAGCTAGAGACCAGCAGAGAGAATTTGACCTCAGCAGTGTGACTCCAAAGTCTATGCTTATAACCATGACTGTGGTTCCCCATAATATCATTGTATCTGACGGTATAAGGAAAGATAAAAATCATTTTTCTTTTCAATTGAAAAGGAAGCTATTGGACTGGGGTTGTAGCTCAATAGTATAGCACTCGCATACATGAGGCACTGGGTTCAATCCTCAGCACCACATAAAAATAAATAAATAAAATAAAGATATTGTGTCCATCTACAACTAAAAAATTTTCTTTAAAGACAAGAAAGCTATTCACAAAAAAATCAATTAAAAAAGAAATAGCAATAAAAAATGAACAGCTTTTTATGTTTTAAACCATATTTACCAGGTTAGCAGCATACAAATTGAAGAATAGTTTGTATCTAAGAAAAAATGAGTACAATATTAATGCTTAATGTCCTGAATTTATTTTACACAACAACTATGGTCTATAATAACTTTACTTGCATTGCTAATTTAAACACTGTTCCAGAAAGTGGTTCTATTCCACAGGAAGACTTACTTATAAACCTTGTAATCTAAGGTTAATTTCAATATGATTTTATTTACCCCAATTTGTCCAAACAAAATTGGGATAGCTTGTATTGTATTCATATTTGATTGTATGTACTTAAGAATATATGAGCTCAATTTCCTAACATATCTAACATTATTTTAAAGAAATATTTCAGAAAGCTTTTTACTATGGGAAATTTCTTTCATGCTACATAATTTGAGGAAGGAATTTAAAAGAGAGATTCTGTGCTTTGAGAAAGGAAAATACCAAGGAAAAACTGCTTGTAAAATATACAAACTAACAATAATGAGTTAAAGAATATCATTCTACTAGCTTGCATTTTACGGTTCCTCTCATCTCACAATCTGAAATCTCAAAGTCTTCTCTCTATATTCCAAAAGGGAAAATTTGATCACAGATTGGTGGATAATCTAGTCTGATAGGATCAGTCTGCAATAAATTTCTATTTATTTAAGAAATCAATAAAAATGATTTCCTATCTTGTCAAAAGAGCAGTACTGCACAAGATAGATTTAAAGCAAATTTGAAGAAATGTCCAAAATCTGTATGAAATTTATTTTTAATTATCTGTAACTTACAAGTGCAGAACAGACAGAAAGACATACTATTCTAGAAGAGAACTCCACATCATATTAATACTTTCTCCCTATGTTTCTTGGTTTATAGATGTTTTGATTTGTTCAAATTATTTATACATGACAGAAGAATGCATTTATGCACTTTGATATATCATACATGAATGGGGTATCATTTCTCATTTTTCTGATTATATATGTTGTAGAATCACATTGGTGATGCAGTCATATATGTACATAAGTTAATGATATCTGTTTCATTCTACTATTCTCCCTATCCCCTTTCCCCCTCCCCTCCCTTCACTCCCCTCTACCTAACCTAAAGTAACCGTATTCTTCCCTACAAGCACCCCCCACATTGTGAATTAGCATCCACATATCAGATAAAACTCTTGGCCTTTGGTTTTTCTGGATTGGCTTATTTCGCTCAGCATGATATTCTCTAACTCCATCCATTTACCTGCAAATGCCGTGATTTAATTCTCTTTTATTGCTGAGTAATATATGCCATATTTTTTTAATCTGTTCATCTACTGAAGGGCATCTAAGTTGGTTCCACAATTTAGCTATTGTGAATTGTGCTGTTGTAAACATTGATGTGGCTGCATCACTGTAGTGTGCTAATTTTAAGTCCTTTGGGTATAAAAAATTGAGTGGGATAACTGGGTCAAATGGTGGTTCCATTCCAAGTTTTCTGAAAAATCTCCATACTGCTTTTCACAGTGGTTACACCAATTTTCAGTCCCACCAGCAATGTATGAGTGTACCTTTTTCACCATATTCTGTATTCTTGATGATTGCCATTCTGACTAAAGTGAGATGAAATCTTAGAGTAGTTTTGATTTGCATTTCTCTGGTTACTAGAGGTGTTGAATGTTTTTTCAATAAATGGGATGATTCAAACTAAAAAACTTCTCAATAAAAAAAAAATAATGTGAAGAGAGAGCCTACAGTTTGGGAGAAAATCTTTACCACATGCACCTCAGATAAAGCCTTAATCTCTAAGCTATATAAAGAACTCAAAAAACTTCACACCAAAAGAACAAATAACCCAATTAATAAATGGGCTAAGGAACTGGACAGACATTTCACAGAAAAAGAAATACAATCGATCTCTACATTTTTTTATAAATTTTGTGAAATCCAAATTTAAAAAGCTCTCAGATTTTTCCCAAAAGTTAAAAACGTTATAAAGTTTGAAAAAAGAAACAAGCAATAACAGTAGGAAAAACTCTAAAAGAAAAAAACCAATATCAAAAAAAAAAAATTTAAACTAAAGCTTCGATGTGTTGCAAAAGAATATATAATATACAAATGCAAATTGTGCCATCAAAAATATATATCATGGGGGGGAGGATAAAAATCTAAGATCTTTTATGTGACAGAAGTTATTATCACCTTAAAAGATTCTGTTTTATTTTATATAAGCCTCATGATAACCATAAAGCCCAAAACTACAGCAAATGCATAAAGAGAAAGGAATCAAATATTAGCACGAAAAATATTAGCCAATCATAAAGGTAGATAATAACAGAAGAAAATTAACAAAGAATCTATAAACAACCAGAAAATAAATAACAAAATGGCAGTAGTAAGTCCCTACCTACCAATAATAACCTTGAACACAAATGGAATAAATTCCACAATCCAAAGACGTAGAGTGAGTGAATGAAAAAAAGAAAGATCCAACTATATGCTAACTATATGTTGCCTACTAGAGACCCACTTTAAGGACACAAATAGGTTTAAAATAAAGGGATAGAGGAAGATAGTCCTTGAAAATAAATGGTAATTAAAAGAAAGCTATTTACATCACATAAAATAGACTGCAAATCAAAAATTGTCACAAGCAACAAAAAATCATTATCTAATAATAAAGGAATTAATTTAACAAGAATACATACAGTTGTAAACATATTTGAACCCAATATTAGAGCACTTAAATATATAAAGCAAATATTAATGGACACAAATAGAAAAATAGTTAACAACACAATAGCAAGAAACTTCAATACTCCACATTCAACATCAAATGTATCAACCAGAAAGAAAATTAATAAAGAAATTTTTTACTTTAACTGCATTTTAGACCAAATGGTCTTAACACATACATACAGAACCTTCTATCCAAGAGCACATGGAATATTCTTTAGAATGGACCATAAGTTAGGGCATGAATTCAATTTTAAATTTAATAGGGTTAAAAATCACACCTAATATCATTTTCAACTGCAGTGGTATGAAAACAGAATCACTTACAGAAAGAATCTTAGAAAATTCATAAATATATGGATATTAAACTACATGCTTGAATAACAAGTGAGCCAAAGAAGATACCTAAGCGGAGATTTTTAAATATCTTGACACAAATGACAATGAAAGCACAACTTAACCAAAACCTTATAGGATGCAGGAAAAAGGGCTGTAACAGGGTAATTTATAGCAATACATATCTACTAGAAAAGATAAGAAAGATCCCAAACAAATAGCCTAAAATTATGCCTAAAGAAAAGAAAATAACTAAACCCAAGGTTAACAGATGGAAGTAAATAAAAAGAAACAGAACATAAATAAATCAAATAGCAAGTAAAAAAAAACAGGAATAAAAAATACCAAAAAAATAAGAGTAGTTTAAAAAAAATAAATAGAACTTACCAACTAGATTAAGAAAAACAGAAGACTCAAATAAAAAATCTAAACTGAAATAGGACACATTATAACACCTTAGAAATTAAACAATATTAAGGAACAATTAAGAAAAAATATATATTAACAAATTAGATAATCTAGAGGATATAGACAAATTCTCAGAAAAAAATTCCAATCTACTGAGATTGAAGCCAGAAGAAATATAAAGCCTGAGTAAACCAGTAACAAAGAGATGAAAGTAACCAGAAAGCTCCCCAAAATGAAAAGTGTTAGGAGCCACAGCAAAAATATTGATACAGGCACCTTTGGATTTTATGACTGCCAGCCAGCAATTCACATTCATATGGTAATTGGACTCATGCTGTCTAGCTGGGCCCATTTTCAGGACTCAGGTTACTCATGTCACTCTTGTAATGGGAGAGTTCCCATTGGTTGGGAAAGGATGGTAGGAGGGTGTTCCGGGGGAAGGGGAAACCGCCCGGCTCAGGTAGAACACACACGTGGCGGACCCACCTGTTAGGGGACGCACACGGCCTCTCTCTAAATAAAACTTTGTCTCAGTTTGACTGGCTTGTGTTTTTGTGCCCAACCGGGTTGCAAGATTGCAAGCCCGCGTGCACTGACAGCTCAGCAGGGAATCGCTCAGCAGGGGTGCCGCAGGCAGTGCTCGGCAGCAGGAGCGGGACTCAGCCGGCCCGGGGCCGGGCAGTTTGCGGCATTTTGGTGGCCCTGTACTGGGAACGCCCAAAACTTAAAGGTGAGTAATATCGCTCGCCCCTAAGGAAAGGCGACAGAATGGGTATTTCTGTTTTGATTTATTCTGCTCTTATTTCAGGCTCTCTAGCCTTACAATTTTTTCAGACGAGTTGGGATAAATGGTTAACTCAAGGTTTGAAGTTATTCGGCCCTGAGAGAGAGAAAATTGACATAATCATTTTCCTCCTCTCCGTTTCTGTTTCATTCTGTTTTGGCTTTCTTCTATCCTATCTTATTGGGTTACGTTACCTTTATAGTAGATTAGAATCTAGTAAAAAACAAACCGAAAAACTGTTAAGTAAATTGTTAGAGGTCCAGGCCATGGCAGAAAACATATTAAGTCAAGCAAAACAAAAGGTCTCTCAAGCTAGTCAGATAGAAGAAAATTTGAACAAGGCAAGCTCAGGGAAAAAACGGTCGTCAGATAGGGAGGCTGCTACTAACTCCGTTCCACCACCAGAGGGCATAATTCAACCAACAGCTTTACCTGCCTCCATAGATGATGAACGGAATCCTGAGGCGGGACCCCAAAAACTAGCATGCCCTGTAGTTGAGCAGGGAGAAGAAAGAGAACGAGTTTACCGTGCCTTAGATTTCAAAATAATAAAGCAATTAAAGGAAGCTGTAGCAGCCTACGGCCCGGCCGCTCCCTTCACAGTCAGTATGGTCGAATCTATTACCGGCTGGAACTTAACACCAGCAGATTGGGCTAACGTGTGTAATTCTGTGCTAAATAGAGGACAGTATTTATTATGGAAAATTGCCAATGAGGAATTTTGCAAGGAGACAGCTAGGCGAAATGCAGAAGCAGGTTACCCTGAATGAGACCAAAAAATGTTACTGGGGAAAGAGGAGTTTCAAGGGCAAATGCAACAGCTCAGATATGATCCTGGCGTATACGCTCAGGTCGCTATAAATGCAATTAAGGCATGGAAAACTTTAAAGGGACAAGGGGATTTTCAAGGTCAACTATCTAAGATAATACAAGGAGTTAATGAGCCCTACGCTGACTTTGTAGCTAGACTTATTGAAGCAGCCTCTGAGACATTTGAAAATACAGAACAGGCAATGCCATTTATAAAACAGCTAGCTTACGATCAAGCAAATCGTTGCTGCAAAGAGGTCATTAGACCGTGGAAACAGGAAGATTTAAACACATATATTAAATTATGTAGAGACATTAATGAACAAGGACAAGTCATGGCAGCTGAAGTAAAACAGGCTTTAAGTACCAAGCCAAAAACATGCTATAATTGCAATCAAGAAGGGCATTTTAAAAGAAATTGCCCCATAGGAGGAGGGTTTAACAAAGCTAGGTATCAAAAGAGTAGAATCCCGGGTATTTGCCCACGATGCCATAGAGGGAGACATTGGGCTAATGAATGCCATTCTCAAACCACCATAGAGGGTATTCCGTTATCAAAAAATGGACAAAGACCAAGTGTCTACCCACGATATCGTGGAGAAAGGCATCAGGCCCCGTTGTCAAAAAACGAATTGGAGGGCCCAATGCCCCGGGGCCCAAAACCACAAATATACGGGGCAATGGAGGAACCCAGCAGCACCATCAAGGTGGTGCCCAGGACGCATTATCCATCAGATCCCTCATCAGACAGACTAGAGGGAGCGCAGGGTTGGACATCTGTGCCTCTGCCAGAGCAGTATTAACTCCAGAGATGGGAGTTCAAATCATTCCCACAGGAGTAAAAGGACCTCTTCCCCAGGGAACAGTAGGCTTATTATTAGGACGCAGTTCTTCTACACTTAAAGGACTTATGATAAGTCCTGGGGTAATTGATCCCGATTATGAGGGTGAAATAAAAATCATAGCTAGTTCTCCAAGAGGTATATCAGTAATTTCATCAGGAGATAGAATAGCACAGTTATTAATAATACCAAGCCTACATGATAAATTTTCCAGTTGTAATGTAGAAAGAGGTTCCAAGGGATTAGGCTCCACAGGTGTAGATTGGGCTATGCTATCTTTAAATTTAGATTCTCACCCTATGCTAAAATTAAATATTCAAGGGCATGATTTTAATGGACTGCTGGACACAGGCGCTGACCTCAGCATCATATCTCGCCAGGAATGGCCTAAACATTGGCCATTACAGCAAGCGACCCAAACGCTTAGAGGCCTAGGAGTGGCAACTAATCCCCATAGAAGTGCAATGGTATTAGATTGGAGGGATCCTGAAGGATGTGAAGGAACTATACAGCCCTATGTATTGGACCATCTCCCCATAAATTTATGGGGACGAGACGTCCTAGATCAATTAGGATTGACATTAACAAATAACGTCAATCCTAACGCGCCCACTACTAGGGCAAAACAAGGCTTTAAAAAAGAAAAGAGATTAAGAGATCAAGAACAAGATATAACAGCACCAATTCAAGTAGATCAAGAGATAGATAAACATGGATTTGGTTTTCAAAAAGGGCCACTGAGACAATCAAAATTACTTGGAAATCAGAAAGACAAGTGTGGGTTCCTCAGTGGCCCCTAACTAAAGAAAAGATACAAGTAGCCCATGATCTGGTCAAACAGCAATTAGCGGAAGGACATATACAACCTTCCGTATCTCCCCATAATACTCCCATTTTTGTTATTAAAAAGAAATCTGGTAAATGGAGATTATTACAAGATTTAAGAGCCATTAATAATGAGATGGTTATTATGGGACCTGCTCAATCAGGGATTCCCCAACTGTCTGCTTTACCAAAAACGTGGCATGTTCTAGCTATAGATATTAAAGATTGTTTCTTCTCAATTCCAATTCACCCCGAGGATAGTCCACATTTTGCATTTACTATCCCTGCACTGAATCATGAAGGTCCTGATCAGAGATATGAATGGAAAGTACTCCCTCAAGGGATGGCTAACAGCCCAACTTTGTGCCAAATTTATGTTGATAAAGCAATCCAGCCACTTAGAAATCAAAACCCTGAACTACAGATATTTCACTATATGGATGATGTGTTAATGGCACATAAAGATATAAACACATTGCTAGAATGTTATGCCATGCTTACAAATTTATTAAAAAATTATAATCTAGAGATAGCAATAGATAAAGTACAATTAAATCTTCCAATTAATTATTTAGGAGTTCTATTATCCTCAACCATGGTCCGTCCACCAAAAATTCAAATACGAGTAGATCAACTCAAATCACTTAATGACTTTCAAAAGTTATTGGGAGATATAAATTGGATAAGGCCTTATCTAGGCATACCAACAGGAGAATTAGGACCTTTATTTGATATTTTAAAAGGTCCATCAGATCCAAATTCACCCCGCATGTTAACGCCTGAAGCTAGAAAGGCATTAAAAATCATTGAAACATATATGGAAAATATGCATTTGGATAGAATTGATATAAGTTTGCCTTTATTATTTATTGTACTACCGACAAAAAATATTCCTACAGGGGTATTTTGGCAAGAAGGTCCATTATTATGGATACATTTATCTTATTCTCCTAATACTATTCTTACTAGATATCCTGAGGCTGTAGGGCAATTAATACTCAAAGGAATAAAGGCAGCAAAAGGAGTGTTTGGGATTTCTCCCAATAAAATTATTACTCCATATACTATGGATCAAATTGATGAGTTAGCTAATGAGTTAAATACTTGGGCAATAATCATGTGTAAATCTAGTGTTGCATTTGATAATCACTTGCCATCTAATCCTTTGTTGTCTTTTTGGTCTAAGCATCCTATAGTTTTTCCAAAAATGACAAGAAAAACCCCTATCATAAATGCTCCAAATATATTCACTGATGGGTCAAACAATGGTACAGCAGCAGTAGTTACTCCTGATCAAACTTTTACATTTTTAGTACCCAAACAATCAGCTCAAAAGGTAGAGCTCAATGCAGTATTGCAAGCTTTTATGATGTTCAAAGATTCTACATTTAATTTATTTTCTGATAGTCAGTATGTAGTTAATGCTATCGTATCTCTTGAAGATGCTGGTAGGATTTCTCCTTCCTCTACTGTTTTCTCTTTGTTTTCTGCTATACAAAGTCTAATCTGGGATAGAAAGGATCCATTCTTTATAGGACATATCAGAGCACATACAGGATTGCCTGGAGCCCTTAGTTTGGGTAATGAACTAGCAGATAAATCTACACATGACATACATATTTTCTCCACAATAGAAGAAGCTATAAATTTTCATAAAAGGTTCCATGTCAATGCTAATACTTTACAAAAACGTTTTAAAATAACTAAAGAACAAGCCAGACATATAATAAAACAATGTCAAAATTGTGTGACATTTTTGCCACAAGTTAATCTTGGAGTCAATCCTAGAGGACTGATACCTAACCATATTTGGCAGATGGACGTCACACACTTGCCAGAATTTGGAAAATTAAAATATTTACATGTTACAGTTGATACTTCTTCTGGATTTTTGATGGGCTCCCTTCATCCCGGAGAAAAAACTAAAGATGTTATAGCTCATTGCTTACAAAATTTTGCCACTGTGGGTGTTCCTAAACAGTTAAAAACCGATAACGGTCCTGGTTACATCTCCAAGTCTTTTAAACAATTTTGCTCATCATTTGGCATTACTCATATAACAGGAATCCCATACAACCCACAGGGACAAGGCATAGTTGAAAGAGCTCATCAAACTATAAAAATGTACTTATTAAAGCAAAGGGAGGGAATTAGTAAGGGGTATATATCCCCCAAAGATAAACTTAAAATAACCCTTTTTACTCTAAACTTTCTAAATTTGGATTCATCAGGACTTAGTGCTGCGGAAAGACATATGTATCCGAAAAATGTACATAAGCCTAAGGTACTTTGGAAAGATATTCTAACAGGACAATGGAAAGGTCCGGACCCAGTAATAGTCTGGAGTCGGGGCTCCGTCTGTGTTTTTCCACAGGAGGAACAGCAACCAATTTGGATTCCAGAGAGATTAACTAAAACAATTTCTACAGAAAAAGAAGATGATTTGACTCAAATCCATAACAGCTGATATCCAGAGTTCCAGCCTAGCTATTCTTGCATCTGCGACAGTGATTTACCACGGTGCCTTTTTCAATATCTATTTTATTATTTGCATTTTTCCCACATCATAAAGTTCTATTTTATTTTATTTTACCTTATTTTTTAAGCTCATACAAACCTAGGTTAATGTTTTTCTGATCAGTTTTATTTTTTTGACTGTTTTATTTATTTATTTATTTTTTAACTGTAAAGTTTTTAAACATTGCAATGGAGATTTCACCTAGCTATAGCTACAAGGCCTTTATTTACTATTGTCTTATATGTTCTATGTTATGTATGCTGTTTTGTGTTGTATGTCTGTATGTGTGTATGTCCATATTTCATTTATAAGGAGCGCTCATGTATATATAGATACAAGTATTCAAAAAAAAAAAAATTTAGTCACGTGACTTATATGGTTTAATTTACTTTAGGTAAACAGCTGTTATTAAATTTTGTTTTTAAAGGTGGTTAACAGATATGTTTGTTTACTTTCACCTTTCCTTTTCATTATATTTCATAATTCTGTTCAGGATAATGTCTCTTTAGCAACATGGCCATAATTCTCATCTCCATCCCAGTGCCGGTGAAGACTAAGACCAAACTACAACTTTTATGATAGCTATCACTATAAACTGTATAAATTGATACATCAATCAAAATAACTCAATAAGACTGCTCAATCAAGGACTTAATTTACTTTGGGAGGAAATGGACATATTGATAGACTCCTCCAATTTGAACTGCTCAATCAAGGACTTAATTTACTTTGGGAGGAAATGGACATATTGATAGACTCCTCCACTTTGAACTGCTTACACAACTTGCCTGGACTATGTATCACCTGTATGCATTGTGTTCTATTTGTTGATACAGCGAACTGGTAGTGCTAAATATCTTAGTCGATGTGTCACCAGTGTTTCCATAGGAGCCGTCAATTGGCTTGGTGTCGTGGCAATTCTGCGTCTTTCTCCCTTCTGCTAGTGATGGTCTAAATTTGGGGGCCAACAGAGGTGAGGCAAGAACCTCACCCCCCCACTGGCACCAAGGTTAAATTTGGGGGCCAACAGAGGTGAGGCAAGAACCTCACCCCCCCACTGGTGCATAGGCCTATTACACAGGTATGGCTATATACTGGACCGGTAGTCAGTGACGGGTATGATTCGGTTACAGTGGTATCAACCTAAGCCAGGAGACTGACGCAATAAGGTCAGTTTTCCCATGACGGGTAAGAACCATATGTGAATTGGACATACCTAACAGGCACGGTCCCTAGCCACATTTGCCTGTTGTTTATTTAAACAGAAGGGAGCAGATGTTAGGAGCCACAGCAAAAATATTGATACAGGCACCTTTGGATTTTATGACTGCCAGCCAGCAATTCACATTCATATGGTAATTGGACTCATGCTGTCTAGCTGGGCCCATTTTCAGGACTCAGGTTACTCATGTCACTCTTGTAATGGGAGAGTTCCCATTGGTTGGGAAAGGATGGTAGGAGGGTGTTCCGGGGGAAGGGGAAACCGCCCGGCTCAGGTAGAACACACACGTGGCGGACCCACCTGTTAGGGGACGCACACGGCCTCTCTCTAAATAAAACTTTGTCTCAGTTTGACTGGCTTGTGTTTTTGTGCCCAACCGGGTTGCAAGATTGCAAGCCCGCGTGCACTGACAGCTCAGCAGGGAATAGCTCAGCAGGGGTGCCGCAGGCAGTGCTCGGCAGCAGGAGCGGGACTCAGCCGGCCCGGGGCCGGGCAGTTTGCGGCAGAAAAGCCTAGGACCAGATGGTTTCACAACTGAATTCTACAAAACATTCAAATAAGATTTAATACCAACTTTCTAAACTCTACAGAAAAAAAAAAATAGAACTGGAGGGAGTACTTCCAACACATTTTGTGAGGTCAACATCATATTGATACCTAGACCAAATAAAAATATCACAAGAAAAGAAAACTACAAACCAATATTTCTGATGGACATTGATGCAAAAAATCCTCAATAAAATTCTAGCAAACCAAATTCAACAACTGTCAAAAAGATTATACAGCTGAGTGCAGTAGCACACACCTGTAATCCCAGTGGCTGGGGAGTCTGAGGCAGGAGAATCGTGAGTTCAAAGCCAGCCTCAGCAAAAGCAAGGTGCTAAGCAACTCAGTGAGACCCGGTCTCTAAGAGAAATGCAAGATAAGGCTGGGGATGTGGCTCAGTAGTCTAGTGCTCCTAAATTAAATCCCGAGTATCCACACCCCCCAAAAAAAGTAAAAGATTAAACACCATGACTAAATGGGATTTATCCCTGGCATGCAAGCCTTCTTTAACATATATTAATCAAGCAATGCAATACATCACACTAACAGAATGAAAGAGAAAAACTACATAATTATCTCAATTGATATAGAAAAAGTTGTCTACAAAATTCAACTTCTTTTCTTGATAAAAAAAAATCTCAATAGTTTAGATATAGAAGGAAAGTTTCTCAACAAAATAAGATCCATTAATTAAAAAAAAAACCACAGCTAACAATGGAAAAAAAGTTGAAAGCTTTTCCACTAAGATCTGTGAGCACAAGGCAAAGAAGCTCACTTTTGCCACTTCTATTCAACAGAGTACTGTAAGTATTATCAAAAGCAGTCAGACAAGAAAAGGTAATAAATGAATTCAATAAAGTTGCAGAATACAAAATCAACATATAAAAATCAGTATTGCTACACTCCAACAGTGACCTAGCTGAAAAAGAAATAAATAAAATGATCCATTTACGATAGCAACAAAAAGATAAACCCTCAGAAATGAACCTAATCAAGATGTGAAAAATCTACATTCTGCACTGAAAGAATTTGAAGAAGATTCTAATAAACAGAAAGATATCCATGCTCATGGATTGGAAAAACTAATGCTGCTAAAATGTCTGTACTATTCAATGCAATATATGGATTCAATACAATCCCTATCAAAATCCCAATAGCATTCTTTGCAAAAATAGAGGGGAAGAAGTCCTAAAATTCATATGGAACCACAAAAGACCTAGACAAAAAAATTCTGATAAAGAGAAACAAAATTGGAGACACCACAAGTCCTGACAAAACTATTTTACTAACAAAGCTATGTTAGTAAAAACAATATGGTACAGGATAAGAAAAAATAGACACATAGATCAGTGAAACAGAATAGAGAGGCCAGAAATAAGTCTGAAGACAGAGTCAACTAATTTCAGCAAGGAAACCAAAAGGACACAATGGAGAACAGATAATTTCTTCAATAAATGGGGAAAATGGATTTCCATGAGAAAAAAAGCAAAGACTGTAGGAAGGAAGGAAGCAGAGAGAGAAAGTAAGGGAAAGAAATTGGACTATAACTCAAACCACACATAAAAATAACCTAATTATAAGATCTGAAACCAAAACTCTTATAAAACAGAATAAGAAAATTTTTTTTTAAAGAGAGAGTGAGAGAGGAGAGAGAGAGAGAAAGAGAATTTTTTTTTAATATTTATTTTTTTTAGTTCTCGGCGGACACAACATCTTTGTTGGTATGTGGTGCTGAGGATCGAACCCTGGTCGCACGCACACCAGGCGAGCGTGCTACCGCTTGAGCCACATCCCCAGCCCCAAGAAAAAAATTTTCCTTGACACTAGCCTCAGCAATATTTTTTTTGTATATCACACTAAAAGCTCAGGCCACAAAAACAAACATAAATAAATGAAGTTGTATCAAACTTCATAGCAAAGGAAACAATCAACAAAACAAAATGACAATCTATGGATTGGGAAAAATATTTGCAAATCATATTTCTGATAAGGGGTTAATACACAAAATTAGAAAAAACTCAATAGTGGAAAATCAAAGAACTCAATTGGAAAAAAAGGGGGGGGCTAGGGAGGACAAAGGATTTGAATAGATATTTCTCCAAAGAAGGCAGAAATGGAGCTGTGCTCAGAGGAGTACACCTGTAATCCCAGGCTAAGGCAGGAGAATCATGAATTCAAAGCCAGCCTTGTCAATTTAGCAAGGATTTGAGCAACTTGGCAAGACTCTGTCTCCAAATAAAATATTGTAAAAGGCTGGGGATGTGGTCCAGTGGTTAAGCACCCTCGGTTCAGTTCTTGGTACAAAAAAAAAAAAAAAAAAAAAAAGGACCTAAACATATTTGAAAAGGTGCTCTAATCTTTCTTTAATCATCAGGGAAATCTGAATGGAAACCACTATGAGATAGTACCTTACTATCAAAAAATCAAAAGATAACAAATGTTGATAAGATTGTAGAGTAAAGGGAACTCCTCTTATATGCTATTGATGGGCACACAGGTTGAAACTAGCAAATAGTATAAAGGTTCCTAAAGAAATTAAAGTAGAACTTTCATATGACTTAGCTATTCCTCTTTGGGGCAAACTCCCAAAGGAAATGAAATCACTGCCTCATAAAGATATTTGCACTCCCAAGTTCTTTGCAGAATTTACAGTAGCCAAAATATGTAAACATCATCAATGTACAGATCAAAGAAACCAGTGTGTGTGTGTGTGTGTGTGTGTGTGTGTGTGTGAGAGAGAGAGAGAGAGAGAGAGAGAGAGAGAGAGAGAGAGAGAGAAAGAGAGAATATTTACTGTTTTTTTAAAAGAGCATTGAGAACAGGTAGCCCCCCCAGATACCACATATATTTGAAACTCATTCAGTTAAAACAACATGATATTGGTTCATCAAAAACAGACCAATGAAAGAAAATTTAGAAATAGACCAATGTGCATATACAAATTTAATACATGATAAGCACAGTTACAACAAATAATTGGAAAACTGTGGATGTGAGACAACTGGAGAATTGTGTTGCATATTCGTTCACCCTTTTTTATCAGTTCTTCTAGGAATATGTTCCAAAAATAGACCAGCAAAAATATGAACTAACATTTTCACAAGGCTTTTTTGTGGCAGTGTTGTTATAATAGCAAAAGATGGAAGCCAAGTTTCAATCAATAGAACTGGTTGAATAAATTATGGTATATCCATCCACACAGTGGAATTTTATGTAACTATCAAAGGGAATAAAGATCTGTCTAGGGAAGGCGGTCAAGACAGCGGAATAGGTTACTCTCTAAGCTGCTCCGTGCCACCAGATCAGAAAAGCAGAAAAACAGAATCTTTTTGAGGTGTCTGAAAACAGAAATCCTCCTAGGATTTAATACCGGACTTTCAGAACAGCCTAGGGACTCAGAAGGTTGGAGAGAATAAAATTTAAGAATAAAAGAAAGAAAAACCTACCATCAGCTGCTGATTCAGATCCACAGCAGGCAAATCAGAGAGGGAGACTAAGAGAGCCTACATTTTGGAGGGCACGATGGAGGTCTTCAAGCGGAGATGACAGTAATCAGGGACATTGTCGAGCTGATCCAGTGGGTTAGGTGCACTTTGTTTTCATGTGAGAGAGAGGCTGTAGGCCCGACAGCCTCCATCTTTTCCCACTGTGCTATCATGGCCGGCAGGTGTAAGTGCAAGCCCAGGTATCCAGACCTGTGCAAATCCATCTATGTCCAAAAACCTGGCCTGGCAAAGGCACACCCCACGATCCATGGTGTCACTAGAAAACCAGGTGAGATTTAGGCATGGAAAGTTGTTGCACCCAAGGGAATTCAAGACACTCTGATCTGAGAGATCCTGGATGCCTCTGAGTCTCTGGTTCACCCGAGAGAGAAGACCAGGAATTTGATCAGTGGGGAATGGGCAGGGGGTTTCAATGTGCACTTTGGGACTGAGCCCAGAGGGCGGAGATACAGAAGTACCTGGAGGCTGAAGGAGTGAAGAACTGGTTCCTTGGCTGCTCAAGTGGAGCCCAGGGGAGAGTCCAGCAGTACAGACACCCAGCAGGTGGGGTTCTGGAGATGTGCTATTTAAAAGCTTCACCAAACGTCATTCCACAAAGCACTGGGGGTCTAGCTGGAACCAAACCCTGCCTCTGGGAGCTCCACTTCAGGGAACCCCTTTCACCAAACTCTACAGCCACTCAGCTGTGGGTGGAGTAGCCAACATCCAACCTGCCCTACCTCATACTAGTGAGAAGGGAAACAGAACAAGCAACCTGACTGGCTCCACACAAAAAGAAGGAATTGACAGCCCCTGACTACTACTCTTGCGCAAAATACATACCTCAAGAAAAAAATGGAAAGAAATATAATTGGTAACTGACAACCAACATATAATATTATAACAAATTTGTTGACCATCATAATAGGAACAATTCCTTAATCTTCCATCAGGAAGGTTTTCTTTTTCTTTCTTTCTTTTCTTTTTCTTTATTTTTTTTTTATTATTTTGTGTGCCTAATGGTCCAAGGACATTTATACAAAAAAAAAATTTGTCTCACTCTTCTCATTTCTTGAAGGTAATCATTTTCTTTACTCTGTCTTTTGAAGACTAGTGTTTTTGATTAGGATATCGTGGTTTTTGTCTTATATTATTTTTGTTTGTGTGATTTATCTTGTTTTTCTCCTGTCTATATCCCTTGATTCTCTTCCTCTCTTCTCATTCACTAATAGCCAAAGTCTGTAGTTCTTTCACTTTCTTAACTCTTTACTACTACACTCTCTCATTCTCCCTCTCAATTATTACATCCTACATCTCCTCTGCATTCTTCTGCTTCATCTCTTTGAAATAGCATACCCATTTGTTAACATCTCTATTGTTGGCAATTGCTTACCATACCATTTCTGTTTATAATGCCAATTAACATTATAGAAGCCAAAATAGAAACTAAGTATTTAGTTTAATGCTGAATATTGATTGCATTGGTCATTGTTATTATTAGTCTGCCTCCAAATTGGGAGATACTAGAAACCTTCAGGAACACTACAAATCCATAAGGTGGAGGCTCTGCAGCCTCATAATCTTACTGATAAATGGGTAAATGTACAAACAGCATGAAAAATCAAAGGAACAAACCACCCCAAACAAATCAAAATTCCTCATTAAGAGAATTAAATGATATCACAGTGAAGGAAAGGTCAGAGAAGGAATTTAGAAAGTTTATAATTAAACTGATCTACAAGATAAAAGATGGTGTAAGGAGTGAAGTCAAAGGGAAAATCCAAGAAAAAGAAGACTGATTTAATAAGGAGATAGAAATCCTGAGAAAGGATCGATCAAAAAATTCCTGAAATGGACATCCACCTACACCAACCTGCGCAGGAAGCAGACCCAGGATAGGTCTGGGTGCATCACACCACAGGGCAGATACCTGCTGGAGCTCAGGTTCCGGCACAGGACAAAATCCTCTGACCAGCAGACACCCACCAGAGTTCAGGCTCGGGCACAGGATGACTTCTGCAGACCTGTTTGGGACCCGAGCCCAGGGTAGTCCGAGTCTGCCATCCCCCCCCCCACACACACACACCTGGGAGCCCAGACCTAATCCCTTCCATCTTGGGACACTGAAGACATTACCATAGCCTTACCCGTACAGTAGCCTCTACCTTTTGATAACAGACACAGCCTAGAAGTAGTTGCATCTCAGAGCAGGCATCCCAAAGACAGTGTAAGGCCCACCCTTTCAGCCCCATCTCTGAAAAACCTGCATCCATCTTGGGGCACCAACACTGCTATCTAGAGTTACCTCTGCTATTGCTGCCACCACCTTTAGTTGTAGTAGCATACATTGAGGGACACAAGCAGGGTCTCAAAGCCCAACATCACGGTGAGGTACAGATAATCCACACAGATACTACAAGATTATAAGGTAAAAACTGTAATGTCTCAGATCCACACTGCAAGAAAAAAAGACACATAGACAACAGAAAAAAAAAACAAGGGAAGAAAGTGCCCCAAACAAACCAGGACACCATCATAACAGAACCCATGGACAGTGAAGTTGATGAAATGTCAGAGAAGGAGTTCAGAAGATTCATAATAAAGATGATCTGTGAATTAAAGAATGACCTAAATGAGCAAATACAGGCAAAAATTGATCACTCCAACAAAGAGATAATACAGGTATAAAAATATTATACAGGTAGAAAAAGATTACTTAAGAGATATAGACTCTGAAAAAAATGAGAAATCCTTGAAATGAAGAAAACAATAAACCAAATTAAAAAGCTCAAATAGAAATCACCACAAACAGACTAAATCACTTGGAACACAGAACGTCAGATAACAAAGACAAAGTATACAATCTGGAAAATAAAGTTGACCACACAGTGAAGATGATAAGAAACCATGAACAAAACATCCAAGAATTATGGGATAGCATCAAAACACCAAATCTAAAATTTATTGTGATAGAGGAAGGTGCAGAGTTCCAAACCAAAGGAATGCACAATCTCTTCAATGAGATAATATCAGAAAATTTCCCAAGCTAAAGAACAAATTGGAAATTGAAATACAAGAGGCTTACAGGACACCAAATACCAAATGTACAAAATTACAACATATCTACACCAAGGTACATGAAAATGCTTAGCATACAGAATAAGAATAGAATTTTAAAGGCCACAGGAGAAAGAAATTAGATCACATATGGGGGAGACCAATTCATATCTCAGGACTTTTTAACCCAGACCCTCAAAGGCAGGAGATCATGGAACAACATATAACAAGCTCTGAAAGAAAATGGATGCCAAGAATCATATCCAGCAAAATTAAGCTTTATATTTGATGATGAAATAAAAACCTTCCATGATAAACAAAAGTTGAAAGAATTTACATCAAGAAAGCCTGAACTACAGAACATCCTAGAAAAAATATTCCATGAAAAACAATGATGAAAATTAGCATACGGGGGCGGGGGGTATTACACTAAAGGAAAACTGATCAAAGGAGAAACCAAGTCAAGTTAAATAGCAAACATGGATGGGAACACAAATCATGTCTCAATAATAACCCTGAATGTAAATGGCCTAAACATACCAATCAAAAAACATAGACTAGCAGATTGGATGAAAAAAAAAGACCCAACAATATACTACCTCCAAGAGACTCATCTCATAGGAAAAGATATCCACAGACTGAAGGTGAAAGGTTGAGAAAATCATACCACTCACATGGACTATAGAAGTAAGCAAGGGTTTCCATCCTCATATCAAGTAAAGTAGAAGTCAAGCCAAAGTTAATCAAAAGGGATAAAGAAGGACACTACATACTGTTCAAGGGAACCATACACCAAAAAGACTTAACAATCATAAATATATATGCCCCCAAACAATGGAGCATCTATATTCATCAAACAAACTCTTCTCAAGTTCAAGAGTCAAATAGACCACAACACAATAATTCTGAGTGACTTTAACACACCTCTCTCACAATTGGATAGATCTTCCAAACAAAAGCTGAACAAATAAGTTACAGAACTCAATAATACAATCAATAATTTAGACTTAATTGGCATATATAGAATATTTCATCCTTCAGTGAGTGAATACACATTCTTCTCAGCAGCACATGGATCCCCCTCTAAAATAGACCATATATTACACCACAAAGAAACTCTTAGCAAACACAAAAAAGTAGAGATACTACCTTAAATTCTATCAGATCATAATGGAATGAAACTACAAAACAATGATAAAATAAAAATAAAAGCTATATTTCAACCCTTGGAGACTAAATAATATGCTACTGAATGAATAATGGGTTGCAAAAGACATCAAGGAGGAGATTTAAAAATTCTGAAAGGTTAATGAGAACACTGATACAACATATCAAAATCTCTGGGACACTAGGAAGACAGTTCTAAGAGCAAAGTTCATTGCATGGAGTTCATTCCTTAAAAGAAGAAAGAGTCAACAAATAAATGACCTAACATTACATCTCAAAGTCCTAGAAAAAGAAGAACAAACCAACACTAAAATTAGTAGAAGACGGGAAATAACTAAAATCAGAGCTAAAATATATGAAATTGAAACAAAAGAAACAATTGAAAGGATCAACAAAACAAAAAGTTGGTTCTTTGAAAAAATAAATAAAATTGACAGACCCTTAGCCTTGCTAACAAAGAAAAGGAGAGAGAAAACTCAAATTACTAACATACGTGATGAAAAAAGAAATATCACAACAGACACCACAGAAATACAGAAGATAATTAGAAATTATTTTGAAAACTTGTACTCCATTAAAATAGAAAACATTGAAGGCATCAATAAATTTCTAAAGTCATATGATTTGCCCAAATTGAATCAGGATGATATACACAATTTAAACAGATAAATTTCAAGCAATGAAATAGAAGATGCCATCAGAAGTCTACCAACCAAGAAAAGCCCAGGACCAGGTGGATACACAACTGAATCCTACAAGACCTTTAAAAAAGAACTAATACCAATACTCCTCAAATAATTTTGTGAAATAGAATAAGAGGAAAAACTTACAAACTCATTCTAGTATCACCCTGATTACAAAACCAGGAAAAGACACATCAAAAAAAGAAGATTTCAGACCAATATCTCTAATAAATATAGGTGCAAAAATTCTCAATAAAATTCTGGCAAATCAAATACAAAAACACATAAAAAAGATAGTGCACCACAATCAAGTGGGGTTTATACCAGGGATGTAAGTTTGGTTCAACAAATGAAAATCAATAAATGTCACTCATCAAATCAATAGACCTAAAGATAAGAATCATATGATCAAAAAAAAAATCAAATGATCAGAAAAAGCATTCAACAAAATATAGCACCCCTTCTTGTTCAAAACACTACAAAAAGTAGGGATATCAGGAACATATCTCAACATCATAAAATCTAGCTATGCTAAGTCCCAGGCCAATATAATTCTAAATGGAGAAAAATTGAAAGCATTCCCTCTAAAAACTGGAACAAAACAGGATGCCCTCTTTCACTACTTCCATTTAGCATAGTTCTTGAAACATGGGCCAGAGCAATTAGAGAGATGAAAGAAGGAATACAGGTAGAAAAAAAAATAACTCAAATTAGCACTATTTGTTGATGATATGATTCTATACATAGAAGACCCAAAAAATTCCACCAGAAAGCTTTTAGAACTAATAAATGAATTCAGCAAAGTAGCAGGATATAAAATGTTGATAAATCAAGGCATTTCTGTATATCTATGACAAATCCTCTGAGCAGGAAATGAAAACTACTCCATTTACAATAGCCTCAAAAAAAATACATGGGAATCAATGAAAAAAGTGAAAGATCTAACTATAGAACACTAAAGAAAGAAATAAAAGAAGATCTTAGAAAATGGAAAGATCTACCTTATTCTTGGATAGGCAGAATTAATATTGCCAAAATGACCATACTACAAAAAGATCTAAACAGATTTAATGTAATTCTAATAAAAATCCCAATTACATTCCTCATAGAAAAATGAAGTCATGAAATTTATCAGGAAAAATAAGAGACCCAGAATAGCTAAAGCAATCCTTATCAAGAAGAGTTAAGTAGGTGGCATCAATATACCAGAGCTTAAACTCTAGTACAGAGAAATACTAAGAAAAACAGCATGGTATTGGCACCAAAGCAGACTTGTAGACCAATGGTCAGAATAGTGGACACAGAGACAAACCCATATAACTACAGTTATCTTATATTTGACAAACCCACACAACTACAGTTATCTTATATTTAACAAACATACATTGGAGAAAAAATAGCCTCTTCAACAAATGGTGCTGGGAAAACTGGAAATCTATATGGAACAAAATGAAATTAAATCCCTATCTCTCACAATAACAAAACTTAACTCAAAGTGGATCAAGGGCCTTGGAATTAAACCAGAGACATTGTGCCTAATAGAAGAAAAAGTAGGCCCAAACCTTCATCATGTCAGATTAGGCCCGACTTCCTTAATAAGAGTCCTATAGCACAAGAAATAAAATCAAGAAACAATAAATTAGATGGTTTCAAATTAAAAAGCTTCTTCTCAGCAAAAGAAACAATCAGTGAGGTGAATAGAGAGCCTACATTTTGGGAGCAAATTGTTACCACACACACATCAGATAGAGCAATAATCTCTAGGATATATAAAGAACTCAAAAATCTTAACACCAAAAAAACGAATAACCCAATCAATAAATAGGACAAGGAACTGAACAGACACTTCTCAGAAGATGATATACAATCAATCAACAAATTTATGAAAAAATGTTCTACATCTCTAGCAATTAGAGAAATGCAAATCAAAACTCTAAGATTTTATCTCACTCCAGTCAGAATGGCAGTTATTAAGAATACAAACAACAATAAATGTTGGTGAGGATGTGGGGGAAAAGGCACACTCATACATTGCTGGTGGGACTGCAAATTGGTGCAGCCAATATGAAAAGTAGTTTGGAGATTCCTTGGAAAACTGGGAATGGAACCTCCATTTGAAGACCTATCCCACTCCTCAGTCTATACCTAAAGGACTTAAAAACAGCATACTACAGGGACACAGCCACATCAATGTTTATAACAGCACAATTCACAATAGCTAAACTGTGGAACCAACTTAGATGCACTTCAGTTGATGAATGGATAACAAAAATGTGGTGTTTATACACAATGGGATACTATTCAGCATTAAAAGAGAATAAAATCATGGCATTTTCAGGTAAATGGATAGATTTGGAGAATATAATGCTAAGTGAAGTTAGCCAATTCCAAAAAACCAAATGCCAAATATTTTCTCTGATATAAGGATGCTGATTCATAATTGGGTTGGAGGGGAGGAGTATGGGTAGATTAGACGAACTATAGATAGAGCAAAGGGGAGGGAGAGTAAGGGAGGGAGCATGGAGATAGGAAATATAGTGGAATGAGATGGACATTATTACTTTAAGTACATGTATGAAAATACAAATAGTGTGAATATACTGTGTATACAACCAGAGATATGAAAATGTGTGTTTTATAGGTGTAATGTAAATTGTAATACATTCTGCTGTCATACAAATTAGAATTTTAAAAAATTCTTAAAATGAAGGAATTAATAAACCAAATAAAATATTCAATGGAAAACATCGACAACAGACTAGACCAATTTAAAGATAGAGTTTCAGGCAACAAAAACAAAACATATAATCTTGAAAATAAAGTTAACCATGAGAAAAGATTTAAGACACCATGAACAAAATTTTCAAGAAATATGGTATAACATTGAAAGACCAAATTTAAAATTTATCAGAATAGATGAAAGCTCAGAAATACAAACTAAAGAAATGCACAAACTTTTCAATGAAATAATATCAAAATATTTCCCAAACCTTAAAAACTAAATGAAAACTCAAATACAGGAAGCTTATAGAACTCCAAATATGCAAAAGTACAACAGATCTACAACAAGGCATTTCATTATAAAAATGCCCAGAATAAAAATAAAATTTGAAAGTTTGCTATGGAAAAATGACAAGTCATACTTAGAGGGAAACCAATCCAGATCTCAGCTGATTTTTCAACTCAGACCCTAACTAGGAGGTCTTAGAATAATATATGTCAATCCCTGAAGGAAAATGGATGACAACCAAGAATATTATAGCTGGAAAAATTAAGCTTCAGATTTGATGATAAAATAAAAACTTTCCACAATAAACAGAAATTAAAAGATTTTACAATTAGAAAGCCTATACTATAAAACATACTTAATAAAGTATTTCATGAAGAAGAAATGAAAATAGAATTGAAAACCAGCAGAGGGAGGAACTAGACTAGAAGAATCAATCAAAGAAGAAACTAAATCAAGTTTTAAAAATAGAAATAAATCAAAATGACGGGGAATAAAATTCTTTCTCAAAGATAACATTCATGTAAATGACCTAAACTCTTTGATCAAAAGACGTAGATGGGCAGATTGGACGAAAAAACAAGACCCAACAAGATGCTATCTCTAAGAGACTCATCTCATAGGCAAAGACATCTATAGGCTGAAGACAAAAGGATGGGAAAAAAAAAATCTTTCACATGGAACTTGTAAACAGCCAGGGGTCTCTGTACCTAAATTAGATAAGGTGGTCATCAAACCAAAGTTAATCAAAAGGGACAAAGAAGGTCATTTCATGCTGCTTAAGGGAATTATACAACAGCAAGTAATAATGATCATAAATATATATTCCCCTTACAATAGAGTGTTGACATACATCAAACAAACCTTTCTCAATTTCAAGAAAAAATACACCACATAATAATACTGGATGACTTTAACATACCTTCTTCATCACTGGATAGATCATCCAAACAAAAATTAAAACAAAGAAGCTGGACAACTAAAAATTATTGTCTCCACAATCTTTTAAATTGAAAAAAATATATTTCAAGATTATGTTACTTATCATCCATATTTAGTATTATTATACTAAAGTATATATGTATTCATTTACATTTTTGTCAAGAAAAAAAACTAAAAAATAAAAACAGTTACCTATAGTAGGGCAATAAGAGTTGTACATTAATGGGAGCAAGATTTACCTGAATGTACTTGCTTTAGAGTTTTGATTTGGAATATCAGTGGTAAAAGGCACACTATTCTGGTGGAGGAGATTGATAATAGGGGAGGCTGTGCACATATTAGGGGAGGATAATGGGAAATACCTGAATTGTCTCTCAATTTTGCTGTGAACCTAAAATTCTAAAAAGTAAGTTTATTTTAAAAAAGCAATCACCCAAACTGAAAATAAACAAACCTATGTATAAAGTTGGTGGTATTGCCATATAAAGAATTGTTTCAATTATTTTTAAGTTCAATATCTGCATTACATATTAATATTGGAATGTATCCAAACACACAAAAATTGCACTGCATTAAATGTTAGTATTAGTAATACAATTGTTGGGCTAGAGTTGTGGCTCAGTGGTAGAGTGCTTGCCTAGCATGCAGAGGCACTGAGTTAGATCACCAGTACCACATTAAAATAATAATAATAATAATACAATTGTAATTTTGAAGTAAAACACCGCAATATTTATTTGGATAAAGTAAATTAATATTGTGTTAATATTAGTAGGAATCAAGATTCAGTATAAAAGAGGTGTATCTATGAAGTAAAAATAATTAAATCAAAGCCCTATAATCATTTGAATATGAAATATCATAATCAATTAATTATTTACTTCCCTTTTTCAAAAAACAAATATTTACTAAGTAGTTGTGACCATTAAAATAGCCTGAGAGCAATGAGAGTTCAGTGGTATGCACTTACCAAACCTCTAAACACCACTTTGGAATTGGGCAGGTAATCATCAAGATGAGCCTGGGAACTATCATGCCAGAAAACACAGAACTATCAGAGATGACTATTATAAAGCTGGGAAAACACAGAAACCAACCCAAATTAGCTCATTAGCTCAAAAGGATTCACAGAGGAAAGAAATATTGAGTATAAGAAATAATACAGGGGCTGGAGCTGGGGCTGGGGCTGGGGCTGGGGCTCAGTGGTAGCACACTTGCCTGGCATGTGTGAAACACTGGGTTTGATTCTCAGCATTTCATATAAATAAATAAAAATAAAATAAAAAGGTCTATCAACAACTAAAAAAATTTTAAAGGAATAAATATAGACAAAAAAGGAAAGAAAAGAGAACCACATACACATCAAATATATGAAAATCCATGAGTATTTAAAGACTTGGGGAGGGGAGAAACTAACACTCTCTTCTTTGGTCACCTTTGAATTTTCAGGTCACAAAATCATTATTCTGAAATAATAAAATGATAGTAAAAGAAAGTATTTTCTGCCACAGTCTGTCTGGGCACAAAATAACTGAGCCACCACAAAGCTTGTAGGTTCAAACAGCAACTCTTTATTCCCCAACTCTCACCGGCACTTTACACACACTTCCCGGGAATACACTCCCTCCACAGCTATATTCCCAGCAAGATCTGCCCTAATCCCAAGCCGCCCTATTCCCGGAGCAGGGTCACCTTTCAACCATCCCCTCTAGCAAAATGCCAGGCATCATTCCGACTGAACTGTGTCTCTCAACAATTTTCCTTGTCCTTTTTTCACAAATTCTATTTGAGAGTAATCAAATTGTTTTGGTTGTTATTTTCTATGTTCCATGTGCTGCTGAGAAGAAAGTATATTCAGTCATTGATGGAGATATATATCTGAAGGGGGGGGGAGATGAATATATTCTCTCTATATATGTTAAGTCAAAATTATTAATTGTATTTTTTAGATCTGTAGCATCTTTCTCTAGATTTGTCTTGGAGCCTCTATCCAGTGTTGAGAGAGGCATGTTAAAATCACCAAATATTATTGTGTTGTGGTCTACTTGATTCTTTGTATTCTTTATATTGAGAAATGTTTGTTTAATGTACATAGATGTTCCATTGTTTGAGGCTTAAATACTTATGATTGTTATTTCTTCTTGTTGTATAATTCCTTTAAGAAGTAAATTCTGGTTAATTTTGGCTTGAAGTCCACTTTATTTGATATGAGAATAGTAACCCCTGCTAGTTTATAAGATCCATGTGAATATCATGTTTTTCCCATCCTTTCATTTCTAGTCTGTGGATGTCTTTGCCTATGAGGTGAGTCTCTTCAAGACAGCATATTGTTTGGTCTTGTTTAATCCAATCTGCCAACCTATGTCTTTTGATTGAAGAGTTTAAACCATTTATATTCAATGTTATTTTCAAGAGATTATCTTTTCTACCTGTCATTTTGATTTATTTCTAATATTTAAATTGAACTCAAGTATTCTTTGATTGACTATTCTTCTAGTGTAGTTCCTCCCTCTGGTGATTTTAATTTTAATTTTTAATTTTTTCTTCACAAAATATTTTATTGAGTATATTTTATAGTATAAACTTTCTTGTGAATTCTTTTAGCTTTTATTTATCATGGAAGGTTTTTATTTCATTTTTAATTCTGAAGCTTAATTTTGATGGGTATATAATTATTGGTTGGCATCCATTTTCTTTCAGAGCTTGGTATATATTATTCCAAACCCTCCTCACTACTAGGGTCTAGTTTGAAAAATCAGTTGAGATCTAGATTGGTTTGCCTCTAAATGTGACCTGTCATTTTTTCTCTAGCAGCTTTAAAAGTTCTATCCTTATTCTGTGTGCATTTTCATAAGAATGTGTCTTGGAGTGGATCTGTTGTGATTTTGTTTATCTAGAGTCCTATATCTTCCTATACTTTAATTTCCATTTTATTCTTAAGGTTTGAAGATTTTTCTGATATTATTTCATTGAAAAGATTATGCTTTCCTTTAGTTTGTGTTTCAGAGCCTTCATCTATCCTAATGAATCTTAAATTTGGCCTTTTGATGTTATACCATATTTCTTGAATATTCTGTTCATGGTTTGTAAACATCTTTTCTGAATGGTCAACTTTATTTTCAAGATTATATACTTTGTCTTTGAGGCCTGAAAATCTATCTTCAAAGAGATCTAGTCTATTGGTGATGCTTTCCATTGAATTTTTAATTTGGCTTATTGATTTCTTTTCTGTGTGTGGGGGGGGAGGATTCTGATTGGTTCTTTTTCATAATTTCTATCTTCTATTGAAGTGAGCTTTCACTTCTGTATTTTCTCTCCAATCTCACTCTTTACATTGTCTTTAACTCATAGAATAGTTTTTGAACTTTCTGAATTCCTTCTCTGACATTTCCTCCACTGTGTTGTCAATGAAGTCGATTGTTGAGGCATTTTTGGTGTTTGGGATGGTTTGTTCCCTTGCTTTTTCATACTGTTTACATATCTACCCTTCTAGCAATATGATTCTGACTTCTTCTCTTAAGTGAAGGACTACTTTGTGAGCTTTTTCTTAAGAGCCTGTATCAGGTTAATATCCAGATAATGATGTTTTAATTCACTGTGTGATCTCTGCTGATCCCAATATCAGCCCCACTTTAAGTGATGCAACTGAGCCCTATTGACTATTGTTGCTTCTGGGCCAGACCTTGCTCTATTCAGTATTATATGATCACAAACTTGTTGCAGTTGATCTCTGCTATTCCTCAAGTTCAGGTATATACCTATAATAAAGTTCTGGAACAGGTCAAAACATTGTTAAATTTAGTTGTTGAATTCAGTAAACTTACTATTCCCTTAAAAAGGAAGGAGGAATAAGATTGGGCAAATAGTAGAGGAGAAAAGAGCAATAGAAAAAAAGAGGGAGGAAAGAGATAGCGGGTAAGAAGCTATAAAATTATAATTTATAACAAGGTAGGAAGGAGAGAAAGATGGATTGGTGTTATTTGAGATTGTAGGAGATAGTGCCAGGGAGTGAGTAGGGGATAAGAGAGGCAAATATAAACTATAGCCAAAAAAACAAAGATAGGAAGACTGATTCCAATTAATGCTTTAAACCACTAGATGAAATACAATCAAATGGGTTGAAGGTACAAAGTTGGCAATTGGGTTAACCATTTTTATTCAAATTAAGGAGTTGTTCATTTGATTAAAGTTGACATTAGAGTTGTTTATGGTATACCGTGGCCAAGTTAAAAAAAAAAATTCTTGTTGAATCTTGGTTTGAATTTCATTGGGGTTTGAACATTTAGCAGATGTCAATCAGTCTTAGGCCATGGATCTCTCCTGAGTCACTGTTTGTCAGGGGATAGTTTCCTAGTTGCTACGATCATCCTGGTTTGACAGTTCTAGGGCTGTCAGCTGACTGCTCAGTTGGTACAGTGTTTCTATTGTGTATGATGGTTCAGGATGTAGGCTCTGGAGTACTCCTGTGATTGCTGTGTGTTACTGAGTACCTTTTCTCCTCCACTGATTGTTTTTCACAGTAGTGGAGGTCTTGGTGGCTGCCTCACCCTGCAGTGCACATCCTGGGGACTGTCCTACAGTGCCTTCCCCCAGAATCAGTGATTGAAGGCCTAGTGAATCTGCCTTCCTTTGTTCAGTGCCAAAGCTGCTTCTTCATTGCCTGTGGTGTGTTGAGTAAGTGAGTAGAAGCTGCATAGAGCTTTTGCCCTTTCACAAGGCACAGACATATGCAGGAGGACTTGCTGCACTTACCTGGTACTGGTCCCCTCAAGCCACTCATTTTCCTTAGTTTATGGTGAGAGGGTAAAAGGAGGATAGTTTCTGTGACTTAGGGATAGTAGTGGTCCTTCTATAAGTTCTTTCTGGCCAGATTTTTAAGGAGTCCTGCTGCAGGGAACTTCCCTCTAGTTTAGTTTGCAGCAGTCTGGGCATGGGAAGACCACATGCTAATTTAAGAAGGTGACTGGTTGGTTGGCTATGGGCCTCTGGCTCAGCTCTCTTTTCACAATTTGGTTTTAAGATGTATGCACTGTTTTAAGGAGCTTTCTGTTATCATTGTGCTTTAAGTTGTGCCTGTCTTTCTAACCATTTTTAAGTGGGTGAGCTTGAGAAAATGCCCATGCCCAATCCCCCACTCTCTCTGATGCCCCTCCCTGCTTACCCACACTTGGGGTTTGAGGAGTTAGGGCACTCTGTGTGTGTTTTCTACTCTTGTCCCTATCTTCCATTGTCTCCAGATATCAGACCATGCAATATCAAATCTTAGTGTATTTATTTCATTACCCATCTCTAATTGTGCTTTTCCTTCACTCTCTCACTTCTGTGCTGTAAGGAGATCCAGGACTGCTAACTAGTTTTCTTCCATCATCTTGAGCCTCTCCAAATTGTTGATGAAGGAAAGAATTCTGACTCTAATGCAGAAAGAATGATAGAACTATGCAATCATCATGAATGGTTGCTAAAAGTTTTTGTGAACGGTTGTTTGGGACATTTAAAATAAAGATCAAGCTGTGTTCTTGGATAGGCAGAATTAATATTGTCAAAATGGCTAAACTACCAAAAACATTATGCAGATTCAATGCAATCCCCCTCAAAATCCCAACAATATTTTTCACAGAAATAGAAAAAAAGCAGTCCTTAAGTTCATTTGGAAGAATAAGAGGCCCAGAATAGCCAAAACACAACACTCGATCATACAGGTGCAAACACCAACTTCCTCAACAATACCCCTAGAGCTCAAGAAATAAAACCAAGAATCAATAAGTGGGATGCTATCAAATTAAAAAACTTCTGCACTGCAAAGTAATTGATTAATAGCATAAAGAGAGCCTACAGAATGGAAGAAATCTTTGCCAGCTGCTCCTCTGACATGGGAATAATACCCAGAATATATAAAGAACTCAAAACAACTTTACACTCAAAAAACAAATAATCCAATCAATAAGTAGGCAAAAAAAACTAAACAAATATTTCTCAGAAGAGGAAATACAAATGGTCAGCAAATATAAGAAAAAAATGTTCAGTACCTCTAGCAATCAGGGAAATGCAAGTCAAAACAACACCAAGATTTCATCTCACTCTAGTCAGAATGGCAATTTTCAAGAACACAAATAATGACAAATGTTGGTGAGAATATAGGAGGAAAGTTACACTCACTGGACTGTAAATTAGTACAACCATTCTGGAAAGCAGTATGGCAGCTATGCTACTTCTTGGTTTTCATTCAAGACAACTAAAATCGGCATACTATATTGATACAGTCACCTCAGTGTTGATAGCAGCACAATTCACAATAGCCAAATTATGAAATCAGCTCAGATGCCTGTCAGTAGAAGAACTGGATCAAGAAAATGTATTTTATATATATATATATATATATATATATATATATATATATATATATATAATGGAGTTTACCCAACCATAAAGAAGAATGTAATTATGACATTTTCCAATAAATGAATGGAAATGGAGGACATCATACTAAGTGAAATAACCCACACTCAGAAAATCAGGGGCCAAATTAAACTAAATAAAGAAGGTGGAAGATGGGAGGTTGGATTTCACAGAGATATAGGTAGATCAGTGGACTAGAAGAAGGAGACCAATCAAGAGTGAGACAGGTGGAAGGATGATAAAGGGGAGGAAATATGAGAGGAATTTAACAAATCATGTTATATGCATATATGAATATAGCACAGGGAATTTTACCTTTATATATATGTAGAAAGTACAAATCAAAAAATAAATAAATAGTAAATAAGTAAAGTATAGAAAGAAGAATAAGGGGAGAAAAGAAGGGAAAGAGAGGGGAGAGGGAACAGGGATTGAAATGAAACTCCATGCATGTATGATTTTTGTCAAAATGAACCCAACTAGTATGTATGACTATAATGCTCAAATAAAAAGTTTATTTGAATTTTTTTAAAAAAATAGGGATCAAGCTGAAAACACTCAAAGACATTAACCCATAATACCATCATTAAGAGTGAGAACAAATTATTATGTCCATGACGAATACCCCACAATAAATACACACATGCACAAGCACACACACACATACACACACACACACACACACACACACACACACACACATAGCACTAATTGAAATAATAATAGCAATGGAAGGGAGATTCGTAGAGTAGAGCAGGTGGAACAGGGAATAGAGGAAGGAAGAGAAAGGGAAGGTACTAAGAAAGAAGATTGATCAAATCATGTTATGTGCATGTATGAATATGGCATATGATTCCCACTATTATGTATAACATAATGTATGAATAAAAATAACTAAATAAAATAAAAATGAGCAAGACAACTTGATATCATTTACCTTATGATGTGATAACTAAGAAGCATACTAGTTTCCCCCCCCCAAAAAAAAATAAACTGAACTTGAATATAATCAACAACCTATTTTCAGGAAACATATGGAATAAAGAAACTAAATAACTAAATAACATTGTGCATCTTAAAGCAGCCAAACACAGAGGGAGGGTTGTAGAATGATGGTACCAATGACCTGGTTTTTTCAGCAAAGCAGTGTGGAAGGAAACAGAAGTTAAGATTGAAGAAAAATTAAGAGACATATCAATACAAATATAGTCCTTATTTAAATCCTGCCTTTAATTTAAAAAAAAACTGGAAAAGACAATTGTGAGAATATTTTGGAAATTTCTTAAGTGGCCTTAGATTTATTTTTTTTATTTTTAGATTCTTTTATTTTTATTTATTTTCATATTATTTTTATTGGGTTTTTTTTAGTTATACATACCATTAGGATTCATTTTGACAAAATTATAAAAGCATTTGTTCTAATTCAGTCCCAGTACTTCCCCTTTCCCTCCTCTCCTCCCTCATACTAAGTGAAATAAACCACACTCAGGGGTCAAATTAAACTTAAAATTAAGCCTTCTGTCTATTCCACTAATCTTTCTGCTATTATAGTTTCTTTTTTAATTAGAGTTCTACAGATATGCATGATGGTGAGATTCTCTGTGGTATATTAATATATGTACATAGGAAAATTAGGTCAGATTCATTCCACTGTTCTTTCCTTATCCCATCTTTCCTCTCTCCCCTTCAATCCTCTTTGTCTACTCCACTGAACTTTCTTCTGTTTTTGTATCCCTTGTCCCCTATTTTGGATTAGCTTCTGCATATCAGAGAAAACCTTCAAACTTTGATTTTTAGGGACTGGTTTATTTCACTTAGCATAATAGTTCTATCCATTTACTGCCCAAAACCCTAATGCCGTTTGCCTTTATAGCTGAATAATACTCCACTGTGTATGTACACCACATTTCCTTTATCCATTTATCTGTTGAAGGGCGCTAAGGTTTGCTCCATAGCTTAACTATTGTAAATTGTGCTGCTAAAAACATTGATAAGAATGCATCACTGTAGTACACTGGTCTTAAATTATTTGGATATATACCAAGGAGTGGAATAGCTAGGTCATATGGTGGTTCCATTGCTAGTTTTTTTAAGGAATTTCTATACTGCTTTCCAGAGTGACCCTAGATTTTAAATGGTATTAAGGAATTGGTGTTATGTTTGTTAGGTATAACAATAGGATTGTTATTATACTAATATAATATATTATTATAACAGTTTGGACTGTTAATAATACCTACTGAAGTATTTACAAATAAAATAATATAAAATCTGGGATTTGTTCCCAGTTATTGAGGGAAGAAGAGCAATTAAATGGATGAGAGAAGAGATCAAATAAAATTAACAACCTGCTGAAAATTATTGAAGCTGAGTGATAGATATATTGGAGTTTAGTATACTCATTCTCTCTACTAGCATGGATAGACATTTGAAAAGTACCATCATTAAAAAAATTTTCAACACTTGGTTGCATACCATTGTGACATGTTAATTATCAACACCTCCCGAGGATCTGTGCTAATTTGTATTCCCTGCTATGTCTAAGTGTCTAAGTAGGATATGTCTCACACACTTGATACAATTACATAACGTTCTGTTCATCTTCCGCCCTCTTTACTCACTGAGTGTCCCAATTTCACATTCCCCTCAGGCCAAGGAAATAAGGGATTGAATAAGTCCTAAAAAATAATAGACTCTGTGTGCGTCAGCTGGCTCCAAGGGCAAGTGACATCATGAAAACTCTTGATGTGAAGGATGACCTAGTTGAAGGCAATATCGGGTTTACTTATGTTGGATGAGAAGTGTGTTTGTCAGGACCCTTAATGCAGGTGTTCCAAAACAATGACAATATTGAGATGACAAAGCTAAATGAAAAAGGAGATTTTCCAAGATTCATAAACTGGGTTTACAACCCCTTACTGAAGCTACTGGTTTCTCTAAGGACCAATCCCAAAATGATCCCATTAGAAATATAATAGACAGGGCATATGAGGGTTTTGCTGTCCTCTGGTTCTTCGGGCCTACTAAGCTTGACATGCAAACAGCAACACTACCAAATGAGCCCCCAAACAATAGTTTTAGTTCCTTTAAGTAATATTTGGTGCCATTTTAAAAATTGTAACATAGAGATCAGCTATTTAAGTACTATTATGCCACTTTGAATGATAAATATTAACTTCTGAAAAAATGCCATAGAGTCACATTTTTGGAATCCAGCAAACCTGCCCTCAAATCCTCCTTCCATCCCTTGCCCAGGTTTGTATCCCATGGACAGCCTCTTTAACTTCTCTAAGTTTCACTTTCTTTGTGTACCAAGTGAATATGAAGGAGTTTATTTAAAAAGACGATTGTTAAGGAAAAATTTTCACACAAACACACCACACATATTAAATGCTCAGTAAAACACAGAAACACTAAAAAACCAGTAGCTATTAGGGTTAGATGAATTAGAGTGACGAAATGTTCTATCCAACTAAAATGAGAAGCTCTAAAACGACTTGTTACAAAACTAGAAGAAATGGAATTCAATGAACCATTTTTAAGACTATTTCAGATGTATAACAAAACATGAACTCTTTATGGATCATTTATCAATGTTGAATACATGTCTTTTTGATGTGGTGGGAATGGATACCTAATCCTACAAACAAAAGGCATGATGCATTACTGAAAATGCCTTGGGTGTAGAGAACAATAAGTTAGTGGAAATTTCAGCCATTTACTACCCCCACTTCATGAAATTTCCACTGGTCCACTTGCCACATCACTTGATGGCTTCCCATCAATGCCTCCCCAGCCTGATGTGCAGTTCCCATGGCAACATCAGCCCATCCCATCCATTTCCTCACTTCTAAAGTGCATTTACCTTTTTTGTGGGTCATGTAAACCCTGAGTATTGTGATTTTAATAGTCCCTTTTTAAGTGACTATAAAGAAACAAACCATTTCTTTTCTGCACAGGTTGAAACGCAAAATTAGAATATTCAAATTTCAAACTATTTTACTGTCATTGAGATAGAACTTTAAACATTTTTTCTATTCCAATATTATTTATGAAACCTTAAAACTGCTCTTAACAAATGGACAGAGAGCTTTATGAAAAAAAGCTTCATTTTTTAAATTTGTTTTTTAGCTATTTATAAAATCTTTAAAATGATCCATATTAATGGGGTATCATGTGATGTTTCAATACACATATGCATTGTGCAATGTTCCAGCCAGGTTAAATATATCTATTTCCTCAAACATTTTGATGTTAAAAACATTCAGAATACTTCCTTCCAGTTTTTTTTAATACACAAGTCATAATTGTTATCCATTGTCATCATACTGTGCACTAGCACACCAGAGCTTCTTACTCCTCCTATCTAATTGTAACTTAGTGCAAATTGATCAACCTCTCCTTGTCCTTTCCTCCCTCCTACTCTCTCCAGTCTTTGGGAACCATCACTCTCAACTACAATATCAACTTTTTTTTAGTACTTGCCTTTCTCTGCCTGGTTTATTTTACTTAACATAATAATCTCCAGTTCCATCCATGTTGTTGCAAATGACAGGATTTCGTTCTTTTTATGACTGAATAGTATTCCATCTTACATATTTCTGTACATTTTCTTTATCCATTTATCAGTTGATAGAGACTTAGGTGGTTTCCTTTTCTTATCTATTGTGAATGAGTGCTGCAATAAACATAGGAGTGCAGATATTTCTTTTACATAATAATTTCATTTCCTTTGTATATTTATCCAGGAATTGGATTGTGTGTCATATGGTAGTTCCATTTTAATTTTGTGAGAAATCTCCATCTGTTCTCCATAATAGATTTACTGATTTGCATTTGCACCAACAGTATGTAAGGATTCCATTTTTCATAGTATAGTTGCACAAGTTCACTTAATGGTCATTTCTAATATATGATAATTTGCATAGGCTGACTTTTAACTATTGCTCTTCAAACTTACCATTTACATAGGAAACTAATAGTGTAGACCTGCCTTCAGTTGGTTGTCGCTTCTTTGTCATTCCCAAAACACTTTATATGAGTTAAAATTGATAATTACAATAATAATTCTGATTCATTGAACACTCATCATGCACTATTAGCTCTAAGTGCCTAAAATGCACCAAGTAGTATAATCCTAATAACAGTACTCTTAAGAAGGTACTATTAATGTCTCCATTGTATACATAGAAATTGAGGCTTAGAAAAGTTCTTCCTGGTATTCACACAGCTATGATACATGGGGGAATTGGAATAAGAGCTCAATCAGAAAGTTTAATCAATCAGAAATCTAGGGGTCTCTCTCTCTCTCTCTCTCTCTCTCTCTCTCTCTCTCTCTCTCTCTCTCTCTCTCTCTCTCTCTCTCTCTTCTCTCTCTCCCCTCCCCACCCCCCTCCCCAAACCACCTCCTCTTCCAAAAACCTCCTCTTTTTTGTGGTATTGGGGATAAAACCCAGGGCTACAAGTGATTTACCACTGAGCTACTTCCCTAGACCAGAATCCTTACTCTTGTCTGTTTGTGTGTGTGGTGCTGGGGATCGAACCCAGGGTCTTGATGCATGCAAGGCAAGCACTCTACCAACTGAGCCATATCCCCAGCCCAGAATCCTTATTCTTAACCAATATTCTCTATCACCTGTTTTTATTTAGGATTCTGTATTATAATTACCATATAAGCTGGTAATATTATTAACTAAATAATAAAAATACAAGCTCAAAATCAGTAAAGATTGTATCTTACTCATTTGTGAGTTCATAGTACTTTAACCTAGACCCTGGCACACATACAGATGATCAATGAATAAATAAATTGATGTTTTACGACAAGTGTAAAAATTTTCAAAGGTGTTAAATTTTATTTGGCTTTTAACCACATTTAAAAAACTATTTTCCATTTACTAATAGACTAACATTCTTAAAAATATTTTAATATATTAATTTCATGAAAACCCCTAAGAGTCTTTTACAAGCAGTATTTTGGTAGCTGAGTTTAGTAGCCTAGTAATTTTAGGTACTTCAAAGTCACAAAACCAAGATTATATTTTTTTCCAAAATATTCTCAGTATGTTTTTTTATTAGTCCAATTTATTTATACAACAGAAGCTACCACTTAACTTAGACCAAATTAATGAGGATCTATTGTGTCAGTTTTATATTTTTGTTCCACTGTTCAGTGTATATGGGCCTCATGTTTGTACATCCATATATATAATGAAAGTATACATGAATGCCAATATAGTCTCTGTTTCAACTCAATAACATTAATACTGTCAAGAATTTGGGAATGACTTCTGCATTTAGGCAGCTAGCAAAATTTTTTTTCATACCAATAATGAGCACAAAGAAAAAAGACATTGGAAAAAAAAAAAACAGAAAATAGCTCAGAGCTAAAAATCCTTTTATTTGGGTTCTCATCATCATTAAACATCATGATCAAAAAGAAACACTTATTGAGTGCCTCCTATGTGTTAAGACACAGTACTTACAGCCAAAGCAGAGAGTAGTCACCAGAGAATATGAACTCACACTGTGTTTCTGTTTTGGCATATCAACAGCTTTGTGCAATCATCTCTTTACCTGTAGGGCATGTTCATTTATGTTTTTCTCATACTTCATAAATATGTGAGATCTAACAATATTAAAAATGAGAAGGTTCTCAAAATTCTGCATAAATTCAAGATGTATTTACCCTAGATATCATATCAAACTCACATCAACAACAACAACAAAATTCACATGAAACAAGCAAGAATAATACAGTAAGAGAGGCATGGCCTCAAATCAAGAAGTCCAAAACTTTGGGGAGCTCTGATACCTTGTTTGGCTCTTTGCTGGAGGGTCAGATGACTGAGTAATAAGCTAGCCTAATAGGAATCTTAAGGTTAAGTAAATACGTGTCTTAGAAAAAAGAGAGGAAACAAGTCCTGCTTATTTCTACAAACAGGCACCCAAGAACATGTTTTAAATATGTCTGAACTGGAAAGATCCCCACAGTGGGTGGAAAAAAGGAATGAACCTCACAATCCATAGTCCCCAACTCCCCAGATTTGGGTTGCTGTCTACTCAATTAGGTAGTTGTTATTCATATATTCAAACACATACACACAAAGTTATTAAGTATCTAATATGTGGCTAATAATTGGGAATCTGAAAATGACTCAGAACAAAATCTCAAAAAAAATGATAAATAAATAAAAACATATGAACTGGGAAAATAATTAAATTAAAACTTTACGAGAAAATGTTAATGTTGCTATTTAAAAATACATATTAAAAGTAATAGGAGCATGTAGAAGGAGAAAGTAAGCCAAGTTAGGAGATGGCAGGAAAGGCAATATCCAAAAAGACAACTAGGAGTTACCAGATTGAAGATAATAAGAAAGCTTTCCAAGCCACAGGAATGATATTACCAACTACTCCCACATCTCCACAATCTTAATTTCCTAACAATTTCTTATCCAACCAACATATCATGTGATTCTAATTCACTGCAATCAATACCCTTATCAACTTTTTTTTGACCAATTCAGGACTTCTAATCCATTGACTTTTTTACTGTCTGTCCACCCTCCTCCTGCCCTCTATTTTTTCAGTATCCACCTTCAATTTCAAGGCCATTATTAAATTCACTGCTTCACATAGACTCTCAATTCCCTTGCTTCTCCTTTCCATATACTCTCAATTCCTTTGCTCTTCTCATAGATTCCAGGTGAAACTCTGATTGTATCTTAAAGCAACTCTATAACTACTCTGTACATAGCCTGAGCAGCTCAGTATGGCTAAAGAAAAGTAAACCACCATGCGAAGAATTTCACTTTATACCTATTTCCAAGCAGACATAAAAGGCTCTTGATACTGTCTGGCAATTCACATTTCCTACTTCAATCACTATCCTGTGTTCCTAGGAATCTATCCCATACTTTGCACTTCAAAGTACAAATATCTTCTGTCTGCCTCCTCCCTTTTAGTTCTGGCTCTAGTTCCAATGTCACTAAGAAAATAAAATCCATCAGAAAAGTAACTTCTGCTGCTTCTCTGCCGTTGAAGACAGTATGTGTAGACTACTCATTCAGAAGGTGTAGCTGTAAAGGGAAGAAAACACAGTGCCATTTGGAGAGGATTTTCCTGAAAGCAATGAGATGATAGGAGGTGAAAGGCAAAGATTCAGAAGAGTGGCAGTGAACAAGAGAACTGGCTAAGGAGGATGTGAAATAGAATCTGGAAAATTGAAAGGGATGAACTTTCCATCTTGATACCATCACTCTTCAACTGACATGGGAAGGAAGACATACAGAACAACTATGCTCCCCTTGAGTTGCTCACAAACTGGGGGCAGCAGCTGGGCTCTGGCTGAGGAGACATTACTTCAAGATCCCCAAACCTCCCTGGCATCTAGTACCACCCATCCTGACACCTGGGGGAGGAGAGGCCGGTGGAGGAGGCCATCCTTCACCATGAGTTTCTCACTGACAAGAAAGTGACAATTCTCACAAGAAAACCTGATACTTTTGCCAGAACAGCATCTATGGGGGATTCTCAAGTCACATTTGGCAAATCTTAAAACAAAGGCTGCAAATAACTGTGAACAAGATCCAGATGGTTAACCATAACACCCAATATTTATTGAACACAGATTATATGCAAGCACCAGTCTACACACTTTATAAGTTTAACTCTAGTGACAACCTTATAAGATGGGCATTCTTAAACCGTACTTTGCAGATAGAACGTTGAGGCATATGAAGGAATAAGAACCTGCTGCGATCGTAGAGCTAGCAAGAAGATAGAACCAGGTTTTGCAGCTAGGCAGTCTGAGTGTCTGTACTCCTAAGAATGAGGCTATATTGCTTTTCTATAAAGTGACATAAGCAATGAAATGATCCTGGCAGGGTCTATGGTGAACAGAAGAGCATAGGACTATACTGTAAGAGGGTAACCACTGCTTATGTTCAGATCTGGAAGAATGTGGGCCCAGTGTTTCCATATTATGCATATTTTCATTGAAGGGTGAAGCTTAAATCTAAACCTGTAAATAAAAATTGCAGATGTCTAAAAAAAAAAAGTAACTTCTGCATGTTCTGCACATCCCATCTATTGCTCTACCCTTCTGCCTGTTACAAATGGTGAACTGCCCATGGTCCTGTCCAGGGCCTACTTCTCCATTGGTACAGGTTCCCATCTGATGTCATTTAACCAAGGACATTGTTTTTCAATTGCTCATTCTCTCCTCTGTATTGCCAATTTTCTTCTCTAATAAATCAATAGCATTCTTCTTCTTGAAAGACTGACCTTCCTTGGCTTAAGAGGCATCGCTCTCTATTCGTTCTTTTACTACCTCAGATGCTGATCTTCTCAAGAATCCTTTGCTGGTTTTTCTTTATTTTCCAAAACTTGAAATATAGAAGGACCAGGACCTCTTCTGTTCTCTATCTACACTCTTCTAAGTGAGCTCTGATCTATAAATTCCACCGATACTTTCTTGACCCCTAATCCCAATTCCTACTCTGGGTTCTGTCTCTCAAATATAACATGGGATTCAGAGATTTGTTAGGAAGAAGTGTGATAAGGAGGGCATCAAAATAAGAATAACAGCCCAAAGAGAGGACCAAGATGGAAGGGAAATTCAACATGATCTGTCAAAGCCTAAACATGTTTAAAAGGATATCCTTGCAATAGGGTAGTCTAATGAGGGAGTTCTAACAGAGTGTCTTGTACAAGGTGAATCCACTTGGGTAAGGGAAATGGGCCACGAGGCGCAAGAGCCCAAACACAGAGAGGAGAACCTCGACAAGGGACTGTAACCAGCCACAGAGTATCACAGCCCAGCCCAAGTGAGGCAAACAGAATGTCCTTAGTAACACCACTACTATCCAGATACTACTATATATTCATACAGTGAGTGAGGTCAAGACCTAACTTTTCATCCAGGGAACTAGTCTGTCACTTTAAAGTACTTTGTAAATGTCTAACTTGATATAATATATGTTTCTTATATATTTTAACCCTCAAAAATATAATCTTGTGTTTTTCTTTTTGCATATTTTTAAAGGTCACTTAATGCTACATCCATGTTCCACTTACAAGTTTAAAATACTGTGGCACCTAGTTGGAAAAGAAGTGGTAGGCACATGAGCAGTGATCAAGGCTAGTGCCAGAGAAAGGCAACAATATTGCTCAGGCTGTGAGGATTAATTTTCTTTCCCTAGATGGAGAGGGGAAGCAAAGTTAATCTTGGCAGAAGGAATACCCTGGGCAAAGGCACAGGATCACCAAAAAAAAATGCAGCATATTCAGGGATTAAAAGTAATTAAGCCCAACAGCCAGCAGCAGGACCCGGGAGATCCAGGCCAACTGATTCGCGCAGCCTGCCCCGTGGCTACAGAAGGCTAGCGCCTCAGAGAAGCCATTAACTAGCAAGCAGGGAGATTAGAGACTGCCAATAGGTGGAATCCCGCCAGCCAAGCCCACACGGACCCTTGGGCCGAGTACGGGATTTCAGAAGGGGAAGGAAGCAGTACAGTCCCGTCCCATCCCCCACAGCGGACACTCCACCGAGGCAGTCAGCGGCCACCATCCAGGAAAGCTGAAGGATACACCACCACTCTCCTTCAGAGTGCAACATCAAAACAGCCAGCAGCAGGACCCCGGAGATCCAGGCCGACTGATTCGCGGCCTGCCCCGCGGCTACAGAAGGCTAGCGCCTCAGAGAAGCCCTTAATTTGCAAGCAGGGAGGTTAGGGACTGCCATTAGGTGGAATCCCGCCAGCCAAGCCCACACGGACCCTTGGGCCGAGTACGGGATTTCAGAAGGGGAAGGAAGCAGTACAGTCCCATCCCCCACAGCGGACACTCCATCCAGGCAGTCAGCGGCCATCATCCGGGAAAGCTGAAGGATACACCACCACTCTCCTTCAGATTGCAACACCAAAACAGGTTTGTGTCAATCAGCTCACCTCCCAGACATCGGGAATTCGCATAAAATCTCTCCTAAGCTTTCCGGGGGAGGGAGGATCAAAGTGAGCCTGCATAAAGGCTAGGTGGGAATCTTGAGACACCTGACCTCCAAGCCCTCCTCCCAGTAGCAGCCAAAACGAAACCTGGCTAGCCAGCGCTGGGGGAGGGGCAAGCAGAAAAAATCAAAGTGATAGAGTGCCAGGGATCCCAACAGCCTGCAGCAGGGCCCCGGAGATCCAGGCCAACTGATTCGCGCGGCCTGCCCTGAGGCTACAGAAGGCGTGGCCCCTCAGTGAAGCCATTAATTAGCAAGCAGGGAGGTTAGGGACTGCCATTAGGTGGAATCCCGCCAGCCAAGCCCACACGGACCCTTGGGCCGAGTATGGGATTTCAGAAGGGGAAGGAAGCAGTACAGTCCCGTCCCATCCCCCACAGCGGACACTCCATCCAGGCAGTCAGCGGCCACCATCCGGGAAAGCTGAAGGATACACCACCACTCTCCTTCAGAGTGCAACATCAAAACAGCGGACACTCCATCCAGGCAGTCAGCGGCCACCATCTGGGAAAGCTGAAGGATACACCGCCACTCTCCAACAGATTGCAACATCAAAACAGGTTTGTGGGGGCTCACGCCAGGGGTACATTGGCAGCCCTTAGTGCTGAGTTCCTGCTTTGAGACAGAGGAGAGAAGCAGTCCAGCCTGGTTCCAGACACCGGTCGGACCACAGTGGAGGACAGCAGCCGCCATTTCGGAGAGATGATGTAATCATCCCCATGTTCTACTGATCTCAGCTCATTCAGCTACCGAACAGGTGATTTCAGGCTGGTAGTTGCCTGTGTCTAGCAGACAGATTTCTTGCTCAGGCTCTGGACTGGGGATCTTGTGGAGAATATTCCTAGAGGCTCGTGCTGGGCAAAGCGAGCGCCGGGCACTGAGCAGCTGGATTCTGGTTCCCGGGGCTAACCTGGCCCAGGTCTGAGGAAACTGCGGAGACTGCCTGTGGAGGCCAGCTCCAAGTGGAGCGTGCGCTGAGCTTGGGGCGACTGGGTTCTGACTCCCAGAACAGTTTTGGCCTGGGGCTGGGGAACCCATAGGGGTCGCTCGCTGGAGCCAGCTCCCAGCGGAGAGTGTATCGGGATAGGAGAGGCGGGGTTCTGGCTACCTAAGCTGCTTTGGCCCAAGGCTAGGGAACCGGCGGTGACTGCTTCTCAATCAGGGTCCTGCTGGGTGCTGTGGGGGCAGAGTGGAACTTCCATTAAACAGGAATGAGAGGTGGGAGGGAAAGGGAGTGAGAAGGGAAACCGCATGGAAATGGAAGGCGATCCTCAGGGTTATACAAAATGACATATAAGAGGAAAGGAGGGGTAAGACAAGATAATACAAATCGAAGAAATGATTTACAGTAGAAGGGGTAGAGAGAGAAAAGGGGAGGGGAGGGGAGGGGAGGGGAGGGGGGATAGTAGAGAATAGGACAGACAGCAGAATACATCAGACACTAGAAAGGCAATTTGTCAATCAATGGAAGGGTAACTGATGTGATACAGCAATTTGTATACGGGGTAAAAGCGGGAGTTCATAATCCACTTGAATCAAACTGTGAAATATGATGTATTAAGAACTATGTAATGTTTTGAACGACCAACAATAAAAAAAAAAAAGAAGATGAAATTAAAACCTTCCACGATAAACAAAAGTTAAAAGAATTCGCAGCTAGAAAACCATCTCTTCAAAAAATCCTGGGCAAAACATTACAGGAAGAGGAAATGGAAAATAACATTGAAAACCAACAATGGGAGGTAGGACAGTAAAGGGGGGAAAGTAGTCAAAGAGGATAACAAATCAGGTTTAGTAACATCAATAAACAAATATGGATAGAAGAACAAACCATATCTCAATAATAACCCTAAATGTTAATGGCTTAAACTCACCAATTAAGAGACACAGGCTAGTAGAATGGATCAAAAAACAAGACCCAACAATATGCTGTCTACAGGAGACGCATTTGATAGGAAAAGATATACATAGACTGAAGGTGAAAGGTTGGGAAAAAACCTATCACTCATATGGACCGCGGAAACAAGCAGGAGTGTCCATACTCATATCTAATAAAATAGATTTCAAGCCAAAGCTAATCAAAAGGGATAAAGAAGGACACTTCATACTGCTCAAGGGAACCATACACCAACAAGACATAACAATCATAAATATATATGCCCCAAATAATGGTGCAGCTGTGTTCATCAAGCAAACTCTTCTCAAGTTCAAGAGTCTAATAGACCACCATACAATAATCATGGGAGACTTCAACACTCCTCTCTCACCACTGGACAGATCTTCCAAACAAAAGTTAAATAAGGAAACTATAGAACTCAATAACACAATCAACAACCTAGACTTAATTGACATATATAGACTATACCACCCAACATCAAGTAGTTACACTTTTTTCTCAGCAGCACATGGAACCTTCTCAAAAATAGACCATATACTATGTCACAGGGCAACTCTTAGACAATATAAAGGGGTAGAGATAATACCATGCATCTTATCTGATCATAATGGAATGAAACTGAAAATCAATGATAAAAGAAGAAAGGAAAAATCAAGCATCACCTGGAGAATGAACAATAGGTTGCTGAGTGATCAATGGGTTTTAGAAGACATCAAGGAGGAAATTAAAAAATTCCTAGAGTTAAATGAAAACACAGACACAACATATCGGAATCTATGGGACACATTGAAAGCAGTTCTAAGAGGAAAATTCATTGCTTGGAGTTCATTCCTCAAAAAAAGAAAAAAACAACAAATAAATGATCTCATACTTCATCTCAAAATCCTAGAAAAAGAAGAGCAAAACAACAGCAAAAGAAGTAGAAGGCAAGAAATAATTAAAATCAGAGCTGAAATTAATGAAATTGAAACAAAAGAAACAATTGAAAAAATTGACAAAACTAAAAGCTGGTTCTTTGAAAAAATAAATAAAATTGACAGACCCTTAGCCATGCTAACGAAGAGAAAAAGAGAGAGAACCCAAATTACTAGCATACGGGATGAAAAAGGCAATATCACAACAGACACTTCAGAAATACAGAAGATAATCAGAAATTACTTTGAATCCTTATACTCCAATAAAATAGAAGATAGTGAAGGCATAGATGAATTCCTTGAGTCTTATGATCTGCCCAGATTGAGCCAGGAGGATATAGACAACCTAAACAGACCAATAACAATAGAGGAAATAGAAGAAACCATCAAAAGACTACCAACTAAGAAAAGCCCAGGACCGGATGGGTATACAGCAGAGTTTTACAAAACCTTTAAAGAGGAACTAACACCAATACTTTTCAAGCTATTTCAGGAAATAGAAAAAGAGGGAGAACTTCCAAATTCATTCTACGAGGCCAACATCACCCTGATTCCGAAACCAGACAAAGACACTTCAAAGAAAGAAAACTACAGACCAATATCTCTAATGAACCTTGACGCAAAAATCCTCAATAAAATTCTGGCGAATCGGATTCAAATACATATCAAAAAAATTATACATCATGATCAAGTAGGATTCATCCCTGGGATGCAAGGCTGGTTTAATATACGGAAATCAATAAATGTTATTCACCACATCAATAGACTTAAAAATAAGAACCATATGATCATCTCAATAGATGCAGAAAAAGCATTCAACAAAGTACAGCATCCCTTTATGTTCAAAACGCTAGAAAAATTAGGGATAAAAGGATCATACCTCAACATTGTAAAAGCAATCTATGATAAGCCACAGGCCAGCATCATTCTGAATGGAGAAAAATTGAAGGCATTCCCTCTAAGATCTGGTACAAGACAGGGATGCCCTCTCTCACCACTTCTGTTCAACATAGTCCTCGAAACACTGGCCAGAGCAATTAGACAGACGAAAGAAATTAAAGGCATAAAAATAGGAAAAGAAGAACTTAAATTATCACTATTTGCAGATGATATGATTCTATACCTAGCAGACCCAAAAGAGTCTACAAAGAAGCTATTAGAACTAATAAATGAATTCAGCAAAGTGGCAGGATATAAGATCAACACGCATAAATCAAAGGCATTCCTGTATATCAGCGACAAATCCTCTGAAACGGAAATGAGGACAACTACTCCATTCATAATATCCCCCCAAAAAATAAAATACTTGGGAATCAACCTAACAAAAGAGGTGAAAGATTTATACAATGAAAATTACAGAACCCTAAAGAAAGACATACAAGAAGACCTTAGAAGATGGAAAAATATACCCTGCTCATGGATAGGCAGAACTAACATCATCAAAATGGCGATATTACCAAAAGTTCTCTATAAGTTCAATGCAATGCCAATCAAAATCCCAACAGCATATCTTGTAGAAATTGATAAAAGAATCATGAAATTCATATGGAATAATAAAAGACCCAGAATAGCAAAAACAATACTAAGCAGGAAGTGTGAATCAGGTGGTATAGCGATACCAGACTTCAAACTATACTACAGAGCAATAGTAACTAAAACAGCATGGTACTGGTACCAAAACAGGCGGGTGGACCAATGGTACAGAATAGAGGACACAGTAACCAATCCACAAAACTACAACTATCTTATATTTGATAAAGGGGCTAAAAGCATGCAATGGAGGAAGGATAGCATCTTCAACAAATGGTGCTGGGAAAACTGGAAATCCATTTGCACCAAAATGAATCTGAATCCCTATCTCTCGCCATGCACAAAAGTTAACTCAAAATGGATCAAGGAGCTTGATATTAAATCAGAGACATGGCATCTGATAGAAGAAAAAGTTGGTTATGATCTACACGCTGTGGGATCGGGCTCCAAATTCCTCAATAGGACACCCATAGCGCTAGAGTTAACAACTAGAATCAACAAATGGGACTCACTCAAACTAAAAAGTTTTTTCTCAGCAAAAGAAACAATAAGAGAGATAAACAGGGAGCCTACATCCTGGGAACAAATCTTTACTCCACACACTTCAGAAAGAGCCCTAATAACCAGAATATACAAAGAACTCAAAAAATTAGACAATAAGATAACAAATAACCCAATCAATAAATGGGCCAAGGACCTGAACAGACACTTCTCAGAGGAGGACATACAATCAATCAACAAGTACATGAAAAAATGCTCACCATCGCTAGCAGTCAGAGAAATGCAAATCAAAACTACCCTAAGATACCATCTCACTCCAGTAAGACTGGCAGCCATTAGGAAGTCAAACAACAATAAGTGCTGGAGAGGATGCGGGGAAAAGGGCACTCTTGTTCATTGCTGGTGGGACTGCAAATTGGTGCAGCCAATTTGGAAAGCAGTATGGAGATTTCTTGGAAAGCTGGGAATGGAACCACCATTTGACCCAGCTATTCCCCTTCTGGGTCTATTCCCTAAAGACCTAATAAGAGCATGCTACAGGGACACTGCTACATCGATGTTCATAGCAGCACAATTCACGATAGCAAGATTGTGGAATCAGCCTAGATGCCCTTCAATAGATGAATGGATAAAAAAAATGTGGCATTTATACACAATGGAGTATTACTCTGCATTAAAAAATGACAAAATCATAGAATTTGGAGGGAAATGGATGGCATTAGAGCAGATTATGCTAAGTGAAGCTAGTCAATCTTTAAAAAATAAATACCAAATGACCCCTTTGATATAAGGGGAGTAAACAAGGACAGGGTAGGGACGAAAGTTTGAGAAGAAGATTTACATTAAACAGGAATGAGAGGTGGGAGGGAAAGGGAGTGAGAAGGGAAACCGCATGGAAATGGAAGGCGATCCTCAGGGTTATACAAAATGACATATAAGAGGAAAGGAGGGGTAAGACAAGATAATACAAATGGAAGAAATGATTTACAGTAGAAGGGGTAGAGAGAGAAAAGGGGAGGGGAGGGGAGGGGAGGGGGGATAGTAGAGAATAGGACAGACAGCAGAATACATCAGACACTAGAAAGGCAATTTGTCAATCAATGGAAGGGTAACTGATGTGATACAGCAATCTGTATACGGGGTAAAATTGGGAGTTCATAACCCACTTGAATCAAACTGTGAAATATGATGTATTAAGAACTATGTAATGTTTTGAACGACCAACAATAAAAAAAAAAGAAAAAAGAAAAAAAATTAAAAAAAAATAAAATAAAAAAAGTAATTAAATTCTGAAAGGTGATCACTTCAATTTGAACAGTAGATTATAAAAAGAAACAGTTCCTGGATAAATCAAAGAATGCAAATACATAGTGGTAGTAAATCTGGCATATGGATGACATCTGGTTCTAGAGTTAGATTTGTACTATTATCTTTGATTCAGAAATCACTTATCCTATGACCCTGGGCAAATTACCTAACATAATAAGCCTACATTTTTCTACCTCTAAAATGGGAAATGAAAATTATTCTTATTTCACTGAGTCATTGTAAGTACAATACTTTTAGGTCAGTAGTTCTCAACTGCAGGTAATTTTGCCCTCAAGACATATTTAGTGGTGTGTAGAGGCATTTTTGATGGCCTTGACTAGGGAGGTGGGAGACTAGTATAAGTAAAAATCAGGGATGGTTTTCCTGACGTGCATAGGAAAGCCCTCCAAAGCCAAGATAATTTGGACCAAGATATTAAGGGTCCTGTGGTTGTGAAACCCTGACTTAGACAAAAGCCTCGACTGCAGCATGCAGTCAAAAAAATCTTATCCAGAAAGAGGAGATGGAGAAGGGAAAAAGGAGGAGGGAAAGGAGGAGGGAAAAGAGGAGGGAAAAGAGGAGAAGAAAACGGGAGAGGGAGAGGAGGAGGACCAACGTTTGTGGAGATGGGTTCCCTACAGCTGCTTTCTGTACTGGTAAATGCTAAGACATCCTGACCTGCTGCCATTGACTCTGAATCCCAGTCCCCAACTATCCTTCTACATGCAAACTGGTCATAAAGTGACTTGATAAGAATTACAAACTGATAGGCCCTGGAAAGGGAGTCAAGCATACGAACAAAATCAAGTTTTATCAAATAGGGAGGATGAGTGACCAAACCCTCCTGTAATTTTGACATGGCCACCATCTACTGCTCCACAGTTATCTCAGGCCTGAGAACAGTAAATAGCAAGACCCAACAACCTGTCAATCACTAGAAAGAGTGTATCACACAGCTTGGGTCTAGTGAACTGGGCATATTTGAAGCGGACTGTCATATGCAAAACATGTCTCACATATACAACCTGGAAGGTCAAAAAGCCTCTGAAATTCCTGCAGTCCAAAGAATGGCATGACAAAGCTCGGAATGGCTGGGGACCAGAACAGAGGAGGCCCCAGTGAGTGTATAGGATCAATGATAGTGTAGCCTTCTTCAAAGTAAGCTTCAGCTAACCACATTGTGGCAAAACAAAACACAGAAGCAAGAAGCTGCCAACACATGCTGGAACCACAAACCAAAGAACAATCTGCATGTATATACGATGTGGAAAGAACTGCTTGTCAGATGCTGGTTTTCTCAGCCACAGGCTCATATCAGCTCTAAATTATGAAGGACAGTTTGATTCTTTAACTACCCAGGCAAGCAGGGAACCAAAGAAGGATATTTTATGTTAACAAGTTGATGTTAACATAAAATACAGGTTCTGCCTGTACTTCCAGAATCAAGCAATGTCTTCCCTTGAACTAACATCTCAAGACAACAACCGAAGGCTGAGGCCCTAGAGTTAGAAAGAATTGGGTTTCAGTACTAGCTCCACCATTCACTGACTCATCTAGGACAACCCTAATTTCTTCATATTTAGAATGGGGATGATGATAATAATGGATACTTTGGAGAGTTCAGTAAGGATTAAATGTGATGGTTCAGGTAGAATTCCTACCACCACAGCCTGACAAGAGTTGGCTACGGGTAAATACTGGCTGCCTTGTGGTCCTTGGTATTCAAAAAAGATAATATTTATTTTATTTTCTCATGTCATTGCCTATATTCAAAAGTAAAGGACAAAGGTCCCACCCATCCTCTTGGGTGTAGGGGATCCATGTACAATAAAAATAGAACTAGAAACAAAAACTGTGACTCATGAATCTGTACATGATTCTTCTTAGTTGTGGATATAACCTTTCTTTAGTTTTGATATATCTATTGAAATGTTTGTCTTTCTTCTATGTTTTTTTTTACATCCATATTATCACTATTTTGAGAAGCTATTTCTTTTGAATAATTTCTCCCTTGTACATTTTTTTTCTGCAGTGATACCAGTCAACCATTCACAGAAACCTGACAATAACAGAAATTCCACTGACAGAAGTTTCCTATCAGTCACTGCAGTTATCTAAGTCCCAGGAACTATAATGTAAAACCAAATCCATTTCTTCCAGTTCAGAAGCTAAGCTATCCCAAAATCCACCATTAGAATGTAACTGTCTCAGGCCGGGGTTGTAGCTCAGAGGTAGAGTGTTTGCCTCACATGTGTGAGGCACTGGGTTCAATCCTTAGCACCACATAAAAATAAATAAATAAAATAAAAATGTTATTTCTATGTACAACTAAAGAAAATATTTTAAAAAAGAAAAAGAATGTAACTGCATCTCATGAAAGCAATGCTGAGTAAAACACAAGTCAGTTTTACAGGCAAAGTAACAATAGGTTTGAAAATTAGAATGAGAGAAAGGAAAGAAAGAAACATGAACTTAAATTGGTATTTCTCCCAATTGTTTTATAACTAGGGATATGTCAATCGTCCTTAGTAAGTGAAACATAATGAAACTTTTCATGATGGTTAACATTTTCTGAGTGCCTACACTGAGTTCCAGACACTGTTCTAAGTCTTCTACATACATTAATTCACAATAATCTCTTCAGGTAGAAACTAAGCCACCTTCATTTTGTAAGATGAAAGGAAGGCTAGAGAAGTACCAAGACTACACAACCACGTTCCACAGCTAGCCAGAGGCAGATCTAGTGTTTAAACTGAAATATCATGGGTCCAGAGACTTTTCTTTTTATTCTGTGTCCTGAATAAAGGTAAAGGAAGGTTGTATATCAGACAGCACTGAAAATCTGTCAATAACTCATTTCACAAAATAACTTAGGAAAAAGAAGCTATATTCTCATGCTAGTAACAACTCAAATGGGTTTCTTCCAGCTGAAGATTAACATTGTATTTTGAGAGTAAAGAGAATCTTTTAATTCACTATGCTTAGACAACCCACAAAACATTCAGAAGTAGATGATTGTAATGGCCTTAATGAGTAATTTTTTTCTTCCAGAGTTAAACATTTTTTTACCAGAAAGGAAGATGAAGATTTCTCCAAGTAGTTTAACTTAACTATAAAGGGCTTTCTTAAATTGTTCTAATTTTTATTGCCTTGTTCCATTTAATTCACAAATTTCTTGTTTCCCCTTACGTGAATAAACCAGACTCCATTTTTCTTCTCTTTGGCTCATAAGCACCATCTAGTGAAGAAACAGAATAATTACAGTGTAGTGCCTGAGTTCCTGCTTAGTCTGTGTCAATAAAGCCTAACGTTTTATCAACTGTTCTAAAATAAGAAGAGATTTGTTAAATGAAAACATTGTGGCTAATACTAAAAATAGTATGCTCATATTTTGTTATTATTCAGAATTTAGAAATCGAGAATTAGCCTGCTCTCTACCTTCAACCCTACTGGTTTTTCTATCACCGATGACTATGGGTTCTCAGATATTGTACCAATATCCCAGAATAGTTTTTGAATTGTTTTATTTTATATCAGCTCACAATATTCTCTCCCTCTTAATTTCCATTATCACGTGGTAAATGTTTTAATATATTCATCTAACCATATATTGAAGACAATCTCTGCTCTCAAGAACCTCAAAGTCCAGTATATTAAGACTTTAGGAAAATAAATTTTCATAGGTATTTTGATATAGAGCTGAATTAATCTGTTCTCATCAAAAAAGCCAGATAGAATTGACTACCATTTTGCAATTTCATTGGAGGATATGGTCTCTTAGCCAATCTTCATTTAGCCAACACGCCATATTAACTGAAGTTCTTCATATCTGTGAAGTGCATTGACTCAGGCCCTCTTCACACTGAATGCTTTGGATCAGCAGGATACTCACAGACTATTGTCCCTGTCATCTGAGTTGTATGCTTAACAAAAGACAACTGGATTTTGTTTCCTACTACATCCATGCCAGTTTTACTTGTAGGTGTAAAATACTAATTACACAATTTGAATAAACAGTGTATCAGCCAATAAAATATAAGTTTAAGAAATTATATCAAATCAAATGGAAGTAAAACAACTGTAGCAGATGGAAGAAATCATAACAATCTGAAAAATTTCTGCACTCGAAGATTTTCATGTTTTGCTTTTATTTTTTAAAACTGGAAATCTTAGCTGATAGTTATGAATGTTTTATGCAAAAGAGAGAATGCATGAATAAAAGATAATAAAAGGATTCATAAGAATAATATGAAAGAATAATATGAAAAGTGGCACAGAAGTATAACAGTGTCAAAGAAAGCAAAAAACAAAATGAGCTCATGATTGGAAAAATAATAACAATAAGTTTGGCTCTTTAAACTGCATTTAGAGAAAAATTAGAGCATGAGAAAATATACATCTTTGCATGATGGTAGACAATGCCATAAAAATAAGCAGCAAAGAAAGCTATTCTTGATTCTGTTTTCCTTTGTTTACTGTAAAAGTGAAGTGAACTGTAGGTGGAAAAGGTAAAAGAGAGAACTTCATAAAAGATGCCCTAACTGCTCCAAACTGTGCCTTGAGATTACTGAATCCATGGTCATCCATCTTCAAGAAATGGAGATAAACAGAAAAAGTGCTGCAAGATTGATCACAGGTAAATATATTCCTGACCAAAAATTGCAAGAGGTACATAATGCAAATAATGGACTGAAAAAAATACCAATCGTCCTCAGCTACATTCTAGAAAAAAATTAAAATCTCTCACTGTGAGATTTTAAAGAGAACCGTGTTGAGTGTGAATCAAAATTAGTTTACAGGAAACAAGTCCTACTAGAGCTAACACATTTCTATTTTTATGTTTATTTGGTTAGTCAGTTTCCTATTTGTGTATTTTTAGAAGACATTTGACAAAGCTTCTAAAGATATCCATCTGGACAAAAAGTGAAGAAATGCGAGTTCCATATACTACATTTATTGCTGTTTGTACCTAAATTGTCTTGATTAACAGATAAAAATCAGCCTCAGAGAATAGTCTGTGCGCATGTAGTGAGTTCATTTTTGCCCTACACTCTACAAAATGAGGAAAGCTTTTATCCCTCCTCAATGAATTCAATGAGAATACTGCTGCTGTACTTGCAAGTGACAAAATTAAAAGTAACAGTCAATTCACTGTATAGCAAACTCAGGAACTTGCTCTCAAAAATTAGAAAATGCACAAAATGAGTCAAGTTTAAAAAAAATAGAAGTATAAAGGGGAGAAAAGTAAATTATCAGCAGCATGTGTGGGATAAGTTAGGGTTTTAGATAAGTCCAATATTAGAGAAAAATAATTATAAAAAGTTAACGGGGGCGGGGGCTGGGGTTGTGGTTCAGCGGTAGAGCGCTTGCCTAGCATATGCAAGGCCCTGGGTTCTATCCTCAGCACCACATAAAAATAAAATAAAGATATTAAAAATAAATAAATAATAATAATTTTTAAAAAATTAACAGGGGGCTGGGGTTGTGTCTCAGGAGCACTTGCCTAGCAAGTGCAATCTTCAGCACCACATAAAATTGATTAATTAATTAATTAATTAAAGTTTATAAAAGAATTCAGTTAAAAAAAGTGTTAACAGGCCAAGACTATATATATATATATATATATATATATATATATATATATATATATATATATATCAGGTAACATCATGATACCTAGAGATGTTTTCCATAGTGGCTGGTGCGTGGTGACAAATGTTACAGAAATATCTAAGAACATGCATTCTGAGATTTATATTGTTGATGAGGAGGTCACTGTCAACTTTCAAGAGGGATTTCCTTAAATAATTAGGATCAACATGTTGGAAGCATGAGGAAGGTGTGAGCCACAGTAAATCATCCATTTGCAGCATTTTGGTTAATAAAAGAAAGAAAATAAATTTTAAGTAGAGAAGATAAACTTACATTGGATTAATGTTAAGTTCTCCTGATTTAAGAAAACAGGTAATTTTATGCAATTTAGAGGGGAAAATCTTCATAATTAAACTCAGAAGCTATATATGCTTACTATTTCTAGATTATTATCCAGCTTTGGCTGTGCTCTGCCTAGAAGAATCAATAATCTGGGTTTTATTTTAATTTTACATTTTTTGCACATTTATATCAGGAAAGCTAGTTGTGGCAATATAGAGAAACTACAATATGGGTTAGCAGAATCAATGGACTAGTTTAAAAAGGAGACCGGAGTCTAAACAATGAGTAGCAGCATATGAAGAACAATTTTTGCAAAAACTCTTTCAGCTCTGCCATAAAGAAACAACCTCTGCAGGAAACAAACCAACATGGGACAAAGAAGATGATCAGAAGATGATGAAGAACCCAGAGAATAAAAAGAGGAGGTCATAAATAGGATGGAGATCCTACCCAAACCAGGCTGCTAAAGACTTCATAATTTTTCGGTAAGCAAAGGAGTTAACACCTGACCCACAATGTGTTTTATCATTGAATTATTTGTTACCTGTTTTGTGGATATATGTGCTTAAAAATACAATAAGATCTACAGAAAGAAGAGAAAGCTCAAAGGGCAGGGCAGAGAAGAGGGAGAGAACAAGAACTCAACAGCAGCTTTTCAGAAGGAAGAATTAAGATCCGATGAGTAAGGCATGGGATTCTTCTCACAGTGCCACACCAAAAAGACAGATTCTGTATTCCTATAAGGCAAAAAAAAAAAAAAATCTTTTGTAAAAATTGTCTCTGCCAAACATATGAATGAAGTTAAGCAAATGTCAAACTGGTACATGAAACAGTACTCTTTTGCTTCTTTGTTTAGTATCCCAAAGAGTTCACAAATTACAAGTAGTTCCCAAATTGCCAAGAAGTTGTTTTCTCACTTAGTTGGCAAATCGGGTCTTTGACAACATAGTACTATAGTTCCCAGTGAAGCCAGACTCTGTGGGTTCAAATCCTGACTCCACCACCTACTTAATTGGACCCACATCTGTAAAATAGGACACTTACTTCAAGGATTGTTCCGTTGTGGGTACCAGGTTATAACACAGAAAGTCTTTAGAACTGTGCTTGGTACACATAATAGTAGCTATTATGATCATCAGCATCTTTATAGAAACAGGCGGTCAGAAAGTAGTTTCTAGAGCCAGAGAATCATAGGGCTGTGGCTGTGGGAACAAGAGAGATAGAAACGCCATGTCCCACCAGGGATCTGATCACACATCTCTCTCTCATAGGCATAATAAAAGGTTTCTCTATGTTACATCTCCCAAAATACTTAGCAGAGATCATTTAAATTCCAAAGAACTCAATAAAACAGAAGAAAAAAATTTAAAATTTCAGTGATCAGATGACAATGGGAAATAAGTATATTGTAGCATTTCTTCTTGGAGATTTATAGTGCATTATGAATCACAAGATTTTTTAAAGGAAAAAATGAGCTTTTTTAGCATTTTCTACATATGTATAACCACAGAACCCCTTTTTTTTTTCTCAACTACCATTAATACACTTTAGGAAATGCTTCTCCAGGTCAATTACTTCCCAGATACACTGATTGAAGAACAAACAGCAGTTATCCCTAGGGAAATAAAAGTAGAGGCTTTTGACTAACATCCCTTAGAGATTATAAAAATACTATTCATAAGTTGAATGTTGACTAAGCCATGATTGCTATTCTTGCTCAACCCATTCAAAGTCAGAATAGCGATATTAAAATAAAATCTAAAACCCCATCACTTCCTTTTTTCTGCTCATATTAGTAAACCCACTATAAATAATTTTTGTATTTAATTATTTACAGGCTTTAATGAAGATTAAATCTGAGAACGGCAAAGTATATTAAAGCTTTTTAGTTCTTCCTTAACAGATCTGAAATTACTTAATTATAAAAGAAAGGGAAGCTTTTAACTATTATTGCATGGAAAAATGGGAATAATATTTATGGCATCCCAGTGATGTTCTTACAAAGCATGCTAGTATAATGCATGTTAGCTCTTATTAGTTTTCCTGTTTCTGGGAATGACTCTGTTCATGGGCTAGAATTTAAATGGATGAGGCATTGTAAGGAAGCCCACGTTGGTCTAGTAAGTCTTTGTTTATAGAAGCACTCTTAGCTTTCATTTCCACTCTTTAAACATCTCATAGAACTTTTATAATGCCAAGCGCTTGCTTTCTTGCCCCCAATAAAACACCAGAATTTCTAAAGTAAGAAGATAAAAAGAATCTAGTGATTCAGAATCTCAGTTCATTCATCCATTCATTCATCCCTTAGTCTAATACTGACAATGTTCCATAGTCAGAATGTATGAGGTATTGGGAGACAGAAGTTCCTCCTTACTACTGGTTTCACTTAACATGGTTTCAGTTACCCACAGGCAGCCATCCTCCAGAAATGTCTTGACTTTCCAGACAGAGAGATCACATTCCACATAATTTTTATTATAATATTTTTATGGTTGTTTTATTTTATAATTAATTATTGTTAATCTCTTGCTGTGCCTAATTTATAAATTAAACTTCATCATAAGTATATATATATATATTTCATATATATATACACTTATATATATAAGTATATATAGTATATATTTAACTTATATATATATATAAATTATAAATATACATGTATATTTATGAATTAAACTTCATCATAAGTATATATATAATTTATATATATACAAATTACAGATAAAGGATTGGGTACTATCTGCAGTTACGAATAGATATCCACAGGGTCTCTTGGGACCATATCTCCCACAGATAAGGCATAACTACTATAGACAGTGGCATAAATATATAAGATCTTTGTCCCCTTGGAGCTTGTAGTCCCAAGGGCATAAATACAATATAATGCATATACAGTTTTAATTGTAATTATGATAAGTGTCCTAAAGAGAAAATTCTTGCCACTATAGGCCAATGGGATCAAGAGCTGAAGGAATATCAGGATTTAAGTTGGATGGAAAAGTAGAGGGAGAACAGTCTGAAGTCAATACATGGCCATGGCCTCTGTCAAGAGATGTGCTGGCATGTGATCCCACTCAGCTTTTTCCTAGGAAAGCAAAATGACAAACTAATTCTGGATCAATGGTGAATTACAAAGTATTCTTGTTACAGAGATAGTTGCATATTTATTCTTAAAGATGGAAATTCTTAAACAAAGGGAAAAAATATTATTTACATAACGTTGAAGTCTCCAAGTACTGGGACAGGCTATGAATAATACTCCGGGATAAGAAGGGTTTGCCAGTGTCTCTCAGCTCATACTGACTATGGGATCGACCATCATACTTCCATAGGAAAAGGGAAGCTGAGGCGAGGAAGAAATAAAGAGAGATAAAAGGAAACTAATCAGAATCAAGTTAATTGATGATTTTTGGTTTGTTTTTAAGAAAGAACAACATTCGTTGGTAGGGCTCTGTCATAGCTTGTTTCCATTGCTGTGTAACAAATCATCCTGGAACAACAATTTGTTATTTCCCAGAATTCTGTTTTCAGGAACTCTGGCAAGGTCCTCCTAGTGGTTCTCCTGTTCCATGTGATGTTGTCTCACGCAGCTGCCTTCTGGTGGTATACTCAGGATGACCCCTCATTCTCCAAGAACCTCTCCATATTACCTCTCATGCTTCAGCCAAAGCTTTTTTACAACATGGCATCTGGCTCTCAAGAGAGAACTATCCCAAAAGCTAAGCCCCAGTGCACTAGCAAAAATCATTTTGTATGTTACATGCCAATGTCCCAGGGACCAAAGCAAGACTAATGGTCAATCCCAGAGTCCAAACAGAACTGACTCACATTTGCACAGAGTCAAGTCACAGAACTTGACTCACTCAAGGAACAAGTGCTCTTGATATTTTTAAAAATGATTTTACTTTTTATCCTTATGTATCACCAAAATGTCACGAAAAATATTTAGCCACTTCCTTTTCTCATATCTATAGTCATTCTCCACACCCACACCCATCCTCTGTCACAAAAAAAGACAGATTTTTATGAGTGTTAAGTTCTCATCATATTAAATTGCCCTCTGGGAAAAAAAAAACTGCTTATATGGGAGAACCATTAACTATATTCATCATTCAGTCCAATTGTAAAAGGCAGTGAAATATGAGTCACCTAATTTTTATGTTAGAAGTGGCTGAAATGATTAAATGAGATGGTTTGATCACATATAATTTCAATGACTCATGCTATCCCAATCTCTCATTACCATTAATAACCACTATTTATCTCTATTACCATTCCTGATGTGTTGTAAAGGAACTGTACCAGTTAAGGCTAAGAGAAGCAGAACTACTATGAGTGATAGGAAAAAAAAAAGAGGTTTGCTAGGAATTAGACTTCACCACAATTGTGCATGTTGGTGATGAAGTCTATGGAGAGCTCTTGGTTCCATTTTGTGGTTGTGCCTGTGGACCATATGTGGGCAGGGCTACCAACTAGTGATGAAGTGGAGGAAACAAGAACAAACTAGAACCTTTGTCTCTGACCACACTGATACCCAATAGCACAGGGTGCTGCAGAAGCTGGTGCCCTTCCCCATGCAGCTGTCTATAAGCTTTTGCCAGAATGTAGAGAAGATGAAGAAAAAAGATTCAGCAGGAGCAAAGGGAGCAGTGATTCTAGCCACCATCAACCTGGAGGTCAGTGACAGTGTGCACAGAACTACAGCAGTATTTGGAACAAATCTTCAGAGCAAAATGGCAGCTGCTTCACCTCATCTTCCAAATTCATACAATTACTGTTGGAGCTAACCTAAAATCAGACAAGGATGGACATTCTGGAAAATACACTTTCGAGCTTTGCTAAATTGACCCAAAACTATGCCCACCACTCATTAGAAACAGGGCTACTTCTTGCCTCGTACAGTTATCTTTGGAGAGCTAGAAGGCAAACAAGACCCCAGAAGACAGAGAAACTGGTACAACTGTTACTGATGCCTGATTTCAATTGACTTGATATTTTCTCAGTAAATTGAGCCTTCTATAAGGCAAAGAACATGGTGTTCTTCCTTCACTCATGCTCTGAGAAAAGTAAATGGAGTAAGGCAAAGATTTTGAAATACTGGGAATGTTATTTTTTTATTTTGCTTTTGCCTGAGAAATAGCATAAAGAGAGGGAGATGAGTTAATATCTATTGAAAATCACTATTAGAAAAAAATAGTGAAGCTGGGTAGAGTGGCATGGACCTGTAGCCTGTGGATTTTTTTTTTAATTTAAAATAACAACTTTCAGCCATGTAAAAAAAGATTGCCTGTGTCTTCCTCCTCTACCTAACGATCTCTTCTTTATCTTCTAGAACCTTTCCTCTGTAGCAGTTCCCCAGAATCCCCAACTCAGACAGTACCCCTTATCCCATTATCTTCTATGAAATACTTCTATAATATATGAAATATCTAATTTTGTATCAAATTATAATTTAATTGTCCTTATATGAGTCCCAAGCCACACCCCAAGCTTCTTGAGAGTAGGGGCCATGTCACACATAGCATATAATAAATGATACACTTGTCCTCTTCACTTGGTCATGTATTTTGTAGATCAAATCAAGTCAACAATGACAGGAGCATAAGTCAAAACATTTCAAGTATAAGCATTTTCTCACATCACCTTAAGAATCTAGAAAGTGCTATTTACTACCACCATCTACTTTTTTTTTCAAAACTCACAGATCAAAGGTTTCTGATTCTTCTCCACTTTGATCTCCCCTACCTCCATTTTGAACCTAAAAGAACCAGGTTAGTTTGGTTTTACTGTCACATAAATAATCCTGTGGTCTCTCTTTTTTCCAGGGACTTTTCCTTCTCATCTCATAGAATACAAAAGGTCTCTTGCCCTTAGCAAAGTCACTTCACTTCTTAACCTGTGTTCTACCTTGCTGAGCCCACCTCATGCCACCAGCTCACTATATCAACAACACCTATTATGCTATTTCTCCAGAGTATCACTACAGTCTCTTCTAAATCCATGTTCAGACAGTGGTATGAAAGTATTCGATCATGGTGATTTTAAACATGTTTGTCTTTGCCCCATTTTACCTGACTTTTTTTTATTTCTACAGAGAAGAAATGTTATTCCAAAGGAGCAAAAATCTTATGCATACAATAGAAACAGTGACATTTACTGAAATGACCGATCACTTCTAATTTAAGAAAAAGAAATGTAGTTAATTGGCTGAAGATGACTCTTGCTATTTCATCGGCCACAGGGTAATCATAGAAAGGTTGTAATGTTTTGTGCTCTGATTTCTCCAGTGAAAAGTACAATTAATAACATGCACTGAAACCACTTTTTAAAAACGATTTCATGAATAATACATCAATACAAAAAAGTTAGATGGCCTAGAAATTCTAACTTGTATTCTTGAGAATAATTATCAAAAGGGCTGTGTTTTGACCTTCCTGTCTTTGTTTCAGACGTGTTCCAGCTCTGAATTAATGGCTCTTTTCAACATTTGGCTATAGATTTAATACCAAAGCTTTGCTGATAAACTAATAAAAATTAGATGATAGAGCACATTTTATTTCTCATAGGACAGGAGGAAAAAAAATTCCCCCAAAACAACTTAATGTCTCATTAAAATTCTAAAAGGTCAGATTTTTGAAACAATTAAGTTAATATCAGGAGATGAATTAAATGGCTCTTCCTTAAAATATTTTCTTTATGTAAAATATTTGGATGAATCCCATTCCAAATTATTTAAATAGAGAACCTACTATTTTCCTTGTGGAAATAGCACTAATATTCCATTCTCATAATTTAAAAGGCTTCTTCAAATTATACAGAAATGTAAATTACAGTAATAAATTTGCAAAATATATTGAGATTATCATACCCCACACCTTGTGTATTTCTTTCTTTCCATTCCATATTGACTCACACATCTTATAATTTCTTTTATTTAAAACAAAGAAAAATAGAGGGGGTCCATATGCAAATATATCAGTAACCCAGAAAGATAGAACAATCAACATCTCAGACTGGGCACATGAAGACCAAGGACCCAGCTCACTCCTCTCAAACTATGACATTATGTCATTGACCTATATCATTGTCCTTGCTCCTTATCCCTTTGCCTCTGAGGGAGGTTGTGTATCCCCAGGAGGAAAACAAGAAATCACCCTTGAATTAATTTCAAATTTCCATTATCAGAGAAAATAGGGACTCAAGAGAGAAATTAAATTCAGTAGGGGAAAAAAAAAGCTATATTTTGGCTCATCTGAGTTTATGGCCTGTGAGAGATGGAAATCTACAGCAATGAGCTTTTCCTTCATCAGCTGTGATAGAGGAAAGTGCAGGTTAACTCAAGCAATGATCTGCAGCAGGCATCATCATGGAAAGAAAATCCTAGAGAGGTGCAGGTTCTGCTCCTAAGTTGCCTTCTGCATCTAAGGAAGAAACATTGTCAGGATTCAGGCATAAACCTCAGCAGCTACTTGAAGGAAGAATGGGAGGAATCACAAATCATGACCATATAACCAGCAACTTTCATAACATTATGTAAAAGCACCAGTCACTTATTTTCTCAAGGTCATTAACATTTCCTCCTGTCATTTTGTAAACAGATGGCATCTTCTGGAGATACAACTGCGGTTTGTGGAAGAAAGCATGGTTTTGTCTCTAATGATTATTCCCAATCATGAATGTTGTCGTTTTCTTTACTTTTAACAAAAATCTCACTGCCATTTTCTGTTGCAGGACATACTGTAACCCACAGGATGCTGACAAGATGTTGACTAGCACTAAATGACTAATTATTATCTAGCAACCACTGTTACAGTTATCCAACTGAGGATATCCACTGGAAAAGATTGAGGGAGCAGGGTCTAACTAAGAATAAAAGAGTAAAATAAAGTCACTGAGCTAAGATGAGCCTCTAGATAATGAGTCCTGAACAGAGGTCAATGTGATGCATAAACATACATGAGCCTCTTTTTGTCATGGTAATGAATACACTCGCACGCAACTCTGTGCTTACTTTACCGAAGGGTGACACATTCTAGAAATACAAAAATGACCAAAAATAGAAAATAGCACCTCTCATAGTGATGCCACTACCCAAATACCCATGCCAGGTCCACCACTGTACAGACAGTCTCCTGGGTCAGATGCACTATGGCAAGGATGAAAAAGACAGTACAAGTATTCTAAAACCTTTACCTGTTCAGTGTCCCCATAAACTGTTCTGCTATAATCTTTGAATGTTCTATTGCTCTCATTTATGATGATTTTCATCTTGACAAGATCATGTTTCCAAGATACTATAATGATACCCAACATTAAGAAAGCAGACTTATATCCAGACTTCTGGGTATGGACTAAAAGTCTATATGGCTATTCCCATATATACATCCCAATAGCACAAAACCACAGAGCTAGTTATAATGTACAAGCACAAAATTTTCTATGAATCAATAAAGCCCTGAAAACTTTAAAAGGCCCTTTCTAGAAGGAGTGATTGCTGAAAAATAGTGCTCCAGTAAACTTGGACGCTAGTGACAAAACATTTTAAAGATAAAGACATGATACTCTGTTTCACCCCTCTGGGGAGTAAATCATTTTCCTCCTGACATAGCACAAAGAGGATATTTAGCCCCACATTCTCCCATTTCTCTGGAGAGTTTTAGACATGACCTTTCAACCCTAACGGGGTGAGGCTGCTGCCTCCTGAGTGTCTGAGGGATTAGAAACACAAGATCCCAAAAGAATTAACCAGGCAGTGTCCTGCTATGTTAGCATTAAGCGCTGTAGTATTATGAAAAGTGCAGTTCCTAACTGGGAAAACAAAAAGATAAGGCAGCTGATAACAACTCATTTGTTTTTGCAAAATCACTTCCAAAAAAGAACTTGGTTTAGATAAAAGTTCACTAGCTGAATCTAGATCCATATTTTGCAGTAGACATTTCTACATTCTCCTTTTTTCTATAGGAAATGAAAAATGAAGTAGAAAAACAGAAAGGAAAAAAAAACTGACCTGATTTCAATTTCTAAATGGGTTTTCAAGGGTTTTTATTATTTCCTACAACCTATCACATATCTACTGCATGTTTTTCATCTTCTCATATGAAAGTTTATTAGATCTTCTACCTAGTGGAAATTTAAGCAAAAATTCACTGCCATGTCCACTGATCTCATTGTGGGACTAACTGCCATCATCCTGAGTGTCCTGTGCATTCCCCAAATCCACAGCTCAATTTTTCTCCAAGTCCAAAACAGTCATGTCCACTCCCCACCATTCTGTAGCTGCCATCCTTCCCTGAATTCACAGTCCCCTTGTTCACAGGCAAATGGGATCACCTTTATTCTTTCCATTCCAATGCCTTTGTATCCTTGTTTTTCACAAGGACCCCAAAACAGCACAGCCCAAGTACAAAGCTTTCTGAAGAGCTCTCTGAAGGGGTGGTTGGGTCTGTGGGTAAAATACAAAATATCCAGGGGCAAACTGGACTCCACATCCTTTAGGCAATCTTTCTGTGAGTATTATTCTTCACAAATATGCTTTTTCAGGAACTGAAAAGCAAGCTCAAGGTGGTGGGTAACATATGAAGTACAAACATTTTTAAAAGAATGAGGCAGACATAAGTTTTGACAATGAGATGGCCCTCCTCTTAAGAGTCCAACTTTTAAAATCCTCTGTAATCATTAAAGGAGCTTTCTCTACCTATACAATATGACTTCCTACTTTTCCTTCCAATGAATTATCCCTAACATTATCATAATCATTATATTTAAGGGTTTCAAATACTGGCTGCTTTAATTACTATCTTATCATATATATTACTATGTTGCCAGCATGTAGATCTTCATTTGGAATTAGGATGTGCAGCATGTCAAATGTCCATAACCACTTATTAGTTTAAAAAAAAAAAGTTCCTTTGTCCAACTTGTAACTTCTAAGAGGAATCTTGAATACTTTGAAATTCATATGTGACCATTTCTGCTGCTTTATTGAACAAACACTTTAAAAGCTTCACTTTGAAAAGTTTTGTTTACTCCCCGTTAATTAGCTTAATTATTTTTTTCCTTTGAGAATCTAAAGAGCAGCTGGATTATGCAAGCTGCTGCCACTGGAGTGAAAGGATTTGGTTTAGGGCTTTTATAGGGGGTGGAGTGGCATGTTGTTGTTGTTGTTTTGTTTTGTTTTGTTTTTTACTATTCTGACCAGATAATATTTGTTGGCAAAGACTCTCAAAAACTGGCAAGAGCTATAATTTAGACATTTGAACCATTCTCCCTAGCTATATAAGAGTAATCCAACCTTCCAGCACTAAGATGCCCTAACTCTCAAGACTTATACCTTAGGAAACTAAAAAATTTGCTTCTTAGAGTAAACATATGGGTTATGAATTATTAATTATACAGAATAAGGCTCTGGGATCGAAAAATTAAACTAAACCCTAAAACTAATAAATAATATGTTCCATATTTGTATCAGATGAGAGAATATGGAAAATTTAAGTTAGGGTCATGACAGGTAGAATCAGAAAAGCCAAAGCCCACTTTCCAGATTCATGAACAAATACTTAAGTAAAGGAAGCCTACTGCATAATGAGGTCTGCCCTTCTGATTCTAACCCCCAGGGGGAAAAAAAGAGTTTATAGAATGATAAAGAGATTCTATATAAAAGAAAACTTTCCAGGTAAGTAGGTAGGTAGGTAGGTAAGCAGGTAGACAGGTAGGTAGATGTGTGTGTGTGAATTTTTTTTTTTTAGACTTCGACATAATTAATAAGACAACCTTTCAGAGAACTAATTTAAAACTTTAAAATTTTTCAGAATTGTATACCTGAAAATCCTTAAAATATCCTCACCAATAAAATTAAATAAAACCAACTGGAACATAAATTTTCAATTCAATTAGTAAAACTGGATGACTAAGGCTTGGCAGGTATCAAAGAATTAGTTAATACAATATAAAATGATATAAATGTAAGTTTACTATAAATGACAAAAATAAGTTAATAAATCCAAGCATCACTATTTTAAATTTAAATTGAATGCAAGAACTCTTTTTTAAAAACTCTAACATACTATTTTCCCGCTATACCTACAACTACTTTAAGAGAAGAAAAAAAGACATGAATATATACTGTTTAATGTCTTCTAATAGAAATTTCATGTTAAACATCAGTCCTGAGGTTACTAAGGACCTCAAATCCATCAACAAATTGTGTTTATTACTTACAAATTTTAAAGGAGTCTTTCCTGCTTTGACTGACACACACACACCCCGCCATTAATCTCAGGCACAGCAAAACAAACTGAATACCAAACCAACCTATACTGTACATCGGTAAATGTGAGCAACACAATTAAAAATTTTGCACCAGGTATTTCATTTTCTGGCTCAGAGATAGTTTTTTATAGGTTAATAATTGTTTTGAGAAACTCAGTACCAATTTGATTATATAAAGAAATGGATATTATAATTATGATCCACATATTCACCTATATTGAGAACTTTAGGCACATTATTAAAGTCACAAAGAAAAACTAAACTTCTATAAAAGTCATGATCTTTACTGGCGTTCAAAAAAACAAAGAAGTAGCTTTAAAAAAAAGTATCACCATTCATCTCAAATATCATCAACTATATGACACCTCAAGACACATTGGTTTGGAAAAAAAATATTCTTATAAACAGTTAAGACAGATTAATTTCATCTATTTCCTAGTAGTAAGACTTTCCCCAAAGTTAGTAAAACAGAGCTATTTAATGTTAGCCTTTTGTCATGAGAAACAATTGCTGCATCACTTTGCAAACATGATAAATTCATTTTATTTGTCAAATAGCTGAATTCCACTCAAGTGCACTTAATACAGTACTAAATTGATTGAAATTAAAGAGATTTCCAATTAGAAATGGGGTTTTCAAAATACTAATGTTAATTTCAAGTTGTTTCATTGAACATAGAAAGCACATAATTTGTTTCCAGCATCTCAAAAAGATTATAGAGTCCTTTAATGTATCAAAATAGAAGTGAGAAAATATACTGCTAAAATCTGGAATCTGAAGTACAGTTTGAAAACTTAAGACAGATTTAATGAGATCAATTCAAACTATGGTTAAAATGCAATGGGACAGCTTAGGAACTGACAAAAGTTTCAAATTAGTCACATCTGCTGAGAAAACAAAAATGCAGGTATTTGCAATGTTTACATTGTGTTGTATTTTTTAGTCCCAAACAAATTTTAAGTCCTGAAATCCTAAACATTCAACTTCTGAAAACATTCTTGGTTACAGAAGGGGAATTTAAAAATCCAGCGGAATTATATCTAAAATGAGGTTATTCTTTCTCCTTTTATAAAATTCTTTTGCCCCCCAAAAAAATATGCACAGATAAACATTCAAAATTTTCAATCTTTTTTATAAAATGGAAGGATCACTGCTCTTGAAAAATATCCCTCTATCTTCTTGGCTTTCTTCAGTCTTCCTTTTCTTCCAAGAGCTTTGCTACAGATGTGGATCAGCCACAAACACTGATGCTTTCTGCCTGTTCCTATAGCTCGAAGCAGCAACCTCATCAGATACTGACTTGGGCTTTGATATTTACTTCTGGTAGGATTCTCTAACTTTTGCCTGCAGCGCATCACATGTCTTCTTGGCATCACCCAGAAGCATGGCTGTGTTGGGTTTGTAGAAGATTGGATTGTCCACTGCAGCGTAGCCAACACCCAGAGACCTCTTCATGACAATGACCTAAGAAAAAGGGTTAAATGAGAGAGTGTCTTTAACAGACCTGGTTAGGGACTGCTGGACACACAAACAGTGCCCTTCCCTAACTTTGCTTTTTGTTGTTATTTTTTATAATTTGTCCACTTCTCTTTTTTATTTATATGCTATATAAAAATGTTATAATTACACATATTTGTAGGGTATTAAGTGAATTTTAATACATGCATACGCTGTATAATGTTTAAGTCAGTCTAAACATATCTATCTTCTTCAATGCTATTTATTTTTGGTGAACACATCCAAATTCCTTCCTTCAAGTTTTTTGAAATATATAGTATATTACTGAAAGTTACTAAACTGTGCAATAGCATACCAGGTCTTCACTACTAAGTCTTCAGTACAGGGACTTTTTAAATATATCAGGAGTGTTTTTAAATGTTTGTTTGTTTGTTTGTTTGTTTTTGTCCAAGGAGATGCAGCCACTGCTCCAGGGGTGATTTGGTGCTGCCTGGCACCAAGTGGCATTAACGAGGCTACCCAGAGCCTGACAAGGACCCTCCATCCCCCGGGGCTCATTGAGCCCCAGGTACCCACTTGCCCCATGCTGGCATGCATGGACGCCTTTTCCAGTTGACCAACTAAGGCCCCAGAACAATCATGAAATGCCAACAGAGCAGAGGCCCTGCAGGAGCCTGTGTCCACCAGGGCCTGGGGTATGGGACGGCCAGGGTCACACACCTGAGGAAGCTGCAGCTGCTTCCAGGTCCTCAGGGCCTCGAGGCGTCTCCTGTCTGCAGCTGCCCTGTCCCCCAACTCTACTTTCACCCTGCCTTGCAGTCCCGAGGACACACATGGGAGCCAATAGCCACAGCTTGACCAATGTGCAGGGGATGCTTTCCTTCCTCTCACCCCAGGGAATTTCAGCTCCTCACCCCATGCAGGTCAGACCCAGGGGCCAGGTGACCATCCCACTTGGCTGGCCCCTCCCCACACTGGTCCCTCCGCCATTTGCCCACATGCCACAGCAGAGACAAAGGTAGCAGGGACTGAAAACTCAACCCCCAGAGCTGCTTAGGGTAGATGTCGGCTCAGGACCCCTCCCCATCCAGGAAAGACCAGGCCTCCTGGCACAGCTGCAAAGGTGGAAAAGGGAGGAAGGAGCCCACTGGAACCTTCTGGGCACAGGTGCTCTAGATAGGGCAGAGGGGTTGGAGGGGAAGAGAGGGGGCATGGGGTAATTAATGATGGTGGAATGTGATGATCATTACTATCCAAAGTACATGTATAAAGACACAATTGGTGTGAATATACTATGTATACAACCAGAGATACGAAAAATTGTGCCCTATATATGTAATAAGAATTGTAATGCATTCTGCTATCATATGTAAATAAAAAATGTACATAATAAAAAATGTATTTTTCTTTTACTTCTAGAAAGATACAATACCTTTGTTTCTCTACTTTCATGTGGTGCTGGGGATCAAACCCAGAGTCTCACATGTACTAGGCAAGTGCTCTACCCTGAGCTAAAACCCTAGCCCCTTTAACTGCATTTTTACTTATATCAATGTTGATTTTTTTTTTTTAACATTTTTACCTTAGTTCTCGGCAGACACATCTTTATTGGTATATGGTGCTGAGGATCGAACCCGGGCCGCACGCATGCCAGGCGAGCGCGCTACCGCTGAGCCACATCCCCAGCGCCCTCAATGTTGATTTTTAATGTGTGACCATATTCATAAATTCCTACTACAAATCCTAAAATAAATGAGGTTGAGTGGGGAAATGATATTCTATTAAAGAATATCAGAGGGCTGGGGTTGTGGCTCAGCAACAGAGGCTTGCCTGTCACGTCCAAGACCCTGGGTTCGATCCTCAGCACTACATAAAAATAAATAAATAATTGTTTAAAAAAAATGTCAGACAGTTCTGGGACAAAAATCTCAAAAAACAATCCAGCTTCTCTCAAGGACAGAACTAATCACTAACAGAATGCTCCTACAAAGCACAATAAAAGGGGTAAGTCAATCCGTATTGATTACTATAGACATTTCTAATGACATGTGTTATGGATACTGTCCTGATGAATGTCTAGTCAGTTATTAATGAAATGTGAACAGTGAAAATATATTCATGCACAGCATGAATAGTGAAGTAATGCATTCTGCAAATTCAAATATCAATTACTGAGGCACTAATATTTTATATGAACATGAACAAGTGTATTTTGTATCCCACACTAATCTCAAATACTGTTTTAAGCTCATATATTTACAAAAAATGAAACAAAATTAAAAGAAAAATGTGCATTATGCTATATATATTAAAATGCAGATGTGATTCAGGAGTAATAAAGAGGTATACCCTCTGCTGGAACAGAAGAAAATTTATAAGCCTTTAAGTTCTCCAAAATTGAGCAACTAGCTTTTTTCAAAATAATGTGCATGTGCAGAGCTTGCTTCCTTATGCCATGTTATTGTTTGGATTTCTAAATCACCTTTCTGCTAGACACTCCATAACAACATACAAATTCCCTTTCAAAAAAATTAAATTAAAAAAAATGTGCTTGTCTTGGTATATGAAGGCGATGATGCTGACTCACTGTCCCAGAGGGAAACCATCTGCTTCACTGGACTCCATCTGGAACCTGGCCAGACTCATTCCAAAAGCTCACAGCTCTTTTTTCAGCTGTGGTTACGGATTTTGTTAGTCCATCCACATAATCTCATCTGGTTCTACTCATGATGAAGCTTTCTCTCAGGTTCTCTGGTGGCCAGAGCATAGACAGAAGCTGGATACACAGAACCAGGCTCTAAACACATACTTAATTCTGGGCCTCCTAAAAGGCATCATTATTTCTCATCAAGTGACTAAAGAAAGTTCTGTGTGCATATTTTAAGTGACCTTTGATCATCAGAATGAAATACAAGTCTGAAATTTTACCTGCTTTGATTTCCAGACCTCAAGGACTGGCATGCCTGCAATAATAGAGTTGGGATCTTCCTGAGCAGCTGAATTAACAGTATCATTAGCTCCAATTACAAGGACCAAATCAGTGTCTATGTGAAAAGAGAAAAAACAGAAAATATAAAAACCAAAGGAGGTCAGGCAAATTATAGCAATCTGACTTCATAATAACAATACCAAAAGCTAGTTTGCCAGGCACTACACAAATGGCTTTATCAGAGAGATTAGCCAACTGAGACAATGTCATACAGCTAAAAAGTAGTAGTAGGTTCTGCATTGAACCTTGCCTTTTGACTACAGCCTGTTTTATTATACTTACCCATATCCAATGGATTTACCTAGTCTGACTTTATAATTTTTTTTAAAGAGAGAGAGAGAGAGAGAGAGAGAGATTTTTAATATTTATTTTTTAGTTTTCGGTGGACACAACATCTTTATTTTATTTTTATGTGGTGCTGAGGATTGAAACCAGCGCCCCGCGCATGCCAGGCGAGAACACCACCGCTTGAGCCACATCCCCAGCCCACTTTATAATTTTTTTAATCCCAAAAGGATCTTGCTAGTAATAAGATTTTATAAGAGCTGCATCCATTTTCAACTTTTAAAATGACCAATTAAGATGCAATCTACTGTCTGAAAGACAATGGTCTAAAAGTCTGTACTATATAAAGCTGTGTCCATAATTCCTGGAACTGGCTGGCTTTACATATAATTTAGCAACAGGGAAATTTTAAAAGGGGCATAAAATTAAAGTGGACTAAATTCTCTCTTTAAACTATATCTTATGATGTTGCCAAAAATGCCATGTGCATCTAGATGTACATACAATTTCATTATTATTTTTTTTCAAATAACAGCTTTGTTTTTGTTTTTGTTTTTTTTTTTTAAGTTTACAGTGGATACTTGCCAGAAAGAACTGGTCTAATTTTAACAAACATGATCCTGGGCCAAATATCATCACCATTCAACATCTACCAATGACAGCTATGAAGTATAGCACCTTATCTCATGAAGTCCTAATACTTCAAAAAAAAGAAAAGAAGACTACTTCACTGATCATGAATTGGTTCAATTGAAAACTAGTATAACCTCAGATACTGGAAAGAATCAGACACTAAATCCTCAACAGAAGCACTTCTGTAAAGGAGGAGCCTGTAGCTAGCTAGTTCAAGGCCATAGCTACTGAGAGTCAGGACCTGGATTCAAAAGACAGGTCTGCCCAGACCTCAGATTCACCTGTGTACTACACCTCAGGATTTGCACCCACCTTCAGCTCTTCACAGAGGAACAAAATTAAACCATGCTGCTTACAAATCTTTTGTGCCTTATTCAATACTTTAATTTTGACTGCCTATCTGCTCTGTGGAGATTATGCTTAATCAACTAGGCAGTCTTCAGTGATTTCACAACTGATATTCTAAGCCTGACATCATTTTATTCACACTTTGAATACTTAAACATCCTTACCATCCCTGTCACTTACCTGGGAAATCATGGTTGATCTCATCCATTTCCAACACAATATCATATGGCACCCCAGCCTCAGCCAGCAGCACATTAAGCTGACCAGGCATTCGGCCTGCAACTGGGTGAATTCCAAACCTAGACAAGAAACAAATGAACAGCTGGCCTTACTTGATAGGCCAAAATGTACAGAGACCAGTATCACCTCCAAATCTGTACACTTTGTTCTTGGCACCTCTGCTTTCTCCTGGTACTATCTGATCTCTTCAAGCAAAAGTAGAATTTGTTCAGATAGATGGTCAATCTACAAAACCGACGTTAAAGATTCATGGTCATAGTATACACAAGCTATAACTTCCCTCATAAAAATAAGGGTGTAACTGGAATCTGACTCCTTCATATATGTTTTAAGTGCAATGAACCTCAAACAATATTAATAAATAATATCCTGTCACATTTAAAAACATTATGTTCTCTTATGATACTTTCAGATAAATCCTGAATCTTTTTGGGATTGAAGCCAGGAATATTCTACCACTGAGCAACATCCCCAGTCTTTTTATTTTGAGATAGTCTCCCTAAGTTGCCCAGGCTGGCCATAAACTTTCAATCCTCTTGTCTCAGTCTCTGAAGTAGTGGGATGACAGGCATGCACCACTACACCCTGCAATAAATCCTAAATCTTTAAAAACATATTAAGCCAACCTGGAATTAAATTTTTCCAATGAAAAATCAACATTATTCCATCAAAAACTGACTCCACATTCAACTTTAACCCTTAAGCTCAAAGGTAGGAAAATAAAATATTGCACATACATGATGTTAAAGGTCCACAATCCTTCAGAGAATAGTATAAAGCATTACTCTGTATCACAGAGGAAATATGATAGTAATACAATGGAATGTTTAACAGACAAGGCTGATTCATAGTGGGGTAGGGAGGGGGAGCATGGGAGGAATAGATGAACTCTAGATAGGGCATAGGGGTGGGAGGGGAAGAGAGGGGACATGGGGTTAGAAATGACGGTGAAATGTGATGGACATCATTACCCAAAGTCCATGTATGAAGACACAATTGGTGTAAATATACTTTGTATACAATCAGAGATATGAAAAATTGTGCTCTATATGTATAATATGAATTGTAATGCATTCCACTGTCATATATAAAAAATTAATAAAATTTTTTTAAAGACAATGAATAATACACAATCAGATCTCCACATTTAAGGCAAAGGAAATAAGAACATCAAGCAATTTCTTTCAATCACAGATATAATGGGATTTTTAAAGTTTCTTAATTCAACCTTTACCCTGTCAGCACAGGGCATGGTGCCTGGCACATAGGAAGGACTCCATAAAAATCAAATGAATTATCTTTTCACTAAGATGATGCTGAAAGTGAAAAAGGAAGTTCACATCCATCCCAAAGCCAAAACCAAAGCAAAGGCTCTGAAGGCCAAGAAGTTAGTGTTGAAAGGTGTCCACAGCCAGAAGAAAAGCAGATTCACATGTCACCCACTTCTGGCATCCCAAGACACTGAGGCCCCAGAGCCAGCTCAAATACCCTTGGGAAAACACCCACAGGAAAAACAAGCTTGACCACTACCCCTTCATCAAGATCCCCCTGACCACTGAGTGGACCATGAAGAAGACAGAAGACAACAACACATTCATGCTGATTGTAGATGTCCAGGTCAGCAAGCACCAGGACAAAAAGGCTATGAAGAAGCTCTATGACATTGATGGAGCCAAAGTGAACGGGCCTCATGGAGAGAAGACAGCATATGTTTGACTGGTTATGATGATTATGATGCTTTGGACGTTGCTAACAAAATTAGAATGATCTAAACAGAGTCCAGTTGGCTAACTCTTAAGTATACATGTTTTTCAACATTAAAGAAGTGAATGAATGATTAAATTCAATGAATAAACACATTTTATAGTATTACTTAGTTGGGATCCATCCAACTCAACTTCAATACAATGATTAGAAATGTACTCTCTTCGACGACTAGAAACTCCCTTCCTATTCCAATACTAGACTATATGAATATGTGTGTATGTGTATGTGTGTATACTCATTCATATATAGGTATTCATTTATATTAAACCAAAGAAAAATAAATTGTGTGTATGTGTGCACATAAACATATTAAGCCAAAGAGAAACTCTGTCTCATTTTTTTCCAAGGTCGATAGTTTTGCCATCTGGAACTATAATGAATCTATTCCCACCTTTACATGAAGATTCCTTCAACTGTCTTCAGATGCCAAATAAGCACAACAGCCTCAGTTCTTTCAACAGCTCAATGAATAACAGGCTATCTGAGTCACCTGTTTGACATTGTCGATGTATACCTGAAACTTCTGAACACCAAAGTACATATAATATGCTAGACATAATCTAGATGCATCAAGGTACAACAAGAAAATCACATCCAAAAATCTTCCATTGGTGAAGCCTAAGTCCTCATTATCATTTATGGCTGCCACAATACATTGCTGGTTCACACAAAACTTATGGTCATTTAAGATGCTCTGTCATTTTTCACACAAACTTCTACCAAACCAGGCCTTCCTGCTCTTAAAACAGGGGTGGCCTGTTGGAAAGAAATTAAATAGCATGGGTACTGACTCATTCCCAAAAATAAAACCTAAAAAGAGCTAGAAAATGGCCACTTATTTTGTGCAGATAAATAACAAATGGTTTTCCACATCTTAAAAATCAGTGACAACGAGTTTGAATTATTGGGGAATTTGTAATTGATGGGAAATAGACATCAAGACATGCCCTCTTGGATGCAAATTTCCAAGAAGTTTTTTGCTGATGGCGTCTTCAAAGCTGAATTAAATGAGTTTCTCACTCTAGAGCTGGCTGAAGATGGCTACTCTGGAGTTGAGGTCCAAGTTATACCAACCAGGACAGAAATCATTAATTTAGCCACCAAGACACAGAATGTTCTTAGAAGGGGTGGCAGAACCAGGAATTGACTACAGTAGTTCAGAAAAAATTTGGCTTCCCTGAGGGCATGTAGAGATTTATGCTGAAAAGGTGGCCACAAGAGGTCTGTGTGCCATTGCCCAGACAGAATCACTGCAATACAAACTCCTAGGGAGGGCTTGCTGTATGGAGGGCCTGTTATGGTGTGCTTCCATTCATCATGGAGAGTGGGGCCAAGGGCTATGGGGCTATGAGGCCACAGTGTCTGGGAAACTCCAAGGACAGAGAGCTAAATCCATGAAGTTCATGGATGGGCTGATGATCTACAGTGGGGATCCTGTTACCTACTATGTTGACACTGCTGTGTATCATGTGCTGCTCAGACAGGGTGTGCTGGGCATCAAAGTAAAGATCATGCTGCCTGGGGACTCAAGTGGTAAGATTGTCCCTAAGAAGCCTCTGCTTGACCATATGAGCATCATGGAACCGAAAGATTAGATGCTGTCCATCACCCCCATCTCAGAACAGAAGGGTAGGAAGCCAGAGCCGCTGCCATGCCCCAGCTAGTCCCTACTGCATAACAGGGTCTCCTTGGCAGCTGCATCTGGAATCTGGATGTTGCTCTTTAAAGACATTTAATAAAATCTTGTACAAAGACATAAGGCCTGACTAGACTTTCTGTCCAGTATTCAAGCTGAGTTATGTTGGCCTGTAGAACATTACTTATCCTTTTGGTTTAAGCCATATTTGCAGTATTTGCAAGAGCCAAGACTGGAGGAACCAAGCAGAGCTAACCAGAAAAATATCCTGTGAGACTGTGAAGACTGGAAGCTGGCAGGACAGCACCTGGATTAATTATCCTAAAGTTCAAGATTATACGTTTAGAAGAAGAATTTGGTTTGGTTGGTGGGGACTGAACCTAGGCCTTACACATACTAGGCATGCACTCCACCACTGAGCTGTGGGAGTCAAAATTGTTTTTTTCTGATGTTTAAGGAAATCCATATTGTACATAGAAAGTAAATTCAAATACACAGTTTTGTCATACTAAAAAAAAAAAAGACATTCCCTCTTATCAAACTCCTATCTATATACTTTTCTACCTGTGATCACTGAATGTTCCAAAATTAGCAATTTATATTTTAAGAAAAATGGAAACTAGTGCTATAATGAAATGAAACAATTATCTCTAGGCAGAGGTATAATAAGTAATCACTTTTTTGTTCTCCTTTTATATGTTTTTTCAAATATTCTACAAGGATGTATAGTTTTTTTTTTCTTTTTGGAGTACTGGGGATCACATCCAGAGACACGTTACACTAACACTCTGAGCCACATCAACAACCCAAAGTTGTATAGTTTTTATAGTAGGAAAAAAAACAACTTATCATTTGAAATAAATTAACACTTGACACTTTTATATTATGATACAGTTTATAACGTGATTTCTCACATATTATTTTATCCCATCTCTAATAATCTTTGACAATCTCCATCTAGAATTGGAATTTAGGCATATGACTCAAACTCAGTTAAATAAACTGGCTTTGGAGCTGTGTTCCCTTGTGTCCAAAAAGAGAAAAAAGAATGTAAATGAAAAAGATTACTGGCATATGCTTTATAATAATGGCTAATACTTTTTAAAATGTGCTATATGGCTATATGACCATTTTTAGTAAATAGTGAAGATGGGATTCAAAGTTAGGGGTGTTTGTTTGTTTAACTGATATGTAACAGTTCATGTTTATGAGTACAGTACAAACTTGGGTCTTTCAGTATCAAGGGTCTGAACTCTTAACTACTATAAAATTATAGTCAGCACAATCCTTCAATTTAACAGATACTTTTGTTAAAAGTTCAGATTAACTACCATGTTACTAGGCAAGCTACTTTATCTCAATTTTCCTGAAGAATATTAAATAGCTATTACTATGAGTCCACATCATGCCAAAGGCTATGGAACTCTTTTTAGACAAGATTTGAGAAAGGTGAATTTATGTGTGCTGGAATGGGTTAAATAATGTCACGGGAAGGGTTTTCTGTTTCAATACAATGTTTAATGTTTTTTGAAAACAACAGTGCTCCATAGTTTCAATAATTCTACGAGCTATACAATTTTAAAAATCATTAAATACTTGAATAGATGAATATTCTTAAAAGAAAAATGCCTCTTCATCTGACCCTTTCCGTTACAAAGCAAAACATTTACAAGCATCCCTTAAACTCTGAGGAATTTAATTCCAAAAAAATACATGGATGGTCTGATAGTGTTTCTACTCACAATATATCTGATACCAAATGTGTGGGCTTTCTGCATACCAAAAACCAATTCTCTACTCATCAGACATAAGCTGGATGTCCTATCATCTAATTCAATTTTGACACTAACTACTTAAAGTGAGTATTAGACTGCACACTTTTGTGCCCATCTCACAAGACTGCTGCCGCTTCAGATGTCCATCATAAGACCAGCTTTCTCCTATACTTCTGACCAATCAGACTCTCCCTAGTTTTGATAATTTGCTAGAGAAGCTCACAAAATTCATCTAACTCTTATGTTTACCAAATTATTATACAGGACATAAGTTGGGAATATATATAAGCAAATGGAATTCTGACCACTAAGCCAACATTGCAGAAGATACTTAAAGAAATCCTCCACACAGAAGAAAATAAAAATAACCAAGAAAGCATAGGAAAGAATAAATCTTGTTTTAAAAAAATAGATAAGCAAATGAGAATTAGCAGTGATCTAACATTAGGAAAAAACAAAATGATAGGAAAGTAATACATGCCTCTGTATAACAACATTGAATATAAACGGTCTTTATTCTCCAATTAAAAGACACAGAGTGGCACACTGAATTTTAAAAAACAGGACCAAACTGTATGTTGCCTCCAAGAAACACACCTCACAGACAAAGACATTCACAGACTGAAAGAATGGAAAATGAGATTCCATGCAAATAGAATCTGAAAATAAGCAGGAGTGACAACTCTCAAAGTTGACTCCTGACCAAATAAGAGACAAAGAAGGTCATTCTGTGCTGGTAAAGGGAACATACAATAAGAACATATAACACTTATAAATATTTATGCCCTGAATGTGCATAAATGTTCCTTGAATATGCAACCAATTTCATAAAACAAACTTTACTCAATATAAAGTGATTTCTAGGCTCCAATACAATAGTTGTGGGGATTTCAACACATCACTCTCACAGCAGACAGGTCATCCAGATAGAAACTGACAAAGGCACAAAAAACTTAAACTATATCATAGATCAAATGCACTCTAAAGACTTATACAGATTATTTTATCCAAAACCAGCTAGATACACTCTTTTCAACTGCTCATGTAACTTTCTCAAAAATTAGAAAAATATATTAGTCTTAGCAAATATAAATAAACTAAAATAATCTCTTGTATCCTTTTGCATCAAAATAGAATGAAATTAGAAATCAACAGCAAGAAAAACTACAGAAACTAATCAAATACATGGAGATAAAACAATACACTTTTGAATGACGAATGGGTCACTGAAGAAATTGGCAGGGAGTGGGGTGAGTTAAAACATTCTTAAAATCAAATGAAAATGGAAAGCTGGCATACCAACACCTGTGAGAGACAGCTAAGGTAGTTCTAAGAGGGAAGTTTATAGTTATAAACACATACAAGGGAGAGAGAAAGAGACATATCTCAAGACAACCCAATGATGCATCCAAAGGTCATAGAAAAACAACAAACCAATTCCAAAACTAGTAGAAGGGGAAAAAAAATAAAGGTAAGACTTGCAATCCATGAAATAGGAATGAAGAGAATACTACAAAGGATTAATGAAGCAATGAGTTGGTTCTTTGAAAAAATAAAGAGGACTGGCAAATCCTTAGCCAAACTAACCAAAAGAAAAAGAGAAAAGACTCAAATTAATAAAATAAGAGATGAAAATGACACTATCAGAAAAGATACCACTGAAATCCAGGAATAATTAGAAACTATTTTGAAAACTTATGTTCCAATAATTTGGAAAATATAGAAGAAATTATGAATTTCTAGACACATATAACCTACCAATACTGGATTAAGAGGATATAGAAAACCTGGGGTTGTGGCTCAGTGGTTGAGTGCTCGCCTAGCATGTGTGAGGCACTGGGTTTGATCCTCAGCACCACAGAAAAATAAATTAAAATAAAGTCCATCAACAACTTAAAAAAAAATTTAAAAAAAACCTAAACCAACCAATAACAAGCAATTTGGAATGAAGCAGTAATAAAAGACTTTCCCACAAAGAAAAGCCCAAAACTAGACAGATTCAAAGCTATACTATATCAGATCTTTAAAAAAACTAATATTAATGATCCCCAAATTATTCCATGAAATATGAAGAAAGGAAACATATCCAAACTCATTCTATGAAGCTAATATCACCCTGAAACCAAAATTGAATAAGGATACTTCAAGGAAAGAAAACAACATATCAATATCCTTGATGAACTTAGATACAAAAATCCTTAATAAAATATTAGCATATTGAATTCAACAACATATTAAAAATATCAGACACTATAATCAAACTGGTTTCATTCCAGAGATGCAAAGATGGTTCAAAATGCATAAATCAATAAAAATAATGCACACACAAATAAAACGATGAATCCTTATCATGTAATCATCTCAAAAGATGTAGAAAAGGTCTTTGACAAAAATACAATTCCCCTTCATGATAAAAACTGTGAAGAAATTAGGGATAGGTTAACTTAACATCATAAAGCCTATATGTGACAGACCCAAAGCCAACATAATACTGAATGAGGAAAAACTGAAAGCAATCACTCAAAAATCAAGAATGAGACAATGATATCCACTGTCATCACTCCTAATTAATATAGTATTTGAAACTGTAGCCAGCACATTTAAGCAAGAGAAAGTAATAAAAGAAATTCAAATAGGAAAGAAAGAAATCAAATTATCCCTATTTGCAAGTGATATGAGCCTACTATATAGAAGACTCCAAATGTTCCATCAGAAGAATTCTAAGGCTGATAAACAAATTCAGCAATGTAGGATACAAAATCAACACACAAAATAGTTTTTCTACATGCCAATAATAAGTCCACTGAGAAAGAAATCAGGAAAAAGAATTCCATTCACAATTGCTTTAGAAAAATACCTACAACTAACCTAATCACGTAGGTGAAAAACTTCCACAATGAAAATTATAAAACAGAAAATAAATTGAAGAAGACACTAAAAAGTGGGAAGACCTCCCATGTTCATAGATAGGCATAATTAACATTAAGATGGCCATATTACCAATGTGATGTACAAATTCAGTGGAATCTCCATCAAAATACAAGTATTATTCTTCAGAGAACCAGGAAAAAACATCTTAAATTTAATATGAAAGACTCAGATAGCCAAAGCAATCCTGAGCAAAAAGAGAAAAAGCCAGAGGCATCACAATACCCGATTTCAAATTATACTACAGAACCATAGTAATAAAAACATCACAGTACTGGTATAAAAACAGATACATAGACCAATGGAAAGAAGTATAAGACACAGAGACAACCCCACATAGCTAGAGTCACCCGATTTTTGACAAAGATCCCAAAAAGATATATTGAAGAAAAGACAACCTCGTAAACAAATAGTGCTGGGAAAACTGGCTATATATGAAGAAGAATGAAACCAGATCCCTGATCACTGCATAAAAATCAACTTATATGGATAAAAGATCTAGGCCTAGGACCAGAAACACAGGCATAAGCAACTACTACCTGAATAGGATTCCTAGAACTCAGGAAATAATAGAAATAATTAATAAATGGAATACCATTAAATTAAAGACCTATACAGAAAAAAAAAGAAGAAGAAGAATCTTTGCTAGCTCCCCTTTTGGCAGAATTAATTATAAAGTATTCAAAAATCTCATAACCAAACAAAAAATATTAACCCATTCAATAAATGGGCAAACAAACTGAACAGACACTTCTTAAAAGTACAAATAACCAAACAAAATGGAGAAATGTTCAACAACTTTAGCCATCAGGGAAAATGCAAATCTCACTCCAGAAAGAAAAGCTATCCTTAGGAATAAATTTAACAACAAATGCTGGCAAAGATGTGGGGAAAATATAAATTAGCACAGCCACTATGGAAATCAGTATGGAGATTCCACAAAAAAACTAAAATTAGATCTATTCTATGACCCAGTTATACTACTCCTCCATATTTATGCAAAGGAATTAAAGTCAGCATACTTTGGAGATATATGCATATCCATGTTTATTGCAGCACAGTTCACAATAGCCACATTATGGAATCAGCCTAGGTGTCCGTCAACAGATGAATGGATAAATGGAATTTTATTCTGGCACAAAGAAAAACAAATTATGTCATTTGCAGAAAAATGGATGGAACTGGAGAGCATCATTCTAAGCAAAATAAGTCAGACTCAAAAAGATAAGAACCATATGTTTTCTTTAATATCTGGGAAGCTATAGAAAAAGAAGAGAGAAAAAGGTGGGGGAAGACACCATGAAAGGAGATCAACAGGGTAGAAGGGGACCAGGAGGAGGATGGAAGAGAGTTAAAGGGAAGGCACTGGGGAGTAAAATTAATCAAATTATGTTATATGCATGTACCAATAGGCCACAATGAAATTCACCATTCTGTATAATTAACACACACAATAAAAAAAGAAGAAGAAATACTGTATGAGAGAATAAGAGCACAGAGAATACACTCCAAGAAAGATGAGATCCTATAATTAATATTATAACACAGACCTATGATTATTTTTGAAAAATGATGAAACAGAATCATTTCAAAAAATATCTTAAAACATTTTTACTCAAATTTAGGGATCCAACATGGCGGCCGGCGAAGAAGCAGCGATTCCAACGTCTCCACTTTAACGGGATAAGAAAGACCCACCTGAACAGCTGCAGCCTACCTATGAAGGAACTTCTAGCATAATTCCCTTAAGAGGAGAGCAGCCGTGAACTGGTAGGTTTATTGGAAGTGACAGTTCGTCCCAGAGAAGTGGATCTTGGACAGCCACTCGGGCACAGAGGTCTAGTCCCTCAGCCATCAGCCGCTCGGCAAGCGGCTCCCCCGGGAGGCCTAGAGCTCGCTCTGGGAGCAGCCATTTCACCTGCCCGGTTCCTAACCACGCGGCCACAGCTACCTGGCTCCACGGGTGGCCCCGGGGTGGGTGCAGAAGTCGAGTCCTGAAACCAGCGGCTACTTTTGCAAGTGGCTGACACCCGAGCGGTTTGGCCCGCCCCGCCCGATCCGGCAGTCAGCCTCCGCCATCAGGGCTCCCCTGGGAGGCCTAGAGCTCGCTCTGGGAGCAGCCACTTCACCTGCCCGGCTCCTAACCACGCGGCCACAGCTACCCGGCTCCACAGGTGGCCCAGTGGCGGGTGCAGAAGTCGAGTCCTGAGGCCAGTGGCCACTTTTGCAAGCGGCTGACACCCGAGCGGTTTGGCCCGCCCCGCCCGAACCGGCAGCCAGCCTCCGCCATCAGGGCTCCCCTGGGAGGCATAGAGCTCGCTCTGGGAGCAGCAGCCTCACCCGCCCGGATCCTAACCACGCGGCCAGTACCTAACCACGCGGCCACAGCTACCCGGCTTCAGAGGGGGCCCCACGGTGGGTGCAGAAGTCGAGTCCAGAAACCAGCGGCCACTTTTGCAAGCGGCTGGCACCCGAGCGGCTTGGCCCGCCCCGCCCGAACCGGCAGCCGGCACCCGCCATCAGGGCTCTCCTGGGATCTCAGCTCATTAAGCTATGGAACAGGTGATTTCAGGCTGGTATTGGCCTGCATCTAGCAGACAGATTTCTTGCTCAGGCTCGGGACTGGGGATCTTGTGGAGAATACTCCTAGAGGCTAGTGCCTGGCAAGGCGTGCGCCGGGCACTGAGCAGCTGGATTCTGGTTCCCGGGGCTAACCTGGCCCAGGTCTGAGGAAACTGCGGAGACTGCCGGTGGAGGCCAGCTCCAAGTGGAGCGTGCGCTGAGCTTGGGGCGACTGGGTTCGGACTCCCGGAACAGTTTTGGCCTGGGGGCAGGGGAACCCGTGGGGGTCGCTCGCTGGAGCCAGCTCCCAGCGGTGAGTGTATCGGGATCCGAGAGGCGGGGTTCTGGCTACCGAAGTTGCTTCGGCCCAAGGATAGGGAACCAGCGGTGACTGTTTCTCAGTCAGGCTCCTGCTGGGTGCTGAGGGGCAGAGTGGAGCTTCCTCCTGCGCCCAGAGCAGGCCAAGTGACCCGCCGGCGTAGTATCATGACACACCAAACGCAGCTGGGGCTGAAGAGAGTAGCCGCCCATGCTTAGAATAGGACCAGCGACCCCGAGGCGCGGTAGCCAAGCAACCTCACTTGGAGTAGGGGCTGTGCAGAGCTGCCATCTGAGCAAGCAGGGCAGGCAGACCTGCGGCCCACTGGAAAGACAGGCCAGGTAGCTTGCCAGCGTGGTGGACACGCAACACCGAGGCAGTCGCGTCTAACTGGTTGGAGTGGGGGCAGAGCAGGGTCGCCGCCAGGGTCCGGAGGGGGCCCAGCGACCCGCTGGAGAGGTAGTCAGGTACCCCCATTGGGAGTGGGGGCTGTGCAGAACTGCGACCCACCGGCCTAGAGGCCTGCCAGCGCGGTAGACACGTCACACCAATTGGAGTGGGGACCCAGCAGAGCCGCCACCCACATCCAGATCAGGACCAACGACCCCAGGGTGTGGTAGTTACGTTACCACAATTGGAGTGGGGGCAGAGCAGAGCCGCCACCCGTGCCCGCAGGGGGGGCAGACCTGCGACCAATCAGCGTGGTAGACAGACCACCCTAATTAGAGGAGGAGCACAGCCACTACCCGCCCTACAAGGGAGGCTTCCCAACTATACAAAGCAATATAAATAAATAGGGGGTAAATTTCAAAAACACAACAGTTGCACCAAGAAGAAAGGAACGCCAGCAGTATGAAAAGACAAGGAAAGAAAGGACCACAAGCAATGCAGGTCAACTCAACTTTAGAAGAGGTAATAGCTGCAACAGATGGAATGTCAGATAAAGAGTTCAGGATATATATGCTTCAGATGATCTGGATAAAGAGTTCAGGATATATATGCTTCAGATGATCTGGAGTCTCAAGGAAGACATGAGACAGCAAAATCAGACAATGAAAGATCACATTGACAAACAAATCCAGGAAGTAAAAGATCAATTTCATAGGGAGATAGAGGTAATAAAAAACAAACAAATAGAAATCCTAGAAATGCAGGAAACAGTAAACCAACTTAAAAACTCAGTTGAGAATACTACCAGCAGAGTAGATCACTTAGAAGAGAGAACATCAGACAATGAAGACAAAGTATTTCAACTGGAAAAGAACATAGACAGCTCAGCAAGACTGCTAAGAAACCATGAGCAGAACATCCAAGAATTATGGGACAATATCAAAAGGCCAAATTTAAGAGTCATTGGGATACAGGAAGGCACAGAGCTCCAGACCAAAGAAATAAACAGTCTATTCAGTGAAATAATACGAGAAAACTTCCCAGACTTGAAGAATGAGACAGAATCCCAAATCCTAGAAGCCTACAGGACGCCAAATGTGCAAAATCATAAGAAATCCACACCTAGACACATTATAATGAAGATGTCCAACATACAGAATAAGGAGAGAATTTTAAAAGCTGCAAGAGAAAGAAAGCAGATTACATTTAGGGGTAAACCAATCAGGATAACAGCTGATCTCTCAACACAGACTCTGAAAGCTAGAAGATCCTGGAACAACATATTTCAAACTCTGAAAGAAAATGGGTTCCAACCAAGAATCGTGTATCCAGCGAAATTAAGCTTCAGGATAGAAGATGAAATTAAAACCTTCCACGATAAACAAAAGTTAAAAGAATTCGCAGCTAGAAAACCATCTCTTCAAAAAATCCTTGGCAAAACATTTCAGGAAGAGGAAATGGAAAATAACATTGAAAACCAACAATGGGAGGTAGGACAGTAAAGGGGGGAAAGTAGTCAAAGTGGATAACAAATCAGGTTTAGTAACATCAATAAACAAACATGGCTAGAAGAACAAACCATATCTCAATAATAACCCTAAATGTTAATGGCTTAAACTCACCAATCAAGAGACATAGGCTAGAGAATGGATCACAAAACAAGACCCAACAATATGCTGCCTACAGGAGACGCATCTGATAGGAAAAGATATTCATAGACTGAAGGTGAAAGGTTGGGAAAAATCATACCACTCATATGGACTGCGGAAACGAGCAGGAGTGGCCATACTCATATCTAATAAAATAGATTTCAAGCCAAAGTTAATCAAAAGGGATAAAGAAAGACACTTCATACTGCTCAAGGGAACCATACACCAACAAGACATAACAATCATAAATATATATGCCCCAAATAATGGTGCACCTGTGTTCATCAAGCAAACTCTTCTCAAGTTCAAGAGTCTAATAGACCACCATACAATAATCATGGGAGACTTCAACACACCTCTCTCACCACTGGACAGATCTTCCAAACAAAAGCTAAATAAGGAAACTATAGAACTCAATAACACAATTAACAACCTAGACCTAATTGACATATATAGACTATACCACCCAACATCAAGTAGTTACACTTTTTTCTCAGCAGCACATGGAACCTTCTCAAAAATAGACCATATATTATGTCACAGGGCAACTCTTAGACAATATAAAGGGGTAGAGATAATACCATGCATCTTATCTGACCACAATGGAATGAAACTGAAAATCAATGATAAAAGAAGGATGGAAAAATCAAGCATCACTTGGAGAATGAACAATAGGTTGCTGAATGATCAATGGGTTTTAGAAGACATCAAGGAGGAAATTAAAAACTTCCTAGAGTTAAATGAAAACACAGACACAACATATCGGAATCTATGGGACACATTGAAAGCAGTTCTAAGAGGAAAATTCATTGCTTGGAGTTCATTCCTCAAAAAAAGAAAAAAACAACAAATAAATGATCTCATACTTCATCTCAAAATCCTAGAAAAAGAAGAGCAAAACAACAGCAAAAGAAGTAGAAGGCAAGAAATAATTAAAATCAGAGCTGAAATTAATGAAATTGAAACAAAAGAAACGATTGAAAAAATTGACAAAACTAAAAGTTGGTTCTTTGAAAAAATAAGTAAAATTGACAGACCCTTAGCCATGCTAACGAAGAGAAGAAGAGAGAGAACCCAAATTACTAGCATATGGGATGAAAAAGGCAATATCACAACAGACACTTCAGAAATACAGAAGATAATCAGAAACTATTTTGAATCCTTATACTCCAACAAAATAGAAGATAGTGAAGGCATCGATAAATTTCTTAAGTCATACAATCTGCCCAGATTGAGGCAGGAGGATATAGACAATCTAAACAGACCAATAACAATAGAGGAAATAGAAGAAACCATCAAAAGATTACCAACTAAGAAAAGCCCAGGACCGGATGGGTATACAGCAGAGTTTTACAAAACCTTTAAAGAGGAACTAACACCAATACTTTTCAAGCTATTTCAGGAAATAGAAAAAGATGGAGAACTTCCAAATTCATTCTACGAGGCCAACATCACCCTGATTCCGAAACCAGACAAAGACACTTCAAAGAAAGAAAACTACAGACCAATATCTCTAATGAACATTGATGCAAAAATCCTCAATAAAATTCTGGCGAATCGGATTCAAATACATATCAAAAAAATTATACACCATGATCAAGTAGGATTCATCCCTGGGATGCAAGGCTGGTTCAATATACGGAAATCAATAAATGTTATTCACCACATCAATAGACTTAAAAATAAGAACCATATGATCATCTCGATAGATGCAGAAAAAGCATTCGACAAAATACAGCATCCCTTTATGTTCAAAACTCTAGAAAAATTAGGGATAACTGGATCATACCTCAACATTGTAAAAGCAATCTATGATAAGCCACAGGCCAGCATCATTCTGAATGGAGAAAAATTGAAGGCATTCCCTCTAAGATCTGGTACAAGACAGGGATGCCCTCTCTCACCACTTCTGTTCAACATAGTCCTCGAAACACTGGCCAGAGCAATTAGACAGACGAAAGAAATTAAAGGCATAAAAATAGGAAAAGAAGAACTTAAATTATCACTATTTGCAGATGATATGATCCTATACCTAGCAGACCCAAAAGGGTCTACAAAGAAGCTATTAGAGCTAATAAATGAATTCAGCAAAGTGGCAGGATATAAGATCAACACGCATAAATCAAAGGCATTCCTGTATATCAGCGACAAATCCTCTGAAATGGAAATGAGGACAACTACTCCATTCACAATATGCCCCCAAAAAATAAAATACTTGGGAATCAACCTAACAAAAGAGGTGAAAGAGTTATACAATGAAAATTACAGAACCCTAAAGAAAGATATAGAAGAAGACCTTAGAAGATGGAAAAATATACCCTGCTCATGGATAGGCAGAACTAACATCATCAAAATGGCGATATTACCAAAAGTTCTCTATAAATTCAATGCAATGCCAATCAAAATCCCAACAGCATATCTTGTAGAAATTGATAAAAGAATCATGAAATTCATATGGAATAATAAAAGACCCAGAATAGCAAAAACAATGCTAAGCAGGAAGTGTGAATCAGGTGGTATAGCGATACCAGACTTCAAACTATACTACAGAGCAATAGTAACAAAAACAGCATGGTACTGGTACCAAAACAGGCGGGTGGACCAATGGTACAGAATAGAGGACACAGTAACCAATCCACAAAACTACAACTATCTTATATTTGATAAAGGGGCTAAAAGCATGCAATGGAGGAAGGATAGCATCTTCAACAAATGGTGCTGGGAAAACTGGAAATCCATTTGCATCAAAATGAATCTGAATCCCTATCTCTCGCCATGCACAAAAGTTAACTCAAAATGGATCAAGGAGCTTGATATTAAATCAGAGACACGGCATCTGATAGAAGAAAAAGTTGGTTATGATCTACATGCTGTGGGATCGGGCTCCAAATTCCTCAATAGGACACCCATAGCGCTAGAGTTAACAAATAGAATCAACAAATGGGACTTACTCAAACTAAAAAGTTTTTTCTCAGCAAAAGAAACAATAAGAGAGATAAACAGGGAGCCTACATCCTGGGAACAAATCTTTACTCCACACACTTCAGATAGAGCCCTAATAACCAGAATATACAAAGAACTCAAAAAATTAGACAATAAGATAACAAATAACCCAATCAATAAATGGGCCAAGGACTTCAATAGACACTTCTCAGAGGAGGACATACAATCAATCTACAAATACATGAAAAAATGCTCACCATCGCTAGCAGTCAGAGAAATGCAAATCAAAACCACCCTAAGATACCATCTCACTCCAGTAAGATTGGCAGCCATTAGGAAGTCAAACAACAATAAGTGCTGGAGAGGATGCGGGGAAAAGGGCACTCTTGTTCATTGCTGGTGGGACTGCAAATTGGTGCAGCCAATTTGGAAAGCAGTATGGAGATTTCTTGGAAAGCTGGGAATGGAACCACCATTTGACCCAGCTATTCCCCTTCTGGGTCTATTCCCTAAAGACCTAATAAGAGCATGCTACAGGGACACTGCTACATCGATGTTCATAGCAGCTCAATTCACGATAGCAAGATTGTGGAATCAGCCTAGATGCCCTTCAATAGATGAATGGATTAAAAAAATGTGGCATTTATACACTATGGAGTATTACTCTGCATTAAAAAATGACAAAATCATAGAATTTGGAGGGAAATGGATGGCATTAGAGCAGATTATGCTAAGTGAAGCTAGTCAATCTTTAAAAAACAAATACCAAATGACTCCTTTGATATAAGGGGAGTAAACAAGGACAGGGTAGGGACGAAGAGCTTGAGAAGAAGATTTACATTAAACAGGGATGAGAGGTGGGAGGGAAAGGGAGTGAGAAGGGGAATCACATGGAAATGGAAGGCGATCCTCAGGGTTATACAAAATGACATATAAGAGGAAAGGAGGGATAAGACAAGATAATACAAATGGAAGAAAGGATTTACAGTAGAAGGGGTAGAGAGAGAAAAGAGGAGGGGAGGGGAGGGGAGGGGGGATAGTAGACAATAGGACAGACAGCAGAATACATCAGACACTAGAAAGGCAATAGGTCAATCAATGGAAGGGTAACTGATGTGATACAGCAATCTGTATACGGGGTAAAAGTGGGAGTTCATAACCCACTTGAATCAAACCGTGTAATATGATGTATTAAGAAGTATGTAATATTTTGAAAGACCAATAATAATTAAAAAAAAATAAAAAAAATAAAAAGAAAAAAAAAACATTTTTACTTGAAAAAGTCATTTAATTTTACAGAGGTTCTTAGAAACATACCCAAGTATCAAAACACATTAAAAATTAGCTGATTTGCTTTCAAAGTTAATGCCAATCCGTATTTCAACTGAACCAATTTCAAATCAACATTCCATATTAACTAAAGGGGTTTTCTCCCATTTACCTAGTTATTCTTACTTTTATCACTGACTAGACTCAATGATAAAAACTAATTAACAAGATTTAGATTAAAAGAATCAGATGTTGCTTGGATGGGGTTCAAGAAGAATATAAAATACCTACAAATTTTGCTGTAGTTTGAATCTTAAATGCCCCCCAAAAGCCCATGCATTAAAGTCTTTGTCCCTGGGGGTTACTATTAGAAAGTAATAGAAACTTTAAGAAATAGGACCTAGTAGAGGAGGTATTTAGGTCATTGGACACATGACCTTGAGTGGGACAGTAGCACCCCAGACTGTTCCTCTTGGCTCACTTTAGGTTTCTGGTCATGAGATGAGCAGTTTTGCTTCACCAGACACTATCACCACAATGTGCTGCCTTGCCACATGTCCAGAAGCAATGTGCTAATGGATCATGGACTGGAACCTCTAAAACTATAAACAAGAATAAACCTTTTCTCTTTATATGTCAATTTTCTCAGATATTTTGTTATAGTGACAGAAAGATGACTACTACAAACTTAGAAAACAACATACTTAAAGTAAAACAATTATAAATATATATAAATTGTTGATTTATATATAAAAATTGTTGATTATATAAATTGTTGAATATATATACGTATATGTATATAAATCAACTGGCTAGGAAGAAAAAAGAAAAACTGTGATTTTCAAATAAAACAAAGTTTGACCAAATACTTCGTTTTTGTAGGACAGATGAAAAGAAAATTATCTTCAAATGTAAAAAAAAAAAAAAAAAAAAAGAACTGGGATTAAATTTTTAAAAGATTTTCTACTAATGAATTAAAACAAATGTAGTTTTAAGTTCCTTTTATATGGATCAGAGAGAAAGAAGCTCATTAACTAGAGCAGATGTACACAACCAGTTCAGTTCAAAATGGCTTCAAGAGTATTTTATAACTGCAGAAAATGGTGGATAACAGACATGATCAAGAGATTTATGGTAGCTGAGACAGATCTTCCCTTACCAGAGGTGGGACAAGATTCGCCTCCAATGGTCTTAACTACTACAAAGAGAGAGAGGCACCTCAAAAGGAGCCCAGGATCCAGAACAACTACCTGATGTTACTTTACCTCCATTCTGTAGTACCAACTGCCTCTCAAATTACTCACATGTGCTCTTCTGAGATGTTAATAGTAACCTTGGAAAACAAAAATTTCTCCTAATCTCCAAATCCTTCTGATCATCCACAGTGTTTCTCCTGCTTCTCCCAGGTCCCTTCTTGTTCCCAAAATCTGACTGGTGAGACTTAAGAAAAAACTAAGAACATGTACTACATGACGTTTAAGTTCTGTATTAATTTCATATTGCTCCCATAACACATTGTCACAAATGTATTCCTTAAATCAATACAGATTTGTTTTCTTACTGTACTGGAGGTCAGAAGTTCCAAATCGGTTTCCTTGAGCTAAAAAACCAAGGTGTTAGCAGGGCTATATTCCTTCTGGGAGTCTATATCATCCCTTGTCTTGTGGTCACATCATTCCAACCTTTGCTTCTGTTGTCCCATTTCCTTCTCTGACATGAATCTTACTGCCCACCCCCTAAATCAGGACCTGAGTGATAAAATTGAGTCAACTCAAATAATCCACGGTAATCTCCCTATCTCAAAATTGTCACCTTAATCAAGTCTACTTACGTAATCCCTCTTGCCGTGTAAAATAACACCTCAGGTTTGCGGATTAGGATATGTACATTTTGGAGGGTCACCTTTAGCCTACCAGAAATCTCCCTTTCTAGTTCAAAATTCCCATGAACTAGGGATTTTATTTTAGCTGAATGACCCAATGTACACCTTGTGATTTAACTCTGGATTTAGATTTTATATCCTCCTTGTTGGTAGAATTTTTAAATTATAAAATTAATTTACTTGTTTTTAATATTACCTTTGACATCATTAAATTAATCCATCTATCTATCATCTTTATGTTACAGCAGAGTCATCAAAGACCTCTAAATACATTGGTTCGTATTCTAATGTCTTGATTAGTTACAGATTGCCAAAAGACAATGTTTCTGTTTGGCCAATTGTGAAGGGTAATCACCAAGCAAACCATCATATTATGCTGAATATCCCAAAGGACAGATTATTTTATATCTGTTTGCATAATAATTTATTACACTAAACTTCAAAGCTCTAAGGTTGAAAAAAACATGCACAATTATTACAAGAGAATGCCAATGTTTGGAGAGAAATAACAGAACACACTTAAACTTGTAGAAATATATATGCAGGCTGATGAGTCAGTGTGCGCTTATAACAATTCTGGCCCATGTAAGCTGGCTCATCTCCAATGTGTGTATGAAAATTAATTATATTAGACACAGGTTGGCCAAGACCAGCAATTTCCAAGAACTGATGGCCAGAGCTCATCAATGTTCCATCATCACATGAAGACCATCCAGAATCCCAGCATGCAAACACTACCACCCTTTTAGTCCTTTCCTTTGGACAATGAAAATTATACTTTATTATGCACATACTTTAAAAACAGAGTCAGCTATCCCTGACCATGACAAAATTTGACAGAAGGAAAACAATGTGACCTCAGAAAGATATTCCATGCTCCCATGTTCTTTATGCCTCTCCTCCTTACCATACCACATCATAATAACACTAGACCCTGTGCTCTTACAACTGGGAGCTCCTAGAGTACAGAAACTGTGTCATATTCATCAGTCTCCACAATACCTGGCACTCAAAGGGAGAGAGGGAGGAAAGGTATTTAAACAACAGTGTGCCCAGTAAGGTACACTGACTCATCAACTTTCCGTCCATTTCAGAGAAATAATTTAAGGAAGAGGAGAAGGGTACTAGTTAAGAATTCTAGATTGCCAACAGCTTTTAGACCGATTACTTCTGTACTCCTCAGTTTCATGTGTACAATGGGATGGATAATGAAACCTCTTCAGAAGATGATTATGAGAATTAAATGAGATGGCTCATATAAAGAGTTTTTCATACAGAGTGCTTCAGACCAGCACCTAACCAACATATGCCTTTAATAAATGTATACTGCAATAATAATATTCTATTCAAATACATTTTTGTAATATAAATGCTCACCCATATTTATCAAACAAATGCACTTTTTCTTATGGTCCCATAATACCTTTAAGAACCCATTTTTACATTAAAACAAATGTTAGTTTAATATCAATACTTTCTGGGTTGTTCTAATTTTTTACCTTGTAAAGTGAATATCAAAATAGTTTAATAAAAGCTAGAAGACTTTTGTACCTGTAATACATCAAAAGACAAAAGAAATTATATAGGTAAGGTAGACTGAAGTCAACAATTTTGAACAATGAACTCACTGGGAACTTGATCATAACTAATATTCTTCATTATCTACAAACTGCAAAAAGAAAATGCATAAAGACAAAGACATTTATGCTGATTGGGTCAAATTTCAAAAAGCCACTTTTTATCATAAATTAGGTAAAATAATGTAATTGCTTTCCCTGACAAATACAGTAAATCTCATTAAGTTAGGGTGATCCCTTCAATATCTTGAAGAAAAACTACAGCATTTTATGCAATTTTCTTCTTTCAAATATGAAAATGAAAAAAGTCTTTCAGGGAATAAAAAAGTTCAGGTCTCTGTCACCAGCTAAGACTCAGGCACAGTTTGAAAAAAGTGAAATAATCTACTCTAATGAAACAACCTGCTCTTCAGAGCCTTCTAAATTAACCAAGAAAAATAAAGGAGTGTCTCTAAGAACTGTTCATGAACAACAAGTAACTGGATAAAATTTGGGAAAGGAGCAATTTTTAAAGTATCACATTTTTAAAAGCTTCTTTTATAATACATGATGACATAAGCCAATTCTGGAGTCTTTTTGCAACCTCACATTAGATTTCAGATACCACATGTTTTAAAGGGGACACAGCAACATGAATTTCCATGATCACAGGCCATGGAGACAATATGTCCTGACCAGGGAGGATTATGGCAGTTGTTCTTGGGCATGTGGGGCTGTTAAAGAATATAAAACATTCACCACATGGATCCTACCACAACTGTCCAAATACACTACATTTTCCTTTTGGCATTATGGAAATATCCAGATCCAGGTCAGCAATAAACCACTCTCAGTGGTTTATTGCATTGAGCATTCTAATTCAATAACTAGACAAAGAAACCACAGGGACCACTGGGTCCCTTTCTAAAGTACTTAGAGCATTTTTCCCATTTTGCAGTCTCTTGATAATATAAATAGTAAAAAAAAAAAAAAAAAAAAAAAAAAAAGTCCAGAATTTTTTAAAGAAGTTTTTGCAACCTTTGATTATATGCTTTTATGTTTTGGGAATCACTGTGCAAAATTTAGTTCTACACTCAGGATATTCAAAGGGTTAATTTCCCTTATTATATTATTTTACATTTAAAAGGAAACTGTATACAGAACAATGTACGTTGATAGCACTTTGGAATTCTGCCTTCCCGATACTATCATTCCACAATTTCACTAAATGTGTTATCCTAACCCCTTGGGAGGCTGACAGTTAACTAGGAAAGAGATACAAAGAGAAAATGAAAAGACTTTTTGTTGAAAATCTACTTATTTTAAATCTACTTATTAAAAACTCCTGTTTTTAAACCACAAATATTTATAAATCAATAAAATCGCTGTAGTGAATACTTGCAATTTTATGTTGCCTTGGCACCATTTTGATTACAGAGTTAACTGCCTCATACAGAGCTTTGTCACCTTTGACACAATTTCTAGCTTTCTTCCTCTTCCTCCTCCTCCTCATGATCCATCCAGATATCTTCCCTACACAACAACCCACCTATGGCACATAGAGCTGCAACTCTCCTGACTCACCTCATTGACCCCACACCCTGCATGAATCGTGCATATATGCTATGGTGGCCACTCTGAAGTCACAGGGTTAGTCCCTTGGACTTCTATCTACTTTCTCTAAACCCACCAATTGAAGAAATTGTATGGGTACCATCCTGGGTCCAAATAACAACTGTGACCTCTCACCTCTCTTGCTCCCATCCTACTGCTTGAACATCACACCCCCCTTGGAATCTTCCCATCAGCCCTCATCTGCACCCCTCTTCTCTGTGGGATCCATAAGTAATCAAATGTGTTTCTGTTATTCATGTGTTTCATTGTGCTGTCTTCCTGTGTCTCCCCTTAACCAACACACCCAAACCTAACTTTCCTCCTGGTCAGGACTCTTCTAGTGAGTGGTCATCTTGATAGGAAGAGTCTGGGTGCAGGTTAGACAAGAGCCACAAGGGCATCTACTGGTATAAACAAGTTTCCTGTGAGAGGCACCTTGTCACAGCTCAAATACTTAGGCATTAGGTCATCCACTGAGATAAAAAAAAGTTCCATGTGAACATCCACAACCACCTTCCCTGCACCCCTGTCATAACAGGGATAGACTGGACAGCCACCCTCCTAAGAGAGACCCTAAGACCAAACTGGAGGAAAACCACAAACACCTTAATGGTGAAAACAGACCTAAAAGATCCTCCAGTCCAATTCCTAAGGTACTAATCCTTTATTAAGAATTACACCAAATGTGTTTACATTGCCTTGTCATAAAACAGCTGACGATCCCCCTGTAGATGCAAAAAAGAGTCCTTCAAGGACCTTCCATATCCTGTGTGTGCATGTGGCAAGGTTCCACTCTGAGGAGGGTCCATGGAGGTAACACAAAAATTTGTCACTAGATTCAATATTTTACATTTAATGATGTATTTCACCTGTGGGGGAAAAAAAATGACAAACTAAAAAGGCAAGTTTCTTTCGTTTATCAGAACTTCTAATTAACAATTATAAGTCAATTTGGAATATACCTGAAACATGAAGTCAGCATGGCAAATGTAACCTAAATTATCCTTGGCAGTGAAAAGGCTAAGACCAGCTGGGTGGACCTAATACGTCCATCAGAAAAGCAGCATGTAAAGAAGTGAAAAACACTTCCTGACAAGGCACTTGCTGTCCACAGAAACTGATTAATGAGAAAAGTTATGGAATCATCCTCTCTGGCAAGGCTTCTTAGACAGAAAGAAAGACATCCAGCTTTCTAAAATTGTGAAAGTCTTTCTTAGAAGAAACAGTTCAGTCACTTGTACAATTCCAAATGGAAAAAGAAAAATCCTAGAACTTTCCAAAAGCCAGAACTAGAGAATACTTTGTACCTTTCTCTATTTATTTGAAAGCACATATGGGCTGAACTGCTACTCTGGTTCTGAAATCTGGTATTCATCCATATCCTTCCCTTCTTCAGGAAAAAAAATTTATGAAAATCAAAGAGCTTATGAAAATGTCTCAGGGGCACAATTTTTCTAATAAAGAATAATAGAGCCTATTCTCTGAATGTGAATGAGGAAATGTTTGACAGACTACAGTCACATTTTCCATCAGACCATGTGGCCTGTGACACAGGCCACCCAAAGAGATGAGAAGTTGTCTACAAAGGATCAGGTAAAACAGTCCACTGCAAACACCAACACAGTGCTCTCCGGTACCGCCTCACAACATTACCTTTTCCACTCCAAAGAGATTAACTATAAATTGACTTTTTCCACCGCTGAACCTAATCCAGCTACCAAACCCAGAATAGAAACTGCAGGACTACTGACACTCTTCTTATTCCCAAAAAAAGCAACAAGACATGATGAATGGTATCAAAGGAAAAACTAAAATTCAATCTGTGACTAATGCTCTAGAATATTATACTTTAGCATATTGCAGAGATTCAGTTACAAACGTACATAATTTCATCTTTCTGCCTAGATACCTTTAATGGTGCTGTTGAATGGCTCTTAGAATACAATAGCTAATGAGCACTACAAAGTAAAACTTGTAAAAAAGATAGATGAATTTGAATATGAAATGAGAAGAGGGTTTTTATTTATTTATACCCTGCTATATTCACAGGAATCTTATTGAATAAACTAAATTCAAAGAGTTTACTATAATCAACACTGGCAATAGAAGCCAAAATATCACCCCGACAGGAATACTGGCTTCATCCAGTGAGGGTTTCCTCCTCAGCCCATTGCAATACCTATGATAGGAGTTTCTAAGGAATGGGTACCTAAATGACAGAGCTAGAAAAGGCTTTACAAAGCATCTAAAGCACAGGCTTTTAGCACAGGCCTTGCCACTCCAAAATGCTATGGATAGCATAAAGCCAAACAATCTGGAGAGAAGGCTATCTTTTTTTTTAATAGTTTTTTGTTGTCAATGGACCTTTATTTATTTTATTTATTTACTTATATGCACTACTGAAAATTAAACCCAGTGTCTCACTCATGCTAGGCAAGGACTCTACCACTGAACTATGACCCCAGCCCCAAAGGCTGCCTTTTTTAAACAACTCAACAGAAACCTTTGATCTAGGAACTACTGGAAATCCTATATAACAAAATCAACATATATGTGAGCGAAAATACACACACTCTTTGGTCTTTTCCTCTTTCATGAAAAGTTTCACACATTTGCCCAATTACACAAATAACCCCCTCACACCCACCCTTCTTCTTCTATGTTTTTCAAGAAAGCAGGCCTAATGCTAAGTAACATACCACATTCTATGATAGAGCCAGAAGCACTGGCTAATTCATCACCAAATAGTGCCAGCTGTGATTCTGAAACTGTGATCCAATACCCTGTCCTACAGATGTTGTTTTCAACTGGCATCTGAACTGAAGACACAAGGGGGTAATAAGCATCTTCAGTTTAGAATTTCTTGAAGTTTACGACCTCACCTCCTAATGAATGTAAATTCCATAGGCTTTTTCTTCCGTTGTATTAACTGATATGTCCCCAGGACCTAGAACAGTGTGTGGCACAAAGTACTGTGCTATTATTTGTTCAATGAATGAACATTGATATAAATAATTACGGCTTTAAAAAAAAATCACAAAGCTGACATGAAACTGCTCAATATTGTTGATGTCTATTTATTTACTAAACACTAAGTCTTTTAGCTGGCCTAATTTCCATTTTCTTCAGAAGCAAGTGCCTCTGTTACTTTACAAATGTCATGCTTTGGCTCTTCCTTGACCCCAAAGCATAACAAATCCTAGAATGCTGAACTCTACATCCTTAAATCACATGCAACCCATGAAAAAAAAAAAAAAACAGAAAAATCCATTACAGGAACAAAATATTTAATCTTTAAGTGTATTCAAAGAACTGACGTATTTGTAAAAATAACATCATGAAACACTATTAAACTGCAAATATCACACGCAACTTGATGTGTTAAGACAGGATGAAGTGTTTATATGCACTCATATACACATTTTTAAAAGGCTTCAAAATTTTGCATGTTATAAATGGTATAAAAAATTGAAAATGTCCCCTGGCTGGTTAATTCCTTGTCTTAGCATGCTATAATATTAAATGGAATTCACAGATTCCTTTGTTCACAGATTTGCTTCTTCATAATTATAAAATTATGAGTAAGAACTGAGCTCCTGTATCCTTATGTCCTCAGAACCTAGTAATAAATTTATTGTAAGTTTTAATACCATTCTAATAACATCAATAGAAAGACAATGGAATCTTAACATAAAATACATAACATTAGTTAGTCAAGCAAGTTAAAAAGCATTTCCATAAATTCAAGACTTCTGTGATAATCCAAGCAATGCTTTATGGAAATAAAATCAAGCAGTTATTAATTACAAAAGAGGAAAAAAAAATTGACAACCCCTTTCTAAGATTTATTCATTGGGCAAGTTATTTCTATAATAAAAAGCTTATTGTATAATCAATTCAAAGATTGGGAGGTAAAGAGAAAAAAAATGTCTGTGTCCTTGTGTCATAGATATTCATCATTAAATGCTTTTAAAGATCCAGCATTAGTTAAATAAGTGACAATATCTTGGCCACTAAACAAAGTCTAAGTCAGTGAACTTTCATGACGTCAACAGGCTGAAATGAGCTCTTGTCATGAAATGTCATGTGCTTCATTATATAACCTCAGCCCTTTGTGAACATGTTATGACTATAGCCAAAGGAAGGGAAAACAGGAGTGTCTCTAAATCAATCATGGGCCATGAAGTCAGACAGACTGTATGACAGATGCAATTTTTCTTGGCACCACTTGGGCATAGCTAATTGATGACAATCGTATGTCCACACTGGCACATTTCCACAGGGGATGTGTGTGAATATGTCACCACATCTGGATGCGAGGCATGTTGGGGTCCTGAGGCACAAAGACCTACTAAAACCAGAGGCCCAGCAGCTGTAGTCAATGAACACCGTGGGAGCTCCACAGAGTGATGAAAGGACCAAATTACCACAAACTGTAAATACAGATTTATTTCATTAAAATACAAGGTAACTGCTGCAGCCATCTCTTATTCAGACATGCGTCTCTTTAAAAAAGCTAACATTTATGTGTATATTCCCAACTTTGTCAAGAAAATTTATATTTCTCCAAGAAAAGATGATGACACCAACATAAAGCAAAATCAAAAAGTTTCTGATTCCCTTTATATTAAAAAAAAAAAAGTAAAGAAAAGAAAGTAAGTCCACCCAGAAGCTAGAAAGGAAAAACATGGTATTCTACTGACATCATGTTTGCAAGAATAGTCCTCTTCCTTTTAATTCAAATGTAAGATCCATATAACTTATTACAAATCTCATGTTGAAAATTCAACATATTTTAGTAAAAAACACTATAATATATTAACATATCATTTTAGCTTTTATATGAAGGACAGGTGAATATAAATAGGTTACTTTTCCTAACTTATAGAGGAGCCAAACTGAGCAATAATTTTATTCTGAACTATATTATAAATTGCTAATAAACTATTTTTAAAAATTATATAAATAATTCTTTGAAACTTGAAAAGTTCCATCATGAAAATCCTTGTTTTATTCAAAAAAATTGGTTCAATAAAAAATCTGTAATTGGGATTGCAACTCATCAGTAGAGCACTCGCCTAGCACAGGCGGGACCCGGGTTCAATCCTCAGTACCTCATAAAAATAAAGGCATTGTGGGAAAAAAAGAAAAATGATTCATAAATCTATAATTAAATCTCTAAAATCTTAAGCCAACTAATTTTCCCATTCAGTGTGACAGAAATCACCCTACAGCAGCAGTTCCTATGATTTCTTTATGGACAAAAATCCTAATTTTAATTAGGTCAAAAACAAAAAATCCCGTCCTTTTCTTTTCAGAAAACTTTTCTCCATCTCCCTTATTATTTCCTCTCCTGGCCTGCCTGCCTTAAAGCTGCTGGATGGTCTTATTTATGATGTTCTTCCACTCTGCATCCAATCACCTCACACCAGCCTCATTTTCCAAGATGTCTGCTTCCCTAGGTTGATGAGTGAGTAACAAGAGTTTTGATGAACTAAACCTTCCCTTCCTAAGGATAACAGAGACATGAAAGCCATCTTTTTCTATTTTATTATGACTGCCATTCATCTAAACATTTACGTGGTGATAGAAGGCATTACTAATACATTAGACTTTTTCACATGTGGATTGAATAAAGAAAACAATGTCTTCAGGAAAATCATGAAAGGTGCTTGAACACATCCTTTCACTCATCCTTCTGTAAATGCTCTAACTGGCAAGACTATGACTAAAATAAGGCATAGCTTAATATCCTACATGGAAAGAGGAAGAAGGAACTGAAAGAGAGACTTCTTATGTAACAATTTAAAAATATAGCCAAGAACTTTTCTCAACTTCTATCTTCAGTTCACTTAAATTTTCACTAACCATGAAAATGATCCATGTCACAGAATCATTTAGGCCCACCGCAAAGCAGTATCTTGAATCTGTGTATATGGAAAATACAAACTATAGATTTCAAGAAGAGGTGGGGGGAAGGGAGAGAAAAAAGAAAAAGCAAGAAAGAAAAAAAAGGAAGAAGTAAAATGCAGCTGACATGGCTGCTAACACTAAGACCATTTAGGTAACACTGTGATTTCATCATCTCAACTCTCTTTTACCACCATTTAGAGCAGGAACATTCAGTCCAAAGAGCAGGATTCTGTATCCAGTCTGGCACAGATATACTGACTAGTTCTGGGCCACACTGTTAGGCATTTTTTTTTCCTTTGGCAATAAGTACTAGGGATTGGACCCATACTAGGCAAGTACTCCACCTTTGTACTACATCCTCAGCCCCTTTATTTTTTACTTTGAGACATAGTATAAATTGCCCAGGCTGATCTCAAACTTTTGATCCTCCTGCCTCGGCCTCCTGCATAACTGGGATTATAGGCATTTACCACCATGTCTGACTTGCTTTATTTTCTTATCATCTGCCCCCAGACAAAAGTCTATAGTTGATATCTAAAAGGAATAGTTAACAGACAAAAATAGTTTTGTCAACAGATATTAATATCTTGATGACCAAACTAATTCTATTTAATAAGTTATCTTGTCAGATATTTTGCCATGTCAATGCAGCTGCTAGTGAACCAGTTTCCCCAAGAAATGGGCAGCAGTAGTCCTACTAAGGATGACTCCAGGGGCTCTCTCCTCTGACACATGAATGACAAAAGTAGTTCCAGAGTGGGAACCCTGAGATGGATAGGACAAATGCAAACACTGTGATGGTCACCAAGTTGAACTCCCAATGCACGATTTTTACACTTTTCAAATGTTTTATCCAAGGTCATGGGGGATCTAGGAATGCAGAGTTTTCAGCTTTTCTGTTCTGCTTAACATCCTCCCAAGAACAGAGGCCGGTGCCCCAATAGCAAAAACAGCTGTTGTACTAATTCAGATTCCAAAACCACGTGGCTTTAGATAAAGCATTCTCCGTAGTTTTCTCCACTCTGGGAATATGAGAGTTAAATTAGCCATCAATGACCAGCCCACAGAGACTGACTCTTTGAAAACCTCTTTGGAGGTCTTTCATTTTGCAACGTGAATAAAAAACAGAAGAACACAACTTGATATAATTCAAATGCATTGCTTGATAGGAAAAAAAACAATAAAAAATAAATCAATAGATAAGTGAAAGGAAGATCAGTGCAGTAGAGAAAGGAGGGAAGGGAATAGTGAGGATAGGGAATCTGAAATCTAATTCCATGAACGTACAATTTGTCCAGAGGAACCCAACTACTCTGTATAACTAAAATGGTTGAAAGAAGAAAGAAAGAAAAGAAAGAAAGAAAGAAAGAAAGAAAGAAAGAAAGAAAGAAAGAAAGAAAGAAAGAAAGAAAGAGCTTTGCTTGATCTCCTTCCCCAAATTGAAACACAGGGAAACACAAACTTCTATTTTTCCCCATTAATAAATACCCTGGAATTTGGAATAACAAACTTTCCTTTCTAAAATGAATCTATATTTAGATTCAATGATATTAGATAAAAGCAGTGAAAATTGGTAGTAGACTAAGACTAGTATAGAGGTTTTTTGACAGCTTTCCCTAGGATTACACGTGTAAAGTGCCACTTAAAGAAACAGTCCTTTTTAGGGGCTGGGGTTATAACTCAGTGGCAGAGTGCTTGCCTTGCACATGTAAGGCACTGGGTTCGATCCTCAGCACCATATGAAAATAAATAAAGATATTAAAAAAAAAGAAACAGTACTTTTTAAAAAGTCATCCATAATGGGCTGGAGTTGTGGCTCAGTGGTAGCATGCTCGCCTAGCAAGCGTGAGGCCCTAGGTTGGATCCTCAGCACCACATAAAAACAAACAAAGGTATTGTGTCCAACTACAACTAAAAAATAAATATAAAAAAAAAGTCGTCCATAATCTTTCATCACACAACTATCCTTGCAAACACTTACCTGACTTTTTTGCCTTGCTCCGTGAGCATCTTTACCAAATCAGCAATGGGGTACTGAGCTTTGGCTGCACAGAGACCATATCCTGCAAGAAATATCAAGAACATAGAAAAATGTGGGTTGTGTTTTGAAATGTTATGAACTACACCTTGTCTCTTGCTCAAAACATATTTTTATGTCAACATAGGCAGTTAATAGGACTAGACATGAAAGTAATTTATAATCTGACCTTCAAAATCATAAGTTTGAATTTGAAAATTAAAATCTAATGATCCCTCAATCTTCTGCAGAGTACACTATTTCTGGGCACTCCCATCCACACACCACAGACACACTTGCACATGCCCTCTCTTCTCTCTTTACCTCTCATGTTTTTAAACTCTGTGCATACTTGATTCTGAAAACACTTCTGTTCCCTGGCACCCTCCTAACTTTCCCCTCTCTCAAATTTCTTGAATAGTTTTTCTTTTTAGTTGCCTTCTTAAATGACCAAGTTTCTCCCTCACCTCTCTTTAAAAATCTCAGCTCATCCCATGGCATCAATAACCATCTGACGACTCTCATTCTGCCTCTCATTTGAGTTCCCATACAGCAAGTTCATTGTCCAAACTTTATATCTCAAAAAAAAAATAATTTAACATTCCCACCCCTGCACCTAGATGAAAAATAAAAATGATCTTCACATTCGCTATTACTAAGGGTATAACAAGAACTTCAGCTGTATTCCTTCTCCTTTAACTGTCACATTCTGTCCAGTCTACCTATACAACAACTGCTTTTCTAACCCTTTTCTATTCCTTCTGCCTTCACCCATGCCTAACACTATCCCTCCTCTAAGGCCAAAAACAAATCCTCACTTGCCTACAAATCTTCTTAGTTTCCTCATGATGGGAAAATGGTTCACGCGGTTCAATTTAGCCTTTATCATAGCCACCACCCCCTGCATCATTCATCTGCAACTTCTTCCCCCAGTGGAAAACGCCTCAAGGAAAAGATCACAGTCCTCAACTTCTTCACACTCCAGCACACTTTCTCTACAGGCAATTCCACAGCTGTTCCGGCTGTGACAATTCAATACACAGAAATGTCCCCACACACTTCAGTTTATCTGCTTCTGTTCACTAATAGACAATAGCAGCCCCATCTTTGTGACAACCAAAAACCCCAAATCACATGTTTCAAATGCCCCTAAAAAGGAACACTGCCCCAATTTAAGAAGCCTTGCACCTTAACATTTGATTAGGATAATGTTTGCTATTTTTACCTTAATACCAATAGGTTAATTACCCACATGTCAAATCAATAGATTTTCTTTATAGAAAACTCAAAAGACTGAATGCAGTTAAAATCTTGAACTGAAACCAACATGTTATCCATAATACCAGAGCATTGTGTAATAATAGTGAAAGAGAACTGAGCTAAAATTAAAAAGAGAGAGAGAGAGAAAGGGAGCTGTGGTGCAGGATTGAGGTCCAGAGAGATTAAATGACTTGGTCAATGTCATACAGACTATTAGTGGTAAAATTAAGACCAAAAATGAGACATTGAGGGCTAGGGTTGTGATTCAGTGGTAGAGCGCTTGCCTAGCACACATAAGGCCCTGGGTTTGATTCTCAGCATCGAATACAAATAAATAAAATAAAGGTCTGTTGACAACTAAAAAAATAATAAAAATTTTAAAATGAGATGTTGTGGTTCCCAGACCAAGCTCTGTCTACTAGGTCATGCTCTCTCATGCTATTGAAACCACATGATTCTTTTTTTTTTTTTTTTTAAGAGAGAGTGAGAGAGGAGAGAGAGAGAGAGAGAGAGAGAGAGAGAGAGAGAGAGAGAGAGAGAGAGAGAGAATTTTTAATATTTATTTTTTAGTTCTCGGCGGACACAACATCTTTGTTGGTATGTGGTGCTGAGGATCGAACCCGGGCCGCACGCATGCCAGGCGAGCGCGCTACCGCTGAGCCACATCTCCAGCCCACCACATGATTCTTGATGTCATTTTTTAAACATTTATTTTTGAAAAGAGACTAAGCAAGCCTACTGACTAAGCCAGACACTTTCATAACCTATATCTAATTTAATCTTGATGATAGGCCAAAAACTTACCAGAAAAAAAAATAGCTAAGACTCAAAAATTAATACATGTTTAAAGAAACACTAAAAGACACTACAGAACCCACTACATCAACTTATAGATGTGATCCTCAAAATGTTAACCTAAACTGAGAATTTTCATATTTCTCATGTAGTAATCACAGAGTTGCTACTAAGTTTCCATTGTGTTTTCAAAATTGAGGAATTTCCAATTCCATTTTTTTCCCATTATAAAAAACTATCTCTGAATCCATTACAACAGTTAGAGGTTGTCTATTTTTTGATTTTGCCTTTATTTTTTTACCTGGAGTAATGATAATGCTATTAGCTTCTCGAATCATGTCGATGGCATTGTCAAGGTTGATTTCTGTATGTGTGCCAGAAATTTCCATGGGTTTCCCACCAGCTGTTGAAGTGGTACCATAGCCTCCAAGAATCACATTAGCCAGGGAGCGATTCATTGCCTACAGAGCAAAATTATCAGCTATGAGAGTTTAATCCACATAACTTTGGGAGAATGGTATAAATTTTACACATATGATATTCAGAAGCATTAAAAAGGTTTATTTGACGATTTAGGTCATTTTAACCAGATGTATTTGAGCTGGCTTCTGAAAATTATTTCAAAAATTTAAATTTTAAATTTAAAAAAATTTTAAATTTAAATAAAAAGAGATCCGAGAACCACCTGTTTTTTTTTCCTTTCAAGTCAATTACACAGATACATTTTCAGTAAAATGTGAATAAAGACAAAGATTTTAATAAAAACTACCAGTAAAATTTAAAATGCAAAATTCAGATTCACTATTATTGTCCAAAGGTTGATTGAGCAATTTCTCTCCATACCTACATGTATTTCACCAGGGTAAACCACAACCAAAGAAAATGACAAGAATAAAACCTTTTACATTGACCCTTCAGATCTCTCCAGTGAACTCTGCTACCAGAAACAAGCTATCAAGAGGCAACCAGAAGGAATCAAAATAAGGGCTACATTTGATTTAGAACTCTGCTGCCTTCTGTCTTCAAGAAGAAGAAAACATGGGGGCTGGCATATTATCCAAATCTACTACAGCTCCATGAAACCCTACACCTAAGTTGTAATAGAAGTAAATGGATCCATCATCAGACTCTAAAATATTTCATTTCCAGAGACGCAGGTGCATAAGGCGATATATCCTCTCTTTAAATTTACACCCACACTTTTAACTTGTAAAATAATCTCAGAAGAAAAAAATAGGAGAAAGGAGCTTCACATTGCATACTCACAATCATCTCAGACTGTACCAAACACCCCAACTGAAATACATAACAATAACTGTCCTGGTGTGAAAACCTCATTCGTAGCTGTCTTGAGGTGGGATGGTAAAGGGGAAACAGGAAACCCAAAGACATTTTAAGTAATCAAACACATTTTAAGAATTTAAATCAGTACTGTACACGATCAAAATAGTCTACAGGACTGTAACTGATGTTACCATTTGGAAAAAAATCCAAACATTATTAAATCCTATTTTAAGGGTCATAATAAACATATTATTGATTACTGTGCAAGGATCAATCTATTACCTTTTTTTTGGTACTGGGGATTGAATTTAGGGTACTCTACCACTTAGCCACATCCCCAGCCCTATTCTGTATTTTATTTAGAGACACAGGGTATCACTGAGTTGCTTAGCACCCCACTTTTGCTGAGGCTGGGTTAGAACTTGCGATCCTGCTGTCTCCAACTCCTGAGCCGCTGGGATTACAGGCGTGTAAAAAAGAAAAGATAACATTTGATTATTTAAAAAGCAATTAGAGGGCTGGGGTTGTGGCTCAGAGGTTGAGCATTCACCTAGCACATGCCAGGCCCTAGGTTCGATCCTCAGCACCACATAAAATAAATAAAATAAAGGTATTGTGTCCAACTACAACTAAAAAATAAATATTTAAAAAAATTTTTAAAAACAATTAGAAATCTCCAACGATAAGCACTACATCAGGGAAAAACCACAACCACCCAGAATGAGGACCCAGATGGCAACCACTTTGGTGGAGACATTTACCTCACTGCTTATGTTTTGACACAGGCAAAGGCAGGGAGGAAAACAGAAGATGAGCAAAGAGCCATGCTTTCATAACAACAAAGTTCAAAGATGATGAATCACAATATCAGCATTTTTTAAATTATTCTTTCATGCTAAGCTCACCTATCAAATACATTCACATTTTACAGAACTCCAAATCTGATAAATTCATCTAAGGTTAACACACACAAAGCCTGAAATATCTTTATGTATATTATTAATGACTCTCTTATGAGAGTCATGGAAAATTAATGTTTTTAATTAAGTTAATAAACCTAATCTAACTTGAAGTTTTAAGTTCTTGTTAAGATATCCTCTCAAAATTTCCAAGGTTTAAATAAAAGCCTAGATAGACATACCTGAGACTTCCCAAACTTGCAACTTTTGAGGATTTTTGTTGTTGTTGTTATTTTTTAGGTGGAGATCATTTATGTGTTGCTGAGGATCGAACCCAGTGCCTCGTGCATGCTAGGCAAGCACTCTACCACTGAACCACAACCCCGGCCCCACTTTTGAGGATTTTGATAAATCTTTTCTAGTTTTAAATTACAGGATTCTGAAACTAGGTTACCAAAAAAAATGTTCTACCAAATTTTTGTCTTTAAAATCGGTACAAAACATTATTTTAGACATTGAGATATTTATGAAGTTATGTCATAATAACTTCAAATAAATGTCAAATGGACAAAGAGGCTCTATGACAGTCTTGCAAAGGGACAGATCACAGAGGGATATACGGCAGAGGGACACATGTATAGAGATATACCCACATTATTCCAACTTGGCTTAAAAGGAACCTATAAAACGAATGGAGAAGGAAAGAATTTCTGAGGACATTTAAAGTGTACCCACTTCAGATGGCAACTTAGGGAGAAAAAAACATGGAACCCCCATAGTAGTTTAAAAATCAAGGCCTACCCCCTATTAAACACATATACACAATTATATCATCATTATACTAATTTCATGTGGCCTCTTAAAAACTAAATTATTTTCATCTCTAAATTTACCATTGCAACATTATTTTCTCAACAAATGTTCAGGGTTTCTGCTTGAGTGATTAATAGTCTATCCTATGGGCACTGATCCACATATTAAAAAGAGTTTCCAGGTTTCAAGGCAAAAAAATTTGCAACATTGTCCAAAACTATTCCTCTCAAACTATTAAGCCCTAAAATGAAAATTGTTTTCTACATTAAAGAGACCCTTAACTCATATAATTCTAAGTGCACTGTGAGAAGTAAACCTGAAAACAAAGGAAAAATCATAAAGTAGACCAAGCCAAAATAATAATATATACACCATTTACCAGCCTCTCATTTCAGTACCTGGTAGATGTTAATTAATCACAAAGCAAAAAAACATAATTTTCTTTGTTTCAACACACTTCTTTCTATTTCCATTTGGCAACAAATAACAAAGTACAAAAATCAAAAAATTTTGCCTGAAAATGCTGTTGCATTTTTGCAAGACCTCTATTTCCCAGGTGATTTGAATTCTATCACGAGTAGAGAGACTATAAAATCATAAAGAAGGTAATGTCTATTTGATATCTGGATATAAAGCACATCATTGATTTGAGTTTTTTGATTAGACATTGCCAACATTTTTCAACTTTTATAATAATGAATACTGTGTAATCATAGCTCAGAGGACACCAAAAAAAATTAATTATCAAAACAAAAATACAATTCTAGGGATTGCTGGTTAGCCACTTGTGGTACATTCCATTTCTTCCTATAGAATAAAATCACCCTGTTTCTTATTTTTTTTCTGGTGGTGGTTTGTGTTTCTGTTTTTGGTACTGGAGATTGAACCTGTAGGTGCTTAACTGCTGAGCCATATCCCCAACCCTTTTTTATTTTTGAGACAGGGTCTTGCTAACTTGTTTAAGGTCTCCCTAAATTGGTGAGGCTGGCTTTGAACTTTCAGTCCTCCTGCCTCAACCTTTGGGATTACAGGTGTGCACCACCAAACCCAGCAAAACCACCCTGCTATGCTTTAGACTTAAATTTTTCCTTCAGTCTTTAATAATGAAGGTCAACATACTGTATCATATTAACTCCAGTAAATGAGCTAAAAAAATATCCACCTAATGTTCATTTACCAAACAGTACAAACCTTGGAATGTACCAGGTACTGGGCCAGGCTTCACAAACACAAAGGTAAGAAATAAGCCTTAAAAATACCTTCTCTCTAAAATGAGAACATTTTCTATCTCCAAAACTATTGTAGAGATGAAATGAGCTAACACTTGTAAAGCATCCAGCATAATGCTTGCAGTACTGTACCAACACCCAAGTTGAACCGGCTGTTTAATTTTTATTAATCTTATGAACTACCTTGTGCTGCTAAGCATAAGCCATGAAAAAAAATTTCTTATAATAAAGAAGCACAAGTTAAGAATTAGTGAAGATGAAAAAAAATCAGAAATCAGGGAAATTTGGAAGGAAAGAAATTTTCTATCTTCCAAGTCTAAAAGTACAGCAGATTTGTTTATGTTGTTTTCTTTTTGTTTCAAAATGACATATGGGAGTAGGGAGCATGCACTGAAGTAAGCCATGACATCCATCGCTAGTTTAGAGCACTAAGGAGGAATCGTTGGTGGACAATCAATTTATCAATTTCAAAAGGCAACGAAAAGAGCTTACGCCCTTTGAACGTGTAATTGCACTTGTAAAAATTTAACTTAAGGAAATAATCAAAGATGCACAAAGAGAAATACTACAACCAAAAAAAATTGTTCAAACAATTAATAATGTAGATTTGGAAACATAGCTTATGGTATATGTGTGTTATAATAATGGGTTGATGCTAAAAATTATTAGTTAAAAACTTAATGTTAGAAAATTCAACAATGCACTAAATAGAATGTTAACACAGCACTTGAAAAACATTAGAACTATAAATGTTATTAACAGTTAATTAACAACAGGAGTTCAAAAATTTTTATTTTCTTAATTATTCTGTCTTTTAAATTTCCTATATTATACATCTTTCATTTTTGTAATTAGGATTTTTTTTAATTAAGCCTTCGCCTTCCTCGAATCCAAATTAATATAAACTTGCTATCATGATATTTATGAACACAGGTAGCTATAAGAATATCCTATTAGCTATATATGTGGTATAGGAATTTTAGAAAATAAAAAACTGTATAGTATGATGATGGCAAATGACACACTTGTGGCAGTAGAAATAGAAAGAAACAGGATAATTAAAGAAAATAGATCAAGAAATATGAAACAGCCAGCCATGATGGCGCACACCTGTAATCCCAGGTGCTCAGGAGGCTGAGACAGGAGGATTGCAAGTTCAAAGCCAGCCTCAGCAAAAAGCAAGGCCCTAGGGAACTTAGACCCTATATCAAAATAAAGAATTATATAAGGGCTCAATGGTTAGGTGCCCCTGAGTTCAATATCTGGGATGAAAAAAAGAAAAAGAAATATGAAAGAATTTAAAAAGAAAGATAATTTCCAAAGAACATGTAGAAGAGAGTATTTTCAACAAGCGCCTCTTCCAACCTTATTCAAGTTCCTATTAGATGTGTTAACATAGGAATTACTATGGTTACTATAATTAATAATAATAAAAGAAACTAACTTCTTGGGACGGGGTTGTGGCTCAGTGGCAGAGCGCTTGCCTAGCATGCATGAGGCACTGGGTTTGATCCCCCACAACAAATAAACAAATAAAATAAAGGTATTGTGTCCATCTACAACTAAAATATACATATACTTTTTTTAAAAGAAAGAAACTAACTTCTTAAATTGATCAACTACACCTCCCAAAATATCTGTCTCCACTTTATTTAAAGAAACCATTAAGAAAAATGGAAGAACTTTGGGCAAAGGGAAGGGAGGGGTGAGGAAGGGGCACAGGGCAGGAAAGATGGTGGAATGAGATAGACATCATTACCCTATATACATGTATGGTTGCATATATGGTGTGACACTACATCGTGGACAAATAGAGAAATGAAAAGTTGTGCTACAATTCTGTACAAAGAATCAAAATACATTCTGCTGTCATATATACCTAATTGAAAGAAATTAATTAATAAAAAAAGATGGTGTCCATAGTAACATTTTAAGATCTTGGTACAAGTCCTTCACCCTTTCTTCCTCATATCAGTATGCCACTGGCTTTATGAAAATTCAAATCCTTCCATTTAATTTAAAATCAGTTTTCTGGGAAAACATGTTTTAAGTAATAGTGAAAATCTGCTGCCCTCTGCTGGTCAAATTTTCCAAATGACTAAAATTCAAACCAAGGGTTAAAAGTTTATTTTTAGATTAAACTGTATTTCTAATACAATTAAATACATTTTTTTCCTTAAAAATTTCAAAGCTTGACACTTTTAAAATAGGATACGCAAGCTTTCACCTTTACAAATTCCCTAAATAACCTGAGTAACTTAATTTAAAAATCTCTGGGCTGTTTTTGAATTTGGGCTATCTAATGCTTTCTTTTACAGGACAAAGAAATAAACAAAAAAAATTGTATAAAAAGATAACCAGGATTTAAATTACAACTGAGAGTTTTCAATTAAAACTTCAGAAAATTCTAAGTTGCAAAATAAGGGAGTTTTTTAATTGAAAAAAAAATGATAGGAGTAGCAGCTCTTTTCCCTCTAAATTATTTATCAGTGGAAAGTCATATTCTGATTTCTGTTTGTTTCATGCTTGTCTTTTAACAGCTATTCAAAACTAATATGTAGAGAATAACACCTATAACTGGGAAACATTTTCTAGTCAACCATAAATTATTTGCAGGACATATGCTTGCCACTCAAGAAGAGAATCAGAAATTTAAAACAAAGCTAATAAGTATTCACATTGTTACCTTTTTCTGTTCTTTTTTTTTTTTTAATCATGCTGCCCATGAAATTTCAAGGGAGGCAGAGGCATAGATGACCAATGAGAGGGCAAGCTTTGTGGAAACACATAAAAAAACCTGAAAACTGAGCACACTCTCTCTCTTCTAAGACAAAAGCCAAAATCATCAAAGATGCAATTAAATGCAAAGAGAATTAAAAATCAACCTAAAATGTACAGCATTAGGGAAAAAGTTAAATGAACTTTGTATATCCATATGATGGACTAATACAAAGGGTCTTAAAACAAAACTTTAAAAGCATCTTAGTGTTAAAAATAAAAAAGTTAAAAATATAATAAGGTTTTTTATTTAAATAAGAAGAAGGTAATAAGGTCAGACAAGTAATACACAAATATGTAATGCACAAAGAAAAAAGATGAAAAAACTTATATATTTATCTTCAAATGGAGCGAAGCCTTAGAAGATTTTTACCTTTATATTTAATATTCCTAATTCTCTACAGTTGAGTACTTTAAAAACAGTTTTAGAAATTTATTTAAATAATACATTTTGATATTTCTGAATATTAAAAGTAACATTTTTTTTTACTGCAAATAAATGACCAGCACATTCATATTTCCAGAAGACCATTTCTTCTGTTTACTCATAGTCTTACCACACACATGATGTAGGACAGGATAGCCCCAGAGGATCCGATGAGCGCGCCCACGATGGTGAGCAGGTTATTGTTGAGCAGGAATCCCTCCGCACAGAGAGCCCAGCCCGAGTAGCTGTTCAGCACAGTGATGACGACGGGCATGTCGGCACCCCCGATGGCAGCCGTCAGGGTCACACCCTGGGACAAAGACCCAAGCAGAACTCAAATTTCGGAATACTGAAATTAAACCTAGGACATTTAACATCTTGGTTCCTAATTATTCCAACTTTGCAACTAATAAGAGTTCCATACAAGTTCCACTTCTGCTAATGCCCAAGTGTCTTCCATCTGACCAACTCTCTACTTGGTAGAACAGCTGTGAACACTCAGCCACCCCTTCTGCCTCAAAATAAATAAACAAATAAATAAATAAATCCCTAAATAAAAGCAGGCAGAAAATGGAGAGTGGGAGGTACTGGGGAATGAAACTGATATATTATGCTGTGTGCCTTATGAATACATAATAATAAATTCCACTAATATGTGTAATTATAATGCACCAATAAAAAAATTTTAAAGACAATGGAGAGAGGTCTATGCCTAAAAAAAATATAATACCACTTAGTGAATTTTTCAGCTTTTATGGTTTTAGACCATTGTTGGTAGCAAGTGGAGCAGCTAAAACTAAGATTATAAGCCCACAGTTTTACTGGTTGGAAGATCATGAGGATAGGGTTTGTGGTGACTAAGTGACAGAGAAAACTCTGCAAAGGAGCAGGCTAGATGAATTGGAGGGATCCCCAAAGCCGGCTGACTCTAATAACTATGCTATGTGGAGCAGATTCCAAGCAATCCTGTTAATGATAAAATAATAGCTCTCAGCTGCTCCCACCATAAGGGAACCGAAATTTGAAATTTGCATCCCACCAAATTACCTACCTATAAAAACAAATTTAAAAATGATAATTGATACTCTTTAGATGGATACGATAGAATCCAAAGCATCTCATAACATATCATGAATAATGTCCACAATGCAATCCAAAATTACTAAACCAGGAAAATAAAAAGGCTGGTAGAAAGATTTTTGCTTTTTATTCCACATTCTCCTACATTTTTCTTGTTACTAAGTGTATTCATTTATCACTTATTTAACCCAAAAGCAATTAAAATAAGGCCATAAAATCATCACTTATGCAGACATTCTCATAGGGCAATAAGTATCTTTTAGATCTCAAAAAAAATAAGAATTATTGAAGTTTTATGTTTCTATAGTATTAGTTTGATTTTTAGACTTTAACTTCTTTCACTTTGTTAGATTAAAAATATCAAAACTATTTTCTTCCATTTAAAATAAAATTGTCACTATAAAAGGCAGAAGAAAACTGAATATCGGTATTCGTATAAAGATAGATTTTTAAGTGACTTTAAACTTTCTGTACTAAAATCATGACCTAATTCTTAGGATTCCACAAAAATAAGTATCATTTTTGTACTACAGATATTGTGTTTCTGAATCAAGGAGCCACTAAGTATTTGATAAACAATTATTAAACATCTAAGTTTGGGCTAGGCATAGTAGCTAGTGTTTTTAAAACCTTAAAATATAAACCCTATGTACAAGGTATACACCATATTAGAGAAACATAAAGCAATCAGTGAGTGACACAGAATTGCATACAATATCATCAAATATTGATATATAAACCACCAAACAGAAACATATAGACAAAAAAAATAGTCTACATCTTAACAGACTAAATGCAAAAGGCAGGGAGAAAAAGGAAGACCAATCCTATTATGAAAGGCTGGACCCCCTCACTGAGCACACAGGTTTATTAACTGAATTTTCTTTTATATGATTATTTGATTTAGTGTCCAATGAATGTGATAGCAAATAACAGGCAAACTTACCGTGTAAACTTCAAAGCACTGTTTTGTAGTGCTTGTCATATAGTAAGCACCTAATGAACGGAACTGAAACCCTTGAGTTTTTAAAACTCTTATTCACCAACACATAGATCCAACGAAGAGACTCCAGAGCAAGAAAGGTGTCACATGTGACAACTTTTAAATGAACAATTAAGTTGAAAGAAAATATGTCCTTGTTCATCTCCAACTTCTTACCATGATAGCAGAAAGAGCTGACACGGAGCCCAGACAGGTAATACCAGTGGTAAAGCTGGGGTCAATCATATATGGGATTATTCCACCAACACTAGCAGCCAGCAAGCCTGCATTGAGTAAGTGCCTTCCAGGTAGAAGGAGAGGGGCTGATTTCAGGATACCTAGACCAACGAACATAGTTTCAAAATCTCAAATGTGTAAGAAACCACCTTTACACATACACTCAACTGCATGTCACTTAATCCCAAACTGTCAAAATGTAATATTAGAATGACATGGTATCTGAAGTATCACTTTATATCACCAGATACGAGACACAAAAGCATATTAGAATTATTAAATGTAACAAACTCTAATGGAAGACAGGAAAAGTATGGTTCAATTTAACTGTTCTTTTTCCTACTTTGATCACATAATTTCTTTACTCTTTGTCATAGAATCTTAAAAAGTGATTTTTTCCCCTGTACACCAACACAAAAGTTGTTAAGTGTGGTTTTATTTATTTAAAACTTCAATACGGACTCTAGTACATTAGCATTTCTGATTCTATCAACTGAGCCCAAGGGAGAAGGACCTTTGTTTTTTAGTTGTTTCTAAAGACAAAGCCTAAAACAAGAATGTTTTAGGTTTGAAGTTCTTTTATGATTTTTTAGGTTTCATGGAAGTGTCCTACTTAATGACTTTTTTACTGAGAGGCAAGATCTGATTTTTAAATCACAAACTAGTTTCCCTAGAGACTCTTTTTTTTTTCTCAAAACAGCCTCCCTGAATTTTTTTTCCTCTACTTCCAATTTCAAAATGAGTTCTGTTTACCAGTCACATGAACTCACTCAAGAAGTTGTTCTCTATTCTGCGTAATGTATAAAGCTCACTTGTGTAAATTCCATGCAGACATCTCTAACAAAAGATCACAAAGCTATTATTTTGTTCATACATGTTATTAAATCTCAGTTAGTCTATGTAAATTTCTGTGCATTAATTTCCTCCACTAGCTGTCTGCAGAAGAAATAGTTCCAAAGTTTTGATATTTGTATGGATCAATAAAAGAGAGCTACCTTTATGGAGTGAAATCTTTTCTATCTTTCCTAGTGCTATCCAAGCCTCTTCCCTCAACAGTTTCTTTGGGGGAGGTGATTTTGGAAGCTAAATGGACTCTCGTACCCTGAACAATGGATATTTACTTCCACATCACACTAAATTGCTTACCCTGTAATTTCCCATAGGCCACAAGTGACCCACTGAAGGTGACACCGCCAATGTAAGTGCCAAGGTAGGCCACGATCTTGGTGAGATTTGCTGCTGCGTCCATAGCAAAATGTGGATATTCCACAACGTACTCAGCTATGCAAGTCAACACGGCTGCCAAGCCCACTAAACTGTGGAAAGCAGCAACTAACTGAGGTAAATCGGAAATCTGGATGCGTTTGGCAATTGTCAATCCTGTTGGGAAATGATGATCAAAGAGAAATTACAACTGGACAGACCTTTGAGACATGACCACACCAAAGATCACATGTAAATGTTCCCACCACCGTCACCAATAAATATTACCTAATCCTTAGTACAGGCTGATATCTTCTGCAGGGACTGTACAGGCATTGTTTTACACATATACTCTTTCAAAACTAGGTTTTTTCCAAACATCTAACCAAGGCCCAACTTCAAATAACACAAACATAGCACCAATGCCTGTTTCTTCCTCCCACTAACTCCTCTTCCTCAACAAAAGCTTCTTGAGATCACTCTAACCTCCAAATAGGCCCCCTAAAATTCTCCCCACTAAATGACTATTCCAGGCCTCTTCTTTATAGGCAGTGCTTGCTCCCATGCAGTAAGAAACAGCTAGAATATGGGAACAGGGAATATTCCTGGGGGGGGTAGTGACAGGGACAGGTTTTCAGGTAGGTAGGTGGGAGCCAAATCCAAAAGTAAAGAACTGCAAGATTCTGGGCAGAAAATGCTGGAATGAGGAGACTCTGAAGGAATTTCATAGCTCGAGATAGGTAAATAGAATGAGTGGGACTCAAAATATTTGCTAAGATATGTCTAAAGGATTTCGTGCCATAAACACAGGTTTTTCTTCCTTCAATTATTTTTTAGAGGTTATCAAGAAAGAACTTAAAGTTCCCCTAAGGAAGTACCAAAAAAAAAAAAGCTTAAAGCGAACATCACTCTGGTAAATATTTAACAACCAATTCACAGGGGTGGGGGATTTACATGTGCAAATAAATACATGAGTTTTAATGATATAAAGGTATACGTTAATTCAAATGATAATTAAATACTCAATACTCTTCATTCCAACTTCCATATAGATAAATGACTGTCCTGAGATGCTTTTGTTGATTATTGCTAAATTCTTGTACCTGCAGCCAACCTAGTGTTTGTAACTGATGAACAGGCAGACTTCCTACCTAAACACTGGCTAATATTTTTGCTTACATTAACAAGTAGGATGAAAGTAAAATACCATATGTTTGTGGCATATATATGTAAGATGTATGTGAGAACTTCACTCATTTGCCAACTCTGCAAGGGACTTCTTTGCTGAATCTGATAACAGTTTTCAAACATTGGAAGACTGTTCAACTCTGTGTTACTTATACTGCAAGGGCTATAGTCACAACATATTTTAAGCTTAAACTGTATTATTAATATTTTTCCTTCACTTTCTTATGTCTGAACAATAAATAAAATAACAAATCAAGCCCAGATGTGCAGCATATGTTTATTTCAATAGTACAAATACTTCTACCAAGGATCATTTCTACCTGCCGATGTGATAGTACTGAATTTGGGACTGAGAGGAAATGTATAATAGCCCACTACCTCATACTATTTCTATTAAACCCCGTAATAGACATAAATAATCCCAAGAGCACAGTTGATAAAATCTGGTTAGTTACAAAAGTATGTGTTTTTAGTATTATGACCTTTGCTTCTAATATATTTTATTTTAAATTTATGTAATTTAGGTTTTAATGGTGGTTATATTTAAAAATTTGCAAAATTCCTGAAAATTTAACAATAGTAAACTAACATACTAAACATGATTAACAATGGTTTATTTGCCCACCCATGTAATTTTCAAGTTTTTAACAGGTCTAAGAAGCAGAATTTTCAACTATTATTTACGACCAGATCAAAACATGTGCCTATATATAGTACAAACGTAAGTATTTCAGCACCCTATTCTACCATCAGCCAACTAGGCATACTAAAGGAAAATAAAAACTGAGTACAGTCAAATTCTTACCATCTCTTTTGACCCAGTCATCATAGTTACTCCATATTTTAAAATACTGGAATTACAATGAAAATTATACCAACTTTAATAAATATGATAATATTTACTGATGTAATTTCCATTAAAGTAATTTAATTTAATCCCTTCATCAGTATGGGCCTCAAACAGAAATATGTGTTCAGAAACCAGGCTGCTAATAAAAGGACTTACTTTAACAAAGTACAGCCATGCATGCACCATATAAAGATACTTTGATAAAGAGACATGATATTGGTCCTATTGGTTATAATAAAGATGAAAAACTCCAATTGCTCAGTACTTGTACTGTAACTTTTCTATGTTTAGATACACAAATACATACCATTATATTACAACTGCATACATATTCAGTACAGTAACATACAGATTTGTAGCCTAGAAGCATTAGCCTGCATCATAAGCCCAGATATATAAAAGGCTATGCCACCTAGATTTGTGTAAGTGCACTCTATGATATTTGCACCACGATGAAAGGATGCATTCCTCAATGCTAAGCAATGTAGAACAGCACATTAAAATCCCCGAGCGGAATACCCTCAAGTATTTGAAGGACATGGGTTCCCATGAAGGCAGAAGCCTAAAAGTGCTTACCAATGGTACCGCCCAAAGCCATTGCTCCAGACATCTGAGCTAACAATTCTGGGTCCGGTTTTAAGCCTCCAAGTGTGGCTGCCAGGCCTCCAGCAACCCCAATCATACCCAGTGCATTGCCAAGACGAGCTGTCCCCTGGGTGGAAAGGCCAGCCAGGGCACCAACACAGCACAAGCCCGAGCCTAGGTACATGATCTTTTCAAAGGAAAGGGGAAAGAGAGAGAGAGAGAGATTATTAAAACCTTCCATCTATTAGATTAGAGAGGACCTCTCTGATGGAAACATGATTCTCTAAGGACAATTTAAGTTTGGATAACAAAGGGACAAATCTGAGCTCTTTTCATATTTCAGTATGTTTTCCTACCTGTTAGGAATATTAGCATGTTAAATACTTTGTGTTGTATTTGCAATTATACCATTATGTAAATTGGTTTCTTCTGGGTTATACACATGTTATACATAAATACATATAAAAATATCTAAATTTAATGGAGTTATTGTTGGATGTGATACTAAACCTGACCAAATGTTACAAAGGAGTTAAGCCCTGATGTCATAAGAGCCAGGAAATGTGCATAGACTTCACTTGACTTAGTTTCATGAGACCAACATGAAGAAAGAATCACTATCTTCAATTTACAAAAGAGAAAATCTAAGACTAAAAAGATTACATGATTTCTTCAAGGTCAAATGAAAAGGGCAAATCTGGAATTCAGACTTTCATGTCCCTGACTCATTGATTCAACTCTTCCTAAAAAAATATTGTTAATTCAACAAATACTCCATGTTAGAAACACAGAAGAAACCAGGAGAGACATGATTCTTCTGTTACAGAGGTTGCAATCAGTGACAGTCATTGAAAAGAAATGGAAAATAGTTCAGATCAAAGTTGAGGCTCTATTATATTTTGACTGGGAACTTTCAAAGTTCAACTTGATTATTTCTCTTTTACTATTCAACATTAATTTTTAAATTTTCTTTTTAAAAATGAATTGGCCTGACATTTCCTGGTAACAACATGACTTACTGGATTTGTAGAAGTAGAAAGAAAATAGGAAAAGTTCAGCAAGGCCCTAAGCAAACTAGCAAGACCCTGTCTCAAAAAATTAAAAAGAGTTGGGGATACAGCTTGGTGGTAGAGTGCCCAAAAAGGACAAAGAAAGCAGGAAAACGACTAAGTTCTTAATAACAAAAATTTGTCAAATTAATCACTGATTATTTCATTGAAACCTTAAAACAACCCAGCCATGTACATAAATAAGGTACTAATACCTTCTCAACTTTTTTTTCATGTAAAAATTTAGGGACAGGTAAACCCCCATTAGCAGGCAACTCTATCTGTAGAATCCAGGGTCCTTATACTTAGAGAATGGTAATTACTGAATTTGCTTGGCAGAGTAGTATTTTCTTAAGAGTTTGAATTGTGGTAATAATAATGTTAAATCTAATAAGGAAGAAAACACAGTGGTAAAAATAAAACCATTCAAAAATCCTCTTACTTGTTCAATGTTATAGCCACTATAAAGGGCAGCTAAATATCCACCCACGAAGGTGCCAGCAGGGAGCAGATACAGGTAATTATATTCTGGGGGATCCGTGGGACGCTTGAACATGTCCAGCATTCTCTGAGTCACCAGAAAGCCACCTTATCAAAGCAAAGGGAAGACAAAACAAAAAGAGGTGTCCCATTGAGCAGAGTGATTTTTTTTCCAAAAGTCTTATAATTTTTCTGTTTAAACATATTTTATCACCTAGGTATAAATATAACTTAAGTAACATTTTTAGAGTATCAAAAATAAAAATCATTCTACTATTCAAGCCAGAAATTAGAGGGAAAAAAAACCCTACATATTTTCACGTATATTCAGGAAGGAAACTTGCTATCAAAATGCAAAAACAACTATTTCTGCATGACTAAAAGCAAACAGCTCTTCAAAAAGCTTGGAAATGCAAAAGATCAATAGTCAGTATTTTTTTTCTTTTTAAAAATATTTTGTTTTAGTTGTAGTTGGACACAATACCTTTATTTTATTTTTATGTGATGCTGAGGATTGAATCCAGCACCCTGCCCATGCCAGGTGAGCATCTAACTGCTGAGCCACAATCCCAGCCCCTATTTTTTTGTCTTAGTATTAGGTTACTTCATTTGATAACTGTACTAAGTGATAAAGAAAAAATAGCATATGGACAGGCACCATGTTTCTTGGACACATTAAAGAATCTTAGCTACAAAATAGCACCAAATGAGACTCATACATGAATAGTGTGTTAAGCTTTCAGTTTTTAGGAACAAACATTGTCTGCAGTAAGCCAGAAGACTAAAATGTTATAAAAAACTATATGCCTTTGTAGATGTTAGGTGATAGCACTAAATCATTGTAATCCAAAACTATGCACTTGATAACTTTCTAGTTAACTTGTAGCAAGACATCATTTTGTTTGTTTGGGGGCATGGGGAAAGTTGTTCTTTTATCAACAGAGTTTCTAACAATTACAAATGGACAAAATTATCAAGTTTCCTTCACAAAGAGCATTTATGGTCTGAGTAAAATATTCTTTCATGATACAGTTAGTTTCTTAAAGTCAGAAAGTCCACTTTATTCTGATTTGAATTTGCAGCCTATGTCTTCATTAAAAAAGTACTCTAAGCTGACACAGTAGTACATGGTTGCAATACCAAAATAAGGAGGCTGAGAAGGGAGGGTCACAAGTTCAAGGCCAGGTTCAGCAACCTGGTAAGGCACTGTCTCAAAGTAAAAAAGGGCTGGGGATGTTGCTCAGTGGTTAAGCACCACTGGGTTCAATCCCTGGTACCAAAAGGAAAAAAAATAGCACTCTAGGTTCTTTCATGATCATCATACCTGCAATGTTGACTGAGGAGATGAATGTAGCAAGAGCAGCAAGACCCTGAGAAGTTGTGGAAGGATACAAATGTCCCCCCATCAGCGCCAATCCACCAACTGCTGTCAAACCTAGAAAGAAAACATTAATATGGTGATTATAGAGGTAACTCCAAATGAAATGTCACAGCTGAAGGACAGACCTGTCATACACAGATTCACAAGGGGAAAGTTCTCACTACCAAACACAAAGCAGCCTCTTTGTGCCTCCATTCAGACATAAACGATTTTCCTAATGAGGACTATAGATAACACACCTCCACACTTTTCTCACTTAAAGTACTATCGTGGGCAAAATGTTAGCAAAACCTTTCCTCCTTTTGCATTAGAATCTGACCTTCCTGTAACTTTTTTGCTCTGACCCTGACTGATATAAATCAACAATGCCACTAGACAACATTGCTTTTAGGGAAAAGTGTCCACAGGTAGATACCTTATAAACAGACTGGAAAGGACTAAGTGAACTATAAATACTTGATGGGGATGCCGCAGCTTTGGGCTTTCCTGAGTATAGAACCTCTTGAAACTTGACATCTCTGCAGAAATCCTAACAATGTTATAAGAAATGACCATGGATGGCTGGGAACGTAGCTCAGTGGTAGGGTGCTTGCCTGGCATACGTGAGGCCCTGGGTTTGATCTCCAGCACCACCAGAGAAAAAAGAAATGACCTGTTGCCTGTTCCATGTGTGTATCATTTCCTCATGTTGGAGCCATCACTGGGGGCCAAAGAACAGTTCCTAGGCAGCCACGTGGATGGCAGCTTGGATCAGAGTAAAGAAATGCCTGATGCTGTCTCAGCAAGCCAGTTCCTATCTCCTGTGCTTTATTGTGAACTGATACCACGTATTGGTATCACTTATTGAAACCTCGATAGGCTGAATGTCAGTTTGACTTAAGAAGAGCACCCATAGGATGTGGCAACTGATTCTGTGAAACAGGAGTTTTCACATTTCATCAGTGAAAACTTTTCCTTAAAGGAAATCATAATTGAAAGAAATACCAGTAGACCTGCATTGCTTGAAACAGAAGCAGCCCAAAGGGCTAATGCTGCATGACCTTTTACTTCACAACCCAACCCCCACCTTTGGGGAAGCTGTGAGTCACCTTAATAACCACCTCTTATACCAAGGGAAACAATTTGAAAACACAGACTTTATAAACCTCATGGAAAGTACTCCTAAAGCTAAGAAGCCTTTGAAAACCTAAGATGAAGCAAACACATGAAGAACAAACCTGAGATTGCATTAGTCACAGACATCAGTGGTGAGTGGAGAGCAGGAGTCACTCCCCAGACGGTGTGGTACCCCACGATGCCGGCCAAGCCAAAAGTGGTCACCATCTGAGAAAAGGCTAGATTGGGAGCCACAATGCCCAAACCCAGCATCCCAGTGAGACCTAGAGAAAGAAAGTAAAGAGTGTGAGATGACTTCCCATTATCTCAGATTAAAAAAGAACACATACATACCTCCACACACAGTCAAACATATGAAGAGTCTGTGTCTCACATTCCACTCCCTTGCCAATAAAGAGCAAATTACACATTTGGCATTTGAGAAGTAGGGGAAGGAGGAAGATATTATGGACAAAACACAACTTTCTGACCACTCCATCTCTCAAATACTTTGTAAAGATCCACTAATATTTATGAGTCACCTTAATAATAATTTGCACATTTTCCTTTGCAAAGCTTTGTCCTCTTCTGTGTTTCAACTTTCATTGACAATGCCACATGTATTTATACAAACATTTTTATTCCAGAATTATAGGCCTACAGAGGAGCTACAAAGCATTTTCTACTTGGGCAAGACATAACCTTTATAAGACAGGACTTTTATGAGGCCAATTTTATGTCACTCTCAGAATTGGCTGAGGAAGAGAGGTTTTAAAAGAGTAGGAAGGATTTCATTCACTCCAGCACCTCCCCAAAACATATGGCTTCCACCCACCCGGGACAGAAGTTTTGCAATTGCTCCCGAATCTGGACTGGACTGCTGGCCAGGGCAGTCAGCTCTAGCCTCAACACCAAGTCAGCAAACAGGATTTTACAAAGAAAAGGAAAAAAAAATACAAATTAAATTAAGAATGTGCAGAATACAAACAGTCAGTTCTGAACATACATCTTTAATTAGCGCCTTCCTTAATAGCAAACATGTGGATAGCTGCTCTGCAGCAGGAGAAAGGGTTACCTAATGGTCAGTGAAAATAGAACTACAGTGCATTACTGTAGAGAGGGAGGAACCTCTCACTTCTTTGGTAGGAACTATTATTTTCTAAACGGTATAACTGGGACATCTACAAATTGACATTAATTTTACTTTAAGTCATTCAGTAAGAGTGAAGGTTTATGTTTTTCTACCCACATACAATATTTCCAAGGTTCTAACACATGGCCTGTTAACCATCTGGAGGGAAAGTCAGATAAAATATTTGGCCTTCTAGTTAAAAATCAGAGAGCTGTTTAGGGTTGTAGTTAATCATAAGTTTTCCTAAGTCAGACTGCCTGGTTTAAATCCTCATTCTGGTGCTCTCCAACTGTGTGATCTAAAGCAAATTGCCTAAATTGTCTGTGCTTTGGTGTCTTTATCCATAAAATTAGTAACCCTGTCTTCATCTGTAAAAGAGTATAATATTATGCCTACCTTACTGAATTCTTTTAAAGAATAAAATTAGCCTAAGGCATATGAAATATTCAGCACAATGCCTAGCACTCACTAAATGATAATTCTTATTCTAACCACATTAGTCAGAAAATATTGAATTATCATAATCCATAGTCATTTGTTTGCATCAAAGAGACATACAAAGATCAATTCTTTAATAATCTAGCAAAAAGCAATATACCTTGACTCAATAAATATAACTGAAACCTAGAAAAATAAAACTGCATGCACTTTCCCATCATTTATTTAGGAATTTCAAAGATAAATAGAAATTTATAATGCTACTCAGAAAAAACTCCATGTGTGATACAATAATCTAGTTTCTTTTTTTCTTTTTTTTAAACAAGTGAGTGCAAGTAGGGACACTGCCCTATCTACTTGCAATGTTCATCACCAGAAGCTTTCCACTCATTTTGCTGAATCGAGCTCTTTATTCAAGGAGTTACACACTTAGCTTTAGAACATCTGGACTCACATGGGAATTCAGATAATGCTGAGGCTACAAGAATTCTGTGTGCCTGGTGCTTGTTCTTCGTTCTTTAAAGTTTTCCTTTGTTTTTATTTTGGCTCTAAGTAGATCTAAATATTTTTAATTTGTTCTATGAAAGAGAAACCAATTTTAAGTCAAATACCCAGATTTCAGTATCTAACAATGCATAACCATAATGAATATTTGTCACTATTTTACAATAATTCTTTCAGGTTTTCACAAAGTTGAACTTAAAAACAACAACAAAAAACTTATGTTAAATTTTAAAGAGATCAAAATCAAAATAGTAAATTTTTACTAGGTGAGTAATTTAGAATGTTAGTCAAATATCCAAAGGCTCTATAATTGCAGTGTTTATTCTTTAAGGCAAATATTTGGCTTCCCAGTCTTACCCAACTACTCAGATACTTAGCCAACTACTCACAACTGATGTTTTGCAAAGTACAAGATGCCCTTAACTACACTTACACATAACTTAACACCAACACAATCTGATATCCATCACAACCAATATAATCAGTGTGGATAGAAATATCAATGACTATATTTAAAATGTTTTCTATAAAAGGAATCATGCTCACAGCCTGGATGTCATTTCACATGGCTTCTCTTAAGTATTCAGCATACAGTTTGTGTCTCTGGAGTGGGGTTAATCAATCCCAAAGAAGTGAGACAAGTGGGGTGGGGTTGTGGCTCAGAGGTAGAGCGCTAGCCTAGCGTGTGTGAGGCACTGGGTTCGATCCTCAGCACCACATAAAAATAAAGGACTGTGTCCACCTACAACTAAAAACTAAATATTTAAAAAAGAAGAAGAAAAAGAAGTGAGACAAGTAACATGTTGATAAAAAGTCAAGTCTTTCAGGCCCAGTTATGAATGGAATCCACAGAACAACAACACCATTGCATTTACCTAATTTGACAATTACGACATTACATATAAAATGAACACAATCAGGTCTCTTTGCTACACAGCCAGGATCCTCACCTGCTGTGTAGGCAGAAGCTGTGGCCATGGTCCTCCTGAACGGTGTAACAGTAGCTGCCTTTTCAGCTTCTAGCTCAGCCACTGTCTTCTGTTTTACTGGGGCACCTTGAGGAATATTTTTCGGTGTGGGAGCAGGGAAAATCACTTCACCATCCTAACAGAGATCAGAAAATAGTATTATTATTTTTTTTTAAAGAGAGAGTGAGAGAGGGAGAGAAAGAGAGAATTTTAATATTTATTTTTTAGTTATCGGCGGACACAACATCTTTGTTTTTGTATGTGGTGCTGGGGATAGAACCCGGGCCGCACGCATGCCAGGCCAGCGCGCTACTGCTTGAGCCACATCCCCAGCCCCAAAAAATAGTATTATTTTAAAAGGTCAAACCAATATTTCAAAAACCACTTACAGAAATAACTGTTTTTAAAAAAAGCTATTCTACATATAATTTTACATAAGTATATTATAAATTCATAAAATTTATAACGTGTACACAAATATGTAATTTTTGTATTACACATACATAGATCTATAATTTGTATGTGTGTAGAACGTATATAGAAAATACAGATCAAACCCAAAAAAGCAGGCCTGTGGAGAGAACACTGCTTTATTTTATTCAATTTCCATTTGTTTCTGGTTTTCAAATGCAAAGAACATTTTCAGTGAGTTGTATATATTTGAGACTTTGAAATATTTTTCTTTAAATCATTCTCCACTTTTAAATAATTGTATTGGCATAAACCTGGTATGTCAGTATTTCACTAGAGCACATTAATATTTGAAAATGATTCTTGCCTGAACAAAGATTCTAAAATGAATTTACATTAAAAACACAGGAAGTGCCAGGAGCAGTAGTGCACATCTATAATCCCAGCAACTAGGGAGGCTAAGGCAAGAGAATTACCACATTCAATTGGCATTCAAGCCTGGCATCTTGAAAAGACTCTAACTCAAAATAAAATAATAATAAGGGCTGGGATGAAGCTCAGTGGTAGAGCTCCCTGGGTGCAATTGCTAGTACTGCAAAATTAAAAAAAAAAAAAAAAAAAAAAACACAGGAAGGAAGACATCTCTACTTACCTTCATCACTACAGTTCCTCTAATGACATGACCCATTGTACCAAAGTCAAAATCATCTTTCACTTCAAAATAAAAATTATCTTTGTCAGGGCTGATGGCCTTCAGGAGCTTGGTAATATTGTTGGAATACAGAGTACTGGCCTGGGTGGCCATCCGGCTGGGAAGGTCTGTGTAGCCTATATGAGTGACTCCCTAAATGAAAACGCATACAGTCAAAGAGGTATATTACCTTATGCTCACATTCTTTCCAAGACAATTCCCATTCATACTCAATACTAAGTTTTAAAATTATATATCTTTTGCATATATATACATACATTCTCTCAAACATAAGTACGAATTTCAAAAAGATCTTTAACTGCACCTGTTTTTAATTTTAAAAAGTTTCAGGTCTCAATTTTTTCAAATATTTAAAGGAATAAACATCCCCCTCAGAGGAAGCTGGGATGTAGCTCAGTGACAGAACACCTGCCATGAATTCTATTCCCAGTACTGCAAAAAAAAAAAAAAAAAAAAAAAAAAACCTCACAAATTAATAATAATAGTAGCATTCATTCACAGGCAGAAAATGTTTTTTTGCTATACCTTATGAATATAAAGTTCTCCTGGCTTAGTGGTTTCAAAGTTTCCGCCAGCTTCTGCAGCAAGATCCACAACAACTGAACCTTCCTTCATTGACTCAATCATTTCTTTACTAAATAAAACAGGAGCTTTTTTACCTAATAAAATTAAAGAAAACAATACAAATTATCACTCTGAGAAGCTTTATATTCTAATTGGTAAGGAGTCTCTGGGCACTCAGGAATTTAACATCTGCAATTTTAACTCTTTCCAAGATATCACCAAAGACCATAGGTAACACACGTTGAGATAGACCTTTCTCTACAGGAAAAAATATTAATGTAGGCTGTAAGGCCAGAGTGCAGGATGGAGCCATTCAGCTGGTGAGTGAGGTTTGCCACCTGCTCAGCATGAGAATCTCAGCCCTGCTTTTCCCAACTAGCTCATATACCCAGAGAGAAACAATTTGGTGTTTTTTTTTTAATGAATAATAATAAGCCATTACAGAAATCATGTTGTTCACTCAAGTTAAACAATTCATAAATGTCAAGAGTATAGTTGGTACTGCTTTACAAATTACAAAATAGACTATTTCCACACATCTTAACAAATATCACCAGGTTACCCAACACATTGTATTAACCTACCTTAATTTAACAAGGATAACTTCTAGGAGAGAACAGAAAGTGCCATGTCAACTTTATAAACAGAAAACAATTAAAAATAAAATTTGTGTTACAATCATCTAATTTTCAATCTACTTGACCGGTATACATACGATTCAAAAAGAAAAATAACACTCCTTTGTAGCACATGTGATAAAAGACTGTGAAGATATGAGGGTTTATGTGGTAACTCCTTTTTGCTACAAACTTCATATTGTCAAGATCAAGTTCAAATCCAGAGGCTCTCCTTACTGAAGGCCTTCCTTCCTGAGCTGAGGTGCTCTTCTAGGATGCCCTCCCATTACTACCCATTGGACCTTCAGCCTCAACCATAATCAGCTGGCTGCCACATGATTTGTTGGATAATCTCTGGTTCTCTCTTCTGAGTATCCATGGATACAATAAGCATCAAGACACATTTTTCCCAAAAGACAATGCCTTAAAGTCCTGATAGTTTCATAACTTCTCAAAATTCCCTGAAAGTATTCCCCCTTCCCTCCCCGACATAATCTAGCAAAGGATCCTTAAAAATATTTAAATCGTACTCGACCATGAGAATCCCATAATAAAGGTCATGTTCCTCAGCTCCCCAGTGAAAGATGGCAGTTGCATCCTCACAATGAGGTCAATCTAAAGTGCTCACCTGTACTCTCCAGATACTGCTGTCATCACCACTCCGACCCTCTCACCCAGAGCCACTTCTCTACTGCCCAACCTCCTGTTTGTTAGAGATTTTCCTTCCACCTTCCTTGTGCCCTCCGGTCATTGTACCTAAAATGACCCTTTGAATTCAGGTCTACCCCTTTGACTTGACTGAACAGACTTTGCAGCTACCAATATACAAATTCTTGGCATGTAATTTCTCTTGCCCTAGAAATTCTGGATTCCTTCTTCTTTCTGAGACATCAATAGCCAAGGATCAGTCCCTAGACTGCAATGCTACCACTCTGCAAGACCTCAAGTGGCCAAACCATTTAGCATCCTTCAAAAACACATGAAATGCACCAATCTATTTGTCTTCTCACATTTTACTCACTCAACCTGAATAAAACGACTGTGCAGTAGCTGATACAGTCTTAAAAAATACATATACATATGTGCATCTTAGAGATAACAGGTGTTCTATCCATATTATTTCTCCAAAACTCGATCATTTTGAAACAACAGCATACTCTTTCATGATGAGTGATTATTTAGTGTACAGACTGGTAGAGATCACCAGAATAATTTAAAAGTCTACTTCATTCAGAGAGGAATATTTAAAGATATAAAATTATTATAAGTAAAAAGCACATAACAAAGTAGTATACACTTATAAATGTGTATATTTCAGCATTTCTCATATATATGTACACACACACACACATATACTATATAGATTGTGGTAAATTCTGTCAAATAACATTTAACAAAATTATGGTATATTTGAATGGGGAGACCAAGTTATTTTCTTCTCTGCACTTTTTCTTATCTCTCAAATGTTCTAATTTTAAAATTAAGAAATCTTAATAAGGGCTACAGGGAATACAATGATAAATCTAACAGTGCAGCTGCCCGTAAGCACTCACATATGAAGCAATTTTTTTTTAATTCTGGAAGAAGTGCAGAAATAAAAATTAATAACAGATGGGGGAAAAAGAGAGCCAAAAGAGAAGCAGGGTAGTAAATAAAAGTTCCCAATGAGCAAATCCTCAAAAGAATAGGTCAAGAGAAAAACTGAGGAGACAATTTCAAAATACTATCTTACTCTAATAACCTAATATGATAAAAGTCAATGTCTGATAAATGTGGCATCATAAAATGTAAAGAACAAATGAAATAAGATGATTAGTTAGGTATTTGGAAGAAAAAAAGACTCTACCCAAACATAATATCCTTTTACTAGGTAGATCAGAATTAACTGTAAGAGAACCAACCCAACAAAAAAAAGAAAAGTGGAAGAAGAGAACTGCTTAAATATTTCTCTAGTTTGTGAATACAGAAACTACTTTCTAAATTCGAAGCAATGAGGGAAATTACAAAGAAAAGCATCAATATATTTAAATTTGAAAAATGTACATATTATAATCCTCAAAAATCACAAATGACACAAATTAGTCTACTAAAAAGTTCACAGAAATTTAAATAAAAACAAAATGCTAAGATTCTAATAGATAAATGAACAATAAACATAAATGGTCAATTTTTTAATGGAAAAAAAGTTCTACTACAGTCAAAGAAATATGGGGAAAAAGTAAGAAATTGTTTTTTTGGCCTCTAAAACTAGCAAAGTCAAAAAGTCATGATATCTAATGTTGAGATAAAACAATTAACTAAAAAACTTACTGATGAAATTATGAACTACACAGTCTTTCAAAAAATCAGTTCATTAAGTGTATATCAACTGGCCAAAAACATTGATATCCAGTGATGCTACTTCTAATATGTGATTAATCCTTGGAAAAGTAAGTGAAAATGCAGACATAGAAGTTATGCAGAAATAAATGTTACAAGAACTTTTTTTTAATTGACAGAAATAAATTAAAAGCCCAACTTTGGGGGAGCAATTAAATAAAATATGGCACATCCCAATAAGAAAATTCTGTAAAACCATCAAAATATATTTACAAGGATTCTTAATGATATATCATATTGTAGTAAATGGAAAGCTTTCAATTCTAAATGAGGGGAAAAGACATAGTACACCTTGATCTAAACATTATAAAAACACACTGAAAAAAAATACAGAAAGGAAATGGTAAAATGTTAACAGTATTCACTAAGTAGAGGGATCGCTTATATTATTTCCTATTTTCTAGCTATTTCGTTATTTTCTATTTTCTGTTTTGTACTTCATTGCCTCTCTAATAAAAGCCACAAATTGTTTTAATAAAAAATAAAAAAGTATCTCCACAAAATCACAACCATGTTCTCCTTTAATTAGAGAAGGTGGTTTAAGATTCGGTACTAGGGAGAATTAGAATAACTTTGAAAAAGCATCAGACCAAACCTCTTTACTTACTAACTGAAAAGGCTTCATGGAAAGTTACCTGTCCTCCCAACTGCAGCAGCATCCTAAATGTGTAGTTAGGATAGTATTTCAAAGAGCACACCAAAACACTTGTAAAAGAGGCTGGGGATGTAGTTCAGTGGTAGAGCACTTGCCTAGCATGTACTAGGCAATGAGTTTAATCCCCAGCACCACCAAAATATAGATATTTATAAAGGAAGACAGAGACACAACTAAAGATAGAGAACAGGACGTGTGTACAGATTGGTTCTATTTTCCCCCTACGTTATACATTGTAAACAATGTTTTCTGCAAAATCTTCCCAATATACAATCTGATGAGGTCCTAGAAATAAGGATAAAAGATTAAATGAGCATCTTGGGTATTTTAAGACATAACTGCAGAAGAGTTAATCAAAGAACACAGATGAAAGATATTTTCTTTTATGAAGGCACAATTGGGATTTCCCATTTTGAAGCTCATTGCTGTTAAATTTATCATTTATCTGCAAAAGATACAATATACAAAAATGCCAAGATTATTACATTTCCTAAAATTGCCCCTCTTTTAAAAATCACTTTGATATAAAAATAATTAAGAAAGAGAAAATGTTTAAATATTTCCTGGCACAATACAAACTGGGTGAAAGATGTGACATGATGTCCAACATTATGAAATATTGCTTGCTCCTTTCTGGTTCATGGACATGAAGTTCTCCTGGTAAAGTTACTCAGTTCCTTCCCATTTGGGAGTTATTTCCATACTGTTTGCCAAGACAATGGCAGGACATCAAGCACTCACAGTCATCATTCAAGTAGTCATTCATTCATTGACTCAATTTGTAATTACTTAGTGACTCCCATTTGTAGACTAAAGGAAACTTTTACTTATAACACTGAGGTTTTTTTGTTTGTTTGTTTGTTTTTTGGTCACGGATTTAGAGTTTAGATGACCCTAGCTGAAAAAAGGTTGTACTCGAAGGTTATACAACATTACTAGAAAAGCTGGGTATGTAAAGCAATCATCTGAAATTTTTAATTATAGACTTTTCCAATTGGCCAGCCATTATTTGGGGTGAGCATGAATACTGAAGAGTACTAGAAGACCTCTTGGAACCTCAGTGTACACCAAGAATTGACTGTAGACTCCCTATAAAGGCTTCACACAAGTGTACTGTTTCTTGATATATGCACAAATAAATTCATTATTAAGTGCTATTGAATTTGGAGTATATTTTCATAATCATATGTATCAATAAATTTATATTAAGATATGATTTTAAAAGCATTAAAATTGGGAACTGCTAGAAAAATGACTAATTTCTAAAAACAGCTTTAACAACTTATTGCTATGTAGCAAAATAATATATCAACTTCTCTATAACACTAAGTTCAAAAAGAGTGATGTACCTTAAACTAAATGACAAAGACCAAAGAGTTGCTGGAAAAAATATTTGTAATATACCTCTCTGAATAAATCAGGTCTAACATGATCATCTGAAATCAATAAATTCTCAGATTCTATCTTATTGGGAAAAGAATCAAGCCACGGCAGACAATTTCAATCACCCCAAAAAGAAAAAAAATATTAAGAAACCACTAAAAAATATTAAGAACAAAAAGACAGCAGATGAAATGGTTTACCACAAAATTTTATAATGACTCCAAAGAGCATTTAGCATTATTTCCTGGAATTATTCAATGGCGTGTAATCATGGGGAAATTCTTCACTTCCTGGCCTGTGAAGCATCAAATTAGACAGAGGCTCAAAAAAAACTTTCTGTTTTAACATGAACACAATATACCTTCTTCATATTAGCAAATAGATTAACAAGACAAATTACAGAATGTATTCATCCAAACCAAAACAGATCTCTCAGGAACAAGTACTAGAAAGACAAGGATAGTTCTTGATGTAGTGTAGCACTACTACATATTGAGCAAATGTAAAATTGAGAAGGTGAAGAAAAACAACCTGAACTTCACTGTTTACATATTTTAGAGTTTCATTGTAACAACACTGTTTCGCACTGAGCATGTTAGTACCTACCCGCACCCATTTACTCCTTTTGTCCCCACTCTGATTCCATTTCCTCTACACCGTCCATGAGCTTCAGGAAAGGTGGCCTCAGAAACCACTTCAGCAGCAGCCTGGCTGGCCTAAGGTAACCACATCACCTTACTGGTGACTGGCTCAGAGATCCAGGTGTAAGCTGAGTACCTCATAGCCCTGTGTACTTGGATTGGAGCAGAAATGGGTACATAACTCAATTAAGGCTAATAAGAACAAGGGAAAGTTTGCTAAGGGCTTCTAAATAGATTTCTGGCCTTAAGCCATAAGAAGTGGCTTGTCTCATTCCCTGGATATTATATGGAACAAACTGGAGTCCTGAGGACAAGGTCAACTCAAAGAGTAGGACAAAGTTGAAAGAACACAAAGGAGCACACCCCGAGTCCTCCTGACCACAAAACACTGATCCACAGGCACAACTGGACTTTTTCCTGTTAACATGAACAAAGATATCTGCTTCCTTGAGGCAGATTATGTTGGAATTTTGTTTCTGGCAGCCAAAGACATTGTAACTGATATGAGCCAAAGGTTCATTTGGAATTTCAAGATCTTGGATGAAATTTAAAATATTCGGCCTTAAAGCTTAAAAAAAAAAAACTGTCACACACGAAGACAAAAGTTTATACATATATATGTACATGTAAGAAAAAAAGATGATTAATTATGTAATAAATGGATATAGCAAGAAATTGCTGAACATCTGATCCACAGATCCATTATTTAACAAATCTCTGATTTAGCCAGCTCCATGGTGAAGCCAAGTACAGATGTGACACCTCCATCACGGTGAAGAGGCTATGGATAGATGTGCTCATGAACATGAGGAGATTTCTACCCATGCCTAAATACCTAAGCAAAGTGCTATACATGCAAGCTCTACCTCTAGAACTAGTGGACAACTTTTTCTGCACAATCAATTATTTGTATATGGAAGCAAAGGAATGTTTGGCTAGCAAATAGTTGACTTTTATAAATTGGATTCTTGGAGATGTTTCTAAATGTAATACTGTACTCACAAAATATGCCTCCATCAATAGCATCTTTTAACGGATTGGTCTCCAAATATCTATCTAAAGAAGAAACCTATAAACAAGCTTTTATCTCATGATTAAGAAACATGTTTATAACGATTTTTCAAGCATTATCTTAAAAACTAATCTCACACAACTACAAAATTCCATATATATAAAAACCAAATAAATCAAGATTTCACCATGACTTCATAAGATATAAGAATTCCCCAAACAGGAAAATAATCTGCCAAACTTAAAAAGCATCATGAATAAGGAACTATGATATTCTCATAGAAACTATAAGATTCTTTATTTTTCTTCCATGCATTTAATGTATGAATGTACATGAGCTATCAATATCCCTTCAAAATTAAGGCAATGAATATGTGGTACATATTCCAATTTTATTATTTTGTTAATATAAAATAATTAAAAGGTTTTTTAAAAAAAAAAAAGAAATAACTTTTTTTTTTCCTTCTATGTCCTTCAACTTAGGTCACAATGAAGTTAATTGACAAAGGTACCTTACAAAATTATTATCTTCAAGATAGGTACAGTGAAGCAAAATTGTAATCCCAACAATTTGGAAGGCAGATCCAGGAGGATCACAAGTTCAAGACCAACATGGGCAACTAAGTGTGACCCCACCTGAAAATAAAATTTTAAGAAGGATGGGGATCTAGCTCAGTGGTACAGCATCCATGTGTTCAATTCCTAGTATAAAAAAAAGATTTTTAAAAAAGATCATCTTCAGAAAATTCATATAAAATGCAGTTAAGTCATGTCTCTCCCCAAGGAAACCCATGCCAAACTGCCACCTAATGCAAGCTGGTATGTAACTTCAGGAGTGGATCCATAATCCTAAAGAGACCATCCTCAAGATGCCAATAAGCATCTTAGCCCTGAGTGCCATGGACAAGACAAGGCACCATGGACATAGAAGGTATTGCAGGAACCTTCCATGTGCCCTATACTGGGCTTTTCCTTCATTTATTCTTCAAAACACCTCTACAAGTAGAAATTTTTATCCTCATTTCAGAGATGAGGATTCCGATATTCAGAGAGACAAATCAACAGTTAAGTAATGAAATCAGAATTTAAAACTACTTGACTTGGGGCTAAAACTATGCTTTTTTCTCTGATTTTCCAAGAACGGATTAAACATAAACAGATAAAATAACAAAGTGGGGAAAAGAAAATAGACTGTTAACTATGCACAAAAATCAAAGTTTGTTTGGGGCTGAATTGCAAACCCCCACCCCCGGATTCACATGTTGAGGCCGAACCCCCCAGTACCTCAGAATATGACTGTATTTGGAGACAAGGCCTTTAAGAATGTAATTAAGTTAAACTGAGGCAAGTAAGGTCCACCCTAATCCAACCTGACTGGTATCCTCAAAAAAGAGAAAATTATGGGCTGGGGATGTGGCTCAAGCGGTAGCGCGCTTACCTGGCACGCGCGGGGCGCTGGGTTCTATCCTCAGCACCAAATAAAAAATAAAGATGTTGTATCCACCGAAAACTAAAAAATATTTTAAAATTCTCCCTCCCTCTCTCTCTCTCTCTCTCTAGAGAGAGAGAGAGAAATTAGATACAGAAAGAGACACCATGGATGCACACACACACAGGAAAGACCAGGTGAGAACACAGCAATTCACCATGGAAAGAAGCCCCAGAAGACAACAAAGATGGTAATAAATAAAATTTCTGTTGTTTAAGCTGTCCACCTGTGGTATTTTGCAATGGTAACCTTAAAAAACCAAGATGATGTTTTCTTATACCTGGGCTCATAATCAGGCAATATTTCTTAGCTTTTTGTACAGTTAGCTTTGTCTAGGTGATCAAGTCTTAGCAAAAGAAGTATGTGCAGAAGTGATGTGTGCCATTTGCTAGCTGTCCCACACACACTCCTCAAATTAGAGAGTGCCCAGAGTGACCTTCAGAGCCTCATCATGAAGACAGCAACACTGCCACACCCTGAATCTCCAGGTGACGATGGGAAGAAGAGATGCCCACCAATATATGAACCTACCTATTAATGTTAATGAGCAAGAAGTAAATTTCTATAATGTCGGAACTATTACATACTTTTGGGCTAATCTATGACAGTTGGTAGAGCTAAACCAACCTAAATAATATTGAAGCACAAGAAAATACAGTGAAAATGGAAGAAAAGAGATTCAGGATAATAATACACAGTGGGAAGTTCCAGTAAGTGAGCAATAACTATCAGTGTTGTTTCACCATTGAGGCAGCCTCAACCTCCCACTCCTTCTCAACTCAGGCACTGCCAGGGAGGACAGCATAAGGCTTCTTGATATTGCAACATACTTCAGGAGAAATAACAGACCAAACTAAAACAATACTCTGTGCCATAAATTTTCCTAACAGAACATTCGTTAAATTTGGCCTAGTCACTCAATAAGTTTGTTCAAACACACCCTAAGAAATCAAGACAGACAAGTGGCAATGGAAAACTCCAAACTCCTGGCACCCTTCTCCTGATGACAAGTTGCCCTGCCTGTGTTGAAAGCTACCAAGAGGTGTGTAGACAGCCTGTGGTTACTAACCCTAGATGTTGCAACATGGAAGTATTTCTCCCTGTCCTTCAAAAATTCTCAAAACAAATGAAAACTTTGTGGAGGTAATATTACAAAATTCCATACAGTCACAAAATAGATTTAAGGGAAGATGGTGGAAAAATCAGATAATCAGTTTTTTAAAAGTAATATAATTCCAAAGAAGTCAGAAATCCCTGATATATAGTCTATAGTTTTGTCTTTGAAAATCGCAACGCAGACCAGAGAAAAAGAACAACCTGAAAAGAAAAAAAAAATGCTGACTTTTGGAAAAAATATTTGTAGAACTACATAAATGGAGAGTATCAATTATTATTGTATCGATTATTCTTCGGCCTAAAAGTACGATTTTGCAAATTACTGTGAAAACCCATTCTTACACTATAATTGTACTGCAGGTAAAAGACAAGATTCAAAGAAACAGATGATACCAGAAGGAGAACCAAGTTGTGACTTGCCAGGAGACTGCAACATCTCTTAGTTTCAATCTCATTTCTGTAAGGCCATTGCATATCAAAGCAAACCAACTCTCTCCCAATTCTCCAGTCATGGAAAATCCCCACAAGTGTCCTTTGAGAAGTGTACTTTATAGACCCTATCTGGTATTGATAAAAACAAAAAATTCTGCTTGCCTAATCCAGACTCTATAAAGAGGCCTACGTATATATGGCCTACAGAATTATAATTTATAATTAAGCACTGGATGTCTTCCTTCCTGACAAGACATTTTCTAATTCCTAACCAGTTCTTCCACTACTTCCTACTTTGAACTCCTGAGAGACCTAACTAGCCTTCTCAAATTGCAGACTGGGCATGTGTCCTAGTTTTGAATAATTTAAGAAAGTGAACTTTCCAGTCTTAAATTAGCCTCTGCAATGTTCCTACCCAAAAGTGAGCCAACAGGGTATGCTATCTTTCCTTAGTTAGCACCAGGAAAAATGAAAGAGATTGTACCAGCCAAGATCTAAGGAAGGCACTCGGAATTAAGAGCTCAGCAACATTTGCTGAACTGCTATGGTGTGCACAGTGCTATGCCAAGTGCTGGCTACAACAAGGACAAATGGAACATTCTACTGCACTCACAGGGACACAGATCATAGGACGTATTGTGCACTGCTATAATATGAGCACATGTAATGTAACATAAGTGTAGAAAAAAAGAACATCTTACTACTGAGTAGGGCACAGTAAACACCATTGGAGGAAGTCATAATTGAGTGGAGTGGGACTTCAAAAGCCAATGGAATGGCAGGGATGGCATTCTAAACAGAAGGGGCATACATGCAAAGCTATAAAACATCTTAATGTAAAAGTTTCCCAGGACACAGTTGATGCAAAATCTTTACCCCACCTCAACACTTCCCTCCCTTAATCTACCTAACAGATTTTCAACCTGACTCAGTCCCTTCCAGATAAAATACTCTAAAGTCTCTCTAATATTCTAAGTCTCTCTACAATGGCTGCAAAAAATCATAGGGATGCAAAAAAAATTCTTGCATCTTAAAGTCTTAGTAGAAAAGCCTGAACACTTCCAGAAAAAAAGGGCTGACTGACTTTAATGGTAGCCCCAAAGGTCAAAGAGCTGGACAGGAAGACTGAGAACTTTCTCTTCTGTGCATAGCACCACAAAATGAGACAGTGGCTAGGCCCTATAATGAAGTCACTTGCATAAGGAGGTGACCTTGAACCCATCACCCAACTCAGCAGGGGGTCTAGATGAAGGTAGGAGATTTCAGGCAGCATAACAATTAGCTGGCTGCAGAACTATTTAGTTCCATGTACAATCTACACATAAGTACAAGGTGATTTTCTTTTTAAACCCACTGACTTATTACTCAAGAGCAATAAAAATTTACTGATTCTTTAAAGTTGCTACCTAAAAACTGCTATGTGCCGATATCCTTCTTTAACATTCTCATCCATGCCAGATTTAAAGTTCAGCCTTCCATGGATGCTGGACCACAGTCTCAGGTTAGAAAACTTGTGACAGCTGACTTAATCCTCTTTGAATCCACTCAAGGAAAACTTGAGAACAACTGCTGCTCTCATATTTCAAGAGCTGGACCACCACCACCACCACCCCCACCCCCACCCCCCCACCCCCCCTACCCCCACCCCATCCCCCTGCATCAGGTGATCCATGTAAAGATTTAGGACATAAACCAATAAAGGTACAACACCAAGGACAGTTTTCCAAGGAATGTTTGGACCTTTACATAATCTTTTCTTGTTTTTAAATGCTCATGTTTTCAGTGTTCATTCCCCCAAGGATATAAAAGATCTTTAGAAAAGACACTTTTATCTTTATGAAATTCCAATTGACTTTACTTTTTGTTTTTTTCCAGAAAGCCTTTTGAGAGTTCTGGGTCAATGTACTAACCAAACACTTCATGCAAGTTTAATAAAAAAAAAAAAAAAATCGTAGCTTCAGAAAACAGGAAATGCTGAGGGGAAACAGATTAACAAAACTCTTCAACTAGTCTTCAAAACCATCTCATACAATGTGACTCTTCCCTAAAGCATGCTTGACTATAATTACTTATAAAAAATAAGTTAGTATGGGGGTAGATCCTAAAAGTCAGTATGTGTTTATATAGGAAGTCCTAAGTTCTATCACTAACTGCTATCGTTATAATCAATAATAAATCTGTATACCATGTCCAAATTATCTCCAGTTCTTTATTAAAGACTGTTAACTAAAGCTAGCTTCCATCCTTTACTCCATTAGTAAATGTTTTAGTGCCCTCTGCTGGCCAACTGTTACATCTAATCAACGTCACTCCACCCACTCCACAATACCTCTCAGTGGTCGGATGGTAGTCTCCCCCTTCTCAACTTGGGCACTGCCAGGGAGGAAAGCATAAGAGCTGAACCAGGAGCATTTGCCACAAGAGGAAAGGAATGATCCTGAAGTACTCCCCTGCCACTACTTGTAGGAAACTTCTGTCCTGGCTGACAGATTTGCCAAGCACCATCCTAGGTCAATGCTTCCTGATCAGCATTCACCTCTACTACTAAACCACAGGCCTCATTCCTATACTCAGAGATGCTTCCACAAGCTAAGCCTAAACCACCTTCTTTCCTGTGTGCTTCACCTAGCCAGCTTCATGAGGCATCTGAGAGGACCAGCTTCCCCATCACTTGGGCAAATAGAGGACAGAAAGATTTGGAGAGCATATTTTCCCACATAAACTCATAGATCTCATGCCAATTGATTTCCCTGTCCTTAGGTTGATATTAGCTAGCGTATTTTAGTGAGGGATGGTGACAAGAGAGAATTTCTAATTCTCCACAGTCCCCTGGAGGCTCCCTTAGCAGGAACAAACACAAGCAACCATGAATCCTTCAAGCTCTCATTATCTGAACTGCTTTCTTTCAGAAAGGAAAAAGTAGAGTCAGCATGGTATTTATTATTCAATAACAGGAAGAAAGAGTAAAGAAAAGAAATAGTGGAGAATTTCTTTGCCATAATATCTTCCTAGATCAAGCCACTATTTACAAATAAATGCTTATCAATTTCACATCATTCCTTGAGTACAAAATGTGATTTAGAAAATGTTGTGAAGGGTCTGCTATTGAAGAGCTCACAATTTGATTAGAAAGAACAAACCTGTCAAAGAAAAATAATTAGAAAGTGACAAAGTATCATATCCTTAAGTAAAAATATACACTGGGAATTCTATCAATACACACATACACACAAAGTCCCTCTGTCTGTCTCTCTCTCTCTCTTATCTATGAAAAATGATCATCATAATATTAGAAATGGCTAGGCAGAGGGAGGATCACAAGTTCCAAGCCAGCCTCAACAATTTAGTGAGACCCTAAGCAAGTTAGCAAGACCTGTCACAAAATGAAAAGTAAAAATAAAATATTTTATAAAGCGGGGCTGGGGATGTGCCTCAGTCGTTAAGCATCCCAGGTTCAAAACCCAGTATCAAAAAATACACACACACAAACACACGTAATGGTGTGAGTAATGGTCATCTCTGGTAGAACTTCTGATCATCTATATATCAGTACTACTTGAATTTCCTACAATAAGAACATAGCATCTTAAAAAAGAGAACAGAAAAATATTAACAATTTTTCAAGATTTAAACAGAAGTGTTATGAATATAATATGGTACATAGAGAATGATCTATGAACAGGGTTATATAAAACAAACGAGAAGAAAACATACCAAATTATTCATGAGTGTTATTTCAAGGGGCTGCAATGATTTATGTCATGTGCTTTCTCATTTTCTAGTATTTTTATAATAGAAAAATTGGTCTTCACTTAAAGAAATTCAAATGTTAAAAAATTATTCAGCATCAGCTTTTAAAAAGTCATTAGTATATAAGTGCCTTAAAAATAACCATTTAGTCAGGGTCATACCTGGGATAAGTGCTGTGCTGATGAGGATGTCCACCTCCTTGCACTGCTGGGCAAAGAGCTTCATTTCGGCTTCAATGAACTCTTTGGACATCTCTTTTGCATATCCTCCCTGTCCCTCACCCGATTCCTTCAAGTCCACCTCCAAGGGCTCAGCACCAAGAGACTTGAACTGTTCCAAAGCTGCAGCTCTAAAGTGATTATTGAAGAGAAATCAATAGTTATTTTAGGCTCCTAATCAAGATCTTCACTTACATATATATTTTTAAGAAGTGCAAACTGCTCCATCTGTGTACAATATATTAAAATGAATTCTACTGTCACATATAACTAATTAGAACAAATTGTTTAAAAACTGCCATTTGAAAGGAAAAAAAAAAGCGCAAACTGCCAATTGTCAAAACTTGAGAACTTCTTTGGATGCCTCTGATTGAACTGACTCAATTATATTTTCCTTGAGGCAGATGATACTTTTATGAACATATTTTTTCTCTACTGAAATTCCAGTAATCAGTTATGCTCCTTGTGGCCCCACTATTGATAAAGATGTTATATCTGATCCACATTGAGATTTTACATCATTCATACCACCCAAGTTGTGTTTCTCATTTGTAACTGTTCTGAGCTTATTCTTACTGGGGCTTTTCCCACATAAATGACTCTTTTACATAGGAATATTTTAACAAAATGACTTTCACCTCCAGTCCTCATTAAATTGTGAGAGTAACCTATAAATGGTGGTAAACTGTAAAATGCGAAAAGTCAACATGTTTAAGTTACATAGAAATAAATTCAGTTTGTGAATAAATAAATAATTGTTACCTAACCACTGTATGCTGGTTGAAAAACTGAAACCAACAAAAATTTCAGCTCTGTGGTGGTACCCACCAATATCCATCCCACTACAATAAATCTCAAATCTCCCTAATGACAATAATCACTTGAAGTACATGTTAAAAATTCCTAGGTCCCTTCCCAGAACCACTGAATTATAATATCCCACAGAGAGGCCAGGAGCTATATTTTTAGCAAGAACAGAAGGTCATTCTTGTCATCGGGGAAGTTTGGGAAACCATGGTCTATGCCAATAAATCCCTAGCAACCATCGTGCTCTGAAGTGTGTACATAAAGAGTAGGACATGCAGTCCACACTGAGCAAGACGTTCTCTCTCTGCTAACTTCATTAACAAGGCATGGGCAGCCCCAGAATGCCTCTGCAGGTCAAGCTGCCAGCACAAGTGGAATCAGCCGTATGAGGAAGCCAAAGTTGAGGACAGCAGAGAAGAAAGACAGAAGAGCCTGGTCTTTGATAGCACCAGAAAGCAGGTGACTCTAGTGTGAAAGGGAGTCCTTCCCACAGAATTTCATTAAGGATGGAGAATGCATTGTCTTATGGTTTAAGTCCATTCGAATTGGTATTTTCCATTTGTTACAGCCACACGAATAAAGGTCTTTCAAAAGTTTCTAAATGTCTGCTGATATTAATAAAAATTGAGATGGATTCAAAATTATACATATAATTATATATATGTTGAGTGATATACATTTATTATATGATCCAAATTTCATACAAAAGGTATATATACATAAACTCTAAGAAACTATACCAAAATATCATTAGCAATACATCTGGCCCGTAGTATTATAAAAGGTATTTTAATTCTCTTCTCTAGTTTCTTTGTATTTTTCAGTAATGAACATGTACTGCTTGTACTTATTGTTATGATCATACAGACATTAATATTTACCACGTTTCTGAGTTTAACATCTCTCTCACCTATAACATCCTAAGTATATTCCTTGTGGTCCCACTATGAAAGGAGTACACACTGTATGAGTTTCTTTATATGAAACCCTAAAAAGACAAAGCTGTAGTGATAGAAACATATCAATGGTTGGTTGGAGCCAGGACTAACTGGGAAGGAGCACAAAGGAATGTTTTGGGATGAGAGAAATATTCTGTATCTTAAAGTGGTGGTGGTTTTACAAACGATAACACTCTTCAAAATTCATCAGACCATGTATTTAAAATAGTGTATTTAAAATAGTGTATCTTCTTATATGTACGTTATAGCTTGATAAAGTTGATTTTAAAATGAAAACCTAGAAAAATATAAGTGCTACTTTGGAATCTTTATTGTTATATCTTTGCTCACAAATTAATCTCATCACGTAAGAATACTGTATCAAAATTTCAAGTGTATGTATCTTTGACCCCAAAATTCTATTTCTAAGAATTTATCCAAAGGAAATAATGAGATATCTCCAAACACATATGTTCCTCTAGAGAGAGAGAAAGAGAGAGTGTCCTGGGGGGAGGCTGGGCAGGTGTGGGCCATTAATTAATATGCTTTGTTAATTAAGCTAACAGAGAACTTCTTGCTCAGTGTGGACTGCATGTTCTACTCTTTAGGCACACGCTCCAGAGCATGATGGATACTAGTGATTTACTGGCTTAAACTATGGTTTCCCAAACTTTCCTGATGGCAAGAATAACCTGCTATTCTTGCTAAAAATATAGCTTCTGGCCTCTCTGCAGGAGATTATAATTCAGTGGTTCTGGGAAGGGGCCTGAGAATTTTTGACAAGAAATATATATTTGTTATCTTATAATCTCCATCTATGTCTGTCTATATAATTATATATAATTTTTAATTAAATACATATATAGTATTTAATATAGTAAAAATGTATTTTGGGTGAGCTAATTAAGTAAATCACTATTCTATACAATAGAATTCTATGCAGACATTAAAAATATTTATAGGAAAAGAAAGATCTTCATGCTCTACAATTAAAAGAACCTAACAAAGGGGAGAGAGGGAAAGGGAGGGGACATGGGGGTAGAAACGATGGTAGAATGAGAAGAACATCATTACCCTAAGTACATGTATGATTATACATGATGTGGACTGCACACGTGGTGCAACTCCACATCACATACAATCAGAGAAATGAAAAGTTGTGTTCCATTTCTGTACAATGAATCAAAATGCATTCTGCTATCATGTATAACTAATTAGAACAAATAAATAAATTAAATAGTACCATTAGTAAAAATACATTTTTAATTAATATGTACAAAAAGGAATATATATTAAAATGTTAATATTTATTTCTAGGCAGAATTTTTGCTTCCATTTTTGTGCTTTTTTTATATTTTTCACTATTATTAAGAGGGGAATCTCAGGACTGGGGTTGGGCTCAGTGGTAGAGCGCTCACCTAGCACGTGTGAAGCACTGGGTTCAATCCTCAGCACCACAAAAAAATGAGGTAAAGATATTGTGTGTCCACCTACAACTAAAAAATAAATACTTAAAAAAAAAAAAGAAGAATCTCCAAGTAATTTTCCTTTTTTTTTTGTTTTTTTTTTTTTTTGATGCTGGACATTGAACCCAGGACATAGTGCATGCTAATCACATGTTCTACCAATCTACAGCTCAGTCCAATTGTTTGAAAAAATTCAAACATCACACTCCTTAATGTCATTGGTAAATGAGTTGTCCTTAAGTTTTTAAAATGTTTAACTGAAAATATATATATGATTTAGTCTTCCAACAAAAATTTTCAAACAAGTATGTCTTCCAAACATATTTGGATTTCATATTTATAATATGAAACCAAACCCCCAGTCTCAAAGTAGATTAGATTAATGAGCTATAATTCTTAGATAATGATTATATCACTCCGTTACATCTTTCTTCATTATACACTTGAGTTATATGTATACCAAACTTAATAAATTATAAATAAAAATAGAGCTAAGCAATAGCTTTATTCCAGCTGTCTATTCCATGTATGATCTATAACAATGGCATCAATATACTAAATTCTCAAAGGTTGTCCCAATTCCAAGTTCCAAAACATCTCTAGGTCAAATAGATGCATTTTTACTTTAATATATTGTCCACTACATTAAAATATAAACAACCAGGTTTTTTGTTTTGGTTTTTGGTTTTTTGGGGGGTTTTTTGTACTAGGGATTGAACCCAAGGGGCTGCATCCCCAGTCCCTTTTTCTTTTTGTTTTTTATTTGTCTTTTTGTTTTTTGTTTTGTTTTTAGACAGCATTTCACTAAGTTGCTGAAGCTGGCCTCAAACTTGGGATCCTCCTGCCTTGGCCTTCTGAGTTGCTGGATTACAGGCTTTCACTACCAAACCAGGTAAAAATAAACTTATTTTTAAAAGTTTGAAGGTCTAGAAAAATCTTCATATCAGTAAACATTAAAAATGAAAAACCAGGATGGATAGGATGCTTAACCCTGGCTATCTTTGGTTAGTGACCTGACTACTTTGGAAATGTCTTCTTTTCTCATATCAACTGATTTCTATCAGTACATCACTTCTCTAAACTCAGGTCAGAACCATTGACAATATTCTATGGAAGAATCTTTACTTGGAAAAGTCACATTCTTTCCAACTGAATTTTTTTTATCATTGTATATTCAAGATTGGCAGTTGAGGAGTATAGCTCAAGGGTAAAGCACGTGTTTGGCATGCACAAGTTCCTGGGCTCAATGCCCAGCACGAAAAAATAAATAAGACTGGCAGTGCTATTATGGCTCTACTGCCCTCAGTTGATAATAAATAACCACATTTCAACCTCAAAAAAGCACCAAAATACCTAAATGATAATGATACTCAATAAGTATTTAATAAAGTCCTGAGTTCAATCCCCAGTACCACCTCCCAAAAAAATCCTGTATCTAGTGTCTTCAGTGATGAACAATTTAATCAAACTTCTCTTTAAACACAATCCAGGAAAATACTTCTATGCCAGCGTTAGAGAAATCAACTTTCTCTTTATGCTCAAAGTAGTTACCTTAGCATAAATACTACAATAATAATAATTCAAGTAGTGTTACTCTTTAGATTAAAGCACTTGGAGAGTGTTGCCCAGTCAGTTCTACCTGCTTCCATCCATTTAATGTAGGGTACTCTCCTTACTCTGTCTGTTCACTAAGATGTCTACTATGCCACCCTCTTCATGCTCACAACCAGCTCTGCTCATGCTCTGAGTCTAAAAGCATTGTGAAGAGAAGCAAGACATACTAAAGCAATATGTTGAAAAGCAGAACAGAGATAACTCTAGTTCCTTTGTTAATCCATGCAGAGAAAGAACAGAGTTGTTAGTTTGAAATTCTTTTGTTTATTACTTCTGCTTTACTGAGATTGGACCTGTCTGTCGTTTTTTCCACTAATACATTTTCACTCTAAGCTAACTTTTAAAAAGTGGAGCACTTTCCTCAGTTATCACATGCAAAAATAGAATAGACCATTTTCAAATGGAGAGAGTTTACTGAGCTGTTTCACAATTGCAATTTACAAATTCTAAGGAAAATGTAATAGGCCCTATTTGAAACAAAATGCTTTCAGCTTAACCTCCATCATAAGTAAGGCACTTACCTCGTATCAAATCCTCGAACAATTGCACCCATCGACTTTGCTGCACCTGCAGAAGCAAGCCCAGCAACACCACCACCAACTATCAGAATCTGGAAAAGGAGAGAGAGACACTTATGTTTTCATTAAAGTCCATTATCAATTGATTAAGAAAAATTACTAGCTAACAACTCTTTGTGCCTGGAACACAGCTTTCAATAAGTGGTCATGATAATGACCAGCCCTCCATGCATGGGTTGGGTAGACAGTCTATCCTTTAGCTGAATCAGCACTGTCTTTAAAATTTTAACAAAAGAACAACTGCTAGAATTGACCAATAACCTTGACTAAAAATAGCCTATCAGCATCTCAGTGTAAAAATTATGTAAGCACAATCACCATTACCTGGCTACAGATGAATAGGTTCTTTCTTGCTGTATAAAAACTACTTCTTTTAAAATTCCCAGATGACATTCAAACTACTCTGCTCTCACATTCTAAGGTTTTTTCCTAGTGTTACAAAATATGAAAAACATGTTCCAAAGATGGGCGCAACTTTAGTGAATATCTACCCCATCTATTCTGAGCTCAAAAGCTTCTGAATAGAATAGCTGGTGACCAACCACATAATCCTGAATCATTCTGAATCAACTATACTTGAAATCTGAAGCAGTATCACTAATCTCCCACACCACGGAAGGATCAGAGCCAAGAGAACTAAAGAATTCCTCAGAAACAAGTCTCTCCCGCCTTCACAAAACAAAGCAAGAACAATGTTGTCTCTAGTCTAGAAGGGACGGTCCAAAAAAAAAGTTCTGCTATACATCCTACAAATAGTCCATTGAAGGCAATTCCCTGTTCCTGCTGAAGGGGGAAAAAAAAAAAAACAAGCCACCCACAGAAACAGTCAAGCTTATAAATTCCTACCCACCCATCAAGCTCACAACTGCTTTTGCCTTTTTAAGAATTCTAGGCAGTCAAACTTCCCCAGTGACCTGGGCAGTGTCTCAGAGACCATGTCAATTGATCTTGATGATGGTTTCTCATAGGAAGTGGGAGGAATCTATAGGAAAGGGGATGGAAGGGGACCAGAGGGAACAAGCAGGGCTCTGAGACACCAACCCTGTTCTACACTAAAGTTCCACCACTTATAAATTAATAAACAAACAAACATACACAAATAAATGAAATAAGTAAAAGTCACAGGGCTAGGCCAAGTTATTCTGAAACAAGAAATAATAAGGATACATGATTACAGTTAGGAAGAATGAATTTCCAGAGATTTATGGTACAGCTAGATTGCTACAGTTACTGATAATACACTGTACTCTTGAAAAATACAGAATGTCAAGTGCTCTCACCACAAATACAACTACCTGAAGTAATGTGTGTGTTAATTAGCTAGATTTAACCATTCCACAATGTGTATATACTTTGAAACATGTATATGATAAAGTCACCCATTTGTTCTCTATATAAAAAAATTAACAAAAACCGAAATAGCCAAAGACTGTATAATTTAAAGACAAAACTGCACATGAATAAATCAATATAGATACTACAATAGTAAATTACTCTTGCTCTTTAGTATGGGATGGAGGAAAAGAGACTGAGAGCTTAGGTTGAAATTCTGACTCTCTTACTACCTAGTTGTAGAGGACCTTAGGCAAGCTGCTTGGCATCCACATTACAGCAGTGAAAATTTTGTTGTTATGTTAAGTGATGGAATATAACTAAAGCAGTCATTGCTAACCAGCACAGTGTGGACATACAGTCAGGAAAGGGCAAGGGCAAGAGAACATTATAGTACTGTTCCCGATGTTCAGTCATATATAACCTGTTCCTCCTCTCGGCTTCCCCATCTCAGTAAAGGGTACTAACTAAGCACAACTCCTTGAGACAAACTGGGGAGGTCATCTTGAGTCCTCCCTTTGCACATATTCCTATCTCCAACCCACCAACAAGTACTACCGGGTTTGACTCCCAAAGATCTCCCAGTCCACCCCCTTCTCTACATTTCTGTTACTACCACCTTCCCAGGTACAACCAGTTCCTAAGAGATCTTATCTTCACTGTTCCTTCTGTACCAGCTCCCACCCATAACAGCCAGATAACTCTTTTAAATCCTAAGAGACATTTCTCTCACCTTCAAGAGAACTCCAATTTTGTAACATGACCTATCAGAGAGGCCCTACGTGATCCAACCTAACCTTCCTTTCCCACATCATTGCAGATGGCCCCCACCTTGTTCACCATCCTCCAAGGCCAATGGCCTTCTTTATTCCCTAGAACACACTAAATAAAGTCTTTCTCATAATAGGTCCTCTATATGTGTTGGCCCTTTGCCTAGAATCCTAAGTTTCTTAGAAATCCTGGTTTCTTTCTTTCCATCCTTGAGGTATCAGCTCAAATGTCAGAGGAGCCTCCCCATCTCCCAGCTCAATGGCTCACATGTTTTTGTTACTATCACCTCATCTGGTTCATTTCCTTTATATCTAACACTATCTTGTATATTTTGGGGGGTTGTGTCCTCACTATGAGCCCACTAGAATGTAAGTTTTATGTGGCCAGGATGTTTGTCTTATTCAGTCCATCCCCCAGCTCCTATAACAATACCTGTCATTTCATTAAGACTCAACAACTGATTGATTTCAGTCCTCCCCACAGCTCACGAGTCTGAGGGCAGGAGGATTGCAAGTTCAAAGCCAGCCTCAGCAAAAGTGAGGTGCTAAGGAACTCAGTGATAACCCTGTCTCTAAATAAAATACAAAATAGGGCTGGGGACCCAGTGCTCCTGAATTCAATCCCCAGAACCCAAAAAACAAAAACAAAAACAAAAAAACCTCTATATTTACAAGAAACACAAATAAAATATCATGTAGTCTACCTCCATGAGCCCAGCTAGTGACTAATTCCTAAGTTTCAGAAAACTATTTTTGCCATGTAACCAAATCCTTTAAGCTGCAATTTAAACTCTTGAATAAAGACAATCTCTTTTCCACTTTTTAAAGACTGAATGACTCTCCTGCTTTTAAGCCTCTTGCCTTCTGTTTCACTTTTTAACCCCTTATATTCACAGCTTTCCTATCAACTTCCATATATTTCTAGAAAGATTCTAATCAAAACTGAATTGTGGATTTTGTGCATCAAAGTATTCAGCCAGTTTCAGAACGGCATGAACTTCTGGCCACCTCGAATGCAAGACATTTTCTTACAATCCTAAGGAACGGGTCAAAATGTCCTCATTTTACATATCACATCTGTGCTATTTGCTCGTAGTTTCTCACTAGGTACTATGGCCTCCACTGAAGCACTTGCTGTTTTTTCATGTGGCCTATTCTTCAAAGCAATAAATAGCAAGATTTCACAAAACTGTTATTAGGTGCTTATTGCTTTGGGGCTTTCTTCCCTAGAAAATTTTTTTATTTAACACTCTGGGTTTATACAATGAAGTATTTAAAAGTAGGAAGCACAAGGTAAACCTGTACTTTACAGACAGATATTTAAAGTCCTGTTTCCTATACCTTACCTCAGGATCTATATTGACATTCAGAGAACTTAGAATTGAAGAATCAAAACAAAACCTCCTGAATTGTAATGCATTCTGCTGTCATATATAACAAATTAGAATAAAGAAAAAAAAACTCCTGTCCTTTCATATAGCCTTCCCTGCTTCACATCACTAACTGCTCCTCTCTGCTTCCAACTGGATTCAAAGCTGCAGCACCCTTCCCCTCTGCCAAAAGCCCTGATTACATCACCTCCCATCCTCTGTCCTCGTTACCCAAAAATTGAGGAGTGAGGAAACCAAAGTAATATTTTCTTTGCAAGACGTTGCAATGTTGGGAAACCCAGAATTTGCTGAATAGTACATTGAAGTTTTTTTTTTTTTTTTTTAAAAAAGTCGTGCAAACAGGCCCACAGCCCAAGTTATCCAAAATCCCTTTAAGAGTTCAAGTTAAGGGCTGGGGTTGTGGCTCAGCAGGTGAGCACTCGCCTGGCACGTGTGAGGCACTGGGTTGGATCCTCAGCACCACATAAAAATAAATAAATAAAATACAGGTATTGTGTCCAACCAGAACTTTAAAAAATACATTTAAAAAAAGAGTTCAAGTTAGTAAATCAAAAGTAGTCAAATTTCATTTTCTTAAGCAATCTTAAACGTTCAGAGCTTCGAGATGTCACCCTAAATTTATGAGCACACAGAAGTCATCAGTGACACTAATACACATAAAATTTTTAAAATAATTAAATTTAAGACTATACATACCCTTGCTTCCAATTTGTACTATGAAGAATCATTGAAAGTTGTACCTACCTTAGCTGGAGGAACTTTCCCAGCAGCTGTGATCTGACCAGTGAAAAATCGTCCAAAATGATTTGCAGCTAGGACAACAGCCTTATACCTTTAAAAAGTAAATACATAGATAATCCCATGAAATAAAAGGTCTTTGGCCCATACATTATTGCAGGTTATCAATTTGCCTTGTCAAGAATATGGCTAATACTTAGTATTTACTAAGTGTCAAGAACAGCTCTAAGTGTTGCACATATACTCACTCCTTTAATATTCACAACAAGCTTCTGGATAGGTAGGATCATCACTTTTATTTACGAGAGGAGAATGAGATACACAGAGATGAAAAGACTTGTCCAGGGTCACCCAGCCAGTAAATGTCAGAACCAGTGACCTAATCAGGTAGCCTGGCTCTAAGCCACTTTCTTATCCTTAAGGCTACCTAGCCCCTTCATAAGGAATACCAAAGAAGATTAGTTGAGAAGGAAAAAGTAACAAGGAAAGTCAAGAAAATGACAGCAATGCTTTTCTTTGGATGCTGAGACTCCACATCCTTTATACTTTATTATGCTGTCTAAATTTTCTTCGATTATTATGTAGTACTTAACAATACAGGGGGGAAACTTTCAAATAAAAGAATTAGATTAACCATATGCTGTACATAATAAGATTCCAACTCTTGATCTCTAACGATTGAAAGCATGAAACTCTCAGATAAACTAACCTCAGTTTATGTTCTAGACCTACCACTGATTAGCTTTATAATCTTGAGAAAATGTAATTCTTGGATTCTTCATCTATAAAATGGAGACAAAAAAAGCATCTATCTCTGAGAGCTGTTGTTAGGACTAGATGAGATAATGCAGGCAAAGTGCTTAGCATACTGCCTGTCACATAGTAAACACGCAATAAACATTTAAGTGTTTCAGCTAAAGAAACAAGCTGTGAAATAAAAACTAACAGTGTGCACCATCCTTACTCTACTAGGAGAACTTGGACATACTACACTGACCTCCATTTTATATATTTTTATACTCAAAGGGCACGTATAGGGCTGGAGTTGTGGCTCAGTGATAGAGCACTTGCCTGGCATAGGTGAGGCCCTGAGTTCAATCCTCAGCATCACATATAAATAAGTAAAAGACCCAATGACAACTAAAATAAAAATTTTTTTAAAGTATACAACATTTTTTTTAAAGGCACTTATACATTCTTGCTCAGTAATATTCTCTGTCTCATTAATAAAACAACCACTTAACGTTAAGACCCAACTTCTAACTGGCAACAAAACCTCTCCCTGATCATATTTTGTACTTGATGTAACAATGCAAAAATGTCACTACTAATGTTGGTTAATCATACTGGAACAGGAAACAGTATTTTAGAGATTATCTGTTAGTCTTCTGAATTCAAATGATAGAACTTTTCAAAACTTTTCAAAGAGCAAATATGATAACTATACAAAGATCACTGTAAGAAACTACTTTGGGAATTATGTTTTAAAATATGCAGTTGCTATGCTGAAAAATTACACAAATGAGAGATTATACAAAAAATACACAAGAAAAGTGTTAATAATAGAAAAAATGGGTATTTTTACAAAAGCTCAGAAATAATAGTTGAACTAGAAGCAACTCATCTTCACCATGATGTGGCTGGTGTCTATGTTAGATAATGATTTATTCCACACCATGTGGTTATGTATACCAGGTAATTCATTTCACAGCATGACCTTTGCATATGTCAGCTCAGGACATCACATAAGTGAGTCTTCAAACTGTGTCCCATGGATCCACAAAGGTTCAAACTTCAGACAAACTGGGACCACAGTGGGTGAGATGGAGATAGGCATGGTTCTGAGTACTCCTCCCATCCTATATTGCCTCATAATATTTCTTTTGCTCAAAAGATTCTGACTATACTCTACCTCACCCACAGCAGGCAGGATTACTCCAGTATAGTCATATTCTTCCAAGCAAAATGGATCTTAGAATTCTTCTCTACATAGCAATCAGGCAAAAAACAGGGAATGAAATACTGCTGGCAGGCAACTGAAGCGTATTACTATCGTGGCCTTGAAAATAAGATGACATGGCTCTCAGTCATCAGTATGGGTTTTGACTCCAGATGAAACTTCATTTAAAACAGACATTTTCCGTACTCATTAAATATTTTATGAATTCACCTAAGCAAAACGTCATTAAGATGGTCTATCTGTTAATATGTATATACAAATAGAGCATTCCTAATCGCTGAAATCCAAAGTGTTCCAAAATCCAGACACCACAAGTGGAAAATTTCAAACCTGACATCATGTGACAGGAGAAATCAAAATTCATGTTCACAACACATAGCTCATTCAGCTTCCCCAGAGAAAAAAAAGACCTTCCCAGACTCTTCAGTTGTAATGTATAAACTTTGTTTCATGCAAAAAAAATTATTTAAAATATTTTATAAACTACCTTCATTTTCCCATATCAAACTGCCAATATGTAACCACTTTTGACCACTTTTGACAAATTACAAAAACAGCAATTTGAAACTAGTATATACGTGTATACATACACAAAATTTGTAATCCTCATACAAATAATCTGACAGTTATTTCCTTTGGTAGATAAAAATACTACTTCTCTTCCATCCAGGAAGACTAAAAAGGAGTGTGTGTTAGTGTTCACTTTTAATCTGATCACAATGAAACAATAAGTCATAAAAATAATTTAAGTGTAGTCTCAGAAGACCACAATTTCCAACAATTACTGCAAAGGACATCACTAGAAGACAGAAGAGCTACAGGGTGGATGTCTGTGTATCACTATTGTGCTTTTATTTAATTGAAATGGAAACGAATAAACCTACCCTGCAATGTTGGCCATAGAGCTTAGTGCATCATATCCCTGAGCAATTGTGACTCTTGGAACTTGGTCCATTGCCAAAACTGTAGTTTTTCTTTTGGAAAGTTTATTTAGCAAGTCTGGATTTTGGGCTGGGTAAATAAAACTAATCAGTGTTCCCGATGTCTTTAAAAGGTCAGCTTCATGAACACCTAATGTTGGATTAACCATGGGGGCTCGTACCTGAAAAGAAAGTCAAATCACAGATTAAAATATGAATATTGGACTGGCGATGTAGCTCAGTGGTAAGAGTATAGGCCTAGCATGTGCAGAGCTCTGGATATAATCCCAGCATGGCAAAGAAAATACAGACATAAAAATCTTTATCATATTTTTAAACAAACAATTCAAAAAATATGCAATGACTGAAATAATAATCTAGAAGTTATTCTTTCATTAAGAAGTATCTGCCCAAATTCATAAGAAAAGTAAGGCACACAAAGAAATATGCAACTTTTTGATTAATGACCTATGGACTGTTCTGAATAGAGAGCACACACACCTAGGAAAAACACAGTTTGGGTCAGGGTTGACAATTAACTAAAGAGCAGTGAGATAATACGGAGGTTTTACAACAAACCTGTCCTCCCAAAATCAATTACTCTGGTAAAATTAAAAGACAGATTAATACATGGGAATTTTTTTTGCGTATTCAAAGATTCAATACCTGCTAATTTTGACAAGCATAAACATCTGGAGTAGTCAGACATTAGGAACATTGTAAATTAAAGACTCCATGGTAGTAAGTATAGATTTATGTCACCTTAAAATGCCAGATGACTATAAATGAACATAAATCAAACTAGTAGACATTTTATTAGTTCCCAGTTTGTAGTAATGCTTTTAGGCAAGTAAAAACAGAAAACTCAGCATCTTGGACTTACGTTTTAAATACAAATGCTGGATGAGTGATTTCTATTATATCATGTCATCTCCCTTCAGCTTCTAGACACCTTTGCCTATTTCAGGTATTGACCTGGTAATGCTTATGATTCAAGACTTTGGAGCAGGCATGTAGCTCAGTGGGACAACCTGCTTAGCATGCATAAAGCCCTGGATTTAATCCCTAAAATTTCAGAAAAAAAAATCCAGTTTGGGATAGGAGTGTATGTATCTCAGCGGTAGAACACTTGCCTATAGCATGTGTAAGACCCTGGGTTCAATTCCAAACACCAAAAAAGAAAGAAACACTTCTTGGACACTATATACTTTTTTCTCCATGAAAATCCATATCACAGATTTAATAAAAATTAAAGAACAACTCCAAATTGATTCTACTGGCCTTTATGAAATTCTCAGCTGAGACTGCTGGCATCTGAGTATGTCAAGCCAACTGAATGTTCCTCTGAATGTGTTCCAAAGGATATTAATAGGCTTGACTCAAGAGAGAGCTCCCAAATTAAATAGTTTATTAGTGCTGGTATAAAGCTATCAGTCTCTATGTTACAAATTTCTCATCACACCTTTAACACGGTTGTACACATTATGAATCCCTAAATGAAAAACAAACCACTTCAAAATTTACATATATTCTTATATTTATTGAAAGACATTTCAAAAGGTTTTGTCCCCTAAAACATGATGCAATGGATTGTACTTATTTTTCTATTTTCCCTAAGTTCTTTTACTCTATACCAAATTATATCACCAAATATCTATAAACCTAAAAGTTTTAAAAGCTTTAACTGAATTACAACTTATCTCCAGACATACATTTCACTAATCATTTTTCTACAATAAAAATTGGTCTTTTATATCTGCTGCCAAAATCACCATTTAAGATCCTACCAAGACCGGGCAAATGATGGTGCACACCTGTAAGCCCTATAGCTTGGGAGACTGAGGCAAGAGGATCTCAAGTTCAAAGCCAGCTTCAGCAACTTAGCAAGGCACTTAGAAACTTACCGAGACCCTTTCTCTAAATAAATTTTTTTTTTTTAAAAGCCAGGGGGCTGGTATTGTAGCTCAGTGGTAGAGCACTGCCTCACACATGTGAGGCCCTAGGTTCGATCCTCAGCACCACAAAAAAACAAACAAATAAAAATAAAGATATTATGTCCATCTACAACTAAAAAGTTTTTGTTTTAAAAAAGGGTGGACCTGGGGATGTTGCTCAGTGGTTATACACCCCTGGGTTCAATCTCCAGTACCAAAAAAAAAGATGCTGTCAAGTTATTCAGTGGACTTTATGTTCAAAACACACACACACACACACACACACACACACACACACCTATGTGATTGAGTCTTCTTAGAAATCAATATGTAAAAGCATATCTGGGCTAGGTTGTAGCTCTGTGAGGTGCTGGGTTCAATTCTCAGCACCACACATAAATAAATAAAATAAAGATCCACTGACAACTAAAAAATATTTGTTAAAAAGCATATCTTTCTGAAAAGTGAGTTTATTTTAATCTGGTAATCATACATCCATAATCCACACTTTGCTTACATTAGTTGTAGAAAGTGCAAGATTTAATTTAGTGCCCAATTCTATTTATCATCTGCACTAGACTCTTGATGCAGACTTTCCTTTTTTTTTTGATATTTACTTTTTAGTTGTAGTTGAACACAATACCTTTATTGCACTTATTTTTTTTTTTTTTATGCAGTGCTAAGAATCGAACCCAGGGTCTCCACATGCGAGGCGAGTGCTCTATTGCTGAGCCCCAGCCCCTCCAGCTTTCCTTTTTTATGACTTTTTTAATTCAAATTTTAATTCTAAAGTTCATTAGCATATAATTTCTACTATACATTTCCTTAAGACTTTCTTTTAAAGTCAGCAAGGCCACTTGCCACTTACCAGATGTTGCTTTCTCTGAATAGTCATGCCCTCTCTAGAAATAACACTTATATCAGTGCAAATCATCTGCCCTTAGGTAGCAGACAATGTACATTCAATCCCAGGCTGAGATTCTTATCTTCTTTCCAATTCTAGCAGTAATTAAATACTTGCCTTTGGGTATCCTGGACCGCTGACTGCAAATTTTCATTATGCTCATTTGAACATTTCCCACAAATACATACACAGATATGTACCCATATGTATAATTATTATGTATCAATTAAAAAGAAAGAACATTGGAAAAACTAAGAAACCAAAGAAAGTAATTTAATTTTTCTGTAAAACAATTTCCAAAAGTCAGCATGCTATCAATGGGAAAGGGAAAAGGAATAATTACTTTGACCACCAAATCAGAAGCAAGAACTTCCTTCGCCCCTTGGATTTGGGCACCTGCTGCTCTGTAGTGATCATCTGAAAACTTGGAAGCTTCGCCAGCACCTGATTCCACGACAACATTAAAACCCTGCTTGACCAAGGCCTGGACACCAGCAGGAGACAATGCCACTCGCTTCTCATTTTGGAAAACCTCCTTGGGGACTCCAACAGTCAGTTGCTTATATGGAATTCCTACAAACAGACAAAGGTAATAAGCAAAAAAAAAAATGTTTAACAAGAGACTTCAGGAAATGGAAATGGGCAGTCTGTTCTTCAAAATATACTGCATGCTGGGGCTGGGGATGTGGCTCAAGTGGTAGCGCGCTCGCCTGGCATGCGTGTGGCCCAGGTTCGATCCTCAGCACCACATACAAAGATGTTGTGTCTGCCAAAACTAAAAAAAAAAATAAATATTAAAAATTCTCTCTCTCTCTCCAAAAAGAAAAAAAGAAAAAATATACTGCATGCACATGTTGCTATCCAAAATGATGTTTTTGATTCACAATCACAATTCTTTTACTTTCATTGAAAGATGATAGGAAATTTTTATGCCCACTCTCCTGAATGTTTTGAGTATTTTATTTAATCAAATTGCTTTCTTTAAGGCATTCTTAGAGGGAAAAAATGGGTTAAGAGGTTACATAGCATGCTAACTCTAAAACTTGGGGATTCTGGTCTCCCTGTCCTAACCTTTATCAAAGACAAAAGTAAATTGCTGTGTTTTTTTAGTTTGTTTGTTTTCATATTTTTGGCACTGGAGATTGAACCCAGGGGCATTTAACCACTGAACCACATCCCCAGCCCTTTTTATTTTTTGAGACAGAGTCTTGCTAAGCTATTCAGGGTCTCGCTAAGCTGCGGAGAGTGGCCTCAAACTTAAAATGCTCCTCTCTCAGCCTCCTGAGTCACTAAGATTACAGGTATGGGCCACCATACCCAGCGTAAATCACTGTTTTGAAGAACAATCCTATGTTACATACTTTGGTGTCCTGCCACACTGAAAGTCCCCTTCCTGCCAATTTGGCCACAGGTAATTTCTCAGAGATTTTCAAATGTGGTATCTTGAGACCCTACAAGTTTAACAACAACTGATAAGAGATCACCAATTGGGTCCTAGATAATAATCATCTATAGGGCAGACATTCAGAAAACCAGCAGCTACGATCCAGAAGATCACTTATACAGGAATTCTGCTCAAGGACACTCATGTTGGCCAGCGTCTACTCAACCCAATAATGTTCTCCCAGGGAGTCTGAATGGGAGACTCATGAAAAAAGACAAGGAGAAAAGAACGATGTAAAAGGTATATGTAAGCATAGCCATGAGCAATCAAAGGAAGGTCAGCAGCAGGTGTGGCAGACACAGCAGTAGTGGATATTAAAAGAAGGAAGATAAGTCATGGCTATAAAATCCAGAATAACATTCCACTTCTCCAAAAGTAGATGAGGGGTCTCCTGGGCTCCCATTCTTCCCAAGAATCATACAATACACCCTCTTCGAAAAATATAACCCATTAAGATTCTGTTCTTTGCAAACCAAGAGAGACTGCATGATATATACTTATATTACTTACATATGGTTCAGGCCAGTGTTAGCTTAAGGATATTACTTACTTCCGGTGTTTCATTCAATATGTAAATATAAACACAATTTTTAAACTAGAGTATCTATTTCTTTATAAGTTTTACTAAAGCTTAGGAAATCTACTCTTTAAAATCTAAACTCATAATTTTAAGAATGAATCAAATTATTGATTCAGAATAAGTTGTTAAGTAAGATCTTGGAGAAGTTAAGTCAACCTAAAACTATCTGAATTTGAACATTGTCTTAGATTTCCAAACTACTTGTGCATTAAAAATTTACAGTAAACCAAAGGCAAATAAATGCTTACTCTTACTTGGAAGAGAGGGAGGAAAAGAGATAGCTCACAAACATTTGGATTGATGTGCAAAATTAAATCATATACTCTGACCTAAAGTTCAATCATCTGTCATCAAATCTAGGCCCTACATGTCAAAAATCAAGGAAGCTACCAAAGATAACTCAAGTCATGTCAAAGAAATTTAGAAGCTAACTTAAAATGGCTTCTATGGGCCAACTATAATTTGAAGCATCAAAAATAATAATTAATAGCAATGGAGTAAAATACATCCAAAGACGTTATAATCCATATGTTCGTGTTGATACTCAACAAATAAAATATTTTAAAGCTTTATTGGTCAACATGAGAATAATAGCATGTGGAAGGCAGAATAATGTTCTCCCAAATATATTCAGTGTCCTAATACCCAACACTTGTGAGTATATCACAACACATGGCAAAGGGGAATTAAGGAAGCAGATGGGATTAAGGTTGCTAATCAACTGACTTTCAGATAAGAATATCCTGGATTATCTTAACTGCCCTACTGTAATCACAAGGTTCCTTAAATGTGGAAGAAAGCAGGTGGAACAAAGGACCACAAGTCAACAAAGGCGGGGCTCTCCAAAAACTGGAAAAGGCAGAGAAACATCCTCCCCCGAGCTCCAGAGAGGGATGCAGACCTGCCAACACCTTAGGCCCAGAGAGATCTAGTTGAGTTTGATTTCCTTAAGATAATAACTCTTGTATGAAGCCACTAAGCTTGGAAAGGAAACGAATACATAAGGAAAACAACTCATTATTAGCAAAAATAGTAAATAATGGGAAAGAATTAAACATTTATTCCCCTCTTTCAAATGTTTCTTGATAGAAAAATTCTAGCTAATACATGAAGACAGAATAATACAATATTAGATACAATGATAGAATATAGAAAGAAAGATCATTCTTTGAACAAGCCAAAAGAAGGAAGAGGAGCAGAAGAGGAGGAAAGGAGGAGGAGAAGGAAAGAAGAAGATGAAGAGGAGGCGGCAGAGGAGGAAAAAGAAAAAGAGGAAAGGAACAAAGGGAGAGAGAGAAAAAAAGAAACAATTGAGAAAACCTGAGTGGAATTATTTTCTATGCTTCTCAATGTGGTAATGAAATTCTAGCTATATTAAGGGAAAAAATAGAATCCTTATCTTTTAGGGATAAAAAAGAAGTATCCAGAAAATAATTGAGAACCAGAAATTAGCCAGGCAGGTGGCACACGCCTGTAATCCCAGCAGCTTGGGAGGCTGAGGCAGGAGGATCACGGGTTCAAAGCCAACCTCAGCAAAAAGCAAGCCACTAAGCAACTCAGTGTGACCCTGTCTCTAAATAAAATACAAAATAGGTCTGGGGATGTGGCTCAGTGGTCGGGTGCCCCTGAGTTCAATCCACGGTACACACCACCCTCCAAAATAACCAGAAATCTTTCATGCAGTTAATATAGAGATGTTGAAATTTATTAGTCATAAGGACAAGTCTCATGTCCTCAGAACAGTCATTTACATTTTTTTTTTTTTTGCACAATTTTATCACAGTGGGCAATCTGGCTTTCCACAGCAGTTTAAAAGAAAGCATCTGAAGGTAAATTTGGGAGCTCTTAGGGAAAGGTACCCTGGCAACGGTGACTTGTTATCTGAGAACAAGAAAAGAGGTTCTGAAGTCTATTTAAAGCAGACACAAAAATTCAAAATGCCCAGCAATGTAGGGTACTTTAATGAACAAACAGTCCTACAAACTTAAAAAGAAGTAAGGATTATCCTTTGTATCAAAAGTTGACTCCTAACATCCATCCTGTCCCTCCATCTTAGTACCAAAAGGCCATTTTTAGCTGGGTATGTTGCCATCTGAAAAAAAAAAAAAAAAAAAAAAAGTCCAAGTCTCCTTTATAAATGGCCATGTGCCTAAAGCATGGCCAGTGAGGGGTAAACAGAGGCCCTGGGATAGTCTTTGAAAAGACTGCTAAGAGGAAGCTGACTCGACTTAGAACAGCCCCCTCTCAGTCTCTCCTCCTTCAGGCCCCTGGAAAACTTGCACTCCTACTCTGCATGCGCTGGAAAGTCTGGTAAATCTCAAGAGACCTGATCTTATCTTTTAAAGATTCTTCCACCAAGTGCAGAACAAACTGCAGGAGGGCCAAGGTACAAAGCTCAGAGACTATTTAGAAGACTGGTCCATTGAGAAGAGGTCAGTGTAGACGAAAGGTAGAACTGACCTTTACCAATTCAGAGGGTACAGAATGACTCCAAGGTTTCTGACCTGAGCAACTGAGATGAAGGTGCTCTTTATTAAATCGGAAAACACTAACATAGATCAATTAATACATTTAATTCTTAATTCCTGAGCATAGATGAGCTATACATGGTATAAACCCCCAATACTGGAAGGCAGCAACAGCCCCCTAGGTACAACTGATTTATCTTTTATCGCTTTCTACTTTCCTTTCTTCTCTTAATAGTGACAATCAGGAATTTCTATACATGGAAAATATAAGACAGCACTCTTTTTTTTTTATTTAAAATGATCACTTGTAAGCACCAAGTTATAAAACTGTATGGTTTTCCCTTTTATCTACCACCAGGAGAGCTATTAATATCTATGACTTAAAGCAAACACTGAAGTAAGATTTTACCTGGTTTCTCCGGGGCTTTACACCACAGTGCCTGATGAGTATGAAATGTTCGTAAAACATCCTTCTTCCCAGGTAGAACCTTACAGGACCCCAAATTGCTAAGTAAAGGACATGAACAGCCAGTCACCACTGTTTTTAGAAGGTTCGCCATGATGACAGGAGCTCCCAACTTCCCGAATCCTTAAGGCAAACACTAAGAGGAAAAGAAAAGGATTATGTACCAAGGAAAACAATACTTTTTTTTAACATAAAGAAACACAAGTTACTAATCTACTGAGCTTGGAATATAATGGTTATATGAAGACATCTACAAAGAATTTATTTGCCTGATTCTTTTACTTCAAGAAGATGTTTCAAAATGTGTTTCCAATTCGGATATTTAAAATTTGAAATCCATTTTCCCACTAAACTGGAATTACAAACTCACTATTCAATCCCAAACCAATGACACAAGTGTATCTGATCTTTAATGTAGCCAGAGAATTTAAAGACACTGTATCAAGTCATATCTTCTATGCAAGTTACCTTCTAAGTCAACAATGTGCAGCAAAAATTGCATATAATCAAAGTTACCTATGAATTTCCCTCAAATTACCTAAAATACTATACAGTTGTGACTTACATTCAGCTACCAGGTTGTGTAAAAAAAAAAAATACTGCCATCCAGTGTAGGTAGATGCACTGAGTCAGTGAGATTCCCTGAACTCAGACTGACAGAGTCAACACAAAACTCTTATTTGCCAAGCGCATGTCTCATTGAAATTAAACATGCATGGGATATGGCTCCAGGAAAAAGAAACAAAATTCCATGCCATCTTTACCATATAGACTTATACTTGCAGATATGGGAATAAAGTATATTTTGTTAGTGGTTGTCAAAAGTGGCCACTTTTTGCCAGTTCTAACCAGGCTGAGTAAGATGTCACTGGCCTTTGCTGTTACTAAAGCTCCTTTGGCTACCTCTGTTGCCCTCCTTGACAGATTCCCAGGGATGCATGGAGGACACTCATACCATCCTGACACTTCTAATGTTCCTCCACCTTTCTCTTCTTTCCTTCAAGAAAGGAAAGAAGCAAAGAACCTAGGACTCTATCAGTCAAACTTGCCTAAATCCATCCATTCTGTCTGTAGGTTCTGATCTATTTGATGGGCAGTCACAAGGCCAAGCACCAGATCTCAACAGACTCCATGAATACTCTTCCTGACCAGAGGAAGAGATATTTAATTCATTTTTTTAATTACAAAACTGCTACCGTAATTCCCTGGTATTTTTTAAAATATCAGAAAGAAATATTGATAGTGGAAATTCTCAGTGCATCCAGTGCTTATACATAAGATGCCCTTTAATTCAACAAAAATGTGCCTCAGTTTACTCATCTATTAAAAAAAAACTTAGGAGAGCAGTTTGTAGGGCCCTTTTATGCTTTAAATATTTTATGATTAGATGAGATTTTGCAATGTTTTAAAGTTGAAGTCCTAGTTCCTCACCTGTTACTCCAGAGGTATTGCCCTTAGGAGTACTTATAGAATCAAAATGGAATGGGTCAGCCACTTGAGATAAGAAAAGTCAACAAGTAATAACACTACAAGGCAAAGTAGTAATACATGTTCAAAGTTCTTTGATGTATCAAAGAAGGCGATCATGTCCTCTTAGCTCAGAAAAGAAAGGGAAAGAGCTAGAGGAAAAAAGCGAATAAAGAGGGAGCATGAAGTATGTTTAGGCACACAATTAAAAATGTATATGAATTATCTTTTGCATGAGAACAGATAGTTTTACATTTACAGGGTTTTCCCACATAGGTCATTTCATTTCAATCTCAAAGAATTCCCAACTCCGATAAATATTCTCCCCATTCATTCATGGGTCATACATTGGGTTATTTGTGGCTGAGAATGCAAGCAAATGAATTCAAAATTCAGCCACCAATTCAAAAAAATTCAAAAAAGCTATGCCAAGAATTGATGGAGATACAAAGACATGAAAGATAATTCTTGTTTTGAGGTAGATTTTTTACCTATCCTTACTGCATGACCGACCTCAACCTATCCCAATCTCCCCACTTAGAGTTTCTCCTCTTGGATCAGTCCAGTTCCCCAACAACCACCATTCTCACAAATTGACAAAGTTCACCCACACTTCATCAGCAAATGAATGAAGCTTCCTCTAACAGAGCCCCATAAGGTCCAAGTTTGCCACTCCCTGGTTATTTGATCTAAACTTCTCTTAGCCTCCCTCTGCTTACCTAGTTACAAAGAAAAAAAAAGAAAAAAAAAAGCATAAAAGGCTAAAGTTTTTAAGGCCTTTTTAGGTTCTAGAAGTCTTATGATTAGATAAGATTTCTCAGTATTTTAAAATGGAAATCCTACTTCATGGCCTGGAGTCTGGAAATTTTGTCTTGCCTATTTGAAAAATAACAATGTGATGTTGAGCAGTTCTTTGGCAGTGGCATGAGACATCAGTAAAATCAAGACCTTGGAAGGCCAACTTCTCCAAAAAACAAAACAAAAAAAAAATGTTCACATAATTCAAGTTAAAACTATACAGAGCAGAGATCAGGAAGTACTTTATTATTGAGAGCAGTCCATGTCAGTAAACTTAAATTAAATACAGATAAATCTTAAAGATATTCAGAGAATATCTGAACCACCTCAACACTGGCTGGACCTTTTTTTTTTTCCCAAACATTGCACTCCATTTTAATGATCACATTTCCCCCATCTGCACTCTAAAGTTCTCTGTTTTTCTGGCTTTGAGGCAATAAAAAGACAATTTTACACAAATCAAAACTGAAAAGAAAAAAAAAACAGAACTTTTTTTTCTGTATGGCATTCATGTGGACATTTCATGTAAATTATTTGGGTAACTATCTCCCCTGAAATATTTTAATCATTGAGGGTAAATAGCCAACCCAGCAGAGGTAACATAGTTAAGGGTGAACTGTATGCGATTGGTAAGTCACTTTACTGTCTGTACCTGAGTTCTTCATCTTTAAAATGGGAAGAATCATAACACCTACCTCACAGGATTGTGGAGAGGATTAAAGGAACACAATATCCTGATTAGCTCTTATATTCACTTTGCTATTACCTGTGGCCCGGTGAAAGTCAGTAAGTTTTGGTTGTTTTGTTTTTTTGCAGTATTGGGAATGGAACCCAGGGCTTCCTGAACATGCTAGGAAAGTGCTGTACCCACTGAGCTACTTTCCTAATCTTTTGATACTAATCTTTTGGATTAACTAGGGCCAGGTACACTGAAGCAGGGTACCTATAAACACATTCTCCAAGCAGTTTCAGTAAATTTCGTTTGAAAATTAAATGTCTGTGTAGCTTTGTGGAAAATAAACATCAGCAAAGTTTAAGCCACCCTCAGCCTTCCAATAACTTTTTATCTCAAACTGTCCTTTCAAATTTTTTTTAAAAACAAGCTTTGCAAAGAGGGGGACATTTTAAATAAGAGAAAGTAGGCACATGAGCCCCATCCCCCCCTCTCTTAATAGTCTAGGCTACAACACTCCAGACAAGAGTCCTCTTAAGGACTGCAGGCACCACAGGGCGAATAAAGGACACCTGCAACTGTAAACAAGTCATGCTTTTAAAAGTGAGACATACCAGCAAGGGCACAATACCCAGGCAAGCTTAGCCTGACGGGCAGCGTGACCTCGCCCAAAGCCACCAGTGCCTCAGCCACTGACATCAGTGCACCCCTCCCTCCGCAATAAACTGCCACCCTCCAGCAACTGCACTGGACCGTTATTTATAACCTCCCCCATAGCCCACTGGCCCAAGCTGCAGAACAATCATTCTGCTCTCAAGTTTGAATCAGCTTTATCCAAGTTTCCCCCTCAGCCATCTCTACCCCCTCGCCACTCCAAATCCCTCTTGGCCTCGCAGAAGCTTGCACCCACCACCACCAATCCGCCCTGACATAGTCACAACTTCTGCTGGTAACTCCTATGTCCCCAGTCGGGTACCCTCCCTGAACTCCCTCAAGATTCAAGCACAATTAAGGGGCTCCCAGCTGCCTGGGTGCACCCCCATCAAAAGTCCTCGGTGACCTCTCTCTTCACCTCCCCCCCACGCCCCAACCCATCCCCCGTGCCGCTTGGGACCGAAATGACCCTCTCAGACTATCGCAGTTCTCCAAAGCTCCAAGATCTGCACCTGCACAGCTGCCGAGGCTCCCTGCCTTTCGAGGACCCGAAGCCGAAGCCGACCGCCCACTCCTTTCCAGCTGCTCCAGGAAGACTCGAGAAAGGAGGCCCTCAGGCACGGTTCTCCTTCACCACCAAGTCCCAGGCCTGCGGGCGCACCCTGTTTCTGGGGCACTGCCGACCCCGCCCCCTTCTGCTCCTTGACAGGTCTCCTTCCTCGCCCGGGCCTGGGTGGTCTGGGCAGCCGCGCCCCTGCCCCAGCTGCGCCTTGAGCGCGCGCCCAGGCAGCTCTCTTTTGGCCAGCGCTGCCACGCTCACCTGGGCCCGGAGCCTGGGCGGCCGCCGGCTGCGCGCCACCGGGTGTGAGGGAACGCCGCGCTGGCAGACCCGGGCTTCGGCCCCGGAGCTGTGCCTCCAACCCGGAAGAACAGCCCCAACCCCGCCGCCGCGGCGATCGCCACGTGACTGCAGCGCTACCCACTCTCGGGCCCGGCGCCCCCTCCCCACTCCCTTTCTTGGCGCTGGTCTTCTTCCTGCCAGGTCCCCTCTTTCGGAATGCGAAAGAAACTTCTAGAAAATGCCCCCTTTGAGCGCAAAAGCCGGTTACCCCCAAAGGGTCTCTCCACTCCAAGAGGCAGCCCAAACCTCTTTGTCTCGGCTGGACCCAGGAGACCCCAGCCCCGCCTCCGCGCCTTCCCTAGGCCCGTCCTTGTCAATCAAACCTGGTGCCAAACTCTGCCACCGAAGTTTTCAGGAATTCATTTGTCCTCTTCCCCTAGAGAATCAGTTACAAAGTCTAAGAACAAGTAAGTGAATAATATAACTCCACTCTTGGTGCTTGTCTTTCTTTTAGCTCTCTAGGAAAAAAAAAATCAAAACTTCAGTAACAGGAGAAGACCTTAGGGAAAAGGGGGGGAGGTGGAAGGCGGGAATAGGGGCGTTGTTTTTCCATTCTGGCGGGGGAGGTGGAGTTAAATTCTTAAGAAACGATGTCAAGGCCCGAAAATTAACACACATCTGCGTGTTTGTCTTCCAACATCAGAGCCAGCCTAGAAGTCGTCTTGCAATACTGTTAGATATCCAACGTCTGGAACGGAAAGCAACCTCGGTGGACTTTTATTAACTTTACTAACCAGGCCTAAGCTGCTTTCGGCAACATTATAAAAGAACTTCAAAACTAATGACTTGATCATTCTTTTCGAGGAATTCTGTTACTTATTCTGCAGATGTATTGAGGCTAAAAGTGGGAGAACAAAACATGGAGTGTAAAATGATCACTTACACAAAGTTGAATCATAAAGTCTCACCGTAAAGGTCACTTCTTTTTGTTTTTATTTTGTTTTGTTTTGAAGTGTTTAAAAGTCATAAGGCAAAACAGGTATTCCATATCTTCAAAAAGAAATGAACCACAGAGAATCGCTTACTTTGAGAAAGTGCCTTGTGTTTAACCGGCACAAAAGGTCAATTGGACTCCCGCTGAGATCCAAAGTAAAACACTGTCCTGGTCCTGGAAGATTTCAAAGCCAGGAAAGAACACAGCCCTATGCTTTAAAATAATAATAAGCCATGAGAAGTGCAGCCACAGAACAGGTTCAAGATATTGCAGCTACAATGAAACAGGTGCCGTGGATAAGGATTTAAAACAGCTCTTGCCTTGGGGATGTTGCTCAAAATAAGAGTGCGTAAACAAGGTCTGGGATTGATCCAGCACAATCAATCAATCAATCAATCCTCTTAATATAAAACACAGTTTGTAGCAGTTAACGGTTCTTGATTGCCAGCTACGGACAATTTTGTTCAAAGGAAAATTTGGCAACTTTTGGAGACAATTTGGTTGCTGCAGATACAGAGGGGAGGCTTCTAATGGTTGGAAGTCAAGGATGCTGCTAACCATTTCATATTTCACAGGGCAGGCCCTCACAACAAAGAATTATCAGCCCCTAATGTTCAATATCTTATTTAATTTATGATTATATTACATAAGAACAAATCCAAAGATAATACACTGCTTATCAGTTTTGAAAATAGTGAAGAGTATGCATCTAACTTTAATAGTAAGCATGATTATTTGATTCTCTTCATTTGTATAACATAATTTGGACTCCATTGCTTCAGGTGAAAATATTGTCATTTGGAAAGCTGGGTTTTAGGTCATAAGCTCTTACATATAATTATGCAAATTAATCCATAAAGGGGGGACCCCCAAAATTGGTTTAAGTTCCAGAAGTTTGCTTGGAAGTTGCTTCTGAATCTTATACGCTAATTTTAAAAATTTGTAAAAATTTCATATTCCCCATGAAGTAGTAATGACCCTACCTGTTTTGCTATCTGCTCTTTCCTCTTTGGCTATTTGGACCTCTGAATGTTCATCTTAGACTAGAACCAGTCACATATATGCAAGTTTTTATTACAGACTTTTGTTATTTGATATTTCAATTTTAACTATATTTTGAAATTCAGATAATTCTCAAAATTTAAACCTTGAAAATTTAGGAGACTTTGTAGCCATACAAGCTTAAAAAGAATATTCAATAGAGTTCTAATGTATCAGAAGTAAAAAGGATGAACTCTTTAGACAAGTGTAATTTTCCATTAGGATCTACTTTGAAGCCTGAAAATCAGAAGTAAGCTCAATAGACAAAAATAAAAATGTAGACTGTGCCTGAGAAGATATGCTAACAAACACTGAACTTAAAGATGACTTGCTACAAAAACCCGCATCTAGTTAAAACCAGGTCAGAGAATTGGTAGACTTTCATTATGTTTATTATGTTAAACAGTTGTCAGCAGTTTATTATTTCAAGCTTCACTTTTAACAGGATAGCAATTATTAGCTCCAATGAGATAGGATTCTTATAATACAATAATGTCTACCACAGTATACACTTGACAGGTATTAAAGGAACCATTATCAGGGATGAGGGATAGGTCAGTGACATAGCCCTTGTCTAATATGTGCTAGGTCCTGGGTTTATCTCCCTCACTACCAAAAGGGAGAGAGAGGGTGGGGAAATAGAGAGGGAGATAAACATCTTTAATTCAATATTAGCCCTTAGCTGTTTCTTAGGCAGGCCAACCAAGTATTTGATCTTAGAAAATAAATATTAACTGACTAAATGAACTAATGCTAATCAACATTAATTGGAAGAGGGTGAAGGAGAACTGACATTACACAAACAGAACAAGGTTAAATAATTGGCAATTTGTTTAAGCTATTTAAGTGAAACTAGAGTGTATTTGAATTTATCATGATCATCTGAAAAACTAACTCTTGCCAGTTGTGATGGTGTGGGTCTGTAGTCCCCTTTGGGGACCTGGGAAAATGGTAAAGGATAAGAACTATGTTAGTATCCTAGGGCTTCTGTAATTGCTATGAGGGAGATCAAAAGAGACCCCTTCCTAAAATATACTTCTTTAGCATATTTCAAGATGGTTAATTAGAGGGGCTGCAGGCAGAGGAATGGCTCTGAAAAGCTGTCCCTTGGCGGGGGGGGGGGGGGGGGGTGATAGAGCAGATTTGAATCTGTTGAAGCATACAAAGGATGCAAACAGGCTTTCTCTGAGAGCCCTCTCCCGGATTTGCCAAGGAAAGATTTTTTCACAAGAGAAAGGGGTGGGGGTGGGGGCTGACACTAGCCCAAACAGAGATTACCCACAGGTAATCTTCTGATGACTGTTTGGGAGATCTGCCTAGCAAGACTTTTGGTCAGTGCATTTTCCTCCCACCCTTCTCTGACTTGCATCAATACCAGTTCAAAATGTTACTTAAGCTTCAACAGTCTGACCTTTAAGAAATCTCATACCTTGGGTGTGGCTTTCACATTAATAAATTATATGCTTTTTCCTGTTAATCTGTCTATATTGCCAATTTATTTCATAGACTAAAATCATCAAAACTTTGGAAGAAAGATAGAAAATTGAAAGTTTCCCTGCAACCACAATTTGCGGGACTTAAAATAACAGAAATGTTGCTCTCACAGTTATAGAAGCCAGAATTCAAAATCAAGGTTTCAATACAGTGTATTCCTTCTGAAAATGCTCAGGGAGAAGCCTTCCTGTGCCTCTCTCTTGGCTTGCAGCAGTTTTCAGCAATCTTTTGAATTCTTTGACTTAAAGACACCTCTACTATCTGGTTGCCTTTTCACATTACCGCCTTCTGTGTACCTTCTCCAAATTTCGATCTCCTTTCTCTAAAACAGTACCAGTCAGTGGACTTAAAGACCATCCTAATGCCAGGATGGTTTAATATCATGATCCTTAACTAATTACAACTGCAAAGATTATATTTCCAAACAGGAATGGATATGAATTTGGGTTGGGAAACAATATTCAAACCACTACAGGGGCACTGTGCGTTTAAAGGTATCACAATGTGCATTGTTGTTTGTTTTTGAAGATGGATGGACTTACCAATTCTTGAGTTTAAACAAAAAATTCAAATTATTTTGGGAAAATAAAAGGGAAAGTTACTGTGCATTAATAATTGAAAATATGTTCCTTAGTTACATACTATTTGCATTTTTTCTGGAGGGGTACCGGGATTGAATTTAGGGGTACTCAACCACTGAGCCACATCCCCAGACCTATTATGTATTTTTTTATTTAGAGACAGGGTTTCACTGAGTTGCTTAGTGCCTCACTATTTGCTGAGGCTGAGTTTGAACTAGTGATCCTCCTATCTCAGCCTCCCTAGCTGCTGGAATTACAGGCGTGTGCCACCATACCCAGCTCTATTTGCAGACTTTAAAAACAATCTAATTGAAAATTTCCGTCAACTTTTATATATATTATTCTTTTGGGGGGAGGGGGTACAGGGGATTGAACTCAGGGACATTTAACACTGAGTCACATCCTCAGCCCTATTTTGTATTTTATTTAGAGACAGGGTCTCACCAAGTTGCTTAGCACCTTGCTTTTTCTGAGGTTGGTTTTGAACTTATGATACTCCTGCCTCAGCCTCCCCAAGCTTCTGGGATTACAGGCATGCTCCACCTCACCCAGAAATTTTTATATATTTTATTCTTATCATTATTATCACACTACTTGATTAAAGAACCCTGGAATAATAGTTAACATTTTATAATATTTAACTTTTTAAAATGCATTTGATAATAACTCTAGATCAAATATTTTAACTGGTTTTGAAACATCATCACTTTGAAGGACTTTTTTAAAGCTAGATTTTACCCATTTTACCCAAAGAAACAAATAAGAATCTCTCACTTACATTGGTTTCTGATGTACCATTCTGCCATACCCTCCTACTTCTTGAACCAGCATTCAGTTCTTTTACCACTTAAGGGTGCAAATGTTTCAAATGTTCCTTAACTCTGTCCTTTTAATTCTAATACTTTCTCCCTGATAGCCCAATGTCGCCTGTGCTATAACAACTGCCAAAGCTCAATGTTCAGCCCAGACCTCACTCCTGAGCTGCAGACTATTTTGACCAACTGCCGACTGTTTTGGTCAACTATTTTGACCAACTGGTCATTGCTGATTGAGATTTCCATGTAGATTTAAAGCCCAAAGAGAGAAAATTCCCTTCTGCTTTCTTCCTTCTAGCTCTAACAAAATGCTTGCTGTTTCCTTGAAGGTATGACACTTTTCTGTACTTCCCAGGCTTTCCTCATGCTTTTCCTCTCTGGAATATTCTTCCTGCCCTTATTTTTTTTTTTGGTGTCAGCTCATTCTTCAAGTCTAGCTTCTATCTCTTCTGCATTCCAGAAAACCTTGTTCAACTCTTAATTCTCAAGCTTAGCACAGTTCTTAGCACATAGCAAGTGCTAAATGAAAGTTAGCTAGATAAATAAGAAGCAGCTTCTATGAAAGAAAGAATATAATACTGGCTCTGGATAACTATCTTTGGGAAAGTTATTTAACTATAAAAATATGGAGACAATTTCACAGGTTATTATGAAAGGGAGAATAAAATTGTAGAAGGAATATAGTTCAGAGTCCACTAAGTCCTAGATATGTACAATTATTAGGATATTGCATGTTGTGATTATTTATTTAGACCCTGTGAAAGATGCAAAAACAATTCAATGAAGGAAAGAAAAACTTTTCAATAAATGGCATTAAAGCAACCAGATATCTGTAGGCAAAAACAAAAGTGAACCTCAAGCCAGGTGTGGAGGCTCATGCCTATAATCACAGTGGCTTGGGAAGCTGAAGTACGAGGATTGCAAGTTCAAAACCAGGCACTTAGCAACTCAGTGAGACCCTGTCTCTAAATAAAATATTTAAAAAGGGCTGGTTATGTGTTGCAGTGGTTAAACCCTTGGGTTCAATCCCCAGTACTACAAAAAAAAAAAAAAAAAGAACCTCGACCTAAGTCTCACAGCTTCTGTAATCATTAACACATAATGGAGTGCAGAATTAAGTATGAAACCATAAAACTTTCTGAAAAATATAGGAAAAAATCTCTAGAACCTAAGACTAGTCTTAATACCAAAAACAGGGGATAGGGGAGTTGGGATGTAGCTCAGTGACGGAAGAAGTAAAGGATCTCTTCAGGGTTTCTTATAAAGGGGTACTAATCCTATTCATAAATTTCTGTGACCTAGTCATCCCTCAAAGGCTACATTTCCTAATACTATTGCCTTGGGGTTAGGATTTCATTGCATGTATTAAGGGGGAATAAACATTTAATCCATTGCACTCTGGGTTATTATTGTCTATTTTTCTAATTCCTACACTTAAGTGTAAGTTCCTTGAGAACTGGTATTTTGTTTTACTCATTGACAGGTCATCAACACCTAACAGAATGTCTGGCTTTTATCAAGCAGTCAACAAATACTTGTTAAGAGAAAGAAAAAAAATGTGAGCACTCTGTATGAGTTAAAGGAATTAGAAAGGAAGATCTAAGCCAATGACTGTGTGCTAACAAAAAGATCAGTGAATAGACTGAGCCAAGGAGATAGAGAAACAGAACATGCCAGGGCAAAAGAAGTCTTGCTTGATATATTAAACATTGACATTCCTGTCTCTTCAGTGCCAAACTTGGACTTGGCACACCATCTGATTAATGAATATTTCCAGCTGTGACATTACCTCGCTGCGGGACAGCAAACACTCAGTCCAATTAGTTGAATTGTGCAATTACTAGGATATTGCATTATTTGCTTAGAACTTCCTCTAAAATTTGCAACTCCTTCATCTCATGCTCTGACCATCTGATGGTCAGAGCATGAGATTTATTTCCAATTTTTAAAATTTCTGACTCTTTTTTTTTTAGTTGTTGATGGACCTTTATTTATTTATTAATTTATATGTGGTGCTGAGAATCGAACCCAGTGCCTCAAACATGCTAGGCAAGTGCTCTACCACTGAGCCACAACCTCAGCCCCTTATTTCTGACTCTTGATCCCCTTTTTCCTTCATCACCTGTCTTCCCCTTTCAACCTTCTCTATGTAGCCTCAACCATGAACAATTTCTTGGCCTCTTCTGTTTTTACCCTTCTATCTCAACATAATGAAATCACATTCCCACTAATAGGCTTCTCAGTTCCTACATCAGGTTGTCATGAAATTGTTGTTCTATGAATGGCTAGTATCCACCCTCACCTGGGCCTCTGTACCACCCTGCAGATCTCCTATGACCAATCGCTTTCTACTCAGCTTTCTCTCCCAGAGCAGCTTTTACAACCCTTGTCAATTTCCTCAAGCTGATATTTCCTTATTTTTTACTGAGAATGTGGAGACCATCTTTCTAAAATTTCCCATGTTCTCCCGTCCTGCATCTGTTTCCATTTCTAGTGAAAAAACTTTTTCTCCAGCCAGTTATTCCTGATGTGTGTTCTTTGAATTTGTGATCTGCCACCACCCTCTAATACTTTATTCCCTCAATGTTTATCCTTTTCCCAGGTGCATTCCTTTGCCTCATTGTCTTTAGCTGACATACTGATGTTTATGCCATCCTTTAAAATTTTTTTTTCTAATAGCAAAGATAAAAACTTCTTCCGTACACTTGTTTTGAAAACTCATACTATAACTATTCCTCCCATTGTTTCAGTCAAGCTTATAGAAAGCTATATACACTTATTATCTTCATTTTTTAATACTGACAATTGCTTGCAACTGAATCACTCACAAATCTGTTATTCCCATTGCTAATATCATTGGAATGCCTATTTATTAATTTATAGTGAGAAATATAACTCAAAGAGAATGGAATGTTTGCATCAGTGTGATCTGTTATTCTAGAGGCAAAAAGAGCTTGTGAACTCTGGGCTGAGAACTGGGCTGCTCACTAACTATGTGATCTTAAGCAAGTTAATTAACCTGTTTGAACCTCAGTGTTTTTATATATAAAGTGGGATAAGTAATACTATCTACATTATAGAATTGCTTTGAAGTTTAGATAATTAAATGAGAATTCATGTGAAGTGTGTACTTGGAATCTAAGTGCTAAATATTAGCTATTATTTTTGTTATGGTCCTCTAAATATGCAAATTTGGACAGATAGTAAAATTATAATGAGAAGATTGCTTAGTGCATGTGCACTAGATTTCAGAGGTGGTGGTTTATCCAGTTGTTTAGTTACCTCAGATAGGAAACACCTGATGCAGGGACTGCAGCGCTCAATCTCAGGGAAGAGTGCACTTTCATGGACTCTTTAGAATCCTATTATTTGATACCTCTGCAACATTTGACACTCTTGTCTCTCTCTTTTCAGCTTTTTTTTTGTGTGTGTGTGTGTGTGTGTGTTTTACTGGCTTTTCTCAGTTTTAGTTGTATGTAAACAAAAAAAACAGATTTCTGTCCTTCAAGCTTGTCATTAGATTTGGTGTTATCTGTTTCCTTCTGCCACTATATAATTTTTCTAAGACACCCATTTCTTCCGTTGGCTTTAGCCATCAAATTCCTAACGCAGGCAACACTCAGTTCTGAGTTCTAATATCATAACCTTAACTCTCCACTGAACAATTCTGCTTGGATGCTCCAGGTGTCAAATGAAATGTCCAAAATGGAATTAGAGTTCCTGTTTTCTTGAACCTGCTCTCTTCTGGTATCCTACTTCTGCTGAAGCACCAAGCCAGAATTCTGGGAGTCAGCCTTATCTCTAGCCTCTCGTTAATCTTTCACATACATTCTGTTAAGTTCGTCCTAAATATTTACTGAATTTGGGGGAGTTCCACTACCACTTTAGTAGCATCTGCTACCCAGCACTTCTGCAACAGCCACCAAATGAGCCTTCCCACTTCCAGTATCATATCTCACCTAATCTCATACTCCTGCATATCCTCAGCATAAAAGTAGACATGTAATCTTTATTTGCCGAATGGAGAACATCTGAATGAATGGACTCCTATCTTCACAGAGTTTAAAATTCAGCTGAGAGATCAAGGTTAAACAAGTGTCACTAGGTATTAGGGACATCTCAAGCAGCATTCCTGGCTATCTGAGACTCTGTGATAGCTTGGAGCCCTGCTCCAGATGGGAGTCTCAAGTGCCAACCACAGCTGGGATTACATTTCATGAGAGGCTCAAGAAATTAAAAGAGGAAGATAATTTACACAGATGAGAACCATAAGAACAAACACATCAGCTAATTTTTCTCTCTTAATGATGCCTCCACTCATTCATAATGGTATATAAGTTACCATGATGATTTGAGTGGGAGGAGTGAACTGAATTAGCTAGGGAGATTTTAGGAGTGATAGAATAAGATGATATAAGTTTTATTTATATACAGTAGATTTATCAACCTTTTATTTAAAGATAATTGTAGATTTACATGTATTTGGAAGAGATGATAGAGAAATCTTGTTCACCCCTCACCTAGTTTCTCCCAGTGGTAACATTTTGCATGACTATCACATCCAGGAAATCGACAATAACAAAATCCACCTACCTTAGTCTTATATGCACTCCTATGCATGTATATAGGATCTATGTAATTTTGTCACATGTGCATATTTATGTGACCACTATCACATTAAAAAGAACAGAATAGTTTAATCATAAGGATTCCTATTATTTTAATGACCATATCTATTCCCCTCCAAAACCTATCTCCTCTCTGATCATGGCAACCTGTTCTGTATCTTTATCATTTTGTCATTTTAAGGCTATATAGTTGGTATTGTACAACAATATTTCTTTGAGATTGTCATTTTTCATTCTGCATAATTCCTTTGAGATCAAAGTTGTTGTACTGATAGTTGTTCCTTTTTCTTGCCGAGTAGTATTTTGGAGGTGAAAATGAAAGTACCACAGCATATTAATTCACTGAAGAACATCTGGGTTGTTTCCAGTTTGGGGCTATTATTAATAAAGGTGCTATAAACATTTGAATGAACGTTTTTGTGTGAACATAAATCTTCATTTCTCTGGGATAAATGCCTAGGGGTGCACTTGCTGAGTTGTATGGTAGTTATGTTATTTTTAGAAACCCTCAAACGGTTTCCTAGTGTGACTACACCATTATATATTTCTACCAGCAATATATAAATGCCTTACTTTCTTAACTATTTTTATCTTTACAAGCATTCTTACATTCTTACATTATTTTTTAGTTTAGCCATTCTGGTAAGCAGGTAACGAAATGTCTTTGGGTTTTAATTTTATCTAATGGATAATTATATTGAACATTTTTTCCATGAGTTTAAATGTCTTTGTATATTCTCTTTATTGAAATACCCATGGATATATTTCCCCCATTTTCTAACTGGATTGTACTTTACAGTTGAGTTTTCAGAGTTCTTTATGTACTCTAGGTAACATGTCTTTTGTTGAATATGTGGTTTGCAAATATTCCTTCCATCGTGTTTGTGAAAAATTTCTTTTAGCTGGACTTGAAGGCTGCATTGTCTACTCCCATGAGGTCCAATAATGAAACTGAAGTCAATGAATTTTGAAAACCAGTCTTTTTTATTGTCACTATACTGGTGAACCAAGGAGAAGTGAGTTCTGTTATTACAGATAGACCAATTACTGGGCTAGGACCTAAAGGTATAGAGATGAAAAAGGTATCCTCTGCCCTCAGAAAGCTGATTTATTACAGAAGACAGTTAAACCAAATACTAACAATCTGGCATGGTAGGTGGCCCAAACAGAGTTTTCCAAGGGTACAACTAGCACAAGGGAAGGAATCTAAGATTAGGCAGCATGAGGAAGTCTTCCTGGAGAATGTTTTTCAAGCCTAGTTTAGGGAAATACATTTTTGTCGTGTTTCACACAGGTTCCTTTCCTGTATTACAGCACATTTTCCAACCTCTCTGAAGTTAGTCCTCCTACACTCCTTTCACCATAAATTAATAAAAAAGGTATGAATGTGGAGCTGTTTTTGATGATTCTCTTTAGGGAGTCCCATATGGCACCCATATTTTCATGTGTCTGTGTATGTGTGGCCTCTTGCCATTCTGCAATACCTAGTATCTGCCAGTTGCACAACAGTCCCCAGATGGATGTGAGCCCTTGTGATATCTTGATACCTTTTCTGTTAAAAAAAAAAAAAAGATATTAGAACATCTGCTTCACAGGGTATGAGGATTGAAACAGTGGCTGACACATAATGAAGTACTCAGTAAATACTAGTTGTTATCATCACAATGCTAAATCCATTCGTGTTATCCCCAAGTCCCAGTTTCACACATTATAATAGGGCTAAAAGTTACATATAAAAAATAAGGAGGAGAAGGATATCTCTGAATTATCCGATTTAACAAAAGGAGGATATAAAGATGCACTGACACCCCCATAAATGCAAAATATTCTTATGCTCACATAGGGAAGTCCTGGATGTTAGAAATGGTGCTATCCACCATCAGTGTTTTGAGGGGAAACAAAAAGGTGTGAGTACAAACAAAAACCTAGGACAGAATTGGGACATCTACTTCAGTGGAACATCCAGGATAACTAATTTTCAGTTTTTGAGTATAGTTTATGGGTCCTCTCTATGTAATAATACAGAAGTCCAGACAAGAAAGGACTGATGGCCATATACAACCATGTTTTTAAGATGTTAAGAGCATCACCTAACCTAATTTTTAAATTGTAATCTTGGGCTGGGAATGTGGCTCAAGCGGTAGCGCGCTCGCCTGGCATATGTGCGGGGTTCAATCCTCAGCACCACATACAAAGACGTTGTGTCCGCCGAAAACTAAAAAATAAATATTAAAAAATTCTCTCTATCTTTCCTCTATCTTTAAAAAAAATTGTAATCTTATCTAACATGCAACATGAATCATTGATTCATGGTTTGCCTTGAATCAAAGCCATTCTTCTCATTTAGGTGAAGACATTAATGTTTTACAAGTGAGAAGAGAACATGGTTAAAAAGTTTCTGACCCTAATTGAAATGATTCTGATCATGAAAAACATTTTAAAAATTAAGTTCTGCTTAAATCACAGGACTAAAGCCAGAATTTGTGGAGATGGTTCAATCCAACAGTGAATGTTTTTCCTCCTTTTCTTTTCTTGCATTTATTCTTCATCTGGCAATAGTGCCATCAGACCTGACAAATATAACTCACACATAATTACTAGAACTGTGTTGTGCAAAGTGCTGTAGTCACTAGCCACATGAGGCTCTTGAACACTCTGAATGTGTCTAATCCAAAATAAGATATGCCTTATGTGTAAAATGCAAACTGAATTTTGAATAACATGCAAAATATCTCATTCATATTTTTACATTAATTACAGGCTGAAATAATACCATTCTGGACTATTGGGCTACATAAACTACATTAAAACTAATTTCACTGGTTTCTTTTTACTTGTTTAATGTGGCTTCTACAATATTGATAATTACATAAGTGGCTTAGCATTTGTGACTTGCATATTTTTATTGGACAGCATTGGTAGAAGATGAAAAAGAGTGCTCTTACAGTGAAGATAGTGCATTCTTAAAATTTCTCAAGGATAAGGGAAAAGGGAATAGATCGAAGCTTGGTCACAGTAGGTGTCACCTACTCGGATACATACCTACAGTTAATCCAAGGGGGAGGGCGTATTTGATTGTGTTTGCTCCCCTCCCCGCAGCTAAAGGAGCAGGTGGCAGAGCTTCTTCTAGGACCCCTTTCCCCACCAGTTCTCGGGCTCGGCTGGAGCTGGCCATTGAGCACACCTGCGCGCCCACCGAGGCGCGCATCCGCGAACCCTGCCGCCGGGTCCACGCCCCCTCCCCCCGTATTTTTATTTTCCTGGTATCAACCGTCAGTCTCGCACTGCTCTCCTGAGAACTACCGAGTTGTCGGCTCGCCTGGGTGAGCGTTCCCCACTTTCCCCCAGCCTGGCCCCGGGAGCCGACGCCCGAGCCCGAGCCCGAGCCCGGTCACGGGCACGCCAGCCCGTGGTCGAGACGCCGCCCGCGGGGCGGCCTGCTGGGCCGTGGATGCCCGCCATCCGCCGACAGGAGGAGCCGCGGCAGGCGGCGGGTGTGCCCAGGGCCTCCGGGCCGCGGGGGGCCGCTGTGACCCGTCTTGGCCCCCGCCGCGTCGGGGGCGGGGTGCTGGGGTTTTGGGGAGAATCATAGAGCGGAGGGTAGCCGAGGGGGGCGGGTGCTGTGGAGCGGCGGGTTCGGCCGGGGCTCAGCCTGCGGTCCGCTCCGCCCGAAGCGCGGAGGAGCCGGGCCCGCCGCCCAGTTCTTCCATGAGGCCTGAGTGAGGCGCAGCGGCGAGAGCCGGCCCGCGGCGCCTCCCCTGGCATCCTATCCGGAGCGCTGCGGCCCCCGGAGGAGGAGGAGGAGGAGCATGTCGGACGGTTTCGATCGGGCTCCAGGTGCTGGTCGGGGCCGGAGCCGGGGCCTGGGCCGCGGAGGGGGCGGGCCTGAGGGCGGCGGGTTCCCGAACGGAGCGGGGCCTGCGGAGCGGTCGCGGCACCAGCCGCCGCCGCAGCCCAAAGCCCCGGGCTTCCTGCAGCCGCCGCCGCTGCGCCAGCCCAGGACGGCCCCGCCGCCAGGGGCCCAGAGCGAGGCCCCCGCAGGCTCCCAGCGGCCTCCTCGGCCCGGGGTGCTCCCAGGTACGGAGCAGCTCTAGGCACCCTGTCTTCCGGGCCAACGCTTCCCCACGGCTCCCCGTGTGTGCCGAGGCCCGGCGCGTCACGTTCTCCGTTCCCCGGTTCCCCGAAAGCATTTCCGGAGGGGCCCGCTGGTTACGGGGTAGGAAGGGGCCCAGAACCGGGTTTGGAAGGTGGCTGCTGGAATCCTTTGTGCGCCCTGGCTGGGGGGAGGGGCCGGGTGCGCGGTCTCCGAGTTCTGGCGTCCCGGGAGGAAGTAAAAATCGCCTCCCCCTCCCCAGCCCTAGAAAGCGGGGCTGGGGCAAGCAACCACCCCCATTTTTAACCAACTCCTTGAAAAAGAGGGAGGGGAAAAGACAAGCTCTCAAGCGTTCATTTGGGAGGCAGGTATGTTTATAAATGAGCTAAAGCGAGTCTATTGTTCCTTTTTGCAGGCTCTCTGTACATATCTTGGTGATCATCTTCAATTTTGTATTTAACTCTTAAAACTTGGTGCTTTTTTAGATGTTTTTTTTTAGTACCAAGTTGTTATACAAAGGAATGAATGCTCCTAACACCGTTTTTCCCCCCTTTTCTTTCTCAGAACAAACAAGGCCCCTGAGAGCTCCACCTAGTTCACAGGATAAAATCCCACAGCAGAACTCAGAGTCAGCAATGGCTAAACCCCAGGTGGTAGTGGCTCCCGTATTAATGTCTAAACTGTCTGCGAACGCCCCTGAATTTTACCCATCAGGTTATTCTTCTAATTATACAGTGAGTACACCCGTTCCTACAACTCTGGGTTAATACTACTGGAATAATGTGATTATTACTTCATTAATCAGTATATGCTGGTGCTTTCTAAACTCTACATAAAAACATTTTGTTATGAATTCATTGAATTCATGAATCGTTTCATGAGGGAATAACTAGTTGAAGAATATATTTTGTAGTTACCTTCAAGGCATTAGAGTGTAAGCTTGAGTAGGAATTTTTGTCTGTCTGGTTCACTGCTCTCAGCATCTATGGAGTATCCATAAACTAATGATCATTATATCAAGGACATTTTCAATTTGAAAACTAAAATCTATTTCTAGACTTTAGAAACAGCCTCAGGTAGTGGCCAAGCAAGCCTGATTTTTAGTTTGATTTATAGCAAGGAGCTTTGGGGTAAATTAAACTGGTTTTGCTGTAAACTAATCATGAGGTAGTTTTGTTGAATGTTGAGAAATATTTATCTGGGCTCTTATTTCTAATTGTTAGGCCATATGTTAAAATAGTATTTCTGGTGCTAGTTACTTATCATATGTAGAGATGTTATAAGGGGTGTGGATAAAGTGTTTACATAGGTATGGAGAACTTTTAAACTTTCAGTTTTATATTGTCAACAATATAACAATTCTTTTTTTTAGTTATAGATGGACACAATACCTTTATTTTTTTTATATGGTGCTGAGAATCAAACCCAGTAACATTTGAGGCAAGCACTATATCACTGAGCCCCAACCCCAGCCCCAACAATATAACAATTCTTAAAGTGGCTCATATTTTTCTTAGCAGCACAAAGCACAGTTGGATATATAGAAAGGAATTTGTTGTGCTAGGTAAGCCCAGATGAGTAAATGCACAGGGGTTGATTGTAGGAAAGTTGGGGAGGGAATCATGGAAAATATGATTGATAATACTTTAGTTTTATTAAAGTATGACATAAGGGATACAGGGATCATCTCAAAGCTTAACAACCTTAACTAGTTTCCTAGTCAAGAAATGGAATGTTATCAACATCCTAAAAACTTTATTATTTTGATTTTAAATAGTTTTGCCTGTTTTCAAAGTTTATATAAATAAGGATGTACAGAATATATTGCTTTTTACTTTCCATCTACACCAGAATTAAATCATGCTATAATTTTTTAATTTTATTTTTTAGTGGTAGTTGGACCCAATACCTTTATTTATTTTTATGTGGTACTGAGGATCAAACCTAGGACCTCGCACGTGCGAGGCGAGCGCTCTACCGCTGAGCCACAACCTCAACCTCAAATCATGTTATAATTTCAAGTGATTCTCAGAATTCTATTGCATGACCATATGGAGGTTCCATTTGTCTGTTGATGGACATTCTTCTACTTTGGGGCTAATCCTATTCATAAATAGGATTGCTATTACTGTCCGTGTTCTGGTGGTTGTATGCCTTTATTTGCTTAGTATATACCAAGGAATAGAACTGCTAGGACTTAGAGTAGCCAGCTTTAGTAGAGACTGATAAATGGTTTTCCAAAGAGATCATTTCACTGTACAATGAGCAGCATGATTTTTAGTTGCTCCACTTCTGGTCAGCACTTGGTATTTTCTATTGAGCCATTCTGATAGGTATGTAGTATCTAGTTGTGGTTTCAGTGTGTATTTTTCTTATAACTAATGATGGCACATCTTTTTTGTAACTTTTTTCTTTTGTTATTAATGGGAACAGGTGTACTTCATAGAAACTCTTACACTGTATAGGAAAACCTTTGGAATTAGGAGAAATTGTAGACGTAAAATGAAAAACAATTGATTTGGGGTGAAAAAAGCCATCTGTTATGTAAAATAGAAATGAGAATAGCTAGGGTTCTTGCAAGAAAGTTGTATTTAGCTCAGAGAATAAAAGAATGATGGGGGAATTGTTGAGTAGTTGAATAGACTCTTAAGGATATTTTTCTTCTAGTAGCCACTCAAACAGTTCTCCATTTGTTTTCTTCCATATTGACTTGGACTGTTTTATGATATGGAAGGGAAAGGTTTTGTTTTGTTTTTAATACCTTTATTTATTTTTATGTCGTTCTGAGGATTGAACCGGGCCTCACACTTGTTAGGCGAGTGCTCTACAGCTGAGCCACAACTCCAGCCCCAGGAACGATTTTTTTCACAATACTACACATAGTTCAAATGACTCCTGGGCTGTAGAGCAGAGTATTATGTTAGTCCACTTATCTTGAGTCACTGTCATCTTTTAGGTATTCTTTGCTATTTCCTTAGTAGATAAGCACCTTCTATGCTCAGTTTACCAGAACATGTTGTGAACTGGAAGACTGTTAGTCTACAGGTGTATCTTCTTTGGCCCTTGGTGTGTGATTAAAAAAAAAAAAATTGAAAGTTGTTTTAATTAGTTCTTCACATTTAAATTAGCTGTTGCAAATTTGAATTTTTCTGATTTCTTTTGAAATCATAAGATCTGGCCAAAGACAACTAGCATTCTGATAGAGCAAAAATTGACTGTACCAGAATAGAGGCATAATTTGCTTTCTGGCTTACTTCATTTGTTTCTTTTTCTATTTTTTTTTTTTTTTGGGGGGGTGGGGTTATTGGGAATTGAACACAAGTGTACTTGACCACTGAGCCACATCCCCACCCCTATTTTGTATTTTATTTAGAGACAGGCCTCACTGAGTTGCTTATGCTTAGTGCCTCGCTTTTGCTGAGGCTAGTTTTGAACTCTTGAGCCTCCTGCCTCAGCCTCCCAAGCAGCTGGGATTACAGGCGGGTTCCATGGCTCCGGGCTTGCTTCATTCATTTTTAACCCATGCAGATTCCATAGACTTTGGGCTTGCTACCTTGCTCTGGTATATTCTCTAGCCTTACAGATTTACTCTAATGACTACCTTTGGTTAAAGCTAAAAGTATTTCTCAAATTTATTTGTCACACCAGAATCCTTGTTTTCCCCCCGTTACTGTTAAGATCTTGTTGTGAGGGAAGGTTTTCCTTATATAATTCAAATATAGCTACATTGGCTCACTCATTCAAGTAGTTAAATACTTATGAGTCAAGCACTGCCTATACAGCAGCAAACAAAACAGATAAAAAAAAATCCAGTCTTCCCAGAGCCTCTTTTCTAGTGGTCTGCCTCAGTTTCTAGAAAGTTCTTGAGTCTGTTTTTGTCGTATTCATGAAAATGTATTGTCTAGTATTCCTAGCCAGGTCTCTCTTAAGAGTACATTCTTTTTCTAAAAGACTTTATAGTATTTGTTTGCTGTGTTTTTTAAGTTTTCCTAAACTGTTTTCTTTAGTCCTCCTTCTGATCCTCCTACTAGAATTTCCTGTCTTCTATTACATTGAGTTGTTGTATCCATCTATTCCTGGTTGTTGCTTCGTCTCAAACCAGTATGCCTTGAATATTTGATCATGGTTTACTAACCAGTGCCAGAAATTCCCCATGGGAATTCATAAAGCATTTACGTTTCCCCCTCTCTCTCTTTTTTTTTTTTTTTAAGGGTAGCCTTCTTCAAGCTACTACTAGAGTGAGTACTTCTAGAAAATGTTACTAGAACATTTTCTAGAAGTACTCACTCTAGACACTACTGTACTTCTCACTGACTGTGCAAACATCTGCAATTTGATCCTCCTAGGTATATTGCTACTATTTTTTGCAACAGTTAATGATGCTCTTCTGATTTTTTTTTTTTGTCAATTGTCATTTTAATCCTCATCTTAGACCTTGAATACAATAAGACCCATGAACACAGTATGATCTGTTCAGTTTAAAATTCCTAGTGTGCCAGGTCCTATGCTAGGTGTCAGTGTTTTTTTTTTTTTTCTTTTTAAACTAGTCTTTCAAAAGTTCCTTTTATAATGTTATAAAAACTAAATATTTAAGGTACTATTTTCTGGGTGGGTTTTTTGTTTGTTTGTTTGTTTTGTGTGACTTTTCATTCCCAAGATATTTCAACTATTATTCTCTCAGATTTCAAACTACGAGTTTATTCAGTAGCATTTAATGTTACGAGCATCACCCATTCCTCACTTACCTCCTCCTTTGATTTCTGTGGCAGTTCCCCCCAACTTCTCCCTCAGATAGCAGTCTTGGAGGTCCTGTCATTTTCCCATTTTATTATCTCTCTTACAAATCCTGCCTGTTCCTAGAGTCTGACCATCACCTTTCTATATGCTAATAATCTTAAAATTGAATTCTTCATCTGAACTCTAGACTTGTTTCCAATTGTTTGACTTCATGAGGATTTCACATTCAAACTCAAGTATAATTAACAGTTAATCTTTTGCAGATCTTTCCAACTAGCTGAGGCCAAGAAACTTGATGGTATATTAACTCACCTCTTTCCCTCACTCTTGCCCCAGTTCAATCCAGCTAACCTAAGTAGTTTTGACTAGTTCACCATCTCACTGTCTTGGATTATGGTCTCTTCTCTTGACAGTGCATACCAAGGGCATACCATGAAAGGTGCATTTTCTAATTGATGTCCCTCCCGATATCTTCCATAGAATTCTAAGAAAAATAGAGCTTGAAAATATTCCTGAGCTTAAAAATCATTTGGCTCAATATTGAAGACCGAAGTGTGTGTGCTTTGAAAAATCTGGTACTAGAGAACTAATGCAGTATTTGAACATGTTGGAATGCCTATCTGTTCAGAATAATGTCTCTCTTTCTTTTTCTTTTTTCTTTTTTTTTTTTTTTTTTTTGCTTACAGTGGCAGGTTTTGGATCCAATCCTCTGTTCTATTATATTCAGAGCAACTCTACTTTTCTTTTAATTATTGGACTTCAGATTTTCTTAAAGGAGTTTGTTGACTTTATAAAAGTCAATGTTAAACTGCATTAACCCCAATGAGTGTCATTTTATAGAAACAGAAAATTAGTAGCTTTAGCTGGGATCTGCAGACTTGCTTTTTTTTCTTCATTATCATTAATAATTATAAGATACTATAAGTCTGTAAAACTACTGTATATGGAAACTTAAACTAGTTTTTACTTATAAAGTTCACACATTGTATATAATTACCATTAACTATATTAGTGCATTCTTGTGCTTAACTGCTTTCATTACTTTATAATAAAAGTTCAGTATTTATAATGGGAACATTTCTTCACTCCAGAGTCAAGTATTATTGGGTTTTTTTTTCTTCTCAGAAATTCTCTGCCTATACAAATAAATCTTAAAAGAAAGAAAGTTATACTGAAATATGATTGGATTCTTGCTTTTCATTTAACATGCTATCTTGAAGATATTCCTAAGTTGATACATTTAAGTATGTTTTCTTAAATGGCTATATAATAGTCCATTATATAGATATATTTAAGTAGTTGACCAATTTTTTGTTCATAGATTGTTAGATGGATTTCTTAGCAATGAACATCCTTCCAAATAATGTGAAAGTGGGTTTTAAGACTTTATTATTTAAAAAAAATTTTTTTGTAGTTGGACAGCATGTCTTTATTTTATTTTATTTTATATTTTTATGTGGTGCTGATGATTGAACCCAGTGCCTTACATATGCGAGCAAGTGCTCTGCCACTGAACTACAGCCCCAGCCCAAGACTTTGTTATTTTTTAGTGTGGTATAGAGAATAAAAGTATAGATTTTGTACTTCTAACTAGCACTGTGACTATGCACAAATTTCTTGTTGGTATGTGGCTCTACCTCACTCAAACCCTCCCAACTTTCCCTGTTTTTAGCATGGTCTTTAGATTCAGTCTCCTTAGTGGTGTCTGTGTTTTAGCCATTCTCTCTATTTCTCAAAGATATCATGCCAAGTACCACCTCTTTGGTGCCCGTATGCTTACTGTGGCCACTTTAGGGTGTCTTTCCTGATATTTGGTGTGATTGATTCTCCCCCCCCCCACCCCAGTTTAAATGCCTGGCCATATTTTTCAGCTTCTGAATGTGTTTTCCATCATGAGAGGAGGGATTTGTGTGCTTTTGTTGATGGGAGACATTATGTCATGGCCATATTCCCAGCTCTTAAAATAGTCCTTGGCACTTAGTAGGTGCTCAGCCTCATACAATTTTGAATGAATGAATGAATAACCAAAGAGACTTAACTGACACCTGTTTTTTCTTTAGGAATAGTAATGCTTATTGATTTTCTAGGGTTAAATCAGATACTGCATGCAAATCCCTTACTTATCTTTGTAAAAGCATTGAAAAGCTGTTAGTCTCTTTACTAAGTCTCTTTCCACCGTAGAGCTTTTCTTAGGGCATTTTTGACCATGTGTGGGTGGTTTTTTTTTTTTTTTAATGTATGCACTAATTTAAGGTACTGTATTTTGTATCTTTTTTCATATAGTTTCTAATTTGAGTTTCTAGAGAAGAATTTCTTTAAGGAATATTATTATTTGACTATAACTGTTAAGTAAACTTTAAAATGATTTGGAGGATATTCCAGGCATTGAGAGTGGGAATATTCTGGCCTGATAACTTTTATGGAACTCACCTGCTCAGCCCTACGGCCATTAATTATGATGCTGGCAACTTCCAAAGTGGTATTCCCAGTGGTGGAAATTTTAGCTGGAAACTATTGCTATTATCAAAATCAGTTAGAAACCTAGCTGTAGCAGCCAAAAAGTTTCCTGCCATTTATACCATGATGAAACTTAGTATGTGCACTTTCCTATCTTTGGGGATTAATAGATAGGTGCAAACCTTACTAGGTTTTTTCTTTTCAATATAGATACGATCAAACATCTCATCTACAAGAATATAGAAAATAGTATAATGAATCTCCATGGCCTTAATAGTAAGCTACATATGTTTCTATATCCCTGGTCCATCCTTTTCCTCTTATTTTCAAGCAAATTCTAAACTTTATTTCATTGGTAAATAGACACTATTTTTATATTGCTGTTGTAGTGAAATTGGTTCAGACTTTGTCAACCATCTTGTAAACCTACCAAGATAGAAAAGATGGTTCCCTGTCCAGCTAAATGGAGCCCTTCTATTGTTAAAATACTTCAGTTAGGCAAAGAAGAAGGATAGCCCAGTGGACTTAAATCAGGTGAGGGATGTTTACCAAAAATCCATGCTAGAGATACCCCAACTCAAAGCCATTGCATACTTGTTGTAGTTACAGGGATTAAAATGTTGGTTTTGTGTTTTTTAATTTTGGTTTGTAGGAATCCTACGAGGATGGTTGTGAGGATTATCCCACTCTATCAGAATATGTTCAGGATTTTTTGAATCATCTTACAGAACAGCCTGGCAGTTTTGAAACTGAAATTGAACAGTTTGCAGAGACCCTGAATGGCTGGGTTACAACAGATGATGCTTTGCAAGAACTTGTGGAACTCATCTACCAACAGGTAGGTTTGCTGATGGCCACAGGGTGACCTCCAGGTAGTTTCCTTCAAGCCCAAGGATAATGGCTACTCCTTGAGAGAAACTAGGTTCAAGTGTACTTGCCTCCACATTTGCTGGTTCTTGGAAACTTTTGAAGTTTAACTTGTATAGAATTCCTATAGTTAGAGATCCAAGACTAGAGCCAGGCTGGATTGCTAACTCACCTGGGTAGCCACAGCTCTGTACAGGCAACATTCATAGCTGTAACAAAGGGTCTATACATACAAGTAGTATGTAGAACAAGATTTGGGCACTTAGGAGGAAAACAACATAAGTATCACCTTCCCCACACCACTCTGTTTTGTAGGATCTGAAAGTTAACACAAAAAGATGTATTTTTTTTCCTAAGTGTCAAATTATGTAGCATTATTGTAGAAGGGGGGAAATGTTAGAACTTTTCTTGCCTCATAAGCATCTCTTGCAAATAGCCAGACTGAAAATGTTCTTCTCTTCAGTTTTAATGTTTCTACTTTTAAATTTAAGAATTTACATCTCAGTTCCTTAATTTGTAGAAAGTCCTATCAGTTGGCTTTTTTTTGTTTTGTTTTGTTACACAGTGTTCAATTTTCATCTTAGCATCTTGGTCATTGACACATAATATTTTTTTAAGGGTGAAAGATGCAGTAGAGAACACAGCCTTTTAAGACAACAGTGTCTATGATTGGTGTGAGACTGACCCCAAACAGTAGGGCTTGAAAAGAAATATAAATTTTATTTTGTCTTTAAAATTATTGCCAAAAGAGCAACTAAATTTTGGAATGTATGGGAGAGTGGTCATAAAAGCAAGCTAATGATTATATCCTACCTAATAATGTTTGGCTACTTTTCCAAGTTACAGACTGTTATTGGACCATAAGATTATTTAGTAGCCAACCGTTAGCTTTTAAGAAGTGTCTGAGATTTAGGGAATCTGATTCATTATTTCTGCTTCTAAATGGATTGAAAAGAATTAAGAGATAAGAATATGAAATATGAGAACAAAAATACTACTTTTTGCTTTTCTTATTTCCCTATTGAATTTCAGCTATTCCGTAGACTGCATAATTATAGTTTCTCAGGCCTGAATAGAGCGTCTGTCTGACAAGCTTCAACTGTTTGTTTGTCTCAAAACCAAATCTTCAAATAGTTTAATTTGAAGTTTTAACATTTTGTGGTCAGTGGTATATTGACCTGATACACAAATTTTTCCAGTAGCTTTTACGTTTTATTGAGGTAATTTATGAAAATTCATTCATCACAACTAACAGTAGATGACCTCATCAAAAATGGTATATTAAACATAGACATTCAACTTTATTCCTCTGCAAACACCACTAAAATGACAGTTTTACAAAAAAACAGAGGCCCATTAGGATAAAAAAGGAAAGTAGATAAAAGCCCAGTGGATGGGTGAGTGTTAATCGACTTGGTAGATCTAACATTGATTTCCAAACCAGTTGAGGATCACCCCAGTTTACTGTGCAGTATCTCTAAAAGACTAAGAAAATGTTGGAATGAGGCTAAAAAGTATGAGTGTCTTGAAAAATTAAGACTTCCTAATCTTTTTCTACCTGGTAGCCATTTTGAAGTTTCATTCTAACACTTCTTTAGAAGTTAACAGAGGGAGGCATTCTACCAAAAAAGGAATTAAGCAAAAGGTGAAGACATGACAATTGGGGATTGGGGAATTCTAAGGGTAGGCTAAGTGAATTATCCAGATGATGTTGAAAGGAGAGTCCAAGACAATAGCCACATGCACATCAGGTTTCATGCAGCCAGGCTTCACCAAGTAGTTTGGAAGACTATAGGAAAGATTTCCCTAGCAAGATGAGCCCACCTGTTGTGTTCAATGATATTGAGAATAAAATTATAACCTGGTGAATTTAGAGTTAAATCAATGAAAAATATAAAAAACAAAAAAGTGAATCTAGGGAAAACAAAATTCTGCAAAAAAGGAAATACTAATGTGATACATGGTTAAGCTGTAAGTGCAAATACAACAAAAATCATGATAATGCCATACTGCTAAGTGAAGGGATTAGGAAATAAACGAATGGGGTGGTTTGAGCAGGGTGAAAGCTAAAAGCTCATCTTACATGGTGGGAAACTAGTAAGAAATAAAACCTAAATTAAAAAACCAAATAACATGGAAATACAGAAGTTAAAACTTTTTCAGTTGAAAGAATTGAAAGCAGTTGTCTAGGAGTTAATGGGGTACAGATGAGGAAGTAGCCTTTTAGAATTTAAAGTCTTTAAATCATATGTGATGACTTTTAAGAAGACACTAAAGAAAACACAAATAGGAAAAGTTTAAATTTCAAGTCTTTTGTTATACATATATCAGGAGAAATCATTTTTCTCCTTTGTGATATGTACATGATCACATGTAAGCAAGGAAATAGAAATAAAAAGAGTGCTTTATGATTATTATATGCCAGGCAGTGCTAAGCACTTCACATGAAATTAATCCATTTAATTCTCAGTGGTTATAAGTTATCACTCTTATCCTCACTGTATGCATATCTAAGCAGAGAAGTTAAGACTTGTCCAAGGTTACCACACTTAGTAAATTGACCCAACAGAAGGTTGGAGGACCATCAGGCCATTTGCTAGATCTGAAATCCTTGGTTGATAACCTTTTGAACTTGGCCATGTCTGATAACATTTGTGTGTGTGTGTGTGTGTGTGTTTAACCTACCATTAGGTGGTAAACTATGTTTTCTACTGTATTTTTTAAAACTGCAATTAAATGAGTGCTGCTTTTGCTACCTCACAATCTTTGATATTTAGTGTTTTTTCATTTTTTTCTTTGGTAGCTTAGCTGTTTTGATTTCCGCTTTACCCCAATCATTTTTGAAATATTCTTTAACTCTTAGTTTCTTGTACCAGTTACTATTAATCACCTCTCTTTAGGAATCAAACTAAAACTCAGACAGTTTTAGTGATATTTAGGGTCATAAAGCAGAAGGCTTTGGACTTTTGTTCTGTTCTGCTATCCACCAAAGTCTCCTGTCCTGTCCCTGAGAAACACCACAGGTCAATAATTTTGCAGCTATGCAACCATGGTTGCGTACATGTCTGTTTTCTGTAAAAATGTATTAGCACCAAGAGATGGCTCATTGCTTTCTGGTAACCTTATATAAATGGAGGTGGTGGGGTGAACTTACCTAAACCATTTGTTTTTGTACTTGTGATTCTTGATGTTAAGTTTGGGAGGGAGAGTAAACTTAATTTCCTTATGCCTGACAAAAAACTTACCTGGTTTTCCGTATTATATGGTTATTTTTGTGAGCTCAAATGTTTTGTCTTCTTTAAAATATTAGTGTTTGCATTAATAGCAGTGTATCTCTGTCACACAAAACCTTTCTTTTTAAAAGGCTACGTCTATCCCAAATTTCTCTTATATGGGAGCTCGCCTGTGTAATTACCTGTCCCATCATCTGACGATAAGCCCACAGAGTGGCAACTTCCGCCAATTACTACTTCAAAGGTCAGTGTGAATATGAAATTAAAGGAAAACTACTTTAAATGTGCTAGATTTAAATTAAAAATTTAAAGGTAGCCTCTTTGCTAAAGATCATACATTATAGAAAGTTGCAAGGGAAAATAGGGTGGACCATTCTTATTTACATAATATTAAAAGCTATCGTCTAATATATCATTTTCCCACCCATAGTCTCTGCCATTGGTTTTGTATTTAGATGGGGCTTGTTTTCCAAGATCTTAAAAATGATCACTTATGTGTTTGAGGACTTTCGTAGTTTTGGTTTGAGAAAGGATCTGATTTTATTTAAATTAGAATAAAGTGATCAATTCATTTTTTTTCCCATGGTTTATTTGAATTGCCACCTTCATCACACTACATTTTTAAATATGGGTTTTGAATTAAGACTTTTATTATATTTCATTTATCACTTATTCCGTTCCTTCTGATTACCATATAATAGCTATAAAATGGCTCTTCATATTTTAAATACCTGGTTTAGTTTTCCATTTTTGTAGTATCTAATATTTGTTTCCTCTAGAGAACTTTAGAATCAGTGTTTGGATTATAAAACCCTGTGGGTATTTGTTATATTTGGGGGATAGTATTGAATTAACTAATATAGGTAAAATTAATTTTCTTATTTGAGAAGTCTTTAATAGCAGATTGTCTTCAAGTATATTATACTTTGGTTCATTCTTTCTTTAAAGATAATTTAATGGGACTTAGTATGTAGCTCAGTGGTAGAACTCATGAGTCTCTGGGTTCAATATCGATCACCAAAAAACAAAACACAGCTTTCTAAATGTATGGTTAAATTGCAGTGGGACTGAATAAAGGTTCTAAAAGTGGCTGGATGGGGTGGTCATGCCTGTAATCCTGTGATTTGAGAGGCCAAGACGGGAGGATCTCAACTTCAAGGCCAGTCTCGGCAACTTAGCAAGATCTTGTCTCAGAAAATAAAAAGGGCAGGCAATGGTAAATTGCCCGGGGATCAATCCCTAGTACCAACAACAAAAAATCCTGAAAGTAGACCTCAGAGATAATTAAAAATTAAGCTTTTGATGAAGGCAGTACTTCAAATGCATATGTAAAAGATGAATTGCTGGTAGCCCAACTAGATAGCCATTCAGGGGGAAAAAAAATGGGCTTCTGTCTTATTCCCTACACCAAATTAAATTCCAAATACATCAGACTTAAAAGTACCACAGTAAATACTAAGGAGAACATTTGACAATTAAAAATCTTGGGGTAGGAAAGCTCTTTCAAGTAAGATGTAACCATAGGTCCTAAAACAGATTAATAAATTCAGTTACATATAAATTGTTACGGGGGGGGGGAAGCATTAATTTATATGAAGTAAAAATAGGAAACTTATAACACATGACAGTAGGCTCATTTGTTTGATATTAAAAGACCTAGTAAGAAAAAGAAAGATTAGTATCTTAAAAAAGTTGAAATATTTGGAATGGTTCTGGATAGGTATAGTTCGGAAAAATATAAATGACAAAGTTATAGAAGAAAAAAATATAACCATGTTTAAAGAAATGCAAATTATAGCTTCTGGAAGGATAGAAAGAAGGCTCTTCCCAAGAGTAGGATGCTAGAAAGTTTCCTTCATCATATTCCTCAGAGCTCTTCACTCCTGGCTGTACCTTTCAATTACCCAGACATGTAAATAGACCTGAGACCCTGACCTCTCCTCTGGAGTACAGGGTATAATTAGACTGAGGTGGAAACTGGTGTTTTGATCTCCTTCTCCCTTGCCCCCCCCTCTTTCTTTCTAAGCTAAGTAGTTGTACTATATAGCTATTGTTGAGAACCATTTTTCTGGTTTGCTTTGAATACTTCTACAGTATTATAATACTGTCAAAGGTGATATTGTGTAGAAACGCTAATGATACAAGTGGATGATTCTTCACTTTGGTACATAGTTTGTTAGAGTGAAGATAGCTTCACCACCAACCTCTTGGTTGCTGTGATATTGGGGGCAACTTTGGTCTTTTTCCATTTTTACCTTTCTGAAATAAAAACATTGCTTTTATAATAAAAAATATTTAGCTTTAAGCATCTTAGGGACTTTCACCTAATAATTGACCTTGTACCAGGGACAGGGATTTAATTTGCTTTTGCATATATATCAGCATGTCCTAATGTACAATCTCATGGTCTTAGCATTTTACAAAATAAAAAGTTGGTTTCTTCAAAACTCTTACTACGAAGTTGTAATACACAAAAAAGTAGCCAACATGGTGCTTGGAAAACTGTTAGCATTAATTGTTTTTCATTATTAACCAGAGCATTTCGTCTATAAGCATTCAGACTTTTCCGATGAGGAACTTAGTGTTTGAGAGAAGCTAATATTTTAAAATATTTGGCTAAAACAGAAGGTACTGCTCAATTAATAATGGTTTGTAAGCTTTGGAATTGATCACAGTGTGAACCTAGCATAGCTTATATGCCCAAGCAAGACAGGATTTCTTTGACTTTGATTTAAAAAAAAAAAAAAAAGTTGGGGAGGCCAGGTGCGCCTTGGGAGGCTAAGACAGGATGATCTCCAGTACAAAGCCAGCCTCAGCAACAGTGAGGCGCTGTCTCTAAATAAAATACAAAATAGGGCTGGGGATGTGACTCGGTGGCTGAGTGCCCCTGAGTTCAATCCCCAGTATCTCCCCCGCCCCTGCTCAATAAAGCAGGGGAAGGGGAAACAAATATAAATTGGCTATATGAAAGCCATTCAGTCTCCCTTTTTGGTAAAAGAACAGCTGTCAAAATCAATTTTATAAAACAAATGGCTTATGTCTTTAACAGTGGTAAACTTTTAAAAATCCAATTCATTTTAGTATCAGTAACTAGAATTCATTCACTTGGAAAAGCAGTGACAGGCTTACCATGACCAATTAGATGCCTATGGGAACTGGATGAAAAGCTCCAGGAACAGTACTTTTTGTTACCTGTGTAAGGCTATTTGACCCCTTCATTTTCCATTGAAAATAAAGACCAAACCAATTGCTTTGTATTTTGTGATTTCAACCAAAGAGGTTTTTCTTCCTACAATATTTCTCTGTGTATAATGGGAAGTTAAAAAAAAAAAAGTGAACTTAAAAATTCATTTTTTTAGCTTAATTAGAGTCCATCTGTGTTTTGAAAGATCCACTATAAAGTTCTTATATTCAAAAAAGTAGAAAACTTGAGACAGTTTAAATAAAAGTAGTGCTTTCTTAACAGTAAGCCCCATGAGACATAAGATGAGGCTTCCCTTTCCTCTTTTGGCACCAGTATGCTCTGAACCTCATGGAACCTATAGTGCTTAAACGTATTACAAACTGCCAGGTATGATGGCACATACCTGTAACCATAGCAACTCAGAAGGCTGAGGCAGGATGATTGAAAATTTGAGGCCAGTTTCAGAAACTTAGACCCTATCTCAAAAATAGGTAAAAAGGATTGGGTATGTAGCTCCATGGCAAAGTGCCCCTGGGTTCAATTCCCAGTACTCTTCCCCCTCCCAAAACAAAAACAAAACAAACAAAAATTTTATCTGATAGTTTTATTTGTAATTTTTTAAAACTGGGAGAGGCTTAGTCTGAAAAGATAATATAAATGTCCTTACAATAGAAGGGAACACTTTTAGAGAAAATCGGGGCATTGGGTTATTGTGCTTGCCTCCGTTGTTGTGGACAACCAAACTGACAATGGTCATCTTGTTTGGCTACTTAAAAAGACAAAACAATGTGAGATCATTAAAGATATGTCTCTGTTAGATGTCGGACTGAATATGAAGTTAAAGATCAAGCTGCAAAAGGAGATGAAGTGACTCGAAAACGATTTCATGCGTTTGTACTCTTTCTGGGAGAACTTTATCTTAACTTGGAGGTGAGATGATATATATATATTTTTAAGGGTTAACAAGGCCTGAAAATATAAATTGATCTCAATAAGAATTTTTTGTTCATATTGTACTTTTACAACATCGAAAGTGAAATGAGGGGCTGGGATTGTGGCTCAGTGGTAGAGTGTTCGCCTAGCACGTGCATGGTGCTGGGTTTGTTCCTCAGCACCACATAAAAATAAATATTAAAAAGTGAAATGAAAGGAGGGAGTGGGAAAGCAAATCATTTCAGTGCCTACTCAATGGTAATGTCTATATTTTATTTTAAAATATTTTTAGTTGTAGATAGACACAGTACCTTTATTTACTTATTTTTTATGTGGTGTTGAGGATCGAACCCAGGGCGAGGCAAGTGCTCTACGACTGAGCCACAACCCCAGCCCAATGTCTGTATTTTAAAGGAGCAACTGTAACATTTGTTTCTTATGGGCAAGATGTTGGAAAATAATTACTGAGCTTTTAAGTCCTTTCATATTTTTAGGAAGCTGTAGTTGTTTACATGTGTGCTTGGACTTTTGAGAGAGGGTCATACCTGAGAGTCCTTGCATCATAAATATTAATATGCTTAGTGTGTTTACTTTAGACCACAGCTCAAAGCAGCTTACTCAGCAGAACAGCAAACTTCAATACCTTTTTTTGTGTGTGTGGTACTGGTGATCAACCCAGAGCTTTGTGCATACCAGGCAGACATTTTACCACTGAACCGCATCCCCAGCCCTGAACACAAGCTTTGATTGAAGAGGAGAGAATTTACACTTTTCACTCTGATTCACCCACAGTAGTTCTTTTTTAAATTTTTCTTAAGTTTTTAAGTAAAGATTAAATATTTACGGTTTATAACATGTTTTGATGTGTATATATAAACATATTGGAGAGTGACTAAATCAAGCTATTTAACATGAATTATGTATCTTTCTTACAGTAAGAACATTTCAAATCTACTCTTAGCAGTTTTTAAGTATGATATATTGTTAAATTAGTTACTATGTTGTAGGACAGAACTTACTCTTTCTTTGTAACTGAAATTTTGTGCCATTTGATCAGTATCTCCTCAGTCCCCAGCCTCAAGAATAGTATTTTTCCCCCCCTGTTTTTATATTCATCTTCCATATAAAAATGCAGTGGTAGCCAGGTGTGGTGGTGCATGCATATAATCCCAGCAACTTGAGAGGCTGAGGCAGGAGTATCACAAGTTCGAGGTTAGCCTCAGAAAACTTGGGCCCTAAGCAATGTAACAATTTGAGACCCTATCAAAAAAATAAAAAGGGCTGGGGATGTGGCTCATCAAAAGTGAAATGAGGGGCTGGGGTTGTGTTACATATAGAGTAATTATAACTGTTCTGGGTTCAATTTCCAGTGCCAAAAAAAATTGCATTTGTACAAAGCCTATAATTGAACAATTTTGTAAATTTAGGTGATATGCTTGGTTATATGCTTGTTAGTAGACAAATGTTGAATCTTGCTATGTAATGGATTTATTTGTTTATTTTGGGGTATCAGGCATTGAATTCAGGGGCACTCAACCCTTGAGCCACATCTCTAGCCCTATTTTATATTTTCTTTAGAGTCAGGGTTTCACTGAGTTGCTTAGCACCTCACTTTTGCTGAGGCTGTCTTTGAACTCTCCATCCTCCTGCTTCAGTCTTGTGAGCCACTGGGATTATAGGTGTGCATTACTGCACCCGTCTGGATTTATTTTTTAATTGAATCCAAGAAACAGGTTTAGAGATTCTTAAATCCTTATTTGAGAGTTTAATGCAAACACCATAATATTTTAAACATAAGTAGACAAATGAATCTGCTATCAAATGTGTATCTCCTTCAGGATATCTAAAAGTCTCTGTCCAGTCCCTAATTTATTATTGTGTTTTTTTAACCAAAGGAGGATTTAATTTTTTAAAAAATCTCATACCTTACTCTTTTTCAGTCTGATTTTTTAAAAATATTTTATATTTTAGTTGTAGTTGAACATAATATCTGTATTTATTTATTTTTATGTGGTGCTGAGGACCAAACCCAGGGCCTCGCCACGTGCTAGGCAAGCACTCTACAACTGAGCCACAATCCCAGCCCTCAGACTGATTTTTATATGAGCCAAAATAAGAGAACCTGTTTAAAATGTTCCTTACAAGTCTTTTTTAAGTATACCTTTGAGCATTTCCTATGTGGAAATAATGATGCTAGTTCTGTGGGGAGTATAGATATGGCATAGTAACTGCATCTAAAATTCTTATAGCAGATGAGATGGATATGTATACTGCTAATGCAAAACAGTATTCTAGAACAGAATAAAGAAGTGGAATAAAATGTTTTGTGAGGGCTGGGGTTGTGGCTCAGTGGTAGAGTGCTCGCCTAGAATGTGCGAGGCCCTGGGTTCAATCCTCAGCACCACATAAAAGTAAATAAAATAAAGGCATTTTGTCCAACTACAACTAAAAAATAATTAAAAAAAAAAAGTTTTGTTATCGATAAGTTGGTAGCTTAAATGAAAGCATGCTGTATAATCAGTAACATCAAATTTTCTTGGTCATATTTGTGATTAACAGGATTAAAATTTACCTGTTTTTCAATTTTATATAATAGAGGTCTTATTTACATATACAGTAATTATAATGAATTCTGTGGAGACAACTAGAGTGTGTTCCTCTGATTATTGTATTTAAGAGACTTATTTTGCCAACATGTAATTGTTAGACCATTTATGTATTCTATTATATTTGGGCATTGTTGCTTTTTTAATTTTATTTTTGTCCTGAAAGATCAAGGGAACAAATGGACAGGTTACAAGAGCAGATATCCTTCAGGTTGGTCTTCGAGAATTGCTGAATGCCCTCTTCTCTAATCCAATGGATGACAACTTGATTTGTGCAGTAAAATTACTGAAGGTACTTTACTAAAATTTAACTGGTTTATGCATTTATAATGTAGAGAAGGGAATGTGTAGTACATAAATGAATTCAAGATTGTTTTTAAAACTGAACCTTGACATTTTACTTTCTCCAATATGTTGGAAGAACCATACAAGATGCATTTATTGTATAAATAAGAAGCATGATTTAAAAGTGGAAAATAGAAGTTCTTCACCCCATTCCCATCTGTAAAGTCCCATTCCTTCCCTTCTCATGTTTGTGTGCTCTAATAAAGATCTTATTCTTCTATGACTTTTTTTCCCACTTAATGAAAGATCTTAGGTCTTTCTGTGGCATACAGATTTACTGTGTGTTAAGTAATTCCCTATTATTCCATTATATTTATATACATGAATATTGGGTTACTTATAGTTTAACCACTGTAGCACCACTGGATATCTTTAATCATGTGTTTATGTGTGTATATATTTCTGTAGGTGAAATTCCTTCACATTTGGTGGGTCAGTGAACATGTGTACTTCATATTTACAAGTAACACCAAAGTTTCTTTTTAAATGATTGAATCAGAATGCACTTCCACCAATAGTGAACAAGTATACCTCTTTCTCTACATGTTACAATGATAGATATAATAAGTTTTGGTTTTTGTCATAGATGAAGAATAAAAACAAAATCTCATTTTATGTTGCATTTTCCTGATCAGTAGTGCATTTAAGCATTCTTTCATGTTTATTAATCATTTGTTTATTAGTTTCTGTAAATTGTGTCTGTATATCCTCAATTTATTTTGTTGATGGAGTTTTTAAATCAAAACTTCTGTATTTGTTATACACTTAAAAAAGTGACATGCTCATTAAAATGTAATAGCCTCTCTTTGATAATATAGGGAATAGAATTTTTGTTTCATTTCAGTGATTATATTCTATCTATTAAATTCTTAATTCACTGACTTCTGCTTTTTTAGTTGACAGGATCAGTTTTGGAAGATGCCTGGAAGGAAAAAGGAAAAACTGATATGGAAGAAATTATTCAGAGAATTGAAAATGTTGTCCTAGATGCAAACTGTAGCAGGTAGGAAAAGAAGCCAGTAGATTTCAGTTACCTTTTCTTTTTAATCTGCTATATGTCATCAAAGTAATAGAAATTTTACAGATTGATCTACACAAATAGTTTCTTCAAAGGCATATTTTACAAGTGGCTTCTCATTAGTCATTTTTGTTCTCTTAGGTTTAAAAAAAAAATTAAGGTTTTCCAAAAATGAGTCTAGTGAAAAATAAAAAAAGACTTTAATTTATTTGCATAAAGAACTACTGCAAGCATAGTAAAGGACCAAATGTTTAAAGGGTAATTGTTGCCTTTAAGAACCAGATAGTCAGTTAGGTGGGACAAATTTCAAATCTGTTTTAAAAATAAAAACTAAAAATGAATTATATCTTTTTAGGAAATGTCTAGAAAATTATAAAGCATTGGGTATATGTAAATTTAGGGTATAAAGTTTTATGAGTCTGTATTTTAGAACCTGATAGCGCTTAATGGTGGATGTGTTAAACGCATTTTCAACTTCTGTCTGCAGAGATGTAAAACAGATGCTCTTGAAACTTGTTGAACTCCGGTCAAGTAACTGGGGTAGAGTCCATGCAACTTCAACATACAGAGAAGCAACACCTGAAAATGATCCTAACTACTTTATGGTATGTCAGTGTTTATATTTTAAATTTTGCTTACTGCTTGAATTCAGTTTTGGAAGTTAGTTATATAAAGCTATTCTAATAATTCAGTTCCTAATAATACTTTTCTCAAACTTAGAATCACATAGGAATCAGCAGGCTAGGTAAATAAAGAGAGGAAATCCTCCAGTGAAAAGAGGGTGGATTAGAGAAAAGTCTATCCAATGGAAAGGGAGATTGATTATGCTTAAGTCCAAGCCTTGAGATGCCAGGAGTTTTTCTAGAAAAACCAGCCAAAGTCCTGCATTTCAGATTTTATATGTTGTGGTAAAGTAAAATAAAGTGAAAATAGTTACAGGCTAATGGTGCCCTGTAGCTTCTAACATGACCAAACATAAAGCAGCTATGGAGAAATGTACCTACAACCCCAGTCTTAGAAATTCTTAAAGCTGTGGTAGGGCAGGGGGAACCATAGCTAAAAATGAACTGACACAAAATCATAATGCATAATAGATTATTCACCAGGAATATGATGGACATTAGACTGTAGAGTTAGAACTATAAGGGCATAATAGAATAAAAATCTGAAAATTATACTTTCCTAGTGAAATGAAATGGCTGCTGAAAAGTGAAAGGTTTTTTGCTTATTCTTGCATTATCAAGTGCAGATAGTAACATCAGCCATTCTGTACTAATTAATATACTTTTAAAAACTCTGAAAATGGGGCTGGGTTGTGGCTCAGTGGTAGAGCACTTGTCTAGCATGCATGAAGCACTGGGTTCGATTCCCAGCACCACATAAAAAATAGATAAATAAACAAATAAAATAAAGGTATTTTAAAAATTCTGAAAATGATTATATATTTTTATCACTTTGCATCCTAGAATGAACCAACATTTTATACATCCGATGGTGTTCCTTTCACTGCAGCTGATCCAGGTATGTGGTCTGTCATATTTTTTGCCTTCTTTTTTTTTGGTAAAGTAATAAATTACAGAAAACCATTCCTCACCAGTACAAACTTGTAGCTTTTTGATGACTTCACTGTACTCTGAAATATTCTTTATAGTTTATATTGACCACATGCCATTTCAAATGAAAATTTGACTGTATAGTGTCTGATCATTCTACTTTAACAATTAAAAATTAGAAGAATCCTTCAATTAAATGCAGCCGTTTTCATTTCATATTTCTCCTTAGTGTGTTGTTTTTATACTCTTAAACTTTAAGATATAGGGTGGAAGAGAAAGATGGTTCTATTTTACTACATAGTCAGCAACTTATATGTGTTAATACTATAGATATTAAGAATTACAGATTTTATTAATAGTGATTCAAAGTTAATTAAAATCTAAATCTGTATATACTTCTCCTTCCAGAAAAGGGTCATTTATAGAAAGATAATTTTAACAGTGACAGATGGAGCTGTAGGGTGAGCAAGAGAATTTTCTTTTATTTGGTTCAAACTATAAGCAGCAAGTATTTAGTCATATATGGTTGGGATTTTACTGTTTGCTCTGAATAGTAGGTATTGATTATAATGTTCCTCTTATCACAAAGAAGTTCTTATTTAGGGTGAGGAAGTGGAATTAAGTTACTTGCTAAATTGCTTTCCAATGTGATCATGCCATTTAATAGTCCTACCAGCAGCTCATGAGGTTTCCTGCCCCTTATCCTTGGCAACGTTTGTTATCAGATTTTAATTTTTGTCAGATTGTATGAAATTCTATCCTGTCATTTTATTTCCTGACTAGTCATACTAAATTTATTTTTCTGTTGACCTTTTGATTTTCGCTTTTGACAATTTACTATTTGTATTTTTTTGCCGATGTTTCTGTTCTAATTATTTTTCTTACTGATTTGTAATTCCTTATGTAGTTTAGAAAAAGATGATCTTGGCTGAGGGTTTCAGTTATCTTCTTATAGCATTTGCTTTCTATTTTGTTTATAATGTATGTCTTGTTTGTGCTTCTTGTGGTTTTTCTTAACCACTCTCAAATTCCAAGTCTTGCCTTGTTGCTTTTTATGTCTTTCATCTACCTGGCTACTATTTATATATGGGATATGGTAAGAATTAAATATTTTTGTAGTCTTGCTCACCAACAACTATTTAGTCATCATCCTTCCTCTTTTAGTTAGAAGTCTCTCTGTTCTTCGCTGTGTACCTCGTTCGTTCATGTGGATCTTATGTACCCTTTCTACACCAATACCACACCCTTAATTATTCTTATTTTGCCGTAAGTCTGCCATGTCTGGTAATACAAATCTTGTTTCTTCACTTAATCTTCAGTTACCTAGATTCACATTGATTCTTTGTTCTTTGTCTAACCTGTTTGTCTGATTTATAGTGATTTTTCTCAAATTGAATTTTTTTTTGCATTTTTTTCAAGTTACCTTGACCATGGAGTTTCAAATCCTTTTTCTCATTCTGTCTAAGCTTGTTTTTGTTTTCATATTTTTGTTTTATTTTCTTTTTAGTCTTACTCTGTTATTTGATTTTCACACAAATTGTTGCCTTACATCATGATATTTTTATTGAAAGTTCATCCTTAATTGTCTTTGTTAAAATTTTCATTTGGAAATTATTTCAAATTCACAGAAAAGTAGCAAAAGTAAAAATTACACAAAAATATCCATCTACTCTTTACTCAGGCATACTTTTTTTTTTTTTTTTTTTTTTTTTTTAAAGAGAGAGTGAGAGAGGAGAGAGAGAAAGAATTTTTAATATTTATTTTTTAGTTCTCGGCGGACACAACATCTTTGTTGGTATGTGGTGCTGAGGATCGAACCCGGGTCGCACGCATACCAGGCGAGTGCGCTACCGCTTGAGCCACATCCCCAGCCCACAGGCATACTTTTTTGTTAATAGTTTACTCAATTTACTTCATCATTTTTGTCCTGTTCACACTTTTTCCCTAAACTATTTTAAGTTATATATAGTATGGCTTTATATGAATGCTTTAGTGATTTAACTGTCTTTTGTTTTTCTTTATTAAAACCTCTGTGGCTTAGAGTTTAGGAATCCAAAATGATTTTTACATAGGCTTCTGTCAGGAGCCACAGGGATATTACTGATATAGAACAAGTTAACTTTTTTGTTTGTCAGAGTTTTTTATATGGATAGTAGAAATTTGAGTTATAGGCTCATTGTTAAGAAACTGGTTTCCCCAGGAGTTCATGAGTGCTCTGTCCCCATTCCAAATCCAGACTAACATCCAAACTTCCTTGTTATCTATCTTTGCCACTGAATTATTTTCCCTGTTCCCATCTTTTGTTTAAGCTATTAACCCTTGGAGGGTTTTGGGTTTGATGAATGTGGAACATGGATTCATTTTTTTTTTCACATGGACCCAAGATCTTGTTTTCTCGTCTTTCCAAGCTCCTTAGTCTCTGAGATTCGAATCATCTGTCACCTTCCCTGCTGTAGCAGCTGTGTTAGCTATGGATGGCTTTCAGTTATTTTTCATTAGTCATCTGGTGGCTTGATTTTTTTTTTTTTCTTTGTAGTTGTATCCATAATATTTAAAAGAATGTCTGTCTTATCTAGTACCTCCAAGCATTGTAACAGAAAGGTTTTATGATTAAAATTGTCTCTAAGTTGCCACATTTGAAGTCAAAATATTACCAACCCTTGAAGCTAAATGAGTTTTATAGAGACTGACAGCCTTGGAATAACATGGTATCCTCTCAAAACTTGAGGTGACTTCTGTTCATAAGAAACTAATTTGAAGGTAATTAGCTATAATAAATTAATCCATTTTATTCAGAGGCAAAGACTCAACAGATTCACGTTAATCTAAAAAGGTACCAAGTAACTACCTGCCTGCAACAGCTGGTAGTTATGTTACCTCTAGCACCTTGGGAGACTCGGACTTAGTGAAACTTGGCAGACCTGAAACCTACACCAGGTAGCTTCCTTTTTGGGTTGGTAAGGAAAGGGAAAAGAAAATTGTCTACACTCAGAACCTTTGGTAGGTTAGCCTTATTGGATTGAACAAGTTGCCATTACCAGATAGCCAGAGAGCTTACTTTACTTTCTTGAGGAGGAGCAAAGAGGGAGCTGGAAGCTAGGAATATTTGATTGAAATTTTCCTGTGTGGAGGAAGGAATAATAAGAGTATGGAAGAAAGTGTTCTTCCAAAATAGTCATGTAGCCACTATTTTGTTTGAATGGGAAGCAGCATAGAGTGTGCAAATAGCGTACATCTTGACTATGGAATGTACTCTGATTTGATTTCCAAATTTAGAGGAGTATTGTATATAGTTAAGATTTATGAACATGCTGTGAAGCAAAAGCAAGTGTTTAGTAGTTAGCTTTTTCATCACTGTGACCAAAATACCTGACAAGAACAGTTTAGAAGGAAAAGTTTTATTTGAGGATTGTGGTTTTAGAGAGGTCTCAGTCCATGTTTGGCCAATTCCATTGCTCTGGGCTCAAGAGAAATGAGGCAACACATCATGAGGGAAGGGCCCAGTAGAGGAAAGCTACTCAACTCATGACAGGGTCAAGAAGCAGAAAAAGGGGCCACAGGGAAGATGTACCCTTCTGGAACATGCCCCCAGCAACCCACCTCCTCTAGGCATACCCCTCCTACCCACAGTTACCACACTGAGTCTGTCCATTCTCAAACTCTGATGGACTGATTATGTTAGTTTTAGTAAGCTTATCAATTTACTACTTAATTTTTCTGCATTAACAAGAGTTTGTAGTAGGGATATCCTATATCCAAACCATAACAGCAAGCCAATTAGAATATGTTTTATGAAAGCTATTTTTCATATTCTGTCTGTTTAAATATCAGTCATAATGTTAAAAAGAATTTTTAGAGGTAGCTGGTCATTTCATGATTTATTTTTCTAGCATTTAGTTTTTTTCCTGTTTTATAGATTACCAAGAGAAATATCAAGAATTACTTGAAAGAGAGGACTTTTTTCCAGATTATGAAGAAAATGGAACAGATTTATCAGGGGGTGGTGATCCGTAAGTTCTCTTTAATTACTGATTTTCTTTGTGAAGTTTCTGTGGCTAAATTTTAGATGGAGATTAGACTAAAAAAATTATGAAAGAATAGCATTTTATTTTATTTTATTTTTATTTTTTGAAAGAATAGCATTTAAAAAAATATTTTTTTAGTTGTCAATGGACCTTTATTTTAATTATTTGAGGTGCTGATAATCAAGCCCAGTGCCTCACACATTCTAGGCAAGTGCTCTACCATTGAGCCAAACCCCAGCTCAAGAATAGCATCTTGATTTGATAGTGTTAACAGTATACTGTATAGAGGTTCTTGTACACTAAAAACATTCAGAAATCATGTGGAAGTCTCATAGACTGATTTTGGAAACCTATAGTTGAGAAGGAAAAACTTAAATGATAGTATGCTAGAGTGTGATTTTTTTTTTTTTTTTTTAAAGATTCTATTATACCTGATTTTAAGAAGCTTTAATACTTAGTGTAAGGTCTGGGCAGATTCTTTGCCTGATTCTCCATCTGTAAGATAAGAATAATAGTACCTTCAACTAAATGAAAATTTAATATACTTGACAGCTTTCTGGCAATAGTAAAAGGCTCAAATCTTAGTTGTTTAAAGGATAGATGAAAAGTGAAGAAAACACATTACTATATAGAAATATTTGGGCTGACAGGGAGATATAAGTTATAGTTTTCATATCTGTTTCTTCACCTTCCACTTTCCCAGCTCAGTTAACAGTTCATGTGTATTTTGACAAGCTACTTAGGTTTTTTTCTTCCGAAGCAGGAGGTGGTGGGTGGAGGGGATAAGTTTTGTTTGGCTTTAATATTTCTAATTTCTCATCTCATGTATGTTCTTGGTTTAAAAAAAAAAATGAACTGCCTCCATTTTAGTGATGTTAATTATAAGTCATTTAGGATCTAGAAATATAATGTTGCTCTATGTTTTTTTACTGGTTTATTGTCAAAATACAAGGATTTAAGTATCCGGGCAGGACTAGGAAGGCTTAGTCCTGCTTGACATACCACTGGATGGTAAAAACAATTTTTGGCATTGGCTTCAGGATAGTCTCTAAAGTTTATTCAGTAAACATCATATTCTTTTGCCCTAATAAACTCATGGTTGTTTCAGCACATAGCCTTGTATTGGAAATGGGGAAGAATCTGAAAGATAATGACTCATCACCACTTGATAGCATTGGCAAAATACTTTGGTTACACTTGTAAAGGTAGAAGGGATTATTGGCAGATAGGGTGGGAGGGCAATGTAGACAGCGTCATGTGGTGGGGAGCGAAGATGTAGAAAAGGGAAAAGATCTTGAATCAAATTCTATACCTGCCATACAATAGCCAACAAACTTCCCAAGGTGTCTCTTTTAAAGTCTCTTCAAATATTTAAAAAACTAAAATGATAGCAGTATCTGTCTTTTTAAGATGGCTAGGGGAATTCAGTAAGAATGAGTAGATTAAGTCCTTAATTGGCACTTTATGTCCTCTTCTTCCCCCAAATACTTAGAAAGCAAGAGTTCCTTAAAGTTTCTAATAATTGAGGGGGAAAATCTGCAATAGATGATCTAAAAAGTAACTTCCTATTATAGAAGTCTACTTCCAGGTAAGTGGAAGTGTGACTAACTAGTCATTTAGGAGTAACCATAGCAGGAATAACACTTTTTTGATGTTAAGTAGATGTAACCATAGAAAGGATAGTATTTCCTGGTGTTAAGCAGACATGAAATATTAAAGCATCACTATAAAGGTGAATGGCATATCTGAAATTATTTTCTAGTTAATGTTTAATGATAAGGTGTAAGTTGATAATATAAACTTGGAGTTTAAGACTGATATATGTCAAGCCTTGGTTAACTTTTAGATCAATAAATATGAAAATATAACAATCTTCAATACAAGGAACTCAGAATTGGTGTAAAAGTTTACTTATCAAAATAAGCATTTGGTTTTCTGGGGACTGTCATTTTTAGGCAACTCTGAAATTAGGCTTGTTTTCTATCATAATTCAAACTAGGAAAATAGTCAAAATTTTTTGTGGCTTTATATCTTTATAAATTGAAAAATATTAAACTTCTGAATCATCTTTGGCTTTTACAGATATTTGGATGATATTGATGATGAGATGGACCCAGAGATTGAAGAAGCTTATGAAAAGTTTTGTTTGGAATCAGAGCGTAAGCGAAAACAGTAAAGTTAAATTTCAGCATATCAGTTTTATAAAACAGTTTAGGTATAGTGATTTAGCAGAACACAGGAAAGCAAGAAAATGTGTCACACTTATACCAAATTAAGGATGTTGAGTTATGTTACTAATGTATGCAACTTTAATTTTGTTTAACACTATCTGCCAAAATAAACTTTATTCCCTATAACTTAAAATGTGTATATATATAAAATAGTTTATTATGTACAGTTAATTCCACTGTTTTGGCTGCAATAAAATTGATTTTGAAATAAATGAAATGTTGAAAGTAAATTTTGCTAGCTGGTTAGATACTTTTAAGTTCTTGAGGGGAAAAGTCTTAGCCTAGAAATACATATTACTGCAAAAATGTAGCATTCTTTTCTGAGGTATGACTATTATAGATTTTATTTCAGTTTGACATATCTCATATTAATCACAATCATGAAAATCTTTAAGGGTCTTGGAATATATCAACAACTGACTTACATATGTAGATGTTATTGGATACCAAGGGCTTTAAAAGTGTCATTAATGGAAAAAAACAAAACAAAAAAACCTTAGAACTCTCCAACTAAACCACCAAGACTCACTCTTCACTGAGGATTTATTCTAATTCAAGAATTGTTCTTTTTTGTTTCACTTCACTAACTTCATTACCCTAAGGCCTAGAACATTATTCTGCTTTTATTTATATGGCTTTCTCACTTTTATTTTGTAGCATGGATTGCATTCACTTTTTTTTTTTAAATTAGAGAATTTTACTAGATATTTCACGTTTTCATCTGCTTTGTAATTGATATACCTTGAGGATCACTTTTCTAATACTTTTACTATAATGTGGTACCACCTCAACCCTATTTAAGTAGTATTTTTACTTAATGTCAAATCTTTTTTCAACTAACTGAAACTTGTACATATAAAAGGGTTGCTTGTAAATATGCATGTAAATAGTTCTGTTAATAACCCACTGTTTTACACTTGGTACATCTGTGTCTGCTAATACAGTTAGCTTTCTCACTTTTCTGCTTGTTTGTTCAGTCTGAATTAAAATTAGACTTTGAAAATAAATAGTTTTGTTTCTTCTAAGTTTTTAAGTGGTATTCTGGTATTTTAAAGAAATTGTTACTGAATTTGTTATAATTTACTAAAAGGTTTAAAATTAGAAAACTTAGGAAAGATTTAATTCAATGTCTTTTTGAACAAGAATTCTACCTTTTTGAGTAACAATTCTACCTGAAAAACCAGCAAATATACATTAAAGCTTTTAGATCCCTTGTTGTAAAGGGGGAGTATATATGTAGTTAGGGTTTGAGAAGTTGTAAGGGAATTTGTTTTTCAAAATGACTCTTATAACTTAGCTATTAGCATAATCTACAGCTCTTTAAAGATATTCCCTGGTCTAATGTACTATAAGCACTAAGGAACACTTATTCTCTATACTTGCCTTAGCTCTATGAATAACCATCCAATATTTGTCCACTAGATTTTATTACCATCTATTGCTACTCATAGTAGCTACCAACAGGAGCAATATATGTTATATATATTCGCTTAAAAAACCACCTAGGAGCTTTTCATGTAACTCTGTAGTAGAGCAGTTTCCTAGGATGCATAAGACCTATGGTTTCATTGCCAGTTCCAGGGGGTAGATGTCCAAACTTGATGTCTTAAAACAACCATTTTATTCTCATGAAATCTGTGGTTTAGGAACTTGGACAGAGTACAACATGGATGGCTTTTCTTTGTTGCATAATATCTCGGGACTTGGTAAGAAAACTAAAGGCTAGAAATAGCTCTAGCGGCTCAGAATTATAATCAGTAAGTCATCTTCTCATGTGGCTGGTGGTTGGACTGAGAAACTTGAAGCCACAACTAGATGAACTATTGACTAGAGCCATCTACACTTGACACTTGGCTTGTCCATGTCACTTGGATTTTCTCATGGCATGTTGGCTAGATTCTGAAATTGGGTATTCCAAAACAAAACAGCATTGAGTAATCATGTAGCATTACTTCTACATTTTCTTGGTGCTAAGTGAGTTATTAAAGCCATATCAAAAGGTCATCAAGGATTGCTTAAGTGTTTTAATGAAGGATTGGCCTTGAGTCGGCAATTACTGGCCATTAGAATGGCTATGTCTTTAGGATCATGTATGAATGTCTGTCAGAATTATTAGTAAAAAGTCTCCAGTGAGCAAAGACATGAGTGCCAGTATGTGTCATAATGCTGTGTTCTGGAAACAAAGTACAAACATTGATCTTTTAACTTGGCTTTCATGTCATCAACTCAGAATTGTTCATATCAGTGCCCTTTGGCCAACACTACCAGAAACCTAAACATGTTGTGTGTGTTGCATTCAGAGAGAACATGTACCTTGGGGGCACTGTGAAGTATATATCAAAGGGTGTTGGAACATAAAATATAATTTGGGTTTTTGTTGGGCAATTTGGAGGAAAGGTATAAGACACTGGAAGGTCACTTTGGATTGGGTATTGTCAGAAAGCCAGGGTAGTGCTGTAAGTATTAAATCTTTAGGGAAGAGTGTGGATTAAGTTGTGCTTGTTTTTGAAAATTCAGTCCTTCAGCAAGAGAGGATGTTTGGTGTGAAAGTAACAAACCTGTTGGTGACAAAATCGGCTCAAACTGAAAAGAGAAAAGTACCTATACTGTTAGGTTGGGAGGACAAAGCCAGCTGCAAAGTTAACAGAAAACATTTTCTTCAGGGTCCTATAGCAGCTGTAAAATGCCATTATGACCTCCACTTTGTGTGACTACTGCTTTGTTAATAATGAAACCCTGAGAACTATTTCTGCCCATCTGTTACTTGGGATATCCAGTTGCTTAACTTCTCTTGACTCATGACAGCACCCAAAATCTAGTTAATCTCCACTTCTAGTCTTTTTTTTTTTTTTTTTTTTTTTTTTTGGTACTGGGGATTGAGCCCAGGGCTGCTTATCACTGCGCTACATCCTGAGTCGCTGTTTGTTTGTTTGAGACGGGGTCTCACCAAACTGCTGAGGCTGGCCTAGACTTGTGATCCTCTTGCCTCAGCCTCCTGAGTCACTGGTATTACAGGCATGCACCACCCTGCCTGGCTTGCGCTTCCAGTCTTGCTGCAGAAACAAAATCCCACCCAAAACCTTCCCTTATAATGTCCTCAGAATCCTTCAGCAGAAATTAAAACCTTACCAAAGATGGCTTTGTCCTCTCCCTAGTGGAATATACCATCTTCAGTTCCCCTGGTTTGTGCCTCTTTGCTTGCAAGTTAATGATTGATTTTTGCTGGATGATAGGCTTAAGCCTAGTGGTCTTTGTTTGACTTGACTTTAGCAGTTGTAAATAATTTAAGCTCACGTATGCTGTTGCCCTATTGTGTCGGCCTGGCAAAACACCAACCTTGGAGGAACCCAACAGTGCTGTAAAGCATGTTTTCTGTAGGTTTGTACTACTGTAAATTCATGATCACCATCTTCATTTAGGTTCTCAGGGCTGCCAATCATCTGTTTTTAATTTCTGTTTAAGTGCTTCATACCCTTTCCACTCTTAACAACCCCTTCATCCTCTGATTACTTCTGCTTGAGCTAACCCTGCATCATCTATTGAACATGTCACTCCAATGAAGAAAAGAGATTTGGCCCTGGTATTTCTCTCAAACTATAATTCTACACCTACTTCATAGACTTCTCATCTCATTTTCTCCATTCCCTTGTCTCTTACTTGATCTTCAAATCCACTATGCCTTCTCCACTATACACAATGAGCATCACTATTGTCACCAGCAACTTCTACATCACTAAATTTAGTAAACAATTTTTTTTATATATATTTTAGTTACTGATGGACCTTTATTTATTTATTTGCTTATATGTAGTGCTGAGAATTGAACCCAGGGCTTCACACAAGCTAGGCCAAGTGCTCTACCACTGAGGCACAACCCCAGCCCCAGGAAACAATTAAGCTTGTCTTCTGGCAGTTCTGACACAAAAATTGAAAATCTCTAATTATCTAAGACATAATAACTTGCTTTCTTTTTTATTTCCCTCCTCAATTTTTTTTGTGGGCTTCTATTGACCTAATCTGTAAGTATTGTTGTTTCTCAAAGCTCAGTACTAACCACTGTTTTTTTCTCATATTACAATGTTCTAGGACTGTTCATTCTCTCCTGTAGCTGCAGTTAGTACCTATCAGCCAGTAACCTATAGATTTGTTTGTATCTCGATTCCAGACTTTTAACTAACTTACGATTTCCACCAGGTAGACTTAGAAAATTGAAGTCATGCTATCCCTGAATTTATTCCTCCCTCTCAATGGTGGCCCTGCAACCTTTCCACTTGCTCCAATCAGAAACCCTGGCATTATTTTGTACTCCTACATCTCTCCCCCAAGTTCCAGGTTCAATAATCCCCAAGAAGAGAGTGGAGTTCCTAAATATTTCTTGGAGCTGTGCTCTCTTTCCTTACTGCCTAGGTACTAAGTTCTATTTTCTCTCCTGATGCTTTTTCAAAAGCTTTCTAGTGATTTTGCTATATTGCTCTTGCATCCTACAATCTATTCTCTTAAGCAGTTACAGGTTCTTTCAGAAGTGCAAGTAGAATCATAAAATCCTTCTTTAGTAGAATTTCTATTCAAGAGGTTTTTAGACATTCAAAGAGGAAATGGTGGGGATGGAATATAACTAAGCACTGTATAGTGCCATTCGACATTTTATACTTCACAGAAGACAGATCAATTTGCATATCAGTCTTTTAGAAATGAAGGTGAGTTTAGGAAGTTAGATGTCTTCCCATCAGTCGGTTTTGCCACCTTTGCTTAAATTAAAGTCCTTGCAATAAACAAGTATACTTCAATAACGCTGTTTTAAAACAAAAATCTGGGCCAGAAAAGACGTGCTCTTTTCCTAATAGTCCACAACTCAAATCCATAATGATCTGGCCCCTGCCCACTAAACACACTTCAGGCTTCTCTCCCCTTTAGATCTCTCTCCGCCCTAATGCTGCTTAAAGGGGCTTGCTTTCAGCCATACTATTTAAAGGCAAACATAGTATGTTCTCGATACATTCTTGTTAATGGTAATTAGTAAATATAGTTGGAAGACATTTTCTGATGCTTTATGAGAAAGAGGCCAAGTTTTCTAAGTTTTTTTTTTTTTTAATCAGCTTTACTGAGGGATATAATTGTCGTTTAGGTTTACATAAGGATCACTCCGCTGACACCACCCTGGTGGTTGGTCAGTGGTTGGCTGCACCGCCACAAGGCTGTTGCTTACCAACTTAAGTACAAGCAGCTCCCCTTCCGAGTCACGTATCGGAAGTGAAGGCCGAAGGGGCGCAGACCAGATATCCGTCTGAGAAACCCCACCCTCTCCCGCGCTTCCTGCCCCTCCCTTTGCAGGTAGCGACCCGGGGTGTGGCCCGGGACTTGGGGCGGGACATCCGGTTTTTCTTCTTCCGGAGACGTATAGCTGCTTCCCCCGCGCGGAGGTTCGAACCGCTGTTGTTTCCCCTTGTTCCTAGTAGTCGCCGCTGGCGCTGCCGCCGCCGCCCATCTCCCGCTGCTGGGATTTAACCACAAAACTTCTCAGCCAAAACCCTCTTCTGTGGCCCAAGGCCTCTGCAACTGATTGTTTTCCTTCATCAAGAATTTTTTTTAAATTCAAGAAGTATTCCTGAAGAAGCAGTCGTGGGCAGGCGCGGACACTGTGCGGTTCAAGCTTTTTGACAAATTAAAACTCAAAGAGACCTCCTTCCCACAACTTGCAGCTCAGAACTGCTGTGTGAGTGTGTCGTTTGTGGTTGTTTGAATGAGGCTTTTTCGGCAACTAGATACTATGTTTTGATAAGTGAGTTGCCCAGTGATGTCAAGAACAGATTAGTTTGTGTTTTTTCTGTCCTTAAATTCTGACGTAATATGCTGGGTGTGAGAACGCAAACAGTAATTAGACAGTGGAAATGAGGGTTGGAGCCAGATTATGGTTCTTGTGATATGTCAGGGACTTTTGAGCACCACATTGTTTCTTGTGTATGCTTGATTATTTAAGCCTTAAAAAAAGGCAGTTATAGCCAGGTACGGTGGTTTATACTTGTAATCCAGAGGATGGGGCAAGAGGATCCCAAGTTCTAAGCCAGCCTCAGCAATTTAGTGAGACCCTGCTTCAGAATAATAAAGTAAAAAGGACTGGGAATGCGGTTCAGTGGTAAAGCACCACTGAGTTAAATTTCCAGTACCAAAAATTAAAAGTAATTATGCATCAGTAAAGCTATTTTTTTAAATATTTATTTTTTAGTTATGGATTGACACAATGTCTTTATTTTACTTAATGTGGTGCTGAGGATCCAACCCAGTGCCTCACACATGCTAGGCAAGTGCTCTACCTCTGAGCCACAACCCCAGCTATTTTTTTTTAACTTGGCCATTAAAAGAAACTGTTTTATGCAATTTGGAATAAGAAAATAAGCACCACTTTTTTTTTTTGAAACACCAGAGAGACATATCTGAGGGATGTGTGTGTATGTGTGTGTGAGAGAGATAGAAACATTACCATTTGTTACCATTTAACAGGTATGTAAACAAGGGATGTGAAGCAGTTAGTATGGCCTAACTTGTAGAAAGCTCCCTAAGACAGCAATATTAGAGATGGAATAGAGAGGGGGAAAAAACAGGGAAAAGGTCCTAGACTTCTGCAGAAGTTACGGAGAAAGTTGATTTAAAAAAAAAAAAAAAGTGCGAGTGTAAAGAAAGCCAAGTTCAAGAGAGAGAATCAACAGGACTTGTTATAGGGGCATGTAAGAATTCAAATACATATTGCTAATCTACTTTTAAGTGCCATTAACTGAAACTGCAAACTTGAGGGGAGCAAGAATTTTTAAATGTGATTATTCTTTAATCATTCACTGAATATTTATTGTACCATTGTTATTTGCCTAATACTGTTTTAGGTGTCAGAGATAGAATTGTCCTTGGAAATAGGAAAGGTCCTTGCCTATTTGAGTTTATACCCTAATGGGAAAGTGCAAAACAGTCACTTTTGATAGTAGTAAACTCTATGAAGAAAAAATATGAAGTAGGATAGGAGGTGATTAGGAGCAACTTTAACTTAGTTGGTCAAGTTAGGCCTTTTGGGGAGTGACATTTATGTTGAGACCTTAAGGATGACAAAGAACTAATGATGTGATGAACCATGGAAAAGTCAGAAAGACCAGTACAAAGATTCTGAGATAGGAAAGAAATTATTTAAAGAATGTTAAAAAGACCAATATGACTAAATGTCCTGAACAAGGGGAAAGGAGTTAGGAGATAACATTTGGAGACAGAGAAAGAGGACAAGATTGTGTGGCCTTTTGTAGGCTACGCCTAGGAGTTTTAATTTTATTCCAAGTGAGAGTGGAACGTATTAGTGAATTTTAAGCCAGCAGATGATAGATCTAATTTTTATTTCAAAAGATTGCTTTGACTACTGAATTTAGATTGGACTTAAGGGAAGAGATAAGAGTGAAAGTGAGATTAGGGAATATTATAGAAATCTGCTTATTTATTTATTTATTTTTAATACTAGGCAAGTGCTCTACTACTGAGCCTAGAAGGCTGCTTTGGGTAGGAATGATTAAGCTCCATTTTAGTCTATATTGAATTTGATTTATCTGTAGGACACATGGAAAGCAACCTACCAGGATAGCAAGCAGCTAGCTGAAAGTTCTGGAGGAAGATCAGAAGTTCTCTAGAGAACTAAAATAAATAGAATTGTGTGATTTCCTCAAAAGAGACCATATAGCTAAATACTTATGTTCAGACATAGTCTACACAAGATTATGGGCTATATCACATGCAGTTTAAATGAGGTGAGGTTTAAAAAGTCAGGGTGAAGCTTAAAAGTAACAAGTATAGTAAGAAGAAATGAAATGGGGACTAAGGTCAGGGTTGAAGCATCCTTGATTTAGGGAATAAAGAAAAAAAAGGATTAAAGAGAGCAATAGAAGTAGAGAGAAACTCTTTACTTCTCTCTACTTCTCTCACATCCCAGACTGGGGTGTGAGGTGGTGGTAGTATCGAAAGGGAAAATTTGGTGCAAAGGAAGGTTTACAGCATTTTCACAGATTAATCAGATCTCTAGTAGGATAAAGACTGAAGTCATTGCTATTAAGAAGACAGTGGTGACTATTGTGAAACAGTCTCAATAGAGAGGGAGAGGAGAAAGCTGAATTGTAATGAATCCAAGATTGATAAGAGAGAAAGTGGGCAATGAGAGTTTTACTACATTTGAGAAGTTTATGGATAGGAAATAGGGATAAAACAGGAAGGTCTTATTTATGGAAAGTTATTTTTTCTGACAAGTGAAACTTGATCACTGGAGAAATCAAGGGGATAATATGGAAGGGGAAGCAGGAAGTATTAGAAAAGGAATAAAAATATTTCATAAGATTTATTGAGCTCTTACAAGGCAACTTTTACTGTGCTAGACACCGTCATGTGTATTTTCTCATTTAATCCTCATAATCCTGTTAGTACCCATTTTACAAATGAAACAATCTGGGGCTATAAGCTAGTAAATATGGAGTATCAATGAAACCTAGTTCTCTAATTGCCCTTCCATTATACCTGTATGGAGAACACAAGTGAAGATAATCATTTCGAGGTAAGAAATCAAATTCAGGAAATGAGGATGAATGTAAGACATTAGAAGTTTAATTAGCTGATTCACTAGTGTCATGGAACTACTTTTTAAACTCCAGGCTAGGGACAAGAATCCAGGTAGTTGAATTTCTTTTTCAGTGGTTTAGGCCTAATAGTTCCTTGTGACTCAGCTTCTCAGTCTCATGTACCTTAGATGATTCCCTGCATTCTTATTGCAACAGTGTAATTTGCTTGTTATTTGAAATTATATCCTGAGCATATATATAGTTTACAAAAATTAACCCTCAGGAAAAGTAAAACTACAAAAACTGATAAAGACAGTTTTAACATTTGTGAGCTATCTTCTCCCTCTAGGTTATGTGTCTATGAAGTGAAGTCCTAGGAGCTAATCAAGGCATTTTGTTAATTATGTTAATTTTAGATCATTGAAAGTGTTTGTAAAAAGATCACTTTCCTTCTAGCAAAAGTAAATGCAGTGGCAGTGTTTTTCTTATGTTCTTAGAAAATGCATCTATTTACTTTGGTGGAACTTTTGTACATTAAGAGAACTATCTGCTATTGTGGTTTCCATTTCCTTCAGTCTCGCCTTGAAAGGACTTCTTACCCTGTTGTAATGGCAGCCGAAGTGCAAATGGTACTTTATGAAGATGATTCAGTGCAGGTCCAGTATGTTGATGGTTCCAAATTGCAGCTTTCTCCCTGTGGCTCTGAATTTTTATTTGAAAAGTCACCTCCTGTTTCAGCACACCCTTTAGAACAACCAGAAAGAATTCGTCAAAGGACACACTTTGTTATTAGCACTTACCGAGTAAGTAATGTCATAAAACTACTATTTTTAATACTAAAATATAGTTGAAGTGGGCTAGAATATGAAAGGTAATTAGTATTCTGGATTACTGTCATTCTAAACTGATTTTCAAATCTTTTTATATTTTTAAAGATTAAATCTGACATTTCTTTTTATAGGAGCAACTACAGCGAGCCCTAGATTTTCGAAACTCTTCAGCTTCTTGCCTTTTTTTATCTGAAAGCATCATACCTTCTGAAAGAAAAAAGGTAATTTTTCTTCAAACCTCATTTAAAAAAAAATTGTAGTTGTAGATGGACAGAATACCTTTATTTTATTTGTTTATTTTTATGTGGTGCTGAGGATTGAACCCAGTGCCTCATGCATGCTAGGCAAGCACTCTACCACTGAGCCACAGCCCCAGTCCCTCAAACCTCATTTTTATAAATAAAGATTTGAGAATAGATAATTAGAAACTGGTAGTTTAATGTTCAGTTTTTTGTTTGTTTGTTTGTATCCTCCCTAGGACACTTGGGAGTAGAAACAAGCTATAGAATGCAAAGGGCCTAATCTGTAGGAATATGTAATTACATGTGTAAAAATTTTATTCTTTTGCTTATATTTGAATTTACATTTTGAGGAATAATAATAATAATAGCCATCATTTATTAAAGGTTTACTATATGTGCCAAGAACTAGGAATAATATTCTAAGTGGCAGAGTTAGGATTTGAAACTTCTCTAACTCGGAAGACTGTATTTACTGTATTTTTTTTTTTTTTTGTACTGGGGATTGTACCCAGGGCCCTGGGCATGATAGGCATAAGCGTGGGCTCTACCATTGACCCATAACCCCAGACTATCTTTCTGCGACCTGTTTATGCTTTTATGATGCTTACTGCCTACTGAATAATTGTATTATTTTGTATTGTGGCAAAGGAGTGGTAAAAAGGTGTAAGCTTTAACTTAGTCTGGAGGGTTTTGTTTCCCCATTATCCTTTTTTTCAGTGCTAGAGATGTAATCTAGGCTTCCCTCATGCTAAGCAAGCATTTTGCCACTGAGTTACATCCCTGGCCTCTCGTTGTATCTTTTAAGTAATTTTATTCATTGAAATTATGTAGCTCGCCACTGGTTCTACAATAGAATAATTAGATAGTGTAATTCTAAAAAAAAAAGTTCCTGACCATTCTTACAAACCAGGTTTGCCATAAAATAAATACTGCCTTTATTTTATCATTGTAACATAGATGGCACTATAATTCAAGAGTCTTTTTTGACAATAGGTTTTTTAAAATTAAGTTTTTATATACATGGAAGCCGAAATGTCAAATTAATTAAACATTTAATTAAGATAGTATGCGCCACCTCTGTTTATATGTTAGATGAAAAAACACAACAGGCACAGTTATTTGTTATGAGTCTCTTTCCTATTTGTCAGGATCAATTTACCTTTAAGTAGTTAAAATTTTTTAAATTACTCTTTAAGCCACTGGGAATTTATTTTAGTTTATGGTATGCCATGTATCATCTGGCAGATACTTTATATATTATCTTATTTTTTAAGTCCATGTGATAACCTTCTAAGACACCATTTCCCCAAAAGCTATTTAGTAATTCCAGTACCATTTATTAAGTAAGCCTGTCTTTTCCCCTTTGATAATATATAAAAGCATACATTATCACTTGTAACAATTTAAGATATGAATGAGTCTGTTTTTGTATTTTCTGAATGGTTCTGGAAGTGACTTTTGTGCTAGTTCCATACCAGTTAAGCTCTGATTGCTTTTATTGTAAAATAGCACAGTGTAGGGCTGGGGTAGTAGCTCAGTATGCCACACGTCCAGGGGCCTGGGTTCAATCCTCAGCACCACATTAAAAAAATAAATAAACAAAGGTATTGTGTCCAACTACAACTAAAAAGTAAATATATTTTAAAAAATATAGCACAGTGTAGATTCCTTCCTCATTTATATTATTTTTCAGAGTAGACTTTTAGGGTGGGAGATATGCCAATCTACTTATCTCTAATTCAGTGTACATTTTAAACCTAAATTTTGGGGGGAAGACAGCCAGCATCTCATTGGGGGGGTTCTTCTGCCCAGAGGAATCCAAGCCACCCTAAATCTTAATATCTCAAATAATTAACAAATAATAAAACACACTCAGAAATATATTTACAAAAGCGAAGCCTCTGATAGATCTAGTCCACATTGGTTCTTGAACTAGACAAAGACAAAATGGCTGTGGTGGTTTATTTAAGGGGGTACATCAAAGGCAGGGGTAAGGTTTCAAGAGTAGAGTCTTGGGGGCTGGGGATGTGGCTCAAGCGGTAGTGCGCTCGCCTAGAATGCGTGTGGCCCGGGTTTGATCCTCAGCACCACATACAAACAAAGATGTTGTGCCCGCCGATAACTAAAAAATAAAATATTAAAAAAAAAAAAAAGAGTAGAGTCTTGTTTTGTGATGTCTTGTAGTCAGCATGTTGATTGACATCTTGGCAGGTCACACCCATCTCAGGTGCTATGTGGGATCTTAGGCAGAGACTGAGGGAGAAGTTCACCTATCAGGTGGTCAGTCCCTATGGGGAGTGCCCCAAGGAGTTCCCAGTGCCAGACTTATCCCCTCAGGAGGCTACTATGCGCAACATAGTCCATGCACAGTCCACAGAATATCTGTGACACTAAATATGTTTAACACTGAATACAATCAAGGTACTTTTTTTTCTTCTTTCCTTTCATTTTGTGTGTATTTTCTACCTCTTTTACTAAGAGAGAATGTTAACTATCACATATTCTCTAGACAGCTATATATTAGGCTCTCCATTTTTTCAGTCTAAGTAGTAAAAATACAAACAAGCAATAAGAGCTTTCTCAATAACTTTTGATATTTAAATATCAAAAGTTGGGCTGGGATTGTGGCTCAGTGGCAGAACGCTTGCCTCATGCGTGTGAGGCACTGGGTTTAATCCTTAGCACCACATAAAAATAAATAAACAAAACAAAGATATTGTGTCTGTGTATAACTAAGAAAAAGTTTTTCAAAAAGTATTGAAAAATATGACTGTTAACAGAAATTACTCACCATGCCCTTTCTTTTAATGCAGTGCATCTTCATTGACATCTCTGAAGTCAGATGGCCCAGTCTCGATCCAGATGATAACATGATATGTACAGAGAGTGGCACTGTGAAGATAACATCTTTAGATGGTCATGCATACCTTTGCCTGCCCAAATCTCAGCATGAATTTACAGTGCATTTTTTGTGTAAAGTTAGTCAAAAGCCAGATTCATCTGTAGTATTTTCAGAAAAAAATAATCAAGCCCCAAAAGGTGGACTAGTTGAAAAAAACAGCAAAATCTTTACATATGGGACTTTATCAGGACAAAGACTGAAGAATAAAGAAAATGAGCTTTATTGCCAGGTCTTAAAATCCAAAGAAACTTTAGGGAAGACGAACTGTATAAATGGAAGTGAAGAAAGGGGAGAGCTGCCTTTTCCTGGTACAAATCACCCATATGTATACACATGGGTAAAGCAGTGCTGGTCTGTTGCCTCCTGTCCAGAGGAATGGAGATACCCTTTGTCTTTAGCACTTCATTTTCAAAATAAAGTTAGCAACATGTCTAAAACTGCAGATATCACGAGTAGAATTTTAACTTCTGACGTTTCAGAGGAAAGAAGAAAAGAGGTTTCTGTTCTTCCCAGGACCCTGTTACTTAGCTGTTCTGCCCCACACCTGCACAGGTAATGGAAGAATGGTTTATTTGTCATAAAGCTTTTATGAGAATTAGTCTTTACATAAGCATAATTTTCTTCCTAAATTATCTGGGAGTACTTACAAGGAAAGTTAATTTAATTGACACAAATCTGCATTTATTTATTTGTTTGTTTGTTTGTTTGTTTGGGAGTACTGGGGATTGAACTCAGGGGCACTTGACCACTGAGCCACATACCCAGCCCTATTTTATATTTTACTTGGAGACAGGGTCACACTGAATTGCTTAGCACCTTGCTGTTGCTAGGGCTGGTTTTGAACTTTGGATCTTTTGCCTCAGCCTCCTGAGCTGTTGGGATTACAGGCATGTGCCACCATGCCCAGCCACAAATCTTTGCTCTTAATAGATCGTAAATAATTTTCTTAGCAAAGGTGTTATATCTAATTCTTATTCTATGTCCATGCCTTGAATGTTTTGGGGAGGCTTACTCTACACTGGATACTTTGGTAAGCACAGTGACTGGGGAAATGACTTAAGACCCAGCCACTGCTTTCTAGCAACATAGAGTTTAGTGAAGGTTACTATCCCTAAAAGAATTAATTTGGGGGCTGGGACTGTAGCTCAGTGGTAGAGCTTTACCTAGCATGTGTGAGGCACTGGGTTTGATCCTTAGCCCCACATAAAAATGAAACAAATACAATAAAGGAATGCTGTCCATCTACAACGACAAAAAAAAAAAAAACTTTTAAAAAATTAATTAGATGTGGTAAGTGATGGGACAGGAATCTGTCCAGGGCTCTTAGAGTAAGCTAATACAAACAGCTTAAATGCCACGCACTGTTGTACTTTACCTAATTAATCCTCAAAGTACTCCCATGAGGTAAGTACTAGTACCATCTCCTTATTGTAGAGGAACTTGAGACCCAGAAATGTTAAATAACTTGAGTAAAGCCACATAGATAGTACTTATAGAATTGAAATTTGATCCCAGGTAGTCTATATAAGTACTCATTTGTTATTTAAAACAAAATAAGGGAATGACTCAGTCATGATTACCTTGTTAAAATTGGAAAATCCAGGATTATGTTTCAAAAGAGATTTTATGCTTTTTTAATTACTTACATTGACTTTAGGTTGAAAACCATTATCCTTTTTCTTAACCATTATCCTTAATCGGTCTTCCGTGATCTAGTCTCTTCCTGTATCTGTAATCTTCAGCTTTCTCACTATCTTACCCTTGTTTTCTGTACTCTTGCTAAACTGAACTTTTGCAATCTCTAGAATGTTCACTCAAGTTCTCTTTTACCACTACACTTGTTCTTTTCTCTGTCAGGAGCACTTTCCCTGAACTGGCTGACTTTGGCTCATTTTCCATGTCTCAGCCTAAACCTCACTTCTTTAAGGTAGTTGTCCAAAAGATCTTAGACAAGCTAGGTCATTGTACAAGCCCATAGCATTCAGTGATTCCCCTTTATACTCAACAATTACTATTTAACATTCCTGCCCAGGTGGAATCTCCACTGAGGGCAGGAACCATATCTGCTTTTTTTGAGTTCTTAGGTCCTAAGAGTATAATGCCTGTCCCACTATAAACATTTTAGGAAATCTTTGTTTGAATTCAGGGCTAAATTTTAAAGATTAGTAAAACTGTTGATTTGTATATAATTGTGCTGAGATCTAATACTGATACAATTGAAAATAATGGAAAAAAGATTTGTTTTTAAACTTCATTAATATACTTTCATATTTTATTCTACTTTAATCTAATGAGTTAAGCAAGAAATTAATGTTGTTACAGTGGCACTATTTTGCTGACTTTTAAGACAATTATTTGGAGTAACCAGAATTAAATAGACTATATTTTACCCTCTACAGGTGGAATTTTTGTGATTCACTTGCACAGAGAGAGTCTGGTGAAGAATATTCCTATCCTGAAGTAGTGAAAGTGGTTTGGTATAAGGGTGTCATATATAGGTAAGGAACCTGTGTTGGAGTTAGAACTATTTATTTACAGTGTCATAGATGGGATGGGACTATCTTTGCAGATAGACTTGCAAGAGGACACTGTTTTGCTGGGCAGACTGTAATCCTGTGTTTCATCTTGCATTTTTATAAGTCTCAGAACTAATGTCATTGGTTCACATGGGTCTTGTGACCCACTCACAAAAACCATGTTTACGAGATGTTTGCAGCAATTCCAAATCCATTCAGGAGTCAATTTTGTTAGTGAATGTCATATTCATATCAGTTATTTAGGATATTCCTTCTAAGCATCAGAAAACCTAGTTGTCTGAATTAGCCATATCACAAGGTTACCTATTGAACATGGAATTATAGAAGACGATAGCAAATTAAAGATTCAAAGCAAATATTCACTGAGTAACTGCTCTGTACCAGCACTAGTCCATGATATCCTACCCAGTGATTCCCCTTTATACTCAACAATTACTATTTAACCTCTCTGATGACTTATAGTATTACTATTGGCCAGATGGACAGTTTGACTTCCATGAATAATGTTGGAAGAGCAAAGGTAAATAATTTTTTTTGGTGAGCACGGGCTCTCCATTTCCTACGTAAAGATCCACCTACTTCAGACAACATATTTTTCATATATGTTCTAATAAAATTAACTTTTAACTTCAGTTTTTAAATAGTATATGACCAATACTTTGATTGTACCTGGCTGCTCTGGGTATAACTGGTCATCTATAAGGGACAGCTTCCTGCACAGTTGGTATATTTCAACCATCAGGTATTGGTTATGCTAGTTCTTTACTAAAGTTTATTTTCAGGTCCTGAAAGTGTCGTATTGAACTTCTATGCGGTAGACATAGCTTGGTGACTGTTTATGTACCAGCCTCAATGACTGGCATTGGGGATGCTGTGAGAATGAGACAAGATACCTGAATTCCAGAAACTCTGAGTTTAGTTGTTGAAGTAAATACATAAACAACTTCTGTGTGTTCTATTTATCTTTTGCAAAAAAGTTGATTTATATGGTTGGGTTCAGAATATAAAATGATCCACTTCTCTATATAAACAAAAAAGTACTTCTTTGCTTAGTCCCTTTTTTGATGACTCCTTTCAGATATGTTTTAATCTCAATTAGAAAAACAATTATTATTTCTCTTCCTTAGGCTTACTCATAAAAATGTGAACTCAATAGAGATTTATCCTGGAGATGGATCTGTTTTCAAATCAGAGGGAGCCTATTTTGGGAACTATTTTACATATTATCCTAGTCCAGAAGGATCAGAAGAGGTAAGCAAACTATGAGAGAGTTTTGGTATAAATCAGAATATATATAGAAACGTTTTTATGTAACACTGCTTCCAACTCTTCATTCTGGAAAATTAATATAATCTTACTATCAGCATTGGCACCTGGTTAGTTATAACCACCTTATTTTTATTATATTCTAACCCACTATTCTTCAATACCTTAAGCAATTTGTGTTTAAATCAGAAGCTAAATTTCCTGTTATATAATTTAATCAATAGAAAATGCTGAAATCAGTAACTTTAAGTCAGTATACTATGGTGAATGAATAAATTTGTACATTATAAAGCAGATTTCCCACCCACTATGTAATTGTTTAAGACCTCTTAATTCATCTTTACATACAACTAGATGGTTGAATAATATTGTTCTGTTTTTGAAAACACTGAAACATAACATGTTTACTGACCACATAAATAATAATATGGGTATTTGTTGATGAGTGTTAAATTGTTTCCTGCCAATCTGACAGTTGACGTCTACCTTATTATAGCAATTACCATAACATCACATTATTTTGTTTTATAGGTAGGAATAGAATAAAATGCTTTGCCCCAGAGTGGAGTCTTTAAGTAATAAAATCATCAGAGTCAGTAGGGAGATGTGTTTTAACTATGGAAAATTTCTAACGTGTACAAAAGTAGAGAGCAAATATAATGAATTCTTATGTTACCATTATCCAACTTGTTCATCTATACTTCCCACTATCTGCCCCAAATTCCCTGTTTTATTTTTTAAGTAAACCCCCAAAATCATTTCATTCGTAAATGTTTCAGTATATATTTGAGCAGCTCCTCTACAGAGGTCTATTTCTAGGAGAGTGTTTATTTATTCAATAAACATCAACACTTACCCTTTGGTAGGCACACTGGTAAGCGCACTGGTTAAGATGAAAGAGTTCTTGCCCTCAACAGTTCTTAATCTAGTAGAGAGACAAATGAGGAAATGAGATGAACGTATGAACTAATAATGCATATGTATATGTAAGTATGTGAATGTGTTGTGTCCAATCAAGTCAACAGGCAAATAAGTTGAGTATGCATAGTCTTACTGCTGACTGCTGTATGTTAGGGGATGTGCAATATTGCAAGATAAATATAGAACATCTTCATGGAGTTTCAGTTTTACTCAAAGCTGTCAGGGGGAGAGTGATGATTTTTTTTTTAATGAGGCAAATATAATGTTCTTTAGAAGCATGAGCTTTTGGGATAAAAACACCCAATTTCCAAACAAGATTTTCATTTGTGGTGGACTGCTTTGGGCTTTATTCTCAGAGCTCTGTTCAACACATCCATTCTTCTCTAACTGCTTTGATGAAAAGCTTTAAAAACAATTGACTCTTTTTGGGGGATAAAATTGTTTTGCTTCTTGCTTTAATACATACTCCGAAAAAATCAATTCCAGGTAAATTAAAAAGAGCTAAATGTAAGAAAGCAAGCTTTATAGTTGTTAGAAGAAAATATAGAAGAATAATGTTTGTAATCTTTGGATATGAGGGGCCTTAAGGTACAAATACAGAAAAACAGAAAGCATAAAAGAAAAGAAATTTGAGAAGATTTTCAAATTTGTATTAAATTTTAAATATGTAAAATCGCATAAGTCAGATAATGTGGGAAAGATAAATGAATAAAATATTCTAATTCCACACTAAATTAGCAGTAAAAAGACCAAAAAGCAAAAACAAAAACCCCCACACCAAAGCCCCTGATAAAAAAATGAGGAAAGTTTAAGAATCATTTAAGCTTTAGAAAAGGCAATATAAATGAAAAACGCTTAATACTTGAAAGCATGTCCAGCTTTACTACTTATGTCAAATTACTTAAATACAAATTATAACAACAATGATATGCCATTTTTCACTTATCAAATTGTCTAAAACTAAATTGGTAGAATCACTGCCCTAAAAGGTTTGGTAAAAGGGTGCTTCTCATAGTGTTGGTTGGAGTATAAATTGGTTCAGCCTTCATGGGGACAACTTGATAACATCAAGTAAAATTGATCAGAAATTCTGTTTTAAAAAGTTATAGCCTGGCCATTATTATAGTTAGTAAGAAGGAGACCTGCAATTATCTGTCTGACTTAGAAACCAATCTGCTTTCCCTGATAGTAAAGAGGATAAGCTACACTCTCTTGTGGTTCAAATTAGATCTCTATTGCTACTTAGTCCTCAGCCCCAGTTTTCTCATCTAGAAACCAGGTATTAATAATTTTTATTTCAGAATTAAGGAATAAATGAAATAATCCATATGAAGTATATAGCGTAGTACCTGTCATACAGCGTCTGCTCCACACGTTAGCCACTTCTGACTATTTATTGTGACATAGCGTTAAGCCCTGTTGGGATTACCTAAAAAGAAATCAGGAAGTCAAAAAGAAAGCCTTGAGACAAGCCCTAGGAAACACTAGCAGGTCTAAGAAAGAGAAAATGCAGAAGGAATAACAAAATAATAATTGTTTTTTCCTTTTAATTTTAAGAACCTGCAGTGCTGGGCTGGACATGTGGCACAGTGGTAGAGTTCTTGCCTCCCATTCATGATGCCCTGGGTTCAATCCCCAGGAACACCCCAAAAAAAAAAAAAAAAAAAACTCTGTAAAAATATTGTCTTCCACCAACTATAGCAATAGGTCTTCCATTAATAAAATTTAACAAAATGATATATTCATCCAATTAAAATAGTTATTTTTAAGACCTATATAGCCTTTTCTCTTCAGGTAAAAGAGTGGCTAATGAGATAAAGTTTCTGCTAATATGTAGGAAAATTAGTTTTGTTACATTAGTTTATGTATAGCCAAGATTTAAATTGGACAGTAAGTTATAGGCTATTAGAATGTATTGAGTGGTGCTATGGTTTAGATAGTAGGAGACTCCTAAAAGCTCATATGTGAGATAATACAAGAACATTCAGAGGTGAAATGATTGGGTTATGAGAGCCATAACCCAATCAGTGAATTAATCCCCTAATGGGGATTACCTGAGTGGTAACTGAGGCAGGTAGGGTATGGCTGGAGGAGGTATACATTAGGGGTGTGTCTTTGGGGTAAACATTTTATGTCTGGCAAGTGGAGTCTCTCTCTGCTTCCTGATCAACTTGTAAGCTGCTTCCCTCCACCACTCTTTCACCATGATGTTCAACCTCACCTAGAGCCCCGAGGAATGGAGCCAGCTATCTATGGACTAAGACCTCTGAAACCAAAAATAAACTTCTCCTCCTGAATATTATTATTGTCAGGTTTTTTTGGATCACAGCAGCAAAAAAAAAAAAAAAACCTGAATAAAAAGAGTGTATATGTGGAATTCTATACTTTAAAAAAATTGGATAATGGAAAGGCATCATAGAAAACCTTTGAAATATACAGGTATTATAGTGTTAGACTATTAAAATAAATGCTGCCTTCTTACTATGTAAAAACATTTTCAATAAAAAGGTAATAAAGGCAAATAATAATAATAATAATCATTATTGGTATGAAGATTGAGCCCAGGGGCACTTAAACACTGAGCCATATCCTCAGCCCTTTTTTATATTTTATTTAGAGACAGGGTCTCCCTGAGTTGCTTAAGAGCCTCACTAAGTTGTTGAGACTGGTTTTGAATTTGTGATCGTTTTGCCTCAGCCTCCTGAGCCACTGAGATTACAGACATGTACCACCATGCCTGGCTGGCAAAATATGTTATTAATGAGATTTTTCATTTTAAACTAATTTTCAGAGAGAAGAGAAAACTTACTCAGTAAATAACCTTCCTCCAGATAGACCAGGAAATCCGTTCTCTGTATGTTCTCTGATTAAGCAGGCCACCAGGTAATTTCTTCACATTCTGTTGAACCAAGTGTTGTACATCTGTAAGCCTTGATACATTTTCCTTTGGTTAAAGATGAGAATAATTGGCAGATATAATAAAAGTATATGTCTTTGATAAGATGTGTTAACTTTTCTATTCTCATAATTTATTTTTTAAAATTTTTTATTTTTGTAAAGATGGACACAATATCTTTATTTATTTATTTTTATGTGGTGCTGAGGATTGAACCCTGTGCCTCACATGTGTGAGGCAAGCACTCTACCACTGGGCTACAGCCCCAGCCCTTATTCTCATAATTTATAAAATAAGGTAATTTATATTATTACAAGAATACTTCTGGCTTTAAAACTATAGGGAAACATTCATATATGGTGACCAAGTGCTTAGAGGAAATAAGTGCCTTTACTGTAGGTCAGTGTGGCATCATTATTATTCTTCAAATCAAGTTGGGGTTTTTATGATATATTTGAAAAACTTCCTAGTTCTTTGTTATCCTCAAATTAATAGAGATTTATCAGAGTATATTACAGATGAAGTACACTTACTTTTAACATTCTCTTAATTTGTGACACCCAGAATAATGAAAATGAATTATTGAATTAAATCATTTATTTTTATAAATTTATGTCTATAAGCAATTTTCAAAATAGATTTAAAGGAGCAGAATTTGTAATTTGTTATCCCAGAAATAGTTGACTTACTTACCCACCAGTTTTAGATTATGCTAAAACTTTCAGACCTGTAAATCTATCACCTCTTAAAAAGGAACACCTTTTAATTCTCTCCATGGAGTCATTTTATTGATAAAAATTGAAGGAATAGCCTTAACTAGGAAAGATTAGTATAGAGGAAAACAACAGTAGTTACTTTCTAGGGAATTAAGGATTTCTAGAAAAAAAGAATTCAAAACCTGTTTCAGTGGAAATCATTTGCTTGTCATCTAAAATATTACATGGCATGTGGATGGGTTACTAGAATGGGAAGATGTCATTATTTGCAAATGTTTAAGGAATTTTTTTCATGTTCACAGAATTCTCCAACATTGTGCCAAGACGAGACTTTCTTTAAGTCATAACTATTGCATATGCTGCTGGAAAATGGTATATTAAAGTTATTTCAAAATCAAGATTTTAAAAAATGGTTTTATTATTTATATCATACTTCTAAGATCAAACTGTTTTCAAACAAGTTGTGAGAGAAATTTCTTGTAACATTAATATTGGTTTATTCAATATTATTCAAAAAATACCCACCTAATTGACAAACATTGAAAAATCAAACTTTTAATTATTTGTGTGCAGGGGCTGGTGGAGGCGCTGGGGATTGATCCTAGGGCCTTGAGCATGCTAAGCATGCACTCTCTCTGAGCCAAGCCCCTAGCCAGTTTGTTTTTGCTCTTAATGGAGGGAAAGGGACTGGGAATTGATTGTATTTGAAACATAGTATAAATCATGTGATGTGTATTTTACATTTATTGTACTATAAAAATAAATTCTTTAATTCTGATTTGGAGGAAATGATTCTCAGACATTTCTTTTTTTATCCATACTCACTGAATTGTAAACCTCTATGTTGCCATATTTCCTAATTTTTGTCTATTTTTTATGTAGAGGAGAACAATAGTTTTATAAAGATGTTAAAACTTAATCTACTTGTGAAATAAGACTATTTTGGGTATCCTCTTCTGGAAAAGTTAAAACATACTTAAGAATTCTACAGTATTAAACTTCTGAATCAGAATGGGAAATTGCCTCAGAGTTCATTAATGTTAATTTAAATCTTGTTAATGGATAACTTTAATTTCCTGCTTTTTAAATTTACTTGGTTTTAGAAATCTGGAATAAATGATAGCAATATATTGCCTTTGCTTTTGCAAGAATCATTCATACCCAACATGGGAAGATTTCTTGCCTACTCTGATGACAAAGTACATGCTATCTTTGTAGATGGCATTACTGTAACCCTAAATTGGAATTTCAGCTCTTCTGTTGAAAAAAGACAGGTAAGTGTCCTTCAGATTAAAATCTACGTGTTTTGTTTTGTTTTTGTTTTCGTACTGGGGATTGAACCCAGAGGTGCTTTACCAATGAGCCATATCCCCAACCCCTTTTATTTTTTATTTTGAGACAGGGTCTAACTAAGTTGTTTAGGGCCTCACTACATTGCTGAAGCTGCCTGCCCTCAAATGTGTGATCCTCTGGCCTCAGCCTCCTACGTTACTAGGATTACAGGAATGTGCCACTGTGCCCAGCTGAAATCTACTTTTTTTGTGTAGAGTTAAGATTTATTGAAGCATCTTTAACTGACATAAAAATTGAACATATTTATGGGGCATTGTGTGGTGTTTTGATACATGTTTTTATTGTATAATGTTCAGATCAGGATAAACATTTTTCCTTAGACGTTTATTATTTCTTTGTGGTGAAAACATTCAAAATTCTGTCTTTTTGCTTTTTTTTTTGAAATATACATTATCCTTAACTATAGTTTCTTATCTATAGTCTGGAAGATAATTTTTATTGTTGTTTACCCATGGAATATAGAACAAAGAAAACAAAATCACATTATCTCAAATTTTTTAGGTATCAAATCTGTCAAGAGACTTTACTGATTTCATTGGATTTCTTAGCAAGTCAGAACAGTGTGGCAAAATTAGTCATTTTTATAAAGATAACTCATTATAGCACAAGGGATTAGTATTTTTATTCTCTTAATAATTATGTGAGTGGTGACTGATACCCATTGTTGTGTAAAATATAATATTTGTCAAAATAAAATTTTCATTATTCAATCTACTTATTTTCTTAAACTGATAATTAAGTTAGAAGAGGTTGTTTATGTTTTTGTTTTCAGTTTTAGAGTGATAAAATTTACCTTTCCTCCTTGCTTTTTAAGGTGAATCAAGGTCTCAAGTTAGGTTGGTGTAAGTTAACTTTTCCTGATGGACAAGATGAGTTAATTGAAATTGAACACCCTGGGCCATATGAAAGGTACTGAAAAAGCAATTTTAAAAATTATTTTTGGCTGGGAATGTGGTAAAGGACTTGCCTAGTACTCATGAGACCCTGGGTTTGCTCCCTGGCACTGAAAAAAAAATATTTTCATGTTTTAAGTGACAGAAAGGAAGCATAGAAACATTATTTAAATGTTCTATACATTTTTAGTTTTTCCATATGGATAATATGAATGAAGTAATTTCATCAGGCTTCAGTGTTCAGCTCTGCTGACATTTAGCATAACTGACTAAGTTCTGCTTTAATTACACTTCCTTGTATTTAAGTTATTTTTTTAAAATATATAACAGACATAACTGACTTGCTATGGTGATTGGACTATGGTCAACTGTGCTAACCAATTCTGATCTCCTAACCAATATGAAATAAGGTTTGCAATCATGATTAACAAAAAGTATGTATATTCTATAAAGTAAAGTTTAAACTAGCTGATAATGATTCTGAAAATTGGGAAGATTCTTGAAATCAGTTTTTATGAATATACTTTTTGAGTTTTTGTGATTTGTTATTAGTTATGGTAATTCTACTTGTGGTAGTCTTGACATTTTAGCAATTTTACTTGACAGTATTAACAAAAGAATTGCTTTTTTACCTCTTGAATTCATTTTCTATTCGACTTTATTGAACTCAATATTTGTTTTGTATATTCAGTTATAATTATGTGTGTGTTCTTGTACATATGTACATATTAATGGTGTCTTCTGGTTTAAATTTAGTAAGCAAATGCTCACATAGTCTTATGTGTAGATATATTTTCATGATAAAATTTAAGGAAACTCAATTTACTTTGAAAAACCAAAAGGAAAATTTGAATACTTGAATTTGAGCTTTAAGTGAAATTCAAATATTATCTTCATTTTGACTTAAATGTTATCTTTGTTTTGAATGTGAATAAATAATTTTATTTTTTATGTAAAATAGAAAAGGCTTGCCTTTTTGTCTAATGAGGAAGATTTAGAAAATTAATTTTTTATTTGTCCTTTTTTCCAAATTGTTTTAATGATTTTTCCATTTTTTGTATACTTGTGTAGAACATATAAAAGTTCATTTTCAAGTATTTATTTTAATGTGTTCATTCTAGATATGTGACAACAGTAACATCATGGTGCAGAAGACTTACCCAGATTAGTCCAAGAGAGATGCTCACACATCCTTCAGCTTTTATTCCTGAAGAAAATTGGTATTTATATTTCTTTTAATCTGTCTAGAAGAGCCAACTAATATATAGAAATTAAAGTATCAAGTAGTAACCCCTGAAACTGTTTTTCTCAAGACAACTTATTAGTTTTAAATATATTTTACTCCTATAATGCTTTTGATACTTTAAACTTGAAAATTATTTCAAATCTGATATCTTAATTTATTATATTTCATCATATTTCATCTGAGGAACAGAAAACTTTGCATTGAAAATTTCAAAATGAAAGGCTTTTACATATGATAATTTCAAAAGTTCATGGAAGATGTAAGGGGATTAGTATTAATGGGAATAAAATGTTGACTAACAAGCTTTCAGCAAAAGTTGATTTTTTAAAATAATTTCTGTCATATTAATTACTTGCCCCAAATTAATTAGCAAATAACAAATCAAGTATTTCAGTCCCTTCTATGTGCCTTTCAGTTTGCGGAGGACTAGGACCAGGCTGTAAAGGAATATTTAGAAAAAATAAGATATTGTAGGAAGCAAGCAAGGGCAGAGGCAAAAAGAATCTTTTGGCTTATGGAGATAGTGAGAAGATAGTTTTTATGGAGCAGATGATTCCTGCTAGGGTATAGGATGGATTTTTATGGATCAATGGATCTTGTTGTAAATAGAGTTCAAATGTGACCTAAATACAAGTTCCTAAACTGGAAAACGACAGGAAGAAGTCATTCAGCAGATTCATATCAGTGAGGGCATAATCTGAATATACTGGGAAAGGATACCAGAAACAATTTAGGAACCTAAGTTACTTCTTGGAACAAATCAAATCAAATCAGTAGGTATTATTTGAAAATCTCAAGTCTGTAAGGATTTACCTTTCCAGATGCATCCTTCAGCTAATGCTGAAAAGTTGCTTGAGTAATTAATAAAAAACAGTTTAGGGACTGGGGTTGTGGCTCAGCGGTAGAGTGCTCGCCAAGCACAATGTGAGGCCCTGGGTTTGATTCTCAGCAACACATAAAAATAAATAAATAAAATAAAGGTATTGTGTCCAACTAAAAAATAAATATTTTAAAAAAAACCAGTTTAGAAGAAAAGGAAATTATCCATGGCTATAAAAGTGATCACTTCACCACGGCTAGCATTTGTAAAATGCAGACTTCTTATATAAAAGCTGAAAAAGAATAGCTGTCAAGAAATACTATAAAGTGAAAGTGCACATTGTTTATGGAAGCTGTGGGTGGAAGGATGGAAGCAGCAGCAGAGAGATAAGATAAAGGAATTGAGGAGTAGCTCTATCCCCTTGCAAAGGATAAGACATTTCCACTGTGATTTGTTTTCTTGTCAGAGTTGGCTGAAGGAAAAAGAGATTATGTAGTGAACAGCTGCCTAAATCATATTTCAGTTTTTTCTGCCTCACCATTATTAGCTTATTAATTGGACATTTTAATATAGATGTTAGTAAAAAAAAAGAGTGCAGAATATATTTCATAAGAAGTTGGTTCATCATGTGAGCAATTGAATTAAAGATTGTTATGGTTGCTTATGCCAGAAAAAAAAATTGTATTATGCTAAAGGTGATTTGCAATGATGATAAGTCTGCAGGCTTTGGAGTAAGTTATATCCAAGTTCTTTTCCACAGATGCTTAAAATGACCAAAGATCTTTCTCATTTACATCCATAAACTAGTATACAAGGAAAAGATTGCAAGCTGGCAAGAAGGTACATATGACCCATTGTAGTAAAGCCAATAAATCCACATTCCCTTTTTTAGTACTGGGAATCCAGAGATACTTTACTGCTGAGCCACATCCCCAGCCCTTTGTTTTTTTGTTTTTTTTTGAGACAGGGTCTTGCTAAGTTGCTAAGGATGGCCTCAAACTTGTGATCCTCCTGCTGTAGCTTCCCAAGTTGCTGGATGTTATGGTTTAAATTAGGTGTTCAGCAAAAGCTCCTGTATGAGTCAATGAAAGAAAGTTTAGAGGTAAAATGATTGGGTTATGGGAATATTAACCTAATCAATTCATTAATCCCCTGACAAGGGATTGAGTGGTGACTGTAGGGAGGTAGGGTGTGACTGGAGTGGGTCAATGGGAGTGTGCCTTTGGGGTATATATTTTGAGAGCTGAGCTTAGTCTCTGTCTCTGCTTATTGGTGGCCTTATCCTGACTTGGTGTCCTCTACCACATCCTTCTGCCATGATGTTTTCTTCACCTCAGTCCTGAGGAATGGAGCTGGCTATCTATGGACTTAAACACCTGAAACCATGAGCCCCCAAATAAACTGTACTCCTCTAATTGTTTTTGTCAGGTCTTTTGGTCACAGCAGCGAAAAAGCTGACTAAAAAACTGGGATTATAGGTGTGTGCTGCTGCACCCAGCTAAAATAGCCTTTTCAAGTAACTTGAATAAAAACATGTTTTTAGACTAATGTCCTCACTAATTTTTTATAGAAAGTAAAGTTTACATCATTTGTAATTGTATGCTACTGCTCACATATCATTCTAGCTTCATAAGGTAAAAGAACACACATGTATGGGGTTCTGCTAGTTTTATACATTCAAACCTATACCTCATACTCATTGTCTATTTTTCATACATGGTAAAAGCTAAATGAAATAAGTTAATAGTCTATTCCAGAAGAAATTTAAAGATTTATGTTTTAATGTCTAATTTAACTGTGTAAAAACTTGGGACCTCCCAAACCATCTAATTTTAAGAGTTCTCTATAAATGAGGCCTTTCTAAAATTAATCATTAAACCAATGAAGAGTACAGAAAAATTTTAAAAGATCTTTTTTTCTGAGAGACAATCTAGGTAGGAAGATCAAAAAGTTAAATATTCAAGAGAAGACATTACAATTAAGTATATGATTAACATAAATGCTGTAAAAATTCAGTGAGAGGTCACATCTTGGGATTTAATAGGTTATTAAAGTTCAGGTATACTTTAGAGAGAAAGAGTAGAAGGTATTCCGGGTTAGTACGAAGAATTAGTAGGAAAACCTGTAACCTTAAAATATCAATACTTGATTACAAAATCTTTGGAGACTTATTCATTGTCCCTTAAAAGCATTCAGTAAATATTAGTTAAGTCAACTTGCTGCTAAGTAAAGCTAATATAAAGAGAATTCTTAACATTTTTGGAAAAAAAAGTCAAGTATGCTTATTGAAATTTCATAAATAAAAAAGAATCAGCATGCCAGGTATGGTGGTGTACATGCATAATTCCAGTGACTCTGGAGACTGAGACAGGAGGATTGCAAGGTCAAAGCTAGCCTCAGTGATTTAGCAAGGCCCTAAGCAACTTAGACCCTGTCTCAAAACAAAAAGAGGGGCTTGGGATGTGACTCAGCGGTTAAGTGCTCCTGGGTTCAATACCTGGTACCAAAAAAAAAAAAAAATCAGCATGAACTTACTTTTTTCCTGTTTTTTTTTTTTTTTTTTTTGCACAGGTCTGTTGCTTCTGAACTTGAAAAGATACAGAAGTTTAACTGTATCCTTTAAAAAGAATGTACTGTCCTGCTGGGCATGGTGGTGCATGCCTGTAATCCCAGCTGTTTGGGAGGCTGAGGCAAGAGGATCTTGAGTTCAAAGCCAGCCCCAGCAAAAGCCAGGCGCTAAGCAACTCAGTGAGACCCTGTCTTTAAGTAAAATACAAAATAGGGCTGGGATATGGCTCAGTGGCCAAGTGCCCCTGAGTTAATCCCCGATATCCACCCCCACCCCCAAAAAGAATGTACTATACTGCAGAATTAATCCCCTTCAATTCTAGGCTTAATTCATGGATATAATTTATGAAATATTAATCCATACTTTATATATTGTAGTGCTTTATTGAGTCAGCAAATATTTAAGATGTTTTCTTATTTATGGAAGGTACATCATGTTAACACTTTTCTTTGGATTTAACTTTAACAAGGAACAGTGAACTAGGGTAAAGGTGTTCTTTGGGGACTTTATCACTTATATTATTCTAAATTATTAAAATTATTAAGTACCTACTTCTGACTTCTTTTATGAAACCTTCTGTACATTCTCACCCCACTTATTTAAACTTGTTTTCTCTTGTGGTTTTTTGAATGTTACTGAAATAATAAAGTAGTTCTGGAACAGAGGAAAGGCCTTTTTTTAGTTTAGATTTCTTTTACTTAGAAAATAAAAGACACTACACAGATTGCTTATAATCCTGTCATTGCTATTCTTGTTCCATTTTTATAACACTTAAGAACATGAAATGTTACTGAGATTTTCATTAATTTCCTCCGTATCACCAAGCCTCAATACAAACACACATGTAAATATTCCCTCTCCTTTATAATGTGTTTCATCATGTATAAGGGGGTAGTTCTAATTTCTGAAGTCCCTACTTTATTATGAATCCAAGTAATCTTATTGAGAAATAATATTTTGATACGAAAGCCAGGCTTTCTGAAAATAAAAATATTTATGTAATTTTTAAAATGTGGGGAAAAGCTCCTTAATTAAGTAACTCAGTGCTACTGGAGAATAGTGGTATCCTAAACCAGATTTCTAACAAGAAAAATGAACAGTCTTCTGATTATTATAAACCAAGATCTTCAGAAACCTTGCTAGAAGAATTTAATGAAAAGAAAGTATCAGTAGCATTGGAAAAAACTTCCAAAATTCTTCAGGATATTGATTGTCTTTTATCAAACTCTAAAAAGTGAAAAATGGAATTATTATTAAATCTTGAGGATGTTGTTTCAAATGACTGGTACAAAATTATTAGTAAGCCAAGAAATTGCATGTATTACTTCTACATGACTATGAGAATTGACAATTAACTTTGGTTGTATTTTACCTAACTTGTAAAATTTTTAAATACATACAATAAATTTTATTAATAAAGAACTATTTTGAACTCTCTCATTTAATGTCAGATTTATGAAACTTCTGTAAAATTATGAATTTTTTGCTGTTTTTAATCTTGTGTCATATTCACTATTTTTTGTATCCAGTAACTCCTATTTACTTTCTACTCCCAAAGAACTATTAAAAGATAACTAAATCTAAACAAAACAAAACAACAAGCAAGCAAGCCTAGGCAATATTGCAAGCTAAGGATCAAGTACTTCAGCCAAGACTGTTTTATTTAAACTGTCTCATGAATTGGATTTCATTTCTTTTGAACATACAGAAAGATTTATGCTGCAAAATGTGTGGAATTAACAGAAATGTCCTCACCAAAAGTACTTATTGTAGCCTTGCCTATGGAAAGAACAAAAACTCATATCTAAAAAGAATGTAAGATTATACTACCAGACAACCAGAAATGTTCTAATTTTCTATTTAAAAAGATCAGGCTGGGGCTGGGAATATAGCTCAGTTGGTAAAATGCTTGCATCGAATGCACAAGGCCCCGAGTTCGATTCAAAAATAAAATAATAGCACCACAAATAAATAAATAATCAGATTCCTCATATCTAAAGTTAAGATAAAGCAACAAAGGAAAACAATGAAGAGAAAAGAATTACTAGATTTGTAGTGATCATGTCAATGAGTTGAAGGGGCACAAGGTTCTCTTTTTAGCTCCTCACTCTGGGCTTCTTCATATTTTAGATATTAGCAAAAATATTTCTTCAAAGAAACCTCCCTAACTACTTGACAGGTTACTCTTCTCTCAACTCTAATATCCACCCTGTTTACTTCCTGTAAGTGCCTACCACAATCTGCCCAGCTTGTTTGCTTCATTATGGCCAATATCCACTACTAGAATATCCTCCATAAAGTAATTTTGTAGCCTTGTTACCATAGTGCCTGGCACACACAGCACTCAGTATATGTTGTGTAAATGGATCAGTGTCTTTAGGTAGTAAATTGACTAGAGACAGAAAACCAACAATTTGTTCTGCTTTGGTTCACAGGAGGTCATCTATGTTGTCCCTCAGCTCCAGAAACCCAAGACTATTATGAAACAACTGTATTCAGACAGAAAGTGTGCCTTTACCATGGCTAAAAGCACTCAAATTATAGACTGTGACAAGCAATGAAAAGTTCTGTGGTTGAGAAACTGAGATTCTGTGGACAGCCTAGGAATTTGCTTGAGATTAAACATTCCTTCAACTAAGTTATTTATTCCACTGCTGCCCTTCCTTTCCATTTGACACTTGTTTTGAGAAACGCTAAGAAAGGTGAAAAAATGTCCCTCTGTAAGAGGCGTTTTATTTGGGGCTGGTCCTTTTTCTAAGGTAGATGTTTCCGTGATGAAGGCAGTACCCAAAACTGCGAAGCAGGGAGATGGGAAGCACCTGGTCGCAGTCCCTGCAAACAAACTGGTGAATCCAGTTAGTTTCAAGCAGCCCTGTTTGCAGTTTTTTTTTTTTTTCCCCTAAACATTTTAGTAGTCATGCTTAAGTGTTCTAGCTACGTCACTGTCCAAAAGTCTAGCTTCCAACATCCACCAGCATAGTAGCAAAGATTTATCGACAACACCCCAAGGTGGCGGTAAAGCGCTACTGAGGAACGTCAGGTCTGAGCAGGCTTGGGATCCCACCGCCTCTTGAAAAACTCCACGACAACCCAGAAGGACCAATGAAAGAAGCTGGAAGTATCTCTACACCTTCGAGACCCACAACGGACTGCGCGTCCCACATTAGGTGAAGCCACTTCTCGGTCCCCAGCTTCCCAGCCTCCACTTGGGTGCGTCGTGGGGAGGTTAGCGGTTAAGACTTGAAACCACTTAAGCGGAGAAACGAATCCTGAGGTTTGACAGAAGGAAACCAAGAACGCACTTTCCACCTCCTACCCTGTCGTCCAAAGGTCTCTTTTAGGGAGGTTTGTGGTTTGTTCAAGGCACCCACAGGCTCAACCATCGTGCACCGGAGTATCGCTTCCTCTCAGCTCCGAAAAGGGCCGGTTTCCCGGCGTCCTCTGGGCGGACGTTGAAGCTAGGGCTGCTCTGGCCCGCAACCGGCGTCTCAATGGTGCCGACCCAGGGGTGGGGCCGCTGCGCGCTGCAGCTGCGAGAACTGAGGGTGGGTATAGCTGCTGCTAGGGGTCGGACGGGAGGGGACAGAATGGACGCGAAACTGCGCACTGAGGGAAGCCAGAGGCTGGGCCCGTCCGACGCTGAAACCTGGCAGGTCCTGGCTGAAGGGGCGGGGAGGGAAGGCACTCCGGGTGTGCCTGACTGCGGGCCGGCGCTGTCTGGTGGCCCAGTGGTCTGCGCGGAGCCCCAACTCTTCCCTCTGGCTTTGGCACCTTCTGGATCCCGTAGACACCCAACCTTTCCAGGACTCTGCGCCCTTGGCGTTGGCCTGGCCCTGGGCAGGGTGCGGGAGTCTTGCAGAAGGAGCCCACTACCTTCTTTAACAGGTAGAAGAGACCTTCGAGCCCTGGGTTCAGTGATGTTTGATATGGTCCCTTCCAAGAGACCCCAGGACTTCCTATCCCATTTTTTAAATTGATATTCTAAAAATCATTGCATCACACCAACCTCAGAAAAACATGACTGGGAATTTGCTGAACATGTTGAAATTAAGAACTGTATGTTTTATTTGTAGCGATCATAGAAACTAAAAATTTTATGTGCCGAGATCTCATGGCTATAAAGTTTCAGTAAATGTGAGCAAGATTTCTGCTTTCTCCCTTTACCAATTATGTGCATTAGATTTGGCACCTGCTTTTGGTGTTTTAGCATTAAAGAAATGAAGTTTCACAGCAACTGCAGGTTAGTGAAGAGGACTTATTTGTAAAGCGTGATAAAGGAAGTTTTTTGGATTTTTGACTACTTTTACCTTTTGTAAATTTATGATATTGGTGGGACTCAGGAAGATTGAATCAGAAGATGAGATTTACTTTGAATTTTTTTCTTATTTGTTTGGGCAGAAATAATGTTTAAGAGATGAGTAGCAAACAAAACACGATAGCATATACTTCAAGAGACCAACTAATTATGTGTTTGTAGAGTTAAGGAGGGGGGGGGTACTATTCTGTCCTTTGAATGCCCAGTAGTTAATGGCATTTGCTGTAATGGGACTGTTGTTGGGCCACTGGAGAAAGTGTCTTCTGCAAGTTACAGAGAAGAATTTATGGTATGGGTGTCTGGCTATTGTAGTAAAGAGATCAATCTAAATATCTTTGTAGGCAGAGGATTAATTGGGGATGTAGCTCAATGGTAGAGCGCTTACCTGGTAGGCATAAGCCCCTGGGTTCAATTCCCCAGCACCACATTCACACCCTGTTGCAGAAATCTGGAAGGAATACTCACAACCTAAGGATTGCTTATGTGTTCACCTCTTGTATTAGTATAATGAAACATTTGTTCAACAACTTAAGCACATCAGATTTTATGCATGACAAGTTTAAAAGAAAATTATAATTGTTGCTCTTCAGGGACATTCCCAACAAAAGTGAAGGAGTAAAATAAACATAAAGATTCGAAGTTTAGGAAGTTCAGGGGTTCATTTTATTTGTAGTGGGATGAGTAGAAAGTGGAAATGAAAGAAAACGGATTAAGAAAAATGAGCACACTTAGGTTCTATATTAGTTTTTCTTTGCTGTAACAAAATCCTTCAGGTAGCTAACTTTAGGAAGAAAAGAGATTTATTTTACTTACAGTTTCAGAGGTTCAAGAATTTGGTGTCTGTTATCTACTCAGTTCTGGTGAGAGGCCTCTTGGCTGCATCCATTCCTGGCAGATGCAGCACCGAGTAGGAGCAAGCAATCAGGATATAGGAAGCCAGAGAGCTGGGGTGGGGCCAGCTGAGGTTTTTATTAACAACCCTTTCAGGGAAACTACCAAAGATTCTACAAGAACTACTTTAATCCCTTTCAAGAGCTGGGCCTGCAAACACCTAAGGATCTCCCATGAGGTCCCATCTCTTAAAGATCCAACCACCTCCTTAATATCCTCACCTTGGGAACCATGCCTCCCAACACATCAGCCTTTGGGGAACGTTCACCCCTTTATAGACTGTAGCAACGTTCTAATCAGAAACAATAAATAGAGGAATTATAATAATTACATCCAGCTTTCTCATATTTAGAATCTAAGCCAGAGATGTTAAATATATGCACCAATAGTTGGAGTGGAATAGTTGCCAGAAGTATGTGTTCCTGGAACAGGCCTATCTTAAAAACAGACTGTTCTAGGGACCTGTATTTCACTGTTACAGGTATCTAGTGCTACAAAAAAAAAAAAAAAATTATCATCTCATTCTTTCTATGAATCAGGACTTAAAAAAGACTGTTGGGTCTCCTGAAGTTGTCCTCTTATTGGTGGTGGGGACTGTAAGCCTCTGAGGGCTTGACAGGCTGAGGGATCTGCTTCCAAGGTCACTCAGGAGCTTCTTATCCCCCTATCATCAAGCAATCTATTTGATACTTTCCAGTTATAAAACACATTTTTACTGCCCTATTATGTGTATATAGTCCTATTCATAAATTTTGATACGGTTATTTGTAATCAGTAAGTTTTCCTATTTACCATCACTTCAAATTTGCATCTTTTAAATATATGAAGTAATTGGTTTTTACTTGTGACTATTGTTAGCTGTCCAGTCCTTTTAAAATCTAAACTAATGAAAAATCCAGGGTAATAGTTAAATATTGTGCTCATAAAAAATAGTTTCATGAGTGAAAGAAGATGCAATACAGTGGATTATAGACATAATGAATTTTCAGTTAAATAGATATTAACCTTTTATTTTTGTCTACCTTCTGGGGTGAGACTACAGGTTCTTGAAAGAGGTATTATTCCTGCAGCTGCTGTGACTCTCTGGCTTGGCCATTAATTCAAACTTTCTGTGTCTCGGTTCCTATCCAGCTAAGTGAACAATAGCATTTATCTTTGGTTCAAGGGGATATTTTTATAAATTTTATATGCTTTAAATCTTTAAACACATTAACTTCTTTATCCATTGAAGGGTCAAATGTTTGTTTATTTTCTAAAGTAGAGACAATGATTAACAATCATAATTTTGGGCATTATACATCCTGAGGTTTATAGAAGGGATTCGCAATCTTTTAATGAAAGTACCTTTTACATTTTGTTCATATGTTTTAGTTGAAAGTACCAGAAGAATCTATAAAATATAACCCAATTTTAGTGCTTTAGAAAATATTTTTTATTGTTGTAAATAACTAAGAATTTGAGGATTGTTGTAGGCTCCATTATCATTAATAAAATAATTTTTCTCTACATAAGGAACCTAAGTTTATTTCATGCAAAGATAGAGAAGTCTTAGTACAGACTTTTTTTTTTTTTTTTTTTTGGTGGAGGGTACTGGGTATTGAACCCAGGGGTGCTTAACCACTGAACCATATCCCTAGTTCTTTTTTGTATTTGATTTAAGGATAGGGTCTTGCTGAGTTGCTTAGGACCTTCTTAAGTTGCTGAGGCTGACTTTGAACTTGTAATCTTCCTGCCTCAGCCTCGTGAGCCACTGGATTACAGGTATGAGCCACCGCTCCTAGCGGTGCAGATTTTTTATGTATCAACTAATATTCAACAATGAACAAGTTTTTTATATTTTACGAAGCCTGGTTTCAGTGGCATATGCCTATAATCCCAGCGGTTCGAGAGGCTGAGGCAGGAGGATTGTGGGTTCAAAGCCAGCCTCAGCAACAATGAGGCACTGAACAACTCAGTGAGACCCTGTCTCTAAGTCAAATACAAAATAGGCCTAAAGATATGGGTCAGTGGTCGAGTGCCCCCTGAGTTCAATTCCCAGTTCCCACCTCCACCAAATTTTTAACTTATAAGATTGTACATAGTTTTTTTTTTTTGTTTTTTTTTTTTTTTTTTAGTTTATGTTGGAACTTTATTTCATTTATTTATATCGAACCAGTGCTTCACACATGCTAGGCAGGTGCTCTATCTCTGAGCTACAACTCCAGCTCTGTACATAGTTTTATTATTATGACTAATATTATATATTTTACTCTTTTTATTAGTACTTATTTACAATGTCATAAATATATTTCAATTTTTTATTATACTTTTAAGAGGCTGACTTTCTGGCTTTAAGTTTTTAAAATAGCTTTACTAGTTTTATGGCTATAATAGTAAGACATTGAAAATTTTTAGAAAATAAAAAAAGGAAAAAATTAATTATCATATTTGTGATCCCATCACTGAGAAACAAACCAAATGAACAACATCCTGATTTTAGTACATCTAAGTGCTATAGTTTGGATCAGGAGTGTTCCCAAAAACCATCTGGCTTGGTTGCCAGCCTGTGGGCCTGTTGAGAGATGGTAAGAACCTTTAGGAAATGGGACCTATTAAAGGAGGTCATTGGGAGGAGTTTGTTTGAAGGTGATACTGGGACCCTGGCCCATTCCTCCTCTTTCTTTTTGCTTACTGACTGCCAGGAGGTAAATAAGCCTCCTCCACTGTGTACTACCACCACAGTGTCCTTTGTTGCCACAGGCCAAAAGCAACAGGGCCAAATGACTGTGGTCTGAAACCATGAGCCAAAATAAACTTTCTTTTTATTAAGTTGATTTTCTCAGGTAGTTTGTTGTAATGTTGAAAAGCTAATATAATATGTATGTATTTTAAAATAAAACTAGTATTTTATCTACTATTTTATAGGTTGTCTTCTTTTAAAATGTAACAGCTATTACCCATTTTTCTATGTACACAAATATGGGCATAATGTTTTTTTTTTTTTGATGTTGTTGGTTTATTCTTTCTTTTTTTCTTTTTCTTTCTTTGTACTGGGAATTGAATTCAGGGATGTTTTACCACCGAGCAACACCCTCAGCCCATTTTATTTTATTTATTTTGAGACAGGGTTTTGCTAAGTTGCTGAGACTTTCCTCAAACTTGCCATCCTTTGAGTTGCTGGGATTACCAGTGTGCACTACTGTGCCTGGTGGGAATAAGTATTATTTTAAAAAATTTTTATACCTTTATTTAATTTATTTATTTTTATGTGGTGCTGAGGATTGAACCCAGGGCCTTGCATGTGCAAGGCAAGCACTCTACTGTTGAGTCAACCCCAGCACCAAAGGAATAAGTATTTTTTTAATAGCTTTAATATGTGGAATTTATTCAGAAGTTATGTATTTTGGAAATGTATATTGTTTTTAACTTTTCCTGCAAACAATACTATGTTTAACTTCTTTGTATAGCTCTTTGCATTAATCTAATTTTTTTTTATGACAAAGACCTAGAATTGGAAATGCTAAGTCAAAAGTGTTTGCTCGTTTTTATTGGTTTTTGATATGTAATCAAATCATCTACTAGAAGGGATTTTTTAAAAATAATTTTTTAGTTGTAGATGGACACAATACCTTTATTTTATTCGTTTATCCATATGTGGTGCTGAGGATCGAACCCAGGGCCTCACACATGCGAGGCAAGTGCTTCACCACTGAGCCACAACCCCGAATATATATTCTTGCTAGTAATCTGTGAGAGCAATCATTTCCTCTACTATTACCAAAACAAGAGTATTAGTAATCTTTTGTCAATTTTATGTTGACAGATTTTATATTGAATCACATTAAGATGAAGGTGAAATATTTTGATAATTTTTTTTACTTTTTGACCATTTGTATTTCTTATTTTTCTAAATTGCCTGTTTATATACATAGCCCATGTTATTATTTAGATACTTATTTTTCTTACATGAAATCCATGGGACAAAATGTAGCCTGCATCAGCCTCTCACCAACTTCAGGTTTTTTTTTTTTTAAGAGTCATTTATTTTATTTTTAAAAATTAATTAATTAATTTTAATTAGGTATATATGTCAGCAGAATACATTTTGATTCATTGTATACAACTGCAGCACAACTTTTCATTTCTTTGGTTGTATGCAATATAGCATTGCACCATAATTTGCAGTCCTACATGTACCTAGGGTAATGATGTCCATCTCATTCCACCATCTTTCCTTCCCCCATGTCCCAATCCCTCCCCTTTGCTCAATCAAAGTTCCTCCATTTCCCCCAATCCCTCCCCACATTATGGATCAGCATCCATTTATCAGAGAGAACATTCAGCCTATAGTTTTTTGGAATTGGCTTACTTCGCTTAGCATGATATTCTCCAACTCCATCCATTTACCTGCAGATGTCGTAATTTTATTCTCCTTTAATGCTGAGTAATATTCCATTGTGTTTACATGCCACAGTTTCTTTACCCATTCGTCTGTTGAAGGGCATCTAGGTTGGTTCCACAGTTTTGCTATTATGTATTGAGCTGCTATAAACATTGATGTGACTGCATCACTATAGTATGCTGATTTTAAGTCCTTTGGGTATAGATCCAGGAGTGGGATAGCTGGGTCAAATGTGGTTCTATTGCAAGTTTATAAAGAATCTCCATAGTGCTTTCCAGATTGGTTGCACCAATTTGCAGTCCCACCAGCAATGTATGAGTGTACCTTTTTCCCCACATCCTCACCAACACTTATTGTTGTTTGTATTCATAATAGCTGCCATTCTGACTGTTGTGAGATGAAATCTTAGAGTAGTTTTAATTTGCATTTCTTTAATTACTAGAGATTTTGAACATTTTTCATACGTTTGTTGATTGATTATATATCTTCTTCTGAGAAGTGTCTGTTCAGCTCCTTAGCCCATTTATTGATTGGATTGTTTGTTTTTTGGTGTTTAGTTTTTTGAGTTCTTTATATATCCTGGAGATTAGTGCTCTAACTTCAAAGCTATAGTAACAAAAACGGCATGGTATTGGCACCAAAATAGACATGTAAACCAGTCGTACAGAATATAAGACACAGAGACAAACCCACATAAATACAGTTATCTCATACTAGACAAAGGTGCTAAAAACATACATAGGAGAAAAGATAGCCTCTTCAACAAATGGTGCTGGAAGAACTGGAAATCCATATGCAGCAAAATGAAACTAAACCCCTATTTCTGACCATGCACAAAATAAACTCAAAAGTGGATCAAGGACCTAGGAATTACACCAGAGACCCTGCGCCTAATAGAGGAAAGAGTAGGCCCAAATCTTCATCATATCGAATTAGGCCCCAACTTTCTTAACAAGACTCTTAAAGTGCAAGAAATAAAATCAAGAATTAATAAATGGGATGGATTTACTAAAAAGCTGCTTCTCAGCAAAAGAAACAAGGAGGAGAAGAGAGAACCTACGTTTTGGGAGCAAATTTTTGCCACATGCACCAACTCCAGTTTTAATGCTATGGGGGATCTTCAGGAAAGGCTGACACTTTGACCTTGGAGCTGTGTAGGCCCAGGTTTTGGAGACCCTAAAAAAGATTGGATGGGAGCTGAAGGAACTGCAGTTCCAGCTGCTTCCCCACGCCAACAAATAAGCTCAGATCAGCAACAAGATGTTCATGTTCCACAGTGTGACCTGCACCAACCTTCAAACTAAAAAATATGACTACTCCTTTCAGGTGTCAGGCATAGTGTCTCCTGTGGCCCTCACTACCCAGAACTATACAAGGAAGGGAACTATAAGTCCAGTTCATCTGAGTTGACATAATACAAAGCCACCAGAACTCTAGTCAATTGATTTTTGTATTTATGTGTGAATTTGTTTTTATTGGTTTGGGAAATGTCACTATGGGGTATGACCTTTCTGTACCAGGAATGCTCATTCTAATCATCCTAAGACGGTTTTTGGAACTTTTTTTCTTTTTATTGGCACTGCTCTTGCCACCAGCAGCCTCTTCAGGCCCACTGCTGACCTGCTCCTCCTAAGAAGAGAATTTCCTCCTTTTCTTGGAGATGCTCCTGCTGCTTGCCTCTTTTGGATCACTACCTGTTTCCTCCTTGGACAAAGATTTCTTCCTTTTGGGAAGACTTGTGCTGCCAGCTGCCTCTGCAAGAAAATTGCTATTTTTCATCCTTTAGTAAAGTTAGGTAGTTTTCTTCATATACATTTCCTGTTTAGTTTATTCCTTGATGTTTGGACTTGTTTTTATTGTAAATATTTATGTTCCCATTTTTTCTTATGATTATTTCTGGCCTATTGAAAATCATTTTGGTATTTATCTTGAATTTTCCATGTTTTTTCAACTTATATTCCAACAGTTTTCAATTGGTCCTCCTGGAGGGCAGTCATTTCACCTGCAAACTAATCTTTTTTTCTGATAATGTAATAATGTGTTTTTTTCTTATCCCCCCCCCATTGCCTTGATTAAAGTTGCCAGAACAGTGTTATAACAGCTATGCTGTTTTTAACTTTTAAGGTAATATTTCTAGTTTTTCATCATTTTGGTTTCTAAACTAAGTGGTCTTAACATTTTTGGTAAACCAGCAGTTCTCAATGTTTAGTGAACATAGAAATTATCTAGAATACATACTTGCTTAAAATGCAAATTCGCAGGAATGGATGTTAAATTTTACTGAATGCCTTTCAACTAACCATATATAATACCTTGTACATTACAGGTACAGTATATGATAATTTTTCATTTGTTGATTCAACAAATATTTAGCACCTAGTATAGGCTGAGGATATGGAAGTAAACAAAGTAGACAGAGTCCTTATTCTCTCTTTTCTTTTCAGAAATAATTTTACAAGCATAAACACTTGAAAGACAAGTCTTTTGAGTCCAAAGGTATTACTTGTACACTGTTTATATTTACATTTTTTGAGCTAATTAGGCTACTGCATTTTCTCTCTCTCTCTCTCTCTCTCTCTCTCTCTCTCTCTCTCTCTCTCCCTCTCTCTCCCTCTCTCTCCCTTCTCTCCCTCTCTCTCTCTCCCTCCCTCCCTCTCTCTCTTTAAGGATTAAACCCAGGGGTGCTTAATCACTGAGCTAAATCCCCAGCTCTTATTATTTTTGGTATTGAGACAGGGTCTCACCAAGTTGCTGAGGCTGACTTTGAACTTGGGATCCTCCTACCTTAGCCTACTGGGCCTCTGGGATTATAGGTATGCACTACCGTGCCCCACAGTTGTACCTTTTTTTGACTGCTTGATTAAATTTATGTTTTACTGCTTTATTGATAGGTAAACGTCCTCTGACCTTATATATAACTTATGTAATTTTGTATAATGTTACTATGATATGAATTTTTTATCCTTTTTAGTTCTACTTAATCATTTTTGCCTTGAATTATGTTTGATATTAATATTACCACTGTTGCTTTATTTTGTTTTGTTTTTTCAGACATGTTTTTTTCTCATTTCTATATGTAAATATTATTAAGATTTTTCATTTGAGGTTTTCTCTTATGATTAGTAACAGTGGCTGTTTCCTTTTGTTCTAGTCTAATTATATTTGCCTCTTTATAGAGAAATTTAACAAATTAACATTTGTCCAAGTATTTATAGTTGATATCTTTGGTTCCTATTGCTTTTGGAGGGAGCTGGAAAAGGAGTAAGGTTTTCTTTTCTTTTTTTTTTCTTTTCATTTTGTATTGATCAAGTTTTCTTTATTTCTCTTGCACAGAGATTCAGAACATCTATTCTTCAACCCCGTCGTCCCCTAAAATCATACACAGGTGTTATAAAAGGTAAAAACTCTTAAAATTCATGATTGTCACAAAAGTAACAGTCCTACAGTCATGATCCTTTTCTCTCAGAGCTCTATAAATGTTTCTCCATAATATACTGTCACTTAGGGATGATAATGATCACATTCTGTTTCTTTTGCAGGTGGCTTTTTTGTTTTGACAGAATTTCTGAGGGTTTTTTTTTCTTTCATTACTCAAATCTTTGTCTTTTTATTTTCTCCCTATACTTTGGAAAAATTATTTGAATGTGTTGTTATTAACTTATTCTGGTTTTTTTTTTGAAACATTCATTCTACTGTTCATTGCTCCTGTTGACTTTTTAATTGGTCAGGTTTTTCATTTTTCATAATTTCTTATTTTCCGATTGTTCCTTTTTCATGAAAACCTGCAGTTTTTCATTATCAATATATTTTGTTGGCGTATATCTAACTTTCATGCAATTAACTATTTATTTATTTATATGTTTAAAATGGTATTCTATGGACATTTAATCTCTCTCTCTCTCTCTTTATTTGTTTATTTAATTTATATGTGGTGCTGAGAATCAAACCCAGTGCCTCACACATACTAGGCAAAGCGCTTTACCACTGAGCCACATCCCCAGCCCAATTCTATATATTTAAAATATACAGTTTGAAACATTTTGACGTCTGCATTAAACTATGAGTCCAGAAACTTCACCCCAATCAAGATGAGTGTACACGTCTCTCCCAAAGTTTCCTTTTGCTTCTTTTTAATCCTTGTATTCATGTCCCCAGGAAACAACTAACCTGCATTTGTCACTATGAATCAGCTCACATTTTCTAGAATTTTATGTAAATGGAATCATACTATGTGCTCTTTTAAAAACATATTTCTAAATGAAAATTTTAAACATACAGAAAAGTAGAGAACAGTAGCAGAATAATGAACTACACTACACCCATTCCCTAGATTTAACAATTATAATGTTTGCTTCATTTATTTTTTAAATTAATAGATTTTAAAATTCATAAATTAATATATTTTAAAATTAATTACTGTTATTTTTAAATTACTAGGACTTTATAAACCTAAATAGCAGCTCTTAATTGACAGAAAAAATTAAGCAGACATTGCAGAAAGTTCCAATATACTCCCTTTTCTACTGTACACATTTTGGTACATTTGTTATAACTAAAGAACCAACATTGGTACATTATTAATGACTAAAGTCCTTAATTTTCTTTAGGGTTCATCCTTTAGGTTATATCGTTTTGTGGGGTTTAACTACATAATTTTGTTTTGGCTTCTTTCACTTACTATAATTATTTTGAGATTCAATTCTGTTTTATGTATATCACATTTCTTTTTATTCCATATTTTATTAAGTTGTTTACTTGTTGATGAACATTTGTGTTGTTTCTAGTTTGGAACTAATGCAGATAAGATTGTTATGAACATTCATTTATAAGTCTTTCATTTCCCTTGAGAGAATGCCTAGATGTGGAATGACTGGGCCATATGGTAGAAATGTGTCATTTTTTGAGATTTTGGAAAAAATTTTTCAAGGTGCTGGTACCATTTTTTTCCCCCCACTATCAGTGTTTGAGAGTTCTGGGTGATTCATACCTGTAATACTAGCTACTCAGAGGCTGAGGCAGGATGATCACAAGTTAGAGACCAGTCTGGGCAACTTGGTGAGATTCTGTCTCAAAAAATAAAAAGGGCTGGGGATATAGTTCAGTAGCAGAATGTCCCTGGATTCAATCCCTAGTACCTCCAAATAATAATAACAACAATGACTATTATTATTATTATTATCATTATTATTATTATTAATAGAATGGTAAACTGCAAGAACTAGGGAAGTTCTGAGAAACCTGCAATTGGACCTAAGGACTTGATGTTCTCATAATTCTCTTAGCTTTTTCTCTTTTTGTTTCTTCTGGATTTTATTTTCCTGTGCTGTTTCATGTATTGGAGTCTGTGGCCTCCAAGAAGAGGAATTTTTCCCACCAGCTTTACTTAGGAAAATTCTGAAGTGAAGTCTGATAGGCCCAGCTTGGGTAACCCTCATCTTTACATTGTCACTCTTTTAAAGGAGATAAGGAACTCAATTGATAAACTCTGGAATTTAGGTATAATGATACACAGTTTTCCCAAAGAGAGGGGACTCTGTTGTCAAAAGAAGTATGGGAAGTAGTTATTAAGTACTCAGACACAGTGCATATCCAAGATGTCATAACATTCTCAGAAACAGAACTATTTGATGACTCCAAGGTAATAGATTACAGTCAGTGGGCTTTGTGAAATTCTCCTTGTTATATACTACCATTTAAACTATTGTTCCCAGGGCTGGGGCTGGGGCTGGGGCTCAGTGGTAGAGCACTCACCTAGCATGTGTGAGGCCCTGGGTTTAATCCTCAGTACCACATAAAAATAAATAAACAGAATAAAGGTATTGTGTCCATTTACAACTAAACAAAATATTTTAAAATAAATAAAAATTAAACTGTTGTTCCTGTGAAACTAATCTATTATACTTGGGCCACATGACATATTGTATACAACATGTAAGAAATGCTAGTTTTTACCACTTGGTTTTTATATTTGTGAAGTTATGCTGATATTCTGTTTAAATATAATATGACAGTCTGTAGTCTTCATTAATATTTGTCTTTGCTTTTTATTTTAGGGTACTAGAAATGAAAACAAGAATATACTGTTTGTTCCTAATGGCTTTTAGTATATATTAACATATTTTTTATGATGGCATCTGAGACTGAGAAGACTCATGCTTTATTGCAGTCTTGTAGCACTGAGTCTCTTATTTCTAGCCTTGGTCTGGGGATATTTTGCTTAGTAGCTGACAAACTTCTTCAGTTTTCCATAATCCAACAAAATGACTGGCTTCGTGCCCTCTCAGATAATGCAGTACATTGTGTGATTGGCATGTGGTCATGGGCAATAGTCATTGGAATCAAGAAGAAGACTGACTTTGGAGAAATCATTTTGGCTGGATTTTTAGCCTCTGTTATTGATGTGGACCACTTTCTTCTAGCTAGATCTCTGTCTTTAAAGGTAAGAAGCATGTTTAATTTTTCTGGCCTTTTCCTTTAATTTATTTTGTACTTTGCAGATTTCTTCATAGCATGAAAACTAAAGAGCTAGAGAGCGTATTTTAAAATGTCTAGAGCTAGAGTCTTATTTTATAGTAAGAAAGCTCATTCATTCAGCTTTTTTGAGTACTTTTAGTACTTCCCCTAAAAATGCACACAGGCATGTTGATAATCAGATTATTTGCCACTACAAAGTGCCATGGATGCACATAGAGTAAGGATCCTCTAATTATACCTGAGAAGTTCAGTGTTAGCTTACAAGGGATGTAATAGCAAACTAATTAACAGGAATCATTTTCGGTTCTTTTTGCATCAGTGACCTTTCTTTAGGACTACACTTAAATTTTTCCCCTTATTCTTCATGTTTTACAGTTAATGTGCAGCTCCTAAATGCGCCATGGAAGTTGAATAGTTTATGGTGGTTCTCAGTCCTGGAGAATGACTTGAATGGATTCATTCCTTCAGTCCCTCTTGGGACCAAAGGCATGCATATCAATGAACTGTCTAAAATACAGTGGAGGATAATATTATCTAATAATGTCTAGTGGAGATAATGTTGTCTAAATGTCAGATTTGCCTATCCTTGGCACGTTTATGACCTATAAACTTTCAGGAAACAAATATAGACTCATAAAGCAAGAACTTTGCTTCAGAAGCCACTGACCTAGAACAGTACCTGGATCACCTAGTAGGTGTGTTGAGTAAATATTTGTAGAATGAATGAGAAAGTATTACTCTTCCTATTATGTATCAAATACCAGCTATTTCTCAGAAATAACTTACTTAGAAACTTACTCAGTAAGGAATTCAGTAATTATCAATTAAAAACGAAATTTAACTTATTTTTTTTTTTTGCTCTAAGTAGAGGCAGCATAACATTTTTGCTTAAAATTGGAATCAGAAGATTTGAGTTTGAATCCTTGTTGTGTGAAGTTAGCAGAGCACTTTTGTTCTTTAAGTTTTCATTCCTTCATCTATAAAATGTAAATTATACTATTATTTACCTCATGGGGTTGTTGTGAGGGATAAATGAGCGTGTTGAATGTCATGGCCTGGTAAACAGCCAATAATAAATGTTAGCAGAGATAGGGATAAGCTATGAAGCTTTATAGAAAATGTAATTCATAAACGCATTCTTCTGGAACTTATCCTGTTTTAATTTTGAAAAACATTTGTTTAATAAATATATTTTAAAAGTTCATTTAGAAGTACTAGTTTGGGGCTGGGGTTGTGGCTCAGCAGTAGAGTGCTCACCTAGCACGTGCCAGGCTCTGGGTTTGATCCTTAGCACTACATAAAAAATAAATAAATAAAATAAAGGTATTGTGTCCAACTTCAACTAAAAAATAAATATATTTTTTTTATAAAAACAAGTACTGGTTTCATGAATTCATGAGATATAGAGTCAAATCCAGTACCAAATCCCAGCTTTGCTATTAACTGCACAACATGGAAGAAGTTCTTGCCTTTTCAAGTCTCCATGTCCTCTAAAATACCACCTAACTCATAGGGTGGTTATGAGGATTAAATACGATTATGCACAAAACCTATAGCATAGTATTACATTGGTCTATTGAATGATGTTTTAGAATTTTTTTTCACATTCACTGTCAGGTGGCACATGATTATCAGCAATAAATATCAAAACTCAGTAAGTATTCATGACAGTGATCTATTTTTGCCTCTATGATAGGCCATTTTCTTCCTTTTCTATTCATGAGAATCTACACTGACATTTCAGAAATCAGACAAGCAACAAGAATATATTGAGGTTGTTTTAATCATCTTCTTATATTCATAAATAAAAATGTGAAAAATCAGTACCCCTCAGCACAGATCCAGAGCATAACCATGAATCATCTCAGTGTCAGGTTATTGGTTTTTGAAATACTTACTGTAAGCTGCTTGACCCCACCCTGCCAGTGAAAATCATGTGCTTCCTGTTAAATGTCTTATCGGTCTTTTCAACAACGCCATGATTAATCTTTTACTAACAAGGATTACAAACTTACCTTTTCTTATTATAGTGCATGAAAGTGCTCTGTGGTGGAAGGAAATGAATTGATTTAGATGTGAAGTTTTCTATAGAAGTTCTCTTAAACCCATCAGAAACTGTGTTGTTCATCTGAACTTTATTCAGAAATAAGGTTCTGATAATGATCATGTGTGGTTTTCTGTACAGTATACTTTATTTTCACATCGGAAAGATTACAGCTTATCTACTTGAAATAATCCTGCTACCATAAAATCTATCATTTTCCTATGTATATTGCTTTTAATGAAAGTTTTAGAACACTGTTCAAATTTAGTTAGCTGATTATCTATTCAGAAGTCTTTCTGTCTGGTTCTCAAAGCATAAAAGAAAAGATGTACCTCTAACAGTACACACACACACACACACACACACACACGTTGTTCACTCTTGTGCTCTTTGTAATTGCAGAGTACTAGAAAGAATGATATAACTACAACAAGATCTTTACTATTTTATTCCTCAAACTTTATTTTGGTTTACACTTTTTGAAATCTCTTTAGTTGGGAATATAATTCATCTACTTTTGTTATATTACTTTTACTGATAGGGAGTTAAGGTTATAAAGTTTTTCTAATTGTACTTTAAATGTATTCCATGGTTTCTACTTTGAAGTTTTTTTGTGTGATTAGTTTTTTTTTTTTTAATTTTTTATTTTTATTTTTTTATTTTTTATTTATTTTTTTATTTTTTTATTGGTCGTTCATAACATTACATAGTTCTTAATACATCATATTACACGGTTGATTCACGTGGATTATGAACTCCCGCTTTTACCCCGTATACAAATTGCTGTATCACATCAGTTTCCCTTCCATTGATTGACATATTGCCTTTCTAGTGTCTGATGTATTCTGCTGTCTGTCCTATTCTCTACTATCCCCCCTCCCCTCCCCTCCCCTCCCCTTTTCTCTCTCTACCCCTTCTACTGTAAATCATTTCTTCCATTTGTATTATCTTGTCTTGCCCCTCCTTTCCTCTTATATGACATTTTGTATAACCCTGAGAATCGCCTTCCATTTCCATGCAATTTCCCTTCTCACTCCCTTTCCCTCCCACCTCTCATCCCTATTTAATGTAAATCTTCTTCTCAAGCTCTTCGTCCCTACCCTGTCCTTGTTACTCCCCTTATATCAAAGGAGTCATTTGGTATTTGTTTTTTAAAGATTGACTAGCTTCACTTAGCATAATCTGCTCTAATGCCATCCATTTCCCTCCAAATTCTATGATTTTGTCATTTTTTAATGCAGAGTAATACTCCATAGTATATAAATGCCACATTTTTTTTATCCATTCATCTATTGAAGGGCATCTAGGCTGGTTCCACAGTCTTGCTATCGTGAATTGAGCTGCTATGAACATCGATGTAGCAGTGTCCCTGTAGCATGCTCTTGTTAGGGCTTTAGGGAATAGACCGAGAAGGGGAATAGCTGGGTCGAATGGTGGTTCCATTCCCAGCTTTCCGAGAAATCTCCATACTGCTTTCCAAATTGGCTGCACCAATTTGCAGTCCCACCAGCAATGAACAAGAGTGCCCTTTTCCCCGCATCCTCTCCAGCACTTATTGTTGTTTGACTTCCTAATGGCTGCCAGTCTTACTGGAGTGAGATGGTATCTTAGGGTAGTTTTGATTTGCATTTCTCTGACTGCTAGAGATGGTGAGCATTTTTTCATGTACGTGTTGATTGATTGTATGTCCTCCTCTGAGAAGTGTCTGTTCAGGTCCTTGGCCCATTTATTGATTGGGTTATTTGTTATCTTATTGTCTAATTTTTTGAGTTCTTTGTATATTCTGGTTATTAGGGCTCTATCTGAAGTGTGTGGAGTAAAGATTTGTTCCCAGGATGTAGGCTCCCTGTTTATCTCTCTTATTGTTTCTTTTGCTGAGAAAAAACTTTTTAGTTTGAGTAAGTCCCATTTGTTGATTCTATTTGTTAACTCTAGCGCTATGGGTGTCCTATTGAGGAATTTGGAGCCCGATCCCACAGCGTGTAGATCATAACCAACTTTTTCTTCTATCAGATGCCATGTCTCTGATTTAATATCAAGCTCCTTGATCCATTTTGAGTTAACTTTTGTGCACGGCGAGAGATAGGGATTCAGATTCATTTTGGTGCAAATGGATTTCCAGTTTTCCCAGCACCATTTGTTGAAGATGCTATCCTTCCTCCATTGCATGCTTTTAGCCCCTTTATCAAAAATAAGATAGTTGTAGTTTTGTGGATTGGTTACTGTGTCCTCTATTCTGTACCATTGGTCCACCCGCCTGTTTTGGTACCAGTACCATGCTGTTTTTGTTACTATTGCTCTGTAGTATAGTTTGAAGTCTGGTATCGCTATACCGCCTGATTCACACTTCCTGCTTAGTATTGTTTTTGCTATTCTGGGTCTTTTATTATTCCATATGAATTTCATGATTCTTTTATTGATTTCTACAAGATATGCTGTTGGGATTTTGATTGGCATTGCATTGAACTTATATAGGACTTTTGGTAATATCGCCATTTTGATGATGTTAGTTCTGCCTATCCATGAGCAGGGTATATTTTTCCATCTTCTAAGGTCTTCTTCTATGTCTTTCTTTAGGGTTCTGTAATTTTCATTGTATAAATCTTTCACCTCTTTTGTTAGGTTGATTCCCAAGTATTTTATTTTTTGGGGGGATATTGTGAATGGAGTAGTTGTCCTCATTTCCGTTTCAGAGGATTTGTCGCTGATATACAGGAATGCCTTTGATTTATGCGTGTTGATCTTATATCCTGCCACTTTGCTGAATTCATTTATTAGCTCTAATAGCTTCTTTGTAGACCCTTTTGGGTCTGCTAGGTATAGAATCATATCATCTGCAAATAGTGATAATTTAAGTTCTTCTTTTCCTATTTTTACGCCTTTAATTTCTTTCGTCTGCCTAATTGCTCTGGCCAGTGTTTCGAGGACTATGTTGAACAGAAGTGGTGAGAGAGGGCATCCCTGTCTTGTACCAGATCTTAGAGGGAATGCCTTCAATTTTTCTCCATTCAGAATGATGCTGGCCTGTGGCTTATCATAGATTGCTTTTACAATGTTGAGGTATGATCCAGTTATCCCTAATTTTTCTAGAGTTTTGAACATAAAGGGATGCTGTACTTTGTCGAAAGCTTTTTCTGCATCTATCGAGATGATCATATGGTTCTTATTTTTAAGTCTATTGATGTGGTGGATAACATTTATTGATTTCCGTATATTGAACCAACCTTGCATACCAGGGATGAATCCTACTTGATCATGGTGTATAATTTTTTTGATATGTATTTGAATCCGATTCGCCAGAATTTTATTGAGGATTTTTGCATCAAGGTTCATTAGAGATATTGGTCTGTAGTTTTCTTTCTTTGAAGTGTCTTTGTCTGGTTTCGGAATCAGGGTGATGTTGGCCTCGTAGAACGAATTTGGAAGTTCTCCCTCTTTTTCTATTTCCTGAAATAGCTTGAAAAGTATTGGTGTTATTTCCTCTTTAAAGGTTTTGTAAAACTCTGCTGTATACCCATCCGGTCCTGGGCTTTTCTTAGTTGGTAGTCTTTTGATGGTTTCTTCTATTTCCTCTATTGTTATTGGTCTGTTTAGGTTGTCTATGTCCTCCTGACTCAATCTGGGCAGATCATAAGACTTAAGGAATTTATCTATGCCTTCACTATCTTCTATTTTATTGGAGTATAAGGATTCAAAATAATTTCTGATTATCATCTGTATTTCTGAAGTGTCTGTTGTGATATTGCCTTTTTCATCCCGTATGCTAGTAATTTGGGTTCTCTCTCTTCTTCTCTTCGTTAGCATGGCTAAGGGTCTGTCAATTTTATTTATTTTTTCAAAAAACCAACTTTTAGTTTTGTCGATTTTTTCAATTGTTTCTTTTGTTTCAATTTCATTAATTTCAGCTCTGATTTTAATTATTTCTTGCCTTCTACTTCTTTTGCTGTTGTTTTGCTCTTCTTTTTCTAGGATTTTGAGATGAAGTATGAGATCATTTATTTGTTGTTTTTTTCTTTTTTTGAGGAATGAACTCCAAGCAATGAATTTTCCTCTTAGAACTGCTTTCAATGTGTCCCATAGATTCCGATATGTTGTGTCTGTGTTTTCATTTGACTCTAGGAAGTTTTTAATTTCCTCCTTAATGTCTTCTAGAACCCATTGATCATTAAGCAACCTATTGTTCATTCTCCAGGTGATGCTTGATTTTTCCTTCCTTCTTTTATCATTGATTTTCAGTTTCATTCCATTATGATCAGATAAGATGCATGGTATTATCTCTACCCCTTTATATTGTCTAAGAGTTGCCCTGTGACATAATATATGGTCTATTTTTGAGAAGGTTCCATGTGCTGCTGAGAAAAAAAGTGTAATTACTTGATGTTGGGTGGTATAGTCTATATATGTCAATTAAGTCTAGGTTATTAATTATGTTATTGAGTTCTATAGTTTCCTTATTTAACTTTTGTTTGGAAGATCTGTCCAGTGGTGAGAGAGGTGTATTAAAGTCTCCCATGATTATTGTATGGTGGTCTATTAGACTCTTGAACTTGAGAAGCGTTTGCTTGATGAACATAGCAGCACCATTGTTTGGGGCATATATATTTATGATTGTTATGTCTTGTTGGTGTATGGTTCCCTTGAGCAGTATGAAGTGTCCTTCTTTATCCCTTTTGATTAACTTTGGCTTGAAAACTATTTTATTAGATATGAGTATGGCCACTCCTGCTTGTTTCCGCAGTCCATATGAGTGGTATGATTTTTCCCACCCTTTCACCTTCAGTCTATGAATATCTTTTCCTGTCAGATGCGTCTCCTGTAGGCAGCATATTGTTGGGTCTTGTTTTGTGATCCATTCTACTAGCCTGTGTCTCTTAATTGGTGAGTTTAAGCCATTAACATTTAAGGTTATTATTAAGATATGATTTGTTCTTCCAGCCATATTTGTTTATTGATGTTACTAAACCTGATTTGTTATCCTCTTTGACTACTTTCCCCCCTTTACTGTCCTACCTCCCATTGTTGGTTTTCAATGTTATTTTCCATTTCTTCTTCCTGTAATGTTTTGCCAAGGAGTTTTTGAAGAGATGGTTTTCTAGCTGCGAATTCTTTTAACTTTTGTTTATCATGGGAGGTTTTAAATTCATCTTCTATCCTGAAGCTTAATTTCGCCGGATACACGATTCTTGGTTGGAACCCATTTCTTTCAGTGTTTGAAATATGTTATTCCAGGATCTTCTAGCTTTCAGAGTCTGTGTTGAGAGATCAGCTGTTATCCTGATTGGTTTACCCCTAAATGTAATCTGCTTTCTTTCTCTTGCAGCTTTTAAAATTCTCTCCTTATTCTGTATATTGGACATCTTCATTATAATGTGTCTAGGTGTGGATCTCTTATGATTTTGCACCATCGGCGTCCTGTAGGCTTCTAGGATTTGGGATTCTGTCACATTCTTCATGTCTGGGAAGTTTTCTTGTATTATTTCACTGAATAGATTGCTTAATCCTTTGGTTTGGAGCTCTGTGCCTTCCGGTATCCCAATGACTCTTAAGTTTGGTCTTTTGATATTATCCCATAGCTCTTGAATGTTCTGCTCATGGTTTCTTAGTAGACTTGCTGAGCTATCTATGTTCTTTTCAAGTTGAAATACTCTGTCTTCATTGTCTGATGTTCTATCTTCTAAGTGATCCACTCTGCTGGTAGTATTCTCAATTGAGTTTTTAAGTTGGTTTATTGTTTCCTGCATTTCTAGTATTTCTATTTGTTTGTTTTTTATTACCTCTATCTCCCTGTGAAATTGATCTTTTACTTCCTGGATTTGTTTGTCAATGTGATCTTTCATTGTCTGATTTTGCTGTCTCATGTCTTCCTTGAGACTCCAGATCATCTGAAGCATATATATCCTGAACTCTTTATCTGATATTCCATCTGTTGCAGCTATTACCTCTTCTAAAGTTGAGTTGACCTGCATTGCTTGTGATCCCTTCTTTCCTTGTCTTTTCATACTGCACGCGCTTCTTTCTGCTTGGTGCAACTGTTGTGTTTTTGAAATTTACTAGCCTGAAATCACCTCTTCCGTAACTGAATGAGCTGTGATCAGTAGAACATGGGGATGATTACATCATCTCTCTGAAATGGCGGCTGCTGTCCTCCTCTGTGGTCCGACCAGTGTCTGGAACCAAACTGGACCGCTTCTCTCCTCTGTCTCAAAGCTGAAACTCAGCCCTAAGCGCTGCCAAAGTCCTAGCGCCAAACCGCTAGAGGCCGTTCACAGACTCAGGCCTGCGGGGCCCAGTCCAGCCGCCTCCGTGGCTGGCGGGATTGTGTCCCTGCTCCGCGTTGCTCCAGACCGGCTGGAGGGGGGTTGGGTGGTAGGAGTGTGGATCCTAACGCTGAACCACCAGAGGCAGTTCGCAGACTCAGCCCTGCAGGGCCCAGATCAGCCGTAGCCGTGACCGGCGGGATTGTGTCCTTGCTCCGCGTTGCTCCGAACCGGCTGGAGGGGGGTGGGGTGGTAGGAGTGTGGATCCTAGCGCTGAACTGCCAGAGGCCGATCACAGACTCAGCCCTGCAGGGCCCAGATCAGCCGCCGCCGTGACCGGCGGGATTGTGTCCCTGATCCGCGTTGCCGAGATTCAGTCGCCTGGGACAAACTGACCCCTCACACAGACTTACTAGTTATCGGCAGGTCTCCTTCCAGTGGAATATTGTTAGAAGATCTTCAGCAGGTCCCATGCAAGTGTATTTATGTGTCTCTCTGATCCTGTTACTGCGGAGGTATAGAAAATGCTGCTTGCTCGCCGGCCGCCATGTTGGATGGTCGTGTGATTAGTTTTGAAAAACCTTGTAATTCTGTTTGTATTCTCCTTTTTTTAAAAGAGTTGTTCAATAAAAAAATTTAAGTTTTAATTAATAGGATGATGTACAAATTGTATAGCATAACATTACATTGGTCCTTATTTTGAATTTAAAAAAATTCAAGGTGTATGGCCCTTTTTCTTATATAATTATTTAATATTTTTAATCATTTGTGCATTTCTTTTTGAAATTTGTTTTCTTTGTATTCAATATGTGATTGGTTTCTTCAAATGTTTCATGAACACTTGAAGAAGAATGTGTATTTCTCTGTTTTCAGAGTATATAATTCTGTAAGATAAATTTTATTGACTATATGGCTTGTGTCTTCTCTGCCTTTCCTTATTCCTCTCTTGATCTCTCTTGGATGGCACTATATATAAGCCTTTTTATTTATTAGAGTGTTTCTGTGTTGCCTTATGTCTTTAAAAAATTGTTGCTTTATTATTTGGTATATAGATATTCATTAGTTATATTTTCATGGTGAAATGTAGATTTTAGAAGCTTTTTTAAAATATTATTTTAATTGTAGGTGGACACAACACCTTTATTTTACTTATTCATTTTTATATGGTGCTGAGGATTGAATCCAGTGTTTCACACATGTTAGGCAAGCCCTCTACCAATGAGCTACAACCCCAGCCCTTCAGTGGCTTTTTAAAGATAACTTATTGTTTTTTACTCAAATTATGATTGTCTGATATCAGTATCACCACCCCTATTTCTTATTTGTCTGCTTTGCTTTTGCCCTTTTGTTTTGGGCCTTTCTGAATTTTATTTTATTTTTTTCCATTAATATACAGCATATCATTGGATTTGGTTTTGCCAAATTGAAGGTCTTTTCATTTAGTGAGATAAACCCATTCATATTTATAAACATTATTGATAGGTTTAATCTAAAATTGGCCATTATTTTGTTCAATTATGTGTATTATATTTGGTATATTCCTATCTCTATGATGTACTTTCTTTGTCATTTTATTTTTAAAATTTCTTTTGTTCTTTAGGAAGGCTTATATTTATATTCTAGTATTACTTCTGTTCATATATCTTTTTAATACTTATAGGCTTCTACTTTCTTAATTAACCTTTAACTATCTTGTTTGTTAATTGTTAATAGTATCTTTTAATTCTCAGCTATCAGCTAAACAACAATCTTAGAGCTCACTTTACTTTTTTCTTTCCCCCCTCTTCTCCTCCTATTTTTTTGGTTGCTTTATTTCTTCTAAGAACGTACAATATCTATATATTATTTTTATACTCTTGTCCTCACTTTTAAGACTTTTATTTACACTTAAAAATATTAAATGTTCATCATTAGTCAATTTGCTCAGGTTTTCTTAGTCATTTCTTATTTGGGTGAAGCTTATAGATTCCTCAGAAAGATTACATTTTTTGTGACTTCTTCCTTATTTAAAACAATTGCTAATAGAAAAATACTACATATTAAAATTGTTGCTAATATCATACTATTATTATAGCCTTGGTGTTTAAAGGCAGCTTGGTTAAATATAAAATCCTTGGCTCACATTTTCTTTCCCTGAGCATTTTGAAAATACTGTTCTTCTGTTATCTTACTTTGTTTTGCTGTCATTGTTAAGTCCAATGCCATTGTAATAACTCTTGCTTTTCTATGTTATTTAGTTATTTTGCTTAGAGGCCTTAAAATTTTTTCCTTTACATTAATAGTTTTACCAAATGTATTGTGGATATATAACTACAAAGGTAGAGACAAAAGTGGAATAATAATACAGAAATGTTATATATTCTAATGAAATAGAAGTAAAACAACTAAAATATGGAGGAGAAGGGGGAGTAAGACGAGTTTGGAATGAATTCTGATGTTTGAAGAATGCTAGCTTGATGGGGGATGGGTTACAAGATTCCTAGTTAAAGGTGATCTGATTTGACAGTGTGACAAGATACAGTCTCTTAAGAGGATAACTTTTTTTTTATGTGATTTTTTTTTTTGAACAGGGAACCAATTTTTTGTTTTCTTCTCATTCCTTTATCCCTTCACCACTGTTTTAGCTATTTCGCTATTGTGACTAAAAGGACCCAACCAGAACAACTGTAAAGTAGGAAAAGTTTATTTGAGGGCTCATGGTTTCAGGGGTCTCAATCCATAGTAGGCTGTATTCCTTAGGGCTCAAGTCAAGACAAGACATAATAGAGGAAGAGTGTGGCAGAGGGAAGAGTCTCACATGATGATCTGGAAACAGAGACAGAGATTCCACTCTCCAGATACAAAATATAGATCCCATAGCTACGCCCCCAATGAGTCATTTCCTCCAGCCACACCCCACCTGCCTCCAGCCACCACCAGTTAATCCCATCAAGGATCAATTCACTGATTAGGTTAAGGTTATGGCCCAATCATTTCTCCTCTAAACCTTCTTGCATTGTCTCACAGGTCAGCTTTTGGGGACCACCTCACATCCAAACCATAACAGCCACCCGTTTCCAAAGAGCACCCTTCCCCTTCCCTTCTTTTTTACTCTCTTCCCCAGAGTCCATGCTTTTCAAAGCCTTGAATCAAGTACACTGGTAAATCCTTTCCCTGTAGTCACCAGGCCCCTTTTTAGTATTTTCACTCTTAGATTGAATTTCTCTTTCTCATGGTGCTTTTGTGTCAGTCTTAGGTTTCCTTTCTCTCAATACAGTTTTTTTTCTGGCTGTGGTGGGGTGAGAGGGCTTGAGAGTCCATTGATTTGGTGTTTATTTTAATACTCCTTAGAGATGGAGCATTCTCTGACTTCTAGCTATGCTGAGAGTTTGGGCTTTGTATACTTTTCCTTGTCCTTCTTGTTCTGTAGGTTTTTGGAGAATGTGTGGGGAGACACAGACCTATAAGATCATTGCTATCCTCAACTTTCTTTTTGCTAGGAGACGCCTAACTGCAAATTGGCCTTTAAAGTGGATAGGAACAAAATCTTACAGATTATTCAGGGGTTAAGCCTGAAATTTTCATTTGTTCAAATATTGATTATATTTTTTGCAATGATTTTAAAATTTTATTGATGTTTATTTAACTCCACTTTAGAATACTTATTTAAAATAATGTGCTCTTTCTAAATATGGTAAGTAAATTTTGAAGGTATTCTGGCTAATACAGAATGGTTATAATAAAAATATTCTCCTTTTTTGCCTTCATTACATAAGGAATATTTTATTTGGTCATGAGATTTTGTTGTTGTTATTGTTGCTCTTAGAGTCCCAGGCAAATTGTTAAAAATTCGAATTATAGGAGGTAGGGATGACAGAGAAGATAATTAATGGGTGCAGGGGAGCATTTGCATAGGAAGAATAACTTCTAAGACTCTGTAGCATAGTAGGGTAACTGGGGGTTGACAAAAATTAACTTTATATTTCAAGATAGCTAATAGAAAGAATTTTGAATTTTTCCAGCACAAAGAAATGACAAATGTTTACAGTGGTGTCTATGCCACTTACCCCAATCTGATCGTCACATATCACATGCATATATTAAAATGTCATACTACACCCTATTAATATGTACAGTTATTATGTGCCAATCAATCAAAAGCTTAAATTAAAAAAATCAGAACTACACAAACCATATATTTAGGATATAAACTATGTTTATATGTTGGCTTTTCTAAGCAAATAATAGAAAACTTAAAAAATTAATCACTGTGTCCTAAGGCCTTGATTTCATTTTTAATGCAAAGGATACCCTGCTCATGCTTTTATCTTCTTTGCTTTATATAAATGTGTCATATGTATTCTGAGGTGGCATTCTTCCCTTACATTTTCTTTGCATACGTTAAGATTCAGAAGCAGCTATAAAGTGTTGTTTTGCCAAGAAGGAAACGATACTTCCTGCTTCCCCCACAGGCAGCTTTGAGTCTTCCACGAAGACCTTTCTTTCACTGCTCTACTGTGATACCTGTTGTGGTTCTGATCCTGAAGCTTACTATGCACCTTTTCAAGCTCAAAGATTCATGGTGTTTTCTTCCTTGGATGTTATTCATATCCTGGACGTCGCACCATATTCGAGATGGAATTCGTCACGGCCTGTGGATGTGCCCTTTTGGAAAAACTTCTCCTTTGCCATTCTGGCTTTATGTGATAACCACATCATCTTTACCTCATATCTGTTCATTTGCTATGTATTTAACAGGGACCAGACAAGTGATGTCTTCAAAACATGGAATTCATATTGATGTCTGATGTAACTACATGGCTCATAGAGAAGTAAATGGTTCAGATGATGATAATGAAGGGTAGCCAACATTAAAGTGAATTTTTAAAACACAGATACTTATATTGTTTAATTTTTATAATTTTTGAGTACTTCTTGCTCAGAAAGTTATCTATAATTTTCTTAAAAATTTTATTTATATTGGTTGGGTATGGTGGCACACACCTATAATCCCAGCAACTTAAAGGCTAAGGCAGGAGTATCACAAGTTCCTCAATTTGGCAAGACCCTTTCTCAAAAAAAATAAAAGGGTTGAAGTATATACCTCAGTGGTAGTACAATTCCTAATACCATAAAAAATTTGTTCTATATCTCATATATGTCACTCTAGTGCAATATTAGACTCTTTCTTATGCCATGATATGTTTTTATTGCTGCTTGTGTTTCTGTGGCTTTATTAGTAGTTTTGTTAGGTTAACATCCAGTTAGTTGTCTGGGATTATACTTGTAAATTAGTCCATTTCCTGATGAAAAGCTTAAATTTTAGGATGACAATTTTATGGAAAGTTAACCATATTTGGGTCTACTTTTTCTTGAAATGTTGAAACAATGAGGTGACCAAAATAAATGAGATTGTGAATAAGGTGCATATTGAGGGCTGACATGTATTTGTTCCACATATATCGATTCTGACAGAAACTTAACTTTTAAAGTACTTTATGAGTTATGATTACTGGCAAAATCTGATTCAGAGCCCTCGTAAGACATCATAACATTCATAAAAGACAGTGACTCACATTAGACCTAGGTTATGATTTCAGAAATCTATTTAAGATATAGTTATAACATGTTAACTGTAGTTACATTTACTGAATTAGAATTTTTTAGTATCTTCACTCAAGAATCTCATGTCAGTGTTTTAAAAAACATAACCAAATTTAAAAAGATGTTTGTTAACCAATAGCATTAACAAAATGCTGGTACATATCATTTTAAAGGTAAACTCCTGATTGTGCCATTAAAATGGTTTTAGTTGCTATCACTTTGTCTATACCCTGTTCTAAAATATTGTACTAATTAAATCATCTTTTTAAAATCTGCCTGATATTTCAGGGATACAACTTTTTTTTTCTAAACAAAGTAGTTTTAGGAAATTTGCTTTTTCCTTTGTTCTTTCAGATAGATCTTCTACTAAAATGATTAGTATGTATTACAGGAGGAAAATTTAGTTGCTATAGACTTTATATTTGCACAGTTTCATGTTACTTTGATATTAAAGTCAGTATCCCAGAGGAAACCTTCTTTTCTTTGTGACCTATGTGCTATCTGTTATCTTCAGATTTTCTTACAGATTTGTGAATTATAATGCTAGCAATGTTGTGCCTTAATCTCCAAGAAAGCAATGCCTTATCCAAAGCAGAGTTTTATTATCTGTTAAGTTAAAGAGAACTCTCTAAATTGTTAGAGAGGTTCAAGATCCTCAGAGAAGTAACCATTTTTCTTACTGTTAAATTTGTTGCAATATGTTATGTTTTACAGTCTATTAGATCTTATCATCTGTTATTTATTATTTTTTAAGAGTAATGATTATGTATATTTGTGTGGTATAGTAGTGTACATTATATAATGGGGAAAATTTGTTTAGAGATTTTTAAAAAGCATTTGATTTAAGAAATTCATGGAAATAAAGTCTTATCTGTGTAACATGTTCTAAATTACAAAACCCTACTTTTTTCTTTAATTATATTAAACAAAAAAATTAAAGGGCCTTATTTAAGAATTTCATGTTGGCATTTGGGGGATTTTACAACTTTTTGTTAATTAGAATGGGAATTCACTTTGACCATCACTCTTTGCTTAAATAGTAACTGGAAACTTCACGTGTGGGTCTACCTCAGTTTTTACCCCTACTGTCAGAAACATTCCTCTTCCTTTAAATGGTCCCTGAAGCTATGATTGGAACCTCCAGGAAACCAGCAATCATCTCCACATGTCACCACTTTGCTCTTGCTCCTAATGAAAGAATTTGTGTCAATGCAACATCACATGTTGGATTGTATTTCGTTTGCCTGCTTGTTTTCCCATCCTCCACACATTGTCTGTTCACTTACTGTCTGTCTCTCTGGGCTGTTTGACTGATCTGACTTCCCAGACTGCTATTTTCTTGAGCTATGTTATTCCTTCCGGCTTTGTAGAAACTGCTTCCACTGAAAATTTTCTGCTCATCCCCAAGTGTTGCCAACTGGTAAAAGCTTAGAGTCTTCACAGAGGCCTGGGGAAGGAGCTCTGACCAAGAAGATAACTAAGGTGAGCCTTAGAGAAAAGAGAGCAGACAGGACAAACTCGCCATGGACCTGCACTGATGAGATGAACTGGGTTCAAAGGAGTTGGCTGCAACATTAAACAAGAAAACAGCAAAGAAATCACGCAACACACGGACATGAATGTCTCAGATCGAGTGTGGGACTGCTCTGCCACCTTAAGAGTCAGCTTCCAGGCTGGAAGGTGCTGGAAAAAGAGAGCGTGCACACAGAATCTCTATTTTTATAGGGGGATGGGGACACACAAAGGAGTTTTGAGAGAATATTCCTCCGCCAAACAAGGCAGGGGATAAGGTTTCTAAGGGGGGTTGTCCAGTCCCATTGGGTAATGCCCAAGTCCTGGGCTAGAGCAAAATTCTTTGCCCAGCAAAGGAGGTCAGTTGCTTTGCACAGTGCATGGTGTTCAATGCCAGACCAAACACCCTTCTTACTCAAGGCTGAGAGAGGATGCTCAGCTCATGGGCAGGGCGGTCTCCCACACTAAAGGTTTATATTTTCAACTTACCTAAAGCCCAAGTCAGGCCTACAGATATATGTGGGAGAACACACTTTTTATACTAGGAGTTTCCGTTGTTGGACTTTGTTTCCCAGAGCTACTGAAGGATGATTGAGGTCATTTAGTCTTGTGTTCTGCCTTGAAATTGGACAAGCCCAGTGATTAGCAACCATACTTTTACAACTTTCAAGAGAATTTCTAGTACTTTTGCTTTTTATATCCGGTTGCAAAGAAAATAGAACAGTTTTTTTTTCCTTTCACATTGTCAGTATGCATAAAGTCTGCATATACAAAGTCCAATTTATGATATAATAGCTATAAGGCACACAGGCACCTTGCACAACTTTGTGGCAACCAAGAAAACATCAGGATGGCAGAATAGATGATGCCCAAACCTCTGAGTATGAAATTCTGTAAAAACTTTTAGATACCATTGCCATATTTTAAATACTGTAAGCATAAATAATGACAAATCTTATGCTGTATATTAAATTCTCCTTTAAAAGCAAACTATTTCATATGATTGCACCAGCTAATATCTAAATGTCTAGAAAATTAGAAATTAGAAATCCGCAACATCTTTTGATTTGTTGAGGGGAGAAGCAACTCTTACTCCTCCATGGTTGGTTCAGGAGCCATGCTGAGGAGTTGAGAACTGTGCTGGTTTCTTCCCTGCTGTGTCCAGCTGAATTTGACTAGAAATGTACAGAACCAAAAATAGTTGTGCTTATGTATCATTTGACAGGAAGTGTCCAATGCTTTGTATATTTTGTGCCTCTTCTAGATGTCATTACACATTAACAAAGAACAAAGAATAGGATCTTTACCAATGTGCCAGTGCATCCAGCCAAATAATGTCATGTTATTTGATCCCTGTTGTACTGACTGCAAAATATATTATACATACAGCCAGTCAGTAATAGCATATGTAATAAATGTGCAGACAGATTTCCATTTGTTTTCCTGTCGTCCTTCTCTGTGACCAAATCATAATCTTAATAATGAGAAAATATCGAACTGTTATTGATTCTAAAGATAGAACCCTTAAGGAATTCATTAATTACTCATTTCCTCTATGTGATGCATTTTTTCTCTTTTATGTGTTGAAAGACATACTGAATTTAATTCTAATGCAATCTGCAATGTGAGAGGTTGATTTTTATGCAGTTTTATAATGAACTTAAGAGATATTTTGTGACAAGGTTATTTTTAACTCTTCATTTACACCAAGAAATGTTTATTTCTGATTATTGCAAATGATTTCAAGTATTGTAATGGTTATATGTTTTCAAAATAATCTATTTAAATTGGAAATCTTAAGACATTCAATCTAACTAAAATGCAAAATAAAACAATGAGGCTTGTTTATCTTCTGCTTAGAAAATTTTAAAAAGATTTATAATACTCAGTATTAACAGGAACTATCAAGAAATGGGCATTATTGGTAGAACAAAATTTACATTTTATTGTAAATTTTATTGTAGAATTTTGTAGCATATTTTAAAACTGCAAGCTATTTTACCCAAAAATTACAATTTTAGGAATTTATTTCCAGAAACTAAGCAGGTATGTATGTATACAAAGGAAAGGGATTTGTTGTTTACTTAAGATGGCAAAAATAGGGCTGGGGATGTGGCTCAAGCAGTAGTGCACTTGCCTGGCATGCGTGCGGCCAGGGTTCGATCCTCAGCACCACATACAAACAATGATATTGTGTCCGCTGAAAACTAAAAAATAAATATTAAAAAATTTTTAAAAAAAGATGGCAAAAATAAGCTGGATGCTGTGGTGCTCACCAGTAACCCTAGCTACTTGAGAGACTGAGGCAGGAGGATCACAAGTTCAAAGCCAGCCTGGGCTACTTAGTAAAATCCTATCTTAAAATAAAAAGGGTTAGGAGTAGTAGAGCACTTACCTAGCATGTGTGAGGCTTTGGGTTCAATCCCCAGTACTGAAAAAAGAAAAGAAAAAAGATGGCAAAAACAAAACTGGAAACCACCTAAGAGTCTTTGACTGGAGGATCAGTAACCTGATGCATTGTACAGACAATAGAGTACAAATGCCTAGTATTAAATAGACGAGGGAGATCCATGTGAAAATATATGTCTATATGAAATATTTTTTAAAAGCCAGTAATAGAACTGCATGATTCCAGTTTTGTAAAATAGGCATACATAGGTGGATATGTGTAGAAAACAATTTTGAGCTGGCTAGGTGGTAGAGTGCTTGGCTAGCATGCATAAGGCCCTGGGTTCAATTTCCAGCAACACACACACACACACACACACACACACACACACACACAAATTGAAACATTAACTACTAAGTAGTTGAAAATGATCATCTCTGGAGTTGAGGGTCATGAGAAATTTCTGCTTTTACTCTCTATATTGCGTCATGTTTTAAATGAGCATGTATGCTTTTTAAATATTTATTTTTAGTTGTAGTTGGACACAATAACTTTATTTCACTTAAATTTATTTTTATGTGGTGCTGAGGATCAAAGCCAGGGTCTCTCACGAATGAGGTGAGCACTCTACCGCTGAGCCACAACCCCAGCCTGTATGCATGCTTTTATACTGAAGCATTTTCTGTCATAAATGAAATTCTTAGGCAGGCTTGGTATGACATCAGCACCAGACTCTCTGCCCCTCAGACTCTGGTGCTCATTGTCCTGGTGGGGCAGGGAGCTGCCAATAAACTACTCTGTTCCCACATAGATTCTGCACCTCAACTGGGTCCACATACCTACCTCTATTATTTATCATTTCATCAGATTCTAGCAATATATCAAGGTCCAGACCCAAACCAAGAGGTTCACAGCAAATTCACTGATCTGTGAAACTCTGAATAATCAATTTCCAGAATTAATTTACACTTTGAATAAATTCAAAGCATTGCCATCTGCATCCCCTTGGCATTTCTTTACTCCCTGGTAATAATGATATTAGCATTTTACCCTTTGAACTGGAGTTGCAAGGAGTTATTTGACTTAACACACCCAGCAGCACCAGTTAATATTGTTGCGTCAATATTTGGACTTCCCAATCCCATTGACCCCCTAGATGCCTAAACAGGAGAATGTGAGTACAGCTCCAGCACATGTGATCCTCCTCAAAGAAAGCACCCATCTGTAGTCACACACCCATACTCATTAGTATTCATTTGACTTAATTTGAGCACCATGCAATTTACTAGATCAGTGATATTGATACCATGTATATAAAGTAGAGGCAGAGAGAAAGTTGACTCTATTATCTGATGATAAATGAAGTCTAGAATACTGGGTAGTGGTTACATAACAGAGTATTCACGCGTAACATAGCTTAATGTCAGTGCTAAAAGTATTCTGGAGATGATAGAAGGGTCCATTGTATGTGCAGAGGCCCTGTTTGTCTTGGAGAGCCATGTGTAAATACTGCTGGTCCCTCCTCCTGGTATTCCACAGTTGATTGCCAGTATCTCTAACAATAGTCTCTCAGTGTTGGGCCTGGTTCCCTAGTAAACAGACTCTGATGTTTCCATAGATCCTAAACTGATTGGCACAGGCTGCTCTTGTCCAATCCAGTCTCCTCAAAAGTGACTTGGACCCCAGGCCCTTCCTTCTGGAAAAGGCCCTACCATTCTGAGGCTTTCACACTTTGTACACCCTCTGCAAAACAGTGGGAAAAATCTGTTGCCTATGTGTATGTATCCTTGATAATCTCTTCATCTCAAGGTTCTTAATCACTTTCTGCAAAGCTTCATTTTCTAGGCCAGGTGACATATACACAGATTCCAGGGATTGGGAGGGAGAGATCTTTGGATTCAGATTGATGGCAGAATTTCAGGTCCTCATGCTCTTACAGAACCTTGCCGTTCTCCATCTGTATCTCCTCCCTTTTAACTTGGCCAACGCTTGGATTGTAGCCTTGTGAGATCCTGAGCAGATGATCCACTGAGTCATACCTGGCTCTAGACCCATGGAAACTATGATATAATAAATGTGTGTTGTTTAAGTTACTAAATTTGTGCTAATTTGTTATACGGCAATGAATTGTTACTACAATTGGTAAAAATTCAAGTCATAAAGATGTTTATGCAGTGAAAAGATTTTTCTACCATGCCAGACCATCACCTTCCTCACAACAATCAATAACAAGAACTTGTACTAATTAGAGCAAATAAAATAAAGAGAGAAAAAACTTGTGCTTCATCATTCCAGAGATCTAATATGCCATCAAAAGCATTTATATCAATCTGCTTGTTGTATATATATATATTTCACATGTAAATATACACATACACATGGGCAATCAATTTTTCCCATTGTTTTACAAGTTGTTCTTTTAACTTAAAGATGAGTAATCTGTCAATAGTTTTTTTTTTTTTTAATGGTCATGTTGTAGTCCATTGTGAGAATGTAACAATTTATTTCTTCTGTATTGGTAAGTATGCAAGTAGTTTTTAATATTTTCTGTTAATGCTTTAATGAGATTATTATACTTGAATCTTGCATATGTGTATCTGCATCTGTAGTATAAATTCCAGCAGTGAATCTCAAAGTATATCTTCATTTTAAAAGGATAGATATTGCCAAATTAACCTCCAAAGAATTTGCATCAATTTACATTCCTACTAACTGTGTGTGAGTAATATATGTATACACCATGTATTATGAAATGCTTTGATCTTTGCCACTTGGATGGGTAAAAAAAGTTACTTTACTTGTTTTTATTTGTACTTAAATTAATTTTAATAATGTTGTCCATTTAAAATAATATTCATAAGTGCTTATTATTTCTGTGAACTACCTATTTTTCTAATGAATCATTGGCCTCTTTCCTATTGACATATAAGATATTCTTATATAATAATCTTTTGTCCATTTTCTTGCAAAAGCCCCCCACATACACACACCTTTGCCATTTGTCTTTTATTGAGTTTTATTTTTTCAGTGATGATACAGGAGCAAAAAGGGGGGTGATCCCCTTCTGCACATCATGGTCTACACCCCTATATTAAATGACAGGTTAACAAGAGAAAAAGCACAACAAATTTATTTGATCATGGTTTTTTATGATACAAGAACCTTCACATTGAAGACCTCAGAGACATGGTGTGAATTAGTCACTTTTATGCTTAGGTTCAGTAAATCATGGAGAAATATAATTGGACAGAAAGAGTCTGATCATGATAATAGAGTGAGAGGGGAAATACAGCCAGGCCTCTCTATTCAGATCCTTCTTGGCCTGTCTGTGTAGCATTCCTTCCTCTCTGGTGTGGGATAGAACCCTTGCTGGAATGGGCGTGCGGCCCGGGTTCGATCCTCAGCACCACATACCAACAAAGATGTTGTGTCCGCCGAGAACTAAAAAATAAATATTAAAAATTCTCTCTCTCTCTCTCTCTCTCTCTCTCTCTCTCTCTCTCTCTCCTCTCTCTTTAAAAAAAAAAAAAAAAAAAGATCTACTATCAGACAAAGTAGGCCAGAATCTCTTCAATGGCCAGCTTCAAGACAGAAGGGCAACGGAAGACGAGTAGTATTTGTAGGTTATGGCTGTCTCGGGTGAGGGGTTGGTTTTCATGACTTACCACAGGGAGGAGTTGTTCTAGATCCATGGCTTGCCTTATGGGAGACTATGGGGCAAGAGACAGGGGGGCAGGAAAAGGTCTGGAACTTAGCTTTGGGGACTACTCCTGAGCCCTTTACTTTGAGGTCATTTTCTCAGTCTGAACAATAGAATTCGACTTTTTTGTGTGGTCAAATATTTTATTCTTTCCTTGATGGCTTCTGAGTCTTATTTTATGCTAGAAAGTAAAATGTTTCCACATTCCCTTTGAGTAGTTAATTCTTTAAATTTTCATCCATCAGAATTTAAGGCTTTAAGCTTTTATCTTTTTCCATGTAGGTACCCACTTGTTTCAAAATCATTTGATAAAAAATCCACAGTTTTTCCTAATATGATATGATAACTTAACAACATTATATTTACATAAACATCTTGTGGATTTATGCATCAATGGCACCCAATTGTAGTTACAGCAGACTTGGAATGGATTTTAGCATGCAGAAAAATTAGTTGCTCCTCAATGTTCTCTTTTGTCAGATTTTCATGGGGATGTTCTTTTTATTTCTATGAGCTGGAAGAACCATCCTCCTCTGATTTCCATTACTGACTGACCTTATTATGCAAGTCACCTAACTTCTGTGTCTCAGCATCCTAACAAAATGAATTGTGATATCAGAGTAAATTTGGGTTTTTCATGTATCTGAATCCTGAAGAAAAAAAAAAGTTGGAGTGTAAGTTGGAAGGAAACTATATTGTTAACCAGGAATAAGAAATTCTGTGCTTAGGGAAATTCCCTGCCTTAGCTCCAGGTTCAAACTTCGTTCCTATTGATTAGTCCTACATTCTTTCCTCTCTGTTTACTTTGGCATTCCTGATGCCCAACCCCATGGCACATTTAATTACAGAATGTAAACCATTCTGAAAAGCACCTCGCTCATGCTCCTAAAAGCCATCTCAGCCAGAAAAGTTTCCATCTTATTTCTAAAGAATACAGATTTCTGAGATGTATCACACACATGTGCACACACACGCGCACACATTCACACTTTCTGCCCTTGACCCTATTTCAAACTTATAAATTCTCTGGTGATATATATTTTTATAAATAATCCTCTTGCAATGTAATTTTTTTAAAAAAATTTCAGTATGATGTAGAAAACAACTCCTTATGAAAATGAAAGTTGAAAGTATCATTAGCAAGAGTATCAGTTGTAGCACTTTATGATCACACCCACAAGATTTTATTCATGTAATGGAGGACTGCTTATTTGAGATATTTATTATTCATGCAACCCACACTAACCATCTACTATTTGCTGAGCACTGAGGTATTGGGTGTAATGATGAATGCAGGATACAGATCTTGCCTTCACTGAGCCCAGTCAATTGGAAGAAAGAAGCATGCCCAGAGATATTTATACTATTAAAGATAAGTTAGCGTATATATTAAAATGTGACTTGCAACAAATAAAAAACTCAGCAGACTGCTTGCACAGAACAGGTAATCAATAAATATATATTTAATGATTAAACCCATTTTTCTTGAAAAAAAATTAAAACCCCATCAACCTGATTTGTATGGGCCTGTCTTTTGAAAATTTACATTTCTAAGAATTTTTTGAAGAGAATATTGAGATGAGGGGACAAAGTGTATAGGAATCATTATTATGGCATAATAATAATAATAATAACAACAACAACAACCAGTATAGCTGAGTAGTTCAATGGGAGAGCACTAGTTCAGCATGCATGAGGCCCTGAGTCAGATCTGTGACCCTGCAATGAATGAATGAATGAATGAATAAAACAATAGTAATAACCACCAGAAAAGGAAAAAAACCAAGCTACATAAATATTCAACGATTGGGAGAATCAAGAAAATAAACAATGACAAAACCATGTGATTGAATACTATGAAACCATTGAAAGAGAAAAATGCACAGACATAGGTATGGAGAATTAGTCCTGATCTACCAATTGAAATAAAAGTCACAAGGGCTGGGGATGTGGCTCAAGCGGTAGCGCGCTCTCCTGGCATGCGTGCGGCCCAGGTTCGATCCTCAGCACCACATACAAACAAAGATGTTGTGTCCGCCAAGAACTAAAAAAATAAATATTAAAAAATGCCCCCTCCTCTCTCTAAAAAAAAAAAAAGAAAGAAAGAAAAAGTCACAAAACAAGAAGTGTTATGTGACTATTTTTCTAAAGATAAAATATATTTACAAATAAAAAATTTTGAAATGGTTTATATCCAAATCTAAAGAGTTGACATTTGATTGCATTTGGGGTTTAAATGATTAGAATGATGTTATATAAATGTTTATTTAATGATTTACAATATAAAGGGAGTATCTGGTTTTAAATTATTCTTTAAATTTTTATATATCTTGCTAAAACACAATTATATATTAATGTAAGTACTTTTTTTTTTTTTTTTTTGTACCAGGGGTTGAACCCAGGGGAACTTTACCACTAAGCCACATCCTCAGCCCTTTTTACATTTTATTTTGATACAGAGTCTTGATAACTTGCTTAGGGCCTCACTAAATTGCTGAGGCTGGCTTTTGAACTTATAATCTTCCTGCCTCAGCCTCCTGAGCCACTGAGATTAAGGCATGCACCACCATGGTGGGGGGAGAGGGCTTTTGTTGTTGTTGTTGTTATTGTTTAGTAGGAACAAAAGTTTCCAAAACCTTAAAGTGTTGCTGTTACAGTAACAATGTTTCAATAGACATTTTTGGTTTTTTGCAAACAGAAAACAACACTTCTATGCAGTTGGGCCTGAGCTGTCCCACATGACACTGATAGGAGGGGTCTTCTGCTCTCAAGGTCCAGCCAGAAGGCTTTAAAAGCAGTGTCAGGTAGCAGAGGATGGGAAGCAGGGAGACACTGAGAGTCATGGGAGCTGTGCCTCAAAGAAGAGGGGCTTTTCTAGATGGGATGGTAAAGGCTGGGAAGATTATCCAGCAAACAGAAGGTCAGAGTCCTGGGAAGAGCAGCAAAATCAGGGATGCTGTGAATAGTGGCACATTTGGTGCACTGCGCAAAAGTACCTGCCTAGGAAAGAGTCGGGGTTGAAATGCAGGCTGGCCTTTGCTTGCCAAGTCGTACATCTCAGCTGCATCTTCCCTAAGGAAGGAATAAGCCCTCTCCACCCTCCTGCCGTGTCTTTATTATTAGAGGATAGGAATCTTTTGTTTCTATAAGCACATTTTGCCTGTTAAACTGTGGGTTCTGAGGCTCTGACCACGCAGAAAGGGACACCTTTTCCTATTTATAGAAGGTGCCCTGAGGGCTGTGAAGGCCACTGTCCAACAAAGTCCTTCAATCCTGATTTGAGTCTCCCTGAGGATGGAAGAGCCCTGGCCTGTGCTCTTCAGAGCCATTTCAAAGTGTGAGACATGCTTTGCATAGTAAGAGCTATCGCTGCAGGACACATTAAACATATTGGAGGAAAAAAAATCAGGTAACTTTTTCAGCTTAACAGCCTGAGAATATGTCAAAAGCCCTTCAAATCACCATTTCCTTTAACTTCACAATACTGCTTTTCAAAACTGATCCTAAAGAATAAGCATAAAATTTAAATTATACATGTCCTTCATTGCAGAAGTTATCTATAAAACTGAAAATTTTCCACAATCTTAATGTTTGGTGTTAAAAACAGTTGGTTCAGTAAAGCACAGTACCTCTATATTTGGTATTATGAAATACTGAAGCGGGGCAAGAGTTAAAAGTCGTGTTTTCGAGCTGGTTCATTCCTGACTAGGTGAAATGCCCAACACACTGGGCTTCCTTAGATTGGCAACATCCACAAGTGATGCTTTGGTTTGCTGAAGTGTCTGCCGTCCCTGTAGACAGGTTCCATGTCCCTTTTGCTCAACCTTTGTCCCCAGTGTCTAGCACAGTGTTTTGCATATAGTAAACTTTTATCCATGTTTATTCAATGAATGAGTGACTAGATGTGTCCAGAAAGATGGCTGTAGAATATATACCAACAGATGGAGAAAGCTTATTATTATTATTATTATTTTAGTTGTAGATGGACACAATATCTTTATTTTATTAATTTATTTTATGTGGTGCTTAGGATCAAACCCAGGACCTCATGCGTGGAGGCAAGTGCTCTACCATTGAGCTTTATAACCCCAGCCTGAGAAAGTTTATTTTTTACATTTCATAACCCACTTGAATCAAAGTGTGAAATATGATATGTCAAGAACTATGTAATGTTTTGAACAAGCAACAACAAAAATTAAAAAAAAAATAGGGCTAGGGATGTGGCTCAGAAAAAAATAATAAAAATTTTTACTTCTTTACACTTTTTAAAAAATTCTAAATTTTCTACAATGAAATATAATTTTTTATTCAGGAGATAACAGCATACTCTTAAATTGTAATTCAGCAGCCTGCCATAAATCATTGTTATGGTTTGGATACGAGGTATCCCCTAAAAGCTCACATGTGAGACCTTGCAAGAAGGTTCAGAGCTCAGTTGGTAGAGTGTTTGCCTCACACGCACAAGGCCCTGGGTTCAATCCCCAGCAACACACACACACACACACACACACACAAAAAAAAAAAAAAAAGGTTCAGAAGAGAAATGATTGGTTTGGGTTGTGAAATCTTAACCTCATCAGTGGATTAATCCCCTAATAGGGATTGACCGAGTGCTAACTGAAGTGGAAGGGTGTGGCTGGAGGAGGTGGGAATTGGGGGCATGGCTTTGGGGTAGATATTTGTATCTGGCAAGTGAAGACCTCTCTCTCTGCTTTCTGATCCCTGTGTGAGCTGCTTCCCTCTGCCACATTATTCTACCATGTTGTTCCTGCCTCACCTCGAGCTGCAAGGAATGGAGCTCGCTGTATATGGATTGAGACCTCTGAAACCATAAGCCCCCAAATAAATCTTTCCTCCTTTACAGTTGTGCTGGTTGTGTCCTTTAGTCACAGCAGCAAGTAGCCAACTAAAACTATTTATAATCTAGTTTTTTAATGTGATACCTTTGTTTGACTCTGTCCTGCTTTAACAAATTCACTAACTATAAACTAGAACTTAAATATCACAAAAGTTAAAAGTTCTTTGTTCTCAGTACCAAAGGATTTATGGAAGGGGTTTATTAAATTGACATCATCTTAGGACATTTAAATGGTATGAGCTTGCAAACTGTGCATACATATACGAGTTGCCTTTCCTCATTTTAAAATGTAAATAACTACAACAAATTTATTCAGAAATGTTACAAATAAAAAATATGGCCAAGTAGGCAAATACAAGCAAAGAGAACCATAGAATAAAAGGTAGAAATCAACTTCAAAACATTAAAGAGACAAATATTCAAAGCTAAAATTCACAATAAAATAACATAGGCACCTATGAAACAGTATGATGGGAACATTCATGAAGCAGAGAACAAGGCATATACTAGTTTTCAAGACAGATGGTCAAGGAAGTTTTACTGTCTTACTTTTATTTTGTGAAAGCTACTGTTTAGAAATCTTCTTCATCCTCCTAATTCAAACAGATCATTTTACCCAAATTACGGATGGCAGCAGATATTTTTATGAAAGGCTGAAGTCTCTGTATATACATATGTCTAGAGATACACATATAGAGATACATAAGTATATATAGATATAAATCCATACACACATTTCCATAGGTATTAAATTGACATAATAGTGTACATATTTATGGACTACAGTGTGATGGTTCAATACTCATCTACACTGTATCAAATCAAAATAATTGGCATATCCATCACCTCAAACATTTATCATTTCTTTGGGTTCGGAATGTTCAAAACCCTTTCCCACTAGCTATTTTGAGACATAGAATTAATTGTCATCAATCATAGTCACTCTTCTGTGCTCTATGACATCCTACCTAACTGCACCCCTATACCTGTTAGCCATCCTCTCTCCAGCCCCACTTTCCCCTGTCCTTCCCAGGCTCTGGTCACCACTATTCTACTCTCCACTTCTATGAAGTCAACTTTTTAGCTTCCACGTGGTATTTGTGGTATTTGTCTTTCTATGTCTGATTTACTTCACGAAACCTAATGTCCTCCAGGATCATGCACATCATTTTACTTCTCTTTAAACTATTTGATTTTTTTTCCTGGTAAAGAAAAAAATATTTCCAAAAGATTGTTACATCCAGATGTTCTTAGGGACATTTCACAATGTAAATTATGAAGCCAAATAAATAGTTTTAGGTTGTCCTCAAAGTGTTTCCTTCTGTGTCTCTGTCCCCTAACTCTGCTCGAGGCCCTAATGTCACACATTTCCCAGTCCTCTTCTCATTTGTTTTTATAGAAGCCCTAAGACCAGTTAAAGATATTTAAATAATCCCAGCAACCTAGGATTCTGAGGCAGGAGGATCGAAAATCAACTTAATGAGACCCTGTCTCAAAATAAAAAATAAAAAGGGCTGGGGATGTGACTCAGTGGTAAAGCACCTCTGGGTTTAATCTTTGGTATCAATAATAATAATAAATTTAAATAATGGAAGTTCTGAATCAACCAGCTATAGTTTGGTTGTGGTCTGAATATCCTCCAAAGATCCACTGTTATTAAAGTCTTGGTCTCTGGGGTGCTGCTGGTTGTAAAGTGGCAGAAATTTGGGAGGTGGGTCCTAAATGTAAGTACCTAGGTTATTGGAGGTGTGCCCTGAAAAGGAGCTGTGGGATGCCAGTCTCTCCTCCATTTCTTGAATGGTGATATAAGCTTCTTACACACACACACACACACACACACACACACACACACACAAACACACACACACACCCCTCCACCATAATGTTTCACAGTTGAGACCTGAAATACCAATTCCATGCCCTTGAACCTCCAATACTCTTTACAAGTTAACTGTCTCAGGTATTTTGTTGTACTAACACAAAGCTGCCTAATATATGCCAGCCCTTTGGGGGTTCTTTCCTACTTAATGCTGGTCCATGCCTGCCTAGTGAGTACCCTTCTCACACACAGACATGTGTACCCCATAATCATAGCTTGTACCACATTCTCTCCAGACAAAAATCCCACGATTCAATTTTCCCCTCACCTTCATTAAAACTAATCTGCTCAGTATTCCTTTCATTCATATCTTGGTTCATAGGGTTATTTCATGGCTTAAAAACTTCTGCTTTGGGCTGTCAGTTTTTCTTTTTAACAAGAGGGTGACAATACCTGCCCCAAGGCTGTGATTCTGGTGATAGTAATCTCATGTATCTACATTGCTATGCCCAACTGCCCTCCAGTAGCCCCTATTCACCATCTCACTTCAAAGCCCTCAGGAAGTAGTGTGTGTGTGTGTGTGTGTGTGTGTGTGTGTGTGTGTGAGAGAGAGAGAGAGAGAGAGAGAGAGAGAAAGAGGGAAATGCTGGTGACTCAAAAGCAGCCCCTATACTACACATATTCCTCGATTCTGTCCCCAATGCCTGCTTCCCAGCAGCGCCACAGTGGCATTTCATAGCAGAAGAAACACACAACAATGAAAGAGAAGTCAATCGATCAAATAAAGTAGCAAATGAGAGGTATACCCTGGAGTGCAGAGGGTCTGTCGAATCCTAGGCTCATAAGGTTTCCAGTTTCCTTGTCAGTCCCCTATTAAATCTGTGTAAATTTTGTCCTGTTGGATTAATAGTGACTCCTATTATCCAATAATCACCTTTAATTTCATTCTAAAGCAGCAGTGCCCAATGTAGATATGTGATCTACATGTGTGATTTAAAATATTCTGGGTTTAGGTTGCATATATAGTTGTCTTAGTCCATTTTGTGCTGCTATGGCAGAACACCTAAGACTGGGTAATTTAATGAACAGAATTTCTTCGGTAGCATTATAGAGCTGGGTAGTGCCAAGTCAAGGTGTTGACAGGTTCAGCCTCTCTTTCCCAGATGGTGCCTTATTGCTTCATCCTTTGGAGAGGAGCGATGCTGTGTCCTCACACGACAGAAGAGACCCAACCCATCCTCTTTCTTGGGGTGTTTTTCCATTCAGAAGGCTCCACCCTCGTGACCTAAGCACCTCCCAACCTCTCAACACTGTTGCAATGAGGACTAAGTTTCCACATGGGTTTCAGAAGAAACAAAAATATCAGAACCATTGCAGTAATTTTAAAATGTAAAGAAGAAACCGGTGAATTGATTTTAAAAATATATTTTATTTAACCCAATATGTCCAAAAATATTACATGTAGTCAATATATAAATTATTAATGAGATAATTTGTCTTATTTTTACATATTCAGTCTTTTAAATCTGATAGGTACTTTACACCTATGATACATCTGAATTTGAGTTAGCCACATTTCAGGGGCTCAAGAGCCATAGGTCGACTAGTGGAACAGCACAGTTCTAGAGGAAGCATGGTATAACTTTCAAGGTCATCCAGACTGACCTGCTACTTATAGAAAAGCATTATATTTCCTGGGATTATACAACTAAGTAGTAGATGAGGCAGTGTTAGAACATGTGGCTTCATGAAGCTGATACGCAGGAAAGCTGGTCTAGAACCATGATCCTATGCTGCCTTGAGGCTCTTTTCTACACGTGCTGTCCTGTACCTGCCTCAGCCTTCTCAGAAATCAGCTAGAAGCTTCACTGGAAACAAACTGGCTGTGAACCAAGACAGAGGGAGGCAGAATTTTTCCCATATCTTTCCACAGAGATAACTTTTTTATGACTTGTTACCCTTGTCCCCAGAAACTCCTGGTCTCAAGCTACTAAAAATCAATTCCTTGTAGGCAAGTGGTTCTCAACAGAAGTGTCCATCAGAATCAGCTATGGAGATTTTATAAAATTCAAATGGCTGGTACCCTACCTCAGAATCTGATTTATAGGTGTACGCTTGGGAAGGGCACTCACGTAGATTGCTATTTTTTTAATGGTTCCCAAATTATTCTGATGCATATTCACAATTTACAGGGATCTTGCCAAATGCCAGATGGCCACTAATGTCCTCTGACCCCCAGGCAATGTGAACACACATTAAGTTGGGAGCTTGACAATTCAGGCAGGCACCTAGTCATGTAAGAAAAGAAACATGGCAACAGATGCCCTGAGCACCTCCCAGGGCGGGGCTACCTGGCTTACCGGCTCTTTCTCTGCACCTGAGGACACCTTTAGCTTTATTTCCTGATCTCACAGCCTCTCCTACGGTGCTGTCCCAGCCAGTGGATCAGGGAGAAATGCAGCAGACAGGACTCACCCTCATGACCTTGGCTGTCTGTGTCGCTCTTAGAAACTCTGAAGGTGAGTGGCGGCCCCCAGCCACTTGGGCCTCTTGTGAGAGGTAGGTGCCTCCCAAAGTGGTAATGGAAGGAGTGAGGTGAGGCAGGTATCTCTGTCTCTTCAGGCAGGAAATTTTCAATGATTTCTGATCATCTATGAGAGAATGGCATAGGTTTAAAATCTAGATCTCCAAGAAATTTCAGGAAGAAACCTCATTTGAACAGGAATATAAGGAATCTGCCACCTGGAGGATGACTCCTTCCCTGTGGGTACAGCTTAGAGCTGGGGTTCCCTTTCTGACAACAGTGTCTCAGGGAATATTTCTAGTTAGAGGTTGAAGTGAAGACACGACTGTTCATCTGTCTCCCTCCTCGCCCCAACCCGAAAAACTGTCTGAGTACAAGTGTTCCTAGAGGAAAAGACAGATTGAATCGACTCCGTCAGGGTTAGGTAAGCTGTTCATTTCCTGAGCCAAGTTAGCCCTGTGGATACTAAAAACTGAAACTTCACTCTTACCTTAAAAAGGGGAAGAAGGAGGAAGGAAATTGAACCATGCAAATGACATCAAAGAGAATTTAAGTTGCGAGTTGCTAGCATAAATATGGGAATTGTAACTGCCTTTGGACTAGGGTAGCATTCACTACATTATTTAGGAAACCCTAAGTATATTGGAACTTGATGCTTAGCTGATGTCTCTTTTCCAGTTGTCTTTTCTTAAACTTTACCCTGAACAGATTCTCTGAATCTACAGCAGAGGTGGAATATAAATTGTGTTTGGTCTGCTTTTTATAAAGCTGAGCCAACATTTTAAAACAGATTTCACATGCATGCACAAGTATATGCACACACACATAATAAATTTAGAGCTTCTCCTTAAAAATCAGATAAGGGCTGTAGCTCAGTGGTAGGGCATTTGCCTAGCATGAACAGGGCTCTGGGTTCCAACCCCAGCCAGGAAAAAAAGAAAAGAAAAGAAAGAAAGATCAGATCTGGGAACAATAGTTCCACATACCCTGGAAGAACAGTAAGAGGTTCTGTCCTTTTTCCCCCTGAATACCTCTGTCCCTCTCCTCCATGTCACATTAACTGCCTGGTCCCTGTGGGCCTTTGTTTAGGGTCTTCAATATAATTCATCAACATGCCAGGCTTAAATAAATACACAGAGAAAATAACCTGGATACTCTCTTGATTTCTATCAATATATTTTATCAAAATGAACAAAAGTTTGTCATTTTGTTTCCATAACATTTTTTCATAGGAATTGACCATTGAAATATTAGATCTTTCACGGTTTCTCAAGGGTCTATCTGAACAGGTTTTACTCCTAGTTTTGGCAACTCCACCAACTCCTTTTTTTTTCCCCACTGAGGCTATGGAATGTAGATGTGCTCCATTCCAGCTTCCAGATCTCTTTCCAGCTGTCCCCACAGTGGCCTTCCCACTGTGAGGGAGACAGGCCACAGCAGGCAGAGGGGAATGAGGGAGGCTCTGCCTTACCCAGAACCAAGCCTCACAAGGGCCTGAGTCCTGGTGGGGGTAGTGGGGGAGCAGGGAGCAAACACCAAGATGCAGATGTGTCTAAAGGTACAACAGGTGTTGACAGTGAGTTTCAGTCTTGGTGCTTACCTAAGGCAGTTTGGAACACAGGAAAATCACATTGTCTGAGAAGTGTCAACGTCTGCCTTTGAAATATATGTAATGCCAGGTTAAAATACAGATAGGTCTAAGAACAGTTGCAGAACTGAGAGAGGGGAACACCACCGCCCTCCTTAGCAAACTTTCATTCAAGTGTGTGTGTGTGTGTGTGTGTGTGTGTACACGTGTGCACATGCCAGGTCCCCTGTTGGTGGCACTAAGTGATTCAGGTTCCAGGGAGGGGGTGGAAGACCAGGTAAGGAGGGGTAGCGGGACATGAGGGACACTCAGCAGTCCAGGGAAGGAGATTGGTGGCTGTGATAGTTATTGCAAGTTGGAAGTCAGGATAAGGAAATGACCTGTGTCGGTGTAGGACTTTGGAGAACACATTTTATTCTTTTAGGCAGAAAGCTGTTCCATGATCTTCATGATGTCTTAAAAGGCTACCTTATGATGCTTCAGTAATTGGCATTCCCAAAGTGTTCTGCACCAATCAATCAGGAAGCCATTGACTTTATTCATAATTAAAAGCCTTGTATTCTAGCCAAAGGGAGGGTACACTCCACATTTGCTGATGTGGTTGTTGGCCCTGAGAACTCAATACTGACTCCATAAACATGCTTATCATCCAATTTCAGTGGCCCTGAGCCAGATGATTTAAAGCTACAATCTAGGTTTTATAGAACTGCCTGTTTTTCTTGTACATGAAGACAAAGTCTCCAATTTTGTCCAGCAGATGTAAGTTGGGCGATTTTGCTTCATTCAGTCCCGAATTGTCTTCCTACTAACAACCTACTTTCTCAAAGCTATTAGAATATCTCCTGAATCACACGGATACTTTCTTGAGGCTTGCTGCTGGCATCCTAAAAGAAAATCAAATCTCTGACTTGTCACAGACATTCACTAGGGAGGGTTACCATGAATATACATTTGTGCTTAAAAGTTGTTTTGCATAGTTCACTTCTCCAGCACTGCTTCCTCAGAGATCTGACAGGATCAGCTAATAATCTGCCTTCCTTCAGTTTCTCTCCAGTCATGCCCTACCATCTTGCATTTCCTGAATCCTATGTCATTGCTAGGTTAAGTGTCTCTATTTTCGCTCCAGAAGTCAATCGTATCTATAATATAGCTCTGGGTGTTTTTTAAATGTCCTTTTCTATGTCTGGAGAAGCAGTGTGATGCAATAGAAATTTTCTCAAATATGAGTATGTATGGGCCCCCTTTAAGAGAAGCCTCCTCTTCACTCTCAATGTTGACTTTTGAATTATTTTACTTGATGTATAGCATAAAACCAGGTATAAGTCTCTTGTGCAATTATAAATCTCTTCTGCAGCTATAAAAGCAAAATTTATAATTTAAATCAAAAAACACAACTAAAAGGTGAGATTTCAATATAATGACATTACTTCGACACAACAGTTAGGGTATGGCTGAAATTGAAATCACGATTCCAAATGTGACTATGGCCCAATGCTTGGGGGCAGATTTTGAGCTTGAGTCCAATGTGTACCCCACCAGGTACAGAGCCAGAAGTGCTTGTTCTACCTTTTCCTTTTTCTGTTTGAACCATGATGATGTAATTTGGCTGTCCCTTAGCATGAGTGCATTGTGAAGTTCACTGTTCTTTTCGGACTGGCCTATTTTATGGCACTTGTAACTACACCATCGTGAACATAAGGCAATCTTCAAATGTCCTCAAAGTGCACTCTTGAGCCAATCCTCCAGGAGATCCAGAGCATATCTGTTTAAAGATTATCATTGAGATGACATATTGAAAATTTGAAATTGCCAGAAAAGTTCTTGGATAGAGAGAATAGTTCTTTAGGGTCCCTACCAGAGGTTTATAAAACCCCATTTGAGAAGTGCTGGAGTATGGGAAAATTGTAGGCTTTTGATTCCAAAAGAGTAAGTTAGAATTTTACCCACATAGATTTGAGAAAGTACCTAATCTCTCTGAGCTCTAGTTTCCTTATCTGTAAAACAGGAAGAAAAATGCCTCTCTTACCTAGTCAGTCTCATGATTCAATGAGATAATGTATACACGTGTCTAGACATAATAGGTTCTCAATGAATGTTAGTTCCTTCCCACAAGATTCTATTTCTTGCTAGTTTTTAAAATTAAGATAACCAAAAAAGTTTGGTTGGGGTGCATCTCAGTGGTAGAGCATATTCTTAACATGATCCAGGCCCTGGGTTCAATTCCCAGCACCAAAAGTAAAAATATAATTTTCCCATTTCTTGTCTACTATTTGTCTGCTGTTCTAAGCACTTGAATGTATAAACTCAGACAGTCTTTATAACAGCCTCATGAGATAGGTGCTACTACCATCTCCATATTATAGATAAAAGAACTGAAACAGAATTAAATATGTAAGTTAACTCACCCAAGGTCAGCTAAAAATTGACAGAGCCAGGATTTAAACTTGGTTGTTTGCCTCTACATGCTTAAGTAGTATTCTGTAAAGTCTCTGAGGATGTCTTTGGCACAGAATTATCCAACCCTTTTAAATACCACTCCTTGACCCCTCTAGTGTCTATGCTGTAAGAATGAAGAGTGAAGAGGAGGTTTCTCTTTATCTTAAGTTAAAAGAAACCCTCCACCCATTCTCCATTTCCCGAACATTATTCCAGGGTTCCAGAAAGTATCTTGGAGGACTTCATTTGGGCATAGCCATTTCATACATCATGGATTGGTGAGGCCTGCTGTCCACTCAGTGACAGCGGTGAGCACCTCTACAGTGGTGAGCACCTCTGTTGGCATCCACAGCATGATGTGGCTGCACTAAGGTATGAAGTCCACCAAAATGGGCAGATGTGTTTCCAACCAACTAATTCTGAACATTATGTGGATTTATTTATTGCCCTCTTAAAACTGCACCCATAACCGTGAGACACGGCCCTCAGCTGAGTAAATCCTTTCTCCAACAATGGCACGCACATTTCTTGACTGTGTTTCTGTGTGGCTGTGTTTTATGTGATGGCGCTTTTCACTCCACTATTAGGATCCCAGGGGCTGTCTCAACTGCAGCTCTGGGAATCACACTTTGAGTAACAAGATACTGTACAATACATCCAAATAAGAGAGGAAGCTGTGTCACCTCTCCACAGTAACAGAATCCTTTTCTTAAAATCCAGAACCTAACTTTTGTATCATAAATGTGGTTGCGTGGTGCTTCAGTGTTGGTCTTAACAGGTTTGGAGCATGGAGACATCTTTAGAGCCCTCTAGTGACCAAAATAGGATCTCAGAACTAGAACAGGGACCAGAATTTCTGGCACAGCACTCATCCACTTAATAATGGAGTTTTATGCTGGAAATAATAATGACAATATCCCAAACCAACAGAATCAATAGAAATAAAACCATAAGAGTAAGACAAACAGTAATTATTTTAATCAGATATGATTAATATTTAATATTTTTAGCTAAAAATATTAAATTGACAAACAATTTATCATATTGAGATGACTCCTAATTGTTTGAATATGGAAGGATAGTGTTATTGAAAACACTCTGTGATTTTAGAAAATCACCTTGCCCCAAAACTGAGAAACTTCTTTAAAAAATAAAATATTTTAATTATATTAAAAGCCTTTAAAAAATATAAAATGAAACAATAATATAAAACTATTTTATGTTTCTCAATTCAAGAAACACTTACTACTAAGCTAGGCACTGTGCTATGTGGTGGGATCCAAAGATGCCTTGTGGGGTAGTCAAGGCAGTCAGATGTAATTAAAGACTTAACTGTATAGGAAAGCAGAGTGTGGTGGGACCACAGACTCAAATGGGAAAAGGAAAGACTGGAAGAAGATAAATGTAAGCTCAGTAGTCCAGAAGTCAACTCACATGCTCCTGAAGAGTAGTTGGAACAGGGATGGAGAGAAGACAGATCAAAGAAATGTCAAGGAATTTGTAGCTGGCTACATGGAGTGCAGGAGGAAGATGGAATGATCCATGGGTTTCTGACTTAGGTAATGGTACAGGGTGATTACATGAGATGAGAAAAGGAAAAGGGAAGTAGATTAAAGGAGATGAAATCTTCAGTAAGGATGATTGTGGGATATCCAAGTACATTTTCAAGGCAGTTAGATATGTGGCAGAATATTTGAGTAGAGGTTGGCAAATGATCTGTAGATACTGACTAGTAGTGATTTAAAGTAATAGAACATGGGGTTAGAAATGATGGTGGAATGTGATGGACATTATTATCCAAAGTACATGTATGAAGATGTGAATTGGTGTAAACATACTTTGTATACAATCAGAGATATGAAAAATTGTGCTCTATATGTGTAATAAGAATTGTACTGCATTCCGCTGTCATATATAAATAAAAATTAATTAAAAATAAAGCAAGAGAAGATGTAGAAAGAAAAGAGCATATGTTAGGGATGGAACTTTGAGAATGATAAGTATTTGGGACAGAGCAAAGGAGAAGGCGTTCAAGAGGCAGAGAAAATAATTTCTCAGTATTGGGAGAATTAGGAGAGACTAGTAAACAAGGTTTATGGAAATTTTCAAGGAAGGAATGGGTAACTGTCAAATGAAGTAGGAAAGTCCAGTAAGATAAGGCTAGAAGGCTGTCTTCTCATTGTAAGCACCCCAGGACAGGTACAATGAGGGCAGAAAATAAATACCACTGATATTTTACTAATGTGACAATCACTTCTTTTTTTTTTTTTTTTCTGAAGTACTGGAGGTTAAACCCAGGAACTCTCAACCACTGAGTTACATTTCCAGCCCTTATTTTATTTTGAGACAGGGTCTCACTAAGTTGCTGAGGCTGGCCTTGAATCTGCAATCCTCCTACCTCAGATTCCTGAGTTGCTGGGATTATAGACATATGCCATAATGCTCAGTTCATTTAGTCTTTAATGTTGTTCAAGTTAGTGGTTTCCTTATTGACTTTCTGCCTACATGATTTATCCACTATTGAAAGTGGACTAAAATAAAGTTAATATGACTCTTTTATCAGTATGCAATGAACTTCTTTGTTGCAACAGTTTTTTACTTTTTTAGATAGACATTTAGACATTCTCTGCTATTTTTTATACTAAACAGCTGTGCACTTGTTTTTATAACTTGTGTGAATCTGTATTCCAGAGGTATAATTACATGAGCCAATAGGATTGCATCCTAAGCATTTAATTACAAATCTGTCTCCTCTACTACAGCCTCTTGAAAATAGGAACATATTATTTATTTTTGCATCACCCCAGCGACTAGTTTTTGCCTAAAACATTTTAACTGCTCAATAAACATTTGTCAAATAATAGATGAATAAGTGATTTAATGAATGGTAACCAAAAATTTTGATAACTAGAAAGTGACATAGATATTTTACATTTCGTAGCCAACTCCTTTTCTTCTCCAAAACTGTAAGTAGGCCAGATGTTTACCTGTGGATAAGACATAGATAGAGAACCTGTTCTCCCAAGGACTCCCATTGCTTAGAGCTAACACTGAGAAGTTGTTGGGTGGAGGTTCCAACCTGGGAAACACATTCAGGATCCTGGCAGTGGAAGATGCAAGATGCAGTTGGGAGAGTAGACATTCTTTATTCAGAGCCAGCAGCAGCCCCCACACTCCAGCTTCAGTCCCATTTTTGCCCCAGTTTCATTTTGCTAATTTTCCATTTTGCTTCATTTTCCAGGTCCATTTAGCCCCCTGAGCCACTTCCATAGGCTTTTTTTTTTTTTAATGCAGGCCAGACAAAGAAGGCACATTGCCAACTGGTTACATTAGTGGGTGTGTGCTCACAAGTAAATGTTTATGACCTTGAGAGTGTATATATATATATATATACTGAATCAGGGTGTTCATGACTTTGACTATACACTGAAAACATAGCCTGCTGAAATCCTCAACAAGGGAGCCTAAATATAGTCATCTTGGGCCTGCCCAATTTAAAGAGGTGTTTCTTTTAATCCCCAATTCAAGAACGAACTTCTGTCCTGTAAGAGGCTACCACCTGCAGTCACTTTTGACTGTAATTTATAATTTATTTTAGTCACTACCCAATTGGTAGAATGGGATGCATAGGAGAATACTGTGTTACATGGCATATAGGAGTTTGCAAATACATATTTTAGTTTGGGAATCATATTTATTTTCATATTTATACTATAAATACCTTACATTTAGATGATAAAATCTCCTTCTAGCCTCACCTTCTGCTCTACTCACTCTCCACTTTAATCCATCTTGCTTATAGCTACACTCTCCCTTTCTCAAACTTTGAATCCCCTTTTTACAAAAGCCAAGCCTCCTTATGCTGACATTCGTAGCCTCAGTTATGTGGCCTCACCTCAGTGTCTTTTGAACCTCATCTCCCATCACTCACCTTTCTAGCTACTCAATTTAGGAAACATAGTCTATTTTAGTCCATACACTAAATGTGCCTTGGGCTTTTCTGCCTCAGAACCCTTAACCACACATTTCCCTTAGTCTGCACAAGTCTCCCATTTTTCTCCACCCTTCCAAATCCTTTAACATTCAGCCATACTCTTTCATCCTTCCCTTTTTGGAAACTCAGAATGTTCCAGGGATCCATGTGGTCTCTCCCAAACTGCATGGTCTGGGACACCATTAACTTCACTTTTTAATCTCTGATCAAGTCAGCCTGCAACCCCTGTTGGCTACAGCTTTTTTCATCTCCTTCACTCGATTTGTCCTTTTGCCTAAATTTATTTTTTATCTCCCACAAATGCAGTTTAAGTTCCAGAAGCTAGAGCTGCATCCTGTCCCTGTTTGAGTTCATGAAGCCCTGTTTGCCCTTGCTTGAGAGGATTAATTAACTTGCTTGAGAGAATTAAAGACTGTATGGAATCTTTAAGATGAGAACTGTGTCAGGGTTCTGTGAACCGTAAGATGTGATATTTCCTTTCTTTTCTTCTTTTAGCCATACTTCCCATTGCTTCCAGCTGTTGCACTGAGGTTTCACATCACATTTCCAGAAGACTTCTGGAAAGGGTGAATTCATGTCGCATCCAGAGAGCTGATGGGGACTGTGACTTGGCAGCTGTCATGTGAGTGAAACCGTCAGCAGGGTTATCTTCATGCTGATTATTTTCCTGGCCAATTAACAATAGATTGAAAGGCTTTGCTTGATATGTTGCACTTAAATATCCTTCCAAACAAAGGAAGAGTAAATATTCTGTCCTTTTAGCGCCAGGCTCCCTGGAGTAAATGCACAGTCTTTCTGTACAGGAATGTCCTCAGCCTTATACTGGAACTCCAGCTTAGCTCTTTCTGCTACAGTGCTGGGCTAGGGCTCAATGCCCTTTGTGGCCAGAAAATATTCACGGCTTTCCTCAGCAAAATCAGAGAATCTGAACAATAAAACAAAACAGCAAACAAAAGGCAATTCTGTTATGTATCATGGCTTTAACTGTATCTGAGCTGCTGTTATTTTTACTCTCCAAATAAGGAGTGTACTTATAAGGTTCAGAAAGCAGTGTGGCAATGTCTGTACCTGTCGCAAGTGCTGCCATGTGCTCCAGTTACAAATGTCCTTTTCTATTTTTGTTTTGTTGTTTTTCTTTTCTTTTCTTTAATGGTACTGTGAACCCAGGGCCTTGGGCATATTAGGCAGATACTCACCACTGAGCTACATCTCCAGCCTCTGCTCTGGTTTTTATTCTGGGGTGGGGCATTGGCTCATGTGAACCCTCCTCCTGCTCCCACCCTTCCTATCCCACCATGGCTCAATTATTAAAAATTTTAGATGTATCTGTACTTAACTTCATTAACGACATTGGTATTTAGCAAATCTGAGTTCTGACAAGAATGCTTGGAGGAAGGCATACATTATATCGATGTCACATTCAGGAGAAAGCTTTGATTGGAGGGGCATGTTCACCTGACATCTTACAGCTAGGGAATGGCAGAAATGAGATGTGTACCTAGATCTCTTGGTTCAGAACACTACATATCTCCAAAGTCACTCTAAAAGAAGAGTGGGACTAATCATAAATGATTCTCCCAAACTCCATTGCATTCAGGTGTGGGGCATCTCCCCGATACTCTAGATTTCACATCATCTGTGGCTTTAGGTAATGCTAGTGAGCCATTTGGTATCCCTTTCTTTGGACTATAAATATCTTCATTACTTATGCTTGAACTCCTGAGTCACTCAGGAACATCCTTATTTCATCAAGTCCAATAAATATTTATTGATCAGCAATTGTGTACTAAGTATCATTCCATGTGCTGGGGATGCAACAGTGACACTGTGGGCTCTGCCCTCCTTGAGTCTCTGGGAGACAATGTGTCCAGCTGGGTTCTGCAGACCATCTCCAATGATTTGAATAATCTATGGATTGCAGATATGTTTTTCCCCTTTTAGAGGAATCTATTCACTATCCAACTTTAAGAGACACTACTCTAAGACAAAGTTTCTTAACAGGTGAAGAGCTTGTAAAATATGTATTAATCACTTTTCTTTAGGTCATGGGGCTATGACCTCCTGGGAATTGTGTATAAACCTCTGAACATGCTTCTGGGCAGAAGATCCATAGGTTTTATTAGATTATTAATAGGATCTGAGATCTAATAAAGTTAAAAACTATACTTGGGATCAAAATTTGGGGAGGAGACAATTATTGGTACAAACTTTTAATAAGCATCAGTGTCTTTGTGGGAGAAGCGAGAGGACAGAGAACTCTCCAGCACTTTCTCAGTTCCACCATTACTTGGCTCCATCAGCTCAGATGATCTAGTCACTGGGAGTCAACATAACCTGGGGTAATCCTGGAAATAATGCATAGTAATGAGGTGCATTCTGAGAGGTGCTTCAAGTTCCCAACTTGTCTGAAAAATCTCTTTAGTATTGCTTGGCCCAGATTCCCTCAGTCTTTAATCTTAATAGCTACTGTGGGTAATAGTAGGAGAGTGAAAAATTCATGGGTGATTCACAGTCCAGGCTCTAGTTAATTGGAATCATCTGGATGTTTTTGTAGGGTTCACACAGGAACTAAATCTGCCCGAGGCGCTGCTCTGGCTGCCCTCAGAAACACCATTTTCAGCTGCTCTCAATTTCACCTCCCTCTCTGGTATTCAGCATCTTGGACCAAAGGAGCTGTGAGGACTTTTACAAGGGACTCCAGGAAGGCTTAGAGAATCCAGAGGAAGTTCCCGTGGTTTTAAGACTAAAAGACCGGGAATTGCCAGAGCACCCCATTGGTAACAGAATTTTCAGAGATGTTTTCTTTGGGAGAAGCAGGTATCAGAGATCTGAAAGGCATAAGAGCAAAAATAACGTCAATCTCATTTTGATAAGGAAAAGTAGAAAAGAAAGATGAGTCTACTTAAAAAAAAATACTTTTTTTAGTTGTTGATAGACCTTATTTTATTTATTTATTTATTTGTATGTGGTGCTGAGAATTGAACCCAGTGCCTCACACACGCTAGGCAAGCACTATACCACTGAGCTACAACCCCAGCCTGAGTCTACCTTTTTAAAAGAATTAGATTTTTTTTTTTTAATATTTATTTTTTAGTTCTCGGCGGACACAACATCTTTGTTGGACACAACATCTTTGTTGGTATGTGGTGCTGAGGATCGAACCCGGGCCGCACGCATGCCAGGCGAGCGCGCTACCGCTTGAGCCACATCCCCAGCCCCAAGAATTAGATTTTAATTCAAAGGAAACTATAAAGCCATTAACTAGATCTAAAAATATTTACTTTATTAAAGCAAAAATTTGTAAATTGACTTCTCTGTGCTGATAAGAAAGCTAGAAAAATATAGAGCAGTTGGGACCAAGCCTCAAGTGAAATGAAATTCTGACTCATATACTTTTTAGTCATAAATTATAGAGCTTCCCTGTTGTATTTTCTGAAATTCAACATAAGGATATTCTTGTTTTTCAATAATATACTCTAGAATATGTCATTACTTAACTAAAATATAGTCCCTTAACCTTGACTGTGTTCAAAGATTTCAAGGTTAGAGGCAAATGTTTAAGATACAGAAAAGATTGCTCATACTAGAAATATAAATCACAATTAATTAATATAAATTGATTTACAGTGAACTCACTAGGTTTCTTTTCCTTTTCTGCCTGGGAAGAGTTCATTTGTTTTCAAGTCTATAAATGATCATTGTAGCTTTTGATGCCTAAGAGAGCAGTTTGCTTGCTTAAATCCCTCTACAGAGACTTCATTAAAGAGCTTCAAGCTATTTCTGAACATAAATACAATGGAAATTGTTATCTCAGGCAGAGAGTTGAGGTTTCTTGATTTCTATAGAGGTTATCAGTTGGGAGAAATTTTTGGATAATTAAATAAAGTTATCTAGGTTTTTCAGAAGTGGTTGTGAAGGGCCATTGCATTTAGAGGAATGTGTGAAGAAATAAAGTTTAGGGCACAATCCTAGGTATACTCTCCATGGCAGGACTGGTCCATTGGACTGTTTCTAACTACACTTCCGTGAAGAAAAGAATCAGTGGATCAAGCTAATGGTTTCTTAGAGTCAAAACTCTTACCCTAGAAATTCTCAATGGGATGGGTAGGCACCGGTGCGGAAATGATGGAGTTAGGGGTATGGGGAGGAATGTGGAATAGGCTGCCTCCTTTTCCAACATCACCCATTTCTTTTTGTCCTGATAGAAAGCACACAGGATACAAATCGAGTTTTACCAGTTGTTATACTTCAGACTTCTAAGCATCACAGCATCTCAGATTTGGGAGCTGTGTTCTGGAAGCTTCATTCCCACCCCCCACCCCCGCCTTGAAATACAGGCAGGCCTTAAAAAGGATCCCACATGGGAGCTGCTACCTGTGTTCCCTCCACCTGTCTGCATGCCTCCTGCCTATCCCCTGCCCCCACTCTGTTTTCTCCTTCTACCCCAGGACCAAGCCTACAACCTGAAGCTCAGCACATCTTACTTTATTCACAGAACTGAGTCCTAATTTTCTCATGTGTTACCAGAGATGTCAGTGAAGTCTTTACTCTGGTTCCTTCTGACACCACAGGGAAAGGTGTCCGTAAAAGTCTTTGGAAGGAGTAGGAGCTTCAACTAGTTTTCTTTTCTTTTTTCCTTCACAGCAATGCTACAGCATCTTTTCTCCTATAATAGCAAATCAATTAATCATACTGAGAATCAGCTTTTCTTTGAAACTGTCTCAGTCTAATACAGTTAGGGAACATATTATCCTCTTAAGATGCCCCCCACAGGCTGGCTTTATCATACTAACGCTCATTACACCTCTCCCCACTTTCCCGACCTTGTTTGAGAGTGCCACTTGGGGCATCTGGAGAAACAGCAGCCTATTCTCTAACTCTCACATTCCTCGCTGAATAACACGTCCAAGGGACTCAATTTATCAAGACACAGAAATATATACATGGGGGCTAGGGATGTGGCTCAAGCGGTAGCGCGCTCGCTTGGCATGGCTGCAGCCCAGGTTCCATCCTCAGCACCACATACAAAGATGTTGTGTCTGCCGAAAACTAAAATGTAAATAAAATATTTAAAAAAAAAAAGATTACAGATCAGGGCTGAGAATATAGCTTAGTCAGTAGAGTGCTTATTTAAAAAAAAAAGAAAAAAGAAATATATACATGTAGAGACAGCAGGATTTGTAACATTTCATCAGAGCTGCCTGGCACCTGATGGAGGATTAAAGGTTGCCCTATTTTTTTGTAACAAGAACTTTAATGACCAGAAATTACAATTGCTGCCTGAGGGTCCTCCCACCTCAATCTCAAAATTTCATATAAAAAAAAAAAATGAACACAAATTCTGAGCTGTGATGTAGAACCATGCAACGGTGAAGTTTAACAAAGGCCTAAAATTTTTTAGTTGACTGTTTTGTTGAAAACAAAACCAGACTGTCTGTATTTTAAACAATTTTCACTTTATACACGAAGTGAGTGACAGGGTTCCTACTGTGAATAAGGTCTTTTCAGAAATACACCTGGGGGATGGCTGGCTTGTGGTTCAGTGGTAGAATGCTTGCATAGTATGCGTGAGGAACTGGGTTCGATTCTCAGCATTGAATATAAATAAATAAATAAAATAAAGGTCCACTAAATGAGTAAACACTTCTTCCTAAATAAAATTATTTCATTAATCTAAATAAATATATATATAATCTCTATATATATTTATATACTTATTTATATATATATATATATGTTTATATTTGAGGAACATGCCTGGACTGTTCCTCCCTGAAGGGCCAAAACTTCAGTAGGAGTCATGAGACCAGAACTCAAAGACAGTGAAATAAGTGCCACCAGAGAGGTAACTCTCACCATGAAGACTCACAGGGAAGACATCAGGGTATATAGCTGAGTGGAAGAACGTGTTTGAGATGGATGCTGAGAATGGGTTGGTTTTGTTGGGTGAAGCTTGGTCAGGGAAGAAAATTGTTTTCCCTAGGTTTTTCTGATTCTTTTTTCTACTTTCCCCCTACTCCTGCTCCCCATCTCCTTCCTTCTCTTTATTTTTCCTTCTTCCTTTTCTCCTCCTCCTCTTCCTCGTTATCCTCACCCAATTCCTCCTCTTCTTCTTTTAAGGCTCCTTGCAACTGTCTGAGGACCACAGACAGCAGTGTGCACACAGTCAGGATGTAAGCTCGTGGTCCTCGGTTTTAGGATCCAGTCCCTGAGATTACAGTCCCCCAAAGTGGGGGCTGCTTACAAGCCACTAACTGCTTGTCCATTTGTACTTTCTGTTAGTGATGACTTTTCTTCCCTTCTTGGCAGCCTTCACATCAAACACAGGAGAATCTGCGTCAGCCCACACAATCACACCATTAAGCAGTGGATGAGAGCACAAGCAGCCAAGAAAAATGGCAAAGGCAAAGTCTGCCAGAAGAAACACCACCAGAGGAACGGCAAAGTGGTGCCCGGGGGTAAACAGGAAGCACGTGGCCTCTGAACTCCTCATCAGAGAGTTTGCAGATGTTTCCACATAGGGGATTCCTCAAGGCGCTTGGCTGTGGTTGGTTATAAATTTATCATCAGAATTTTTCTTATGGAAAGCATACAATACAAAACAAAATGTTGTTCTTTTTGTAAATGAACCACTGCATGGTATGGAAAGGTAGCCAATAATACACTAACCAAAAAAAAAATGAAATGAAAATTTAACACTCATCTTCATATGACATGTGAAGAGGAGCATACAGATATAATTTCTACAACCTTTTTATTATAAAGTTTTCTTAACCTACAGAGTAGTTGAAAGAATGTACAAGAAACACCTGTATAACCTTCACCTAGATTAATCATTGTTAATATGTTACCACACTTGGTTTCTCTCTGTTCTTTCTTTCTTTGTGTATATATGAAATGTTATATATTATGTATGATAAGTATCTAACTTTTTGCTAAATCATTTAAAAAGAAGTTGCAAACATCATAACGCTTGTTTTAGTCCATATTCCTGTTACTATAATAAAATACTTGAGACCAGGTAATGTCTAAAGAATTTTAAAAAGTTTATTTGGCTTAGGATTCTGGAGACTGGGAATTCTGACAATACCTCTTAGGATCTGGAAGACTTTTTTGCTGCATTATACTCTAATTACCTCCCAAAGACCTCGCCTGATATTTATCAGCACATAAATTTAGGCATCAAATTTCCAACACATGAACTTTTGGGGGACACATTTAAATCATAGCTATCCTCCACTCCTAATTTCTTTTTAATATTATAACTTGGTATCCACATGAATAAAGATATATCCTTTTTTTAAATTAAATTATTAGTTTTTATATTAAAAATTAATAATTTCATCATATTTATGAGTATGCACATGAATATATATGCACATGAATATATATACATATATATACACATATATATGTATATATATATATATAAATATATTCCATATTCAAATTTCCCATGATCATTTAATGTAGTTTTTTTTAAATCCAGGAATCAATTAAGCTTCAAAAGTTTCACATACTGCAATTAATTGTTGTTGTTATTATTATTATTATTGTCTTTCAATCTAAGGAAATCCCTCTTTTTTTGTCCCCCTTTATTTCTTCATGGCATAGATTTTTTTTTTTTTTTGGTACTGAGTATTGAACCCAGGAGTGCTCCATCTCTGAGCAACATCCTCAGCCCTTTTTATTTTATTTTGAGACAGGATCTCACTAAATTACTGAGGCTGACCCCAAACTTGTGACCTCTTGCCTCAGCCTCTGCTGGGATTACAGGTGTGTGCCACCACACCTGGATGGTATGAACTTTAAAAAACGACTCTAGGCCAGCCTCTGTTTCATGTTCTGGGTTTATCTGGTTGCTTCCTTAAGATCAGGTTTGGATTTATAATTTTTGGTATAAGTTTCCTATGTGAATTTCTGTACTTATTATGCCATTTAGACTTTATAAACATTGGAGTTTGTTTTCTAAATAGAAAAGTATATTCTGAATAGTACTGTGTGTGTGTGTGTGTGTGTGTGTGTGTGTGTGTGTGTGTATGTAAGAGAGAGAAAGAGTCTGGAGATCAAACCCAGGGCATACTACACGAACGCCCTCCACTGAGTTACACCCCAGGCCTGAAGAGTACTTTAAAATGCCAGTTTGAGTAGCTATTGCCATTTGGATTGATAAATTCTGATGCTGGGGGGCAGGAACTCTGCTTGACTCCCCAGTAGTCCACTGTTAGGAGTCCAGAGTTTCCTCCTGTGCAGTGATTTTTACAACTTAAGTCATTCCCCCCCCCCCCCCCCCCCCCCCCCCGCTCCTCACTCACTTTTCCATGACCTTGTAAGTTGATTCCCATTGTGCCACTCCTTTTTTTGGCAGGGAATATACTTATAGCCCAGTTGTCACAAACAGCCATTAGCGAGCTGGAGCTGCATCTTGTGTCCTGGGTGTCCTGGGCCTCCCTGCTGGCCCGGGGCAGTGGTATTACAGCAACCTTGCTCTCAACCCCATTATGCTTTTGACAGGCTAAAATAATAATGTCGGTGATCCTGAGGAAAACAGTGCTAGATGTTCCTTTTTAATCTTGTATTACTATCATCCAATGTCATAATTTCAGGGTCTAAAAGCTGAGGAAATTGATATTAAATTTTTAAAATTTAACAAAATGTAATAATATAAGAGGTAAGATCGCTGCAGGCAGCGACCAAAGGAGGCAGATTTTAAAAGGCCGCCAAAGGAGGCTTTATTTGAGGTATCACTTGAGTACAGGGAAAGGGTCTGAGGAGAAACCGCGTGGGAGCTTGCAGGAAGGGAAGGACTTGGGACAGGAAAAGGTGTCTTTAGAGTCCCTTGTCCCACTGGAGTTGGGGGGGGGGGAGGGAGCTGGCTGAACTCCAGGATTGGCCAGGGGGTCCTGATGATTGACAGGTGTTAGTCTCCGCTGACAGTTTGTAGGCGCCTGATTGATTTTTCTTCCCATCTGGCTGCTTTGTTCTAAGTCACCACCACAAAGTTACAAAGAGTAACTTAAGTCACCAGTTTTAAATTAATCACAATGACCAACATCAAGGGAAAGAGAAAAAATTGGTGTCTAATCTTTTCAACCAACAATTGAAGTTATTTTTATTTGGTTTTGATGTCTAGTCCAGATCTATAAGTCTACACAATGTTGGGGTATCTATAAATAACAGTAGTTTATATGATTAGATAAATAGGTAGGTAGGTAAGTAGGTAGATAAATAGATAGATAATTTTTTCAATACTGGAAATTGAATCCAGAATCTCACACATGATAGGCAAGTGCTCTACCACTCAGTTATATCCCCAACTCTTTTGTTTATTTTATTTTATTTTGAGACAAGTCTTGCTAAGTTGCCCAGGCCAGATGTAAACCTGTGATGCTCCTTCCTCAGACTCCCAAGTATCCGGATCACAGGTGTGCACCACCATACTTAGTTATTGGATATATTTTAAAAACAGATTGCTCTGGTTTGGATAAGTGTCCTCAAAAAGCCATATGTTGAGGTCTTTGTCTCCAATCTGCTATTGGGAGTGATGAAACCTTCAGTGCGTGGGTCCTAGTGGAAGGATATTAAGTCACTGGGGGCTGACCTTAAAGGAGATATTGGAACTCCTGTCCCTTCATCCTTCTCTTTGCTTCCCTACCTCCAAGAGGAAAACAGCCTTCTCCACCATGCACTGTGGTGTGCTGCCTTATCACAGGCACAAAGCAATAGACCAACTGAGCATGGACTGGAAACTCCCAAAATCAGGCCAAAGTAAACCTTTCCTCTTTTTAAATTGATTAATCTCCAGTATTTGTTACAGAACAGAAAACATGCTGATTTTATGTTGCAAATGACTGAACCTTTGTCTGAGGACTGTGTGCACAAGAGACTAGAATTTTAAAAATTCCAATTTACAGGTTAACATATATGCTTACTAAAACATTATTGTGTCACTGTTACTGCATTGTGTATTATTATTATGCTGAGTAAATACTGTTACTATCCTGAAATACTGTAATTACGATTAAATGACCCAGGTGAACACTGTAAGTTTTCTTTTTTAAAATTGCCTTCTTATTACACTGTATTAAAATTACATGTTTAACATTAATTACATTTTTATTAGGTGTGTCATGAAAAAAAATCAAAGGGATAGAAGAATTTGTAACAAAAAAAGCATATTTCCACTCTATCATTCCTATTCCTAGACTTGATATTTTGAGGGAACTTGTTTTAACCCTTTTAAAAGTTTTAGTTTGTTTGATGGTTGGCTCCATCATTTCAGATGAAATGCTGAGAGCATCATTTATTTATCAAGGTTGGGCAATATTTATTGCCTACTTATTACTCCATGCTTCCCTTCCCCTCTTCCTCCTCATCTTAGTGCTTGATAGCTTAATGATTATTATTTATAACTCTGAATATTTTACCTTCCTTCCATTCATTAGTCCATTGCCTCTTTGTGTAAGGTGTAGCTTATATCCTGTTCTCCTTTCTTTTTTTTCTTTTTTTTGTTTTAATCTACTTTATTTTTTTTAAATTGGTTATTCAAAACATTACAATGCTCTTGACATATCATATTTCATACATTAGATTCAAGTAGGTTATGAACTCCCAACACATAGAGGCTGCAATATGCCAGTCAATCAGATTATCTGTCAGTGAATTATGAGAAAGAGCATATTCACAGTTCTTTTTCTTTTTTAAGAGAGAGTGAGAGAGGGAGAGAGAGAAAGAGAGAGAGAATTTTAATATTTATTTTTTAGTTATCAGCGGCGGACACAACATCTTTGTTGGTATGTGGTGCTGAGAATCGAACCCGGGCTGCACGCATGCCAGGCGAGCGCGCTACCGCTTGAGCCACATCCCCAGCCCCATATTCACAGTTCTATAGCATAGAATGAGCTTGGAGGGTTCCCAAATATACCAGAAGGAATAATGATTTTGTAATTATAAAAAAAAAAAATTTGCTAGTCTTGCTGAAACAGCATCAAATTGGCTATATAAATTGTAAATACATGCCATAGTTCTAGTTGTTCTGTGTTCTTACAGGAAAGGGGTACTAATACCACCTTTATGTAATCTTTTCCCCACTTCTTACATTTTCTAATTAAGTGGAAGGATTTTGGGATTGTCTGTTAGGTGACCCAATTTGGACTAGAATAGTTAGTGGATATTTAATAGCACTACACAGAGAATCCATATTTCTACAGAATAGAAGATCAGAAACAAAGAAAGCAGTATTAATTACCTATTGATACACAACAAATTACCCCAAACATAGTGACTAGACATTCATTATCTTATGGTTTCTGTGGGTGAGGAATTTGTGAATGACTTAGCTGGATAGTTCTGGCTTTAATTTTCTCAGAGTTTGTGGTCAGGATGTTGGCAGGCATTGCAGACATCTGAAGGCTTGATTGGGACCAGAGGGTCCCTTTCTAAGATGCTCATTCACAAGGCTATTGGCAGGAAGCTGTTCCTTGCCATGTGGCTCTATCCATGAGCGGCCTGTGTCCTCATAACATGGCATCTTGCTTCCCCCGGAAAAAGTGATCAAGAGAGAACAAGGAGGAAGACTCAGTGCTTTTATGACCTAGCCTTGGAAGTAAATTACCATCCATAGGTTCTGTTCTGTAGATCACACAGACCAACCCTGCCACAGTGTGGAAGGAGACTATAAAGTGGCATGAATAACAGAAGTCAAAGATCACTGGAGTTTGGGAGGCTAGAACTGTTCATTATGGATCAGTCCATAAATGTAAAATACAAAACAAGCAAAACTAAACTGTGTTGTTATTAGTGAGGATAATGGTTACCCTGGAGAGAGGACAGTGTCTGGAAGGAGAGAAGAGAGGGACTTTTTGGCTGCTGAAAATATTCCATTTTTTGATATAGGCTTGGTACTGCATTTACCTTATAAAAAATCCATCGACCTGTAACTTATAACATGTTCCTCCTCTGTATGTATATATTAAGTTTGTTGTTGTCGTTTTGGTGCTAGGGATTGAACCCCGGGCCACTGAGTCACATCCCCAGACCTTTGTATTTATTATTTTAAGACAGGGTCTCGCTAACTTACTTAGGGCCTTGCTAAGTAGCTGAGGCTGGCCCCAAACTTGGGATCCTCCTTCCTCAGCCTCTGGAGCTGCTGGGATTATAGGCACGAGCCACCACGCCCAACTTAATATATTAAGTTTTCACAAGTTAAACTGACCCGGTGTTCCTGTGGTCCAGGCAACATAATTGAGAAAAAGAAGGGAGCCCCTGATTCATTCATCCATGAAATGATACCCCAGTAGCAATTTTCTTATTATTAACCTAAGGGTCATAACTTCTTGAATATATAGACAGCTTAATAGACTCAGAAAAAGGAAGAATAATACAATTTAAATATCTATGACATTGCTCCACTCCTGGATATATCATGCTAACCTCCAAGACACAATATAGACATATGACATCATATCTTGGCCTCTTTGGCCTCTATGTTTGTTCCTGAGTGTGAATGACAATAACTGATGGATATACATTCATAAAGTTTGTATTCTTGGCTTAATGCTAAATCTATTATCTGCCAATTATAACACTCGAAGCTTTTGTCTCTCTAAATGGAGTACCTACCTCACTGCTGGCAAACACACATCCATATCATTTGTTGATTGGCTCATCATTCATTTACTCTTTCAGCCACTTGACAAGTATTTACTGAGCAGTTATGCCCAACCATTGTAACAGTCGCTGAGAATAGAGATTGATGACAGGATTCCTGCCTCCACAAGTTGAGGGGCCATTTGGGGGAGTAGGGAGAGGAATGGGACAAACAGATCCTTTCAACAAACTGTGGGGAGAGCCATGGTGGGATGTCCTAGAATACAGGAGCACAGAAGGAGGCGTGGATCGGACGAAGAAGAGATGGTGCCTGAATCGCATCTGGAAGGGGTGGGTTTGGTTCACGGCTCAGTGGGTGTTGTCACAGGGGTAGGGGGGGGTCTATTCCACAGCCCTATGACTAGGCTCCATCACTACCTAATGAACACTCACATTTAGGTGCAGATCGAGGGGAGGACAGGATGTTAAAGCCAGATGGTGTCATGTCCTACTGTGTCTGTCATCCTTGCCATTACTCAAAGGAGACAGCCCTCAGGCTCCAGTGACTCATGCTTCATAGGACCATCTTCCGTTAAAGTTCAAAGTGCTTCGGGAGATTTACAAATGATAAATGCCTAATAAGTGTGTTTTGAACAACAGAATCTCATTGTTGCAATTTTAAAACCAGTTCTGAGGCTGCCTTTTGCTGACACAATATCAATTTTCCAGTTATCTCCTGGCCTACACTAGATTCTGTTGAGAGCGGCTATGGGTGTGCTTAAACCTCCAAGTCCCAGCTCCATGACATAGGGGTAGTCATATGATGAGGATGTAGGTAGAATTTATTAGGTTGTCCTTCCAGGAAAGAAAAGATTTTAAAGAGAGACTGATTCAACTGCTCCTTGCCCTTTTCCTTATGATTGAGCATTACAGATGAAGCTAGGGCAACTCTCTCACCAGAAAAATCTTAACAGAAACCTAAAGACCTCCACTTAGGAATTTGTGAGTTGCTCAATAAGCAGTTGTCTTCAGATTGTTTATTTGAAAAAAAAAATCCCTATTATTTTAGCCGCTATTATTAGGGCTTCTGTTCCATCCAACTGAATTTAATCTCAAATTGATATTGTCAGACATAAATTATTCCAATTTTATAAGTCAGAAAACCAGGGCAAGAGTATGGCTTCCTCAAACCTATCAACTGAGTAGTGACTGAATTAAAAAACTGCTTTTAATATCCAGGCTTTTTTCCACTTCCATACAACCTTTTTTTTTTTTTTTTTAAAGAGGGAGAAAATCCTTTCAATTAGGAACCCCCTAAAATCCTTTCATCCCTTGATCTCTTTATCCAAAACATCTGTCTCCCACCCCTTGCTGGCCCCTGATCTGTTCTATTCCAGCCTCACATTAGAGAACACTCCGGATCTTTACTGGGCCTACACATTTGCAAGATTTTTGTGTTCCCCTATGTAACTCAAAATGAAAATCAATTTATAAAAACAACTGTAAGGAAGTGTAATGTAACTCTCTTTTGGTACTTTTTGGGAAATAAAGGATTTTAAAAAGATTTTGTTGTGTGGCCATGTTTGCTGATGCCATAAGGACGTGTTTATGCTGGGAGGTGGCTTCGGGTTGGGGAAGACAACGGGGTTTTGTTGTGGTTTGAGTTTTCCGTTTTTCAAACTGTCTTAGCTCTAACTTCCCAACCTGCAATGAACAATACAACTTTAAAGGACATGTCCCACCCAACACAAGGCAGATGATTTCACATGCTAGAGCTTCCCTGTTGTTTTATCTTCTGAAGTCTCTTCTGAAATGCTGTCTTGTAACCATCCAAGCAGTGCTGTCAGGGGCTTTTTTTTTTTTTTTCCCTTTGGTACTAGGAATTGTTTAATTACTGAGCCACATCCAGACCCCTTTTTATTTTTTATTTTGAGACAGGATCTCACTAAGTTACTTAGTGCCTCATTAAATTGCTGAGGCTGGCCTTGAACTTGGGATCCTCCTGCCTCAGCCTCCAGAGCTGCTGGGATTACTGGTGTACCACCATACCCAGCCTGTCATGGGTTTTAGATCAAGCAATTTATGTTAGAACAGACTTCTTAACCCAAGAAGCATGGGATCGCTAAAGGCTTCAGGGAGACTCGTGGGTCCTTGAGGCTAAAGGCAAAATTTTCAAATGTATGAAAGTTTTATTTTTAATGGATTCTTAGTAGTCATTAAAATAAAACATGTTGATTGTAGGGGAATGGCCCTGCCATGGCATCTGGGTGAGTTTTGTGGATCTGCACAACCATACAGACAAAGGTTTGAACAATAGCTTATCCAAGTGTTGGTAGCATGCTTTGTGACCCTACTGTGACACAAGATGAGGGGAAACCTGTGAGGGGCTGCTCTGAGGCCATTTTCCACTTGCTTTCCTAAGGTCTCCTGGGTTCTCGGGAAGCGTGGGGCTATCTGCTCTACTCAGCTGCTATATAGAAATGGCTCCTCAGCAATGTGGCATCTCCCAACTCAAGTTGCAGTCCTGTGCCCTGCCCCCTTTTCCATTGTTGTCCTTTTTGATGTTAGGACAGGCTCATGGGCGCTGACATGTTTGGGTCTTCTTTCTCTTGCTCTCTATGTAGGCAACAAGCAGAATCTAAAAGTGACTCATAGTATCTTTACTAGACAAATCAGCTAGGACTTGGCCTTGGCCTTTCCTTGTCTCAAGTGTGCCTGACATTCATGACCTCCAAACAGTTGAATATCACTGATGTAGATGATGAAAATGTCTTAGGAGGCAGGTCTGTGCCAATGCACAGCACACTTGACTTGAAGTCAGATACAACTGCAAGTAACTTTTGGATATGCCACTCTTAACCCTTGTTTATCATAGAAACCAGGAAGTGGTAGGATTTGTGCTTCACATTGGAAGAACAAAGATGCTAATTGCTTATAAACCTTAGGCCCCATTTGACTTTCCCAATAACTGTATGTCTGGACACATATATCACTTCATGCTTGAGGTGCTTTATAGCTCTGTCTGACCTAAACAACTGGAATGATCATTATGACCTCACAAGACTGGTGAGAGAATTAAGTGATACTTATTTGAGAAAGAAGTAGGAGCCTAGCATGTACTAGGCACCAGACACAGGCTTTAGACTCATTCACTGGTGTTTCAGCTATCTGCTGATGTTTGATATGCCACCCCCAACACTTAGTGGTCTAAAACAGAAATAATTTCTCATTTCTCAAAATTTTCTAGGTTAGCTGGAGGCTTGTTTGGACATTTCTGATATTGGTCATACTTCAGGGCAGTCTTTTGGGATGAAAAATCCCAAAAGGACTCACTCCCGGGTTTGGCACGGGGTGGGAATGGCAGGAAAGCTGAGCTCACCACATGGTGGGGATGGTGGAGATGACGGGGTCTTCTCTTTCTCTGTAGTATCAGGATTTGTCCCTCTTCATGCTTTTCCGTGGTGACTCAGGGTTCCTGACACCAACGTGAAAGCTGCCAGGTCTTGTGACATGTTCAATTGATGAAAGCAAGTCACCAGATTTATGGGAAGGGTATATATATATATATATAAGACAGTATATACCATGAGGTAAGACTTATTGGAGGTCATTTTCAGAGACTGGCTAGCACATACATACACATTTGTTTTTGTATCAGGAGACTTTAAAATATGTATCAGGAGACATCAGTTTTCTTTTTCTTCTTTCTGGATACTAGGGATTGGACCCAGGGGTGCTTTACTACTGAGACGGATCCCCAGACCTTTTTATTTTTTATTTTGAAACAGGGTTTCCCTAAGTTGCTAAGACTGGCCTTCAACTTGCCATCCTCCTGCCACAGCCTCCCAAGTCACTCGGATTAGAGGCATGTATCATTCTTTTCTTTTTCAAGAGGAGGGTTCTCACTATGTTGCCTAGGCTGACCTTGAATTTCCGAATTCAAAAGATCCTTCTGCCTCAACCTTCTGAGTAGCCTAGACTACAGACACACACCACTAGGCCCAGCTCTACTTTTCTTTGTTTTAAGAACATACTTTCTCAATTCATTTCTGTTCTTTGTCTCCTGTTTCTGCTCTTTATCTCTCTTTTTTTCTTAAAGATCAGCTTTAGGTATACTGGAAATTAATGAAACAGGAGGAATCTGGTAGCCATCTAGAGTCGTCTTCTGAAATGGCTCCCAATGATCTCTGCCTTCCAGCACTCAGGTCTTTGTGTAATTCCCTTCCCTTGAGTGTAGGCTGAACCTAGTGACTTTCTCCTACCAAAGAAAATATAGCAAAATTGAGGGGATGCCAGTTCCAAGATCAGTTGGAGAACACCGTGTGTCTTACTGGCACTCCTTCTCAATAGTGCTCTCTTGTCTCCTTGGCCTACTTGCTGTTTTTGTTTTCTGGGGTTGCGCAGTACCATAAACTGGGTGGCTTAAACAACAGGAATTTATTGTCTCACAGTTCTGTCATCTAAAAGTCTTAAATCAAGGTGACAGTGGGCTTGGTTCCTTCTGAGGGCCATGAGGAAGAATCTGTTTTGTGCTTCTCCTCTAGCTTACAGAGATTTTCTAATAATCATTGCCATTCCTTGCCCTGTAGAAACATCAGCATGATCTCTGTCTTTATCTTCACATAACAGTGTCTCTATGTGCGTGTCCATATTCAAATTCCCCCTTCTTATAAAAAAGATACTGATCATATTGAATTAGGGCCCACCCTAATGACCTTATCTTAATGACCCTATTTCCAAACAAGGCCAACTGCTGATACAATGGGGACTAGAATTGCAACCTATAAATTGGAACAAGGGGGCTATGGTAACAGCCATAAAACTTGAGGGAGAGGCCCATGTAGCAAGGAACTGAGGATGGCTTTGACCAATAACCACTGAGGAGCTACAGTCTTAAATTTAATGGATCATAAAGAACCAAATCTAGCCAACAACCATGTGAGTGAGCTGGGAGTGGGCCCTTTCCCCTTTCAGTCTTCCCCTTTTCAGCTACAATTGACTGCAGCTCCAGCCAACACCGTGATGGTCACAGTGGAGAGCCCTTGGGCTGACATCTTGATTGAGCCTGGTGAAAAAGCCTCAAGCCGAAGACTCAGCTAAACCACACGTGGATTATTAACCCGTAGAAATTATAAGATAATAAATGTGTACTGTTTCAAGCCATTTCAAGATAATTTATTATCCAACAATAGAAAATACAAAGAGAGAGTGTATTCAAGTATTCTGTCGTCTAGAAAGCCAAAAGTAGCAACAAACTCTGTAATTAGAGCACACACACACACACATACTAGGAATTGGAGTCAGATGAGGAATCTTCTTTTAAACATATTAATAGAAAATATTGCCAGTTGAGAGAAACCTATAGATCTAAAGGACAAAGAGAAACCGAAGATAAAAAGGGGTTTAATTTCAAACACAGATATTCAAAGATTGGAAGAATCCTGAATGACATGAATTACTCTGAAGCCAAGTGAAACAGGGATGAGGGTAATATTTGGGTTTAAAAGACTGACATTGGGCTAAGGGTAAAACTTAATGGTAGAGTGCCCGTCCAGCATGTACAAGTTCCTGGGTTTGAACAAATAAATGACATTATCTGGGGATACAGGGAAAGACAGAAATAAAAAGAATTGCTTGCTTCTTATTTGACAATTTTTAAAAATATCCCTTTTCTAGCCATGTTTATAAAAATGAAAAATTTGATACATTGCCATCTATCTAATATAAAAATCTAAACAATTACCTACTTTTTTTTCAGTCATATAGACTCAGTCTGAACGCTATCAAAAGTACCTCTTTCCTTACATTTAAGACATTCAAAGTCCAAATGAGAGCAAAATGTTAAAAATAACTGAAAGTAAATTTCATAATGGGGAGGAGGATCATAATTGGTAGGTATAATAATAATAATAATAATTACTACAGCAACAAATTTGACTAACATGAGAACCAGGTATTAGAATACTTCTAGACAAGGTTATTTTATTAAACCATTTAGCACCCTGAAAACAGTTCATTGAATTTTAACATTGAGCCTTTGAGTGTGCCCACAACCAGAAATAAATGTGTCTACTTTCTTCCTACCTCAACCCCAAATTGTAAATATTTTTCCATCTAAACTAGAGCATTCCACTTAGCCAAGAGTTAGACTAAATGCTGCTTTCACAGACTCCCCTAATAAATAGGGCTGCTTACTAATCATCCTTTTAGTTAGGATATTGGTCCAGATTCTGAAACAAAAAATAGCTCAAGCCAGACAGAAGTTATTCCTCTCTCACATAGAACTCCATGTTCAAGTAGCCCAGTGACGAATTGGTGGCACCACGATGCTGTTTACTGTTTCTCTCCCATTACCTTGCCCACGTGGTCAAATGTGGCTCACCACCAAGTGCACTGCGACTATATCCCAGTTTGCAATGAGGGTGAAAAAGAGATCAGGGTGTACTAGTTTCCTAGGCCTGTCATAACAAACTTCCACGAACTAGGTGACTTAAACAATAGAAATTTACTGTCTCACTATCTGAAATCAAGGTGTTGGCAAGTTTGGTAACTTCTGAGGACCACAAGGAAAAGATCTGTTCTAGGCCTCTGGACTTACAGATGACTGACTGCTGTCTTCTCCCAGTGTGTCTTTAAATCATCTTCCTTCTTCTTGTGTCTATTTCTGTTTCCACATCCCGCCCCCCCCCACTTTTTTTTAGTTGTAGATGGACATGATATCTTTATTTTATTTATTTATTTTTAGGTGGTGCTGAAACTTGAACCCAGTGCCTCACATGTGCCAGGCAAACGCTCTGCCACTGAGCCACATCCCCAGCCCCACATTTCCCCCTTTTATAAGGATACCAATCATTCTGGATTAGGGCCCACTCTTGTTTTAGTCAGCTATTTCTTCCCTGTAACCAAAACACCTGAAAAGAACAACTTAGAAAAGGAAAACTTGATTTTGGCTCACAGTATCAGAGGTCTCAGTCTGTGGTTGGCTGACTCCATTGCTCTGGGTCCCAGCGAGGCAGAACATCATGGCAGAAGGGTGTGGTGGAGGGAAGCTGCTCCCCTTATGACAGAAGGAAGTGAAGAGAGGGAGGGGGGAAAGGCTGCAGGGAAGAACAAGTCTTCTGGGGCACGTCCCCAGTGACGCACCTCCTACAGCCACACCCGGCCTGCCAACAGTTACCAGCCAGTCAGTGCGTTCAATTTAGGCTGGAGTGATGAGGTTGTAGCTGTCACAATCCACTTTAGCTGCAAACATTCCTGCATTAACACAGGAGCTTAGGGAGGATACCTTGTGTCCAAACCAAGACAGACCTCATCTCAGTCAATTACATCTGCCATGACCCTAATTCCAAATAAGCCCACACCTTAAAATACTAGGGATTAGGACTTCAAGGTAAGAATTTGGTGGAGGGAGGGACACAATTCACCCCTATAATAGGAAGGGTGAGTGGGATGAAAATGGGGGAGGAAATGTTCATTTAAGTGCATGATGTGAAGGATGCATACAGCACCACTCCTCACAAGCCACTGGCGTGTAGTTAGCCACATGGCCACCCAACTTCAAGAGAAAAAGTAAGTATAAATCTTAGCTAAGTCACACAGCCAGCTAAAACTACTATTGTTTTATTAATATTAGAAGAATGAGAGAATAAATACTAGGAACAGTGACCAGCTTCAGACACATTACAGTTTGCAAAGATTCTTTGAAGCAGAGGACTGACTTCCCTGTCCTAATTGCAATAATAAATTGGTCTTGGGCTAGGTCTGTAGCTCAGTGGCAGAGCATTTGCCTTGCACTTGTGAGGCATTGGGTTCGATTCTTAGCGCTGCATAAAAATAAACAAATAAAATAAAGGCATGTTGTCCATCTACAACCACACACAAATTTTTTTTTTTAAATTGCTCTTGCTTGGAATACCACCAATGATACCACAAATATTTCCCTCCAGATTTTAGAAAAGGGAAAAACCAAGACTTTGGGATTAGGCAATTTGCCCAGAGTCACACTTACTAAGTGGTGGAGTCTGGAAACCAACTGAGAATTTTGTTAAGTGCAGAGGCCTGGCCCATTTCTCCCTGACACATCATGCACACTAGTGAGCGGCTCTCCAGCGGGTCAACCTGATCTGTACAGCTTAATTTTGTCAACAGTTTGGGGTAATGACTTGAAGATTGGAATGGGAGACATCAGAGGTTTCCATTTCTAGATTTTATGGGCTAAGAAAGTGAAAACTAAATGTTCTGTCTAAAATATAAGATCTCCAACTAAAATCCCCTATATAAAGTATACAGTAGCATAACTATAAAAATATTTTATATTTATATTTAACAACTTATGATTTGAATGTGCCCTTCAAAACTCACATTGAAATCTAATGGCCACTGTTAACAGTATTAAGAGGTTGACCTTGAAGAGGGAATTAGGTCATGATGGCACCACTCTCAAGAATAGGTCAAGGAGGTTCTGTCTTATTTTTGCTGTGTTTCTTTTGTCTTTGTTTGTTTGGTTCTGGGGGTTGAACACAAAAGTACCACTGAGCAACATCCTTGTTCTTTTTATTTTTTATTTTGAGACAGAACCTCACTGTGTTGCTGAGGCTGGCCTTGAGCTTGTAATCCTCTTGTCTCAGCCTCCTGAATTGCTGGGATGACAGGCATCCACTGCACCCAGCAGTTCAGGACTGTTATCGGGGGAGTGTGTTGGTTATTTCAGGAGTAGGTTCCTACTGAAAGGGTGAGTTCAACCCATTATTATCTGTCTCATGTGTGTGCTTCCTTACCATGTGATACGCTGCCATGTTATAACTCAGAAAGAAGGCATTTGCCACATGCTGGTGCCATGCTCTTGGACTTTCCAGCCTCTAGAACTATAAGAAGTAAATTTCTGTTCTTTATAAATTACCCAATGTCAGGTATTCTGTTACAGCAAAAGAAAACAGACTAAAATAATACCCTATGCTATAAACACACATACATACACACAAGCATGTATGTGCATAAACACACACACATAATTTTTTTTGTGTGTGGAAAATTAGTGTCTTTTCTCCCCTACCCCTAAGAACATCACTTTGCTCTTTGTTGCTCAACACATACATACACACACACACACACACACACACACACATACAATCATATTTATTAGAAAATTAGGTCTATAAATAAGATTTCCTGGAGTTGATCCAAGAGTATTATCTTTGCTCCTCTCCCCCAAGATGATGGCAGATTCTTGTTTCATTGTAGTAGCCTCATTTTTTTTTCTCTAGGTAGAGTCACATGGGGATTCACTAGTCTTGACTATTCTGTGAAGGCTTTCTGCAGTGGTTTCCCATTTTTTGCATAAATGTAAGGTCACAAAGATCACAAGATGTCCCTCTCCCCCGGATATGGATTAACAGCAGTTTCTTTCACTGTTGTACAGAAATTCTGGGAAGAAGTATATGAGTTGCACAAGGATGCAGAGCTTTCTGGTAAAGTGAGAGCAACATTACTAACCTGAACTGCTGAACTCGGAGTCAGAGAACCTTTTGGGAGGCAAGGCACCAAGTGCCACAAAGAGAAACTCACCTGAAGGACTGGAATACTTTCAGTTGATGATCCAGGCTTGACCTCCAGGCCTCAGTGTTTGGGCATGGAGGCAGACTCTTTTTCTACTTGAAGGTGCAGTTTAGGGTCAAGACTCTCAAATCCCTGCCAACTAGGATACAATGTCTGAGTCTATATGTGATCCAGGAGAGTTTTAACAGAACACAACCATGGAACAACTCCATAAACTGGTCTATCTAGTCCAACAATGATATCATCTTCTTGACTATAGTATTGAGAAAACCTCACAAGCAAAGAGCCATGTTCAGTGTTCTTCATTATATACCTGGTGCCTAGTCTAGCATCTGGCATGTCAAAGATGTTCAGTGAATATTTTAGTATAAAATGTGTTAAATGGAGGACTCGGGCTCCAGAATTCAGAATTCAGTAACAAAACATTATGGTAGCAACCATAGCAACAGTACTTGTAGATGCCAATCTTTCTTTTTCTACATGGTATTTGGAAACAGAACTATGCCTTAGATTGCATTCTTAGATTATTATGGTGGCGGACACAGAGAGGTCTTGAAAGAAAATTTTCTTGTTCTTGAGAATAAAGGTAAACTGATTTTCAAGATATTGACTAGAAAAATTAAAGAAATGTGATCATACTTACATAACAGGTAAATGGAGCAAGTCTTACCACTTGCATAAGATGGTCATAACATGGGTTGCATAAGATATTACTTCAGGCATCTGAATTATGTAGATCACAGGTGACAATTACAAAGTGTTGATTCTCTGGAAGACATGCCCAAACAAGACTTAATTTAATTGTATGAACCACTTAGTAAATATCCATCAATCTTTTTTTTAATGTAAAATTTTTAAACTTATATATGGTAGCAGAATATATTACAATTCTTACTACACATACAGAGCACAATTTTTCATATCTCTGGTTGTATACATAGTATATTCACACCAATTTTTGTCTTCATACATGTACTTTGGATAATAATGATCATCACATTCCACCATCATTTCTAACCCCATGCCCCTCTCTTCCTCTCCAACTCCTCTGACTTATCTAGAGTTCATCTATTTCTCCCATGCTCACTCTCTCTATCCCACTATGAATCAGCCTCCTTATATCAAAGGAAACATTCGGCATTTGATTTTTTGGGATTGGCTAACTTCACTTATCATTATCTTCTCTAACTCCATCCATTTACCTACAAATGCCATGATTTTATTCTCTTGTATTGCTGAGTAATATTCTAGTATGTATATATGCCACATTTTTTTATCCATTCATGTATTGAAGGGCATCTAGGTTGGTTCCAACGTTTAGCTATTGTGAATTCTGCTGCTATAAACATTGATGTGGCTGTGTTCCTGTAGTATGCTGTTTTTAAGTCCTTTGGGTATAGACCAAGGAGAGGGACAGCAGGGTCAAATGGTGGCTCCATTCCCGATTTTCCAAGAAATCTCCATACTGCTTTCCATTTGGCTTCACCAATTTGCAGTCCCACCAGCAGTGCATGAGTGTACTTTTTTTCCCACATCCTCACTACCCATCAATCTTTTACTTTAAAAATGGGTTCTCGCTCTAAAATGTTCCAAGTTGCTTTTCTGGTATAAGAGGAAATTCAGTGTTTTCCCAAATCAAATGTCAACATCAGGCCAATTTTTCCATATTTCTGAGCTGAGAAATCAAATGTGGCAAAGACACAAAAGATATTATGTGCTACCTGGAGCTAATATACTCACAATGACTTCGACATAAATAATTCAAATAATATGTTAATTTAATAGTGTTGTGTGAGTTTTTGTGAAGTTAGCAATTATCATTTAACACATGTACAACTTAGGAACTATATATGAATCTAGTTTTTTTTTTTTTTTAAATTTCTAGTTGTAGATGGATGAACACACAATAACTTTATTTTATTTTATTTTTATGTGGTGCTGAGAATCAAATCCAGTGCCTCACCCATGTTAAGTGAGTCCTCTACCACTGAGCCAAAACCCCAGCCCCTGAATCTATTTTTTTTTTAAATTTTTTGTTACTAGAGATTAAACTCAGGGGCATTCAACCACAGAGCAACATTCCAAGACTTATTTTATTTAGAGACAGGGTCTCACTGAGTTGCTTAGTGCCTTGTTAAGTTGCTGAGGTTGGCTTTGAACTCGCAATCTTCCTGTCTCAGCCTCCCTAGCCACTGGGATTACAAGCATGCGCCACTACACCCAGCTGAATCTAGTTTTTTAATAAATTAAAAATATTTGAAAACTATGGGATAAATAATTTTTTCCAAGTTGCATTAAATTATAAGTGAGAATATTTTATTTAATGAAGTTTCCCATAACATCATATGATTAGATGAATATTATGTTTTAAAGCTACTGTTAACATTTGATTTCTCATTTGTGCAACCCTCATTCCATAGTAGAAAAAGTACTGAATTGTTTTGGTCAAAGAGTCCTTGACTGGAATCCTTCTATTGACATTGGTTTGTTTATCTGCAAATAGAGACTTAAAGGATTGTTGTGAAGGTTCTTTTAAAATCACAGTGTTTTAATAGGGAGAGGGAGCATGGAAGGAATAGATGAACTCTAGATAGGGCAGAGGGGTTGGAGAGGAAAAGAGGGGCATGGGGTTAGAAATGATGGTGGAATGTGATGATCATTATTATCCAAAGTATGTGTATGAAGACATGAATTGGTGTGAAAATACTCTGTATGCAACCAGAGAAATGAAAAATTGTGCTCTATGTGTGTAATAAGAATTGTAATACATTCCTCTGTCATATATTAAAAATAAATAAATAAACAAATAAGCAGATAGATAAAAGCACAGTGTTTGTAGAATGAAACGAGATTTCTATCTCTCATCCTGTGCAAAAGTTGACTCAAAATGGTTCAAATATCTAGGAATTAGATAAGAACTTTGCAACTACTAGAAGAAAATGTAGGGCTAACACTCCAACATATAGATGCAGGCAAGGACTTCCTCAATAGGACTCCTAAAGCTCAGAAAATAATATCAAGAATTAGTAAATAAGATGATATTAAATTAAAAAGCTGCACAGCAAAGGAAGCAAGAGCATGAAGAGAGAACCTATATAATGGAATAAAATCTTTGCCAGCTACTTTTCCAACAAAGGGTTAATATCCAGAATATATAAAGAACTCAAAAACGTAACACCCCAAAATAAATAACCCAATTAGTAAATGGACAAATGAACTAAACAGACACTTCTCAAGAGAAGAAATTCAAATGGCCACTGGATATATGAAAAAGTCTTCAGAACCATCAACAGGGAATTTCTGATAATGAGATTGGTGAGAAACAAAATATCTCCATTAAGGACTGGGGATGCAGCTCAGTGGTAGAGCACTTGCCTAGCATGTGTGAGGCCCTGGGTTTCAAACCCAGCACTGAAAAAAAAAAAAGATCTAAATAATGTATTCTATTGTGTGGTCACAGAGCTGTTCTCATAGCATGAAGCCAGCTTCTGTTTCATTGATTTAGATTGGATTGGGGAAAAGTTTGAGAAACTGATTTGTTATCTCCCCACCCCTTATCTTTTATTTTTCAGGAATATCTGTGTGGGAGGAAGTAAGAAAAAGAGAATGTAAGAGCCAAAGATAAAATAAAATATAGCTAAAGATCTTTGATATAAGAAGAATATGAAATCTTCCTAATGTGTTTGCTTTTGGTCCCCCCACCCACCCCCAGCTCCATTTTCCACCAAGCCTACTTCCCCCAGTGCCATGACTGAAGATCAATGCAACTAATGCTTACTGCTTTCTCTTGGCTCATACCCATATCTGGAGTGGTCGCCAAGAAGTGGTTCTTCCCTGCACTGAAACTGGAGACTACTATGATTAACTGAGGTGTACTGAATAACTGGCCCCAATTCTTTGTTCATCTCTGTATCCACACTCTTTGCCACGTGGCTCTGCAGTTCCTCTCACAAAGGCAGCATGTATGTTCCCTCACCTTGGCTTTGGACTTAACTATATGACATATTTTGGCTTTTTGACAGAAATGATGCAAACTGGGGCTTAGTGAGAGTTTGTGCAGTAGGGCTTGTCCTCTAGCATTCTGTCGTTGCTTTCAGAATTCTCCATTTGGGGTAGCTACTCTCTCTATTCTGGGTTCCAGAATGTAAATATAGCAGAAAATCTGAGCTTGACAGAACCACAGCCTGAAGAGAGCCTTTCTGCTGAATCCAGCCTGGATCAGTTGACCACTGGCTAATCCACAGACATGTGAGCAAGTCATTTTTTTCAATCACTGAGTTTATGGGTAGTTTGTAATGTAATACTAACTAACATACCATATTTTTGTGAAATGGAGATGGGAAAAAGGAATGGTTTTTCATAGAGATTCAACTGTCACAAAGGAAATGACTGCTGCTATATCAGGGGATGGGAGAAAGGAATATGGGAGATGGAGCCAGAGTGACAATGAGACTATGATAAAAACAAGACAAATCTGGAGAAAAATTAGGAAATAAAGTCAGAGGAGTACCAACACTCATGTGTGGGCTATGCTTAGTGATTTCCCTTTGAAGAACACAGTATGGAAAGGGAAAAAAAGATTAACTTCTCAGCAAGGAAACCAATAAACACTGCTTTGGCCAGATATCAAGGGTAACATGAACAGTGATAAGTTACATTTATGGTATGTGCCCTTGATATGATTTAATGACAATGGCACTTTGACCTCTGTGGTCTTCCTTCAGAAAACCCATAACCTCAGTCTAACCATGAGGAAAACATCAGTCAAACCCCAGTTGAGGGTCATTCTACAAAATAGTTGACCAGTACTCCTCAGATCATCAAGATCACTCCCAAACAAGGAAAGTTAAAAAACTGTCTATGGGAACATACCAACTTAATGTAATGTGATACCCTGGAAGGGATCCTGAACAAAAAAGGAGTATTGGGTATTGGTGATATAACCCAGTGGTTAGAGCACTCACTTAGGATGCACACGTCCCAAGTTCAATCCCTAGCTCTGAAAATAAATAAATAATGTTGGGTAAAAACTTAGGAAATCCAAATAAAGTATAGACTTACAGAATTCAGTTAATTATAATGTCTCAACATTGGTTTATTAGTTGTGACAAACGTACTATAGGTAAGAAGACATTAACAATAGGAAAAACTAGGAATGGAGTATATTTGGGACTGTTGTACAATATTTGCAGTTTTCCTGTAAACCTAGAAATAACCTAAACTGAATTTATTTTTTCAAAATCAGAAGAATAGATATTCTTAGGCAAGTTTTCCTATTACTAAAAGGGTTTTTTGTTTGTTTTGATTGTATTCTTTCTTCAAGGCCTAAAAATTCTAATATATCTACCTCTTTTTGATATGGTGCCTTCAATTTCTTCTTTCCCTTCATTTGCTAAGATCTTAGCTGCTACCATCCTCACACCTTTGACCAGATTTTCTGCTCTCTTACAGAAGGGTTCTGGGAAGCAAGCTTTCCCAGGGAGGGCAAGACAGAGCAGGGCAGGTCAGACCTGCCAAATGACTATAATCTTTGCAAATCAACCTATCAATCACCTGAATTATTATGTCTTCTTCCTCAGATCAACATTATTGCTTTAAGGAACTGTGAAAACAAGCTAGTATTCTTGTTGTAAGCACTGGAAAATTATGGAACTTAAGAACATAGCAAGTTTGAAAATCATCTGGCCCATGCCAAGCCTCTCATTTTAAAGCTGAAGAGAATGAGAACTAGAAGAGATAAGACTAATAAGGAAAGACTCAAAGCCATGTTTTCTGTTATAGAGATCACATGTGTAGTTCATTGCATACATGTTTAGAAAAATAATGACCTGATTAGCTACATTCACCTCTGAAAAATAGAGTTAAATGTCTGTTTTGGGCAAGGCATTGTGCTAGATTCTAGCAGCAATAGAAGTAAAAACTAGAAGGGTCCCTGTCCTCAAGGAGCTTAAAATCTAGGAATGGGTGGAAAATAACAACATGTGGAGTGATTCTAATGTAAGCCAGAAAAATATAGATACTATAAGGAGTGTGAAGTGGTGAAGAGGAAAACATAACATCCACTCAAGGATTTAAAAAAAAAAAAGAATTCATAGGCATAAATGGGGCCAAGACATTTTGGACAGGAGAGCACAAGTCAGTTAAGAAATGTGAGAAAATAGAGTACCTTGAGGAAAAGCAAACCATTTGTTTTTGTGAGAAGATTCTGCAAGAATACTACTACAAAAGGTTTTGGATAACTGTGGCTTTGGTATTTAATTCCTTGGGTAACAAGGTTTGTATCACTGGTTTGTATCACTGGCAGGGAAGGTGCTGAACTTTGAGTGGCTTGGTATTTTCTAGTGCAGAACCAGTAGCCAGTTTAGGAAACAGAGAGGCCAAGATATGTCCTGAACAGTGGGCTATGGAATAGGAGGAGAGTGAGTTTGGGGGGTTTGGGAAATTCAACAAACAAGAGGTTCATTAGTCTGAATGGTTCTGTGAGGCCGAGCATCAAGATGTTATATATGGAAGTTAAAGTGTCATAATAGATGTGAAATTCCAAAGTAAGTGCTAAAATATGACGCAGATTTTTTCAAAAGAAATACTCAAGCACTGTTTTTACAACCCTAAAAACATCCAATCCATAATAAGGGTGTGATGTTCTGTTTTGTTCATCCACTTGGCAAGGCTACAGTCCCTGGTTATTCAAGCAAACACTAATGTAGGTGTTGTTGAGAAGGTGTTTTGTAGATATAACTAAAGTTCATAGTAGGGTGACATTAAGGGATATTAGATAATCTGGGTGGATCTGATTCAGTTATTTGAAAAGCTTAAAGAGAGAGCAAGCCTTCTTTAAAGAAGAACAAATGTGGGGTGCAGCCTCTGCTCCTGTGGGAGAGAGTTCTAGCCTGCCCTTCCTCATCTCTTGCCCTCTGGATTTGCTGGACACTCCCACATCACATAAGCCAGTTCCTTGCTGTCAATCTCCTCATGTCTGTCTCCTGTTGGTTCTCTCTTTCAACTCGTTCAGGCTTCAACCAGAGACAAGTTAAGATATGCATTGAAAACACATTGACATTTTTCCCTTGTGAGAACTGGCTGAAATGACAACACATGCATTTTCTAAAAAGTGATAAATCCATAAGGGTTAGGAGGAAAGTGAATGAACTTACAGTGATTTTAGGATTTTTAGATTTTTCAGGAATTTGGAAATGATAGGACTGGGGGAATGACTGGCTTGGGGAGAAAAGGTATGAGAAACTATAGCACAAGATTTTCAGATTAAAGTCATAGTCTTCCTTTCCTAGGAAGTTTCTAGAAATACACTGTGTTATGGTTTGTATCTGCAACATCCTCCAAAAGCTCATGGGTTGGAGGTTTGGTTCCCATTGCAGCAATGTCAGCAATGTTCAGAAGTGGGGTTCTGAGGAAGTGATTAGACCATGAAGACTCTGACCTTCTCAGTGGATTAATCTATTGATAATGGACTACTGGGAGGTAGGACCTAGTTGAAGGGAGCAAGTCCTTGGTGACATGCCCTTGGGAACTTTATCCCCCTCCCTTTCTTCTAGCTTCCTCTGCTTCCTGGTTGCAATGAGGTGAAGGCTTTCCTCTACCATGCCCTTCCGCCTTGATGTTTCTGCTTGGAGCCAGCCAACCTTAGACTGAAATCTCTGAACCATGAGCTAAAATAAATCTTTCTTCTTAGTGATATATGTCAGGCATTTGGGCCACAGAGACAAAAAGCCAACTAACACACAATGGGAGAGGAAAAAAGGGTTTTTACTTTTTGCCTTAACCAATTTTGTAGCCAGTGCCACTGGTGAGTCCCAAACACTTTTCCTGGTACCCTAGAGGATGCATTTCCAGCAAATTCATGAGCACAGGCCACAACAGTGACTTCTATGCCTTTCCATGAGCTACAGCCAAGTTCTCAACAAAGTCTGATCTCAGGCTAATGGGGGCTCCTTATGTTTCCTGTTCTTACATTCTTTGGAGTTTTCATAACTTCTTAGTCAGTCAGCCCCTTATAAGCCAATCCCATAACTTAGTAATTCTTAATATTAAACTTTTCCTGTTTAAATTACTGTAGCTTTCTCTGTCCTGATTGGATTTAGCCCCAGACAAGAAGAAAAAAATAACAAAATAGAATTTTACTCTGCAAGTGCATCTAGGAGAATTTGTATAAATTTGCATGAGTCTGAGGTGGTGAAATAAAAACTCAGTCCTTAGGGGCTGAGGCTGTGGCTCAGTGGCAAAGTGCTTGCCTTGCATGTGTGAGGCCCTGGGTTCGATCCTCAGAACCACATATAAATAAACAAATAAAATAAAAGTATTGTGTTCAACTACAACTAAAAATATTTTGGGCTGGGGATGTGGCTCAAGTGATAACGCGCTCGCCTGGCATGCGTGCGGCCCGGGTTCGATCCTCAGCACCACATACAAACAAAAGATGTTGTGTCTGCTGAGAACTAAAAATAAATAAATATTTAAAAAACAAACAAACAAACAAACAAACAAAAAAAACTCAGTCCTTGTCTGTCAAATTATGAAACAGTTGTGCAGTTGCACTGAAGTATTGCACTCATTACTACTAAAAGTCTAGGTAAAGGCCGTGGTTCAGGTGAGTGAAAACAACAGTGGCCTTCCTCATACTGAACCTCAGAATTACAGACTCACCCTTCAGAACCAGGCAATGGTAGACCAGGTCTGGCCTTTTCAGAAAGGACAGACTGATGCTGCCAGCTTACCTCATGGCAGAGAGCAGCAGAGCACACACCACCTGTAAGCTGGTTGCTCCCGAGAATGAACTGTGTTACACTTACCTGGTTTCTTCTTCCAACCCTCTAATTAGACTTTCTTCACCTCTGATTAGGCCTCCACATGCCACCCACCTTCATAAGGTCCATGACATTATTTTCATTTGTTTTCTGGATATCACAGGGACCAATTTTTTTTAAAAAGACGCAGGCACAGTTGGATTATAACACCTAACAGTTAAATCTCCATGCATATAATCTCCCAGTGACAACATGGGTAATAAAATGATGTTAGAGGTTTTTGGTTTTTAATGTAAATAAAATGTGGAAACTTCAAAAAGGTACAGCCATAGAAAGTTGGTCACTGAAGTGAATTCAAGGTCAAGCTGGTTTAAGCAAAAAAGGAATTTACTGAAATGATACTGAGCATCTCAGAAATTTTTCAGGAAGACTGAGGAACCAGGATTAGAGAGTGGGGAGAAAGGAAGGGTGACTGGCCAGCCAGTAGAGCAACCATCCCCAGGCAGTCAGGAGGGACCTGTGGTCTCTGCAGGATGGTGGAGCTGGGGCTCATGTCACTGGTCCTGAACTCACTCTTGACCTTTGCCCCTAGAAAATGGACGGGGCAGTCAGGGTGGTCACTATCAGAAAAATTATCCACTTGCCTTGCTTCTTTGTAACACTAGCTTCAGATTTAAAGCCCCGGGTGGCTGTATATGACATGCTGAAGCCAGGTCATGTGCTTTCTCTCAACCTGTTAGGTGATCTGAGAAAGAGATTATTTGGTGTTCCCATCTTCTGCTTGTGGGAGGAAGATATTAAGAAACATTCATGAAGGATTCCCTAAATATAGGAAAGAGATTCACATGGTAAGAAGTCAAGGGAAAAAAAAATCACAAATATGCATTACAACTATTTTTTATTTTAATGAAAATCTAATGTTTGCAAGGATTAAAATATGTTATACCTAAACCCACAATTTTGTATTCTGTAGTTCCTTTATGATCATCAGAAAAACTGATACAAAGTAGACACAAACTTCTAGTTTTAAAATCCATAAAACAAAAAGTTAATATAACAATAACTTATTTCTTCATTCCAAGGAGGAGAATCAAGTAAATAAATTCCTAAATCAAGTTCTCATGTTTACTATATCACACACTTTTACTACTTATTTAGATAGAAGTGTTCAGCATGTGGGTACAATGATTTAGAATCTTTTTGTAGCTCAGAAGCTGAGACTTCCAGTCCACATTCAAATGACAAACAAGCTTCTTTCTCCCTCCCTCCTTCCCTCCCTTCCTTTCTTTCCTTCTTTCTCCCTCCCTTCCTCCCTCCCTCCTTTCCTTCCTTCCTTCCCCTGTCATTTTTTTTTAGGTTTACAGCTTTGTTAATAATATGTTGATATCTACTATGGACATATTTCTCCTTAATTATTCTTTATCTTACCATTTGCTACAATTTGGGACTTTTATTTTGACTGGGAAGATGCACTAAAATATTGAAAATCAGTGTCTTGTAATTCGCTTGCATAGTAACATTTAGTTTGCTAGATTGGAAGCCATGACAGTTAGAGTTATGCACTTTTTCATAAGGGAAACAAATTATTAATCCTAGACAAGACATAACAGTGTGTTTGTCAAAGATAGCTTCTATCTATCAAAGATAGTTTTGTTTTATTTTGTTTTTTCCTTTTTAGTGTATCTTTTCATTTGAGTATTCTCTACTATATTCATTTTTCCATCTTCACGGTGAACTTAAATTATAGAAAATTTTTAAAAACATTTTTAAATATGCTTGTGAATTGACCTTCTATATTCCTGATTTCAGATGTTATTTGTCTGGACTTTTCCAGGCAATCGTATTTAAAACTGGCATTCTGATCATATCATACTGAGCATCAGAAGTTTGGTTGGTGTGAATTTACTTCACAGCCTATTACTAACAACTGGCTCCTGGGCCCACAAAACCAATTACCATGTTCTTAAACATGTTAAAATTATGGCTCCTGCACTATCATGATACTATTCTCTTTGTCTTAAGTAAATTCTGATCCTCCTACCTGCCCATCTCTAAGTCTGACAAACTCTTATTACTTCTTCAAAACAACTCAGTTATACTTGCTTTTTTTTTGTTCTGTTCTTTGAACTTCTGTGTTTATTTGTCGCAGGGCCTTTGCACCTGCTATTATTTCTCTTGCAATACTCAGGGCTTCAGATGGCTTGCTCCTCATCAAGCCTATCTCAGCTTGACTGTCACAAGAAATAAGTATTTCTTCATCATCTCATTATCACCATCCTCTTGTCCAGTCAATCTGTTCTATCCTGTTGTCCTGATTTGTTTGCTTACTAATATTCTTTTTTAATACAATTTTTAAAAAATATTTTTTAGTTGTTAATGGGTTTTTATTGTTATTGCATTTATATGCAGTGCTAAGAATCAAATTCAGTGCCTCACACATGCTAGGCAAGTGTTCTACCACTGGGCTACAACCTTCTTCCTTTATCTCTTTCATTTCTGGGCCATGAGGTAAACAAGTTTTTTTCACCATGCCCATGATGTGCTGTCTCATGTCTTACCACAAGCCTGAAAGAACAGGGCCAACCAATCATGGACTGGAGACTCTGAAACCAATATTTGATATAGTGACAGAAAGCTGCCTAACACTTGCACTAAGGACATCAACTAACCTCTTGGATTCAATCATGATTGAAACACGACCAACTTCCTGAACTTTTCATTATGTGAATCAATTGATTAATCTAGATTGGGTTAATTTCTATCCTGTGCAACTAAGAGTACTGACCAATATACTAGTAAATAGAATCTCTAAAATTAAATCAACCAGCCACCAATTACAGTTTAAAGGGAATGTATTGTCATAAAGCCACAAGCCTAGCAGAAGTCTAGTGATTAATTGTTCAATCTCTGTGCAGTCCCCAGGCATCCATACCCATACACAGGAAGTGGGATGCTAAAGTGGACCAGATTCCAGCTGAGGAATCCGAATGACAGACCAATTTTTGCCCACCATTCTGTCAATTGCCCCATCTTCCTTGTGAACAGGATCTTGCATGGTTTTTAGAGAAAGCTAAAGCTAATTCTGATACTTATGTTCCCTCTATAATGATTCATTTAGGAGAGGGTGTGTGACTCAATTCTGCCCAATGAGATATGAGGAGATGTTCATGAGGAGTTTCCAGAAAAGTTTTCTTGCTTGCTTTTCCAAAGGGATTTAGAGAAGGTTGTCCTTTTCCCCTCTTGCAGCCTTTGAGTACTTGTTATATGAGGAAATAACACTTAGATATGTTGCAACCATCTATGATGTGAGAGAATAGATTGAAGACAAAAGCCAAACAAAGCCCTGGGGGTGGTGGAGAAAAACCATAAGAAGGTCTATACTTAGCAGCCAGTCAGCTCTTGCTCCACCTATGCTATGAGTGCTGTGGGAACCACTGAGGTTCTCTTTCACACTCAATTAGTGTTGTGGTGTTGTGGCACAGGGTATCCTCCTATCTTCTTCTCACATGTTGGAAGAATGAACGATCCATTCTTCCTTTCCTCTTCTTTGTTGACCATTTCAGCAGGTTTTTATCTCAAAAACTGTTAGGAGCCACAGCAAAAATATTGATACAGGCACCTTTGGATTTTATTGACTGCCAGCCAGCAATTCACATTCATATGGTAATTGGACTCATGCTGTCCAGCTGGGCCCATTTTCAGGACTCAGGTTACTCATGTCACTCTTGTAATGGGAGAGTTCCCATTGGTTGGGAAAGGATGGTAGGAGGGTGTTCCGGGGGAAGGGGAAACCCCCCCCCCCCCCCCCCCCCCCCCCCGCTCAGGTAGACACACACGTGTGGACCCACTTGTTAGGGGACGCACATGGCCTCTCTCTAAATAAAACTTTGTCTCAGTTTGACTGGCTTGTGTTTTTGTGCCCAACCGGGTTGCAAGATTGCAAGCCCGTGTGCACTGACAGCTCAGCAGGGGATCGCTCAGCAGGGGTGCCGCAGGCAGTGATCTGCGAGCGGCAGGAACGGGGCTCAGCCAGCTCGCTTGACCCGGCCCGGGCAGTTTGCGGCATTTTGGTGGCCCTGTACTGGGAACGCCCAAAACTTAAAGGTGAGTAATATCGCTCGCCCCTAAGGAAAGGCGACAGAATGGGTATTTCTGTTTTGATTTATTCTGCTTTTATTTCAGGCTCTCTAGCCTTACAATTTTGTCAGGCAAATTGGGAAAAATGGCTAGCTCAAGGTTTGAAGTTATTCGGCCCTGAGAGAGAGAAAATTGACATAATCATTTTCCTCCTCTCCGTTTCTGTTTCATTCTGTTTTGGCTTTCTTCTATCCTATCTTATTGGGTTACGTTACCTTTATAGTAGATTAGAATCTAGTAAAAAACAAACCGAAAAACTGTTAAGTAAATTGTTAGAGGTCCAGGCCATGGCAGAAAACATATTAGGTCAAGCAAAACAAAAGGTCTCTCAAGCTAGTCAGATAGAAGAAAATTTGAACAAGGCAAGCTCAGGGAAAAAACGGTCGTCAGATAGGGAGGCTGCTACTAACTCCGTTCCACCACCAGAGGGCATAGTTCAACCAACAGCTTTACCTGCCTCCATAGATGATGAACAGAATCCTGAGGCAGGACCCCAAAAACTAGCATGCCCTGTAGTTGAGCAGGGAGAAGAAAAAGAACGAGTTTACCGTGCCTTAGATTTCAAAATAATAAAGCAATTAAAGGAAGCTGTAGCAGCCTACGGCCCGGCCGCTCCCTTCACAGTCAGTATGGTCGAATCTATTACCGGCTGGAATTTAACACCAGCAGATTGGGCTAACGTGTGTAATTCTGTGCTAAATAGAGGACAGTATTTATTATGGAAAATTGCCAATGAGGAATTTTGCAAGGAGACAGCTAGGCGAAATGCAGAAGCAGGTTACCCTGAACGAGACCTGAAGATGTTACTGGGAAAAGAGGATTTTCAAGAGCAGATGCATCAGCTCAGATATGATCCTGGCGTATACGCTCAGATCGCTATAAATGCAATTAAGGCATGGAAAACTTTGAAGGGACAAGGGGATTTTCAAGGTCAACTATCTAAGATAATACAAGGAGTTAATGAGCCCTACGCTGACTTTGTAGCTAGACTTATTGAAGCAGCCTCTGAGACATTTGAAAATACAGAACAGGCAATGCCATTTATAAAACAGCTGGCTTACGATCAAGCAAATCGTTGCTGCAAAGAGGTCATTAGACCGTGGAAACAGGAAGATTTAAACACATATATTAAATTATGTAGAGACATTAATGAACAAGGACAAGTCATGGCAGCTGAAGTAAAACAGGCTTTAAGTACCAAGCCAAAAACATGCTATAATTGCAATCAAGAAGGGCATTTTAAAAGAAATTGCCCCATAGGAGGAGGGTTTAACAAAGCTAGGTATCAAAAGAGTAGAATCCCGGGTATTTGCCCACGATGCCATAGAGGAAGACATTGGGCTAATGAATGCCATTCTCAAACCACCATAGAGGGTATTCCGTTATCAAAAAATGGACAAAGACCAAGTGTCTACCCACGATATCGTGGAGAAAGGCATCAGGCCCCGTTGTCAAAAAACGAATTGGAGGGCCCAATGCCCCGGGGCCCAAAACCACAAATATACGGGGCAATGGAGGAACCCAGCAGCACCATCAAGGTGGTGCCCAGGACGCATTATCCATCAGATCCCTCATCAGACAGACTAGAGGGAGCGCAGGGTTGGACATCTGTGCCTCTGCCAGAGCAGTATTAACTCCAGAGATGGGAGTTCAAATCATTCCCACAGGAGTAAAAGGACCTCTTCCCCAGGGAACAGTAGGCTTATTATTAGGACGCAGTTCTTCTACACTTAAAGGACTTATGATAAGTCCTGGGGTAATTGATCCCGATTATGAGGGTGAAATAAAAATCATAGCTAGTTCTCCAAGAGGTATATCAGTAATTTCATCAGGAGATAGAATAGCACAGTTATTAATAATACCAAGCCTACATGATAAATTTTCCAGTTGTAATGTAGAAAGAGGTTCCAAGGGATTAGGCTCCACAGGTGTAGATTGGGCTATGCTATCTTTAAATTTAGATTCTCGCCCTATGCTAAAATTAAATATTCAAGGGCATGATTTTAATGGACTGCTGGACACAGGCGCTGACCTCAGCATCATATCTCGCCAGGAATGGCCTAAGCATTGGCCATTACAGCAAGCGACCCAAACGCTTAGAGGCCTAGGAGTGGCAACTAATCCCCATAGAAGTGCAATGGTATTAGATTGTAGGGATCCTGAAGGATGTGAAGGAACTATACAGCCCTATGTATTGGACCATCTCCCCATAAATTTATGGGGACGAGACGTCCTAGATCAATTAGGATTGACATTAACAAATAACGTCAATCCTAACGCGCCCACTACTAGGGCAAAACAAGGCTTTAAAAAAGAAAAGAGATTAAGAGATCAAGAACAAGATATAACAGCACCAATTCAAGTAGATCAAGAGATAGATAAACATGGATTGGGTTTTCAAAAAGGGCCACTGAGACAATCAAAATTACTTGGAAATCAGAAAGACCAGTGTGGGTTCCTCAGTGGCCCCTAACTAAAGAAAAGATACAAGTAGCCCATGATCTGGTCAAACAGCAATTAGCGGAAGGACATATACAACCTTCCGTATCTCCCCATAATACTCCCATTTTTGTTATTAAAAAGAAATCTGGTAAATGGAGATTATTACAAGATTTAAGAGCCATTAATAATGAGATAGTTATTATGGGACCTGCTCAATCAGGGATTCCCCAACTGTCTGCTTTACCAAAAACGTGGCATGTTCTAGCTATAGATATTAAAGATTGTTTCTTCTCAATTCCAATTCACCCCGAGGATAGTCCACATTTTGCATTTACTATCCCTGCACTGAATCATGAAGGTCCTGATCAGAGATATGAATGGAAAGTACTCCCTCAAGGGATGGCTAACAGCCCAACTTTGTGCCAAATTTATGTTGATAAAGCAATCCAGCCACTTAGAATTCAAAACCCTGAACTACAGATATTTCACTATATGGATGATGTGTTAATGGCACATAAAGATAAAAACACATTGCTAGAATGTTATGCCACGCTTACAAACTTATTAAAAAATTATAATCTAGAGATAGCAATAGATAAAGTACAATTAAATCTTCCAATTAATTATTTAGGAGTTCTATTATCCTCAACCATGGTCCGTCCACCAAAAATTCAAATACGAGTAGATCAACTCAAATCACTTAATGACTTTCAAAAGTTATTGGGAGATATAAATTGGATAAGGCCTTATCTAGGCATACCAACAGGAGAATTAGGACCTTTATTTGATATTTTAAAAGGTCCATCAGATCCAAATTCACCCCGCATGTTAACGCCTGAAGCTAGAAAGGCATTAAAAATCATTGAAACATATATGGAAAATATGCATTTGGATAGAATTGATATAAGTTTGCCTTTATTATTTATTGTACTACCGACAAAAAATATTCCTACAGGGGTATTTTGGCAAGAAGGTCCATTATTATGGATACATTTATCTTATTCTCCTAATACTATTCTTACTAGATATCCTGAGGCTGTAGGGCAATTAATACTCAAAGGAATAAAGGCAGCAAAAGGAGTGTTTGGGATTTCTCCCAATAAAATTATTACTCCATATACTATGGATCAAATTGATGAGTTAGCTAATGAGTTAAATACTTGGGCAATAATCATGTGTAAATCTAGTGTTGCATTTGATAATCACTTGCCATCTAATCCTTTGTTGTCCTTTTGGTCTAAGCATCCTGTAGTTTTTCCAAAAATGACAAGAAAAACCCCTATCATAAATGCTCCAAATATATTCACTGATGGGTCAAATAATGGTACAGCAGCAGTAGTTACTCCTGATCAAACTTTTATATTTTTAGTACCCAAACAATCAGCTCAAAAGGTAGAGCTCAATGCAGTATTGCAAGCTTTTATGATGTTCAAAGATTCTACATTTAATTTATTTTCTGATAGTCAGTATGTAGTTAATGCTATCGTATCTCTTGAAGATGCTGGTAGGATTTCTTCTTCCTCTACTGTTTTCTCTTTGTTCTCTGCTATACAAAGTCTAATCTGGGATAGAAAGGATCCATTCTTTATAGGACATATCAGAGCACATACAGGATTGCCTGGAGCCCTTAGTTTGGGTAATGAACTAGCAGATAAATCTACACATGACATACATATTTTCTCCACAATAGAAGAAGCTATAAATTTTCATAAAAGGTTCCATGTCAATGCTAATACTTTACAAAAACGTTTTAAAATAACTAAAGAACAAGCCAGACATATAATAAAACAATGTCAAAATTGTGTGACATTTTTGCCACAAGTTAATCTTGGAGTCAATCCTAGAGGACTGATACCTAACCATATTTGGCAGATGGACGTCACACACTTGCCAGAATTTGGAAAATTAAAATATTTACATGTTACAGTTGATACTTCTTCTGGATTTTTGATGGGCTCCCTTCATCCCGGAGAAAAAACTAAAGATGTTATAGCTCATTGCTTACAAAATTTTGCCACTGTGGGTGTTCCTAAACAGTTAAAAACCGATAACGGTCCTGGTTACATCTCCAAGTCTTTTAAACAATTTTGCTCATCATTTGGCATTACTCATATAACAGGAATCCCATACAACCCACAGGGACAAGGCATAGTTGAAAGAGCTCATCAAACTATAAAAATGTACTTATTAAAGCAAAGAGAGGGAATTAGTAAGGGGTATATATCCCCCAAAGATAAACTTAAAATAACCCTTTTTACTCTAAACTTTCTAAATTTGGATTCATCAGGACTTAGTGCTGCGGAAAGACATATGTATCCGAAAAATGTACATAAGCCTAAGGTACTTTGGAAAGATATTCTAACAGGACAATGGAAAGGTCCGGACCCAGTAATAGTCTGGAGTCGGGGCTCCGTCTGTGTTTTTCCACAGGAGGAACAGCAACCAATTTGGATTCCAGAGAGATTAACTAAAACAATTTCTACAGAAAAAAAAGATGATTTGACTCAAATCCATAACAGCTGATATCCAGAGTTCCAGCCTGGCTATTCTTGCATCTGCGACAGTGATTTACCATGGTGCCTTTTTCAATATCTATTTTATTATTTGCATTTTTCCCACATCATAAAGTTCTATTTTATTTTATTTTATTTTACCTTATTTTTTAAGCTCATACAAACCTAGGTTAGTGTTTTTCTGATCAGTTTTATTTTTTGACTGTGTTTTATTTATTTATTTTTTTTTAACTGTAAAGTTTTTAAACATTGCAATGGAGATTTCACCTAGCTATAGCTACAAGGCCTTTATTTACTATTGTCTTATATGTTCTATGTTATGTATGCTGTTTTGTGTTGTATGTCTGTATGTGTGTATGTCCATATTTCATTTATAAGGAGCGCTCATGTATATATAGATACAAGTATTCAAAAAAAAAAAAAAATTTAGTCACGTGACTTATATGGTTTAATTTACTTTAGGTAAACAGCTGTTATTAAATTTTGTTTTTAAAGGTGGTTAACAGATATGTTTGTTTACTTTCACCTTTCCTTTTCATTATATTTCATAATTCTGTTCAGGATAATGTCTCTTTAGCAACATGGCCATAATTCCCATCTCCATCCCAGTGCCGGTGAAGACTAAGACCAAACTACAACTTTTATGATAGCTATCACTATAAACTGTATAAATTGATACATCAATCAAAATAACTCAATAAGACTGCTCAATCAAGGACTTAATTTACTTTGGGAGGAAATGGACATATTGATAGACTCCTCCAATTTGAACTGCTCAATCAAGGACTTAATTTACCTTGGGGGGAAATGGACATATTGATAGACTCCTCCACTTTGAACTGCTTACACAACTTGTCTGGACTATGTATCACCTGTATACATTGTGTTCTATTTGTTGTTACAGCGAACTGGTAGTGCTAAATATCTTAGCCGATGTGTCACCAGTGTTTCCATAGGAGCCGTCAATTGGCTTGGTGTCGTGGCAATTCTGCGTCTTTCTCCCTTCTGCTAGTGATGGTCTAAATTTGGGGGCCAACAGAGGTGAGGCAAGAACCTCACCCCCCCACTGGCACCAAGGTTAAATTTGGGGGCCAACAGAGGTGAGGCAAGAACCTCACCCCCCCACTGGTGCATAGGCCTATTTACACAGGTATGGCTATATACTGGACCGGTAGTCAGTGACGGGTATGATTCGGTTACAGTGGTATCAACCTAAGCCAGGAGACTGACGCAATAAGGTCAGTTTTCCCATGACGGGTAAGAACCATATGTGAATTGGACATACCTAACAGGCACGGTCCCTAGCCACATTTGCCTGTTGTTTATTTAAACAGTAGGGGGCAGATGTTAGGAGCCACAGCAAAAATATTGATACAGGCACCTTTGGATTTTATTGACTGCCAGCCAGCAATTCACATTCATATGGTAATTGGACTCATGCTGTCCAGCTGGGCCCATTTTCAGGACTCAGGTTACTCATGTCACTCTTGTAATGGGAGAGTTCCCATTGGTTGGGAAAGGATGGTAGGAGGGTGTTCCGGGGGAAGGGGAAACCCCCCCCCCCCCCCCCCCCCCCCCCCCCCCCCCCCGCTCAGGTAGACACACACGTGTGGACCCACTTGTTAGGGGACGCACATGGCCTCTCTCTAAATAAAACTTTGTCTCAGTTTGACTGGCTTGTGTTTTTGTGCCCAACCGGGTTGCAAGATTGCAAGCCCGTGTGCACTGACAGCTCAGCAGGGGATCGCTCAGCAGGGGTGCCGCAGGCAGTGATCTGCGAGCGGCAGGAACGGGGCTCAGCCAGCTCGCTTGACCCGGCCCGGGCAGTTTGCGGCAAAAAACATGCAGATCCAGAGCAGGCACCAGTTGTTTATACGTGTCCCTTTCCTCCCCTAGGGGGATGTAGGCCGAGTTCTTCTAAGAACTGACCTTTTATGCCACAGTGCTCCTGAGGATATAGTGTGACAGACCTGCATACCCTGCAGCTCAGCAGTCAGCCCACGGAACAGAAAGGTCAGTGTCCCCTTCTAGTCCATACCCCACACTTAGATCTAACCTGGTTGTCACAAAGCTTCCCTTCCCCATTGGGCAAGAGATATTGCCTTTTACCCAGAATACTGTACCCCTTGGACTAATGTCTCTTGAACCCTCCCTCTCTTCCTACCTTCCTACTTTCCTACCTTCAGCATTGCTCCTGCTTTTGGATTATAGATGTAAAGCAGGTGATGGTTGATTATAGAAAGGTTTTTATTTAACCAACTCAATTTCACCTTTCAAAAGATGTTTTGGAAAAAAAACTGGTGTACAAAAATTGACTGCCAAAGATGGGAAGTGACAAGATACAGAAGAAAGAAGTGAATAAATGCAACTTATTAGGGTGTTATAGCTAAAGTAAACCTTGGGTGGTAGCAAGACAGGTGCACCCCAGGACAATAAGAAGGGGGTTTATATGCTAGGCTAGACCAAGTGGGCCACAACCAACAGGCATGTACCTGGACTTTCTCAAAAACTATGAACATGGCAAATGTTAGCTTAAAAGGCAGTCTAGGAGTCAATAACCGGCCAACATGAGTTCAGATGACTTACTTGCTCTCTCTCTTTCAGTACTGGGGATTGAACCCAGGGGCACTCTACCGCTGAGCTGCATTCCCAGTCCTTTTTATTTTTTGTTTTGAGACAGGGTGTCACTAAATCCTTAGGCTAACCCTGATTGGGGAAAGACAAATGTGAATGGGAGGAACATGAGGTTAAGGGAATAATTCTATAAAATAGGCTTACTTTGCTGACCCCCATATGCTTTTTTTTCCAAGAAACAACTTACCTGAAGCTTTGCCTCACTAAAGTGGACAAGTTATATCACATTCCTCAGCAAAGCACTTGTTATCTACAGGGAGAAAGGCTTGCCTCAAACAATGTCAATAAAAGGAGCTCAAGTTACCCTGAAGGGGAGACATTTGTGACCCTTTCCACCCATCAGATCCCCAATCCCAGGGAGTTAAGAATACTTCCTCCTAATCATCAAATCTGTAAAACTTTATGGTTAAGAATCCTCTTAGAACTGATCAGCATGGGCCAAGGTGACCTAGAGTTGTCACAGCAGTGGGGCTTGAAAGTATGACGTCATCCTGCTGTGACTCAAGTCAACTAGGTGGGACTCTCTGGATACTTCTCTAGGATTCCCAATAAAAATGGAGTGCAGGAGAGGCACACTGTCCTTCTCCTCTCTGAGAAGACCCACTGTCTCCTTGAGCATGTGACTCCTTTCCCTTTTCCTATCTCTTCAATAAACTCAATTCTGTTACTCTGAGTGACATGTCTAAAATTTTTCTGACTTGATCACAAGAATCAGGATTTGAAGGAGGGCCTTTGCATTACTTCGGTTTCCCAGAGGGCCCCAGGCTTCTAACAGCCTCAAACTTATGATCCTCCTGCCACAGTCTCACAGGTCAGTGGGATAACAGGCTTGTGCCATGACTAGCTCTCAGCCAGCCTTATCAACTTTGTTTATCCTACAGTTCAAAATGCATGTGAAGGGCATCTGGTGGGTAAGATGGCAGTTAAGAACAAGATGACTGTAGTCAGGTGAAACTGGATTCCTCCAAAAGGTGTCTGCACCACTATTATTATTTTTAAGGTATTTAGTGCCTCTTTCTCAGTTCCAGGCATTCATGCCTATTTATGTCCTGAAAATAATCCAGAAAGAATTCACTTGTAACCACATTGCACACATAATTTATACCATTTGTGGACTGGCTGCTCTCCTACTATTTTCCTTCTATAGATTAAAAGTGAGGGAGTGTGAAGGTTGTATTTGTTCTCAGTAAGTGGACCCTACAATGAGGTACCCCCAAAGACCTGAAAGCTGATGATTCACACATGAAAGCAGAGATAGAAGAAGTCACTTTGAAAAAGACAAATGTCACTCCAGCTGTTAAGATTAGACTTTATCCAGATGCATTGTTCTAACTTGTTTAGAGAATTGAAGACTGGAAATGAAGATAGTTAGCCATCAACTCATTTTTAAAAGGGAAGTTGTGCACATAAATACTGACAGTGTCCAAATAAGTATGGTACATAGAAGAAGAGAGTTTACTTCAAATACTCTGGTCTCACTATCAAAGCTAGTTGGTGAAAGCAGATGGTACTGCTTAATGGCCTTAACATATTTCCACGGTATTGGGAAGATCATCTGAGTGAGAAAAACATGCATTTTTTTTTATCTCAACTTGATAGTTAGAATCAAATTGATTTATAACTCTCTTTCCAATTTCATGTTGGCTAATCTTTTGAGTATGACTTGGCTTCTCATGTAGATTAACCAAGAGAGTGACTCTTGTAGTCTTTGAGGGTTATGGTCCTTTTTGTACTATAAATAGAAAACTGGCATTCTGACATTGTTATCATTATATTAATATAGTGTGCCCCTCAGACATGGATTTGTTCTTAGCAAGCTGGTAAAAGAAGTCTTCTATGCTCATGAGCCAAGTACCAAATCTTTTCTATAGTAAGAATCCCCAGGGTTATAAATGCTGTCTTCTGAGGCCTTTCGGGAGAAGTTACCACTTTCCCTTATTCAACATCTACTATCCCACCCCTGCCTACCCTATGTTTGAATACAATTGTGCCTTTGTACATAGAATAGCAGAAGAAACATGGGTTTTGGATCCTAACTTGCTACTTACTAATTGAATAACTGGGAACAAGTTACTTAATCTCTCTGTGCCTCACTTACAAATTAAGGTGTGTCCGGTGGGGTTGATGTTAAGGGTAATGTATATAAGACACTTATTACAATCTCTGGAAAATAGTAGATGCTCCTTAAACATGCATTACAAATGTTAACAAATGAGAAGTAGATTATTCTCAGGACCACAGCATGGGGAATAGGCTCCATTGCGTCCTTTTCTCCAAAGTACATAGAAAATATTGCATCCTATTCCATTAATCCTCTTCTTACTGAAAAGCCAAGTACAAGGGAGGGTTCACTGTTACTTACCATAACTTTAATTTGTTTATTACTCTTGATTCAAATTTCAGTTCATACATTGTACAGTTTATGGATCTCTTTCCCCCTCTTTATGCCTTCACCCCTTCTTCCAGATACCTGGTTTGCAACATGATAGCTCCTGTTTCTTTTAAAACTTAGCTCAGAAGCAGGGGCCTTCATTTTCTGTTCTTCATACATGCCAAACATGCTCCTGTCTCAGGCCCTTTGCCCTTTCTGGTCCCTTCCCTTGATCACTTTGTCCCCAGAGCTTCACAGGCTGGCTGCCACTCAGCCTGAAAATCTCAGTTTAAGTGTTACTATTTCAAAGAAATCTTTCTTAACCATCTTGTGCATTTACCTATTCCACAGTCATTTCTCTCTCTTTGCTCTGCATTATTTTCTTCATAGTATCATCACTATCTGAAGAAACCTCAGCTTATTTACCCTTTTTTCTTACATAATGTCCTGTTTCCCCCACTAAGCTGGACTGGATCAGAAATTATGTCTTTTACCTTCACCCCAGAACCTGGAGAAGTGTCTGGCACACAGGGTTAGGGTTAAATACATGTTTACAAATTTGATAAATGAATGACTATTACCTACTCTGGAAGTCTTCCTTAACCACCAGGCTAGATTAAGTTCTCACTCCTCTTTGGAACTTCTGTTCTTTGGGCATACTTCATTGTGTAGCATTTGAACTGTATTATAATTGCTAATTGTGCTATTTAAAAAAAAATACCTTTTATGCATCCTCCCATGGTAGTAAAGCTTTCAATGGTAAGATAGGAAAGAAGAAGGACAAGTGCTAAAACCCTAGCCAGGATTCTGCAAAATGTATATGGGGTAACAATGGGAGTTCATAACCCACTTGAATCAAATGTATGAAATATGATATGTCAAGAGCTATGTAATGTTTTGAACAACCAATAAAAAAAAAAAAAAGAAAAAGAATGCACATGTAGGAATGGGCTCCCTCTGCTGATACAACATCGACCAATAAGCACCATAAAACCTGGATACCTTCCTGACAAGTAGAGAGTTTAGGAAAAATAGCTCTGATAGGGATCAACTTGATATTGTATATTTAGATAAATAAGGCTTTTTAAATTGGAAGAGATGGAGATACCTATAATTGGCAAATTTGAAGGTTCTTCCCAACTTAACTCTTCCTACATATTATTTAGTGAGGTAGAGACTATAAAGTTTAGATTTCTTTCTTTCTTTTTTTTTTTTTTTTTTAGAGAGAGTGAGAGTGAGAGAGAGAGAGAGAGAGAGAGAGAGAGAGAATTTTTTAATATTTATTTTTTAGTTTTCGGCAGGCACAACATCTTTTTTTGTATGTGGTGCTGAGGATCGAACCCGGGCCGCATGCTTGCCAGGCAAGTGCTAACGCCTGAGCCACATCCCCAGCCCCACAAAGTTTAGATTTCTTACAAAAAAAAAAAAAAAAATTGTTAGCTTTGACTTTTTGCTTTTGAGCTATATAGTATGAAGCATAGTCCTTGGCTATATTAATTTTTCTCTCCTTCTCTCTCTTCTACTCTTTAGACTATATACTCTTTGAGGACACAGTCTATGTCTTTTGGTATGTATTCCTATTGTCTAGTACATATAGGAGCCACAAATGGAAGCTACATGTGTAATTTCACATTAAAAACAAAAAGAAACAGGTAAAACTAATTTTAACATATTTAATTTAACCTAATGTTAATATAATATTATCATTATAACATGAATCAATATAAATTTTTAATGGGGTATTTAAATTTTTTTCTTGTGTTTACTAGGTGTTTAAGATCTGGTGTGTATTTTACGTTGACAGCCCATTGCACTTTGGACTAGTCATCTTTCAAAGGCTTAACAGCCATATGTAGCTAGTGCCTGCTTTATTGAACAGCCTACGTCTATCACAATTCCTGCTACAGAGCAGATAAAAAGTAAATATTTGTTCCATAAATGTATTTATAATACTAAACATTATCACTATAATGTCTTCCTGCTTTTTTTTTTCTTTTAAAGTAGAGAAGCATGACAAATTATACTTTACCTTTGATATACAGCATATATAGTTCTTGGCCAATAAATATGTAACATTAAATTTGTTTTTTTAGTTGTTGATAGACCTTTATTTTTATTTATATGTATGTGGTGCTGAGGATTGAACTGAGTGCCTCACACATGCTAGGCAAGCACTCTACCACTGTACTACAACCCAAGCCCCTGTAGCATTAAATTCTTAAACAAGGTCATACAACATTTATTTTAACATGTCTTAAAATGACATTCAATTACGACCTTGGTTTCACTGTGTTTGTGTCAAAACTCATGGCTCCAAAAAACTTGTAATCTCTTGCATAATAAATATAAGTACACTTGAGTTGCACAGACCATAGCTAATATTCAAATGACTTTGTATAATCTATTATAATATTTAATAGAATCTCAGATTGTGGTTTTTAAAAATTCAATTAAGATGTTCTATATCTAATTACTATCCCATTTTATTGTCTTTTGCTCAGCTTCCCAAAATAAATAACCATGTTTACCTTGCTTAATGGAAGATTAATTTGATCAAAAAGACAGTCTGTACCTTGTGGGGATTTCCAGTTGAAAACAATCATTTTCTTTCTTATTGTACCCTCCTGGAGTTGAAGTTATTTATCTGCTAACCCTTTGTAAGGGCAAGACTTTATCTTCTCCCTTGTGTTTACTCTTTTTTTTTTTTTTTTTTTTAGTTGTAGTTGGACACTATACCTTTATTTTATTTTTATGTGGTGCTGAGGATCAAACCCAGTGCCCGGCAGGTGCTAGGAGAGTGCTAGGAGAGTGCTCTACCCCTGAACCGCTGAGCCACAACCCTAGCCCCTTATTTTTATTTTATTTTATTTTTTTGTGGTGCTGGGGATTAAACCCAGGTTCTTGCACATGCAAGGCAAGCACTCTACCAACTGAGCTATATCCCCAGCCTCTCTTATGTTTATTCTTATTGCCTTTCAATACACTCTAATATGCCAAGAATTTTAACATTCATCCCACCCTAAAATGTTGATCACAATCAGGCAATGATTGTGATCATTACTTATGATCTACTAACTTTATGAAGATATGCAATGACATTGATTCTGGAATAGACTGAATGTCACAGATGATATTGTGGAGTAATAACCATTACCTAACGATCCTCTCCCTACCAGTAACTTATGACACTTCCAGTGGTTCCAACATATTTTGCCACTTTGCTGCTAAGAGAGACACAAACAATCCTGAACCTCCCTCATGGTCCCCCATGAAAATTAAGTATTAATTTCTCTGACTCACTAGACTAGGTAGAGGCTGAGACTATTGAAACGCTACAATTATCGTCCTTTGAGTTCTCCCACGTTGAGTTCTTAGTGATTTTCTGGGGTAGTAAGGCAATCCTTACTCTATGGATTTGCTATACTAAGAACTGTTTCTTTGAATAACTTTTTATTTGGCATCTATCACAAGAGAAGCTCAGAAGACACAGGGAGGACCGAACCAGATGCCCAGCAAAAATCCTTAAATGCAGGGTCAACTTCCCTTTTCAGACAAAACCCTGCATCTTCCTCGCTGATGTCTAGCCCCTAAAATATTTTGTTTTAGGTTTAGTTAGGAAGAATTGTCTCAACAGTCGTTTCTTTAAAAGTCAAGGTGGTATTAAATAGAGGTGACAACATTGAAGGTTTACAAATCTGCTATTGAGAATATTTACAAATTTATAAATTCAGAAGGAAGTATTCTGCTCCAACTTGTAATCCAGGCGCATTTTGCTGCTCTGGAAACTAGGAAACGTTAAGACTGAATTCAAATCAATTATTTCAGAAATCTTACAGGTGAAGCCTGGCTCTGGGTTGCTAAGCAACCTGACAAACTAAAGTAGGGACCAACTCGCCTCCCACACTTGACTATCTCTCCTCAGTGGTGGGACGCGGAGCCCCGATTGGCCCCCATTTCCTCTCACTGAGCCCGAATTGGTCAGAGAACCTCTCACTCCTCTCTCGTTGGCTCTCGCCGTCTCTCGCCGCTCTGTCATTGGCACCCAGGCTCTCGGGCCACCCGACGTCACTGTCTCACCCCACTTCCTCGGCCCTTCAACTTGGTCCCCTCCCCTTCCCCCGCCCTTCCAGCCACGAGGGAAAACTCTAGCGAGTCCCCGCCTCTAGTTTTCTTCTGATTGGTAGAAAGCGGACTGGAAGGCGGACGCTGCTGGGCTACTTTGCTGACTGCAATTGGCTGTTGCAGCCATTGTCCCGCCTCCCCCCGACTCCCGGCTGTGCCGGAGTCGGGTGGGTCGGCGGCTATAAAGCTGGTAGCGGAGGGGAGGCGCCGCGTACGGTCTTTCGCGGCTGGGTCTTTTCCTGTGGTCACTACCCGGTCACATTTGGGTGAGTGTCCGGCGCGGGGGAGGAGAGCTGGGCTGCAAGAGGCGCCGCCTGCGGGTGTGGGCCAGGAGGAGGCGGTGTCCTTGACTAGGCCCAAAGGAGCCGGGCTCCGGCTCCGGGTCAGGGATGAAGCGTGGACTTGGCTCTGGCCCAGGAGGATGGGACGCCGAGAGCTCGGGCAATGCAGGGCTTGACGTGCGGGGCTTACCTTGCTGGGGACTCGGGGCCGACTGTGGCTAGTCTTAGGAGGGACCTGGGACCCCGTAGTGGGCAGGCGAGTCACGGAGGAGAGGTAAAAGGGCATTGAGTGAGGGCCAGGTGTTCTAATGACAAAGTTGGAAGTGCTGGAGAGGCGGCTGTGCCGGCTGGGGTGGGTTGAAGGGGAAGAGAAGGGAGCTGGGCTGTCAGTGTGTTCCCAGAGCCTTGGGTTAAAGGTGGATGCTAAAGGGATGGGGAAGATCTGAGTTGGGAGGAGGTAGGGGGTGTGTCCTCCTACTGCCACAGATAGAGAGTTGATGGAAGGAAGGGGAATTAGGCAGCATTGCTTTTCTTCACCATCTCAGTTGCAAGAAATCAAAGCTGTTTAGACCCTACCGAATATTGGTGCTTTGGACACGTTCGATCTGTGCTTGCTTGAAATCTAAAATAACCTGCCTCTCTACTTCCCGCTTCCGTGTGTATAGATGTATATCTATACATCTGGGTGGTTTTTGTTTGGTTGGTTTGTTTTGTTTTTGTTTGTTTTAGTGTCTGCCTTAAAAATAGATCATCTCAGTATTCTGAAATTCTGCACTTTCCTCCTGCTAATAACTTCAAGACCAGCCTTAGGAGGGAAATAATGAGGTAATGAGCAGTCACCCACAGAACCCTCACATAGTTGGGCTAATCATGGACATTTTAAGCTAAGCATATGAAATCTTTAAAAATATGCATCCTACTTTGACCAGTGGTAGAGGAAGAATTACTCTGCCCCAGTCTGGAAAGAAGAATTTGAGAAACAGATACCGTGATGTTTCCCAATTTATTGTACTTGCCCCTGTGGCTGTGGCCTTAGGGCATCATTGGCTTCTTTCACTGCCCACCTCTGCTGCAGCCCCTGCCTATGATCTAAACAACCTGCTGCAGTAGGATTGTGTGTTCTGATTGTTGCAAACTAACATTTATTCTATTTTTAAGGATGAATCATGAAAAACATGGCAAGATAAAAAATTCAATCCAGACAAATGGAAGTACTCATATAGTTAATAATTATTATTATTTTATTCCAGATTCTAGTAGATGGGAGGTAGATTCAAAGTCCCTAGCATGTATCTGTGCAAGGGGTTCTTTGCAGCTTTGAGACATGAAAGAAGTTTGTGTTCTTTGACGAAAACTTTAATTTTAAATTTCAGTTATTTCTATGTGGAGACAGAAGGCAGAGAGCATATCTTATGGAAAGAGGGAAAGACTATCTTTGTGTCAAACTTTTGTAGATATTTCTCTCCTAAATTAGTAAATTTGCAACTTAGTTGAGTTTAATTTGAACATAGTTAGTAATCTGAGTTCTCAGAAGGTGGGTCCAATGCTTGGGAGCAGGAGTGTAAAGTGATATTATGTTTGAAGCTTTAGAAAGCCATCTGGGACTTGCTTTTAATTTTGCTTGTCTTAAATATTCCTTCTGATTACTATTACATCTTGATTCTTTTAACTGTGGGATTGATTTTGAGGTTTTAGACTTAGAATTTAGATAGATTTTTCTCAAAATAAATGGAAAATTTCAAATATTGATATAGCATGGGAACTGGAATGTGGGGAAATGGAAGAACTTAATGGGCTTTATATCAGAATCTCTAATTAGTTTCTGATTTACATTTGATCTTAGTCAAAGACCTAGAAGTGATAATGGTTACATTTAGAAAGAAATGTAGTCTTATGATTTGATATTGGGTTACTATAAAACCAAAGGTGTGTTACTCAAAGTTTCTCAAGAAGGTGGTATAGGTTAAAAGATGGAAGAAATATGTTACTTAATCTAATGGGAGCATGTTAGAACTAGATTCTTAATCTGTTCATCCTAATTCTTGGCACATGTGTATGTTCTCTTGTTGTCTTGAATGTCAATTGAATGTAGTTAGAATGTTAGAAGAGAATCTAATCTTTCAAAGCTTACTATTTTCATCTTTGTAAGGTTTGCGGTTGTGTGTGGGTGCTTTGGGGAATGATTGTAAAATCAGTAAATATTCTCTTCTGATTTCATTTGGGCTCTTTACATTTTTATGATAAGGATCTGGGAACAATTCAAACTTACCATTTGCTTTGAACATTAGTGGTAGAGAGCCAATTTTCTTAAACTCCTGGACACTATTTGGTCCTGTAGTTCATCTTGAAAATGATAGCAAAAATAATGAATTGGTAAGGGCTGCCAAGTCCTTGAATCTAAAAGATTTGCCCTCTAGTTCTTATAACTCCACATTCAGTCACTCGAGAAAGGGCAATGGATATTTAAAAATCAATACAGTCTCTCTCCCAACAGGAGTTAGGAACCCCAATATGGATAAGAAGACTCTCCATAACTAGTTTTCAGTAGAGAGTAGGCTATGAAGACTTGAGTGTGAGTGACACATAAGTAGGAGTGCAGTCTGATTAGAAAACTCACTTTCTATGTGATTTATCTGGAAAACCTTCCTAGTCTCTTCTAGTTTAGAATAAGGCCTTGAAATAGTAATAGCATCTCTGATAGGCAGACAAGTAGTTCTCGGGGAAGACAGGAATGTCCATGTATTGTACTTGGGAGAAGTACACCAGAGTGTACAGCTGAGGACAGGGTTTTACCAGTAGTTTTTGCCTGCTTGATTCTAAAGAAGAAAGGTTACCAAATCATTCTCAATTTGCTGAATTGTTCTTCAGTTAACTGAAAAAGATCAACTGGTAACTGTTTATAGATTATCATGTACCAAAATGTGTACTAGATTAATTTATCTGACCACTCATTTGAATCAAGGCAGAGAAGGGAGCCAAAAGGTAAAATCCAGAACCCTAAGTAAGTTCCAGAAGAAAGCACTGTTGTATGAATCTGGTTGGCCCCAAGCAATCTCGTCATTCTTGAGTTTTACTCTTTGGCAAACTCAAAATGTCTATATGGGTACTTAGGAGTCTCCAAACATGCTTTTTGGTAACTGTTTCCTGACCCATATAATTTCCTTCTATCATTTGCACTGAAACGACCTGTTACAAGCTGAAGACCTGTTTGAGGCCTTGGCAATACAGGATGAGTATCCCTTATCTGAAATGCTTGGGACAGGAAGTTTTTTGGAATATTTGCATGTATGTAATGAGATATGTACCTGCTTTTTTTTTTTTTTTTTTAATGCTGAGGATTGAACCCAGTGCCTCACGTATGTATGCAAGGCAAGTGCTCTGCCACTGAGCCACAACCCCAGCTCCATGTGCTTGCCTTTTAACTGTGATCTGTGACATTAGGTCAGATGTGGGAATTTTCACATTCAGCATTATGTCAGCAGCTCTTAGAAAGTTTAGGATTTGGGGAGCACTATATTTAAGTCAGATGTTCAGCCTGTATTGGTTTTCTCAGAGTAGAGAACTCTTCCAATAGCTACAGGAAAGAACAGAAAATTAATCCCTCTTAAGTTAGTTCTTTCCCCACAGTACCATTTACTATCTCCATTTCTTTCCTAATCTCTAGGCCTCTCTTTCTCTCTGGAATTACTTTCACAAGCGATATGTGGGCTTTGATCATATCATCCTGAAGTAGCACAGCAGTTCTTTCTTAATCTTTTCTATTTTTTCCTTTGCTCTTGCGTGTGGGTGCACGCGCGCAAACGCACACACATGCTTTTTCTCTCCCCACCTAACTTTTCTTCCCAATTTAAATAATCAAAATAGAAAGAGGAAATATAGGCAGTTCAGGGGAAAATTACTTGATAAAAATGGTGTCAAATACATATACAGACGGGCCTCAAGGACCCAATGTAAGTTATTTTAAGTTGCCTTAACATGGAGAGAGAATCATGTTTTCCCCCATCACTGAAAACTGGTGTCTGTGGTCTGCTTAATTTAGAGTACAAAAGGATAATTTGAGACAATACAGATTAAAAGATAGATTATTTTCTCAAAATGTATGTATAATGCTATAATCAAAGAGATTTTTTTAAATGTAATAATCTCTTTTCCTACAAAATTCAAGTAGAAGAAACTAAGGCTATAATAAAGGATTTTATAGTCCCCAGTTAACTGAGCAAAGGCAGATGCTAAATTTGCCAGTTGTTTAGAGTGGAGGAAATTATGTACATGTTAACCATAGAAGCTCTATCTCAAATAACAGCCTTCAAAACAGATCAACTGAAGAAAATACTCAAGTCATTTTCCTAGGTGATTTTCATATAACTTTAATGGTAATAAAATTTAATGCTCCTTTGCCTAAATGCTTACTTTTTAAACATAAGCACTAAAAGAGTAGGGGAAATCACTTTTTTAAAGGTTGGGGAGAATGAAGATAGCCATGTTAAATATGAGTATAAAATTAAACAAATCATAATGATTAGGTCTTGCTAGAAATCTTTATTTGAATAATACTAATAATAACAGGGTAATAATAAAGTATTGGTGCTTTTTATTATAATACGTTTTTTACATATTTTATCTTCACAATGAGCTAGGGAGGGCAGTTATATTAGCTTCATTTTATAGGAAATTGAGGTTCAAAGAGGCACAAATTGCTATTTCAGCCACAAGCCCCCAAGGGCAGGGTAACTCTTGAATATGTAAGTTGCTTTATTCCAGAAATGTACAATTTACCTAAACACCTTCTTCCCAATTCCTGATAAAATAAATTTAGTAGAGAAGACTGCAACTTCACAGTTGATTTAAAGCCTGAATCACTGATATGATTGTATTTAAATTCATTGCTGACTGAACCTAAAGAGGGGGAAAGAGTTTTATAAGCTTTAAGTAACTTTTCTAAGTACCTGTCAAATCTTTTCTGCATGATATAATTGGATAAGGAAATGCTCATTTGAATTGAAGTCATATTACTTGAATTTGTGTAAATGATTTATGACTTTAAAAGAAGTTCTTACTTGAAATTCCTAGTGCCCAGCAGAGGAAACAGTGACAGACCTGGAGGCTGCAGTTCTCTGTCCTTCACACAGGTATGCTATCATATCGTGCAGCTTAAGTAAAGTGTTCTGTTTTGAGGGAAGGGGGAAATTTAATTTTTATCCTAGAACAAATAACCATTTATATGTGCCATATATTTTTAAATTACTTTTCATGATCATTTATACCTTGTCTTCAAAAATTAACGCCATCATGCTTCAGAAAACTGATTTTGTGTTTATTAGACTAAGGTTGAATATCTAGCAAAGAGTTTTTAAAATTAGTGTTCACTCTTCAGAGAAAAAATATAGATAATAAAGTATAATCACAAACCACTTACTAACTCATTAAGTCCCACGCTTGCTTTCTTTCTTCCTTTTAATATTTATTTAATTGTAGATGAACACACAGTATCTTTATTTATTTTTATGTGGTGCTGAGGATTGAACCCAGTGCCTCACACATGCGAGGCAAGCACTTTACCACTGAGCTACAGCCTCAGCCCCACCCCCACCCTCAAGTTTTCAATTCTGTGAATATTTCAGCGAAATATTCAAGTACATGGTAATGAGTGCATTAAAATAGATTGTGAATTGTCAACAGCTTACATATATTTTATATATTTTCACATATATGTGGAAATGTATGTATTTTTTCAAACACTAGTCATTCACCTATTTTCTTAATACAATTCTAAAAACATAATATTTATTTTAAAAGTTACCATAAGCGGTATATTTGTTGCTCAATTTAAATTTTTATAGTACCTCATATTTGGGACAATGGAACTTAATAGGGTAATCAAAAAAATCATAGGCAAGCATGTGTACAAACAATGCTTTTTAAATTATAGTTTTAGAAGATGCATATCTGGGTTGTGAATGAATGTTTAAAATTATGTGAGAATGGATAGTGATTATAAGTGTGTTTGAAGCAGTAATTTAATTATTTGCAGCTGTTGCTTTCTCATATTGCCATGTAGTGCCTGTCTTATGATTCTGCTTTTTCTTGAATTTCAGTATTATGGTTTCCTATTATAATAGAAAGCTAGTCAGATCTCTTTTACTCAGCATTCAATATCAGCCATATTCCAAACAATTGGCTGAGTATTGGGATGTAGTGATGAGCAAGACACAATTTCTACTGTCAGAGTTCCTTGTCTCACAGTGTAAAGAGTCTGAGCTTAAATAATAGAATCTTGAGAGAGATTAAAATAGCATGTTAATCATCAAACATGTGTTTTCAAAAGATATCTGTTGGCCAAGGACAGGAAAGTGGAGGCAGAGAGCTTAGTTAGGAGGTTGTCATAGTAGTCCATGGGGCAGGTGCTGAAGTTGTTCCCTTATATAAGCCATTGAGAAGACAGGTCAGTGCCACCTTTGCACCAGCATCCCCAGCTGGTTTACCTCCCCTCACCATTCCCCCCACCCCAATTATCTTTCATTTACAGATTTATTCTTGGTGATATATTAATCTTTTTCCTATCAAGGTAGGAAGCCCTTAGAAAGTGTTAGCTAGGCTTTCTTTTTTACTCTGTTCACTAAAAATAGGACTTGGAGTTCCTTTTGTCCACCAGAGGAGGTGAGCAGTCACTTTAGGTAAAAAAAGACTTCTGTCCTCTGGTAGTTGTTTCTTTGAAGATTTGGAAGGTTTATTAAGAGTTCTGTAGTAAATGTGTACACATTTTCCCTCCTTTTAAAAAGTTGGAATTGAAAAATAAAATTTAGATATTTTCTTATATAGAATCTTTGCTATGTTGCTTGGATTTTTTTTTTTAATAAATGTACTCTGAAAAACAATGAAATAAACTTCATCAGCAAAAAATTTTAAATATGAATAAATGTTTTTAAGTGTCAGATTTTCAAAATTGTGTTCTATGTAAAAATTTTTTTGTGTGTATTTTGTTTATTAAGAATAGTGAATTAGCTAGACTATTCCTGGTAGAGAATTAGCACATAATATGAACATCTCAGACCTTTTACTAGTTTTTTGTTTCCCTAATTTATATCTAGCCTACTTGAGAAGCATATGAGAGGACCTTTTTTAAAACAGTCCATACATAAAAGAACAAAAAACCTTGGTGCTGTCCTTTGGTTTCCTACTTTTGACTTCTGCTTAGGGATTCACTGCCTTTCTCAGACCATTTGGTTCCTAGGAATGAAAAGAGTGTTCTGCTCTTCTGGAAATTGCTTTCAGATAGGGCTGTTGACTGTCAAAGTGGGGCACTTTAATTGGTGAAATATGATAGGGAAGAAGTGCTAAAGGTAATTAGTAGTTGTCTATTGAGTGTTGTTATGATTTTGAAAGAGTAGAATGCTATCAGTTTGGTTTGGAAAGGTTTCATGGGTGAGATGTGATGTACATAATCCAGAGCTGTAAAGGATCGGAAGAAGCAGAAGCAAGAGGTGGGTTGTTGAAGAAATGACTAGATGTTTTGGGATAATGAATAGAATATTGGAGAGTGAAGGGAGGGTAACTTTATTTGTAGGACAGGGAAAGATTGGGTAATATTTAGCATTTATCCTCAATTACTAAGGTTAGTAGAATTCTCTTCATGTTTTCTAGTGTAGGTTGCATAAGTCAAAGCTAAGAATCTTATGTAAAGTTCCATATAGAATGGTGGTAGATGGCAAGGATAACTTGGAAAAAAATATATGTAGTTGTTGGTGAAATGACAGGAGCAAAGGCAGCTTAGCTTGTCTCAGTTTGTTCTCTTCTTCACTTCTTCATTGATAGCTCTGAGAGCTGGTTTGGTTGAACCCCATTTACCAGAGAAAAGAACGGAAGGAAATAGGGTTTTCATGGAAGAAGGGAAGATTAGAACAAAGTGGAGAGGTACTTCCCTGTTCACTTAGCATATCTGACAGGGAGCATAAAAAGTCATAAAACAGTTGGCTAGAAATCTGGGAGTTGTTCTAGATCCCCACACATTTCCTTCTTTTCCTAACATCTAGTCAATTGCAATTTCTGCCAAATTTTTGCTTCTGCATTTTGGGAACTCTTCCTTCTTTTACCCCACATATAGTAATTGTTCTATGACCCATATTTTATCTGAACTGCTGTATCAGCTTCTTAACTCAAACCCATTGTATACATAGCACCTTTGACTACAAAATAGCAGCTCTCAGTTTTGACTGTGATCCCCCAGTAGGAGGTAATACTGTATATGTGTGAGTAATTGAAACAAAATCCAAGAAAAAAAATCCATATATTTGTTATGCTATGTAATCTGGTATTTCCTATTTTCTGTTTCATTCTTAAAAATATTTGCTGTCCCCTAAACGGATTCCAGGGCTGAGAAAATATTGCTGTGATGATTAATATGATCACCTTATTCCTTTTTTAACCTCTTTGATTTCTTACTATCTTTATGATGAATTCAAAGCTGCTGATATCAGTACATTAGACTCTTCATTACCTGACCTTAACCTAGTTCTCCTGACGTATTTGCCTCATCCATTCACTGGCACTAAGATTTCATTTCAATAGATAGTAAAGTTTTATAGTACCTTATAGTATGTCTTTGTTTATGCCGTACACCCTGATGAAAATTTTGTAGCACCATCTGTTTCTGCAGTGTTTTACTGTTTACTTCCATATATTCAGTTCTGAATACTATAATGTAATTATATATTGTTACCTATTGATTATTATGTATTTTTATCTTACTGTCCCACTAAAATTATTCCAAATGTTTTAGCCTGTAACATGTTGGTATTCTTTGGATGAATGAAGAAGAATAATATTCTTGTATTTAGAATAAATATTCAACTGGTGGACTTTAAGATCATTAATTTAGATTTTGTGATTATATTTCTAGGCACTGTGTGTGTGTGTGTGTGTGTGTGTGTGTGTGTGTGTGTGTGTTACTGAGAACTGAACCCAGAACCTTGTACATTCTAGTCTAGGGCTTTAGCGTTGCTACATCCTTGGCCCTTTTTAAAATTTATTTTGAGACAGGGTCTTGCTAAGTTTTTTTTTTTTTTTTTTTTTTTTTTTTTTATGGGGCAGGGGGATGATACTGGGAACCCAGAGGTACTCAACCACTGAGCAACATTGTTAGCCCTTTTAAAATTTTTATTTAGAGAAAGTGTCTCTCTAAGTTGCCTTAGGGCTTGGCTAAGTTACTAAAGCTAGCTTTGAACTTGTGATCCTCCTGCCTCAGCCTCCTGAGTTGTTGGGTTGACTTTTCATTTTTAGGTTATCAAGTTAGTCATAGGTTGGCAAATACTACAGAAAGTTAGTGAATCAGAATGGCCCTAGTAACTCATAAATCAGGATCTTTAGATCAATGAAGAGCTGAAATTCTGCCACCTTAGCAGTCCTGTTCTGCTATATATGTGTGATATGTGTCATACTTAAAAAGGAAATTGAGTTGTAGAATTTTGGATATGGAAAGGATTCTTTAAAACTGGGGTGATGTATCACTCTTCAAAGCCTGATAACATATTGCTGACACCTGTTCCATCTGGGTCCTGGTTATGATACCAGAAGAGGTACTCTGGTGAGATGAGAAGGTCTTGTTTGTAGTGGCAGGAACACCAGGAATATAGGCTTGGGGGATCTCAAGAACTACCTTTCCCCTTTGTTCCTCTAGCCCAGACAGCAAATCTATAATCATTTCCCTGGGTAATCCCCACTCTGTTGGAAATATCTAGAATAATTTCTCATGTCTTAATTCATAAAATCTTTCAAAGATATTGAGCCTCTAGTAAGTTAAGTGATTTGCCCTTGAGGTATACAGTAGTGGTCCTGAGAACTAGCACTTTTACTTTTGGTAAGTAAATCTAGATGCTTCTTAAAGTCTTCATTGTGTGGCAGTACTCCAACTTTTTAGTGCCATTTTAAAAAAGAAATCATGGTTTTAGGAGTTAGTTGCTACATAGACATAGCATGCATTATCAGAGATTCTTTTTTTCTCATGATTTAGAAGATGCAGTTTAATGTTCATTTATTACGTATACACTGCTGCAGAAATTGAATTGTAGAATATTGGCATTTGACCCTGTAATGGGTCCTGGAATGTATCTTTGCACAAAATGTTAATTATTTGGTTTCTTTTTTGGGATAGGATTATAATCATAGAGGCCCTATACAGATTAGCTTGCTAGACTTCTATACTGTGGTTTTTCTACTTGCTGAGATTATTTAGATTAAATTTTTAAAAAGAAATATTTTTAAAAGCCTGTAATCCTAGCCACTTGGGAGGTTGAGGTAGGAGGATCACAAGATCAAAGCTAGCCTCAGTGGTTTAGCAAGATAAATGATAAAATGGACTGGGGATGTCGCTCAGTGGTTAAGCATTCTTGGCTTTAATCCCTGGTACCCTCCTCCCCCAAAAAAGCAACATCACTTGATCTAATGATTTTTGTATTTCCTAAAGTCAATAGTTGTGGATAATCAATATAATATACCTATTATGAATAAATGGCATATTTATTTCAACCTTTTTATTATAAGTCAGATAATTCTGATTTGTCAGCTATACTTTTAAATTGTCATTATATTTTAGCTTACAGTTCTTTGCAGTACAGAAGAATTTTATTTGAATGTTGCTTACCTCTACTAATCATGTTTTAAATCCATAGATGCCCAGTTTTGAATAGTTTTTTTAAACTTTGAATAAGTTTTTTAAAAGCTTATGATTTTAAGAGATAATATTCCATTTGTACAATCATTGCTACTTTACAGATTTACAGTTGGCTGCCCTAAGTAAAGTGTACTAAAACTTAGACTAAACCAATATTTCAGGTGATTATTGGACTCACAACTGCTTCTCAATCTTGAATTTTAAAGTCAGCAATTTGTAGCCTAAAACAATGTCTGTTTCTCTTTTTCTTTCTAAAGCTCTTTCACCATGCCTGGGTCACTTCCTTTGAATGCAGAAGCTTGTTGGCCAAAAGATGTGGGAATTGTTGCCCTTGAGATCTATTTTCCTTCTCAATATGTTGATCAAGCAGAGTTGGAAAAATATGATGGTGTAGATGCTGGAAAGTATACCATTGGCTTGGGCCAGGCCAGGATGGGCTTCTGCACAGATCGAGAAGATATCAACTCTCTTTGCCTAACTGTGGTTCAGAATCTAATGGAGAGAAATAACCTTTCTTATGATTGCATTGGACGATTAGAAGTTGGAACAGAGACAATCATTGACAAATCAAAGTCAGTGAAGACTAATTTGATGCAGCTATTTGAGGAGTCTGGGAATACAGATATAGAAGGAATAGATACAACTAATGCGTGCTATGGAGGCACAGCTGCTGTCTTCAATGCTGTTAACTGGATTGAGTCCAGCTCTTGGGATGGTAAGTTACATGCCTCTATAACAAAAAACCAAAATCCAAAAAACTTCTTGAGGATGAATAGACCCAAGTGACCTTTTAATTAATGCCATGTGCAAACTTTGACTAGTTATATTTGTTCAAGTATATTCAGAAATACAACTATGGCTTTTGGCTTATCTAAGTCATGAATTGGTTATCTTATTGTATAGAACAAATGATCTAGTCCAAATTTAGTTGGCATTTATTTCTTTATCAAAGAGAGGGAAAGCATGTTCTGGATAATATATAACAGATTTGAGTTTGCATGTATAATATTTATAGTGTTGACCACCTTGTGAAATCATAAATATCTTTCAGGACGGTATGCCCTGGTAGTTGCAGGAGATATTGCTATATATGCCACAGGAAATGCCAGACCTACAGGTGGAGTTGGAGCTGTGGCTTTGCTGATTGGGCCAAATGCTCCTTTAATTTTTGACCGAGGTGAGTGTTTGGGAAAGCATTTATTTGTTATTTATTTATGTATTTATTTGACACAATATCCTGAGAGACTTGAAAATGGAAATAGAAACTACTATTTGCTGAATGTTCATTAAATGCAAGCTAAGTGCTTTATGTGTGTTACCTTATTTAAGCTACATAGTAGTCATAGTAGTTTTATGAGGTAGGTGGGGACATCCCCACTTTACAAGAGAAGTAAGGTAGTAATAACTTGGCTCCCATAGTCCCAGGCAAGTTTCATTTGTCTTCAGTACAGTAACTGTGATCTCCCAGTTAGATTTATGATGCATGCATGGAAAGGTTACATACCAAAGGAGTCTTTACTTTCCTTCATTTTAATTATATTGGCTTTCCCTTGCATTTCCTATATGGAAGTGGGGAGAGTTGGTGAGGTAGTTAAAGAAGGTCCTTAGATTATGTGGTATACTTCCTAATATGCAGACATCAAGAAGCAGAAATAGTGGCGCACACCTATAATCCCAGTGGCTTTGGAAGATGAGGCAGGAGGATCATGAGTTCAAAGCCAGCCTCAGCAACTTATCGAGATACTAAGCAACTCAGTGTGACCCTGTCCTAAACAAAATATGAAAAGGGGCTGGGAATATAGCTCAGTGGTTAAGCACCCCTGGGTTCAATCCCCAGTACCAAAAAAAAAAAAAAAAAAGCAGCAGAAATATACAGACATCTTCCTTTTGGTTCTGATAGGGCTTCGTGGAACACATATGCAACATGCCTATGATTTTTACAAACCTGATATGGTCTCCGAATATCCTATAGTCAATGGAAAACTCTCCATACAATGCTACCTCAGTGCATTAGACCGCTGCTATTCTGTCTACCGCAAAAAGATCCATGCCCAGTGGCAGAAAGGTGGGTTTTACCTTTAATGATTTTCCTAGGTTTTGCTATCTGTTGAGAGAAGTGTATCTTTTGTGAGAAACTGCTTTGTGACTATCCTTCTGTAGTACCCTATTACTCTATTTACTCTTATCTACCAAAATAGCATTTCCCCATAGTTTTTGGGAATGTATAATATAGGTAAAAAGATCAGCTTTGAAAATGAGGTATGTCTCTGCAGAAATACTTAGGTTGATTTACCCTTTTTAAAAAAGTATTTTGAATTTTGTCTTTTGAGAGAGGTACTTTAACAAGGTGTTAACTATTATTCAGAGAAAACCAGTGAAAATAAATTACTGAAGTGATCCCTTCCCACCAAAATCTGTTGGCACCATGACCTGTGAATTATATTTGCTATTTTAGGGTCATTGTTAATCTCAGTTTTTAACCCTGAAAAAGTTTTAAAGGTACTAAAAAAAGTAGGGGTTTGAATTATTACCATTATAACACAGTGTTGTAGAAAGTGTGCTTTTTCCATGGTTCTACTTTTAGAAGTTTTAAAAGAGGATTAAAGATCATATTTCATAATAGATATTAGGGAATATAGTGGCTCTAAATAAGAAGCATTCTAGCAGTATGTTAAAATGTCATACTATTTAACAATACAGGGCTATTTATACTGCACTGTTTAACGGTGTGTATTTAAAAAGACATACCATTTAGTATGTATTTAACAGGACAGCAATAGTCTAACTTTCTTATTGGGACTTAGGGTAAAAAGGAAACTTAACTTTGTGAATGTGAAACATTGTATGAAACAAAAAGTATCATGAAATTACTTATCCATGCTGTAAGTTATGCAGTTTGCTATTTTTCTACTCTATTTTTAAAAATAATAATTAGTCCTGACCAACTAAATTGATTACATAACCTACTAGTATGACTCTTAGATTTGAAAATGAGTGATGTATATACTTTCCATCTCTGGATTTCTTTTGGGAGTGGGGCAAGCAAAGCAAAAGTTTATTGAAGCTTGATAATACATTATGGAAGAGCACAGTGGGCCCAGATGGCAGCCTGTCTACATAGTGGGGGTTGGAGGGGTGCTCTCTGTGTCTTTCTTTTTTAATATTAGATCTTTATAGTTAGTAGTTAGATTCATATGGATGTCTTTTTTGACAGATCTTTTAAACTATAGAAAGATTTCATTATTGGGGGGGGATAGTTTGATTACTATTTAAAGGTATAAAAACATCCTAACATTGTTCTAAAGACAAGCTGTAAAATATCATGACTTATGTGAATTTCATAGCTTCTTTGGATTTCTCTTGCAGAGGGAAATGATAAAGATTTTACCTTAAATGATTTTGGCTTCATGATCTTTCACTCACCATATTGTAAACTGGTTCAGAAATCTCTAGCTCGGATGATGCTGAATGACTTCCTTAATGACCAGAACAGAGATAAAAATACTATCTACAGTGGCCTGGAAGCTTTCGGGTAAAAGGACCCATTACGATTCTTTTCCTTCTATATTAAGAGGGTTTTTTAAATTTGTACAGACCTGAAAATTTTAGAGTCAAAAGAATGTTAAAAGTCCTCTAGTATAATCTGTCTAACCAATGAAGAAACTGAGTCCCAGCGAGGTGGTGGCTTACCTATGCAAATTCTTTAGTCAGTTCTACGTAAGACTTTGTGATTTCATCTTTAGCTTTATTCTCATTTTCACCATGATAATATCACTACAGAAGTGCCTATATTCACTACCATAGCCAGTGAGCTCTTCTTGCCTCTTTTTAGTCACTGTGCTTATATCTATCTTATTCACTGCCACTACTGAGTCTCATTTCGTATTCCCTCTCACTTTTTAGGTTCATGCTTACTATGTATGTTAATTCATTCTGTTTCTGTGCACCTATGTCCCTTCTTCATCTAGTAAAATTCTACTTGACTTTCAAGACTTAGTTCCTATGACTTTTCTAACTAAACAGACATGACTATGAACTTGAGACAGTATTGTGTTTGGTGACAATAATGTTTTAGTCCATTAACATGTTAGTATCAAATTGTCTTGGTAAAAATAAAACCTCAAAGAACCATGTGTGTACAACTGTTATATCTTCCATAGCAGTTAGCATAATTCTCTTTCTTTTTTTTAAAGGATTGTTTTTAAATAACTTTATTTTGTTTATTTATTCGCTTATTTTTTAATGTGGTGCTGAAGATTGAACCCAGTGCCTCACATGTGTGAGACAAGCACTCTACCACTGAGCCACAACCCCAGCCCTGTCTTTGATTCTTAATGAAAAAATAGAATCATGTACACTAAAAGATGTAGATATTAATTAGGCCCAGTGTGTAACATAGTGTGTAACATAATGAAAACATAATCTTTGAACACTGTAAAATTGTATTTTTTTTTATTTATTTAAAATCTTTCAGGGATGTTAAATTAGAAGATACCTACTTTGACAGAGATGTGGAAAAGGCATTTATGAAGGCTAGTTCTGAACTCTTTAATCAGAAAACAAAGGCATCTTTGCTGGTATCAAATCAAAATGGAAATATGTATACATCCTCAGTATATGGTTCCCTTGCTTCTGTTCTAGCCCAGTAAGTATGAATTTCAGCTACTTAACTCCTCTTTTCTAAGACCAAATCCAGCATCAGGCAGGTATATAGTTCTCAGATATTGTCTGTTATTGTCTATTGTCTCGAAGGACATGGGTTGAAGCTATATGGGTTCTTCCAAGCTTCGAGACATGCTATTTTTAGTCTTCTAATGTTGAAATTATTTGCTATTGTAGGGTCTGCTCTTGATAAAATAACAGCAAGTATTTATTCCAGAAGTATTTATTAATTTCACATCAGTCTCCTGACTCCTATTATTGATTTATTATTATTATTATTATTTTATTTTTTACCTTTATTTTATTTTATTTTATTTATGTGGTGCTGAGGATTGAACCCAGTGCCTCACACTTGCTAGGCAAGTGCTCTAACCTGAACCACAACCCCAGCCCTGGTTTTATCATTCTTGATTTACAGTTATGCACAGGTGTCTAAGTTGACAGAGTAGCTTATTTTGTGGTATAATTTTCATAAGCCTTGTTGTTCCCCCAAAGATGAAAGCTTTGGCTTTTAATCTGCTCCCTATAATCCTAAAATGGTTAAATTTCATACTGTAATATTAAAACCTTTAGATCCTTAATAACTTTTAAGTTACATCTTCATTTTTATGTATAGTGTGAATTTTTACTCCTCCTTTTATGGTTTTCCCTCTTATAGGTTTGAATCAGTTAAACTTCTTGCCTTCTCTCTCCTGCCCGCCCCCCCACCCTCTTCCACAGGTACTCTCCTCAGCAATTGGCAGGGAAGAGGATAGGAGTGTTCTCTTATGGTTCTGGTTTGGCTGCCACTTTGTACTCTCTTAAAGTTACACAAGATGCCACACCAGGCAAGTGCTGATTCTTTGAACAAGAATGTATTGGGAATTTGATTCAGTGAGATTGTTTTAGCAGTCTTCTCAGATGACTACTTGAATCCCATAGTTCATTAACTTTAATTTTCATTACTTTTAACATAGCCAGATTCTTACCGTCTACCCTAATAAATTTGCCTTAATTGGATAAAGGGTAAATTTTTTTTCTTTCCATCAGTACTGGGGATTAAATCTAGGTGCACTCTACCATTAAACTATATCCCTAGCCCTTTTAGTTCTTTATTTTGAGACAGGGTCTCACTAAATTGCTGAGGATGGCCTCAAACTTGTGATCCTTTTGTCTTAGTCTCCTGAGTAGCTGAGATTATTGTCATGCACCACCACACTTAGCTAAGGATTAGACTAATTTTTATAGATTTATGGTCTTGGCTATATTTAAGGAAATTTTTGTGCCTTACCTGAATAGGAAGAAGTAAAAACATTGCACAAGAGGTGATAAAGACTTGACATTATTTGAAATTATACCATGGATTAACTATAGAAAAGTTATTTGTAGTTTCATATCCTACCTATTTCCTAACTTGTCTACTAGCTGATACTAAATAAATGTCTAGTCAAAAGATAATATCTTGTTTTTAAATAATTGCCAGTAATGTTGGAAGAAAAGTTATTTTTATTTGACAATATTTTATTCAACCTTCGAGATATGCTATTTTTAGTCTTCTAATGTTGAAATTATTTGCTATTTTAGGGTCTGCTCTTGATAAAATAACAGCAAGTTTATGTGATCTTAAATCAAGGCTTGACTCAAGAACTTGTGTAGCACCAGATGTCTTTGCTGAAAACATGAAGCTCAGAGAGGACACTCATCACTTGGGTAAAATATTAAATTTCATTTAAATAAAAACTTCTTGAAGAGTAACATGAAGTATACAACATATAAGATAAGGCTATCAAGACAGATGTCTGTGAAAATTATAAGGAAATAGGAAAATTCTTCAGTTTTATTACCAGATGAGTTGTATATCATAACTGATTGTTAATCTCCTCCGCCTTCTCTTTAGCCAACTATATACCCCAGTGTTCAATAGATTCACTCTTTGAAGGAACATGGTACCTAGTTAGAGTGGATGAAAAGTATAGAAGAACGTACGCTCGTCGCCCCTCTCCAAATGATGACACTTTGGGTGAAGGAGTAGGACTTGTGCATTCAAATACAGCAACTGAGGTAAATAAAGCTCATTGTGTTGGTCCTATTCTTTGACAGGATAATAAGTTCATGGGCTGGGGATTTAGCTCAGTTGGTAGAGTGCTAGCCTTGCATGCATAAGGCCCTGGGTTCAATCCCCAACACCACCAAAGAAAGAAAGAAGTTCACACATATATCAGGGTTTGGGGCCCCTAACTGAAGTTTAGCAATTTAAAGGAATGTTAGTAAACAGTAATTCAGAGCAAGAGCTCTGGGAGAAGATTCCAACTGCTGTTTCCAAGTTTATAAAGTACATGCTAAGTACAAGATTTTATTAACAATGCCAGAAGTTAAAGGAAGACTGATCTAGAGAGAAGCTTATTTGTGGCGTATCTTGAGAGATAGAGAAAGTTGGGATAGTATTGAGCTGCTCACATCTCATCTCAGACCATTGTCAAGAAGTAACAATAAGGGCTGGGGATGTGGCTCAAGCGGTAGCGCGCTCGCCTGGCATGCATGCGGCCCGAGTTCGATCCTCAGCACCACATACAAAGAAAGATGTTGTGCCTGCCAAAAAAAAAACTAAAAACAAATAAATATTAAAAAAAAAGAAGTAACAATAATAGCTATGATTTGAATTCCTATTATATGATAGGCCCTTTACTTACATTTTCTTATTTAATCCTTATAACAGTTACCTTTAGCAATATACATTTTGGAATAAGGCTTCAAAAAGTTGAATTACTTGCTCAGTATCATAGCTAGTAAGTGCTGAAGCCAGGTTTCAGACCAAGGACTTTATTATATATTATAATCTTGAATGATTATGATTTTTTTCTGCTTATTATAACTTTGGTAAATGCATAGTCTTCTAGTTTTTATACCCGTTAGGTAGCAAGTCAAGCCACTAGTGTTGCTGTATAAAATGTAACAAGTAAAATACTGTATGATCTCCTTCTCTTGCTTTATAGATTATTTTAAAATCAGTTTACCTTAAGGTGAAAGAAAATAGTTCCCTCCAGGGAAAGCTATATAGTTAGCATGACTATCTCCAGAGTTATCCTTTAATAGTTTCTCTATGGGAACTTTAGTGCCATGATCCTTGGGGGAAAAAGTGTAATAGCTAACAACTATTTTATTTTCATTTTAGCATATTCCAAGCCCTGCTAAGAAAGTGCCAAGGCTCCCTGCATCAGCAGCAGAACCCGAAGTAGCTGTCATTAGTAATGGGGAACATTAAGATACTCCATGAACTGCGAGACTTCACAGTGTGTTTGGGTTGGGGTGGGGATAGGGGAATGGTTGGAGGAAGGGAATGACTGAGGACAATTTTAAAGAATTACACATTGCTTAAATTTTTATGTGACTGACTCAGAGCCTAGCAAACTGTTGTGCTCTTGGACAAGTCTATCTGCCCAATTTGCTAACATGCTTCCTGTTGTGGTGTAGCCAATGCTAAATGTACTCGAATGATGTTAAGGGCTCTGTAAACTTTATACCTCTCTGGCCATTTATATGCATGAAATTTAGTTTTTAAATGTAGTATGAATCCTGTGCTTTTGTAAGAGGAAAGCAGAGGTACTAGTCTCCAATTTATTTTTTTTTTTTAATGTGTAAGAATTTTATACTTTGAACAACAAGATTATTGAAAGTACCTGTGGTTTTTGAAAATTTTTTCTAGCTTGGGGAATGTGGTCTTAAAATGTGATATGCACAAATACCCTTTGAAAATGGCAAGACAAACATTCTTTTTCTCAGATTTATAAATCCTAGAGAGGCAGAAAAGAGTTAGGACAGTAACACTGGTTCTGGAATATTATCCAGACCAACAGTGACAAAGTTATTGTGATGATCTCTGAACAGAGAGACACTAGCATTGAGCAGGCTTCTGGCATAAAAAGCATGGTCTGTTTGGGAGCTGTTACAATAGCTGCAGGAGCTGAGTGCTCCTGATCAGTTCATGGTGGACTATGCTCAGCAACATCGAGATGTTATTGGAGGTGTGTATGAGGAAGCTTTTTGTTGCAATCCTTCTTTGCACCTTATTTTAAAAGATACATAAAACATTTCTTTGATGCCTTTTTAAAATTTTAAACTGGAAAGGAAGGATGGAGCAGGGCATTATTAGGCTACTTATGTTTCAGTGTTATAAATTCAATTTCTAGACTGACAGATTTGTGGTATGAGTTCTTTTTATTTTTTGTGTGTGTTTGTGTGGGTCTTTGTTTTTGTATCTGTTTGATGAAAATAAGAAGGTACAACCTAAGTTTTTACATAGTCTGACTAGCCAAAAAGAGTATTCCACTTCAAGGTCTGGAAGTAGGGTTTATAAAGCTTTTTCTTGGACATTCACCTTTAAAAAACAACAAAACTATCACATGGAATGAAAGAGATTGGTTAGAAAGTTTTATAGATGTTTTTGGTGCTGAACTATGACATGAGCCTTATAGATTGTAAAATAGAGATAGTTGGAACTAATGTACAGAACTAAATTTTTAAAACTTTATTTACCATTAAATTCTGTGAAGTTTCAGTTATCGAAAATAAACAAATACAAAATGTAATGTTTCAGATTGCAAGCTAATATGTAATGTAGTGTTTGTAAGATACTCTTGTCTAATATTAACTAGTGGTATTTTGATTTGTACAGTCATAATTTGTTAAAATGACTTCATTTTAACATCCACTGATGTAGATTAATAATGTAAGCCCAGATTTAAAAGAATGGTGGGAAAATGGTGCATGTAATACTTTTCCAAGTTTTGGGAGTTCGGTATGTCGAAAAGAGTAATGTTTGATTGCCAAGAAATGGGTTTTCTCAAAGTCCATTGCCGGCAATGGGCAAGCCTGGTAATACTGGCACAGAGCATTAACCATAAACCTTATTGATGGTAAGGTGAATAACTTTGAAATAAAGTTTTAGACAAACATTTTAGATATTTGAGTATTCTTTTCCCCTTCTCAACTAACAATGTAGACAAGACATCTGCAGAGCATGCTGTTTTTGGACTTTTTAAAATTTATATACATTGCTGAGAATCAAACCCAGTGCCTTACACATGCTAGGCAAGTGCTCTATCACTGTGCCACAACTCCAGCCCAGAATATGCTATTAAATGTGAGCATTCATTTCAGCTCATTCATTCACTCATTCATTCCACAAACATTTGAAACCTAACATAGGCAGGGCTCCTTACTTATGCCAGAAATAAAAAGCTGTACCAGATGTCTTGTCTAATATAAAGGAATTTCTATAGTAATTTATTCTTAATTACCAAATTGGGTGGTAAGAATGTATGAAATTTTGCTATAAAAACGTTAATGCAGTATGTTACCATGTTTTCCTTAAAAGTCTGGGCTAGGGTCCTATTCCTCTGGGTCAACTAGAGGCCAGTGCTCTCTGGCCACCTGTAAATTCTAGTATCTAATAGGGCTTTAAGAATTCTATCCTTCTCTGTCTTCTTTATGGGATTTGTGCTTTCTTATTTATGCACTTTGACTTCTAGGTTTTTAATTTTATGAACATAGTACTTTTTTGTTTATTTTGGTTTTTAGCTGACAATGGACCTTTATTTTATTTATTTATATACAGTACTGAGAATCAAACCCAGGGCCTCACCTGGGCTAGGCAAGTGCTCTACCACTGAGCCTGAACACAGTACTTTTGAGATTGACACAGATGTCAGAACAGTCATATTTGATCCTCTTGTGACTTAGTTGCAACACTTCATCTCATGACTGCTATTTGAAATCTCCTGAAAAAAAACATTAAAGTGAAAGTCAATAGAGCCAAGAATGTATTAAGATCTTTCATTTAAAATATGAACTTTTGACACACCCTTTCTTCAAAATTTCCAGGAACTGCTCTTAAGTTATGGGCTCTTAATATTTTTCCTGATTGGTAGTAGGTGAAAAAGCTTACCTGTCAATTTTCCCCAAAAAACTATTTCTATAAAGGCAGTGATTTGATGTAGAGGATCATATGACTTTTTTTTAAGAACCATATGATTTTTTTAAAAAACAAGGTTCTAGATTATAACAATGAAAAGAGTGCATTTCCTGAGCTACTTATTCAGTAGTGAGCACTTTTCACCTTATGTATCCAATTCCTTATTTCAGACTTGCAGGCTCCTGTGGGAGCTGGTCCCACCCTTCTTCAATTCAGCACCACATGACCAAGGATTAATGTTTTCATTCATTCTGCCTTTTCTTACATTCCTCAACCATGTAAAAATCTCTTACAGCTTAGTGCCTTTGATCTATATATGCATCAGAAATCTTGGATCTCACTTCAGATCCCTCTGCCCTGCCTTCTATTCCAGCTGCTACTGTGGCCACTACTTCTATGAAGTTTTTGACCAGGTTCTCAGAATGTGATAGCTAGCACTTCCCTTTGGATTCTGCTACATGCCTTTTGCTTTGGCTTCACTGATGTCAAATGCCTAATTTTATAACACAGAAGTACAAGGGAGTTAGTTGCCCATGGGATACACTTGACCAACAATGGATGATTCCTCCTCTTGTTCCGTGGGTAGATGATTCTGAAACACATTTCATAAAGCTCCTCAGAAGATCCTACAGAATCAACTACCAGTTGCCTATGGCCAATTTTGGAATGAATATTCTTATGTTGTCTTTCCTCTTTGGTTTTACTCTCATGCTTTCCTGCATTCTGGGATCATTTCCCAAATAAATGACTTTTTGATATAATCTTCATGCAAGGATTAGCCTCAGGCTGTTTTCTTTCATGTTCTCTTACATGGCAAGGTGTGATTAAGGTTTAAGACCTTGAGATAGATGATTCTGGGTCTTGCAGAAGCAGCTCATTCTTGCCCAAAGACCCATCAAGCCTTCTAGTGAGGCAGCTGCCTCTGAGATTGGCCTCCACCAGATCCTCTTTCAATGCTTTTGTTATTCTCTACACCAAAAGCAAAGTGGGGTCTCAGCCCAGCCTTAATGGAAAAATACAACCTACTCTCTAGGTGGAAATAGTGTAGACATTGAGGGAATTGCACAACCTGGAATCCAGGGGAAATGTGAGTTGACCTTGAGGTTGATGGGTAAGAGCTGGAAATGGAAGAATGTAAGACAAGATACAGGTAATGGGCCAGGTGTGGAAGCAAATACCTATAATCCCAGCAACTCAAAGGCTGAAGCAGGAGGACTGCAAAGCTTGAGGCCAGCCTCAACAATTTAGTGAGGCCCTAAGCATCTTAGTATACATCTTATCTTAAAAAGAGGTGGGGATGTAGCACAGTGGTAGAGTGTGCCTGGGCTCAATCCCTAGCAAACACACCCACCCTTCCAAAAAAATGTTATGGGAATTTGGCTGACCACTTAAGAATGGAGAACACCTGAAGTTGGTCCTGTTATATTGCTGGGTGGCTACTAAGGCTCGCATGTGATTGTGGCAAACAGTAAATGAGATGGAGATGGTTGAACTACTTTGACATAGTACTGAGGTAAATAAAGGTTGGGGAGTTTCAGGAGGTGGGAATATTAAGGATGGATTTTTTATGTGAGACCAAGCAGCCACCTGTGTTCCCTAGGAAGACATTGCCTTCACTGAGGTAATGCAGAATGCACAGGTTAGGGGTGCCCTAGCAGCTCTGAAGAGCTCAGATCTGGCTGGCCCCTGCTGACAGGGGTTGTTAGTAGGAAATGCTGCTGTGAAACCAAACATGCTATTGCAGTGGAGACAAGGGATTCTAGAATTTTGGCAGAGAAGAAGTAAACATAATAAAATGGATAGTAAGATGAGTGGAAATTAAGATGCCTTGATCTCCAGGACTTTGTGCCAATGGCTAACAGTCAAGGAATTCTGAGGGCCAGCTGATTAAAGTGTTACTTATGTAACCAAAAACCACAGGGAGGGAAGAAAAGCTGATGAGCAGATGGCTGAGGTAGTCTGTCAAAGAAAATCATGGTCCCTTGTTAGGAGCCACAGCAAAAATATTGATATAGGCACCTTTGGATTTTATGACTGCCAGCCAGCAATTCACATTCATATGGTAATTGGACTCATGCTGTCTAGCTGGGCCCATTTCAGGACTCAGGTTACTCATGTCACTCTTGTAATGGGAGAGTTCCCATTGGCTGGAATAGGATGGTAGGAGGGTGTTCCGGGGGAAGTGGAAGCCCCACCCCCCCTCAGGTAGAACACACACGTGGCGGACCCACCTGTTAGGGGACGCACATGGCCTCTCTCTAAATAAAACTTTGTCTCAGTTTGACTGGCTTGTGTTTTTGTGCCCAACCGGGTTGCAAGCCCGCGTGCACTGACAGCTCAGCAGGGAATCGCTCAGCAGGGGTGCCGCAGGCAGTGCAGCAGGAGCGGGACTCAGCCGGCCCGGGGCCGGGCAGTTTGCGGCAGTCCCTTATCCAGCTTCGTGATCTAAATCAACTTACAGATCTAGGGCACAATGAAGGGGAGGACTGGTCTACAGAAAAAGCCTCACTTCCACCAGTATATATGATGTATACCCACTTAGGATTTCTCAAAGCCTGTTGAGTACTACTGTGGCTTTATATGCAGATGAGGGCTTATGGAAACCAGGTTATAAAGGGAGAGTTCTGGACATATTCTCTCAGAGTAAGTCTCACTTTAGGATTATTTCGCTAAATTCCAAGTATATATTTTGATGTATGGAGTAAGGGCTTTATGGGACGAAGAGTCACGTGGAAACTTCTTCCTGGCCATGTTAATAAATTATGAGCATTAGAAAATGCAGCCATCTGTGTCACCACCAAAAATGTTAAGAGATGCAGCAGTAATGGGCTCCATCATAATTTCATTTTACTTACAATCAGATTCCTGAAAACAAGCAGATGGATAATGGAGGATGAGGGTGCACTATGTTAATCTCTGTCATAGCTACCATGCCAGATGCATCTTTACTGGCATTTGACAGGCAGCTATTGATTTGGCAAAAGCATTCTCATATTCTATCAGAAAGCAGTTCACATTACTTTGAAATGGACAGTGATTCTCATTTACTCTGTTTCCCCAAGGTGATGTTAAACTTCCTGCTCACTATATGGTCTAAAAGGGCCTTGATCATGTTGACATTCTGCAGAACATCCACTATATTATGATGGGATGCAAGGTGGATTTGGCTATTAGGAAGTGACAAGTACTCTAGATGCACTGGTTACTTATGTGTGCCAAAGTATGGATGATAAACTATGAACAATCAGAGGCATGTCACATTGGTGAAGTGTTTAGAGAACTAATGATCTGGTTCATATCAAGATATTCCTTCTACGGTAAAAAAGATTTCTTGCACCTTTCACCACTTAGCACTGAGACAGAGATCAAGCATTTAGTAGGTCTCTGGATTTTGAAGACACATATGTTAAACATATTTTTCCAACCTATTTATCAGGACTGCCATTTCACAAAAGAAAGATCACAGCAGTTTCAGTCTTCAGCACAAACTGAAGTGACACTCGGGCTATGTACATGGTAGTTAAGAATATTGTGCATACTCTGGCAAGCCCTAGTGGAAGGTTACAACACAGGCCTGTGGGATCTGGGAGTAAGGACATGCCTTCTGTATCAGAGATGCTCAAGTCCCTGGCATAGTTCTGGGTCCAAAGAGACTGTACACCTGATTAAGGGATACCAAGGAATGAAACAAACAGAACTGAGAGCCTATGATCTGGACATTATCAAATTCATAGGGCCATAAATTCAGATGACACGCATTGATTCATCATCATTGGAATATTAGAATTGACATCCATTCAGGATATGGTTTGTCTTTATTGTCTATGGTGTATCCTCCAATACAATTGTGCTAAGACCTAGAGAATACTTAGTTTGTTGTCACAGTATCACACATAATATTGCCTCCAGGACCACTTTTTTTTTTAATAAATGAGGTGGGGCAATGGGCACGAGACCACAAAACTCCTTCGTCTACCGTATACCTCAGTGGGAAGCAACTAGTGTAAATTGAACAATGGAATGACTCAGCTAAGGCACCATATACTAGGCAGCAACCTGCAAAGTTGTGGTACTGTCCTCCAAAACTAAGCATTCATGCATTTGCAATGGCTCATATATGTCCTCCATCCTTAAAATACACAGGTCTAGAAAACAGTAGGTAGAAGTAGGATTGACCCATCTCACCATCACAGTCAGTGACTTGAAGACTTTATAACCTTTTCCTACAACCTTGGCTTGACTTGAGATTTTGGTTTCTAGGAGCCAGGGTGATTCTTCACCCGGGTACCAAGGATTCTAGTGAATTAGAACCTATGACTGTCACATGTTTGCTTGAAGCTCCCCACACCAGTGGAAAAGCATGCAAAGAAAGGAGATATATTGGTGGGGATTATTGACCCTGATTATCATAAGAAGCTGAAGAGAAATATGTCTGGAATCCAAAAGCTTCACTGGTGTGTCACTTTGGGCCTTGTGATAATGGTGAACAGGCAATGTCAGCAATTATAATCTGATAAGGACAAGGCAACTGAGGACTCAGATCTTTTGGTGATGAAGGTTTGGGTCACACTATCCAATCTAGACTAGCTGAAATGCTGGCCAAAGGTGAGGGAAAATTAGAATGGGTGATTGAAGAGGGAAAATTGAGTCCAACTGCAGCCTGAGGATCAGCTTTAGTAATGATTGTAGCTCAAAGGCCCTCCACAAGAAGCATCAGCATCACCTGGGAACTTGTTAGAAATGCAAATTCTCCCCTCACCCCCAGATGTACTGAATTCAAAAATCTGATGGCAGGGTCTCACAGTCTGTGGTTAAACAAGCCCTCAGATGATTCTGATGCATTAGAGCTTGAGAATCACAGCTGCAGATCCTACTAACCTACTGTATTAAGTCCTTCCAGATGCCACCCCTTTGAAGAACATGTAAAAGAGGGTGATCAGGGTGAGACATGGAGTGGGGGTGAGTTGTGTCAACTTCTGTGAGCCACTTCAGGTTTTTCCCACCATGTTTCCTCCAGCCACTAGACCAGACAGTGACCATTGCTGTGCAGGTATAGACAGACTCATGCAGGTCCTATGTAGCTCTCCCTTGTTTCAGGCCAATGATGTGTAACTCACGGCTTCTCTAACATCAAGGCATGGGAGCCACAAGGAACACACTTGGCACTCACACAGCAGTATGAAATGCAAAGCAGATGACACCATACACCCTGAACAGTGGTGGACAGGAGTCAATGGATAAGCTCTTTCCCCTTTCATACCCTGGGCAGACACCCGAGGATCCTGCAGGACTGAACGTGTACCACTGGCCAACTTGATAATGTGTCTTCATATTGGCTATACCTCTTTCACCTGTTCCTCACTCTGGTGCTCTGGGATCACTTCTCAAATAAATTATATAGAAGCCTTTGGGGTTAGGTTTGTTTTAGGGGAACCTAGTGTAAAACCTAATGCTTTTGGCATTTTTCCAAGAGTCATGATTTTCCTCAGCTTTCACACTGTCACGTACTCAAGAGTGGCCTTCCTAAAGACCTAATCCAAAGTAGCAAGCTTCCATTATGAGATCACCCTGTTTGAATTCTCAGCACAGCATCTATCACTATTTGATATTTTTCTTTTTGAAAAACAAAGTTGTTAGTGCCTTTGTCCTATATTAGAATATGCTGGTCTGTCTTATTCTTTGCTATTTCATCAGCAACTTAAATGGTGCCTGGCACAAAATGAGCACTGAATAAATATTTCTTGATTAAATGAAGAGTTTGAGAATAAGACAAGACCCCCAACTCAATCCAGAATCTGGGCTAATAGACTTTTAGGAGAAAAAAGTGCATACCTCAAATTTAAATTTATTTAAAAATTACAAAAATGTCTCCACACAAGTTGTCCGTGAAAAAAATTTAAAAGCAGCAACAATGATCTTCGTTAATTCCCAGCAGTCTGGTGTAATTTATAAAATTGAACAAAATTTGGATGTGTGTCTTATGCCTCTGTAGACACGGGACCCTTTTTTAAGGTCTCTTTCTTTAGAGTCTGGTAGTATGATTATTGGAACACTTTCCAAAGCCTTTTTCCTTTGCACTCTATGTAAAATGATTCTATAGACCCCTGTGATGGCGCTTCGAGCATCTCTTCCTTGGTTGTTTCGAATATGCTCTTCTGTGATACCCAAATGTTCTAAAGTGCTTTTCACCTCGTTTTCTTCTTCTTTGAGGGTTTTGGTTTCTGACAAGTGTTTAGGATCCAGTTGGAAAGGTTCCAAAGGCGTGGGGCATGGAACCCCTTGCATCCACTCATTGTTCATGATGTGGTTGATCCCATACCTCTCCGAGGGTACAGGCTGAAGAACTCCTCGGATGAGCCGGTGGCAGGGCTCTGACACATGTGAGGGCACGCTGTAGGTGCCCTCGAGGATGCTCTTCTTCAGTTTGGCCACCGTCTCTGCCCGAAATGGCATTGTGCCTGTCACCATGAAATACAAAAGCACCCCCAAGGCCCAGATATCCACGTAAACACCGATGTAGTGCTCATCCCGGAAAAGCTCAGGAGCAGCATAGGGAGGAGATCCACAGAAGGTGTTGAGCATTTCACCTTTTCTACTTACTGTGCTGAATCCAAAATCACCCACCTTCACACATGTGTTACTGGTATAGAATACATTCTCTGCTTTCAGATCCCTGTGAATAATTTGGTTTTCATGCTGTGGGAGGAGAAATGCAGAGAAGGAAAGTAAGTTTCAAAGTAAAATACGAAAATAAAAAGATGTCTGTTAATTTGAAACAGTGAGGTGATGGTGGTGTAATAACAGAAAATCAAGGGAGATCAACTTAAGTCATGTTAGTACTCTGTCGTAACCTTTAGACCAATGTAACACCCACACCTCCCAAATAGACCAAAGGTTCCATTCTTTCATGGAGCAGGGGTTGGAGTCTGTTCCACTCATTTGGACTCGGGAACAATGTAACACCCACACCTCCCAAATAGACCAAAGGTTCCATTCTTTCATGGAGCAGGGGTTGGAGTCTGTTCCACTCATTTGGACTCGGGAATCTATCCCAGAAATAAAACCCAGATCTTACAAAACTACACACTCTAAAACATGAGTCCTCCTTAGTTTTTTAGTCTTGTCTGGGTTTTTCTGATGGAGAGATCTTTTGACTGGGGTCTCCAACTTCCTGACCATGCTCTTTGGGGAGACTCTTTTATTTCTACACAATTCAGTAGAAGGAAGGAGGCTGCATTTGGTGTTTGTAGCAACAGATCCCACTATGGGTTGTGAGTGTGAACCCCTTTCTACCCTTACACTCTGGATCCAGGCCAAAAATCTTCTCAAAACCCTTGACCTGTTTAATCCCGAGGGCTCTTGGGAAGTGGTTTAATGTTACTTTTCCCAACATAACTCTAGGGGTAAAAATCCAGATTTTTGAGGCTGACAGTCTGATCAGTTCTAGGTTAAACTGTATCAGCTACTTGATATGAATGTTAATTTCCTTCTTTGTAAAATGCTATACTGATAACCACCTCATAAGGCTGGTGTGAGAACAGTATAAAATGCCATATCAACTGTGTTCAGTATGGTCCTTGCACATAAACAAACTCAATAAAATCTTTGATTTTATTTATCTATGTCTTTGATTCACCCTTACTCTTTAGAGACCAGATTTCTGGGAGAAACAGCAAGGTATAGGGCTTCTGGACTCATGTCTGACCTTCCGCTGCTGGATTCCCTTCTGCTTTCCCACCAGATTTAGTAGTAGGAGTGCAAGTCGAGTTCCTCCCATGTGCCCAGCAATATTGTGAATAATAGAGCACAAAGAAATAACTCTCGGAGGAACTGGGAGAGTGCAGATTTATCTAAACTAGGGGGAGTCCAGATTTATCTAAATAAATAATCAGAGAATAAAATAAGAATGACATGAGAATGTGCTGGGACACAGAGGCAGTAAGAACTAGGTGCTCATTGAAGGCAAGAAAGTTCAGTGTGAATTGACATGAGATTGATGAAGCTAGTTTCAGAGAGAGAACTGAGCTGGTTGTGAAGTGTGGATAGGATTTGGAATGTGAGACATGAGAAGTGGGAAAAAGGCATCCTAGACAGGGTGAGGGTTGAAGACCAAGAAGCAGTGAGGAGCCAGCTATGCTGGTAGTAGAACATGAGGTTAAGAAATGGTAATGGCCCGTGAGGGAATGGTGTTCATTCAGCTATGCTGATTGACTCCTGCCAACTCTGGGAGAAGCCAGGAGGCTGTCATGTAAATGCAGACCTGGATGTTACAAGAAGCATAATCCCAGCCAGACTTCTGACTCTCACAGAACTCTCACAGCCCTGCAGGATGCTTAAGTGATGGTAAACTAAAGTCCCACGTTTCCAATGCTGGTGGAAATGGGGACAAGACTCTGTCCTTGCCCCTGCTCACCATGTGCTTCACGGCAGACACAATCTGGGAGAAGATGAGTTTGCTTTCTGGTTCAGAGAGCTTCCCTTCAGTGCTGATTTTCCCAAAGAGTTCCCCGCCCCCTGCATACTCCATCACCAAGTGGAGCTTGGATAGGGTCTCCACGACTTCATAGAGGCGGATAATGTTGGGATGGTGCAGTTTTTCCATGCTGGAGATTTCACGGGAGAGTAGCCTTTGAGTTTTCTGGTCCAACTTGGTCTTGTCCAGGATCTTAATGGCCACCTTCTCTGGGAAAAAAAAAAAAAAAAAAAAGCCAAAGGATATGACAGGAGAAATAGGTATTTGTAACTGGAAGAATCCAAGATGGGCTCCTTTATTTTACTAGACAAAGAGGTTGAGTGGTAGTTCTCAAGTCCACAGAGCTCATTGATGAGAAAGACAAAGCAACAAAGCAATTCTGGAGTTGAATCAGTGCTCCACTTAGATCTGTGTGAGTCTTCCCCACACAGGTTTTAGTGACAACCACTGGTTCCCAGGGGAATTTTCAGTTGTGATTTTTTTATTTGGCTTTTATAAATAAAGTAAAATCACCCTTGTTTAGCTCAGAGAGCCCTTCTTGATGGGACCAGCATATCTCTTCAGCCTCATTGTCCACAGTTCTGTCCATCACCCCCAACTTCCCTTATAACCTTTATTCCAACAATTACAGAGTTATGCCTGGGGCCTGTCCTCTACCTGGATCATTCTCTCTGTCACTTCTTCCCTCTCTGCTCTTTACTCAGTTAGTTTCAGATGGTCTTTTAAAGGCAACTTTCAGAATGAACCCGTTCCAGGGAGTCTTCTATGACACTCATCCTAGGATGACCATGATATCTGGGTTCTGGGTACTCAGAGCTCTAGTATACTCTACACTGGCCTATAATGTTGAATCCCCATCTTTCTGCTTCTCCCTGTGTGAACTATATTTAATTTGACCTTGTCAGAGACTGGTATGTGTCAGAAGCAGTGCTCAGTGTTTGCTGAGGGTTGGTAAAGGCAAGAGGAAATTGGCTGGTGGGGTATTAATTGGTAAGATGGTTCTGGGTTGCAGTTTGGTATTTTTATTGAAACACTTAAAAATAGTTACACACTTTGACCCAGTCATTTCACTTTTATCAATTAATCAAAGAAATAATCTGATGCACATACAAAGATGTATGCATAAGAAGATTTCTGTGATACTGAGAATAGAACAGTTTCCAGCAAGAGATAGTGAAATTGACCAAATTATGTTGTGTGCATATGCTAACATGTAACAATGAGTCACAGTATTATGTATAATTGTAATGTGCCAATAAAAATACAATTTAAAAAGAGATGCTAAAGGGGCCATGGTTGTGGCTCAGTGGTAGAGCGCTTGCCTAGCATGCATGAGGCACTGGGTTCGATCCCTGGTACAATGTTAAAAATATATATATACAAAACATAAAATAAAATAAAAAGGGCTGGGTATGGGACTCAATGGTTAAGCAACCCTGAGTATAATCCAAACCAACAAACAAAAGAAGAAGCTAGAAAGAGATGTTAATGTGTAGTTCATTTACATTTATAATAGCACACAATGGTTGATCTTTTTTATGATGTTTATTTTTATTGATATGAAAGGAGGTTACCTATACAAGAGAGGAAAAATACAAATATATGTTTACATAGAAAAATATAGCAGAATATTCATTAAAATATTTATTTAAAAGAGGTACTTTCTAGTTGGGGAAGCATAAATGGTTTTCTTTAAAATTTGTTTTCGCTGATTGGTATTTTCTAATTTCTCTATAATAAATATAGATTGTGTAATGAAAATGGTTACTGTTAAAAAAAGGATGAATTTTCCATGATAAAAACATTCATATTTTGGTTCAAACTGGACCATACTTTTTATTAGATAAGAAAAAAAGTGATCAGGCAAGTAAATGGAACAAGAGCACAGAGTACCTGTGACTATTTCCAAACCGACTGCTGTAAAAAACTTTGGCACAGTGGTTGTCAGCATGAAGATAGATGCTACTAATTCAAAATAGGAGTGTTATCAGTATATTAAAGAAGGTCCATCCAAGGGCCTGGGATGTGGCTCAGGAGTACAGCACTGGCCTTGCATGAGCAAGACCCTGGGTTTGATTCCCTATACCCCCCAAAAAGGTCCATTTGCGCTTCTGGAATTGAAAGAGGCTAGTGTCTGATGTGGCCAGCACTTTCTTGGTAGAGGTAATACTGTTCAGTAAGGAGGCAAATGATAAAGGAGCATAGCACCCAGGGCTTAGGTCATTGGGGCTGGCAATCAGCCCCAGGAAACAGATCTCCCAGTGTCAATCCTTGGGGCATTCTTCCTCCTTGGGCATATCTGTTCTGCTTTTCAGTCCTGAGGGTTAAGATTCCCTTCAGTTGTTTCCCTGAACCACAAGTTTCTCATCTGGTATAGCCTGTTGGATGAACTGTTTTTATAAGAACTAGAATAATGAATTCCATCCTTCAATTTCATATACTCCCTGGAGAATGTGCCCTCCTTGGTTTTCCCCATTGTTGACTCAGACTTTGTTACAGCTTGTTGCTTCCTCACTTCATGGAGCAACTGTGCAGTTGTAGATGTTCACGGTTCAGTTGGCAACGGGTGTCAGGCCTGCCTTTAACACAATCCTAGTGTTTTCTTTCCCTTCCCTTCCTCTCCCTCTCCCTTTGATTTTCATGGCTCTTAGCAAAGCCCCCCCCTCCCTACCCAGTCACCCCATGGGTCAAGGCAAGAGTGAGGCAGAGGGGTGTTATGAGAGTCGATGCTTCCTAAAATTCTGCTCCTGAGGCACCTTGATCACTTCCCTTCACATTAAATTACCTTATATCCGTGCCTTATGGCATAACTGCCTATTTCAAAGTCCTGGTATTCCAAATTGTTGCTCAGTGGTAAAAACTGCCACTCCACGAAGAACTAGATTTCCAAATCTACTCTTTGAACACACATTCAGTCAGCAGGTACTATGCACCAAGCACATGCACTGGGAAGACACACATTGTTCTTACCATCCAGTGGGAGAGAAAGACTTTTAAAAAAAAATCCTTATGATGCGTGTGATAGATGCTAGGAAGGCATATGGATAAAGAATGGAAAGGCCTCCTTAAGTAAGGACACCAAAGCTGTGATCAAGTGGTGAGGGGAGAAGCCTGGGGAGATGGCATGAGTGACAGCCTGGGTGAGATGTAGCATTTGTGCTTGAGGACCTGAGAGAAGCCTGCTATGCTAAGAAACATAGGCAGAGTCAGACAACCAGCTTCAGGAAATGCTGCCTTTATCTTTATGGTAATGGAAACCTAAGGTTTGAAGGGAGAGTGTTGTGATCTGACAGCCATTTTTAAAAGAGCGGGCTGGCTACAGTGTGGGAGGTATGTAGAGCAGCAGCTGGCCTGGGAGCAGGGTAGTTGTTCACAACATGGTTATCACAGTCCTGAGGACCCTCTTGATAGTGGCAGGAAACAGGGAAGGAAGTAGACAGATTTCAAAAGTCAACTCTCCTTTCTCACATCTTATGAGGTGACTGACACAGGTCCCACCTAGTGGGCAACACGTTATTTAAACCACACTTGCAAAGTCAAAAAGTCCAGAGGCCAGGTGGTAAGAGCAGAGCGGGCTCATTTAAGCAGCAGGGAGTTAGTGGAAACTTGAGGGTCCTGAGGTGCACCTGACCTGATATGAAGGGACAGCTGCTACTCAAGTCCAGATGATGGTTACTGTTGGGAATGTAGACCTGGTACTGTGAAATCTTCCAATTTTTATTGTTTAGAGAGAACCTGGACATCTGAAATTTTATGCAAAAGCTTCCAATGAATAAGTATCCACAACAAATTCAAATTTTCAAGCCTAGATTGGACCAAGCAAAAGATGTACATAGAACAAGGGATTAGGGGTAGGAACAGATATTAGAACCTAGAAAGTGTGCTATGTAGCTAGGCATGGTGGTGCACACCTGTAATCCCAGTGACTCAGGAGGCTGAGGCAGAAGCATCGCAAGTTGTTTTAAAAAAAAATTTTTGTAAGACATTTCTAAACACTACCCTAATATGTGTATATTTATCAATAAATTGTAAGCATGTACTACTAACATACACTTTAAATATGCATAATCACTGAACTAAAAATGATACAATTACAAATAAATAAAACTGGAAGTACTAGTTTCCCTCCCTCATCCCAGTGAACCATCTTGGGCACCTCTGGGGTATATGGGAGATGAAGGAAAATATAAGCCAAGCTGATGCTGGAGATTGGCCAGGACCAAGGTCTTGGGGGGGTCACATTCAGACCTCACTTGAGGACAGTGAGGGATCACTACTAGAAGGTTGTAAGCCAGGTGTTTTAGTCAACTTTTTTGCTGCTGTGATTAAAAGATCTGACAAGAACAATTTTAGAGGAGGGAAAGTTTGAGGGCTCACAGTTTCAGGGGTCTCAGTCCATGGACAGCCAGCTCCATTTCTCAGGGACTGAGGTGAGGAGGAACATCATAGTGGAAGAGTGTGGCAGAGGGAAGCAGCTCACAAGATGATCAGGAAGCAGAGAGAGACTCCATTGGTTAGATACAAAATACATACCCCCACGCCACGCCCCCCAATGCCACTTCCTCCAGCCACACCCTACCAGCCTACAGTTACCACTCAGTTAATCCCTATCAGGACATTAATTCACTGACTGGGTTAAGACTCTCACAACCCAATCATTTCTCCTCTGAACCTTCTTGCATTGTCTCTCAGCCTTTGGGGAACACCTTACATCCAAACCATAATACAGGGCTAATATAAGCAGGCTGACCTTTTCTAAAAGATCCCTTCTGGCTGCAGTGGGGGGAGTGACGTAAGTGTGGATGAAGAAGATGAGTTACAGTGGTTTCATCCAACTAGGCAAAGATGAGATATTTAGGAGACAATATCATTAGGACCCGGTGTTTGGCTGTTGGGGGCCAAAGAAGAGTTCAAGATTTCTAGGTTGAGCAACTCCAAGGATGGTGGCATTCATTGGAGGAGTGAGCGGATCTTAATTTCTGTCATCACAGTTCTGCACATTCCTTCAATTCCCCTGCCTCCTCTCACCTTGTTGGGGTTACTCAGCTAAACAACAAGCCTGGTTAAATCCAGCTTCCCACCTGCTCACTGTTGGCACCCATGCAGCTGAATATGACCACGTGTCTCACTTTGCGTGAATGATCACTCACCTCTGGGCAGATGTACTGTATGTCCCTAGTCCAAAAACCTTTCCACACTTCCAAATGCCTCCTTGATGGCTTTGTCTCCCATCAACTTTCTAATACCTTCTCCTGCCCCTCACTTACAGCCAAGGACCTTGCTTCTTACTTTGAGTTTAAAAAGCAACCGAAAAAAATTTTCTCAAGTTCTTCTCACCATGTCTTCCCACCAACCTGACTCTGTGCCCACAGACTTTGTCTTCCTGTTACCTTGGATAAATGGTTCCTGCTCCCATCTAAGGCTCAGCTGAGACTCTTTTACATGCTGCATGCATTCCATCTTCTAACTACTCAAGATCAATCCTTCACAATTTTTTCATTCTCTCTTGCATGATCAGCGTTCCTCTTTCTATTCCATTACTTCATTAGCACATGAATGCTTTCCCTCATCTTAAAAAAAAAATTCTTCCCAATAGAAACACCAAAAGACTTATGCTAGAATGTTCATAACAATTTTTATGGTCTGAATGTGGTCTCCTAAAATTCATGTGTTGGAAACCCAATCTTCTTGCAACAGTGTTGGGAGCCGGGGCCTTTGGGGGAGGTGTTTAGGTCACCAGGTTTGTACCCTTGTAAGTGAATTAATGCCACTACAAAAAGATCTTGCAGGAGTGGATTTTCTCTCTCTTGCCCTTTTCTACCTTCCACCATAGACATATTAAGAAAGACCTCACCAGATATCAGACCTTGATCTTGGACTTTCCAGCCTCCAGAGCTGTGAAAAATAATTTTCTGGTTTTTCTTTTTTTTTTTTTGAATGTGGCATTAAACTCAGGGTCACTCAACCACTGAGCCACATCCCCAGCCCCCATTTTGTATTTTATTTAGAGACAGGGTCTCACTGAGTTGTTTAGCACCTCACTGTTGCTAAGGCTGGCTTTGAACTTGTGATCCTTCTGCCTTAGCCTCCCAAGCCGCCGAGATTACAGATGTGCCCCCACTGTGCCTGGCTAATTTTCTGTTCTTTATAAATTAGCCTGAATTATTCTGTTAGAGGAAGACAAAACAGATGAAGACCACCATTATTCATAATAGCCCAAACACTTGACACTATTCACATCATCAATAGTAGAATAAACAACAGGTGGTATATACACACAATATAGCAGTGGACATGAACAGGTAGAGCAGGTTCTGCAGCTAGAGAAAACCAGTGGGAAAGAGATGGAGAGACTGGCAGCTGAAGATTAGGCCTGCATGTGCTGAAATGGTGAAGCACCAACAGCACTTGCTCTGTAGTGTATAGGTGTGCGACAGGTGTGCCAAACCCAAGTTTAATATTGTGCTCTTAATCTCTGCCTGCCCACACTTGTGCCTCCCACAGTCTTCCCCATTTTGGTAAATGCAAACTTTTATTGTAGTTGCCCAGATTCTTTCATATTCCACGTCCCGTTTGTCAGCAGATCCTGTTACCTCTCTACCTCCTAAATGTGGCCAGAGTCCAGCCATTTCTCAGCATTCCTCTGCCACCCTCCTGGTCCCAGCCGCCCAGGGTTTTGTCTGGGTTATTGTAATAGGCTCTTAGCTGACCTCTGCTTTTTTTCCCTTTGATCCCTCCAGTCTATTTTCAACAAAGCACCCAGAGTGATCCTGTTAAAGCGTAAGCCATGTCAGGTCACTCCTGGCTCTCCCCAGTGGCTCTGTTTCCCTCTTAGGAAAGGCCAAAGTCCTTATTATGACACACTTGGCCCTGCACCATCTGGCTCCTGCTACTCTTTGCCCTGATGCCCCTCCGCTGGTCTGAGAGCAATGCAGGCACACTCTCAGCTTGGCACACTCAATCTTGCCATCCCCTCTGCTTCTTTGCTTTGTTCCATTTCTGTCAGTTCAACTATGACCTCCTTGGTAAGGCTGTCCCCAGCCAACTTCTCTAAACACTGTAGCCCTCCATGCCTGCTATCCGCCCTTCCACTCTAGTTTCCTTCTGACCACTCACCACTACATAACACAACAAATATTTTACTCACTTGTTGTTGTTTGACTCCATCACTGGAATATAACAAGTTCCATAAGGAGAGAGATGGCTGTCTGTTTTGTTTATTGCTGTACCCCAGTTCCTAGAATAGTGGTATATATACAAAATATACCAGAGGACATGAATAGGTAGAACAGGTCCTAGCAGGTCAGGCCTGCATGTGCTGAAGTGGTGAGGTACCAACAGCATTTGCTCTGTAGTGTATAGGTGTGTGACAGTCATGCCAAACCCAAGATCTCTGCCTGCCCACATAGATGCCTCCCATGGTCTCTCTGTTTTAGTAAATGCAAACTCTTGTTGTAGTTGCCCAGACTCTTTCCTATTCCACATTCAATTTGTCAGCAGATCCTGTTATCTTCTTTACCTCCTAAACGTGGCCAGAGTCCAGCCATTTCTCAGCATTCCACTGCCCCCCTCCTGGTCCAAGCCAGGGTCTTGCCTGAGTTTTTGCAATAGGCACCAAGCTGACCTCTGCTTTTCTTTCTTTGATCCCTACAGTCTTTCTTCAACAAAAGTAAGTGCACAGCAAATATTGATGTAGTGAATGATTTCCTTTAGTTATTGCAAGAATCTAGGGTATCAGCATCACAGTGCAAAGCTTGCCTGCTGCTTTTTCCACCTCCCATTGTGTCCCAGACACCTTCCATGATACAGTCTCCATAACCGTGATTTCTAGTGGCTGGGAACCAGTGCCAGCACCTAGTTTAATTTACTTGACTATCTCCTGTATCATTGGATCCTGTAAGTTATTTCTAGTCCTTACCACCATAAATAATACCATGATGGACATTTTAGGTTTATAATATTTCCAACATTAGACTTATTTTTAGAATGAATTCCTAAAGTTACAACTAACCATTTTTAAACTACTATTTTACTAACTAGATTCAAAAGGAGAGATTACTTTCTTAAAACCAGTGGGACTTCTTCATTAGGCTTTACTACAGACTGAGTTAGTTCCAGCCCTGTCCTCCTGAAGATGGTAGCTCAGAGCATCTATTGCAGGGTACCATGTGCTGCTCCCTCTCCTAGGTCCTTCCCAAGGTAACCAGGCTTTCATGAAAAATTAGTCATGAACTTAATTCACCAAATATTCGTCAAGTGTTTGGTATTCTTAATGCATGTGGGGGAGGCTCTAAGTTTCATATGATACATTATCTGACACAAAGGGGCTTGTAAACTTAAACCCCCAAGATTTTTATTATAGCTTGGATTTTACTAAATCCCAAATCATTACTTCTTAGTCATGATCTCCATATACCTCCAAGTCAGTGCTCCCAAATCTTTACTCTCAGATCCATTTATTCTCCTACAATTTACTCATCACTGCTAAGTTATTAAAGGAAGCATGGACATCATCGTCAACACTTCTTCCTCATGTTTCTTTCTGCTCTACTCATCTAACTGGTCCCAAGGGGTTTCAACATTCTAAAACATTTTTTCAAATGCATCCTCCTCTCTCCATCCTCAATGCCACTCCCTAGTTGCAATGGACATCTTCGTTCATCTGGACCCATTTTTTTTTTCCTACCTTTCTGGACTCTTGTCAGTCCCCAACTTCAATTCACCTTCTTCACTAAAATCAAATCATAATTAACCTCTTGTATTAATCTCTTGTTTAAAGCTCTTCAGTTGCTCCCCAATTCTAAATGACAAAATTTAAATGTGCAAGAAGATCCTCTGTGGTCAAGTCCCTGACTACATCACCCACTCTATCCCACCACCCTGTGGGTGCCCCGTGCTCTAGCTTCATTAATTCGTTTTTAATCTCCTAATACTCCCTGGCACTGGTTTGTACCTCATGTATTTTACATCCTCTCTGTCTTCCTAGAATTCTCTTTCCCCTCGATGTCTCCTCAAACTTCAAGACCTGGTGCCAGCCTTTCCTGATCAACAGACCCCTTCTGGATTCTATCTGGCCCTGGTGGGCATACCTTTGCTGCCTTACTCTGTGACAGCACTTATCAGTTGTTTCCCTGTCTCCATCCAATGGCCATGAATTCCTGTCAGGCAAGAAGTGTCTCTTACTTGTCTCTATAAGGTCCATACCAAAGCATGTGCTTATGAGATGGTTATCATATATGGCTGTTCTTAAAAAAGGAGTGAATGAGCCAATGAATAAATAAACTGAAAGAGAAGAAGAAAGGATCCTAGAAACATGAGACAAAAGTAGAAGGGAGTAGGAGGTCAGGAAGGGTAGCAGCAGAGAAAAGCATAGTCACCTGTGCCCCTTTTCCTTTGTTGGTGGCAACAGATGGAACATAAAATATTCAGAAGCCGAGAACGTCATCTCTTTTGAGAAATTGCCCATCAGCCTAAAAGCAGCTCATGATGGCTCTCAGCCTGTCCTATCCACTTGCAGGACCCAAGGGAATTTAAGCTGGTAGTATAAAAATAAACTCAGCTAGCAGAGGCCCATGTTGGAGCCTTCTTTCAAGAGAACCAGAGCAGCTGGTGTCTTTTGTTTTTGAGCTGCTCCTGGCACTGAATGCTCTACTTTCCTGGGAATCACTTCCATTATCTCATCCAGACTGTTCATGTTTCCTAGAAAACTTGATGACAATTCTGGGCACGCTGGCTTTGTATGGGGTCACGTCTGTGCAAACGACTCTACTTTCCTGTCCTCTTTCACTCAAACCATCCCATAACCAGGAGGGATGCCTTTAAAAGGAGGACTCTGTGGCAGGTTGGGTGAGCATGTCGAGGAGGTCACACAGTTACCTACCTGCATGGCAGGGAAACACCATGTCCTCTAAACTCAGGGGGACTAGCATGAAGTTAATTTGATAACATTACAGACAAGAAGCCTTGGAACGTGAGTCACTAGGTAAATACCAATTGTTATCATTGTGCCTTTTCCTTCTGTCCTCCTCACATAACAGCCTGTCTACAAAATGAGAACTCTCCAACCTTATGGAGATGGCTCAGCTTAGCAGGTCACTGGCTCTATGGTGGATGTGTCCATCAACTTGCTGCCCTCTCAACTCTCCCTCCTCAGAAACATTGCTCTGGACCTTGGGGTCCGCTGAAAGAGTGGTGGGCACATGGCCCTAAAGACTGCAGCTGCCTTCACTCAAAGGTAGCCCATCATCAGCTGCCCAGGGAACAAACTTAGCCTCTCAAAATGTGAACAGACATAGAATGGGACCTGTAGGATGCAGGTGGGCAATAGAGCCCAGGGGTAAAGTGGATGTGAGACTGGCATTGGCCATTCTTGGCCATGATGTACCTTTGAATACATAAGAATAGAAAGTCACTCTTCACAAACAAATAGAAAGATGGGAGAATCTTCACAGGAGGAAGAAATGAAAAACCAGAAGCCCCAGAGAAAGAAAGGAGATGAAAAGAGTAACCCCACTTCCCTGCCGGGGCCAGAGAATTCCCCTGTACTCCTTACACCCCTTTCCATGTGAGAGTGAGTAGGTTACTGTTCCATGAACCAAATGATGTATGACTCAGGCCTAAAGAGCCTAGACTTCTTAGAAAGCAGACTAATGCTAGTATTTAATGAATTCTTACCATGTGCTCTGCCTAGGCACATGTCAGATATTCAAGATATATATATATATTTTCCTATTTGGTCCTCTCAACAATCCTATGCAGCTGATATATTTGCCTCATTTTATTTTATTTTTTATTTGTTCTTCTTAGTTATACTATTTGCCTTCTTTTATACATAAAGAAAATGAGGCACAGAACATTGAAATAACTTGTTTAGGGTCACATAGCTAGAGAAAAAAAAAATCATTGGAATTCCATCCAGGTCTGGTTGACTCCAAAGTCAATATAAACCCTCAATACTGTACTCCCTTCTGCCAGATAAAGACAGTGGCAGTTCTTCCCCAGATATTGTCTAAATGAGGAAAAGGACAGGTAGAAAGTTGGTGGCAAGAAGAAACCATGCTGATTTTGTGAGATCTGGTTACTTATGTATTTTGGAATGAAATGTCCCCCAAAGATCCATGTTTTTAATTTGGATCCCAGCCCATGGTGTTATTGGGAGGTTGTGGAACATTTAAGATGTGGGGCCTAGTAGAAGGACGTCAGGTCATTGGGGGCATGTCCTTGAACTGGATACTAGGACGCTGGCCCCTTCCCATCTCTGTCTTTATTCTTCCTGGCTGCCATGAGGTGAGAGCTTCCTCTGCTGCATGTTCTCTACTGTGATGTCCTACTACACCACAGGCCCAAAGACAGCACAGCAAAGCCATCACAGACTGAAACTTGTGAATCTGTGAACTAAAATAAGACTTCCTTCCTTAAAAGTGATTATCTCAGGCATTTTGTCATAGGTGTACAAAGCTGACTAACATGGTTATATACTCCTTTTGCTCCCTTATTATTTTCTGTTTCCTTGACTTTTCCACATACATTTTGAAAGCAACACTCCTTGGGGAGTATTGCTGAAAGGAGGAAGGGTGCTTATAGATATGAAGGAGACAGCGGTACCTGGCTAGCTTTGGCTAGCTAATCCAGGGCACAGTGTGAGAAGTGCCTCCTCCATATTATGCTAAAATTCTGAGTAGCCTGATGGGGTGTGAAGAAAGCTCCGTTCTAAACCTGTCTCTGTCATGACCTTGGGACAGCCACTTCTGGCCCTCCATTTTCTCATGTGTAAGACATGGAAGGATGGATGAAGTCAGGGTTTCCTAAAGTGGAACCTTTAACACTCTAAGTCATGAAATAATTTGGGGGCATGGAAACAGCCTTAAATAGCACTGAATCATTATTCAGTGCATAAAAAACTATTCTCATTTCAGTTCCCCCCGAATTCTAATTAAGGCAAAGAGGAAGTGTCAGACTGGTTGTTAGCAGTCATTTTTCCAATTACTTTCTGTTACTCAGTAATTTTCCTTAGAAACTTTTAAAGTTCTTTGCATTGTATTTAAACATAATAATATTTTTATCATGAAATTCTGAACAAGTGATGTCAGTTTTTCCTAGTCGTGATATAAATTTCCTTTTGAAATAAGTTTAAGTAAGAAATCAAGCTGTACTCATGAGAGCGATGGTGTGCTGAGTAAACTACTATGTGCCTTGCATTTCACATGTAGTATTTCTAATTTTCCCAACAATTCTGAGAGTCGTTAGCTCTAAAGTATAGCTGAGGAACTGAGGACAAACAAGGTTAAGTAATTCACATAAGTCAGATGCCCAAATGAGGATTTGTAGCACATTGTTTTGATCCTGAAGCCCATTCTTTTCTCATGGTCCCACCCTGCTTCCTCTCTATTGGAAAACATCTGAATCCTCCCATCAGCAGCTCAGAGCTGGCCAATCCAGTAGCCTTTGCAACAGGAAGCCTCTGGGACCCTCTCAGCACAGTCACTCCCTTCTGAATTCCTCTCACAGCATGGCTTTATCCAAATTCTCCTTTATCCTTCCTAACCATATCTCCTGCCTCAATTTCTGGCCCCTTATCTTCTGCTGGGGCTTTTCTTTTGTTTTTCATTATTGTTCTAGGCCACTGAAAAGCAACATCTCTCCTAATTTATAAATAAAGATTCAAAAGCTGCCCTTCAATCAGGCACTGTGCGTTAAAACTTTTCCATGCATGCCTTCTGACCAAGAGAGCTAACTTCTAGGAATATGAAAAGTCATACAAGTGTGCAAAGATATAGGATGATAATCCCTATATCATTATAAATCACAGCAAGATTTTAGAAACAATCGAAACACTAATCAATTAGGATCAAGTTAAAGAATTTATGCTATTGCTGTATAATGGAATTCTATGTAGTCTTTAGAAGTGACAGTATTAATATATGTTGAATTGAAAAATATCTATAATTAATGGCTTTGAGAAATCATGGTGTTCAAAAGAAATTGAAGTTAGTATGTTGAAGAAACATCTGCACCTGTATGTTTATTGCACCTATGCTCACAACAGCCAACATACAGATGGAATCAATGTACACGTTCACCAACAAACAAATGAATAAAGAAAATGTGGCATACACACAATAGAATGCAATTTGGCTATTAAGAAAAAAGAATGAAATTCTTTCATTGACAATGATATGGTGGAACTGGAAGACATTATGTTGAGTGAAATAAGTCAATTACAGAAAGACAGATACCATATAGTCTCACTTATATGTGAAAGCTAAAAAGCTTACCTCAAAGAAACAGAGAATATATAAGTGTTTACCAGAGCCTGGGAAGGAGGTGTGAGAGGGAGCCATGGAGAGAGGTTGATAAATGGGCCCAGGGTTGGGTGGTACAGAAGGAATAACGTAACGTTCTATAGCACTGCAGGATGAATATGGTTGACAATAATTAATTGAATATTTTAAAATGGCACAGAGAATTTTTCTTTCTTTATTTTTTTGTTTTGTATTGAAGTGCTAGAAATAGAATACAGGGCATCTTACAAGTTTGGAAAGCACTCCACCATTGAGGTACACCCTCAAATCAGCAGAGAAAATTTTGAATATTCCTAACATAAGAAAATGATAAATATCTGAGGTGATGGAAATGTCAATTACCCTTATCTGATATGTTAAAATGTCACACTGTACCCCATTAATATGTATAATTACTATGTATATATTATATTAATATGTACACATTACTATGTGTCAATTAAAAATTTAAATGTTCTTTTTTTTATATTATGGTATTTTCCACTATGGTAGTTTTCACAGTAGTGCACATCAGCAACCCTAGCCACTTTGGAGGCTGAGGCAGGAAGATTGCAATTCAAGGCAGCCTGAATTGAGACCCTGTCTCAAAATAAAAATAAAAAGGGCTGGGGGTGTAGCTCACCAATAGAGCACTGGGTTCAATCCCCTGTATTGGAAAAAAAATCATTGTGTTAATGGAGCAAGATTAAATTATTCCATTGACATATTTAAAATACACACATATATATGACACACACATTTATGTGTTTATGTGTGTGAATATATGTATATATATACATATATGTGTGTGTGTGTATATATATAATATATATATACACATACACACACATATACACACAACTTATATAGATATAAAATGCCAATCAGGATGTAAACCAGTAGTTATTTTGGTATAAAACAGTTGCTCATCACCCTTTTCTACTGTCTCCCCAGTAATTGCCATCTATTTCCATGAGCACCTCAATTTAAACATGGTCTGACCTTATGCCCATGTCCCTGCCTGAGCATAAGACTTCCAGGTAGACAGGTCCTCTGGGACCTGTTTTCCATCTCACCTCTGCTCTTCCTTGACATATCCCTGTTTGTATTAGCGTTGCTCTTCTTTTGGTTTACATCGTCAAGTAAGGCAAAGTTAGTGCCTTCTCCCTTCTTTCCATCCTCAGTTCCAGATGCAGTTAGTTACCAACTGTGATGTTTAATTTTATTTGTCAACTTGGCTGGGCCAAATGATGCCCAGACATTTGGTCAAGAATTATTCTAGATGTGTTTGTGAGGGTGTTTGTGGATGAGATTTATATTTGAATTAGCAGATTGTCCTCCCAATGCTGTCTTCCTCCAATCAGTTAAAGATAGGAATAGAAAAAAAGCCCAAGTAAGAGAACTCCCCCTGTTCAACTGTCTTATGCTAGGACATTGTTTTTTGCATCCTTCAGATTTCAACTGCAACACTGGCTTGGATCTTGCCTTTGGACAGGAACTACACCACTAGCTCTCCTTGGTTTCCAGCTCCTGAATGCAGATATTGGGAATTCTCATTCTTATTCTTCATAATAACGTAAGCCAAATCCTTAAAATAAGTCTCTTTTCTATCCATCCATTCATCCATCCATCTACCCATCCATCCATCCATATGTACATACACATGTATTGGTTCTGAAGAACCCTGACCATTACTCCAGTCCTGTGGATTCTTCTCCTCAGCATCACACAGCTCTTTCTATCTTGACAGCCACCATCTGGCTCAGGATCTTCTCTAATCTGCCTGAGCTATCACCATTGCTTCCTGCCTCCTGTACCCTATCTTCCCAACATCATTCTCACTGTTATAAGATTATTCTTCCAAAAGCCTTGTCCTAACTACAGAAATCCTGATGATTCTTTATTTCTTAAAAAAAAAAAAAAAAAAGCAATTCCAGATCCTTAAGACAAAAATCAGAGTCCAGCATGATTCAGCCTCAACATAGCTTCCAGTCCTTCCTCCCATCATTTCCTAATGTTTAGGGAAACTGTACCACACATCATTTTCCCATATTTATAGTTTTACTTACTTTATTTTACCCAGTTATCCTCCATCCTCTAATAACTACTTATCTAAAATCCTACTCCTCCTTGAAATGGAGCTATCCCTACTGAAAGCCTTTTACAATAGCCCAAGATGGAAGAGTCTCTTTCTTTTAAATCCATGACTTTTCTTATATAAGTTTCAAATTTTGCTTGTGCTATATTTATTTGTATATGTTTTTTTTTCTCTCCCCTTATCCTTGAGGGTGGGAACTATATCTCATTTATATAAATGAATATTATCCCAAGTGAAAATGAAATTTGAAAGTAAATGCAGCATCAAACCCTGACAATACTTCTAAACTGAGTCTAAAAGACAAGCTACCTGGATTTGTAACAACAACAACAAAAAAAAAAGCGCTTTTTTTTAAAAAAGTCATTTGTCTACAGTATATGCAAATCTCTTAGGTGCTGTTTCTTAGCTCTGCTGTCCATTAGAATTACCAGGAGAATTTTAAAATAAAATTTAAAATAATAAATTAGAATTACCAGGAAAATTTTAAAATAGCCTCAACCCAGGCCAATTAAATCTGAAGCTCTTGAGTGCGGTCTGGGTTTTTTCTGTGTAGTCAGAGGTGAAAACAGGACATAAGGATCTTGGTTTATATGTGGGAATGAACTTCTGTTGATAAAGGAACCATTGATCTTTAGTTATATAAAAAGGTGAGGCAAGGCTTAACCAACTCTGCAAAATAATACCAATAACTAACATTTATAGAGCACTTACTCATTAATACTTCTGATGGACTATAAAGTAAGCACTATTATTTTGTACATTTTATTAATGAGTTATCTGAGGCTCAGAGAAGTACTGTAATTTACCCAGATAAGTAAGTAAAGTAGCCAAGACATGAACCCAGATACTCAGGCTTCAGAGCAACATGGAAGGGGACTTGAAGCTCCTTGACTTGTGAGTGTATGCGCTGGCATGTGTACCTGTTGGAGGTGGTAATGCATGCATACGTGTATGCGAATGAGGCTTTTTTTCTCACAAAGACCAAACACAGGGATTGGAAGGGCACAGTTTGCAGGCTGGAGAAAAAAAAGAAAGCAAAAGACAATTGTGATAGAAGAAAAGAGGAGCTTTGGGACATGGTAGCATTCTGGGTCCAAGGAGAAAAAATATTAGTAAGGGACTCTTGGGAGAGAGTAGAGCCCATGGGCTTCAGGCATTGTAAATTATGCTTATAAGTCCTTCCTTCCTTCCTTCCTTCCTTCCTTCCTTCCTTCCTTCCTTCCTTCCTTCCTTCTTTCCTTTCTTCCTTCCTTCCTCCCTTCATTTCTTTCTTTCTTTCTTATCAGGCTTCACCTAAGTTAGAGGTACCTTGGGGAAATACCCACAAGGAGGTTGGGCAGTAAAAGGGTGCTGAGCTCTCCATGCAGTTTCTCCTTGAGGCCAGAGTGGTGGGCACTGCTAGTCCAGAATCCCAGAGTGACCAATAGTAAAGCAAGTGTGGACTGAGGAACCAGGCAACACTGAGAACAGATACAAAATAGACTGAAGCAGAAAATGTACTGAGATCAAACCCCTTTCCCCAAACATAACGGAAGTAGCAGGTTCTGGTTAGAGGGGAAACTGGAATCTACTATCCAGAGAGTGGCCATCTGGGAAGTCAACTGTGCCACTCTGTGCCATAGTTATTGATACACAAATATAAAGAGAAGTTATGAATGTGGACTCAGGAGATGTGATGCCTTGGAACCAAGCCACATCCCAGTTCCCTTCTCCAGGTCCTGATTGCAGAGGGCAGGCTTACCTCGACCTTTGTGGGAGTTTGTCCAGATGGTGTAGTGGGAGTTTGGGGAGCAAAAATACTCCTAAGATTGAACTACCAAACCCACATTTTACTTTTTTGGACCTCAGTTTCCCTAAATGTAAAATAATAATTAAAATACTGGCTTCTGGGGCTGAGGTTGTGGTTCAGTGGTAGAGTGCTGGCCTCGCATGGGTGAGTTACTGGGTTCGATCCTTAGGCACCGCATAAAAATAAATAAATGAAAAAAAAAAGGCATTATGTCCACCTACAATATTGGCTTCACGTTGTTATTGTGGGAATCAACTGAGAAGCCACCGAGGAGAGCTGGCCCAGGGCTTGCATGTAGCAGGTGCTCAGCTGAATCTCCTTTGCTCCCCTGGCCTCCCCCCATACCTCACCCACAAACTAGATCCCAGGATATCTTGGGAAGAACTTGAGAAGTCAGATCCTACCTTTGGTTAAGGAGTGAATCCCCAGCTTGACTTGGGAAAAGTTTCCGCTTCCAATTTCCCCTCGGATTCGGTAGAAGCCTATCCGTTTCCCCAGTGTGATCTCCCTCACCACCTTCTCATCGTGGGACATGTCCTGGGTCAGCTTCTCGAAAGGTGTCAGCTGGCGGGGCTGTCTCTCCTCACCCTCCTTGTTGCAGTCTGTCTGACCACTGCTCTCCGCGCTGTCTCGCCGCTCCCACCTGGCACTGTGGGTGTTCACCAGGCCACCTCCGTTTGCATACACTGAGGTCATCGTCCTCGCGGGTTCACGTCTCCATCTCAGCCAGGAGCAAGGCTGGTTCCAGAGGCGGCAGAGGCCCAGTGGGTGGGAAATGAGAACTGAGGCTCACAGGACTTCAGTATCCCACACAGCTGTCCTGGGAGCTGGCAGAAACTCCTTGCTGAACAGCTTCCCTCCCAGCCTCAGTGAGAGCAGACAGAGGCTGTCCAGCCCTTCCCACCTTCCCTGGCCGTGAACTTCCAAGCTTTACTGTACAACTGGACACACGTCCAGTTACCATAACTCTTCCCAGATGGGACTTGAGGAACTTCTGGCTGGACGTGGAGGATGCTGTTTTATAGTAGGTGGCTGCGTCCTAGGCTCCTGTTTGCTATTTACGGTGATGGCCAGGAAATCTTGCACAATGGTGTGTAAAAGCCCCTCCAAGGCCCTCAAGTCCCTGCTGCTGGTGCTTATCTCTGACCTGCTTCATTTTGTGCTTCTCTATGCTCTTAAGTCATAGGGCTCTGGAGACTGATAAGCTGGACCCCAGGAAAGAAGAATCTTGCAAATCAGCCTTAAGTCACAGGGCAGCCAGAGGATTAAATCCTTGCAATGTCACTTTAGCTGGCCTTTATTTAGATGAGCCTTCCTCTAAGCCCTGAGCTGTCTCAAAAATTTGGCAGGTGCTGTCTTATCCTGAAAACACAGTAAGAAAATGATTAGCCCATGCTAATGTACTGTACAGGATTTATAGTAAATGTGAAACTGCTTTGTGAACATTCATCTAAATGCACTCAGCAAATTTACTCGATAATACACACTTGATTACACATGACTTAGTAAGAAGAAAAGTGTACATACATAAAGTCCTTGATCTACATGTAGGAAAGCCCGCATAGTCTGTAAATCTTTCCAGCAAAACAGTAAAGTTTAGGGAAATATACATTTTGCATTGGGTGGCTTCAAAACCATATTGTTAAAAAAATGATAGTAATAATGACAAAACAATTCTCTATTAACCATCAATTGTAAAAATTTCTTCTATTTATGTGAATAATAATGTTATGTATCCTTTAATACCTTAGTAACTTCTTGTACAAATTTTCTCTACCATTTGCTTCCATTCTTTCTTTCTTTGTTATTCTATGTCAAAAGCTAGTTTTTTCCTAGCTTCATTTTTAAAATATTTCTGATCAGGCGTTAACATTCCAGGGCCTGCACTTTATTTTGAAGATATGGAATGGAGGGTGAACAGGTCTACAGCATTATCAGTGATAAGAAATGCTGCCTGGCTAGAATGTCTTCTAGACTTTTTTTCCCTACACTCCCTGGTAGGAAACAATCTGGATCCTTAGAGCACTTTGTGTGTTTTATGAAATGTCAGATCTCCATGAAGGTAGAAACTGGGTTTAAGTCAATAGCATGTCCTGCTTCCCTCCTCTCTCGCTCTGCAAGGAGTGTGATGTCTTTTGCATAGAATGTACTTGTTAAATGTGTGTTGAATTTGATTTTTAGATATGAGCATGTTTTAACAAAAAATCTGGCTGAAAACATGAGAAATTGCCTTGGAAATGTGGATTTCCAACTCTGCTTGATGAAATCACATAATTACAGTTAAGAATAGGGTTGCATATATTATTATTATGGCAAAGTATGGGGTTGCCAAATAAACATAAATATGGAAAGTTAAGAGGAGGTCGATGCCAGTTATTGTTCCTATTTCTGGAATTTTTGGGAGAAGAATCCAGAAGGATAAAGGGACCATGAGCAGTGACTAAAACATCTCTGGATTAGAGTTTGGTTAGGGTGTTTTTTTGTTTGTTTGTTTTTTGAATTTTTAATATTTATTTATTTATTTTAGTTTTCGCCAGACACAACATCTTTCTTTGTATGTGGTGCTGAGGATCGAACCCGGGCCCCACGCATGCCAGGCGAGTGCGCTACCACTTGAGCCACATCCCCAGCCCTTGGTTAAGGTGTTTTAAAAAAACATTTTAAAGATAAAATATCTTTAGTTGGGTTGAAGAAATCTAAGTCACTAATTTGAAATTGTCCTTGGGATCACAGGCTCCTTTAAAATTCTAACAAAACCTATGACCCACACACTCACACAATCTCACTCAATTTTAAAGGGTTCACAAATACTTTGAAACTCAGCTGAAGATCTACTTCAGGTCAAATCCTACTAGATCTCCGGCAAAGACATGTAGAGCTATGGAAGTAGTCAGTGTAGAGCACTTGTCCAGGATGCAGGAGGTCCTGGGAGCCATCCTTAATACAAAACAAACAAACAAAGCATTTAAAGAGATCATGCAATAAAAGTCTAGAAGTGCAGTACCATTAATGTCAATCTTGATTCTGAAAGAAACTTTAACTTAACCTACATAAAAGGAGAAGGAGGATTTTTGACATAATGCAGTGCTGGGTTACCTCCTGATCTTGGCTCAGAATTCTCAGCTCTGAGTCCTCTCTGAGCACCTCACCCCTATGTTGTCTTTGTCACTGACCTGTTGCATGTCACTTAGATTAGCACCTGGAGGGCAAGAACCTGTACCTTATTCATCTGTCTCCAAGTCTGCACAGTGTCTGACATTTATTTGATAGAAGTTTGTTGAAAAAGGAATGGAATAATATAGCAATTTGTTCACTATTACCTTTAGGTATGACTTAGTAGTGGTAAATATTTTTATTTGTAAACCAATAACACTACTCCAATACTTACTTTATCTCAGAAAACTTATTTCAGCCCATATTTCCAACATCTGCGCTACTGTCTATAAGCTATTAGGATTCTTGGCTCCACCTTTTTGTGCAGGTAAAAGATTAGACTGAATTCCATCGTCTGGCTGAGAATTGCTGCGGAACTCCTTAGAAATCCAAGTGTCTCCTTCCTTGTCCCTTTCAAAGGATGAGCTCGCCTCAAGCCCTTAGGCCTCATATTTCACTATACCTGCTTGTCCAGACTTGTTCTTTGCTTTCTGGCTCCCCTAACCCTTCCAATTCCATTCTTAAGTTCCATGCAGGCCCTCTTACAATGGGTGAGACTTGCTATTCTGATTAACTTCTGGAACCACCCAGGAGCTTTTATTCTCCCCTCCCAATTCCACACTAAGGGAGAGATCCAATACAATTGCCAAAGATGGTCAGGCTCCATCTTGGATTACATACCCTACACCCACAGATTAAATTTCTTGCCAAATGTTCTGAACCAGTTGTCTTGCCTTAATGGTCAGGAAGACAATGTTCAGTTTAGATCAGATTTAGGGGTATTTGTACTTCTGTAAATCTTGTTGTGGTTTGTCTTGAGGATAATCTTAACTTGTTGGGACAGCTAGCAAGCCAATTGGGGGAAAAAACTGAACCTCTACTCCAAATCACATTCCACATTAAATCACTGTAAAATAAATGAAATCATAAAATTTTATTACCCAAAAAAATATCAGAAAATTTTCTGTCACCTCAGATAAATCCATAAAAGAAAATATCAAGCTTGTCTACATAAAATTATAACTTTTTGTTTGCCAAAGTTTTCATGAACAACAACAAAAATCAAATGGCATGAAAAATAAAACAAAAATATGTAAGGAAAACTTTCCAATATATGATAGACAAAGAGCTAATTTTCTAAATAAGTAATAAATAAAATGTATAAATTCTTGAGAAAAATACTAATATCCCAGAAAAAAAATGATAAAGAACATGAACAGATATTTCACAAAAAATACAAATGGCTCTATAACACATAAAAGGACAAACTCACTTATAACCAAAGAATACACATAAATACTACCCTTAAATTTGAATTTTCACATATTAATTTTGAAAAAAACTGTCATAGTAGTGCATACCTGTAGTCCCACTACTTGGGATCATGGGGTGGGAGGACTGCTCAAAACCCAAAGTTCAAGACAAACCTGGGCTATATATTAAGATCCCATCTCAAAAAAGAAAAAAATAAAGAAAGAGAAAAAATTGTGATAATACGCCGATGAGAGAATGTTGGGAAACAGGAACTCTCATTATTGTTACTAGGACCATACCTTGGCACAACTGTTAGGGGGTAATTTGGCTATCAATATTAAATTACTAGTGTCCTTTACCTCAGCAATTCTAGAATTTACCCCACACATACACATATGCACAAAGACTTATGTATTTCTGACATAAAGGTGAATAGATATTCACTGTCACATTGTTTTGTAGTAAGAAATCAGAAACTGTTTAAATGTGCATAGGTAAGGAACTGTTAAATATATTATACACACATGGTGGGTTACTATGCACTCTTGCAAAAGAATGGGTTACAATATCCAAGATACACTGTTTAAGAGGTCAGAAGAATGTGGATAATGTGTTATCAGAAGTGTAAGAAAGAGCTGGGTGCAGTGGCACGTCTGTATCCCAGTGGCTCAGGAGGCTGAGGCAAGAGAATCACAAGTTCAAAGCCAACTCCAGCAATTTAGCAAGACCCTAATCAACTTAATGAGACCCTGCGTCAAAAATAAAAAATTTAAAAAGGGTTTGGGATGTGGTTCAGCGTTATAGCAGTCCTGGGTTCAAACCCTGGTACCAAAAATAAGTGTAAAAAGAAGTGTAAGAAAGAGGAGGACATGGGCTAGGGTTGTGGATCAGTGGTAGAGTGCTTGCCTATGTGTGAGGCACTGGGTTTGATCCTCAGCACCACATAAAAAATAAATAAAACAAAGGTCTATCAACAACTAAAAAGAATTTTTAAAAAAAGAAAGAAAGAAAGAGGAGGACATATCTAAGAAACTGGCATAGTCATTACATCTGAGGATGGCTATCATTGAAATGGATACTAGGGCAAAAGAGAGGTATACTATTCATTATTTACTCTTTCATATGATATACTTTTTTTCCCAGCAAGTGTGTGTTTACCTGAAAAATAAAACAAAAATATGTAACATGTTACCCCCTTGTATAGTTGGTGTCCAAGAAGTTTGCTTTACTTCTAGCTATACAGAAAATTGCCATACCTGATTCTTTAATGCCTAATGGGTTACTTTTTAAATCAAAAGATGATTACGGATTTTTGGTTAAATGCAGAGAATTTGATATTCTCACTAATTTCTAGGAAGAAACAGAAAAGGGTGTCTGTTGAGAAATAAAGAGTTTAGGCCAAAGGCTAAGATGATGCAAATGATTTCTAAATGGTAAAATAGACTTTCAGTGTGCTTGTCCCATAAGGACAAAAGGAGTAAGAGAGGAGATGGCAGCAGATGTGTGATACCAACACATTTGGGGACTTGGAAAGAAAATTGAGATGTGTGTGAATAAATGAGCAAAGACAATAAAGAAAATTGAACTTGAAGCCCTGCGTTAAGTGGACATGACAATGAGATTCAACATTCTGTGTGCTCCAACGATTTCAAACTTCAACAGAAAAAGTACCTCAAGGTCAGAGGAGGGTCCTGAGACCAAAACCATAGGAATTGCTTCAGTATAGCAGGGAGAGCCCCAGTCCTTTCCTTCCTCAAATTCAAGTTGTTACTTTCTCTTCCCCACTCCCCCACCCACAACATAGCCCTGCTTAAGAACACAAGGCAAAGAAGAGGGGGTTAGGTAAACTGTCGGGGTATGGAATCCCCCTTCCCCACTTTCCTTCTTCTCCCTGCACTGAGTTTCTAGAATGAAAAGAAATAAACATAGACATCTCCAGGCAGAGAATTCTTCTTGGATAGACTAGCTCCAGAGAAAAGACCTCCTGAAACATACACTTGGAGGTTCTCCAACAAAAAAGCCACCCCACCAGGTATGACAGGACCCCTGGGGTACCAATGTCAGGTATATACAAGGAGCCTCCAATCAGACTGTAGAGCCATCCTTCTAGAATGAGTACCCAGTCAAGAGACACCAGATACTGGAGGAAAGTCTCCAAAATTAAAGAAAGGAATTATATCCAACCAAAACAACCACTACCCAAACCAAAAGGAACTGGAAGGAAACAGCAACGAGGAAGCAGAAGACAAAACACCCAAAAAATATAAATAAGCAGGTAACAGGCAACTCAGACAAGAAAACACTCTCTTGAAAATTAAAGGATTTACTTGAAGAACTATTTTTTAAAAATCTACAAGAGATGAATAATAGAGAAGAAAAAACAAGTAAACTGAAAGTCAAACATCTAATTATAGGCATAGCCAGTCATACTAATAATATATACTTCCAATAATGTAAAGCATATCGTTTCTATTATACCCGAATTGCCAGCAAATCTCTAAAATTTCAAAAAGAGTAATGAATGAGGGAAAACTTTGGATTCTCACATATTATAGTAGGATAAAAAAATTGAACCAAAAAAATCTAACAGGAAAGATAAATCTTATACAGGTAGGGATGTGTGCGTGTGTGTGTGTGTGTATGCATACCATTTTGCGGAATATTTTTTTTCCTAGACATATCTAGAAATATAAATTCTAATTAAAGGTTATGGGATTATAATAAATAGTATATATTTTGATTACTTTTTAGTAGTACCCCCCAAACATCAAGCTCCATCATCTTGAAAAAATAAGCAAATAATGGAAAGTTATGACATACCTAAATGCAGATGAAATCTCCCCTTTTTCAGAGGCAGGTGGGGTTTTCATTGTTGCCTTTTGCCTTTTTTTGATTTTGACCCATTTTTATGGACATTAAGGAGAGTTTACATACCCACCCAGACAAATATATGGAGCCACATCATTGTAGATCAAAGCCTCTGGAGGAGGCAGAATGGTCCTTAATTATTAGCTTACTGCCACTTAGCAATGCATTAAATAAGATTAAAGAAAACAGCTTGCTTGGTCATTCATTTTCTTGACTTGCAACCCCACTATGAAAATAATATCAAAGGAAACCATCTTGGCTTTATTCTCTTTGTCTGAGTTCAAATTACAAAACTTCTGGGCAAGGCTTTCAGACAACATCTTTGTTGGTTGGCAAGGCCAGGCATTGCTTAGAGGAAAAATCTGGGTTTTCTCTATGTGTGTCAACAAGATTCAATGATAACCAAACCCCAGTTGTAATGCTTCTCAGAGAGAATCATTAACAAGCACGCTTCACTTGAAAGTTTATTTTACCCTTTAGAAATCATTTGCACCAACTTAGCTTTGGGCCTAAACTCTTTATTTCTCAATACATATCAAGATACCCATTGGGGACAGTGGGAAAATTTTGAATCAAATGGAAAATCAGTGTGAGCTGGTTCTGCCCTAGGGCTGTGGCCCTGCTCTGTAACAGTACCTCTCCTGCACTCCATGCTGTGTACAGGCCTCTTTCCCCAGTCACTTGGTCCAGGTCTCCCCAGCCCACTCTCACTCACCATCGATGGCAGTCCACCCAGTCAAGTGAAATTACATAAGCTCTTTCCACATCAAGTTCTACTGCACTAGTGGTTCCCTGGACCATAAAGGCCACAGATTCAAATGCTCAGGAGGGCAGCACAGGTGTTCTAGGTGTTCTAGGTGAATGATCCAGGGAGGGCCTTTGCCCAGCATGACCAGGAAGCCCTTGCTCAGCTCCAGCCAGGGTAGCCATGTGAGAACACAGCCTTCCTTTTGCCCAACTTTGTAATTCTTGGAAAAAGACTGGCAATTGAGATTTTTGTTGGTAAACTTGCAATTTTTAAATGGCAGTCAGGTGAAAACAATGTGTGGTGAAGTGAAGCGGAACTGTCAGTCAAGATTTGGTCTTTTGATTGACAGTTTATGGACTGGGTTTTATAGGAGCATTATCAAAGGGAGGAGGGGCAGCACATAGTCAAATATATCTAGAAACACTCTTTGATAATTGTATTAGTGTCTTACAGTTGTATAGAGTTTAAAACATACAAATGAAATGTTTAATTCACTGTGCCCAAGTTTATTGAACCATCTAATTCATTCTCACAGAATGTCTTTTTGTCACTGGTCTTTTTCTTAGAACTCTGACTTCTGAGTTAGGCAAAGCTAATTGTCAATTAAATATCTGTAAGAATTTGGGTCCCCCACAGGACCCAAATTATGAAGATTATGAAAACAGTTCAGTATAGGGAGCTGCCCACATGTCTGGGGTCTGGAATGACAGAGTCCTTTCTTGGTGATTAGGTATATTTTAACCTTGGGAGGATTTAACATTGAAAATGGAAGTGTTTAAGAGACTTACATCCCACAATATTAATAATTTTATTTTGATGAACTTGTACAAATTTGGTATTTTTATGTAGTTGCTCTGTAAAGAGGAAAATAGTTTTGTGCTTATAAGAATTGAAGAACTGACTTAGACTTGTGGTTTTGACATTTTATTATTTTTAAATAGAGTTGAAATATATTTAAGAGAGCTTATAACTTACCCTGTTTATATGTTTAAGCCATCATATTTATCAGAATTATTAGTATTTGGAAAGGTTTTTTTGTTAATCAAATTTCTTTGAAAGGAAATGAAATAAGTTATAAATGTAATTTAGAATACTTTAAAAGGTTTAAGTTTTGAATGGGATCAAACATTAATCTTTAAAAATGATTGTTAGATAAAACGATGTCTGAAAATTGCTTCAAAATAACCAAGAGTGGAGGGAGTGATGGGGGTTTAAATGAAACAAGATTGGACATGAATTGATCTTATTGAAGCCGAGTGATGAGTACCTAGAGGATTATAACATTCTTTGCACTGTTTTTTAAAAAATTTTCTACAATACAGTTTTTATGTGACTGTTAACATTTGCTACATCAAAAAAATATAATATCTGTACTTTTAAAATGCTAGGCATTCTACAACAGGGAACAGTGCCTGCTGAATGCACGCATGACTGAATGAATGACATGATGTGACAACCCCATAAAGCAAAACATTACCATTCACTCCTTACAGATTAAAACAAAAACAACAACAAAAAAGCAAATCTAAGGACAATTGAGATTAAGAAAGTTGCCCTTAATTTTTCAACTGTGAGCTCCAGAAGGGTGAAGACTGTTGATTTAGGTAATCTAACAAAATGTGACACAAGGAATTTCAAACCCACGAGGAAGAGAAGAGAACCATGTTCCATGAGAGAGATTGCAGAAACTGAAGCCCAGCCCCGTTCAGATTTTAACCTTGTTTACAATTCATTTCCAAAACACAAATCTTTCCACCTCTTTTGAGAGACAATGCCTACCTCAACAAACAAGAAGTGGCATTAAGATCCCGAATGGAGTCATGCGTTGAATCACAAACAGGTAGTTCTGAGCAGAAAGACAAAATACATCCTTTATCCTCTCAGAAATAACTAATTTAGGAAGCAGTATAGGAACACTGATGCCTATTTGCAACTCAGGGTTTATTTTTCGGAGTTTAAAAATATTTGCAAATCAAAGTAGAAACTGCTCTTTTACTGACTTGTAACTTCCTTCAGCTCTCATGTAGAGTGCCCATGAAGAAGCAGAGCAGAGCAGGTGAAGGATAGCTATCGCGGGCATTAGAAAAACCTTCTTTTCTACTCGAGCAGCAGGGCTAAGGTCATGAGTGAGGAAAGTGGGCTGCAGATCAACACTCTTCCATAAAAAGTTCAAGAGGATTTGAAACCTTTATCGGGGTCTCCCATAGCACATAAGTGATCCCTTCACACAGAGTGAACAATGCATCTGACAATTCTCTTTTTTCTTTTTTTCATGCACACACACACACACACACACACACACAAAAAAAAAAAACTATAAACCTTGCATTCTGGATAGATATGAAGGATGAATAGACACATAGGTGGTAAGTGGATAGATAGAAGGTAGATAGATAGATAGAAACAAAGATGTAAAGTGCAGTGGACCAAGGATGGAATATCAATTGCAAAGACCAGGTTTTGGTTTTCTGATACTTCAGAATATTGTGAATTATTTATACTTTCATGGACATCCAATTCACTGAGGACTGGTCATGTAAAAGAAACAAGGTGATACAAAGTATACCATTGTTTTAAAAAGGATCACCTTCAAAGCCAGCCATCCTGGCTTGTGTCTGTTAATCCAAGTGACTCAGGAGGCTGAGGCAGGAGGATGGCAAATGGGAAGCCAGCCTCATCCACTTAGCAAGACCCTCAGCAACTTAAGGAGACCCTGTGTTAAAATTTTAAAAATAAATAAAAATAAGAAGAACTGGGGGTGAAATTAAGTGTAAAGTATCCCTGGGTTCTATCATCATTGCAAGCCTCCCCCCCACTCCCAGCCGCCAAAAGTACCACATTCACTCTACGAGCAACAAATTAATTTCAACAAAACAATACCATCCAAAGTTTTCAAGTAATACTATTAACCAAAGTTTTTAAGTTTTGTTTGTATTTGATAAATATACTTTGCTTTATAGCTGTATATAAGTTTTAATAAAAATGAATTTAAATGGAGTTTTATATTTTTAAATGCTTATGTGTGGGTGTGGGTGTGATGCTGGGGATTGAGCTCTGGGCCTCATGCATGCTAGGCAAGAGCTGTATCACTGAGCTGTTTCCTGGGTCCTATTTTTCAATTCTCTTGATATAAAAATTTTATTTACATTTATTTATAATAAAATAATTTAAGTCACAAGAAAGAATTGTGAGAGTTGTATTCCTTTAAAAGTATACAATGAGGGCTGTGGATATAACTCAGTTGGTAGAGTGCTTGCCTTGCATGCACAAGGCCCTGGGTTCAATCCCCAGCACTACCAAAAAAAAAAAAAAGTATATGATATAAATTTGAGAAACTCTGAGGGAGCGTTTCTTTTGAGGGAGAGTCCTTCAACCAAAACAACCAAATGGGGCCATGGAATAAGTATTGAACAGGGATCAGAACAAAGTTAGGGTCTTGACTTTCCTACTAAATATCTATGGGACCTTGAGCAAGTCTTTTTCCTCTCTGACCTCCAGTGAGGGTCCTGGACTCCATGATATTTTCAGATCATTCCAGCCCTGATCTTCTGGGATTCTGGATTTAACATTATGGGATGAATTCCAAATCATCTATGGGGAGGAAAAAAAATCCTGAAGTCCAAGTATTACATTGCCCCCTTCTGGGCCTTTGTAGTACCCACATGGATAAGAGTCCTAAAACCCCATTAACCTAAATAGTTAAGACGAAATATTATAGCCCAATCCCCCTTTGCCATCACAATCCAAGTCAGAGAGTTGGATATGAAAGTGTTCTCATAGAAGTGTTAGAAGACAAGCCAGGAAAGAAAGGAGAGAGGGGTTCCTTTGAACATGGAGGCTGGGGCTGGATTCAGCAGAGTTTTACACACAATTTAATCTCCATCCATCCCACCCCCCATAAGAAATATGATCAGTTGTCTTTTATCAAGTGCCTAGTATGCTCCAGATCAAACTGGTCCTCCTCTCTTCCCCTCCTCTCCTCTCTTCCCCTCCTCTCCTCTCTTCCCCTCCTCTCCTCTCTTCCCCTCCTCTCCTCTCTTCCCCTCCTCTCCTCTCTTCCCCTCCTCTCCTCTCTTCTCCCCCTTCCTTCCTCTCCTTCTTCTTTGTCTTCTCTAACAATACTTCTGAAATTCTCCTGACTCTTCCAGCCAGAGCTGGAGTACCTGTGTCTGTAAAGTCTCTGGTTTGTTCCCACAGTTTTGCCTTTTTTTTCCTCTCTCTCTCTGTCCAAGTCTCCCCCACCCAGTGAATTTGCTCCTGCCCCATTTCCTTGTTTGAGCACTCCAGAGCTCACTCATGTTTCCTTCCACCACTGTCCTGTGACACTTGAGATCTGTATCCCGTACTCCTGTCTTAGACTTTGTATTTTTTGTGTGTTGGGTGAGTCAAGCTTCCTCTCAAGCTGTTCTTGAGATCAGGCTCCACACACTAGATGCCCCAATGCACCCCCAACAGCCCTTTCCAGCACTGTGCTGAGAACATCGTATTGACAACTCAGAGGATGGCTTCACCTTTACTAATGTCATCCACCTTGTTCTTGTCTAGGGGAAATGACCAGTACTTTAGGGAGTAATTGCTGATATTTAGTTTAAAATAGGAGAAACAAACTGCTGGTTTTCTTCTCCAGACTCGCTCCTGTTGCAATTTCCCCCATTTTGGTATATGGCAGCACGTTCTTCCAGCTGATACCATAAACCTTGACACCTATTTTCTCTCATGCTTCATGTTCAATCTGCCCATCCAGAATATAATCACTTACCACCAAGTCCAAGCCAACACCAGCTTTTGGTTGGATCATAGTTAACGGCCTCTATGGCTGATCACAGACTGTTCTCGCCTGCCCCCCACCTAGCCAGAACAGGGCCTGTTTTAGAACATCCAGGAAGATCCTTCTAAAAGATGTAGATCAAGTCATTTCTCTACTTACACCCTTCAATGGCTTCCCTTCTCACTCAAGAGTGAAAATTAAACCCTTGAAATTAAACCCTTCAAGGCTTTGCCCAGTAAGGACATCTTCCTCTCTGTGGCCTCTCCACTGTCCCCTTGCTACTCTCCAGTCACACTGGGATCCTCACCCTATTTGAAGGCACCAGGCATGCTGCTAACTTCTGCAAATGCCTACTGACTCATTTCAGGAAGCTTCTCCCACCACCATAAGCCAAGGGGAGTTCCCTTACGCACTTCCAAAACCTGTAGCTAGCAGTATGCTTTCCCCTTTCTTTCTTTCTTTTTTTTTTATATTTTAGGTTTTTTTTAGATGGACACAATATCTTTATTTTTTATTTTTATGTGGTGTTGAGGATCGAACCCAGCGTCCCGCGCATGCCAGGCGAGCACATTACCGCTTGAGCCACATCCCCAGCCCATGTTTTCCCCTTTCTTTCTTCCTTTTTTTTTTTTTTTTTATAGCAGCCTGATTTTCTCCACCACTTTGTAAAGTTACTAGATGTATACATAAGAGGATCCACCAGGATCTTGAAATAGGTCATTTTTTTTGGATTAGATACAAAACGCACAAACCATAAAAACAGAAAAAGATCAATAAGTTTGGCTAGCAGAATTTAAAATTTCTATGTATCAAAAAGATACCATTAGGGGCTGGAGATTTGGCTCAAATGGTAGTGTGCTCGCCTGGCATGCGTGCGGCCTGGGTTCGATCCTCAGCACCACATACAAACAAAGATGTTGTGTCTGCCAAGAACTAAAAAATAAATATTAAAATTCTCTCTGTCTCTCTCTCTCTCTCTCTCTCCCCCCCTCTCTTTAAAAAATAAAAAGATACCATTAGGAAAATAAATAGGCAAATTACAGAATAGACTGTATACACAGGCCTCTAAACAACATCCTGCACACCATAAGTGCTCAATTAAATATTTTTGAATCACTGTATAAAGACTTGTCTCTTTCCCATCCCAATACGGATCTATTCTAATGAGTACAGTCAGCTTAGATATCAACACCCTATGATTGTTGAATGGGCATGCTAGTGAGAGGGAAGTTTGTTTTTATTGAAGGAAGGAAAGGTATTGGAAAACTTTATTAGTAGAAATAAAAGATGATAGGGCTGGGGTTGCGGCTTAGCAGATGCAAGGCCCTGGATCTGATCCTCAGCATCACATAAAAATAAATAAATAGAATAAAGATATTGTGTACAATTACAACCAAAAAATTAATTAAAAGAAAAAAAAGAAATAAAATGTGATAAATCAGTAAATTCTGTAGACTGTGAGCAGGTCACCAGGACCCCTAGAGAACCAGGCAAAGTAAGGATTGGGTAACCGTAAGCCATTCCCACAAGTAGGTTAGTTGAAACATGGGTGGAATTTTTGTAAAATGGAGCAGGAGGCATGTGCCTCACTCTTAGTTGCTTCAGGAGGGCCAAGACTTTTATAGTGAGAAAAATCCACACATGAATGTTAACTGGCAGGTGAAGGTCCATTTAGATCCTGAGAGGAGCTGGGCGAAGTTTATCCGACGAAGGGTGAGTTCAGAAAGGGGAAAATTTACTCAGGTAAAAAGGATTAAATTGATCCTGCACACTTGAGACTGCTTCCGGGTGTGGCATAGACCCACCTGACCATACACCCTGTGTCGCCCAAGATCGTCCAGGTGATTCCCAAAGTAATGTTACTTTTTCGTCTCAAAAGTATCCTTGGTTGGGTGGAATACAGTACCATCGCACCCTCTTATTTTAGATAGTCAGGGAGGATACATAATCATGTCATTGCAGATCTATTCATTAATTAGCATCACTCCTGGAGGGAGGGGTAGAATTGGAGCAGTAGACAGCTTGGTGTTTAGTTTGTTTTACTGGCTCTTGCTATAGCCAGGTGATCTGGGCAGTGGGAGTAGAATAGAGAGTCTTCTTCGTAATTGTTTTGAATTAATGTAGTTCTTTCTTACCCCTAAAACTATCAGTAGTAGGCAATGCTTTCTTTTTTCCTTTTCTTTTTCTTTTTCTTTCTTTTTTTTTTTTTTTTTTTTTTTGGTACTAGAGATTAAACTCGGGGGCACTCAACCACTGAGCCACATCCCCAGCCCTTTTTAATTTTTGAGACAGGATCTTGCTAAGTAGCTTAGGGCCTCGCTGAATTGCTGAGGCTGGCTTTGAACTTTTGATCCTCCAGCCTCAGCCTCCGGAGTCACTGGTATTACAGGTGTGCGCCACACACCTGGTTGTCAATGCTCTCTTTAAAGACATAGAAACCAAGGCATGGAATAATATAGTTAAATGATTGCCTGTGATCATTCAGGGTGAAGAATCTAGAAAAGAGTCCTATATATGATCAATTTATTTTCAGTCCACCATCTCCATCATCAGCTCATTTAGCAACCATTTATTAAATGCCTATTATGTGTCATCAGCTCCCTCTCCCAATGGTGAATTTATTGAGAATCTAACATCCTGGACTCCCACTGTGTGTAGATAGCTCAAAATAGACAATCTGCTGCAGAGATAAGAACATAAGATACCATTGTTCAATGTCTGAAGTGCACTCTGTTTCTATTGGAGAAACTGATGAGAAGAGACCCATAGTTCTAACAGTTAAGACATATCTTAATTGTACAAGTGCATTGTGCTTCAGGGATCCAGACCACACAAATAGGTTATAGGATATTTGTGCATCTCCTTTGGAAAAATGTTTACTGAGATGCTTCAAATATTTTTAAAATTGGGGTTTATCTTTTTATTGGGTTATGTTATTTATTCTAGATACAAGTTCCTTATCAGACACATGATTTGCAAAATGTTTTTCCCACTCTGTGGGTTGTCTTTTCACTTTCTTGGTGGTGTCCTTTGAAGCATAAAAGCTTTTCATTTTGATTTCCAGTTTATCTAGTTTTTCTTTCATTACTTTTATTTTGGTTTCACATTTAAGAAACTTTTGCCTAATTGAAGGTCATAAAGATTTATGCCTATGTTTTCTTTCTAAGTCTTATAATCTTAACTCTTACAGTTGGATCTTCAATACATTTTGAGTCACTTTTCATTTATGGTATGCGGTAAGAGTCTAGCTTCATTCTCTTGCATGTGCATAGCTCTTTTATTATTTTGGGGGGTGGTAGTGAGGATTGAACTCAGGGGCACTTGACCACTGAGCCACATCCCCACCCTTTTTAATATTTTATTTAGAGTCGATGTTTTTCTGAGTCACTTAGGGTCTCTCAAATTGCTGAGACTGGCTTTGAACTTGAAATCCTCCTGCCTCAGCCTCCTGAGTTGCTGGGATTACAGGTGTGTGCCATAGGGCCCACTTTTTCATTATTTTTTAACTATATATTTTTTAGTTATTTTCTTAGTGGTTGCTTTAGGGGTTTATGATGTACATTGTAACTTATCAGAACCTAGTTTATCTTCAGATTAATTTAATTCTAGGGAGATCTAGAAACTTGACTCCTTTGAAGCTCCACTCCCTCTTTTCCTTTACTGCTGTTATTATCATACATATTGCATCTTGTTATAACTATAACTTCATATAATTTTGTGTCTTTTTGAACAGCTGAGAGAAGAAAGTACGGTGAGTATAAATACACTCTGGGTTATTATAAGCCCTGAGCATGAACAAGTGCTCTCTGCTTTGCTCTTATACCCCCTCTGCTGGAAGGAGTGTTTGTCACTGGTCACGATGTACATAAATAAATGAATAATAATCTCCATACAGACATTAATAGACGAACTCACAAAAAGTCACAATAAAGTGTGGACATGAATAAGGCGATTAATGAGGCTAAGCGAGTTGTGAGGTTGGAGGGCGGGTGACATTCAGAGTGAAGAGCAAGAAGAAAGTGTCTTTCTGATTTAAGCAGCTCCTTGAGGACAGGGCTATCTTATGTATCTTATCCTAGCACAAAATGCCTGGCATGTAGTAGACACTCAGTAAATGCTGATTGAATTAATGAATGAAGGATCCCGTGGTTGGTGCAGAGCTAAGAAAATGAAGCAACAGAATTCAGTCTTAGTCCCAGTGCTTCCCAGATGGGCACTACGTCTGCCTCTTATCAGTGTTTATTGCTTTGTATTCACAGGATCAGACATGAGCAAATACAGGAACAAACTCCCCAGTTTCCATAGAGCACATTCCTTCAACTCACCTGACAGGGAATCACCACAGAGCTCTGCCAGAAAGAGCTATTTCGTCCATATGAAAACATAGCATCTTTACATTTTTAAATGCTACTGAGGAAAAAAGATAACCAATGGCATGTGTATTTCTTATAGATACATACCTAGAGATCCTAGGATGTATACCTAGGATCAAAAGAATTAGTTTTTTTTTTTAAATCAAAACATCATTTTGTTGGGAAGTAGTAAAACCTCTGGAAAGACATAAAAATCATAAATCATGTAGGTACAAGCAGTCATGCTGGACTTCACGTGAAGAGAAAATATGTCAAAACTAAACTGTCCTTGCATCTGAAGGGTACTAGTAAATAATGCGGTAAAATCCATTAAAGAACATAAATCATGGAGTCCAAGATCATGCAAGCCTGGCTGGCTTGGAAAAAGCAAAATACACTGGTATTTAAAAGAAGAGAAACAGATGTATAGTGGGGTAAACGTGTAATCCCAACCACTCAGTAGGCTGAGGCAGGAGGATCACCAGTTCAAGACCACCCTCAGCAACTTAGTGAGGCTCTGTCTCAAAATAAAACATAAAAAGGACTGGGGATGTAACCCCGTGGTAGAGCACCCTGGGCTCAATCCTCAGGACCTGAAATAATAATAATAATAAATAAAGGAAGAGCCCTCCCTTGTCTGGCTGCGCTTTTACTACTCCAATGACTGCTGGACACAGGTGTCTGCTCAGGGGAGTTTTGTGACTGATGTAATTAGAGATACTGTTTTCCCCAGAGTGGGGCACTGATTTGGGGCTGATTGAAGAAGTGATTACACAACTTGGAGAGGTAGTTTAAGTGATGCCCACCAGGGAGTCAAAGACTTTCCAAGCCAATTCTGAGAATTACACACTGTTCCATGGTATTTGCTAATTGACTTGGTATTTCTGACTGAAAAGATTTCCCCACGGAGGCAAATGAAAGTAGATAATGAGGCTCTTTCATCTCACGTGGCAACTCCTGAGCAAAGCCTTAGCTCTAGAGAGACCAGACACTATTAATGCAGAAAAGTGCAAAGAGATTCAGACAGAACAGGAAAAAGATTCAGAAGTATGCATCAAAAGGTTTTTGCTATGATTCTCAGCCTGCATCCGTGTTAGCTTGAATTTTATGAATTATTTATAATTATGAAGATAAGGAGTATGCAGTAGAAACAACTGCAATGTCCATTAAATGGGCTATTTCTGAGAGCTTCACAATAGTCGTTGCTATTCACTTAAGTGGGGATCTGTTCACATACAAGGAAAGATTCTGTGTCTGCAATGTGCAGGCAAGTTTTGCATGTCTAAGAACGTCACTACTGTCAGGATGAAGGGAAATGAAATTAGGGTGGAAGTGGAGAATTTAACCATGTACAATTCTATGTGTGCAGTTGTTATTTTTGATGTTGCTTTGACTATTTATAATTACAACTGCGATCTTGGTGTAAGTTACTACAAATACACATTTATCTCAACTGCTGTATAGGAATGTGGACTGTCTCTGATGAGCATATGTATAAAAGGGACTCATCCCAGGCAAATAAACTGGCCCACCTGCCTGGGATGATTGAGGTAAAGACTCCAAAGCTGAGATATTCCAAAGTTTCAAATCCAAGAATAATATGTCTAAGAAAACCACGAAGTACCCTGTACATCAGTGACGTAATTACTAGTTGGCACAGGTGGAGGCTCAAATATTGGTGGCAAAAACAATAAAAAGCACTTATAGGTTCCTGTATTCTCCACTGGGCCTGGCACCATGCAGAGGGAACTCAAGCTATAACTAGGAATATATCTGGTAGGCTTTCTAAAAAATTGTTTCTTTTAAAGTTAGGGTTTTGAGAATTCTGAAAGAAGTTTAATGAACATGAGACCAGATCATGGTGACAATGTGCTCACCAACATGTTTCTTGATGCTCCAGAAAATTCAGAAACAGCCCCATGAATATATTTAGCTTCTGCCTGGAGACTTGTTCCCAGATGGGCAGATTTGGGACTGGGGGGAGGTCAATGCGATGAACTGTGCCTCTATCAACCTGCCACTTTTGCCACTGAACCGTTGTCCAGAATAAGGGGACAAGGTTACTTTTATGCAAAGAAGTCACTAAAAGAGGGAGGAAGAGAGATGGGGAAGGAATGGAGGGCCCTGCTAAGCCTCCCACCCTGAGCCAAAGTTGAGTCAGTAGCCTTATGACAGAGCTGTGCAGAAGCCATGGTTATGTCAGAGGCTGAATCTGGTCCTGAGATTTCTAAGACTGGAAGGATTTATTTGGGGCCTCAAATAAAGACATTTAAAGATGCCTGTCGGAGCCCAAATGGCGAAGTGCAAAGGATGAAGGTTCTCTACATTGAGAACAGAGGCTGGAGGGGGCCTGCCTGGGAGGGGACTAAGCCAGTAGAAGCCCAAGTAACCTAGGTGCCACCCCAGCTTCTTTCTTCTCCTCACCCAATCTTCCAGATCCTTCCACTTCAATGCCACCTCCATCCTATTACAACCAACCAAGATGCCAACTAAGAATCCTATATCCAGCAAAACTAAGCTTCAGATTTGAAAATAAAATAAAAATCTTCCATGATAAACAAGAGTTAAAAGAATTTGCAACTCGAAAACCTGCACTACAGAACACTCTCAACAAAATATTCCACGAAGATGAAATGAAGAAAAAAAAAAGTAAAACCAGCAAAGGGAGGAACTACTACACTAAAGGAATAGTAAATCAGAGGGGAAACTAATTCAAATTAAAAACTAGAAATAAATATAAATCACCAGAATACAAATCACATCTCAATAATAACCTTGAACATTAATGGCCTAAACTCATCAATCTAAAGACATAAGCTGGCAGATTAAATCAAAAAACAAAACCAAACAGTATGCTGTCTCCCAGAGACTCACCTCATAGGCAAAGACATTTACAGATTGAAGGTGCAAGGATGGGAAAGAAACGTATCACTCACATGGATCATGTAAATCAGCAGAGGTTTCTATCCTCAGATAAAGTGAACTTTAAAGTATAAGTTAATCAGAAGGGACAAAGAAGGACATATCATACTATTTAAGGGAATCATACATCAACAAGACATAACAATCGTAAATATTTATGTCCCAAAGAATGGAGCATATATGTACATCAAAGAAAGCCTTCTCAATTTCAAAAATCAAATAGACAACAACACAACAATACTGGGCCAATTTAACATGCCTCTGTCACCACCAAACAAAAACTAAATAAAAAAAACTATAGAAGTAAAAAATACAATTGATAATTTAGACTTAATAGACATATATAGAATATTTCATCCATCAATGACTGAATATACTTTCTTCTCAGCAGCATGCAGATCCTTCTTTAATATAGACCATGTTATTTAAGCTATTTCGTATACTGGCATATAATTGTAATATTACCTTAATATATTTTTAGTATCTGTAGGGTTATTTTGATAGGTCCCTTTCCATTGGTAATAATTTTTGTGTTTTCTTTTTTATTTTTATTTTTTGAATTTTTTAGTATTTACTTTTTAGTTTTCGGCAGACACAACATCTTTGTTTGTATGTATGCTGAGGATAGAACCCGGGCCGCACGCATGCCAGGCGAGCGTGATACCACTTGAGCCACATCCCCAGCCCAATTTTTGTGTTCTTACTTTTTCCTTGATTAGACGTCTTTATTTTTTATCAAATTTTAACTGTATTATTTCTTCTCTATTTCATATGCTTCTGCTTCTACTCTTATTTTTTCCTTCCTTCTATATAATTTGAAATAATTTGATTGTTATTCTAGCTTCTTTCTGATACAAATACTTTGTTATAAATGCTCATCTGAGTACTGTTTCATCTCAGAAATCCTGTTATTTTAAGCTTTTATTATCACTTAGTTCAAAGCACTTTTTGTTTACTTTTCTTGTGTTTTATTTCTTGACCTCTGAGATATTTGTAAGTGTGCCATTTAATTTTGAAATAGTTGACATGTGGAGTTCTATATACCTTAAGGTAATTGATTTCTTTCTTTCTTTTCTTTTTTTTTTTTTTTTGAAGTTGTTGATGGACCTTTATTTTTTTATTTATATGTGGTGCTGAGAATTAAACCCAGTGCTTCACATATTCGAGGCAAGCACTCTACCATCGAGCCACAACACCAACCTGATTTCTTTTTTTATCTTTATTTTTTTAATTTTTAAATTGTAGATGGACACAATACGTTTATTTTACTTATTTGTTTTTATGTGATGCTGAAGATTGAACCCAGTGCCTCACATGTGCTAGGCAAGCACTCTACCCCTGAGCCCAGCCCCAGCCCAAGGTGATTTATTTCTAATGTAATAAATCATGCAGGAAATACAGTCTTCATGATTTCAAATTTTTTTTAAAAAAGTAATGGAAATGCTTTTACATTGATTGTATTGGATACATGTCAAAACTGATCAAATTGTATACTTCAAATATGTGCATTTTATTGTACTTAATTTTTACCTTAATAGAGCTATAGGGGAAAAAAACTAAAAAAAAAAAAAAATCCTTCATTCAAATGCTTAGACAATAAAATTCAATTTCCAATGCAGTGTCTAGAAAGCTTTTCAAGATATGGTTCTTGATTTATTTCTAGTCTCATTTCTGATCTCCCCTAATCCCACCTGTCCCCCGCTCAGCCCCTATATTTGAGAGATATCAAAATAATTGAAAGCCCTATGCTGCCATGCGGTTTCATGGTTCTATGTTTTGGTACATGGCATTCCCTCTGCATGGGATGTTCTCCTCAACCTATTTCCCACAGAAAATGCAAAACTATATCTCTATATAAAGATTTCCTTGACTCCCTAAGTCCATGGGGGCTCCCACAGTATTTTGTGCTTCTGTCAGTTGATAGTTACAGCTTAACTTCTTGTATGTGTATCTTTGTGTTCCTGCCTAGGGCTGGGAGTGCAGCTCAGTGGTAAAGCACTTGCGTTGCATGTATGAGGCCCTGAGTTTGATTCCCAGCACCCCGCACACAAAAAGTGTGCCCCCTCTGTGTACCGCTGGTCTAGATGATGAGAGTAATGAGGGCAGAGGTGATACTTTAGTCATCTCTGTCTCTAAATAGTGCCTGGCACATCAGAGATACCCAATTCATATGTATAGAATTGATGGATAAATGAATTAAGACAGGTTTTATTAGTTGCTGAGTGCAAAAAATATTTTAAATTCTTGCCTTCTAAGAGTTTAATTTCATTCTTCTTCTTATTTCAATCATCTGATGGTTGAAGTTCTACCTGTTTTTAAAATCCAGCTTACATTCTTAACCTTTTCCCCACTTCCTTTCAGTTCCCTTTCCTTCATATCTCTCCCTGATCTCCCAAGCAGAATTCAGCTCTTCCTCTGTAATGTCCTCATGATGCTTTTGTTTTCCTCCAACATCTTCAAACTCTATCTACTGTTTGAGCTACTGGTGTGAATCCTTATTCTCTCTAGTATAATATGGGTTTCCTTGGGGCCAGGTTCTCTGTCTTATCCATTTCAGGATTTAGGGCACTGAATACCCAAGAGGAGTCCACAAATGCTGGCTGAATTGACTTGAATTGTACAGATATTTTTAAAGGTGGCATGAATCCCAGAAGACCCAGAAATAGATATTTCTCTCATAAACATTTTTTTTGTTGCTGTTTAAAAAGAAACACCACAAATAATGGTTTCTGATTAAAAAAAGAAAAGAAAAGGCAAAAACTTAAAAATAACCAATCAAAAGAAAAAAATAACTTTCAAATGTTTTCTCCTTAAACAAGAGTGGGTATGTTATTTAAGTGCCCCTAACCAGAGCATCTCCAACTGGAAAATTTCTGAAACACTGTGGGTTTGATGTGATGCCCCATTATTTTTTCCAGGGTGTTCTAAAGTTCCCAGTGAAGCACACCACAAACGCAGTGGACATTCCTAAGAGGCTATTTGAGTTGACAGTATCAGAACATTTACAGACCAGAATTGCTCCAGCCCAGAGACAATAAAAACAACAGGATTATGGTTTTCCCTTGGAAGGCTGCCAAGGCTAAAATGATCATGCTAAGAGTGAAGAAACTTCATCTTCCCTATTTTTTTTATTTTTAGGGTATGATATATTGGTAGCCTTCTGCAGAATTTGCTTTATTTTCCAATATGAGAAATAATCCCTGATCCATTTTCAAAATCTTTTCTGCATTCCCCAATTCCTCTGAACAGTTCTGCAAAAATACAGACCCCATGTACTTCCCTTAGCTTTTCTCCCTAGTCTTTGCCTTATTTATGTCCAAATCCCCCAAGGGAGACAAAATCAGCACTAGTGAGCAGTGAATTAAATCCCACCTCTAAGACACTACAGGGTTAGCATTTACCCCTGATTCCAAGGCATCCCGAGTCTCTTTCCCCCAAAAAACAAAGATATGGCTAAATATCTAGCCTTGAAGGAAAGTTCTGAGTTCTGCTTCAATTATGCAATTTATTATGCAGTTTCTTCTTCCCAACATAAAATGTCCTTTCACACTGAGTAGTGCTAGTATGCAGTGTCTCTAACTGAAATGACTTGCTTTTTGCTTATTCAAACTCCAGCCTGTCCTGAAACATCACGTTCTTGATGTGTTCTTTTCTCTCCTCACCCATAGTTAACTGCTTCTTCCTCAGCTCTTCCAGTGAACTCACACCTTGATGATATGAACTAGGTTTAGCTTCTCTAAAACTGACATATCCTGTTTCATATCCTCAGTATTTCCCATGGTTTAGTACAAATGAGGATATGGTAGGTGCCAAATAAATATTAGTAAAAACAAACCAGAAAGAACTAAAACAGTTCTAGAATGTAAACCACAAATTAATAGCAAGTATTCTAGCAAGTTGTTCACTGAAACAGTGATGTATTGCAAAAGTTATTTTTATTAAGCACTTATTATACATCAGACATTGTGTTAAACATGTATGCTATTGATTTAATCAATATAACAAACCCTGTAAGATAGATATTAAAATTCTCACTGTGCTGAAAAAGTAACTAAAGTTTGGAATTCATCCAAACCAGAGAGCTAATGAATCATGGATCTGGCATGGGACCCAGGTCCCTCTGAGTCTACCGGCAGCCTCCATTTGGTATACAGTGGAACTGAATCCTCTAAGGACAGACTATTGTCATAAAGTTCAGCTTTAGCTTGGGTATGGCATAAATCAGCCATAGTACCAAAGGCATGCAAAAGAATCAGAAAGAAAGATTCTTTGTTCAAAGCACTCTGCATTTTAATAAACCACCAAGGCAGATGAACAATAGTGATAGTAAATACATAAATTCATTTTCCCTTTATTCCCAACTTTGTAATGGACTTGTTATCTCCCCTGTAGTTATTCAAACTGACTTGCTGAAACTGTAGGTGACCTTATGTGGTTGAATGGCAAACTACCCTGTTGAAGCCCAAGAGTTCCAAATATCTCAATAAAAGTTACAAACAAAAATACGGAAACTAATTGGTATATATGTACATACTGTAGAAGAAACAAGATAAATCTTAAGTTAGAACTACAAGTTAAGCCATCTTGTAATAGAATATCTATTGAAATTGAGCAGACTGTACAAGAAAGTAAAAGATAAGCTGATTTCACTCATGCATATGAACGGCAAAATGTAAAGCAAAATACTATGAAGCCAAATCTAGCAATGTATTTATAAACATATGACCTAGTAAAATTTCTCCCAAGAATGCTTACATGGATTAACAACTGCAAGTGTGTAAGTTTAACTCAATTCATAAATTGTTTGAAGGGAAATAACAAAAGATTATCTGAGCAGATTCAAAAAAAATTTTAATAAAATTTTACATACCTCTTATTTATAAAAATAATACAAACTAGGGCATGCCTGTAATCCCAGCTACTCAGAAGGCTGAAGCAGGAGGATTGTAAGTTGGAGGTCATCTTGAGCAACTGGTGAGACCCTATCTCAAAATAAAATAAAAAAAGGGCTTGGTGTGTAGCTCAGTGGTAGAGTACTTGCCTAGTATGTGTGAGGCTCTAAATTCCATCCCCAGCACTGGGAAAATATATATATATATATATATATATATATATATATATATATATATATAATCAATATCTGTATCTAAATATCTATATATCTATATGTCTATATCTCTATCAATCAATCTATCTATATATCACATTAGGTGTAATGGGAACTTGTTCAACTTAATTAAAGCTATTTGCCAAAAACCTATAGTAAGCATCTTTTTAAATGGTGAAATCTTATAAACATTCTCTATAAAGTCAGGAAGAAGACAAAAATGCCTGTGAACACTGATTCTATTCAATATTTTTGGAGCTGATAGTCAATGAAAGAAGACAATAACTAAATATTGAAAAGAAAGAAATAACATTATTCTCATTTGCAGACAAAGATTTTGAAAACCCTAGAGAGTCAAAAACTACAATAAACCATTAGAGCTAATAATTAAGTTCAACAAGTGCTTACTGGAAACAAGATAAATGTGCAAATTCCATAATATTTGTATTCACTAATAGTAATCTGATAATAAGGAAATTTAGCTATAAAACATGTCCCAGTTACACAAATGGCAATAAAATTCATAAAGTACCTGAGTAGAAACTTTGTGGTGGCCTGGGGGATAGAAGTTCAGTAGATTAAACAAAGGAAGACTCCTTTTTGACATTTCCATTGGTAAGCTGAAGCAGGACTTACTTAACAATGTCCCACTATTGCATATAATGCACCAATAAATTTTTTAAAAAGTTTTTTGGAATGAGGAAGATAGATTATGAGAGTACACAGAGAGAAGTTACAAACCACATTTAGAGAGGTCAGGGATAGGCCCTGGAATGGATCATAAACAGGACCACTTGGTGGTACCCTGAAGATGTTATTCTAGAATCACCCTCTCACAGGCAATCTAAACATCGATCCCCGTGGCTGGATACTCGTTAGAGTGGTGATATGTCACTGGCATGCTAATGTCTTCAGCTATTTGATAATATTGTTTCCCAAGGGAAAAGCTAAACAAAAACTGGTTGGAATGAGTAAACATGCAAATTATCCAGACTCCAAATGTGTCATTTCAAAAACAAAATGAAAACAAGACTGCAAAACATCGAGGAGTCTTTTAGAAAGGAGGGATTTTTATGGGAAGTTAAGACCAGCTTCAGTAATGCCACCATAGTCCACTGAAGAAACACTATAGGTTACTGTAGATGTAGTGAAATGTTGACAGCAGCTGCATAAATTTAATCCTGGAGCAGCAAGAACTGCTCTCTGTGGGAACTGAGGGGAGGAGAGAAAGCAGATCTTTTGCAACTGCTAAGTAGCAAAGGAGCTATGGGGGGAATGTGGCTATCAGGAACAAAATTAAAAGCTACCAGCAACATTCCAGGAGAGCAAAATGCAGTTGGGATGAGGTTGAAAAGCAACCAGCAACAGATTGTGAAACTGAGTAGATCTGTAGATACCATCAGGAAAATCTCAGGACACAAATCCAGCAACAGGGGAGCTGACTGGCACTGAGTGTCTGGAGATTGCTGCTTTGCCCTTCAGAACAGGCTTGTTGTTAGGTCGTTAAACATTGCACAGTAGCTCAGAACCTGGAATAAAAGTCTTTTTTTCTTTTTGTCCCAGGTGGCCCTGATCTCCTGGACTCAGGTGATCCTTCATCAGCCTTCTGAGTAGCTGGCACTGTGGACATCTGCCAATACACTGGTTGAAATGAGTTTTTTCCTAATGTCAGTCTTCCTTCAGGCCAGCCCATCAAGCACACCTTTTTTTCACACTGATCTTCCTTCCACTCTGCTGAGGAAATGCCTCCCCTCTGCCAAAAACAAATGGCAATTTGCTTAGTTGAGCTTCAGGCACTTTCTGATGTCTTCTGCCTTCTTATTTCTGAATGTCCTGAAACCAAAGTAACCTGAGTCTCCAAGCAGATTGGCTGCTGATAACCCAAGTACTCCTGTGATAACCCGAGTACTCCCTGGGACTTCTAGGAGTCCAAAATGGAGGGACCTGCTAGGTCATTTAATCTCTCACTCTGTATTTGAGAAAACAAATCCAGAAAGGTAAAGTCACCAAATTACTTTGTGTCTTTCCACTACTCCAACCAAGCAGCTCAACAGAATAAATGAACAACCAAAACAAATATGGGAGGACTTAAAAGCCAAACTAAGGGAGGAAACAGCTTAACTCAAAAGAAAATTTGAAAGATGCAAATATTTTCTTTAGTTCAAGGTCACATTCTATCACTTGCTCCTTAGGAGAATAATTTAGAAAAAAAAAATTGTCTCCTCACTGAAATTGTGATACGTTTTGTGATTAGAAAAAAATACTTGATTTAAATATAAATGATCGCTTCATTTTGTGCCGCAGGTACTCAGAATGCTCTTAGGCCAAATCATATCTTAGCACTGTACCTCATACCACACAGTGTTCATCAATCACATAAGGGCACCATTAAACTGTTTGTTGTTAATCTTTTCAAAGAACAGATCTTGTACTTCTCCATTTTCAAACCCAATTATTTCTCACACCTGGGCATTACACCTTCCCATATACTTCCTCCCCATCCAGACCCATTCACCCCAGGTAATTTGTCTACCCACACTCATTTTCCTGCCCTGAAAACTCAGCACACATACCACCAGCACACAGGCATTCCCCAAAGATAAGCTTGGCTTGCTTACTTATGGTTGTAGTCCCTCTTAATGAGAGTCTGTAATAATTACCTACAATAAATGCTCAATAAGGAGGGTGAACATAGAATTCACCATCCAAATCACACACTTCTGAGAGGAGGATGGGGTGCCATTAACAATCATACTGGGACCCTAGGTATAAGCCAGGGCTGTCCTGACAACCTGGGACATGAGTGTGCCCTCACAATAAGTGAGGCAGCGGTACTGTAGGCTGCTCACCATCTTTACTAAACTCTCTTCCCCTTTGCCTGTTGCTTTCTGTAACAGAGGTCAAGAAAGAGCAGTTTCCCCTTCCCCCTCACAGATAGGAATGGCTCTAAGGCATGGTTTTGGCCAATGAGACCTTAGTGAAGAGTTTCTGAAAAGTGTGCCTCCCTGTGAAAGGGGGATGTTTGTGGCTAGCATAGCTCCTTTCCATTTCTTCCAGTGTGGAATTTGTCTGAAGGTGCAGTAGCCACCTAAATATCACGAAGTGATCCATATAAGGGCGAAAGTCAGGATATAGCAAACTAGGAAGAGGGGAAGAAACTAGGTCTTTGTTGGCAGCTATAGTTCATTTGCCTATCCTGACATCTTTTTCTGTCAGAAAAACAAACTTTTACTAAGTAGGAAGAGTATTTTGTTACTTGCAGCCAAAAGCATTTTTAACTTAGAATAATTATTACTATTTTATTCCAGCTTGTTTATACATATTTTCTTTATTCCTTACAACAGCCATAAAAAGTGCTTGCTGTTTTTTCAGATGAAGAAACTAAACTTCAGAAAGACTTGTTAACTTTTCCAGAGTTGCACAGACAATGAATGTCTGAGTTTGATTTCAAGCCTAGGCCTGGCCTGACTGTTCTCAGAGTAAATGCCTCAAACCCAACAGGTGCTGCTTCACATAGTCTCCCAAGCCAGAGCCATGTGAATCTTGGGGAATTCCTGTTGCACACAGGTTGCTAGAAAGAAAGAGGATGAAAAAAATAGATCATTTTCTCTGCTACTTCCTTGCCCTCGCGTCCATCCTAAGCAATGTGAGGTTGCTACTTATTTATTACTCTATAGAATTCTCCTCCAATAGCAAGATAGATGGTCACTGCAGAAAACATTATTTTTAAGCACCTGCCTACGTTTATGCTTAATGAACCACTCTTCAGGTACAATTTAGATATGACTCAATCTACGATTAGTGAGGCAAGATAGATACATAAAGAGATAATTTAAATATAATAAAAACACAAAATAATAAGGTACAAAGCACTAAAGGTAGGCTTAGAAAGTGTGGATGTCCAAAAGAGGATACCTGGAAGGAGATGAGTCCTGAGTAATTGGTAGATTGTGATGGAGCTCACACTGAAAGACTTGGAGATGCAAGTCAGGAAGTAGACAGTAAATTTTTTAAATGTAGCCCTGAATTTGAGACAATAAAAAGTGGGGGAAAATCTGTGCCTGTGTGTTCTTCAGGAGTTCAAGGGTTGGTACTATCAGTGGGCTGGGGTTGTGGCTCAGTGGTAGAGTGCTTGCCTAGCATGTGTGAAGAACTGGGTTTGATCCTCAGCACCATATTTTTTTTAAAAAAAGAAATTGTGTCCATCTACAGCTAAAAATATATATAAAAAAAGAGTTAGTGCTATCGATAATGTCTGAGGGGTATTTTGGGTAAACTAGAAGTTTAGAAAAGTTTAAAAGCCTTTTTGAAAACCTTCATAATAATAATTATTATTAGCCAAGAATGGAACCAATATTTTATTTTTAAATCTTAATATCTGTTCTGTAGGCAACTTTCACCCCCAAATCCAGCATTAAACAAAAAAATCACCAATTCGCAACTCTCACTAAGTATCCTAGCAGTGAGACAAAGAGTCACCTAGCTGAGCACTACTATATTGCCACATTTAATGCTTTTGCATCCTGTTTCCTATAGATGTTAGCCAGTTCAGTTGTTTCAGAGCTTTGAAAGTCTTTGCTCTTCTTTACAGAGTCATCACCAAAACACAGAGGGTAGTTTTCACATGGCTTTGATGTACTATACAGAAAGGACTCTTGAGGAAATAGGAATTCAGGCCAGAAAGAAGTACTTTTATTCACTTCCAGAATCCCTCAATCCAAAACCAGTCACCTAGCCCATATTCTTCCCAAGAGCTCCTCTGGTTCCTGGGGAAATGGTTCATTCTGCAGCATGAGCAATATGACAGAACACAAACCCAAGAACACGAATCCATCCCACGTTTCTCACGGTGTTAAGCATCATGCATCTTCACTGGGGAGGATCGAGGCTTGATTTTTAAAACTTTGGAAACCTTGCTAATGGCTGTGTCTGGCCACACAGAAGTGTGAGTGTGTGAGTGAAGCACAGTGATGACTTTCATGGATGGCCGAGGAGTCAAATGAGATGAGATCTCCAAGGAAGAACCTGGGAAGACGAAAGCAGCCCACGCTCCCAAGAAGTGTTCGTACAGTCAAGGCTTCTCTCTTGACTTCCCAACCTCACCTATGCCGCCCTAAGGTCCCAAGGAAACCCCAAAGTATTAGATCCACATTCCATTGGTCTCTTGCACGGGTGGAGGTGCTGGTCCCACTAAGTCACACCTGGGTCTCCCATTCTAATTCTTGCCCTTGCCTCCCCCACACTCCTCCACCACTGTTCACACTGGTATTGCTTCTCCCTGTCCTAGTTCACACTTTTCATGTGCCTTCTTCAGAATGCTTTGATTGTATAGAGAGAGATGAGATCCGTTTTAGCAGGGTGGCACATGCCTGTAATCCCAGCAACTTGGGAGGCTGAGAGGCAGGAGAATGGCAAGCTCAAGACCAGCCACAGCAATTTAGTGAGACCCTGTCTCAAAATTTAAAATTTTAAAAAGGGCTAGGGATGTAGCTCAAAGACCTGACTTAGCTTTCAGGGGGCTTCTCATCTTACTCAAAATCAAAGGTCCAGAAGGAAGAGTTGACTTCACAGTCCAATCAGTATTTTCTGAGAATCTAATTAATAAGATCTGTGTTAGAACTGATACAGAAAACCAGCACACCATACAGAAGAATACTAAATGTTCAATAGTCTGAAAAGAACTCAAAATAGAAAGTTACATGGAGAAAGCAACAAATCAAACTGTATGTGCAACATCCCATTTTTTTTTTTTTATGTACTAAGAAACAACCCTCTAAAATGTTAACTAGGGTGATCTCTCTAGCTAAAATTATCAATGAGACTAGATGTAGAATTACAGGTGATTCTTTCTTCCTTTTAAATAATACTATTAACAGTATTTATTGGGTTAGAGCTTTACAAGAATTGACTTATTTCATTCTTGCAACAACCCTACAAGGTAGATGTTATAATTAAGCCCCAGCAAGGTAAAGTGTAAGGAGGTCATATAGCCTGCCCAAGTTCACTGCTACAGTTTGGATCCAGAATGCTCCCTAAAAGTGTATGTATTAAAAGATTATTCTCCAAAGTGGTGCTATTAGAAGGTGGTTAAAATTTTTTTAAATAGGTGAGACCTAAAGGGGTGCTCTGGTCATTTGGGGGTGTGGACTTGAAGGGGATATTGGAACCCTGACCCCTTTCCTCCTCTTTTTCACTTTCCAGCCATGAAGCGAGCTGTTTGACTCCACCGTGCACTGTCACCATGATAGGCTGCTTTGTCACAGATCCTTAAGCAAAGGAGCCAACCAATCATTGACAGAAACCTAAAGCTGTGAGATTAAAAAAAAGCATTTCTTCACTATACATTAATTATCCCAGGTATTTTGTTACAGTAATAGAAAGCTAATGCAATAACATAGTAGGTAAATCATAAATAGGATCCAAACCCAGCAAGTTGGTTCCAGAATTAAAGCTTGACCACTCTTCTTGCTGCCTCTGGAATATATACTGTGTGATGATACATGTTATAATATGCTTTATGATAAAATATAACATTTATTTACAATAAAAAGAAAGAAGGATTTTACTTTTGCAATACTGGGAATTGAACCCTTGGGCACTCTACCAATGAGCTACATCCACAGAACTTTTTATTTTGAGAGACGGTCTCACTAAGTTGCCCACACTGGTCTTAAAATTGCAATCTCCCTGCTTCAACCTCCTGAGTAGCTGAGATTACAGGCACGTGCTACTGCAACTGACCAAAAAAGAAAAAAAAAAAGAATTTTAAAAGAGAAACGTAAGACAAGGTAGCCAAGGAGAGAGAGGAGACAGTGAGAAAGGGAATATTTCAAAGGGAATCAGGAGTAGGGAGGGTGTGGCTCAATGGTAGAGGGCTTTGTGTAGCCTGCATGAGGCTTTGTGTTCTATCACTAGCACCCTAAAAGATGTCAGAGGAGACAAAGGAGATCACTGCATTCCTCCTGAGTAACTGTGATCCACACTTAACATCTCTGAATTTGTTTTCTGAAAAATGAAAGGGTGAGCAAATCTATGTTCTAGAGAAATACTTACTTGACAAGAGACCAAGAGCTGGCATAAAAGTTCATGTCATATGCATCATCATTTCAGGGTTGGCCATTACGTTAATAATCAATCTACGGCAAATTTGCTGCCTTTGTGCCTTGATATATGTATAAACAACATGTTCCATAAAAAATGCTCTACTAGTAAGGCTAAGGGTATGATTCATGTATGAATGAGAATAAAGATAATTTCCTTTAGTGACCAAAAACAAACAAACAACCAAAAATGGTGAAAAAGCAGAATCAGAATGCAAAATGGTCTGGCAGCCTTCCTGATTCCCAAGGGCAGCAAAAAAAAAAAAAAAAAGTCATTCAAACTTAAAAAGTCCTCAGTGGATGCAGTCAACAATAATCAACATGTGAAATGGACATGTAACCAACAATTGGAACAGCTTGCCAAAAGTGCCTATCTGTAATTCCCCAGAAGTGAAGGACATGAATTTTTAGGTTGAAAGGGTCCACCAGGTAAATTAAAACAATCCACATGTCTGTGAAATTTCATAAAACAATAAGAGAAGTTTCCAGAGAGAAAAAAATAGATTGCATGCAAAGTGTTAAAAATTAGAATGGCATTGAACTTTTCAGCAACAGTGGAAGCCAGAAATTGATGATGAATCAATGCCATCAGAAATTTGTAGGAATTAACTTCTAATTAGAGTCTTTGGTAAAGCATCAAGGAAGTGTGAGTATAAAAACATTTCAAACATGTGCAGTCTCAAAAATTTACTTCTCATGATCCTTTCTATTTTTTTTTTTTTTTTTTTTTTTAGGATAACAGGGATTGAACCCAGGGGCACTTAACCAGTGAGCCTCATCCCCAGCTCCCCACCCCGTTTGTGTGTGTGTGTGTTTGTGTGATGCTGGGGATTGGACCCAGGGTGTTGTGCATGCCAGGCAAGCACTCTACCAACTGAGCTATATCCCCAGCCCTATCCCACTTTAAAAAAATATATTTTATTTATAGACAAGAGTTTGGTGAATTGCTTAAGGCCTCCCTAAGTTGCTCAGTCAGACTTTAAACTCTTGATTGTCCTGCCTCAGCCTCCTGAGCCACTAGGATTATCATAATTCTTTCTTAAGGAGCTACCAGAGTAGGTGCTCTGTTAAATAGGGAATAAACCAGGAAAATGAAAAATAAGAGAATAGGAAATCCACACAGAAGGGAAGAGGAGAGAAATCTCAGAATACCAATGTTCATCAGGGCTGGAAGAGAAATGGTTCAGCTTACAGGACTGAGGGCTCCTTTTAAGGAGGTCTGGGAAGGAACTAATGGTTATCTGATTCATTTGATTATAAGGAAAAGATGAAGGAGAGGTGTTGTATAAAGGCTTTAGAATATTTGGGAATAAAGTTTCTAAAAATTAAGCAAATGAAAAAAATTTTTTTCCAAAGAGTTGTACAAAATGAGAAATATGATCATAGTTTACAACTTTGACCTGCAGTAGACAATATTTATGGTCATAACAATGTAAGTTGAATATAGATTTAATTTGATTTGTGATATATTTGTGAGATGCTGAAGGACTGAGAATTTTTCTGTGGTCTGTGTAAGTACTTGTTCCTGTAGCTATTTCTCCTCACCATTCCACTATGTGACTTTAGCCCCTAATTTTTCCTCCCATCCCTCTGTATAAAATCCAAATTACTCAAACAATGGCTTGTAACCTGCAAGAATAGGTTACAAGAATAATTCTAAGAGCAATCTTGAACTACTTGTATCTGAAACCAATTGAACTTAGTTGAACTTTGGCTGCTCTCGGTAAAGTCCTATGAAGCTTTTAGTCCTCTTCCTCCAAGACAGATGTTCTGAGTTTTCTCACACCCATTTCATATATATATCTATCATATATATATATATATATATATATATATATATATATATATATATATAATAGATCTTTATTTTATTTATTTACATGCAGTGCTGAGAATCGAACCCACTGCCTCAAACATGCCAGGCAAGAATACTATCACTGAGCCCCAGCCCCAGCCCCACACCCATCATATTTAAATAAAGAGCTTTGAGTTCTTTTTTTCCTATTTGTATCCCTTTAATGTCTATCTAATTGCTCTGGCTACAGTTTCAAGGACTATGTTGAATAGGAGTGGTAAGAGAGGGCATCCCTGTCTTGTTCCAAGAATGCCTCCAATTTTTCTCTATTTAGAATAATGTTGGCCTTGGGCTTAGCACAGGTAGCTTTTACAATGTTGAGGTATATTCCTACTATCTCAAGTTTTTCTAGTGTTCCAAACATGAAAGGGTGTTGTATTTTACCAAATGCTTTTTCCTGTATGTATTGAGATGATCATTTGATTTTTATCTTTAAGTCTATTGATGTGATGAATTATGTTTATTGATTTCCGTATGTTGAACCAACCTTGCATCCCTGGGATGAATCCCATTTGATCATGGTGCACTATTTTTTAATATGTTTTTGTATGCAATTTGCCAAAATTTCATTGAGAGTTTTTGCATCTATGTACATCAAGGATATTGGTCTAAAGTTTTCTTTCTTTGATGTGTCTTTGTCTGGCTTAGGTATCAAGGTGACAACTAGCCTTACAGAATGAGTTTAGAAGGATTCCCTCCTTTTCTATTTCATGGAATAATTGAGGCATATAGGTATTAATTCTTCTTTGTAGGTATTAATTCTTCTTGTAGAACTTGGATGAGAATACGTGCTGAGGGCCATTGCCAAGTAGGAATGACGCATCGAAATTTCCTTGCCAGCGTACCCCATGTTAAATGGACTTGCCTTGGAAATCCGCTGTGACCTTGCATGTGTGTTTGAGAAAGGTGACCTGCTCAAGGACGAGGGTGGATCCAGGTTTAAGGTGTATCCTGCAGGTTTGAGGAAGTATCCCTCTCCTTGGGTTTAGGGCGTTCCCGGTTTAAGACAAGTTTAAGGCGTTCCGGTTTAAGACAATCTGGTTTTAGGGAAGTTCCAGGTTTAAGTTTATTGCTGCTGGGAATAGGGCGTTCCTGCTGCCTGAGTTCCCGTTGAGTTCTCGTGGAATTGAGAAAGTATTTTGGGATTGAAAGCCGTGTGGAGTACATGAATTTTGCAGCAGAACTTGGATTTCCCCAGAATGTGTGTAGAGGCCCGTGTGAGTTCGGGAATAAAGAATTGCTGTTTGAATCTACAAGGTGTGTGGTGGCTCGCGTGATCTTGTGCCCAGCCAAGACTGCGGCAAATACGTCTGGTACTGGGCTTTTCTTGGTTGGTAGGCTTTTGACTGCATTTTCTACTTCATTTCTCAAAATAGATCTGTATAAATATTGTGTATGTCTTCCTGATTCAGTTTGGGCAGCTCATATTTCTCTAGAAATTTGTCGGTGTCTTCGATATTTTCTATTTTATTGGAGTATAAATTTTCAAAATAGCTTCTAATTATATTCTGTATTTCCATTGTATCTGTCGTGATATTTCCTTTTTCATAACGAATTTTAGTAATTTGAGTTTTCTCTCCCCTTCTTTTCATTAGGGTGGCTAAGGACTTATCAATTTTATTTATTTTTTCAAAGAATCAGCTTTTTGCTTTGTCAGTTTTTTCAATTGTTTCTTTTGTTTTGATTTCATTGATTTCAGCCCTGATTTTCATTATTTCCTTTCTTCTACTACTTTTGGTGGCGAGGATGTGGAGAAAAAGGTACACTCATATACTGCTGGTGGCACTGCAAATTAATGCAACCATTATGGAAAGCAACATGGAGATTCCTTAGAAAACTTAGAATGGAACCACCATTTGACCCAGCTATCCCACTCCCAGGTCTATACCCAAAGGAGCATACTATAGTGATGCAGCCACATCAATGTTCACAACAGCTCAATTCACAATAGCTAAACTGTGGAACCAACCTGTTGATGCCCTTCAACAGATGAATGGATAAAGAAACTGTGGTTCATATACACAAAGGAATATTACTCAGCATTAAAAGAGAATAAAATTATGGCATTTGCAGGTAAATGGATGGAGCTGGAATATATCATGGTAAGGGAAATAAGCCAGTCACAAAATACCAAAGGCTGACTGTTCTCTCTGATAAGTGGATGCTGACCCATAAGAGGAGGGTCAGGGGGAGAATGGAGAAACTTTGAATGGGCAAAGGGGAAGGAATGAAGGTGGTAGAAAAGATGGTGGAATGAGATGGACAACATTACCCTAGGTACATGTATGACTGCACATGTGGTGTCTTTGGAAGACGGCATTGTATCTCTGCAATAATACAACAGCAGAGAAATGAAAAGTTGTGCTCCATTTGAGTACAATGAATCAAAATGCATTCTGCTACATGTATAACAAATAAGAAATAGAAAATAAAAAATAAAGAAATAAAGAGCTTTGCAAATGGGGATCTGGATGATTTTCTTCCATAAATTATACTGCAAAAAATGAAGTAAGGGAGTTACGTCACCATCTATGATAAGTCAGTAGATTTTATCTAACTAATTTATAGGAACTCAGCTCAGAAATTAGGTGAATGCAAAGAATTGTAGTTCTTTAAAGACACCAATATTTGCTGATGTAAGTGTTTGAAATGGTACCACTGCTTGTCCTTAATTAAGTCTTCCTAACTAAAAACCTAAGGTTAAACAAGACATAAAGTAGGCTGGGATTGTAGCTCAGTGGAAGGGCTCTTGCCTAGCTTGTGTGAGGCACTGGGTTCCTTTCTCAGCAGTACATGTAAATATACAAAATGAAGTCCATCGACAGCTAAAAAATGATAAAAAATAAGACATAAAGTGCTCTATGGCCTATCCATAGTTTTTACTGGGTAATTTAGATTTCATACAAACCATCCTTTATTTTAAGAGTAGTTTGTTTATTAGGGAAAAAAAAAAAAAGCACACACCTCAAACCAAATCTCCAAGCCATATTTTTTCCTAACACAGAAGGAGGCCTCTCTGGAGGTATTTCCAGACTTACCACTTAACAGTGGTGCAGCCAAAAATAAACCCATGTGGACTTTCCTAAGCAAATTCAACAGCACACCAACTACTACTTCATGGAGAGCTGGCCTTGCTCTTTCCCAAATAGCCTCTCAGAGGACCCCCACCCACATTCCATCTCCTAATTAGAAAGCTAATTAGGATTCCAAATTTAAATGCTAAATGGAGAGGGCGATCTGGTAGCAGGCCAGGATTCCCTGAACATCAAAAGCTCTCCTCTGTCCTGTTAGTGCAGTGAGTGTGGGAAGAGAGCTGGGGCCACAGGGACCTTTGGGCCATTTGACTTGCTGGGGGGCAGTGTTTACTCTCATTTGTCTGAGACAGAAGATGTGTTGAACAAACTGTAAACTCTGAAAAAAACAACAAAAAAATTAAAAACCACAAAAAACATGCCTTGGCATTTAGGTACTTTAAGGAAAAGAAAGAAGTATCTTTTTATAAACCCTATTATTATCATGGTGACATAAGGGGCCGTAAGGAGTTCCCCTCAAGAATGGTTCCTAGTTTCAGCCAGGCAGCTTCTCAATAGTGTGGGGCGACTTCTTCAGTTACCATGACAACCAAAATTAGAAGGGCTTTTGCAACACTAACAGAAACCATCTTTTGAAGCGCTTCTGTGAATCACATTGAATGTTGATGATGCAAGCTTGTGCGATACATATTTTTCAAATATTTTTTAAAAAACCCTGTTACCATAAACAAATACTCGCTTTAGAGTCCCATTTGAAATCTTGGAACAAAAAATTTCGGCTGGTTTTGGATTCCCGTGGCCTGGAGTGCAAACGCGATTTGTTTAATATCCAAACTTGTTTGCATTACACGGCTGAGAGCTTAGAATATGATTCATTCGCTCTTATTTTGAAACGGGGTGAGGAATGGGGTGGGGGAGGGTGGGTCTAACATAGAGCCCTCTTGTCCATTAAACTCTGGGAGGACGCAAACGGGGAGACCGAGAAAGGGGGAGAGTGGGGCTTGGATGGGAATGGGGATGAGGGAAGAAAAGAGGGGGAGAGGGGAAGAGGAAAGGAGCGAAGGGGAAAAAAGTACAGATGGCTGAATCTTGGTTGCGCTAAAAGCATCTTTAGCGATTGCCTTGACCTCTCCATCTGCCCAGATAGCATGCGGAAGCTCATCAGAAATCGGCTTTTTAAAAACCCCATTGGGATTCTTTCTTGGTGGCATCGCCAGTCCTCGATGTCCTACAATTCCTGGTGGGCTATTCGGGAAGATAGTAGAGGCTCCCCCTAACTTTGCTCCGTCTTCCAGAAGAAGCACCTTTCTCTACGGAGAGTCGTGATGCCGGGTGTGGCAGGAGCGATGTCCACCTCCAGCCTGGCTTGCGCCCGTGGGGAGGTCACACAGGTCCCCAGACCTGTTACAAACTAAAAGATTTGCGGGTGCACACGGTCAGCTGTGCCAGCACCGCACAGACAGCGGTGCTCAGACGCGCAGACAGACAAGGGCGCCTTATAGGACAGGGGCACAGACGCGCGAGCACGCCCTCTCCTCTTGCGCGCTGATCCATCCGAGGGAGGAGGAATGAGGACGCCCCAAGGAGCGCCCAACCTTCTCCTGACCCCACTTCACTGCCACACTAGTCCCCAACGTGTGTCTCTCTTTCTCTTAGAGGTCTCGGGGAGGAGAGATGTCCCCAGTGCAGCCGGGCAGACAGGCAGGCAGGGGTAGGGGGGCTGGCGACGAGCCCGCCGCCCCTCGCTTACCTCAGTCTGGAGGCCGGCTACCTGGCTTTGCTGCGCGGTGCCGGGCTAGGAGAGCGGGGTGGCCGGTGCTGGGGCAGGGACGGGTGCGCAGGGGTGTCCCAGCGCGCGGGCGTCGCGGTCGCGCGCGAGGCTCCGCGAGCTGTCAGGGGCGGCCAACTTGACACACTCAGCCCAGCAAACCGCGCCTATTGGCCCCAGCTGGGCCGCGGGGACCGAAGCCCCCCAGCGTTTCCCGAAGGACCAATCCCGAGCTAGGGGCCGGCCCAGGGACGGGTAAAGGAGGGCCGGCAGGGCGCCGGGACGCGGGCCTGGACCTGGCAGGCCGGTTTCTATGGCAGCCAGGAGGGAGGGGGGGAAAGAGGAGGGCGTGCGGCGCAGGGACACCCATTGCAGACGCTCCGGGAGGGGATGCGGGCCTTCAGTAGAGAGGATTCCTCCTAGAGAGTGAATGGGAAGCGGCATAGCAGCTGGAGGGTTGACAAAGGTCGTATCAATTTAACGTGAGCGGAGCCGCGTCAGCTCTAGAGCGAGGCTTTTGGTGTCTTTGGAAGACCGCAACACGGTAATCCTCCCAACCGAACGGGAGTTTCTGGCAAAGTATTGTGACAGCTTCTACGGGTGAGTCTGGCAAGGTTTAGTCTCTGCAGAAATACTAATGCCACCCCTCTGCCTGGCTTCCTGGCATACATGGGGCCTGGGCCTCGTGGTGCCACTTTGGAGTCTCCCTAAAACCTTGCCTACTCCCAGCTGTGATCCTCTAATATTAGGTGCCAAATATTATTTTTCCAGTTTACAAACAAGGAAACAAGTCGCTGCACTGAGTGTAGAGCTGGGAATTCAATTCACAGAATGCTAACCATAGAAGGTATTTATTGACGTGGAAGCCCTCTATTTTACAGTGGAGGAGCTGAGTTCAAAGAGGTCAGTTGATTTAGCAAGAGTCACACAGCTAGTTAGGGCAGAGCCAGGAGTAGACACCCTAAGTTATAGCTCTGTGAGCAATCTTTCCACCTCCTCATGCTACCTATCCTGTATTCATCATTTCCTGGGCAATATGTACAAGTACAAAAATGAGGAGGAGAAAAATAACCTGTCCAAAATTCTTTTATGGTAGAAATTGAGGGATATACAAAGATGATGATGATGATGGCGGCTACTTGTTAGGCACTGTTTTACAAAAATCAGTTCATTAGGTACCCACAATATCTATGATTTAGGTTCTGTTATTACCATCCTGTTTTGACAGATGAGGAAACTGAGGCCTAAAGAGGTCATATGACTTGCTCAAGGTCACACAGCTGTAGAATGCTGGTGCAGGGACAGAAACCCAGGTCATGTGACTCTAGAGATGGTCCTCATCCTTGCTACATATCTCTGCTACCTCTCTGTGTGATGATTACAGGGGTCAGGAACAGGCAGGGCAAGGAATAAAACCTTGGACAGCTCCATGCACTGGCCATTGGTAGGAAAACCAAAAGAACTTTAAACAATTGCTTCCTTGGTTTATGACAATAATTATGTAGGATAAGTATTCTCTATGAGAAATATTTGTTTTTAAGGAAAAGACAAGAGTTATTTTTAAAAGAATAATCTTTAAAATAGTACATGCCCATTTTCTTTATAAAGGCAATAAAATACAATGCAAAATATTGCATTTTTAAAAAGACATGGAATACCCCTTGAATCCTACAACATGACAATACACAGGATAAAATTCTATAGGGAAATTGCCTAGAAACCAAGAACCTCAAAAAATCCCAATTTGATGTCGTCTCTGTGCACTGGCTTTCACATAATGCCCACAAAAAAACAAGGAAAAACTAAAACTGCATTAGAAATCATGTCTCCTGAAGTCAATTTGCCAGACCTGGTTTCAGGATCCTGCCCCTGCATGTTTACCTTTTCTGCTACATTCTAGGTAATGACTTCAGATCTATTTTCTGTTTCACTAATTCTCCCTAAAGCTGTTTAACCTCTATGTTACCTTTATAAACCTTGAGAATGCAACTATAACTAACAAACCCAGAGGTGGGAGTATGAATGGGCCAGTTTCAGCATTTTCACAGGTTGGGATAATTGATAGTTTAAAATGGAATCGCTTATTTACAACTAGTGTTTACTAAAATCCTTTTTCCTTAACTTTACAGGAACCTTTTAGGAACTAATATTTCCTGTGATGAAGAAACATTTATCTGAAGTTTATTCTGCTTTCTTTCTTCTTTCTATTAAATTCTAGCAAAATTAAACAGAAAGAATTAAAACTAGCAATGGTAGTCCTGTTTGTAAAATCAGTCTCTCTCTCTCTCTCTCTCTCTCTCTCTCTCTCTCTCTCTCTCTCTCTCTCTCTCTCATGTGTGTGTGTGTGAGTGTGAGTGTGTGTGTGTGTGTGAGTGTGTGTGTGTAGATAGATATCTGGAATGACATCCATCTAATGTTAATAATAGTTATTTCTGATTAATGGATTTTGTGTGCTTTTTTAAACTTACTTATTCTAAACTAAGTAATTCTTTTACTTTAGAAGGTCTAATTTAACAACAACAAAAGGAAAATGAAAAAAAGGTTGCAAAATTTAGTGACTTGAGTGAGGGGCCACTACCTCTCCCTCTGCCACTCAGCTTAAATTCTATTGATATTCTGAGTATTTTTGTTTGTTGTTTTTGTGGTACTAAAGTGTGAATCCAGGGATGCTTTATTTCTGAGCTACATCAGTCCCCAGTCCTTTTAATTTTTTTTGTTTTGAGACAAGGTCTCACTAAATTGCAGAGTCTGGCCTTGAACTTGTGATCCTCCTGCCTCAGCCTCTGAGTCCCTGTGATTACAGTTGTGCAACACCATGCCCAGCTCTCCAAACTTTTCTTGAATGTGAAGTCATGTATAGCAATGACTGTGAAAGTTTCTTGTGAATGGCGTTTGGTTATTATTTTCAACTGGACAACGAAGAACAGCTGAAGCCTCTAGGTCCATTGATACTTAACAAAGTTACCTATTATTTTTTTAATCAAATTACTTTCATTTGAAAAAAGCACTATTTCACTTAGATTAAGGTTCTAAACCTGTATTAGTTTCTGTATTATTTCCTAGTAGTATCTGAAGTCATATGTGACTTAGATAACTATTGTTTCACATAACACGATTATTCTTCTAATACAGCTGATCTACCAGGCCTCTAAACCAGAGTGAGTAATCAACTGTTTTCCTAAGTGAACTCAATTCATACCTGCCTCTTGGAAAGTATTGGTTAACATTTTGTGTCTAAAGTATATTTGAGTTACCCAGAAGAAGCAAAAGTATACCTGGTTAATTAGTCTGGTTTGGGGGGTTCTTTGTGTTTTATTGTTCTCTAGCATTTCATCTTTGTGGCATTTTCATTTCAAACATAAAAACATTTAGCTACTGAGAATAAGTAGAATATTCTTGTTTGATACTAAAAAACCTAAAACTCTGAGGCTGGGGTTGTGGCTCAGTGGTAGAGTACCCACCTATCACATGGGAGGCACTGGGTTTGATCCTCAGCACCATATAAAAACAAAGAAACAAACAAATAAATAAGGGTATTGTGTTCATTTACAACTAAAAAAAATTACAAAAAAAAAATACAACCTAAAACTTATCTCAGTCCAGCCATCACAGAGGCTAACTTAAACAATAGGTAACAAAGAAAATGTTTCTATAACAACACCTGGCTGATTTATGAAAAGAAGAGGCCCCCAGAAAGGTCCATTCCAGGGCTGGGAATATAGGCCAGTTGGTAGAATGCTTGCCTAGTGTGCACAAGGCCCTCAGGTTTATCTCCAACACCACAAAAATCAAAACGGTTCTACTGGCCAGTCCATTGAACTTCCTTGAGGTGCCCTCTGTTCGTTCTCCCAGTGTAGTCTCAGGACTAACAGCATCAGTATTACTTGGAAACTTGTTAGAAATGCATATTCCAGGGCCCTAACCCAGAACAACAAAATCAGCAGGTATGAGTATGGGGTCCAGCAAGGTATTTACAAGATTCTGATAATCTGCTAAAGTTGGAGAACTGTGGAGAGACAAGAATCCGTGAGAAGGACACCAGGTTTGTTCCAAGAGGATGGGTGTGTGTGTGTGTAGGGGGGGGGGTGCTATTGTCCTCCCAAAGAAGACCAACTTGGGAAAGTCAGATACATGAATGGGCGTTTTTAGGGAGAGAAAGGAGGTGCAGAGTGAGAGTGGGCAGGAAGGCTGAGCAGGGTCTTTATCATATAGGGAGTGTGCTCCCCTGCCCCTTGGCCAGAACATCAAAGTCAACCTTCACCTTCAGGTGCTTGTTTCTGTAAGTCTTTAGACGAATGCATTACTTTTCTGCAAGGTAAGCATCATCTTACACATTCTCATATAATGGAAAAGTCACCAGATGTTCTGGATTCTATAAATCTGAGCAAAAATTCTTTAGCAGTTAACATCTTAATAATTTAGGCACTGTTTTTGAGTTTACAATGACATGGAAAGAGAGGGGTAATAACTCTGCAAAGGACAATTCACAAAAGTGGCTCTGTTACATGTGTTGCCTCAGGGAAGAGAGGTATTAAAAGATGATATGCTGCATTTATCTTGCCATCTTTCCTCATCTCTTATCTCCTCCACTCCCAATCCCATCAAGGGCTGGTATAGATTCCAAAAAGAAAGTGGACGTCTATCTTATGTGTTATGATTTGAATCTGAAGTTCCTCTAAAATTTGTGTATTTAACCAAGGCTTGGTTGCCAGTTTGTGGTGCTGTTGAGAGAGGGTGGGATCTTTGGGTACTGGGGCTCCATTGGAGGAAGTAGATCTGGGGGCAAGCCTCTGAAGGGTGTATTTTGTCCATTTGTTTCTCTGCCTCTTTTCCCTTCTCTCCTCCTGTTCCCGGCTGCTATGAAGTGAGCAGTTCTGCTCCACTACTTGCTCTCTGTCATGATGTTCTGCCTCACCAAAGGTCCAAAGTGAAAGGGTAAAGAGACCATGAACTGAAACTGAGCCAAAATAAATTCCTCCTTTAGGTTGATTTTCTCAGGTATTTTGTCACAGCAATGAATATCTAACACCCCATGCTTTATGCAATCCAATGTCAATTTCAAAGACCTCTCAGAGAGAATTCTATTTTGTATCAGGAGCATAGTCTGTAGTGTGGGGGTGGGGCATAAGGAGTCCAGCTAACCTCAGTTCAAATACTGGTTCCACTCTTACCTACTGTTTCTCATCCCCTTCCTTAAGTTCCTTCATTTATAAAATTTGAGAAAATAACAGTGACCTCATGGAGTAGTTGAGATAACTAAAAGTGTTTACTACATAATTCATAAATGAAGTTCTTTCATTTATAAAATTTGAGAAAATAACAAAGTGACCTCATGGAGTAGTTGAGATAACTAAAAGTGTACACTACATAATTCATAAATGATAGCTATAATGTTGAATGAAATAGTCACTGACTGGGAGTTTGTGGAGGTCTCCAGGAGTGGAGGACACCTCTAATCTGACCCTTCATTTTTTTTGACCACCTCACAGAGAAGAATTTAAGGACTGACAGTCCAAAGTAGAGAAAGAGATTTATTGTAGAAAGTACATGTTCAGAATGAGAATGTGGGCAATCTCAGATCCTTGTTCACCTATTCTGGGCTTTTAACATTTATAGAGGAATAGTAGTTAGGGGACCAAAATAGAGTGAAGTCAGGACCAGGTTACATACTTTTTGTGCTAATTTTCCTTGCACTTGCACATTGCTCTTGCACATTGCTCTTGCATGTTATAATCATGCATCTCCACCCACCTGGGGTATTAAATCTCTACCTAGGGTTGTGTGTCTTGCTATTATAATGAGACTAAGTCATTCTCAGTTACCAAAGTCTTTAATGGCACATTCTCTAAAGGAGTGGTTTGTCCAGATGCCTCATGGTTATCTTGTGGTTCTAGTACTTTCTCATCAGCTGGCAAGCCAAAGAGAAGTACACAGGGTACACTAGGTTACTTCTAAGTTGTTCTGCATTCCAATGGTGTACGGGGTGTTTCTCTTGAGATTCTGTTCTCTCTGTATCTCTAAATTCCTATCTCAAAGTTTTTCTTCCCCAGGCTACATTCTGGTAGAAATATCAAGGTAGGGATTACTTTAGTTGAATATTTATGTCATGTTAGGTTGTAAGAAAGACAAGGAGAAAAAGAATCAGTTTATCATGTTGTCCCACTTACTACGTCAATAAGGATTAATGGAAGAGTTTATAGGACACAGTAGAATTTCAAAATATCCTATTTAGTCTATACTTATGACATTATCTGCACTCATGGTTTTAAAGTAATATACTTCTAAGCCTCTAGCTTTAAAGATCTCATTAATGGTAATGAAAAAGTTTTGATAAGTTTTAATTGTTTCCCTTTGAATCCTTTATGACAAATTTAAGAGCTACAGGACAGCTCAGTGCATTACACATGAAAAAGATTTAGCCTGTCCCTCTCTGGATGTAATTAACACAACGGTTAGTGTTAATGATTTCAAAGCTCTATTTTCTCTAACAAATAAAATCAGGCTAAATTTTCAGTCACTGCTCTACCGCTGAGCCACAATCCCAACCCCAGTTTATGTTAATGAACTACTGGAAGGGAACCCCTAGGTAGCTTCAAGATGAGGATGGGTCAAAAGAAGAATCAATTTTGAGTAGAGGGCTGTAACTATCAGCTCCACTCTGATACCTCCAGAAGAGCCAAGGGGCTGGGAAGGTGCTCAGTAACCACCCACCAATGATCTAATCAGCCTAGATAATGAAAACTCACAAATTAATACATCATTGTATTGGGAAAGTGGCAAACCAGGAAAGAACAGAAAAACTCTGATCTCCTGCTTTGCACCCCCACTATACTTATGCATCTTGCCCATTTGATTGTTCCTGGATTTTTTTAAAAAAAGAAAACAGTGATTTAAGTATAGTGCTTTCCTTAGTTCTGAGTTGTTCTAAGGCATTATCAAACTTTGAGGGTTAAGGATTATGGGAACCCCAAATTGTAATTGGGTGAGCATGACTACTTGGTAGCTTGTTGACGCCATTTGTGGCTGTGCTTGAAGTGGGGACACTGGTGTGATACTGAGCATTTAACATTGGGTGTCTGCTTTCAATCTGGGTAGCCTCAGAATTGAATTGTTGGGCAACCAATTGGTGTCTGAGAATTGCTGTTCAAACCAGAGCGCAGAGATTGTTGCACACTCTACTGTTCAACTACCACAGTGCAGACTTAAAACGCCAGTAGAAATGAAGTAGTCAAACATCTTAGAGGGCTGGGGTTTTGTGGCTCAGTGGCAGAGCACTTGCCTCACACATGTAAGGCACTGGGTTCGATCCTCAGCACCATGTAAAAATAAACAAAATAAAGACTGAAAAAAAAAAAAAAGATTATGCTTTGCAAATTACTAAGTGCTACTCAACATAAGGCTTATAACCAGTGGTGATTTCATCTTAATTTCCCATGAAATCCACTGGCATTCTGAGCATACTAATAGCCTTATTATACCTTTTGGGAAAAGGAACAGTTATATTTGCCCCTCAAATCTGTCTTGAAAGCTTTGCCAACTATGAAAACTCAAATGATAATTTTAACACTTTGATGTACTTTTGCCCCTGATCTCTGCCTTAAAGTCAGAAAGAGGATTATATTTAAAAATAAACCTGTTTTATACCATGGCTCAAGGGCACAACATGAGTTATTTTTAGCCTTCAAAATTCACTAGATACTAGCTGGTAGACTAGTAGTTTCAGACTATCTCCTAAGGCTTTTTAAAAAAAAAAAGACAATTCAGGAACATGGACATCAAACACAAGCCTAAAATATTCAATGTGAAAAAACTATTATTGTATTTTCTAACTTCAAAAAAGCTTAGGTAAGTGTTGCAGTTGGTACTTAACTGCCAAACACTCACTTGAAAATTGTTCATATACTTTAAATTTTTTTTTGGTACCAGGGTTTGAACCCAGAGGCCCTTAACCAGTAAGCCACATCCCTGGCCTTTTGTAATTTTGTAAAAATATTCCTTTTTAAATATCTTTATTTTTTTGTTACTGAGGATGGAACCCAGTGCCTCATACGTGCAAGGAAAGAGCTCTACCACTGAGTCCCAGCCCCATCCCTGTATTTGTTTTAGAGACAAGGTCTCACTTAGTTACTTGTGGCCTCGCTAAATTGCCAAGTCTGGCTTTGAACTTGCAATCCTCCTGCCTTAGCCTCCCAAGCTGCTGGGATTATAGATCTTTAGATCTTAAAAAACACGACCTTTTTATTCCTGATACATCTAAATCTGTGACTTCTCCAACTGTATAAAGCCATTCTCTTCCACATGTTTATCATAAACGTGTTACTATTTAACATCAGGATTACCAAAAAGTTATTTGAATTGATCTTTAAAACTTAATAAGGCTCTACTCAAAAAATTCCACTTGCTGTTATGCTTACTATGTAAGAACTACAAAGAATACCAACTTCTGCCTTCTTTTTCTTGAGCCGACTTTTGAAGTTGGAGGTATGTGTTGAGAATTTTATCTCTCTGTTCATGAAAAAATCATGTTAATACAGATGCAGAAAGATGAGATGGTATCTCTGACCACATACCAACTTCCACACTGGTAATTGAAAAAAATAAGAAAGAGTCATGAACACATAATTTTAAAGTTTACTTTAAAAATGTAAATATCTCCCAATATTTAACAGGTAAAGAAAATAGCATATTGGTTTATTTTATGTAGTTGTTATATTTTATTTTCTAAGTAATACTGATTAAAAATATTTACACACCTACTTTTAAGTCCACAGTTTAGCACTCTTATTTGTATGGCTTTAAAAGTTATAGCACAAGATCTTTACATTAAGGATTGGGGGGAAAGATTCCATTCAAAACAAAGCCTGATATATTATATACATGTTTTTCTCTGTACTTTATTTTAAATACATTAATTTTTAAATGATGCTCATCTTTTTTTTTTTTTCATCTGTGGTAAAATACTAGTGCAACTTTTCATCAAAATAAAGTTTACCACAGATGTAAATGAACTCTCCCAATTGAAAATGGCCCTTCAGCTGCCATTAAATGAAATTTCTCAATCTAACTTAAATGAAAAAGAATTGGTAGTTGTCATCATAAGCAAAAATATGAAGTACTATAGCACTGTCTACATTGCTCCTTATAACACAAACTTTGAAAGAACCAGAGATGTTTTATAGAAAAGTCTAGTTGGTTTTAAAAAGGCACATGGGTGTTTTTTTGTTTGTTTGTTTGTTTTAACATTCTGGAAATTTTGCCACCACCACTCTTTCTGTTGCAGAGATGGCACCTGTGACTACTGGGGTAGACAAGAATGTTGTTCAAACTAAAGAAAGCCAGCCAAAATTTTAACTGCACAGTAACAACGCACTTTCTTCATGCAGCCTTGTTTCCTACATATTCAATTTTCTAACATGCATTAGAATACATAAACTTGTATTCTAATGATTTTACATTTGATTTTACAATATGGAAAAAATTTGAGGAAGGACATGACCCGGGGAAGAGAAAATGGTGATAAAGAACCCTTACTACAATGAAAATAGATACTTTCGTACCCAACTATATAATAAGAATATAATCCATTTAAGTTTTCAGAAATATACTTCTCAAAGCTCCCCTTCATTTATGAGAAAGATCCTCCTCTGTGGCATTACTGGGGTGAGGGGCATCAGTTTGTTTCGATAGAAACAGTTCAGCACAACAGGAAATAGTTTTTAACTTTGGTCCACTTGTCTGTCAGTTTAAGGACAGTCACACTGCCCATAACCAGTTCAAAAACCCAACGTGTAAATTAAAAAATATATTCGTTATTTCAATCTAAAACCGGCATAGCTGTTCTGTCATCATTCTCTGCCTTTTCAACTTGGGAATCCACTGCTGGTTTGGTCTTTAAACCCTCAGCACCTCTGTGATCTTCCCTGGCAGCCTCAGCAGCATCTGCTTGGTTAGGCTCTCTCTCCTCTTGGCTCATGATTTCAGGGGTCACGTGATCCAAGTCCGCTTCTAGAAGCTCAGTTTGTACTTCCACTGGCATCTGATTTACCCGTTCAACATGCAGCTCCTCTACGTGTACTTCAGTACCTTCTTCAGTCTGAATTCGACCCACTTCTAGATAACTGACTTGGACCTGCTCTGGAAGCTCACTCATGTGTGAATCATGCACTTGGCTGTCCTGAAGCAGATCTGGATGGACTTGTTCCACAGTCACTTGTGCTGAATCCACCTGGACCTGAAGTAATGGTAACACATGCACCTTCCCAACTTGTTCTATAATAGTCATTGATGTCACTGGTTCAGTTTGCACACGTGTTTCTACTGAAAGGACTTCTTCAGTTACTAGACGCTCTGAAATATTATGAGTATCACTGAGGTGCCTCCTTAATTCATTTCCTTGCATAAACCACAAGTCACATAAAGTACAATGGTTGGGTTTATCTCCAGTGTGTATTACCAAGTGATCTTTGAACTGGTCCCAGCTGTTAAACACACTGTTACACACCTGAAATAACCAAAAGATAGATGTTAACTGAAATATGGATTATTCTCTGTAATTTTAACATATATTGATAGTAAGTTGAAATATATCTTTTAAATATTTATTTTTTAGTTGTACACAATACCTTTATTTTTGTTTATTTATTTTTATGTGGTGCTGAGGATCGAACCCAGGGCCTCACACGTGCTAGGTGAGCCCTCTACCGCTGAGCCACAACCCCAGCCCAAGTAAGTTGAAATATTATGAATATGGTATCTAAAATAAAATCTTGTCCAAGCTATTTCATAATTTCTTAACCGGTTGACTTGGGTCTTTTAGCTGCTAACAACTTTAAATATTCTGGGAAATATTTCATATGGCCCTCATTGTTTAAGTCCCACATAAATTCTTGGAATATAAAGTAACCATATTATAATTTGTAGCATAATTTCAACACTTAAGAGACATAATCTTACTTTAAAAAAAAAAAAAACAACACTATTTTATCATGAAAGATGATGCAGCAGGTATAGCTGTTCTGCCTCCCCAGTCTCTCTCCCAAATTCAGACTGACTGCTCTTTGGCTAAGAATAACTTTAGTTTCACGCTACCTATTGTTTAGTACGTATTTTTTTAAAATTGGTATCAGTATCATCTAGGATTGAGTACTAAAACTATTTCTCCTTTTAAAATCAACACAGTGATGTTCTTTACTCTCATTCCTTTCCAAACTGTCAACTCTGTACCTTTGCTTGAGATTCTCAGATGCTCCTAAACTTACGAGTTATGTCCTGATAGATCTACTGTAAATGTTCTAAGTTGGAAATGCTTTAAGTTAAAAATGCTTTCAATATACTTAAACCTACTGACTATCACAGCTAAGCAACAAAGTACACTGTAGAGCATCAGCTGTTTCATTCTTGATCACTGACTGACTGGGACCTATGGTTCTCTGTTTCTGTCTAGCACCATGAGAGAGCATCCTATTACCTATTACTAGCTCAGGAAAAGATCAAAATTCACAGTATGACTTCCACTGACCTTTCACACTATTATAAAGTTAAAAAATCCCAAATTGAACTGTGGTAAGTCAGGGACTACTATCACCTTTCACTATTGAAGAATGCAAATACAAATTCATTTGTTAAGGACAGAATACACCCACACATACCTGGCATTCATACAGCTTCTTCCTTCCCTTTTTTGCCCCCACTCCAGTTTGGCATGCAGTGAGATGACATTTGAGAGTACTATTTCTAGCAAATCGTTCATGACAATTTGGACACTCAAAAGGTTTTTCACCTATTATAAGAGAAAAAAATATACCGACAATAAGAAAAACAGCAAATTTTAAGAGTCTGTTTTTTGCTTTTTGGTTACTTTTAATAGTACATTCTTAAAAGGGGAAATTCACAATTTATAATTCAGATATTTTACCACATCCAAGATTTCTCAGAAAATATGACTTAATGATGATTAATTTAATCTGAGCTCTGATCAAATTTGGATTAAAGTTTTGTACCATGTTTTTCATTTCTTGCATTATTTTCCTTAGATAAAAATCATGACCAATCTGTTATTTTAGGGAAATGCATCACTATTCTTTCCATAAGCATTTTTATACACTTACCTAGTAACAGATTATGTGCTAGATAATGAAGATAGAAAGATAAATACAATGTCCTTTAAAAAAACTTCCTGTCAAAGGCCAGGGTAAGTGAAATATGTGATAATAAATAAATACATTGCACCGGAAACTCCTTGCAGAAAACAGAGCCACAGGAAATGAATTGCAGCGGCACAAAAGAGGAGGGTAATTCTACCTGGAACGGAATGAAAGAAGGAATCAAGAAAATCTGCTCTAGGGAGAGGCCAGAAGTATAAAACAGCACAGTGGATGAGGATTAAGAAGGGAGAAACTGTTTCTCACAATGAGTGGAATGCCAATCAGAAAAGAACCCAGGACTCAGGAATACAAGTAGGATTGGAGTAGCTGTGGTAGGAAAGATTATGAATTCAGTTTTGAGTCTGTTCAGTTCAAGTTACTCAGAGCTGAGGGATGGCAGCCACTAGATAGTTGTATAAATAATTCTGGAGCCAAATAAGAGGGTGGACTGATATGTAGATTAGTGGTTATTTTCAGTGGTAATAAATACTTCCAGTATGGATAAATTTTCTCAGAGTATGTTGTATGATAACAAAATCAAGGAAAGGACTTAGTGAAACACGAAGTTAAAAAGGCAGATAGATGAGCTAGCAAAGAAAACAGAAATATAATTGCCAAGAAGCAGAAGGAATGAAAACTAAGGGAAATTATAGAAGTCAGTGGTAAACTGGGATCAGAAGCCAGATTTGTCTGGGATGAGGAGAGTTAGAGGCATGTTTGTGAAAACAATCAGTATAAAGACTCTCTCAAGAAAGCCTAGAAGAGGAAAGGTGGCTGGGAGAACAGATCACTATGAGGGTTCTTCAAGCCAGGAGAAACCACTGTTATTTGCTGTGAGAGAAGGAGTACTATAGTGATGATCTGGAATAATCACTGAAAGAGGAAACAAACACCAAACTATCTAACTGAAGATCTCAGACATGAATTATCTCTATCAGTACTCAGCAACCAGGGAGCAGGAGCAAATACCTAAAATGATTCCAAGACATAAGATTTTTAAGAGGAAGTGAGTTCTTCTAAGCAAGAAAATGTGGTTAGAGAGAAAAATTATGAGAAAAGTGAAGAAATTTGGAGAAAGGACAATACTTAGAGAACAAGACTAAAATTTTGGAGGTGGAGCTCCAGAAATGAGGTCCCAGATGAGACCTTCATACTTAAATATAAGGATTCATGCAGTCAAGTAACATTATTTCCTAAAAAACATACAGCTTTTGTACGATTTCCATGATAAAAAATTAATATAAGAAAGAATACCTATTTACCCGGAATTACTGTTGATACAGAAACCCCTTTTAATTCCAAAAATGTTGGGAGATACTGCTAAAAGAAATATTAAATTTTGTGGTTTTATTATAATTTTTCATTATCAATAAAACTTACAAGTATAAACTGGTAGAACCTCTTTTAAGGGCAATTTGATAATATTTGCCAAGATTTTAAATGCACATACTCATACTCCTGGCAGTTCTCCTCTTAAAAATTAAGTTACTTGAACACACACATAAAGATAAATGTACAAGAATGCTTATTGCAGCATAGTTTATAATAGCAAAGACCTAGCAAAAACCTAAGTGTTTATTAATAGGAGTAGTTAATTATGGTATAACTATACACTAAAGTATTGTGCATCCACAATTTAAAAAAATTAAGTATTCATAGATACAACGTTTCCCCCTCCCCCCCAAAAAACAAGATAAATGTCACTGCTATCACGGCATGCTATTTGTTTTCTCAAAAAGCAAGCATGTATGTGTATGGTTATTTGAAAATCCAAGGAATACACCTGGAAGGATAAATAAAGAAATGATAACAGTTGTTTCTTTCTTTCTTTGTAGCGCTAGGGATTGAACCCAAAGCCTGGCACATGCCTAAGAACACTCTCCACAACCAAACTATACCACCAGCCAGTAGTTTACTTCTGAAGAGATCTACTTAAGTAAAAAAGAGACTAACTTTTCACTGTATGCCACTTGAACTGTTTCTATTTTAAAATTTACTTTAATAAGCCCAGTAAAATATAGAAACAGCAACAGATTATTTCTATTTTAGATGTGTGGGTAGCTGCAGTTTTGAAAGTGCTTTCACCATTTTCATATTTGTCACAACCCTGGAAAGTAGGCGTTACAGTTTGAATCTGCTTATGTTCCCCAAAGGCTCATGTTTTGAAGGCCTGGTCCCTAACTAGTGGTGCTACTGGGAGGGTGTGGAACCTTTAGGACATAGGGCCTAGCTGAACAAAGTGGGTCACTGAAGGTGTGCTTTTGAAGTATATATTTTGTCCTCCAGTCTCCTTTTCTTCTTCCCTCCTATTCTCTCTTCTTCCAGGCTGCCATGAGGTGAGCAGTTTTGCTCCACCATGCTTCATCACAGCCCCAGAAACAAAAAAGTCACATGACCATGGACTAAAACCCCTGAAATTGTGGGCCAAAATAAATGATTCCTCCTTCAAGTTGATTTATCTCAGGTATATATTTTGTCACAGTAATGGAAAACTGTGGGAAGGTATTGTTATCCTTATTTACACTTCGAGAAATCTCAAAGTAAAGTGAACCAGTCAAGTTCATGCTTGCAAATATCAGAACTAGAGTTGGAACTGACTTATTTCTGGACCCACATTCTGATTCTATACTTTTCTCTCTTGGAAACTAGGAGTCCACTATTTAAAAACATGGCTAAAGGCCAGCTCTAGGTTGTCTTTCACACTGGTTATCCCTCAGGCATAGCTGTCAGTTGCTCTGGTTCTTCTTTAACACCTAAACTGCTTACCTGTTTTTTCTGTAATTTAATAACCCCCAATCATTTGGTCACCTAAATGAGAAAGCTAGGAAGCTCCCTCTCTAATACCACCCACCTCTGCCTCCCCACCACCTCACTGGTCACCAAATCCTATGGATTTTACCTACGTATTACTAAAATGTCCAACCCTTTTCCATTGTAGCTACCTTTACCAACTCCCCATTCTGGTTTACTTGAACAGATTCCTTATTAGAGTCAGTAGGTTTCACGCTGCTCCCATCTATCTTGCCAATCATCTAAACCAAATTTGATCAGATTGCTTTCTGACTTAAAACTCCTTTAAAATGACCCAGAATCTTCCAAGATAAAATCCAATCCTTCAGCATATGCACTACCTGCACTCCTAATGACTTGCTTCTACTTGTTTTTATGTCTGAATGTTTCATTTCCTTTGTCTGGAATGCCTGTTTCCAGGCTTCTTCTCTTGAGTCACCATAGGGTAACCCCCAGAAAGCCATCTTTGTCTCTTCCATCCCAAGCAACCCAGCATTTAGCTTATCAAACTGTCTGAATATTTTCCCCAATATAACTGAGCTCCTTGGATTCTAAGTCCATGATCTAGCAGAATGGGATCATTACTATAATAAATAAATTCAGAGTATGTGAATAGCTAAAACTTTGCAAATCAAGCCACAGATTATGGTACATACTTTAAGAATATACAAGAAACAAAAACATTAAACCAATAAAAATATTCAAAATATGAAAATGAGTTGGGGTGTATTATGTTTTGTGGCTGGGGACAGGATTGTCTCCATTTTTTGTACTTAGTTGGTTACAAGAAAAAATTTGTTGAAAGGGAAAAGTGATCATCCTTTATTAACAAACACAATTTTAAAATGCTTACTTATGCTCTTCTCAAATTCACTAAACCATCTATCACTTACCTACAACAATCTTGTCACTGATTACTAGCAAAGTAATTGAAGTTAAATGTCAAAACTGTTTATGTGCTAAAGTGATCGTCCAGTGGACATGTGGTCCTATATTTTCTAATTACTTAGTTACTTTAGATTAAGTTACTTTATCTCACATCATTTTGAAATCAAAGAAATACAACCTATATTCTGTGTAATCCAAAATAAAGAGTACATTTTAAAATTTCTAAAAGAGTTCATGTTGCCCTATTATCAAATATCATAGTCCTAAAAAATAATATAAAAAAGCAACTGGTCCTCTGCTGGTGTGCTGGAAGTCCCTATCAAAGTTCACTGGTTACATTCTAATGATTGTTTACTGTTCTGGTGGTATTTAATCCTTTTGCAAAATTAATCCACAGTTATCACATAAATGTTCAACAAGAGACCCAAAGAATAGATGAATATTTGTTTTGTTTTTGTTTTTTTGGTACCCTTTTGGAACTCAGGGACACTCAACCACTGAGCCACATTCCCAGCCCTATTTTGTATTTTATTTAGAGACAGGGTCTCACTGAGTTGCTTAGCACCTCAATGTTGCTGAGGCTGGCCTTGAATTTGCAATCCTCCTATCTCAGCCTCTCAATCCACTGGGATTATAGACGTGCACCACTGTGCCTAGCTGAATATATATATACATATATATGTGTGTATATATATATATATATACACACATACACACACACACATATATATGCATGTATTTTAAATATCAATTGAGCCGCCCAGCTTTGTTTCATTTATTTATTTATTTTTATGTGGTGCTGAGGATCGAACCCAGTGCCTCCTGCATGCAAGGCAAGCGTTTAACCACTGAGCTACAACCCCAACCCTGAATATTTGTCTTTTTAAGGACCAAAAAATCTTTATCAGTTTCTAAAGTGTACAAATCTGAAATCAGAATTTAATTTACATAAAAACTGTGTATTAATTACCCAAACTAGTCCCTTAAAACCTTTTAAATTCATACTGAGCCTTAAGGATAGTACATTCTCTGACTACTCTCTACTCCTGTATTCAGTTTCCAAATATTGACAGCAAAAATTCAAATGGCAAAGGATACCATATTATCTGTTTCTACCTAGTTTTTCATTTTCAACTAATATTAGCAAGTGATTCTAGATAGTGAGGGGTCTATAAAAATATTTCACCAAAAGCTTTCTCCAAACTCTAGCATCAAAGAGAAAGATCCCGAATAGTATAGTGTATCTATGTTGTAGTCACCATATCAACAATCTAAAAAACAGCCTTAACCACTACCTGCAATGAGGACTTGGGAACAAGTGTTCAGAAGCCTGATACTCAGCACTTACTTGTTATAGTGGACTTAAGGACTCTCCGAGTTTCAAGCTATTGGTAGCAGGTCCTATGCATGGTTCACGAGACCTCACAAGGAAATGATTGGGGAGTGGGAACAAGGACAGTGAATCAGACAGGGAAACAAGCAAATACAGAATTGTGAGAACCATAGGGCCTTAGACAGACCTTTCTGGAACCTGTGCTTTAGGTCTAGGATGGCTCCCAGGAGAAGGAATAGTATGAAGACATGATCCTTCTTAGCTCCCTGGCTATCCACCAGTCCTGACACATTTGCTGGTGAGAGATGTGAAGTAAGATGGTATATTGCCTATCAACTAGGCCAAAACATAACTAAATGTATGCAAAAAAGTATAAACATGTCAGAGACATCTTATAAATGTACTTATCTATGTAACGTATTAATAGGAAAAATGTAATAACAGGAACAGTAAAATCCCACTATTAGGACTGAATAATTTATAATCCTTAGTAAGTAAATCAGAATATTTTATGTATTTCTTTGAAAAATATAGAAACTGGTAAGGCATAAAAGGGACAATCACTTTCAAAGCTGATAATGATTTGCATTTAAAGTATCAATATTTCAATACTATAAATGCAATGTGTGTTTTGTCTTAGAAAAGACAGAAGTTATTAGTTTATATGGCACTATTTAAAAAAACAATTTAGACTTCATATAAATGTGGAACAAATACACTTTTAACAAAGTATTTTCTAATTACCTGTATGTTTTCTAAGATGCTCTTTAAAATGTCCAAAGTGGTCAAACTGTTTCTCACAGTACTGACATATATGAATTTTTTTCCCAGTTCTTTGCTTCTTACTCACTCCACCTTCTTCAAGGTGGTAACAATTTAGGTGCTGTTTCCATGCGCTCTCCCGAAGGTACCTTTTATTGCATATTTCACACTTGAAACTCTCAGTGGAGTGTGATTTCATGTGTTCCTTAAAATGGTAAAACAATTTAAATGAACGGTTACATTTCTCACAATGGAACAAGTCCTTCACATGTGACAGCTGAAGTTCCACAATTTCAATACCTTCTACCTGTTTGCTTATGGGGTCAGATGCACAGCCATCTTCTTCTTTAATCTGCCCTTTTCTATCACCTTGTCGGTACTTGCTGGTAATATCTGCCAACAATGCTAAAGCAGAATCATCAGAGGAACCTGTGCTCTGTATGTACTTTATGGACTGCTTGGCAGAAGCCACTTCCTCTAATGTTTCCATGCCTTCATCTTCCACTTCAATTGTGCCTTCAGCAATCTCCACCTCAATTTCAACAGGCTCTGATTCTGCAGATGGCAATGACTCAGTGATAACATTTGAAGTTTCTGCAATCTTTCTTTTTTTTGCCTCATTTTTTCCTGTGGTATTTTCCTCTAATGGAGCTGAATTTTCTTTGTTTCTGAAATATATAACATATGAATTAAAAAAATATACAAGATCAAAATCTCAGCAGGCTTTTTTGAAGAAACTGATAATAAAATTTATATAGAAAGGCAGAAAACAAAATTGGAAGGTCTATACCGATTTCAAGACTTCCTACAAAGCTACAGCAATGAAGATAATGACACTGGTGAAAGCACAACTATGAAGAATAATGGAACAGAATAAAGCCCAAAACAGAGCCCCACTTACAGAATAAACTTTTGAAAAAGAGGTTCCAAAGTATTTTAATAAAGGAAAGATAATATTTTAATGGTGGTGCTAGAACATCTGATATCGACATGGAAAATACAAACTACAACCTATACTTCACATCATACATTAAAAAATTAACTCAAAATGAAGCTGGCTTTTAAAAAAACCACTGAAACTATAAAATATTGGAGGGTGGACAGGAGAAAATCATAGTTACAGACCAAGTGAAAACCCTTAAACTTTTATGTCAAAACTAGGCAAAAATGGAAATGATATGATAATGGGGCAGTAAACGTCCAGGATTAAGAAGTATTCTTTCAAGCCAAAGACATGACCTGGAAGTTCCAACTGGAAAGCAACATGAGAGGGGGCAGCTGAAATCAGGAGTTTTCATAGCTGAAACAGACTGTCAGAAGAATAACCTTGAGATCTCTGAAGGGGCTGAAAACACTGGAGGTTTGTTTGTCTGAACCCATGCAGTCTGTGTGTTGTTTGAAACCAGAATCACTTTCTTCCTCCATAACTTCTCTTCTATCTTTCCCTTCCCCTCTACTTTCAAGTGCTTTTAAGGAGAAAGAAAATTAAGGGGAGAGCCAAAGTCTCCCTATTCTCAAGTGGAGCTACAGTCAATATGTACTCACCAAGTATGATGGGAGAAACTCAGGAATGTGAAGAACTCAAAATTTCAAGTGCCTAACTTACTATCCTACCTAGTTCCCTGAGGGAGAAAAGGCACTTTACATTCAACTGATGGGGTACAGGCATGATTCAGAGCAGGATAGGGAAGTTCTCTTGACCTTGGGGGGGTGGGGTTGATTCTATAAACTGCTGTTTCAGTGCTTCAGCATCTAACAATAAGTACATTTACAAGATTTAGAAAGACAGTAATAAGGTTAGAAGTGCCCAACAAGTGTCATTTGTCAAATGTAAAGGGTATATTTAAGAAAGCAGTCAGTTTATACTTTGGCTTTATATGAAAAAGTGGTGGCTCCCACTCTCTGTTGACCAAAGTAAAGCCAACAGGTTAATGGGATCCTTGACTCACTAATGGTTTTGTTAGGTTGAAACCTGATAGTGTTCACTGGGCTGCTGAAGGTGTTCAACCTCAAAACCATGAAAACTAAAAGTAGACACAATGGCTTTGCCCAATGGGTAGAAACTGAGACTGTCCTCATAGCTCTGGTCAACATTCCCTATTCTTAATCTGAGTCACTTATTTTGATGCCCATATAAAGGATGGTTCTCTAATGAAATCAACTGGAATCAAACTGCTAATCACACCTGCACCCAGACTGTCACCATTAATGCCTAGATCCAACTTATTCTGGATGTGCCAACACATTCACCGTCATGGATTGAGCACAAGTAAAAGACCCTGTTTCTGATGTAGACTGCGTGCCAGACTTGTGACACCTACAAAGAGTTGCCCTGTCTCAGAGTGAAAAAGCCATATCACATGGTTTTGTCTCTGGTACTTGAAGGCTGACTATACTAGACTTTTGGCTCCATCTCTAGGCTGTCAGTTGTGCTTTACCACTGTTAACACTTTTTCAGTTTACACTGTTGCTACTGCAGTTTGATCAGCTAGTTCAGGCCACACATTGTAGCCTCTGAAATTAATCTATGTCTTCTGTTCAACTTTTTGGATCACCATCAGTACGAGAGTACTGCAGTTTTTAATCACAAATGCTACTCAGTAATTGGCTAATAACTGGCTAACATTAAAGGTATTAATGGACTTCTCATACTCTCTACCATCAACAGATACTAATATTATGGCGCATTTACAATGGCCTTCTCAAAACATTGATTCAAAAAGATTTCTGTGACTATTTCCCTCACCTCCTCCTTGACCAAAAAATCTGGGTAAGGCAGTTTGGTAATCAAATTCAGTTGTCCACAGAAAGGAATCATCTCTTCTTAGCTGCTTCCTGGGTAATGATGAAGACAAAAAGGGGTAGGAAGGTTATATAATCCTAACTGGAAAATTTAGGATTCTGCCCTTTACATTCTTGGACATGATCCTTTTCTTTTCTCCCAAGAGCAACCCTATGACAATCTGGTTGGTACCTGTTTCAGGTGATATCCTGGTCAAAATAGGCTTAAAAGATTCAAACTTAATTCCAGTTCAACCATCTGGATTCTCTTACTGAACTGACATCATCTTTTTTTCATGAGAATATTGACTACTTGGTTGAATACAATGCTAGCCAAATACACTTACAATGGCCCACATAAGCCAAAGAAACAAAATAGGTCTCTTAATTTTTTTATAAAAATGGCACTCCAGATGAAAAGCTTGGGTAAGAGGAGAGGACTTCTAGAAAACAGGTGAAGTTATAGCTACCAGAATGAAACACAATGAATTTGTGAGAGGTGGAGGGAGAGCAATTACCTTGGCACCTGGGGAGAGAACACCTTAGATCCCAAGAGGTATGGAGGAGGAAGGAACATTAATTATCTATCAGAACCATTCCTAGAGCCCTACCAATGAAAGAAAATGCTCTGATGCAGCTCTCCAACTATTACAAGCATCTTTAAACTGATGCTGAGTCTGCGGCCCCTCATCAGAAGGCTCTGATTATGATCTGATCATCAACTTTCTTAACTTTACTTAGAAGTCCTTTAAAACCACCTACGGATAGCCACGTTTCTGCTCCTTCTAGTGAGGTTTTTGCCTCACTATCTTTCTCATAGCCGACACGAAACCATAAGGTAGACAATTGCCACTCAACTGGTGTTCAAGTGCTTATGAGAAGTAGGAAAGACTGACTGACTGCTCCTAATTTCTCCAAAAACTGCAAGACTCAAATCATTCTAACTGAAGTGGGAATGAAGACCACACTGGAGGCAATGTCAGTCTGTGCCCCAAAATAATGGAGGGCTCAATTATAAACAATATTTTCTTTCCAGGACTCCTAGGTTGCCCAGGGACTGTATTTCTTGTGTACTACCTTGTGTACTTCACTGTACTACCTTCCTTCCCTTTACAAAACACGATGACTTACACCTCAGAAGTGGTTACAAGGGACCAGAAAATGTTTAAGGAAGACCAAGTAGTCCTCAGATGACTGGAAATCTTTCCAAACCTAAGCTACTGCTGGTTAGAAGCTCCTGAGGGAAAGCTTACTGGAAGAATAAGTGACTTATTTATGCATGTCCTGTGGGCAGGATTCCCCTCCACAGGAGTTGTCCAATTAAAAAGGTGGTAAAAATCTGTCTCACTGAGGCTGATGTGATCAGCAATGACAACACTTGGGCTCTGGAAGGCACTCATGTCAGGATCAAATCACTGGCAAGAGTATGAATGATGGACTTGCCCTAGACTTTCTCCTCACGTGACAATGCAGTATATAATTGCTAAAACATCTTGTTACACTTAGCCTAAGGCCAAGTGGTAAAGTCAATACAGAAACTAAAGGAGAAGGCCACCTTTCTAGGAATTTGCTCTGTTGTCTGATTCTAGAAGAGGCCCTGGATGGATGGGTACAATGATTAAGGTCAGTACTAAAGAATGGCCATATCCTACTTACTGAAATTCTATTAATAGTAATCTTGAATCCAGTATGAGAAAACCGAAATGGATCAGGTCCCAGTCCCTACTGGTATATTAATCAAGAGTGACCAATGAAGTGGTATTGTCATGGAAAATTTCATCAGAGGTCAAAATCATATGAAAATATCATCAGGATACAACTGTCCATGGATTGCATGTCTTATAAACAAAGGCACTGAGAGCCTTTCACCTTGGACCAACAATTCAAGATTGCTCATATAGCTAAGGGCTTTAAAAGATAAAGCCTGTCTTCTTCCAGAGTTTAGGTAGATTTACTTATCATCCAGTATAATAAAAATAATGTGCCCTCTAGGACAAAGGTTTCTTAAAGTTCAGGAACTGAACTGCAACTCTACAATGCAAACCACTGAGCAGAGCACACATGTAGGCCCTGTGTCATCCCTATGGGAATTGGGGCAGGGGCAGAAAAGGAAAAATGATAGAAACATAGATCCCACACTGTTTCCTGTGCTATAAGTAATCAAGTCCTTTTTCTTTGAATCAAGAGTTTCATGTCATGTGCTCAAACTGGCTGACCAACCTATTAGCTTGCAAATACGATAAAACCTTAGACCCTTCAGAGTTCTTGATGATAATTTAAAAAGCGGGCAGCAGATTTAACTAGAACTGATATGATTTGAACTTTGCCAAAGAATATAAACAGATGGCAAAATGCACGTGAAAAAAAATGCTCAACACCATTAGTCATTGGGAAAATGCAAACTAAAACAACTATACCTCCAACACCAGCATGGCTAAAATGAAAAAAACCTGATCATATTGAGTACTAGCAAGTCTGTGGAGCATATACTATAATGTATAATGGCACAACTTTTGGAAAAGTCTGGTACTTTCTTCAAACATTAAACATATATTTATCTAGTTATTCCACTCCTAGATATTTGCCATAAAAAAAATGAAAGCATGTCCAAAGAACCGCACACAAATGTTCATAGCCACTTTATTTGTAAAAGCCCAAAACTGGAAAAACCTAAATAGCTACTAACAGTTAAATCAATAAATTATGGTATACTGCCCAGCAATAAAAAATGTTATCTATATATACACACACAACAATGTAATAATTACAGTGAGAGAAACAGATAAGTATATTTCATATTCATGATTACATACATAAAATTCTAGAAAATGTGAATTGATCTATAGTGACAGCAGATCAGCATGGCGAATGAAGATAGGCATAGGAGAGAGAGTGAATTACAAAACTGAGAAACAGTGACGGGTGACGAATATGTTCATTATCTTAATAGTGATAATGGCTTTATATATATATCTGCCAAAACATATTTATGTGTTAAAACTCAAACAGTATACTTTAAGCGTACTTATTAAATATGAAAATGAAAATATCATCAGGAGACAACTATCCATGGATTGCATGTCTTATTGAAACTCCCAAAATATTAAAACCACAATGCTATACCTATATATACCCATCAGAACACTTAAAGCAGAAGTTAGCAATCTCTGACCTAAGTGCAGCCTGTTCTATGTAAATAACTTTTACTAACATAGCCACATGCATTCATTTATATGCTGTCTATGGATGCCTCCATGCTACAATATTATAGTTGAGTAACGGCAGCAAAATCTACATGGCACACAAGTCTAAGATATTTACTATGTCCCTTTAAGAAAATATCTGCTAATGTTTTAAAAATATACCTCAACAATACGAAGTGTTGATGAGAATGTAACAAAACTGAACCCCTCAATGTTATATAAACAGTAGAACCACTTTAAAAAAAAATTTCCAAATGGTTTCCCAAAGTTAAACATATCTTACATTCAGTTCTATCCTATTTCTAGATGTTTACTAAGAGAAACAAAATCATATGCCCACTCAAAGACTCGTATATAGCAGTGTTATTCTAACCTTACAATTCTAACAGTTAAAAGCAATAATAACTTAGACATCATCACATAAAGAAAGAAACTGTGGTATATCCATATTATGGATACTCAATACTGAGTAGTGCAGATACATACTGAGTAGTAGAGATACTACTCAGTAATGGAAAGGGGCAAAATATCACCACACCACCATGCACAAATCTCTAAAGTACAATGCTAATGCTGTGAGTCTATCTATGTGACTTTTACAGGACAGTGCCACTGTACCCAGCCATCTATATGACATTTTAAATAAGGTAAAACTACAGTAATAAAAATCACATTTGTAGTATTCAAGATCAAATAGAAGGAGTCAACAGAAAACCTTCTAGGGTTATGAAAATATTTCTGTATCTTGATTGTGGTGGTGGTTACACCAGTATATACAAAAAAAAAAAAAAAACAAACAAACTCAGCTGGATGAAGTGATGCACACCCTAATCCCAGTGACTTGAGAGGCTGAGGCAGGAGGATTACAAATTTTAGGCCAACCTCACCAACTTAGCAAGACCCTGTCTCAAAATGAAAAAAGGGGTGGTGGTGCGGCTGGAATGTGACTCAGTGATAAAATGTCTCTAAGTTCAGTCCCTAACCCGCCCCCCACCCCCGCCAAAAAAAAAAAAAAAAAATTCAAACTCTACAATTAAAATGGGCAAATGGTTATTACATGTAAATTATACTTTAAGAGGCAGGGAAGAAAACAAAATTTATATGGCAACTAATGCTTTGTAACAAATAACAGAAACCTTCTCATATAGTTTTAAATAAATAATTAAGCAATTCCAGAAAAGCAAAAATAAGGCCAAAGTATGTTTTTAAGTGTCATTTAAAAAAAGTTCACACTATATTCCAAAAACAATCCCATATTGCAAATCTAAGACAAGTACTTCATGCACCTTCTGTATCTGCAAAATGGTTACACAATAATCTTTTCAACAGTGTTCTCTTCAGCAGTCAAGTTAAACACAAAATTTTTATATAAATTATTTAGCTTGTTAAATCTATGTCTTTTGCTCTGATGGGGATAGCCTGTTAATTCTATATCTTCCTTTTTAAGGACCCATATGACTCTCAGTTATTGATTATGTGGTCATTCCTCTGATGACAAATACTGTTATTAATAGGAAATTAATGGCCCACTTTGGAATGCTCCAATTCCCTAATAAGTTTCTGATTTAACATCAACTCAGTATAATCATTTAGAAGACATTTTAAATGACAAACTCAACTTGCATGGTATCAATAATACAAATAATTACAATTTAATTGAAACTAAGCTATGACTATGACCTGGCCACTTACTTTAAAGAGCCAACCCTAACAGAAAGATGTTAAAATGAGAAAAGAAACATGTTTCCTTTAATGAAGCAGTTTTGTTCAAGTGTTGAGGTAAAGTGTAAATTAATTATACCAGTCTTCTTATGCTCATTTTAATGAGTATAACCTAGTGAACCCAGATCCTTGCTCCAGAAATAAAGAATAACAAAAGTGCTGCTGGCAAGAAGTAGTTTTAGAGGCTCCTGAAAGACAAAAATGCATTGGGGCTGGGGATGTGGCTCAAGCGGTAGCGCGCCTGTCTGGCATGCGTGCGGCCCAGGTTCGATCCTCAGCACCACATACAAACAAAGATGTTGTGTCCGCCGATAACTCTCTCTCTCCCTCCCTCCCTCCCTCCCTTCCCTCACTCTCTCTTTAAAAAAAAAAAAAAAAAATGAGTAATTCCTGTCTCAAAGCAGTTGAAAACTAAAGGGAAAATGTAAGGACAATAATAGTATGATTATTGCTTTGCTTAAGCAGAAAATTTAAGTAAAAATATAGAAGTATCTAAGTCAATCTGCTTGGCGCTGTCATGTAAAACTTTAGAGAACAAGTGGCTTGCTCTGGATTGAGACTAGAAAGATGAGTAAGATTCTGTCAATGAACAAGCAGGGAGAAGGCATTCCAAGCAAAGAATAGAGCATATTGCATAATAATACTGCTATACAGCATTCACTGTTTTAAGTGCTTTACACATACGAATTCAAAGGACAGATCTAAAACAGGATAACAATATTTGGAGATCTGATCTCACTTAAGAGCTTATTCTTCAAATAGCCCTAATCATAAGTCATTTATTAAAGACAATCAATGCTGATTGCTTACCCCTGCAGCTACTAAGGTGGCATTACCAACTGGGGCTCCCAAGAAGTTGACCAAAAACTTAAAAGGAAATGGATGGGTAAATGTGATGTCCATAGGGAACTCTGAAAAGCTCTGACTTATTACAGGGAATGTAGAAGATCACACATAAGCACAAGTCTGGGTGCCTGCCCCAAAAGCTTTGTCATCTGATCTTGAGGTTCTACACACCCAGAAAGGAGAGGCTAAAGCTGAGTTGCAATGGAACAGAGGCACGGGGGTGGGTGGGGTTAAGACTCTCCCTGTAGAATATCTAGCTGGTTCAAGACACAATTCAACATGTTACTATTATTTTTACTGAATAGCACAGATGGTTGTAATTAATGTAAGGGTCTTATAATAAATCCTCTAAAAGGTTCTAAATAAGCTGTACAACATGAATACCCAATTGTTTTTACCTTCACCTTCCAAAGACTAAGTATGTGAACTTCATTAAATTTCTCCCAAATTCAATCTGGCCACTGTTACAAAATATGTTCCACTGTTCTGCTGCCAAGAACTTTCCCTATGGGCTGACGACTCACACTCATGAGCAACAGAGGTCATACAAAAAACACTTATTTCTTCAAGATTTAACTACATATCTGATACTGACACATCCACTTACATTCCCTAGTCTACCTTCATTTTGAGAAGAGATGTCCTAATCAGGCATCCCTCTTCAGCACACACCTCTATTTTGCTACCCAAGTTTAGCTCTCTTTATAGGAGAGTACTAATCTGGTTTTGACTGAGACACAAGCATTTATCTATCATTCACAAATTTTATTGAACAACTACTATGTCTTAGGTGCTATAAATACCAAGACCTTGTCAGAAAAAATTGATTTTAAATTGTCTTCAAACTAATTAAAAGAAATGGTACTTATGGACAATTAAGGCCACACAGTATGGTAGACCTAGGATATTAAACCAGGGAAAATGACTCGGAGCTCTTATTCTTAGTCATTATCTTAGATTGCTCCTATTCATTTTGTAAACATGTTAAGGTCTTTGTTCATTATAACTCCTTAATGTTATCTTCGTATCTCCCTAGGAGGAATTTTATGTTTTAATACCAGGAATGGCTCCTTGGAGCAAGTGATGAGATGATACTTAAACAATGAATAATGTAACTGAATACTAGGTTTTTTTTTTCTTTTCCTTGCATTCCAGAACTCAGAGCTAGATGTACCCCACATAGCAAGTATATAGACTTAAATTGAATGCATTTATGTTATTATTCTAATCTGATTATCTCCATACCCTAGCCCAACCTAAGAATTTCATCTTCACCAATTTTCAGTGATTTTTAAACAGTACTGTGCTAGCCTTTGTAAGCCAAACCCTTTATGGAATATAGCATGATATGAATAATTTATAATTTGAATCAACAAAACAGTTTACAGGAACTCACAGAACTCTGCAAAGGGCTGCCTAAACTTCCTTTACCAAAAATACTACTTTAATTCTTAGCAGTTTTCAAACAATAACAGTAAATCAAATGCAAGTAAAAGAACAATCAATCATTATCTAGAAGAATTTTATAAATCCTTAGATATTCTTAATTTTAAAATGTCGGTTCTTTAAATGGCATGACACATACTGCAAATTTTAACTAATAGGGTGAACATGCCTGAATATAACTATCTGTACCACACTCAAGAAATAATTACCTGACTTCAAGGGCTTTAATAGCTTCTAGCATTTGTAGAAATTCTGCTGCTTTCCATACGTCATTGGCTTCTTCTTCTCCTTGTATCATTAGTTTTGCTGTGTATGTGAACTCAATTAAATGACGAAAGGCCATTTTACTAACACCTGTAAAAAATATGTTCATTAGTATGTATTCACATTAATTCAAATCAATATGAATCAATATAGTCAATTACAATATGTAGTAAAGAAAAAAGTGCTTGTAATTTGATTACCAAGTTTTTAAAAAAATTTCCTAGAAAAATTAGCATTAACAGCATAATTCACATGACAGCCACATACCAACACTACTAACACCTCCCAATTGCTGAGGCTGGCTTGGAACTTGAAATCCTCCTGCCTCAGCCTCCCAAGCTGCTGGGATTATAGGCGTGTACCACTGAAACCGGCAAAAAAGCTTTATTAACCCACTTAAACCCCAAGTGTTCAATTCTGTGAATATCTCAATGAAATTGACACTATTACAATAAAAGAGGTTGAAAATCATAATCTACAGTTTGTTATTAATCGCAACTATCTTTATTATTAAATAATGATATTACATAGTTTTTATAAGTGTTCCACATCTGGGACAATGGGACAAAATGTACTTTTTTTTATATCTATGCTTTTCATGTCAAAAGCATGAAATGTTTACTTTGCTCATGCTTATTATGAGATGATCATGTAATTTTTTATTATTAATTTTGTAAACATCGTATACCACATTAATTGAGTCCCAGGAGTAAATCTCACCTGATCATGGGGTATGATTCTTTTAATATGCTGTTGAATTTGGTTTGTCAGCATTTTGTAGAAGACTTTTGTATCTATATTCAGAGAAATTGGTCTACAGGTTCCCCCCCCCCCCCTTGGTGGTTTCTTTATCTTGCTATCAAGAAAACGCTAGTTTCATAAATGAGTTGGAAGTGTTCCTTCCTTTTCAATTTTTTGGAAGAGCTTGAGAAGGACTGAAATTAACTCTTCCTCTTCCTCAAATGTTTGGGTGAATTCAACAATGAAGTCTGGTCCTGAACTTCTTTGTTGGGAGGTTTTTGATTAATGACTCAATTTTCACAGTATGTCTCTTCAGACTTTCTATTCCTTCATGATTCAATAACAAAACCTTCTTTAATACTTCCCCTACATTTAAATGTGTATGTATCTGCTCTGATGATTACAATGTATGGACATCTCTTGACTGTAACCTAGTTGAGAAATAATTTTAGATTTGTACATTCACCTTACAGTGCCTATCAGTGCATTCTAAAATTCAGAACACAAATCAGGAATAAATGGCAAAAGTTATTTTCAAAATTAGGCTTCTATGATTCCCACTTTTCAATTTTGTTTTTAAAAATTGAGGTAAATCTCTATTTCTGTATACTTCTTAATCCTATAAATTATTGCTTTAGCCTGCTAAATCAAGGCTACGGGGAATTATTAAAACAAAGGAAAAACTGACAGATTTTTAGATTAAGAAATGCTAAGTCCAAACTGCACAAAACATATATAATTACAAATGACAAAAACAATTATGTTCTTTGCAACTACTTTATACATCTGAATGTGGTCTATACGACAATGGTAAGAATATTAGTGGAATAGCCACAAAGTGTTTAAAGCAATACCCTGTATTTGTGTAAAGAAAGGATACCACAAAGGAAGTCAGAACTTTCAAGTGTCAGTACCAGTTCCTCCACAATCTGACATGGGACAAGATAATGTCTGAGCCTCAGTATACTTATCTTTAAAATGTCTGAAAACAATGTGAACATTGAAAAGCACATAAAATATACTAATAAGTTTCGTTTCCAAGTAAGCAAACTAAAATGAAAAATAACTGGATTCATCAAAGGCTAATTTTACTTGATTCCTCAATTATTTTTTCCTTGTCCTATTTGTTTTTGCTTTTGGTGGCGCTAGGGATTGAACCCAGGGCCTCACACATACTAGGCAAACTCTATCACTGAGCCACACCCCCAGCCTTCCTGTTGTCATATTTTTATCATGCTTTCTTTATTATACAAAAGTAGCCTATGTGAAACACAACTAGGTTTTGCTGTCTTTTAGGGAGTTTGGACCAAAAATTAAAATGCACAAATAAAGAGCTTTATATAAATGTTTATGTATTTCTTAAAATAGAATGAGATTTTTAAATTTTTGTTTTAATTGTAGTTGGACACAATATCTTTATTTATTTTTTATATGTGGTGCTGAGAATTGAACCCCTTGCATGTGCTAGGCGCTAAGCCCACAACCCCAGCACCGAGATTTGAATTTTTAATCAAAACAGATATGTATCAAGCCTGGCTCAAAATACAAATATTAACAGAATCCTTATAACTATGAAATAATTTATTAAGTGATAAAAATTAAGATCAATCCTAGATAGTCTTACTCCTAAATCTATGGTAAAATTTTAAATAGGATGTTGATGGGACAAAGATTTTAAACTTTTCCTTCCTGGTTGGAAAAATGGTCTGCAATCTCAGTCATTATAGGTCTACGATCTTTTACATAATTCTAAAGTCCCCTAAATTGCTCTTTTTGTCTGTACCATGTATTCACATAACCCCTCTTGGTTATTTTATGCGAAGGCAGGTGGGTCAACTACTGCTTGTTCTTTCAGTTTATATCTTGACTTTCCCTTGTGTGCTTGTGCAGTTAAGGAACTCCAACCCTGCACATTTTAGGCAAGTTTCTACCACTGAACTACATCCCCAGCTCCATATCTTGACTCTTGTTAAAAAATTTGGGGGGCACCAAGGATTGAACTCAGGGGCACTCAACCACTGAGCCACATCCCCAGCCCTATTTTGTATTTTATTTAGAAATAGGGTCTCACTGAGTTGCTTAGTGCCTCACTTTTGCTGAGGCTGGCTTTAAACTCAGGAGCCTCCTGCCTCAGCCTCCCAAGCCACTAGGATTACAGGTGTGTGCCACTGTGTCTATCTATATATATATATTTAGTTGTATATGGACACAATATTTTTATTTATTTATTTTTACGTGGTGCTGAGGATCGAACCCAGTGCCTCACACATGCCAGGCAAGTGCTCTACCACTAAGCCACAGCCCTGGCTTAATATATTTTCATCAGAATGATTTTGCTGAATCCTTGGGTTTTCATATTAGAGATCTGTACTATTTTAGATAAAAATTTTTAATACTACCAAGAATCTCATATTAGGATTATGTTATTTTTTCTTGTACAAGTCCAAAGGTCTGTTGACAATCTTCAAAAAATACCCTCTATCTGGAGAAGTTTCCACATGCCATATACTATTAATAGAGCATGTCAAGAACTGCAATATAACTGTGGAGAATTAAGAGCACCTGCTCCTTGCAAAATGGCCTATAGACATTTTTCTCTTTTAACAACCAGCACTATTATATTCAGGAAAACAAAATCTGAAGTTAGGAACAGAAAGTCATCAAAGGAAAATTTCTTTAAAGAAAATGAAGTGTTTACTGTTTCTCTTGGTTCATCTGTACATTAATCTCTTGTTTTTTAATCTATGCACAGATAGATTAAAAAATAGATTTACTGAAACATCATGACACTACTGTTGTTCCCTAATGAATTTCATATAGCCTCAATACATTTTATACCTAAAGATTATTTGCTCAGTATTTTGCAGCAAAAGTAGACAGCCATAAGCTCATTCCTGCCTATGCAGCATCTTCAGCCCTTATTTTCTTCTGAAATTCCTGATCCTTATCAATCATTTAAAGTTGGTCATTATATAGAGACCCAACAGTAAATCAAAAGTGAAGTTTATCATCTGGAATCTGCTCTTACTCTCATATTTCCTATTTTATAGAACATATGCTTATTCCTCTCACTCACCATATATTGAATGAATGACAAACCTTGATTTTATCTCATTATCTCAACTACAGTCAGTATCTTTATTATCTCTACTATTCCCAAACCTCTTAAAACCAAGTTTCCCTACAAGTTTGTCAATAAAATTTGGTCAGAACATACAGCTCTGTACTGTCTTTTTCCCACTTAAGTAAATATCAACATGTTATACTTCAGAAATACTAATATTTGGTTACAGGATGTTACCCTAGACTCCACTGAGAATATGAATATAAACTGAACTGCATTTAGAAAATTTTTGAAATTTGGAATTGTGAGAAATACATCTGGCCTCCAAGAATTTGAATAAAGAATTGTGGAAGTTGTTTTGTGGATTTTGGTTGGTCAGACTTAGCTGAGCACTTAAAAGTGTTGTTTCCCATCTTTGGAATCACATCTGGGATGAGTATTTTTTATAAACACCTCAGGTGCTTATGTGACCAGCCCAACAACTGTCCTATGAACAAACCAAATTAGTTAACATGAACTAACTGATAATACCTGCCCAGGTAATTGAAGTGGTAAATGATGTATAGTTGTGAAAATATTGTATTCTATCAGGACTAGTTTGCTAACTTACAAATCTCAGGTCTAATGGATTTTCTTACCAGTCTCTTACCCCTCTCATGGAAGTGCACAGGAGAACACAATGTTTCTGGGAGTATCTAAATAAAATGTTAATATGAGCACCTTAATCTGAGTCTTCTCCCTGAGAGCAATGCTCAAAAAGAGTAAAAAAAGGGTAGTATCTGGCATTTCCCTATAGTCTTAGGGAATTCTTCCAATTAGTGGGGGAAAAGTCCTACTCAACATGTACTTGGATGTTTGTCTTTGATAGTAGGGGCTAAAATATCTGGACATGATATTCTAAGATTTGCCATTAAAGAGAAAACAGGCATTGATCTGTGGTTTTAGGAAAACTAGAAAGAGAATTAAGAAAATTGGAGTCTCAGTTCTGAACCAGGGAATGAATAAATGTTGAAGACTGGATGTAGTGAATGTAGCAAAGCTAAGCTGGTATATAAACTGGCTTCAAGGGCAACAATTTTATTTAGAAGCCAAAGGTGAATTAAAGGTTCTAATCAAAGGTAATTTACCACCAAGAAACCAGAAAACAATGAAAGAGTTCAGCTTGTATGTATAACAATGACATCCAAGAAGGATTTTACAATTCAATTTTTTAAACAAAGGTCATCTGCTTCTACAAAATCCTATAAGGCAATGGTCCTCAACATTGATTACACATTTGAGGTCCCAGTGCAGTGCAGCTCAAACTCTGTTCATAGAAATTACTGGAGGATCTTGTGATTCAGTAGGCCTGGGTGGAAACTGAGTCAATGTTTCTAACAATGTCCCAGGTGATACCCACTAATTACTAGTCCTCAGAAAACATGCTGAAAAACAAGGAGTCAAAAAACTTAAATACAGGTATGTAAACCACACCCTTGAAAGACCTATTTAGTTGATCTGAAACTATAGCCTAGATGTTGGCATTTGTAAAAGTTCTCCTGGTGTTTCTAATGTACAACTAATTTGAACTGCTCCAAGTCACTGTTATAGATGAGGTTCCAGTTCTGGCTAAGATAAAGTACAAGCATGCTCCACCCAATTTTGTCCATTAATTACAACTAAACATCCTGCAGAGAATACATAAAGCATACACATAAGGACTATGAAAATAGAAGTAAGTAGATTAGAAAGAGAAAAACTCAAAAGAGCAGAGTTTCTCCCACATCTTCCAGGTTAGACTTGAGAACCCAAATCCCAAAACTGAGCAGTGGGTGGAAACAGAAAAAAAGCACCAAGCTACAAAAGCAGAAAAGGGGATAATTGGGGAGAGGAGTGGGGAGGGAAAGTGTCTTTGTAATTTTTCTTCTCTCAGCTATGCCTCAGGACAAGTCCTAGTTCTAAGGCTGCACATATATAGCTGAGAACCAATTAAACTATTAAGAGTTCTTTTCTCTGCCAAAGGAATGAGATGATCTGAAGAATATGGAGGGGAATTCATGTTTTTCCTCTACATTTTCTGCCACCACTTTGTCCAGGAAACAGATCCACCTGCAGGAAATGTACAACAGCACACAAGCTAACCCCCCAGTTTTCTAAACAATGAAAAGGAGCTTCTGGGAGCTTGAGTACAGAGGAAATCATGGTAATGAAGGAACTGGAGAAAGGTCCTCTCAATCTGTGTATGTGATCTAAAGCTCACCTGCAGAGTTGCACTGACCCAAAGTTACAATAGCAATGGCTTTGAAAACTGTATTATGACATGACTACCAGCCAGGTCCCAGGAAGGTTTCTGTTCAGTCCCATCTGGAACCTGGACAGCACTATAAAAATTTTAAAAGCAAATTGGAATTGGATCCACAACCCAGGGGGCAGCCTGAACCTAACCAGACAGATTGCCTCTTAAAACAAAAATGAAAGTCTTCTCCATAGGATTTTTAACAGCATCCAGTCTTAAAAAAGTTACATTCAAAGTGTCCAGGACATAATACAAAACCATTTGATATATTTTACAGATTAAAAAAAAGGAAGTCAAGACATCCAAGGTCACATAGCTGAAAAATACTAAGACCAGGACTAAAACTAAGCTTTTCTAATTATGTGTTGAGCACTTTCTCTATAGCCAGGTAACTGAAAAATAGAACAGTTAAGACCTTAAGACATGACACTGAACTAAATTCATTCTTTAAACCTAAATCTGCACAAAAACCACAAAGAGTGCTTTCTATATTACTTTATCTGTCTATAACTGAAATACTGAAGGCTTCTGTGTCCTGTGATATTACGGATATAACAAGACAAAGAAGAGAAAATCCCAAGGTGACAAGTTTTCAGAAAAGGGCCTACTACTCCAGTGCTACTCTCTCCACTAACAATGAGTACTCCAGCAGAGGCCACTTATTTTTTAAAATTTAATATTCTGCTTAGAAGTAATCTTTCATTTGAAATCCCTATCTAAGGTAGACTAAACCTCTCATTTTCCCTCTTCAGTGATGCCATAAAACAGTAACAGTCTCTAACACTTTTTGCAGTCCTTTGCTGTTGCTATCACATTTTCAACTTCATTAGTCAGCTTACTCATGAATTCTGAATTTCTAGCATCGAATATAATACATAATTAGTTTTTTAATATTATAAATAGCTTCCACTTATTAGGCCTTGACAATGCATCAAACACCATGCCAGACATTCTGCACAGGTTATTTCAATTAATAATTATAAGTCTGTTAATCTCTTTTCAAATGAGGAGATCAATATGTAATTGAGGTAAAGTAACTTCATAATATTTAGCAAACATCAGATGAATCAACTGTTGGATTTCTTGCCCTATAGTAAAACAAAAACCATCTAAACAGCTAGATTCTCATTTTGGTAAGCTCTATGGATTCCCATTATGCCTACACTCTTTCCATGACTGAAAAAAGATAATCTAGCTGCAGATGTATCAACTGGAATATGCCAAAATAAAAAGACATTTTTAACTCCCTTAGGCATCAAATTTTTTCTAAGGGAATGGTGTTCCTAGGCAACCCATTCATAACAAAGAATATGTATATGGTGAAAGAGATATAAAACTAAAACCCCCAAACCCTGAAATAAGATTCTGTATTTATGTATACAAATAATTTATGACCCACTGTTTGGATTTTGACAGGAGATGAAACAGGGGGAGAGAGTAGCAACAAGAGATAAAATCATGGTAATTAACAGCATAGACAATCTCTTGCTAGGTGGACAACCTTGGGCAAGTAACCTTTTGAATTCTGTCTCCTCTGTGTATATTGGAAATAACACCACTTACTTTTAAAATATTAATGTGAGCCTCAGAAAATATACAAACTACATGGCACAATGCTTGGCACTTGATAGGTTATTAGAAAATGTCAATTACAAAAAAAAAAAATCACTTTTTGTTTCAAGTTAATATCTAACTGATGATTCCTTCCCTCTTGAGACATTCCATAGAATTTTTTCTGAATGCTACCTGAGTTCATCATTCCTAGCCTCTTCCATATCATAGCAGCCCACTTCACCTTGTGCCTGTCATCTACATCACTGTTAGTACATCACTACCTCTGTTAATATAAATATAAAGGCCTCTCCTATAATTTACAGTATCCCCACCTGTCTGAAAGATGGTGATTTAATTTTTATGCATAATTTCAAAAGTCAGTGACTGGTTTCAGCAATGGAAAAGTCTTTTATTGCTCACTAATATCTACTATCTAAAAGTTTTCCTGGAGGATCATGCTACCAAACTATTTATTAGAAGTAAAGATTCTCAAAAATGTCAAAAGAATAATCTATCTAGCTGCTCAATAAGGAATCATTGATGCCTATTCTCCATGATGAAAGGTAAAATAGTCTAAAAGTTAAAGAACCAATTATGTCCACTGAAATATTGCACATAAAACGAAAACGTACCTTCTATCTCCACCAAAGGTTCCTGAGTAAACTCCTGAAAGAATTTGTAGAAGAACTTACTGCAAGCAGCCAAAACAGCCTTATGGGCCTTAAAATGATGTCCTAAGGTGGAAAAAACAAACAAAACATACTTATGCACAAAAAATCAAATGTTAAAATCTGTAAAACATAAAATATAAAAAGTAAAATAGATCTTTTTTGCAACAGAGTATCTGTATAAATTATTGAACTAAGTTAGAATATGGTCAGCTCTCTTGGCAAATTTTAAACTTAAACAAGAAGTCAAATTTTTACTTCAAAGACAATTAAGTTTTTATAAAAGCCCACTTACAATACTAGGTAAGGAATTTTCTAGCTCTTTCTGTGAGCATCAATTATGAAATAAGATGTCTATACTACTCAATGAAATTGCTAAATGAAGAATCCAAAAGATCACACAGCATTTGGAGACAAAAACCGTAAAATAAGTATAAGCACAAAGTTTGATGTGTATGCAATAGCAAACGTTTTAAAAATGCATACTATGTGGAAATTCAATTTCGGTGAACCTATAATAAATAAAGAACAGCTTGCTTTGAAAAGTCTGTTTTCACTAAACAGAAAAGATACTCAAGCTGTGCTTGTCTCCTTTATGACAATTAAGACGGATGAAGCCTTCAACTATTTGTGGGGGACTCCCAAAGAGGATCTCTCACATTCTCCATCCAAAATCATCTGAAAAACCAGAAACCTATACTTCCCAAATGACTCCTGTAGGAGGACTTCTCAAAGCAGCTTACCAACAGGAGACTATCAACCAAACATTTTTAGACATTCTCATCTATTAACCAAAAATTCTGAGATGTAGTCTATATGCCAAACTTCATCATCCTGCACTCTTGCGTGCAATAGAAAACTTTAACAGGATGCAAGAAGTTAAAATGCGATGAATACCAGGCTATACTGAAAGAACAACTGACCAACCAGATTTCTGCAGTACTGTCTATGCAAGCAGACACTGACAAGTGTCGTCCAGTTTCAGTGCACACCATCCAGACTTTGGTAGGGAGCCCAAAAAGAGTAGGGGGAAAAAGGTGGGTGGTGGAAAGGGAGAACTGAAGCCATAAATAAGCTCCTCTGACCACTGTCCTACGCACCATCGACTATTAGTGTGATATCGGTAAATCGATCCTGCTCTCGTTGTTCATTCAATCGGTCCAGAATCATTTTATGATGTTCAGGAAACTCCTGAAGGCATTCCATCGTCTCTTCAGCCTCCATGGCCTTCGGGTTGCTCTACAAAAGAGGAGCATGATAATGTACACCCATGAGCTCGTGCTGGGAAACAAAACCCCTAAAGCACAAAACAACGAAAAAACAAAACCCAGGAACGTGAAAAGAAGGGGGGGGGGGAGGGTGAGGCAAGAGAGGAAGGCGAGGGAAGAAAGAAAGGCGAGCCAAGTAGCCGCCGCGCGTTGCGGGCCGGAGCCGCGGCCGCGGGACTCCCGAGCCTGACCTAATTGGAGTCGGGAGACGCGAGCTGGAGCGGGGTGGGCACAGCGCCGGAGGCTCGGGGCGCCCGGGCGCGCAAGTCCGGCAAGGGAGGGAACCCGACAGCCGTGGCGGCGCTCTAACGGCCCACCAAGCCCTTCTGCCCCGCCCGAGCTCCCGCTGCCCCAGGACCCGGTCCGGCCCGCGGCCCACAACGACTCCCGGGTCGCCTCTCCCTCCCCCGCCCTCCCTCTTCTCCCCCGCCCCGACCCGGCCGGCACTCACTCAGGGAAGGAGGAGCGGCCCGGGCCTGCGCGTCACTTACGTGGACGTACTGCGTCACTGCGTCAGGCTCCGGCTGACGCGTACGCCAACCGAGGAAGGGGCGGGCCACGCCCCTACCGCCCTCTAAGCGTAGGGGCGGAGCCAGCCGGGTTTTGGGAGCTCCCAGCGGCTCTGGCCGCCAGCTGAGAAAAGGAACCTGTCTTGGGCGGATACGGAGCTTGGCTGGGTCGGAGAGAGGAACCTAAATCACCGCCCTTCTGCCTTTTTCTCTTACCCGCGTGACTCCAGGTGCAGATGCTTTCGACCCCGTACTCTGAATACACTTACTAACCAGTCGCACCACGATTATATCCCCTGGCTGCTCCAGCCACGCCCCACCCCGCCCAATTTTCCTCGCGAGCCCAGGTTGGCCTGCCTTACCTAGCTCGCGTTTCTTCTCTCCTCCCCTTCCGTGCTCTCCCCTCCCAGAGCACAGGTTACCCTACACCTTTCCCTGTTCCCAGGCCGCAGCTTTCCCTCCATCATTTTCTTCGCCGGATCCCGGGCGCTCTTTACGCTGGGTCTAGCTGACGCACGTGCGCTCGCCTGCACGCCCTGGTGGAAGCGGCCACGGGAGCGAGCACGTTCAGGCGCCCGGGATCTGTCTCCCCAATGCCCGCCCTCTTCGCGCCGGCCGGTGCACGTGTTTACTAGGATCGGGACCTGGATCTGCGCTGAATTACTCTCGTGATTTTCTCATTACAGATCTTCTCACCCCGCACCTCTGCTCATTAAAGAGGCCTGTGACTCAGTTAACCATACACATGCAACTGGCCCATTCATCCTAAGAAAGGCTTTTTGAGGAAAATGCAATAGTTGAAGTTCAATTTTTTTCTCTTAAGGAGTTTGAGAATGAGGATTAGGAGAGAACTCAAATAGCTATGTGCAATAGTGGGTATAATTATTATTGCAACGGACATGTTTTAAGAGTCAACACTGTGCTAGACGCTGTTCAAGGAACTGGGAAATCCGGCGGTGTGCAAGGTACACATGGTTTCTACATTCTGAATCTTAGCCTGGTAGAGTAAATAAACATTTATTGTCTGAGTATTGATTGCTAAGTATTATGACATGTGAAGAACAAGGTAATGGGGGGTGGAGGTAGAGGAGAGGCAGTGGCCTGTAAGAAGTGATATGCAAAGGGGCCTCGTTCATAGCATTCCTGCACTGAAAGACTTGCTGGGAAAGACTTCCAGGGGTCTTGTAAACAGTGTGAAATATGTTAGATTTTCTTATCATTTCAATGGAAAGCTTCGAAAGTCAAGCTGGCAAAGAGAGACAATTTCAAGGAGACAGACTGAGTAGGGATGATGGATGTCAAAAAGGCATTTGGATGAGGGTGGGGCTGTGGCTAAGTGGTAGAGAGCACTCGCCTAGCATGTGCGAAGAGCTGGGTTTGAACCTCAGCGCCACCTAAAGTAAATAAATGAATAAAATAAACGTGTCCAACTACAACTAAAAACTTTTTTTAAAAAAAGGCATCTGGGTATATGAATATATAGACTCAAAGGAAAGAGTTAACAAAGAAGATTTTGAAATTTTCAGCATAAAATAAATATTGACATGGGAGTAGATGATATTGCTTAAGGAGAATCTGCTGAAGTGTTAGGCTAGCTACAGGTTGAATCAGTCTACTGGAGTTTTTAAAATATTGTCATTATTAATCACAGTATTTCTTAAGATGAAGAAATTATGCATAAAAATAGACTTTGGGGAAATTGCAGTATGTAGGGCTGCTGCCCTGCATAATTAGATTGAGCCAAATGAAAAACACCTCTCCTTATGGGATTTGAGCTCTCCAGTTCACCACAGTTCCCACCACTGTATAATGTCTGGGACTCAGCTCATAGTATTCATTTTTTGGAGGTGGGGGATTGAACTCAGGGGCACTAGGTCACTCAGCCACATCCCCAGCCCTGTTTTGTACTTTATTTAGAGACAGAGTCTCACTGAGTTGCTTAACACCTTGCTTTTTGCTGAGGCTGGCTTTGAACTCTTGGTCCTTCTGCCTCAGCCTCCCAAGCTACTGAGATTACAGGTGTGTGCTATGTCATCCAGCTTCATTTTTGATACTTGCCCATTTTCTAAGATATTTGTGTTGGGAACTCTTGGTTGTACAGCATCCAAAAGGAAGGTATAGGATTTTACTCCTTTAGAAGTATCAATATCTATGGATGAAATAGAAAAGGAAAAAAACTTTGAAGACTAAGTGTTGCAACTGAAGAAACGTGGAAAGCCAGAGGAGGATGTCATCAAGAAGGCCAACAAGTGTTTCAAAATGGGAGGCCAAGTATTCAGTAGTACCAAGTGCTGCAGAGTGGCCAAACTAAATAAAGATTGGGGAACGGTGGGGTAAATGTATTTAATATCTTAGACATCTTTGGTAGAAGACTTAGCAATAACAAATTTAGTGGAGTTTTTGAGGGTTTCAGGGGATAGTCTGTATCCAATAGGTTAAGGAATAATTAGGGAAAGAAAAGGAATGGTAATTATAGAACTCTTATTTAATACTGGATTGGAAATTCCAAATAAGTGGGATCGTTGATCATTCCTGTGGAGCTAGGAAAGAAGACAGAACAGGGCCCAGATAGCAAAAAATCACAAAAAATAGCAGTCTAAGCAGGAGATAGATAACACGTGAGGCCCAGATTTTTTTTTTTTTTTCACCAGTGTTCTCCCTGGTGGCTGCTGAATCTTGTGTCTAAGTTGCAGTCTCATCCCATCTTGGCATAATAATGTGACATGCAAAAAAAACCATCCAGGTATGAAGATGGTTGCTATTCTAGGTACTGGAGACCTTCAGGATATTGTTATTGCCGAAGGGGCCACAAAGATCCAAATGATGCTTCTTTAACTTTTAAATCTTTATTGCAAATATGGAACTCATTGCACCCCACTTGCTTCTTGGTCTCCCTATGAATTGTTACTTTTTTTTTTTTATTTTTTGGGTGGTACTAGGGATTGAATCCAGGGGCACTTAACCACTAAGTCACATCGCCAGACCTTGTTATATTTTATTTAGAGACAGGGTCTTGCTAAGTTGTTTAGGGCCTAAGTTGGTGAGACTGGCTTTGAACTCATGATCCTCCTGCTCAGCCTCCCAACCCACTGGGATTACAGGTGTATGCCACTGTGCCTGGTTTGTTTTCCTCATTTTTTCCCCTCATTTCTCGCCTTAATTTGGGTAAATATTATGAGTCCTCTTTCTTTTACCTTGGTAGTTATTTATTCATTATTTTAGGGGCCAACCTATAGTTTATATCCTGAATCCTTGATTTAAAACAATTAAATTACTTGATATTTTTACCCTCTTTCCAGACTACAGAAAATTCCTTGGAAAATATTAATTTCCTTTACTCTCCTCTCTACCCCCCAGATTTTTGCTTTACATATATATCAAATCCCACATCATTGTATTGTTTCACATAGTTATCACCCATTGAGATTTGCTCATAATCTACACTTTGTGCCACTTTCTACTTATACTTCAAATTGGTTTCACTTTCCATTAGATTGCAAGATTTTTTTTTTTTTTTTTTTTTTTTTTTTTTTTTTTTTTAGTATTTTAGTATTCTGTTATGGTTTGGATATGAGGTGTCCCCCCCAAAAGCTCCTCTGGTCATTTCTTTTCACCTTACCTATCAGACATTCCTGGACATGTCAATCCAAAATAAGCTTTCCCTTCTTAATTTTGTTGTAGAAAGCAGTACTGGCCTCTTCGCCTCTCAGGACCCAAAGCACCAGAGTAAGCCCCTGAACAACAATGTTGTTCTGTCACCGGCGTGTTGCTGCCCTCTAGTGGTCTGTTGGCAGGTGAGGTTCTCCTCGCTTTCCTCATAACACCAGGGGGCAGTAAAACTTCCAGCCAAGAAGTTTGGCAAACACTAAAATTGGGCTTTTGAAACCTGGAGTGGGGCAGGAGAAACTGTGAGGCCCAGCACTGGGAGGGAGGGCTAAGATCTTGGTCCCTCACCTGAAGTGTGTGAAGGAAGCACTGGTATTCCCAGTCATTCTCTCATTGCTTGCGGGGATGCAAAATGAAGCTGGTGTGGTCAGAGGATTGAATGGATCTCCCGGCTTTGATCAAAGGCCAAACTGTCATTTTCTTTTTTACAAATGAAATTAGGTGACTGTTATTGTTGTGGTGGTGGTGGTGATGTCTATAGCAGACAAAAGATTACATGTCCAAGGCTGAGGCAGGAGAGCCACTGGTTCAAGATCCTATCTGAAAAACAAAAACAAAAAAAGATGACATGTCCATTGCAATGTGGTTCATCCTTCAATTCTCCAGGTTTTTGTCTTTTTTTTCCTTGTCATTGCTGTTTTGTGTTTTGTCGTTTATGTTTGTTCTGTGGGGACTGGGGACATTGGGTGTTTGTGCTAGGAATTGAACAACCCAGGTCCTCCTGTGTGGGGGGCGGCCGCCTTGAACACAAACCAAGACTGCCCCCCCCCCTCCAGCCTTGAATAAAGGGGGTATTGGACTGGCATTGCACACCACACACTGTGCGAAGCAAGTGGTCCTTTCCTTTGCCCGGTAAGGAAGGGCTTCAGCTCTGGGCTTGATCATCACCCAATGGAATTGAGCAACCCCCACCTTTGAATTATTATCCCTGCCTTATTTGGGTGGAATATTCTATCAAATATCTTTTCCTTAATAAACAGAGGGGTTTCACGTGCACTCGCTCTCTTGCCCTCTTGACTTCCAGCATGGAAGAGGACACTTGAGGTCTCAGAACAGTCCCACCCTTGACCTGAGAAACTCATGTCTGTGTGTTGCGTGATTTCTTTGCCATTTTCTTAGTTAATGTTACAGCCAGCTCTTTTGAACCTAGCTGTCACGAGGGGGCAAAGTTGTGATGTATACTGTCGAGGGGGAGAAATAAAGAATTACTCAATAAAATTTCTCAATAAAATTTCACTCTATGGGTTCTTAATCAAGAAAACGACAATCCTTAATGCTGGGAACTGCAATAGACATAATCAATTAACAGCAAACAATTCTAGATTAATTAATTCACTGCAAAAAATTCTAGATTAATTCTAAGCACTGCAAACACACTTAAACATGACAGGCTAATGACGACATTCCCTCTGCATGTTAAATTCAGTGTCAGATCAAAAGTCTGAAGCCTTAGGCTTCAAGTCCAGCAGATGCACACTCACTCAGACCGTGGTGAGCAGGTCCGGAACCAAGGCAGGCTTCTCCTGGTGTGGAGTGGACGACTGGTTGAGGAGAGGGAGAGGGTTGTATGGAGAAGTTGCGGCTCTCACTAGGATCCAGAGTTTGAGAGTGGTGAGGATCACGCAGAGGGTCAGGAAAATGATGACAAGTGATGGGATGTCAGTCCAGGTCCTCATCAGGCCCTCCAGCTCCAGTGCATCCTTGTTTCGGCTGGCTGAATCCCTGTTCATTAGCTCTATTATTTATACTAAATTTTGGGGCTTTTGACCCTCCTTTCAATCCTTATCAGCTACCAAAGGATTGTTCCGTGATGTCATTTACCCTGGGGTCAGAAACATCTGGTTTAGTGGTCTCCACCCTGATCTTCTTGCTTTTCCCTCTTATCAGGCAAGGACAACCTGTCAGAAGCCACTCTGTTTATCAGGGTGAGGGGAAGTGACTTGTTTGAGGCCATATTGGTGGGCTCTGTGTGTCCCTGGTGAGAATGCAGGTTTTTTAAAATGAAGTTGCTTAGGCTCAGGCCTAAGGCTGTCCTCACACCACTCATCTCATCAGTTCGGGCAGACGTCGAGATTTGGAGGCCCGCTGGGATATTAAGGTAATTGGTGAGATGTTTATTGTTACATTCAGCCCTCTCTCATAGGAAAAGCACACTTATTGTGGATTTTTTGTATTTTGAAATATTAAGCTGAGAATTTTTTAGATTTATGTACTGGGGATGGATGTTTAGAGAATAAGAGGAAAGAGGAAAGTTTTTTTTTTATAGTGGGACGTCAATACGAGGAATTCTGTTCTTCTAGAGAAATAAATTTTATTTTTCTACTGTTTTGGGGAATAATCAGGCGATTTAAAATGGGCCAATGAAATCTATTGAGCCTCTTCACTGCATTCTATATGAGATCGAAATAGGTTATAAACGGGCTGCTATTCTAAAACAGATGCAGGGTCTATGCCGCTGCTGGCAATATTTCTGCCCCTTAAATGACCGAGTTTGGGTGCCAAACACATACTGCATTAAAAACTAATAACAATGCCAGCATCTGCTGCTGAATCCCACCTCTGGGTTATGGGATTTTTGAAGCGTCTGCTGCTGCAAAGGGGAAGTGCAAGCAAGCCAGCCTGCCAGCCAGGCGCTGATGGCGATTTGCAAGATGAAAATGTGGCTGCTGCCGCCCCACACCTTCTTAACCCCGGGCAACTAAAAGAAACTCTGGGAATGGCTGCTTAATCCACAACCATGGCAGCCAAACATGGCGCGGGACAACCAGGACTGGCGGAATGCCCATGAAATAGGGTCTCGGATTTAAAGTGGAGAAATGCAGGCAGACAAGTCCAGGGCCAAGGACTCTTGCCTGAGAGTCAGGCATGGTGCACAATGCGGCTGGTGGAGCAAGCAAAGCCCAGACAGCCCAGGGGCCCTTTGATAATTGTGGGAAAAATGCTAAACCAGCTCCAAGCTATACAGGTAACCGAGGTGGGGGGGTGCAGAATAAACAGCACAAAGCCATGGACGCATGTCGCTGGGCCCAGCCGGGTTCAGTCAGAACTGCTGATTGTCCGACTTACAACAAGCTCAGGAAGGGCGATACTGGGGATGAAATTCCCGGGACTTCAGGCAAAACTTTGGGTCATGAAAAACACGGAAGGATACTCCTGCACTTCTGTGGGCTTCCATCTAGACTTTCCCATTGTCACTCAGGCAGGGCTTCCTCCCCGCCTCCCAGCTACCAGCCTGTTTTGTTTTTGTTTTTTTTTCCCTCCCATGCACGGGTGCAGCCAGAGCTCCAAGCCTGCCCTTTGCAGTTTCCACTCCTTAAGAACAAACCCTCAGCTGTCAAAAAAAATTTCCTTCAAATCTTCAATATATTCCCACCAACGAAAGATATTGCTTTTCAGGCAAAACTTGATTCGACAAACTCTTGCATCACAGCCCTAAGCCTGACTTATTTTCCAAGTTAAATAACGTGAGTTTTATCTCTTGACAGGTTCCTTTAGGAATCCTCTTTCTTTTTTTCTGTGGTTTGTGTTACTAAGGAAAAATTACAAAAATAGCATTACAGAGAAGCTGGCAATCTGAGATGTTTTTCTCCTAATGTTTTCGTGACAACCAAAGATCCTTATTCTTTTGATTTCTGTAAATACAAGAAATGAATAAATATATGCACAAGAATTTTGTTTTAACCACGTTACATGATATCACGTAGATATGAGTAGACTCCTAATGTTAAAAGTAAAATAAAAATGGATCCAAATACTTTTAAGAACCATGTGGTTTAATAAGATTTATTTTAAATTGGATAATTATATAATGATAAGCTATTATATTTATTCCTGATACATATTTTTTCCAGTTGTTAAGTAACCTATACTCTTTTATTCATAGGATAATTAACATATATGTCTATTTGTTTCTAACCATTTTTCTTTAAAAGGAAACATAATTTATATTTTCATACATGCATTTATCTGATGCTCTGCCTTTTATAGTTAAGAGATATTCAAGATAAATGTAATTTGCTATAAAATGCTTATTTCAAGAGATATTTACATTAAATTATAAGGTTGTGTTACAACCATCAAATAAGCTTTAATTCCTAATTATTGTCCAGGTTTTTATAATATGATAAATAAATATAATCTTATATACAGAGTGTCCAATGGCTTTGGTTACATTTCCACTGAAATATTTCTTCTTATCAAGGTGATAGACCCAGCCTGATTCCTTCTTAAAATTGGGAGCCATCTCACCACAAAGCCATGAAAAGCTAATTTCAGCTTTACTATAAATTACTGCAAATTCTGAACTTGCTTGGAATGCCTGCCCATGCCTTGAGCTCACCCATGCCTGGCTCTCTCTGACCAGATAGCAGCCCTCTCTGAAACTTTAGTGATGCCTCATCTATCTTGGCCTTCCCTGGCCAGATAAAGACCCTCTCTGAGGCTCTAATGACCTTCATAAATTCTGATGTCAGGGCCATCAAAAATGTAAATTAGCTTTTGTGTTATGCTCTTCAGAGTTTTGTTATCTGTAACCCTCCTTTGTGTAACTTACTGGGCAATAAAGCTAGGCTGCAAGAAAGCTGCAGTGTTATCTTGTTCTCTCGGTTTTTGGTAGGAGAGGCAGCCCAGGCTGGTCGAAATAATAAGATTTCTTTAATTTGATTTTAATTGGAGTCAGTAGTCTTTTTTTTTCGTCCTGGTCTAACAAAGGTATAATAATTATGATTATCTAGACAGGTGATATAGGAAGATAAAGTAATTGAGAATCAGATTTATATATAACTTGATTGGCTATAAATATATAAAATTATCAGTTTTAGGATCTTTCAGACTTTTCCCTGGTATTATTATGCTGATATGACAAAAACCAAGATTTTTGTCCATATTTGAGATGAGAAAAACTTATTGGTACATTAGTTTATTCTCATTCCAATAAGGTTATTACTTATGCTTAGTGATTCTTATGGTTTGAACAAGGACTAATTTTTAGTGAATTAAAATTCATATACCCAGGGTTGGGGCTATATGGCTCAGTAGTAGAGCACTTGCCTAGCATGAGTGAGGCACTAGGTTTGAACCTCAGCACCACATAAATAAATAAAAAAAGTTATTGAGTCCATCTACAACTAAAAAATGTATTTAAAAAAATTCATACATCCTTGATTAGATAATAATGGACATCTTCAAATACCATCTTAAATTCCACTGAGCTATATTCCCAGCCCTGAAACTTGTCTTTAAGGACTAAATTTGATATTCAAAAACATCAATAATTATGATAATTATTACTAATTCTTACATATTCTGTTTATTAAAGATGTCTCTAAAATACATTAGATTTGAGAGAACATTTTATCAGAACTAGTATTCTTCAAATTAAAGTTGTATGTTAATTCTAAACTATAGAAAATAGATATTATGCTATTACTTAGCTAAACTTTAAAAGGGAAGGCCACCCTAAGAATAGAATTTTATTGGGAATTCATTTGTATCACATGATCCTCGAACTGAACCTATTATCAATAAGATATATTGTGAAACTTGTATGTTTCTTCCTATACTGGAAAGTAAACTTGATTATATATATATTTAAAGACAATTTAAAGATACTAACTTGTTTAAAGGGTACTATTATGAGATATAACCATATTTTGAGACCTTCTCTCAGGAAGGGATTGAAGATTCTCTTAATCTGTCCATTTTACATATGACATTACAATGGATCAATTAGTTTACATACTGGGAAATTACAATGATCAGAAAAATTGCCTCATTTTCATGTATTATTAGGCCTAACCATGATCATTATCATGAGAGAAAGCCTTAAAAAAAAAAACACGTACTAAGGAAGAAAAATCAAAGAGACTTCCCCCCTCCCCCACCAACTTAACACAGACAGGAATGAATTCAGGGAGATTTTCAAAAGGTTCAAATGCATATATTGTAATGTTTCACAACTTATGCTAGATGTCTGACCTCACCTAGAAAGGTATTATGCTATTACTTAGCTAAACTTTAAAAGGGAAGGCCACCCTAAGAATAGTTTGAAAAAGATCTACGTAACCATGTCCCAATAACACAGAATAGGGACAAACCTAGTTGTTTGTCTGGAGCCAAAACAAACTAGGATCCAACAGATAAACAGGATGCCTGATAAATAATTATAGTAAGCCTTCAGGAAAGTTCTATTAACTTCATGGAGATACTCAAGGAGACAGACAATACACAGCACCCTAAATTTATGGAGGGCCACTCATTTTCAAAGGATGAGTTTATCATCCAGCTATGCCTGGACATTGGTAGGAAATTACAAAAAAAGTCAACATGTCCCTGATCAATTATTAGATGTTACAACACAGTTTAAATAGAGATCAAATAAAAGAAAGAAAAAACATAGAGACAGAAAAAGACTGAAATACTAGTCTGGGCCCCAGGAGGAATAAACTTGCTGGGTGGAAATGTTACTCCTCTTCTAAGTTATAAACACGTTTTGGAAGTCTTTAAAACATTAAAACAGGGCTTTACTCTGATCCCCTGTTATCGTTTATCACTGAAAGAAATAATTCTAAAAATAGTTAACCTTAATATACTAGACAGACAGCCATGAACAAATCAGCTCAATAGCCAATAGTTTATCTCAATAAAAAGCTTAAACATGATAAGCCTGCTCTCAACTTTAACTTTAAACAAGGTAATGCCCTACAGTACACATTGATATTTTTAAAATTAGTAAAGTCATGTCTTACACATAAGTATTAAAGCTAATCTTACTATATATTAAGCAAAGTTATTAAAGATGTTCATGCAAATGTTTCTTTATACATAAAGATTATTTTGATGTAAGTCCCTTAAGATGTCATTGGTAAGTCAATGCCATATAAAATTCTAAATTCTCCCAAATAATTCATCAGATTTAGTAATAATAGTGACCATTTTTTAAGATTGATAAGTAAAGGGCTATTCATTTTTCTATTTCATTTTTTGTTAATTGTGAAGAGCAAAATGTCTTTCCTATGCTTATTAAACATGAATGCTTCCTATTCTGGAAACATGTCTGTATATATCTCTCATGCCCCTGGTAAAAGCTGCCTCTCCTAAGTTAAAATCTCTCTCGCCTTGTTCCAAGTTAAGATAATAATTTAAAGTTCATCTAGAGCTAATTTCAAAATGCAAATTTTTATATACAGCTTATTCTTCATTTTTGTAATTCTGTGAGAGTCAAAATCAAATCATACATTTGGTAAGAATTAAGTTTCTATTTACCCTGGTCCCTTTCCAACTCAATAATGTTGGCCTTGGGGCTGAGGCTGTAGCTTAGTGGTAAAGTGCTAGCCTTGTATGTGTGAGGCACTGGGTTCAATCCTCAGCACCACATAAACATCTACAACTAAATAAACATTTAAAAAATAATAATAATGTTGGCCTTAACATAGCTAATAAGTGACTCTTGTTAAGTTTCATGGCCAACTGAAGATAATAAATCTGTTATTATTAAACTATTTGTATTATGTTGAGCTATTATCTGAAACTTAAGACTAATAATACTATGACTTTTATTCAACTTTAATAAATAAAAAAGGGGGAAACAGGACCTTACATGCATGTACTAAATCTTACAAAATATTTCAAAAATTTTTCTTAAACTGTGAACTAAAAAGTCTTGCTGCTGCTGAACATGGTTCAGTAAGTTAAATCAGATTTCAAAGGATAGAATCTAAACCTGTCATCTTGGAAATGGCTGAAAAACCTGACACAGGAAGGTAAATCTCCTACCATAGAATTTATAGGCATAAAGCTTCACAAGCTGCCAGGTAAGAAAAACCTATGAAGAGACTTCTGTGGACCCATTCCCCAAGTCCACCTTCAATGTACCTTACAATGTGGACTGAAAAATCCCTCCATGTGACTGGATTTAATTATACTGATTATAGTGGTCAGCTGCCTATATGTTGGCTCCATAATACACATGTTAGCTGTCTACAGGTATCTTTTGAGGAAAAGACAGCATATGGGGGCATATTATATCAGCATAATCTTGCTGATCCTTAGAATTTAAGATTATACTTATATATCTGGACAGTTGTCAAAATAGAAAGATTGTTGAGATGGAATTTTCCCATACAGGCCAGTTACTTACATAGACTATCCACCAATATATTATGGCCTTAATCATTCTGCAATAAAATTGGCCCCTTTCCTAAATGGATGGATTATGTAAATGTCTTGCCAGTGCAACATGAAGTGTCTAGAAATAGGGATATACTTTTAGGCGGATCTCATAGAATTGACAAAAGACAATTACTCATGACTGCTACCACCCCTGGAGGTTTGGTTGGTAATACCCTAACCTTCAGCAAGGTGGCATCTAGAAGGATGTTTGGCGCTCAATTGCTGCCTCAGAATTTTTGCATTACTGACAGACCTATGCCTGATTTGTAGGCAGGAATTGTAGGGAAGTTTCCTGCTATGGCCTGCAGGCCTCTGTTCAATCTCCTTATGCTTTAATTTTTGGAAATGTGAGAATTAAGAGAAAGGATGATAAATATCTTGTAGCCTGTAAAAAATGCAATTTAATTAATTAAATCACTAGTTATAATTGAGGGAAAGGAACATTGATCCTTCACCAACCCTCTTTTGTCTTATTATCAACCAACATTTCAGAACTGTGGTATGCTGAAGTTGGTGTTCAGGCTTTGCAAGAGATGTATGCTCAGTTAAACAGACCTAAGTGAGCTCTAGGTCTTATAATCCTTGGAGTGGCTACTTTAATTTTCTTCATTGTTTCTATAATTACAGCCTCTGCAGCTATGTCTTAAAACTTACAACATATGAATTTTCTTAATAACTTGGCTCAAAATACTTTCAAAGCCCTCCATAATTAGATAAATATTGATGAAAGTATTGAAACTGAGTTGAATGTCCTAGAAGCCACTGTAATAAATATTGGAAATGAGCTTTATATTCTCAAGTTTAAGGAAAGGTTTGAATGCCATACTAATTATAAATATGTCTGTGTTACTGCAGCCAAATATAATGCTTCCCAGTGAGATTGGGAAAAGATTAAAAATCTTCTAATGGGTATTTGGCAGAGCAATAATAATAACCTGAATCTTTTGGAGTTACGTCACTATATCCAGGGTATTCAAAACAGGTAAAATCAATCTTTTGGATCCTACCTCTCTGGCTGATCAAAACTCTAGCTGATCAAAGCATGTCTTTAATCTTGAAAATATGTTGAAACATTCTACATAGTATGTTATTGAAATGATATGTTTTCTACTAATCCTTTTTATGTCATAATAGTACATCATGACGTCCTTGGACCAAGGATCCAGTGACTGGAAAATATAGCCCCTCTATTGCATTTATAAATTAAGAAAGGGGGGATATGTGAGGGCCTGCCTTACACATGAGCTAAGCATTCCGCCCCCAGCCTTGAGTAAAGGCAGTATTGGATTGGCATAGCACACCACACACTGTGTGAAGCAAGTGGCCCTTTGCTTCGCTCATAAGGAAGGGCTTCAGCTCTGGGCTTGAACGTTACCCAATGGAATTGGGCAACCCCCCTTTTGAATCACTATCCCCTGCCTTATTTGGGTGGAATATTCTATCAAATGGCTTTTTCCTAATAAGTAGAGAGGTTCTGGGTACACTTTCTCTCTTTGCCCTCTTGCCTTCCAGCATGGAAGAGGACACTCGAGGTCGCAGAGCAGTCCCACCCTTGACCTGAGAAATTCATATCTGTGTGTTGCATGATTTCTTCGCCATTTGCTTAGTTTAATGTTACAGCCAGCTCTTTTGAACCCAACTCATCTTGCCAGTGTGGTCAGATGGCAAAACCCCTGCATGCTGAGCACAGGTTCCACCACTTGCATGACTGAATGGCCTTCCCTAGCTTCCAAGGAAGCAGAGGAGTGCCAAGACATGTGTTTGATATGGGATGCTGTCAACATGAATCAAACTGTTTTTCAGCAGATATCCTAAAGTCCGGAGCCTTCACAAGCATGTGCTGCAGTCCTTTCCTTCTATAACACAATTCAATGTGTGTCATAGAAAGTTCATTCTGGATTTTATTTCCTAAACTATCTGTCTTACCCCTTCCAGATTTTTCTGCCAAAGTTGTCTGTTACCTTCACTGGAACTGTGGTTGCAACTTATCAAGGAAATAAATATAGATCTTTGCATGGTGAATTGAAGAGGAAATTGTTTGTGCCCGCATGCAAAGAAAAAAGATATGATAAAGATGGTAATTTTGCTATTTTAGAATTGATTCTGATTTCTCCAGTTAAAATGAGCTTGTGAAATATGTGTCCTGTCCTGAGGAGCTGATGATTTGATGGATGTTAACATGATGTTGGAGATACTGATATGTCTTTATCTAAATACTTTTACTTATTGGTTTGTTCTTTATTTCTAAAAAGTGCATTAAAAAAGAGAGATAATCATTGAAGACGAGAGACTGTCAAAGATTCCATTTTTACTTTCATCTCTACCTTTTATTTTCTGATTTCCAAAGTAATAACTAATCCCTTGGGACAAGATGTGGAAGGGGGACAGAAAAGGGACAAATAGCCAAAATGGTGACACATGCCTGAAATTCCAGGCACATGGGAGGCTGAAGTAGGATTGCAAATTTGAGGCCAGTCTGGAAAACTTAGCAAGACCCTGTCTCAAAATAAAAAGTAGAAAGCGATGTAGCTCAGTGGTAGAGTGCCTCTGTGTTCAATTCCTACTATTACCAAGAAGAATCTTAACAAACTGGCCTTGTTAAGATTGTTAAGTCCCTCCCACCCCAGTTTATTACCATGAGATCATACTTATTAGATCAGCAAATCAAACAAAACAAAAGAACAAAATTTAAAAAGTTGGGGGGGGGACAAATGGTGCTTGAGTAGACTGATAACGCCAAGGTCGCGGGTTCGATCCCCGTATGGGCCACCAAATGCCGCAGTCTGTCTGGGCACAATTCAGGAGCCACTTGTCAAAAGAAACAAACTTTATTTTTAAAACTACAAACGCCAAACAAAACAGCTCCTCAGGAAAAACCCTCAGAGCCCAACTGCCACCACCGGCTTCCACACGCCTCTCCCACACACCAACCACCACCTCCCACAATCCTCCTGCTCTTGAGGCCGATTGGCTAGGTCGCGTGGGCAGAGCCAAAGAAGTCCCCCAATGAGCAGTTCCGTAGTCTGAAGGGCAGGGAAACAGCCCAATGAACATGTCCGCAGAGGAGCCAATCAGCTAGATGTTGCTGGGGCCACTGTGAGCCAATCATCAGCTGGCAGTCTGAAGGGCAGGGAAACAGCCCAATGAACATGACTGCAGAGGAGCCAATCAGCTAGATGTTGCTGGGGCCACTGTGAGCCAATCATCAGCTGGCAGCTGGAAGTTTGCTGGGGCTCCTTTGGCTGTGGCTCTCAACATCTCCCCCTCTCTGTTTAAACAACAAGCATGTGGCTTAGGGACCGTGCCTGCCTTAGGTTGTCCAATACTACATATGGTCCTTACCCGTCTTCGGATGAGCTGACCTCAGGGCGTCAGCCTCCTGTCTTAGGTTGGTACCATTGTAATTGGATCTTACCCGTCATTGACTACCGGTCCAGTATACAGCCACACCTGTGGAGAGGTACCAGTGGGGGGGTGAGGTTCTTTGCCTCACCTCTGTTGGTCCCCAAATAGCTGAACGATCATTACAAGCAGAAGGGAGGAAGATATACCAAATCAATACTCCAACACTACCACAAGTCGCTGCACCAACAGATAGTTCACAATGCATACAAGTGAGTTTACAATGCATACAAGTGACACATAGTTTAGGCAAGTTCTGTAAGCGGTTCAGTGATGGCTATTGCAGAAACTGTAGATTAGTTTTATCTTTGTCTTCACCGGCACAGGGATGAAGATAGGAATTCTGGCAATAATGGCTAAAGAAAAAATTATATAACATTCTAGAAGGTACTAAAAGAAAACAATTTTCTTAACAATTCTTCACTGGCACTGGGATGAAGATAGAAATTCTGGCAATAATGGCTAAAGAAAACATTGTGTAACATTCCAGAAGGCACTAAAAGAAAACAATTTTCTTAACAATTTACATTATCTTCACTGGCACTGGGATGAAGATAGGAATTTTGGCAATAATGGTTAATATTAATAATTGTGTAACATTCTAGAAGGCACTAAAAGAAAACAATTTTCTTAACAATTTACATTATTTTGAAAAGAATTATTAAATATAATGAAAAGAATAGGTGAAAGTAAACAAACAGATCTGTTAACCTTCTTTTTTGTTTACATATTAAAATAATTCTTAACAGTTATTTACCCAATTTAAATTAAACCATTTAAATCACGTGAATAAAAAAAAATTTTTGGATCCATTTTTTTTTTATGAGCGCTCAATCATATATGATATATGGACATATGTACATTCAAACATATAACACAAAACACAAGTGTGCACACATAATATAATACATACAACACATAACATAATAGTAAAGGCCTTAAAACTTTTTACAGGTGAAATCTCCATTGCAATGTTTAAAAACTCAATAGTCAAAAAAGAAAACAAATAGAACTGATCAGCAAAACATTAACCTAGGTCTGTATGAGCTCAAAAAACAAAATAGAACTTCATGATATGGGAAAGGGCAATAATAAAACAGATATTGAAAAAAGCATCCTGGTTCTGTCGCAGATGTAAGGATAGCCAAATTGGAGTTTTGGATATCAGCTATTATTGATTTGAGCCAAATCATCTTCTTTTTGGTCTGTAGAATTCGCTTTAGTTAATCTCTCTGGAATCCAAATTGGCTGCTGTTCTCCCTGTGGAAACACACAAACAGACCCCCGACTCCAGACAATCACTGGGTCAGGATTTTAGTTAATCTCTCCGGAATCCAAATCGGATGCTGTTCTTCCTGTGGAAACATACAAACAGGCCCCCGACTCCAGACAATCACTGGGTCAGGACCTTGGTTAATCTCTCTGGAATCCAAATCGGCTGCTGTTCTTCCTGTGGAAACACACAAACAGACCCCCGACTCCAGACAATTACTGGGTCAGGACCTTTCCATTGTCCTGTTAGAATATCTTTCCAAAGTACCTTGGGCTTATGTACATTTTTTGGACACATATGCCTTTCTGCAGCACTAAGTCCTGATGAATCCAAATTTAAAAAGTTTAGAGTAAAAAGGGTTATTTTAAGTTTATCTTTGGGGAATATATACCCCTTCCCAATTCCGTCTTTTTGCTTTAATAAGTACATTTTAATAGTTTGATGAGCTCTTTCAACTATGCCTTGTCCCTGTGGATTGTATGGGATTCCTGTTATATGAGTAATGCCAAATGATGAGCAAAATTGTTTAAAAGAAGTAGACGTATAACCAGGGGCATTATCTGTTTTTAACTGTTTTGGAATGCCCACAGTGGCAAAATTTTGTAAGCAATGAGCTATAACATCTTTAGTTTTTTCTCCGGCATGAAGGGAGCCCATCAAAAATCCAGAAGAAGTATCAACTGTAACATGCAAATATTTTAATTTTCCAAATTCTGGCAAGTGTGTGACGTCCATCTGCCAAATATGGTTAGGTATCAGTCCTCTAGGATTGACTCCAAGATTAACTTGTGGTAAAAAGGTCACACAATTTTGACATTGTTTTATTATTTGTCTAGCTTGTTCCTTAGTTATTTTAAAACGCTTTTGTAAAGTATTAGCATTGACATGGAACCTTTTATGAAAATTTATAGCTTCTTCTAGTATAGAGAAAATATGTATGTCATGTGTAGTTTTATCTGCTAAATCATTGCCCAAACTAAGGGCTCCAGGCAATCCTGTATGTGCCCTGATATGTCCTATAAAGAATGGATCTTTTCTGTCCCAAATTAAACTTTGTATAGTGGAAAACAAAGAGAAAACAGTAGAAGAAGGCGAAATCCTACCAGCATCTTCAAGGGATACTATAGCATTAACTATATACTGACTATCAGAAAATAAATTAAATACAGAATCTTTAAACATCACAAAAGTTTGTAATACTGCATTAAGCTCTACCTTTTGAGCTGATTGTTTGGGTACTAAAAATGTAAAAGTTCGATCAGGTGTAACTATTGCTGCTGTACCATTATTTGACCCATCAGTGAATGTATTTGGAGCATTCATGATAGGTGTTTTTCTTGTCATTTTTGGAAAAATTACAGGATGCAATGACCAAAAAGACAATAAAGGATTAGATGGTAAGTGGTTATCAAATGAAACATTAGATTTGCACATGATTATTGCCCAAGTATTTAACTCATTAGCTAATTCATCATTTTGATTCATAGTATATGGAGTAATAATTTTATTAGGAGAAATTCCAAACACTGCCTTTGCTGTTTTTATTCCTTTGAGCATTAATTGTCCTACAGCCTCAGGATACCTAGTAATAATAGTGTTAGGAGAATAAGATAAATGTATCCATAATAATGGACCTTCTTGCCAAAATACTCCTGTAGGAATTTTTTTTGATAGTACAATAAATAATAAAGGCAAACTTATATCAATTCTATCCAAATGCATATTTTCCATATATGTTTCAATGATTTTTAATGCCTTTCTTGCTTCAGGCGTCAACATTCGGGGTGAATTTGGATCTGATGGACCTTTTAGGATATCAAATAAAGGTCCCAATTCTCCTGTTGGAATACCTAGATAAGGCCTTATCCAATTTATGTCTCCTAATAACTTTTGAAAGTCATTAAGTGATTTGAGTTGATCTACTCGTATTTGAATTTTTGGTGGACGGACCATGGTTGAGGATAATAGAACTCCCAAATAATTAATTGGAAAATTTAATTGTACTTTATCTATTGCTATCTCTAGATTATAATTTTTTAATAAGTTTGTAAGTGTGGCATAACATTCTAGCAATGTGTTTTTAGCTTTGTGTGCTAATAATATGTCATCCATATAGTGAAATATTTGTAGCTCAGGATTTTGATTTCTAAGTGGCTGGATTACTTTGTTAACATAAATTTGACACATAGTTGGGCTGTTAGCCATCCCTTGAGGGAGTACTTTCCATTCATATCTCTGATCAGGACCTTCATGATTTAGTGCAGGGATAGTAAATGCAAAACGTGGACTATCCTCAGGATGAATTGGAATTGAAAAAAAAAATCTTTAATATCTATAACTAAAACATACCAAGTTTTTGGCAAAGCAGACAACTGAGGAATCCCCAATTGAGCAGGTCCCATAATGACCATTTCATTATTAATGGCTCTTAAATCTTGCAATAATCTCCATTTACCAGATTTCTTTTTGATGACAAAAATGGGAGTATTATGGGGAGATACAGAAGGTTGTATATGTCCTTCCACTAATTGTTGTTTGACCAGATCATGGGCTACTTGTATCTTTTCTTTAGTCAAGGGCCACTGAGGAACCCATACTGGTCTTTCTGATTTCCAGGTAATTTTATTGTCTCAGTGGCCCTTTGTGAAAATCCAACCCATGTCTGTCTGTTCCTTGATTTATTTGTATTGGTGCTGCTATACCTTGTTCTTGTTTTTCTAATCTTTTTCCTTTTCTAAAACCTTGTCTAGCCATAATAGTGGGTGCATTTTGATTGATATTATTTGTTAATGTCAAACCTAATTGATCTAAGACATCTCGTCCCCATAAATTTACAGGAAGATGATCCAATACATATGGCTGTATAGTTCCTTCACATCCTTCAGGATCCTTCCAATCTAATACCATTGCACTTTTATCGGGATTATTCGCCACTCCTAGGCCTCGAAGCGTTTGAGTGGCTTGTTGTAATGGCCAATGTTTTGGCCATTCTTGACGAGAGATAATGCTAAGGTCTGCACCTGTATCCAGTAGCCCATTAAATTCATGTCCTTGAATATTTAGTTTTAGCATGGGGCGAGAATCTAAATTTAAAGAAAGCATAGCCCAATCTACACCTGTGAAGCCTAATCCCTTGGAACCTCTTTCTACAGCATGACTGGAAAATTTATCATGTAGGCTTGGTATTATTAGTAACTGTGCTATTCTATCTCCTGGTGAAATTACTGATATACCCTTTGGAGAACTGGCTATAATTTTTATTTCACCTTCATAATCGGGATCAATTACCCCAGGACTTATCAAAAGTCCTTTTAGAGTAGAAGAGCTGCATCCCAATAATAAGCCTACTGTTCCTTTGGGAAGAGGTCCTTTCACCCCTGTGGGAATGATTTGAACTCCCATCTCTGGAGTTAGTACTGATTTGGCGGAGGCGCAGATGTCCAACCCTGCGCTCCCTCTGGTTTGTCTGATGAGGGATCTGATGCCCTGGGCACTACCCTGATGGGGTTGCTGGGGTTGCTGGGTTCCTCCAGTGCTCCGTATATTTGTGGTTTGGGGCCCCGGAGCATTGGGGCCCCCTGTCCATTTTTTGGCAACGGAGCCCGATGCCTTTGTCCATGATATTGTGGATAAACACCTTGTCCTTGTTCATTTTTTGATAATGGAGTACCCTCTATGGTGGTTTGAGAACGGCATTCATTAGCCCAATGTCTCCCTCTACGGCATCGTGGGCAAATACCCGGTATTCTACTCCTTTGATACCTAGTTTTGTTAAACCCTCCTCCTATGGGGCAATTCCTTTTAAAATGTCCTGTTTGTTCACAATTGTAGCATGTTCTTGGCCTGGCATCTAAAGCCTGTTTTACTGCAGCTGCCACAATTTTCCCTTGTTCATTAATGTCTCTGGCATCTAAAGCCTGTTTTACTGCAGCTGCCATGACTTGCTCTTGTTCATTAATGTCTCTACACAATTTAATATATTTGTTTAAATCTTCCTGTTTCCATGGTCTAATGATATCTCTGCATCAACGATTCGCTTGGTCATAAGCCAGTTGTTTTATTAATGGCATTGCTTGTTCTGTATTCCCAAAAACTCTGGTAGCTGTTTGAATAAGCCTGTCTACAAATTCAGCATAAGGTTCATTAGCTCCTTGTATTATCTTAGATAATTGACCTTGTAAACCTCCATGTCCTTGTAAAGTCTTCCATGCCTTAAGTGCATCTACAGCAATTTGTGCATATACACCAGGATCATATGCAAGTTGTTGCTGCCGATCCTCATAAGGTCCCTTTCCTAACAACATATCTAGATTTCTCTGAGGATAACCAGCTGCTGCATTTCCCATAGCCGTCTCCTTGCAAAATTCCTCATTAGCAACCTTCCATAACAGGTATTGTCCTCCAGTTAGCACAGCTTTACACATATTAGCCCAATCTGCTGGCGTCATGTTTAAGTTGGTAATGGATTCGATCAAGCTTACAGTGAAGGGTGCTTGAGGACCATAGGTTGTTACAGCCTCTTTTAGCTCCTTCACTGTTTTGTAAAATAAACCCTGGTGAATTCGCTGCCCTCCTACCTCAAATACAGGGCATACTTGAGATCCTGTCTCAGGACCCCAACTATCAACTGCGGGGGTTGGGAGCCTCCTAGCATATGGAGGTGGTGCTGTTGGTTGGAGACTTTCACTCTCTAATAGAAAGATGTTATTAACAGTCTCCTGTTGTAACTTTTCCCCTGATGGCTTTTGCTGCTCTAAACTTCCTTCCTCTACCTTTGTCTGAACTGAAGGCTTTGGACTAAGCAAACCAGATACGTTCGCCCACAATGTCAATGTGCCAACTGGCAGAGTCCCTGGGTTGTACTTTTCTATTCTTTTTAAATCTTCACCATGATGGTTCCATTGTGATATATCTAACAACTCCTCCTTAAAAAGCCATGGGCTATATTTTTGTATTGTATCAACGTATGCCCTGAGTATTCTTGATTTTACTGAGATGCCTCCTTCGTCTAACAATTTACTTAACACTCTTTCGGTTTGTTTTTTACTAATTGCTGATCCCGTATTTCTACTATAATACAACCCAGCAAGATAACACCAAACCAAACCGAGACAGAATGAAATAAAGTTGGAACCACACAAAATCATTATATCAGCCTTTCTATCCTCCTGACGTGTGCATCCGTCCTTTCTCCCTATCTGTTCCTCAGACGCAAATAGTTTTTCCTCAGATGTGAGCGGTTTTTCTTCCGTCTCACTCATCTCTAGGGACTGAAATGTCCATCCGTCCTTTCTCCCTATCTGTTCCTCAGACGCAAATAGTTTTTCCTCAGATGTGAGCGGTTTTTCTTCCCTCTCACTCATCTCCAGGGACTGAAATGTCCATCCGACCTTTCTCCCTTTCTGTTCCTCAGATGTGAGCGGTTTTTCTTCCATCTCACTCATCTCCAGGGACAGGCAAGTTAAAACAAAAATGAAGCAAAACAAAAGAGTAAACTTAGAATGGCTACCCATCCTCTCACCCTGCCCTCAGGGGCGAGCAGTTTACTTACCCTCAGTCGCTCCCCGTGCGGGCCACCAAATGCCACAGTCTGTCTGGGCACAATTCAGGAGCCACTTGTCAAAAGAAACAAACTTTATTTTTAAAACTACAAACGCCAAACAAAACAGCTCCTCAGGAAAAACCCTCAGAGCCCAACTGCCACCACCGGCTTCCACACGCCTCTCCCACACACCAACCACCACCTCCCACAATCCTCCTGCTCTTGAGGCCGATTGGCTAGGTCGCGTGGGCGGAGCCAAAGAAGTCCCCCAATGAGCAGTTCCGTAGTCTGAAGAGCAGGGAAACAGCCCGATGAACATGACCGCAGAGGAGCCAATCAGCTAGATGTTGCTGGGGCCACTGTGAGCCAATCATCAGCTGGCAGTCTGAAGGGCAGGGAAACAGCCCAATGAACATGACTGCAGAGGAGCCAATCAGCTAGATGTTGCTGGGGCCACTGTGAGCCAATCATCAGCCGGCAGCTGGAAGTTTGCTGGCAGCTGGAAGTTTGCTGGGGCCCCTTTGGCTGTGGCTCTCAACAGAGGCCAGTCTGGAAAACTTAGCAAGACCCTGTCTCAAAATAAAAAGTAGAAAGCGATGTAGCTCAGTGGTAGAGTGCCTCTGTGTTCAATTCCTACTATTACCAAGAAGAATCTTAACAAACTGGCCTTGTTAAGTCCCTCCCACCCCAGTTTATTACCATGAGATCATACTTATTAGATCAGCAAATCAAACAAAACAAAAGAACAAAATTTAAAAAGTTGGGGGGGGGGGACAAATGGTGCTTGAGTAGACTGAAAAAGAAAAGTCTTCTATGATCCTGCTTGCCAATAACTACAAACCGATTTTTTTTTTAACTTCCACAATTTCTTAATAGCCATTCTAAAGTCCAAATTTTCTTAAAACCTGTGCTTCCCCCCATACAATCTGGTCCCCAAATGGTTTGGCATCAAAACAGACCTAACTTGAGATGAGTGTATTTTATGCTTTTTTATTTATCCTGATTAGCAGAAATAATCTTCCCTCCTGCCCCCAGATAAAAAGTATTAAGGAGGGCTGGGGTTGTGGCTCAAGTGGTAGAATGCTCACCTAGCACGTGTGAAGCACTGGGTTTGATCCTTAGCACCACATAAAAATAAAATAAAGATAGTGTTAAAAAAAAGTATTAGGGACACATTGCAGGATTCCATCCTAGCACAGAATATGTGGGTTGTACTGTCTATAATCTCCAGATATGCTCTTTCTGGTATGTCTTCAGTCTTCTGCACTCAAGAGTCACAAAGCACTTCTACGCCTAGAATTTCTTAACTCTATTGTGTCCTGTACTTTATTCTAATTACATATAAATATAGATCATGACATACATGTCATTATTAAACAATTGATCATTATTAAACATTCGGTCAATTGATTTATCACTGCATAATAAACCTTGTCATTGTTTGACCAATGACATATATCCATTTAGGGGGAATGCAAAATATTCTAATTTCCCAAGATACTCCCCATTTTCTTCTTTTGCACCCAAACAATTACCACCCTATGCAAATGTATTGTATATAAACATTGCTAATGTGAATTTCTAGATTGTATACAGTTGTGAACATTATCAATTTAAGTTATTTACTTTTAATATTCATTCAAAATGCAGCATCAACAAATTCTCATTTGAAGTACATGAGAGTTTTTACTACTCTATTCTCAATAGCATTTAGGAATATTCAACTCAAAATACCTGTATTAGACAAAATATATATCCAAATTTGTATTTCTATTTCTTTGGTCCTAGGGAGTCTGAGAATGATTTATTGTCTTTTTATAGTATTTTTAAAAGATTACTATCTCTATAAGGCAGTTAAATTATTCTTGACTAAAGTTTGAAAGAAGAGGGCATCCAATGCCCAACAAGTAGCCCTTGTTCCTGGTAGTCACTCCTTATACTACTCCCCTATTACTCTGGAGTTGGTAGAACTGATGATTTATCTCTTCTGAGAGTCAGTTATAAAGGAGAGTGCAGATTCTATTTTGAACACTCTGACATGCTCTCTCCTTGAATCAATTCCTCTGGGGATATCAGTTGCCATTTCATGAACTGCACTATGGAGAGGACCCTGTGGAAAGGAACCCAGATCTATTGTGAACAATGACGTGATGGAACTTGGAAGGTGATCCCAGCCTCTAGCAAAGCTTCTGTTGTCTGTAATCTCATGAGAGACTCTGATCAGGACCATCCAGCTAAGCAGCCCTCAGGTTCCTGATTCCCAGAGACTGTGTGAGATAACAAATATTTGCTGTTGTAAGTTGCCAGACATTGGAGTAGCTTTTCAGTCAGCAAATAGATTTTCATGTAATTATGGAGGCTCCTGTACATAATTCGTTCATTTTCTTAGGCAAATATGTTTTTAGTGTATGTTGGTACTATTCTGGTAAATGCCTCTAATTATGATTTTTAGGATTAATCAATTGAACAGTATATACAACTAGTTTGTTTCATCTTACTCCTGAAGGATATTTCTAGTATTAATATACACATTTTACTTATAATCATAGTTGTCAACAACTTCCCAATATTATACACAATTCTGTGGTTCATGTATGTTTCCTTAGAGATATGAGTGGAATATTTTCTGTGATATAAATACCTGACTGAGATTAAGATGGATGAAAGGGAAAAGCTTATCTAACTTCCACAAATACTGACTATATTGCTTTTCAGAATTAACAGAAATATCAATCCTCTTGAGAAGTCTGCCTATCCCAAATCATCGTTAACTTGAAGTTATCTGCATTTACATTTTTGTCCTTTTTATAGCTGCATAGGTTGAATTCACATTTGCCTAATTAATATGTTGAGCCCCTCTTACTTAGCTGTTCTATACTAATCTTTATAAATTGACTATTCATATCTTTTTTCTCACATTTTCCTTTGTGTTTCCTGCCTTATCTATTCATTTTAAAGGTTATATATTCTTTGAGTATACGTGTTCATTACTTGTGAATTTAATACTTTGTGATTATTTTGTCTCTCCCTGTTCATCACCTCTCAACTTTCCTCACAAGTTCTGCAATGTCATTTTCTTATTTCTATATACAATATCTTTTCCCAACCATTTTTGATAGTCGTCAATATTTCCAGGACATATAAAATTGTAGCCCGATGTGATGGTGCACGCCTGTAATCCCAGCAGCTAGGGAGGTTAAGGCAGGAGGATCACTAGTTCAAAGCCAGCCTCAGCAATTTAGTGAGGCACTAAGCAATTCAGTGAGAACCTTTCTATAAATAAAAATACAAAAAAGGGTTGGGGATGTGACTCAGTAGTTAAGTACCCCTGGGTTCAATCTCTGGTACCAAAAATAATAATAATAATAATGTATTAATCTAGGCATCATTTCCCTGTCACTGAGTTTTAGTTCTTTATTGTTATACTGAAGCTTATAATGAAGCATGTCTCTTACACTGAAGCTCCTATAATAGTCTGTATATTGTCCAACCTCTGAGATCCTCTGTCTGTAATCCTTAAAATTGAATGCCATCATAAACTCACAATTTAGTTTTATTTTTCTAATTTATATATATATATATATATATATATAAATTTGTGTCACATATGTGTGTGTATCTTTGTCCACTGAAAAGGAGTGGATGCAATAACCAACCAAATAGTAATGAATACACCAAAGCCAAAATGGTGGTTTCTACATGCCATTCTTTCTTTCTTTCTTTCTTTCTTAAATATTTATTCTGAAGTTTTGGGTGGACACAATATCTTTATTTTACATTTATGTGGTGCTGAGAATCAAACCCAATGCCTCGTGCATGTTAAGGAGCACTCTACCACTGAGTCACAACCCCAGCCCTATCTAAATGCCATTTTTTCAATAAAATAAATGAAGATTGTTTGGAGATGTGGTAGATTCCAAGTGTGGGGCAAGTAAAGTAAAATAAAAGCCTGATGCTCTTTGTTGTACTTGGAGTATTGGAAACTCTCAGAGTATTTGTAATGCACTGAAAGAAAATAGCAAGTGTGAAAGAGATGCCATTAATAAAAGATAAATTTTGAACTTGAAATAGAATACCAAGGACAATTATCCTAAACACTGTCTCAGGTTAGATTATGGATATGGAAATGATTCATACATGGAAAAGGATCACCTAACTCCACCTGCATTCTTAATCTTGATGACAATGAGAGAATCATGCTATGTGCTTCTTAGTGATGAGAACACACCATTACCTATGTAGCATTCCTGCCTAAAAATCAAATTCAATCTAAGTCAAATCAGATCTCTAGATGTAAAAAATTGGAGTCGTAAACTAAAATAGAACAATATCTAGCAAGGAATGAACCTAATTTAGGAAGTGAAAAATATATAAATAATAAAAGGCAATAACATAGTGTAGGTGGGAAATTATTAGAAACCAAAAGACTTCTGAGACATCTAAATCATTTGTGATGTATGGAACTTCTTTGACTCCTGACATAAAAGAAATCAAATGTAAAAGGACTTTTGGAGATAATTGGAGAAAATTCACATACCTTAATTAACAGATTATAAAAAATTATAAGATTTTTTTTCATGATAATGATGTGAAAAAAAACCTTATCTTTATAGATAAGTGTAATCACATGGACAAGTGAAATGACATGATAGCTCTGATTTATTTCAATACTCTACCTGAATACTTTGGAAGAAGTGATGAAGGAAGACTGTCAAATGTTAGTAACTATAAAAACCTGGGTGGTAGCTTCTCTATTTATGTATTCACTTGAAAATTTCCACAGTAAAAGCTAAAATATAAATGAAAATCAGATCTAAAGATGTCTTGAGATATGCCAAGATAAGCTCATTCAAACTTGAGTTTGCAGACAGTATATTTATAAAGTATGTGTATGCAAAATAGATATGAAACCTATATTTAAAAATCTGCTGAGCTGTCAGTGTCAGATTTAGCACATATCTAATATGAATGTGTTAAGTTATTATCCATCAAAATCCTCACAAAACTCCCTTGCATAATCCAAAGGGAGATTCTGTCAACATTTATACCCAAATATGATAAAACCTCAAGCCTCTTGTTCCTGCACTTATACTGTTGCACTGTGCCTCATTAGTGATTGATGTTTGTCATCTGCAGAGGGACCAATTGCTTGTTCTCAAGAGAGAGACTTCTTTCTGGTGCATTACAGCACAGGTTAGCTGTGCCTCACATCTCAGTGGATTTCAACTGTCATTGAGTTCAGATAATTCTCTTTCCCTTCCAACCACTGAGGCAGTGCTTTCTAACACTAGTCTTCAGGTAAGCTATGACAACTCCATGTTTTGGGGGTACATAAGTACATCATTTAACAGAAATATATATTCTGAGATGTGTGTTATTAGTTGTTGTTGTTATTACTATTATTGGTACTGGGGATTGAATTTGGGACACTTTATCACTGAGCTTTTCACGTTTTGTTTTAGACCTGGTCTCATTATGTTACTGAGAATTGTACTAAATTGATGAGGCTAGCCTTGAACTTGTGATCCTCTTGCCTCAGCCTCATAAGTGCTGGGATTACATTTGTATACCACAATGCATAGCTTCATTAGGCAATTTGCTGGTTGTGAAAACATTATAGTATACTTACACAGACCTGGATGGTAGAAGCAAATTATTCTACTCATGCTTCTTGATGCAATCAAGAGTCAAAGTAAACACAAGATGTATGGGGCTACTGCTGGCATGACATGACACAATGTTTTACAGTACACTTTTAAAATATATATACGTAGAAGAAGTACTCTCTAAAATAATGATAAAAGTATAGACTAATAAATAAGTAAACTAGTAACAATTGTTTATTCATCATTAAATATTATGTGTATGGGCCATATTTTTATATGATTGGCAGCACAGTGGGTTTGTATATACCACAATCACCACAAACAAGTATTTTAATTTATTTTTGGCTGATTATTGAGAATAAGTTGTAGATGTCAAGCCCTTTTACTTTGGTAAGTGTCTACTACCCCAAGACAGCTGTATTCTCCTATATCTAGTGATGCTTTGAATTCTCCACCTCTAATTCAATCATCAGTTCCTTTTGACTTCAGACAATTCCCTCTGAAAATGGACCAAAATTGAGAATGACGTCATCCTGGTGGGTCTTCTGTGTGTTTAGTTCCTAATTTTCCAGTTACAACCACTTTGCCTCTGACAATTTAGGACCACCTAATCAACAAGAAGAGTCTGGGTCTTCTGAATACCAGATACCTGGCATCACTTGGGGTGAGAAGGACGTGATGGAACAGCACTTTCCTCGCTGTGTGTAGGAGGCCTGGGATTCTGCAGACCAGACACCAGGGTCCCAAACACTGCCAAACCCGAGTCCCTGGGATTCTGGGTCCTGCCCTCTTCATTTGTTTCCAAAGCTGGGCTGCATCTCTTGGGGCTGTTGGGACTTGGACAGGAAACTCCTTGTCCCTGTGGTCTTCTGAGTTGGGCCCAATGGCAATACCAGCCCAGAGTGCACAGCACCCTAAGGAGGAAGGCAGAGCAGCCTGGCTGGGAACTCATGTCTTCGACCAAGAAGGAACCACAGGTGCTCCAGGAGAGGGGGACACCAGCAGAGGTCCACGCCACAGCTTAATCCTTCTGCCTGACCTGGGAAGATGACTGGAACTTGAGAAATCCTATGTTGCAGACACCCAAGACCAGAAGCCTTCTTCCTCTGATGCACAGCCACCTCTCAGCCTCCAAAGTCTTGCTGGCGGGTAGGCAACGGACTCCGCTTCCTCCACAGGCTGCTTTTAGTTTCCGGGAGCAATAAGATTTCTCCCATCCAGATGCTTCATTGGATGATCCTTGGGGGACCTACGTTGTCATCCAAGTGCTCTCTTTGTTAAAGTGCTATGCCAGAGGTTGTACCTTCTGGAGTTTTGTATGTTTTTTTGCTATCAATAAAATTATCCTCACTTGAGAAAATATCATAAGCATTTCTGGTTTGGCTTTTGTGGGAGGACAGACTGGAGGATGCCTACTTATCCTGGTTAACAGATGGTTGAAGCCGAAGGCCTGTGATAGCAGAGACCTTCCAGAAGCCACGGGTGACTCTCAAATCTTGATTGCAGAGCCTTGACGTTTCAGAAGTTAAGTGAAATGTAGGCACATTACTCATTGATATATTGGACAAGGTTTCAAACCTTGACTGGCTCCATTATTGGCTTCTGAATCTGTTTCTTAAGAGGTTGCCAGTCAAGTTAGCCACTGATTCACCTGGAAAAAAGTTTTACTCTTTTCCTAGAAACTCTTGGGTTATCATTTGTTTTCAAGTCAACAAAAGCTAGTAAGTGGTAGAGATTAACAGAGATTAACTGGGTTAAATCTCCAATAAAACACACACACACACACACACACACACACAGTGAGAGAGAGAGAGAGAGAGAGAGAACTTTTTGACTTCCTGGTGCTATTTTGATTAGCACTGGAGGTATTTAGTATATGCAGGGCTCTTCTTGTCTGTCTTTTGTCCTCATCTATGTGAATGATTCAGAAACCTTCCAGTTAAGAAATATTTCATTTGGCTTAGAGTAAGTTTTATTCCCCCAACATTTTCTCCAAAAGCAAAATATTAATTGACGAGTCTTTGGCAATTAATAGCTTAAAACTTACTAGGAATATGGCCAATAAATTTCATTTAATGTTTCATAATAGTGTAACATAAAAGTGCTCCTGCTGTGTTTTAAAGTTTTTGGCTTTTCTCCTTCCCCTTTAATCCAAGAAGTGATGTCCAGAAGATGTTGCAACAATGCTAAAAAAGGATGCTGAGATGGCAAGTTTAAAGTTATTCTTAACAGGTTAGTGAGATTCCATCTCAAAATAAATAAATAAATAGAAATAAAAGTGGTTGTGGGTGTGGCTCCATGGTAGAGCATCCCTGGGTTCAATCCCCAGTACCACACACACACACAGAGAGGGGTCTGACTGTGTTTATGTGTGTGCACACACATTCAAGCTCATACATGTGTATACTATAGGGTTCCTTTGAAAACTGTAGTTTGTTACATTTGTAAATAACTGTTTGATTCAGACTTTTAAAGATGAGCAGTAAATTTTTTGTTATCCTAAAACTTCTCCAAAAAATAAAAAAGTGAGTAGTGGCTGCTGGGTTGTAGCCCAGTGGCAGAGTGCTTGTCTATCATGTGAGAGGCTCTGGGTTCAATCCCAGCACCAAGGGGAAAAAAAAGTGAGTGGTGAACAAAACATCTGTGTACTGAGCGCAATCAGCGTGTTCCCAAGATAGTAAGTGTTCAGTACATGCTGCTGAATTGAATTGAAAAATCACTAAGTGCAAGAGAAAAGCAATTATTTATATAATAATAGCTTGAGTGGTATTAGACTCTTAGAGATTACAAGCTGAAAAAAATATATGAGAAACTAGATAGTGCACACCTGTAATCCCAGTGACTGGGGAGTCTAAGACAGGAGGATCACCATGTGAGAGACAGGGCTTGGGATATAGCTTAATGGTAAAGTGCCTCTTGGTTAGATACCCAGTACCAAAAAAAAAAAAAAAAAAAAAAAAAAAGAAAGAATCAGAGAGCTGGGGCCATGGGGAGATAAGATTTAACCTGGGTCAGCTGATATTCTTCTTCATCTTTATTGCTAAAATGTAGATAAATTTTCAAGAACTCCTTTAAAGGCAGAATAGAGAAACATTTATCTGTTGAACAAATATTAAGGAAACGCTATGTCCCAGACATAGTGCTAGGCTAATTTCACCATAACTGTGAGTTGAGAATAGGTTCAGTCTCTCATCGTTTACAGTCTAGTGAAGTAGACATTCATTAGAGATCACACAAATAAAAACATAACTGTCAAATGAGATTATCAGCATTAGAACCCCATCATTTATTGAATGCCCATGATTCCAGAGGAGCACTGTCTAAAAATGCAATGGGAGTTATATTTGAAGGACAAGGGTGCTGGCGATAAGTAGACAAAACAGAGTAAGGGAATCATGACATCAGATTCTTTGATTCTACTAACTAAATGATAAGTTGTAAAAAGAGGCAATTCAAATTCTCTTTGACAGGATCAAAACAGACAACTATGACAGAATACCCTCTCATTAGAGAAATAACCTCTCAAAACCTTCCCCACCATTATCCCACATCTGGGCAGTTATGTTCACAGTAGGTTGTAAAAAAAAGATAGGAATGTTTAGGCTAGGTTCATATAATAATGATGGAATGATACATAAAAGTCATATTTATATTTATGTTAAACTTATGTGTTAAAATTTACAATATTAAAATAGCATAAGAATATTACACATTGAAATATGACAATCCATATTATAAATTATTATATAAATATATAACAATATTGTTATGAAAAATAACAACATTATAGCATTTGTAATTTAACAATATCCAAATATAATGATATAAAATTCAGGGCTGGGGCTGGGGCTCAGTGGTAGAGTGCTCATCTAGCATGCATGAGGCACTGGGTTTGATTCTCAGCACCACATAAAAATAAAATAAAGATATTGTGTCCATATAAAACTAAAAAATAAATATTTAAAAAATAATATAAAATGCAATAAAATAATTTTACATTATATCATTATAACCATGATAAGTAAAACAATTAATACAGAATGATTTCCCCCTCTCTTGGAAGGGTCTGATAGTCAATTTCTCCCTATTCTCAAAGACAGGGGAAGGAATTGGTTCTGAGTTTAATGTAGTTCACTCTATCATGAAGGAAAAAAGACTAGGTTTGAAGAGGAGAAAGAAGGATTCTAGGGAAGTCTAGGAAGAGGGGGAGGAAAGCAGCATTTTTCCTACGACCAATGGGATATTCAAGAACGAGGGAAGGAGGAAGCTGAATTTTCACTGGGATGGAAGCCAGGAAAAATTGCTCAAGTAGACAGAGCATAGTGATGTATGCCTGTAATTAATTTCAGCTACTTGGGACTGAGGCAGGTGGATCACAAATTTAAGGCCATCCCAGACAAATTAGCAAGATTCTATCTCAGAATGTTAAAAAAATAATAAAAGAACTGGGTATATAGATAGCTCCCTAGTAGAATGTCCATGAGTTCAATTCCCAGTACCACGAAGAAGATGAAGAAAGAAAAGGAAAAGAGTAGCTGGAAGCTGTGGTTCAAACCTGTAATCCCAGCGGCTCAGGAGGCCTAAGAAGGAGGATAGCAAATTGGAGGCCAGCCTCAGCAATTTAGTGAGACCCTCAATAATTTAGTAAAATCCTGTCTCAAAATAAAAAAACAGAAAGAATAGGGGATGTAGCTCAGTGATAAAACATTCTCAGGTCTGTGCCCCTAATATGGAGAGTGGTGGGAAGGAAGAGAGAGAGAGAGAGAGAGAGAGAGAGAGAGAAACACATCACTCAGGAAGACCTGGGTGGATGGATCAGAGAAAGCATCTCTGTTCTTATTGCATTATTGGTTCTGGGCCCAGGAATTTCTTGGGAACTGAGCCATCACTTGCAGTTGTTCTGCTTTCCTTCAAGAAAAATTATTCACTGACTGTACTAGGGGACGGTGATAACTGCTCTCCCTGGGGTCCATGAGGATGTCATTCCTTCATCATCTACCCCCACCAAATGGCTAGAAGAACTTGCAACCAACACTGTTAGCTCACTTCAGTACCCAATGCACACAATACCATAAGACACCATGAAACCAAAGTGGAGGAAACTGATGAGTCTAGTCTGGGTCCAGTGGAGTGGGGGTGAGGGAGCATCCAACACCTCTTCCTTGGGGAGGGTTGCTACATGAATGCACCTTGAGTCTGTAGGAGACTTCTCTTTTCCTGCCCTTTTCTCCCTGAGATGGAGCAATATTTATTGAAAACTCTCTTATAATAATTAGGATTTTTAATTTTTTTTTTTTTAGTTGTTGTTGGGACACATGCCTTTATTTTATTTATTTTTATGTGGTGCTGAGAATCCAACCCAGTACCTCACATGTACTGGGCGAGTGCTCTACTGCTGAGCCACAACCCCCAACCCCCAAATTACAAATATTTACAAATGTAAGAAAGGAAATGAAAATCATTCAAAGCTGAGCTAGGGATGTAGTTCATTGTTAGAGCACTTGCCTAGCATGCACAAGGTCCTAGGTTCAATGCCAAGCAAAAGCAAAAAAAAAAAAAAAAATGTTTTTCAAAGTGTTGTGCATGCCATGTTTAACATTTCGATGTTCCAAGAGCCTCATAATGACCCCAGTGTTTCTTGAAATGTATGAACTTTCCCAGGTGAGATGGCACAGGCCCACCATTCCAGCTATTCAGAAGTCTGAGGCAGGAGGATTGCCAGTTTGAAGTTAGCCTTAGTAACTTAGTGAGGTTCTCAGCAATTTAGGGAGACCCTATCTCAAAATAACATAAAAAGGGCTGTGGATATGAGTCAGTGGTTAAGCACTGCTGAGTTCAATCCTTGGATGGATGAATATACAGACCCCTGGCCTTGCTTTAATTTAGGCGAATTCAATCTGAGGTCATATGAATAAATATTCAGTAAGAGATAAAATCATCGAGGTAATATTTTTAAGAGCAGAAACAGAATGTTTGTGAGCCTAGCAATGTTTTTGTTACTATATGCTTATTAAATACAGCCATGGCCTTTTGTTTGCCTTTAAATATATCTAAGCCAGATGGCAGCCAGCAGAGAATTGAGGCAGGAGGATCAAGAGTTTGAGGCCAGCCTGGAAAACACAGGAGGACACTGTCTCAAAAAATGTGTATATCTGAATATAAAAAATGAATAAATTAAGGTCTGCCTCAATAGTTATGAAAAATTAGAAGAGAATGATAAAGTTGAATATTTATGCGGATCAAGGGTTATAGAGGATCCCAAATTGTACAGAATCAACTTGATCAGTTAGAAAAATGGTTTAGATGCAACAGGGAAATGGGGTGGGTAGTAAAATATCTTCTTGATAGAGACAGGCTAACTCAACTTCCATTCTGCCACCCACTAGCCGTGCCACTTTGGATAAGTTACTTAAACACTCTGGGTTTCAGGTTGCCTCTTCTGTAACCTGGAGATTAAATAATAGCACTTCCTATAGGATCCTGCGAGAATGGAAAGCAATAATGTGTGCAAAGCCGTAAATTTGGAACCTGGCCCATGGTAAGTTTGCCGTAAATATTAATTATCATTTCTTTAAAAATAAATATCTACATTGTGCTTGCTATGTGCTAGGCACTATTCTAGCTTACCAAAAATTTATGTGCTAGGCACTATTTTAAACACTGTACAGATATTAATTCATTTGATCCTCATAACAGTCACCCTCCAGCATGGGGAAAGGTGGGGCGGTGGTTAGGGGCACGCTAGGTAAAAAAAAAAAAAAAAAAATCGGGAAAGAGGGTGCATGTTGCACTTCCAAATTTTGGTTATTGCCTTCCCTTCTCCAAAACAGGCAAGAATTCAATTCACACTAAAGTCTGAAGTGAGCCAGATTCTGGCTTTTTGTTATGTAGTCCTAGGGATTCCACCCAGGCCTTGCGCATGCTAGGCAAATGCTCTACCACCAAGCTGCACGTACCCAGCCCCCTTTTTCCTGTTTCCAGCCAGGTTCTTGTCAAGTTGCCCGGGAGGGCCTTGAAGTTCCTGGTCCTACTGTCAGCCTCCAGAGTAACTGGGATTATAGACGTGGACAACTGGCCCAGCCAGATTCTGCTTTCACTTTAGGTGTTGATGCTGTTACTGGCAGTGAAGCGGGGAAACTGCCTGGCCAGCAGCCATCCTGGCAAGACTCAGCTGCCCCAGTGCTTAACAATATTGTCAGGGGGCCCACTGAACTGTCCTTAAATTCTGGGGTCTCAGCAGCCCCTCTACATTACTGAGCCCCTTGTGAGTCTCCTATTTGTTCTGCTACCATCAAAAAGCACCAGGCCCCACTTTCTTTTTTTTTTTTTTTTAAATATTTTTTAGTTTTTAGTTTTAGGTGAACACAATATCTTTATTTTATTTTTACATGGTGCTGAGAATCAAACCCAGTGCCTCACACATGCTAGGCAAGCACGCTAACACTTGAGCCACATCCCCAGCCCCAGGCTCCACTTTCATAATCTGCCACCCTGTTGATCCTCCTGACCTTTGGGCCAACTAGAATATGTAAATTTCTCTCTTCACCTTTTCAACTTGTTATTTAGTGGGCTTGAGACTTTCCTCCTGAGTATAGAGATTTCTAGAGACAATGTAGACAGCTCTGAAAGGGTGAATAAGCAAGAAACTAATCAGAAATCTGACCAAGGAAACCCCAGGAAGGAAGTTTCCAGAACTGTCTCTACCTCTACCCTGCTGGCCTCCGCATCCGTCGCTGTGCTGCTTCTTCAGGGTATTCACCTGCCCAGGTGACAGACGTCCCATGGGCTGTTCTTGATTCATCCTGCAGAGGAAATTTACTCATTCCCAGATCCATCTGAACTGAAAGCAGTTTATTTTAGCTGAAACTCAAGAGTTCTTCCTACCTCTCCACTCTCCATAATTAGGGATTGAACCCAGGGGTGCCCTTCACTGAGCTACATTCCTACACATTTTTGGTTTTTCACGTTGGGCCAGGGTCTTGCTAAGTTGCCCAGGCTGCACCTGAACTTCAGATCCTCCTGCCACAGTCTCTGGAGTCATTGGGATTACAATGAGCTACCATGCTTGGCCAGTGAGTGTTTTTCTTTTTAAATATCTTCCCTGTGATGTCCTGTGACACAAATTGCCTTTTCTCTCTCCATTTCTGCTTGATGATAGACATAGTAGAATTTCCACAACAGAACATTTTAAAGTACTAAAACCCAAACAATGGATCTTTTGATTATAAAATTAATTTTATTTGTAGACTATTTGGAAAATTCTTGGAAAGCAAAAGGAAGAAAATTCAGTCATATTTTGGCTCATATTTGAGAGCAATTGTTAGTATTTTGTGGGCTATTCACATTGAATATTTAATCATAGGTAATAAAGAGAAATTTATAAACCTGAATGTCGTGTACATCCTATTTCTAATTTTCCTTTGCCCTTCTGTGTTTTGTTGATATTTCTTCATGTCAGTCACTTGTTTCCCTACCATGTTCGTAGGAGTTGCACATTCATTTGATGTGTTGGAAAATTGTCACTGATTACTGAACAGGGAGTTAATGTATAAAATAAAAAATGGTACTTCACTTTTTTGTTGTTGCTGATGGGGATTAAATACAAAAGTGCTTTAACAGTGAACTACATCTCAAGTCCTTTTTTTAATTGTTTTTTTTTTTTTTGAGATGAAGTCTCACTAAGTTACTAAGGCTGGCTTGGAACTTGCAATCCACCTGTATCAATCTCCCTAGTTGCTGGAATTGCGGGTGTGTGCTACCATGCTCAGCTCAACATTAGTTTCTAAATTCAAAGGTGTTGCCATGGAACTGAAAGCTTTTAAAAATATATATATTTTATAAATGAACATTAAAAAAACTGAAAGCTTTTGCTTGGAGAATGGGACCACTTACTGTAGTTTTTTCAAAGATCATACCCATACTACGCAGTTTCTTTTTTTTTTAATTTTATTTTTTTAATTGTTGGTTGTTCAAAACATTATATAGTTCTTGATATATCATATTTCACACTTTGATTCAAGTGGGTTATGAACTCCCATTTTTACCCTGTATACAGATTGCAGAATCACATCAGTTACACTTCCATTGATTTACATATTGCTATACTAGTGTCTGTTGTATTCTGCTGCCTTTCCTATCCTCTACTATCCCCCTCCCCTCCCCCACCCTCCCCTCTTCTCTCTCTACCCCCTCTACTGTAATTCATTTCTCACCCTTGTATTATTTTCCCCTTTCCCCTCACTTCCTCTTCTTGTATGTAATTTTGTATAACCCTGAGGGTCTCCTTCCATTTCCATGCAATTTTCTTCTCTCTCCCTTTCCCTCCCACCTCTCATCCCTGTTTAATGTTAATCTTCTTCTCATGCTCTTCTTCCCTACTCTGTTCTTAGTTACTCTCCTTATATCAAAGAAGACATTTGGCATTTTTTTTAAGGATTGGCTAGCTTCACTTAGCATAATCTGCTCTAATGCCATCCATTTCCCTTCAAATTCTATGATTTTGTCATTTTTTAATGCAGAGTAATACTCCATTGTGTATAAATGCCACATTTTTTTTTTATCCATTCGTCTATTGAAGGGCATCTAGGTTGCTTCCACAGTCTTGCTATTGTGAATTGTGCTGCTATGAACATCGATGTAGCAGTGTCCCTGTAGCATGCTCTTTTTAGGTCTTTAGGGAATAGACCGAGAAGGGCAATAGCTGGGTCAAATGGTGGTTCCATTCCCAGCTTTCCAAGAAATCTTACTTTCCAAGAAATCATACTGCTTTCCAAATTGGCCTCACCAATTTGCAGTCCCACCAACAATGCACAAGTGTACCCTTTTCCCCACAACCTCGCCAGCACTTATTGTTGTTCAACTTCATAATGGCTGCCAATCTTACTGGAGTGAGATGGTATCTTAGGGTGGTTTTGATTTGCATTTCTCTGACTGCTAGAGATGGTGAGCATTTTTTCATGTACTTGTTGATTGATTGTATATCCTCCTCTGAGAAGTGTTTGTTCATGTCCTTGGCCCATTTGTTGATTGGGTTATTTGTTTTCTTATTGTTTAATTTTTTGAGTTCTTTGTATACTCTGGATATTAGGGCTCTATCTGAAGTGTGAGGAGTAAAAATTTGTTCCCAGGATGTAGGCTCCCTATTTACCTCTCTTATTGTTTCTTTTGCTGAGAAAAAAACTTTTTAGTTTGAGTAAGTCCCATTTGTTGATTCTAGTTATTAACTCTTGTGCTATGGGTGTCCTATTAAGGAATTTGGAGCCCGACCCCACAATATGTAGGTCAGAGCCAACTTTTTCTTCTATCAGACGCAGAGTCTCTGATTTGATATCAAGCTCTTTGATCCATTTTGAGTTAACTTTTGTGCATGGCGAGAGAAAGGGATTCAGTTTCATTTTGTTGCATATGGATTTCCAGTTTTCCCAGCACCATTTATTGAAGATTACGCAGTTTCAATTTGGCGAGAAAAGTAGAAAATGTCAAAGCTTTTAAAGATGCTGAATGTGTCCTCCTAGATTGTTTTCATGTTTCTCTACATTTTTAAATAATAAATACCATTGGCATAAACAGGTGTTTAAGATGATTATAGCAGCTTCTTGACTGATATCCTGCTGACTTTACAGAGGTACACACATGAAGATTGTTCAAGAGTCCTTTCAGCCACTAGTGTTTTATAGGAGAGTAGAGAATGTCTGTGGATTTGGTAAATCAGGTACTGGAATTAGGAGAGCACCTGTCCTCCAGGGCGTGGATGTTCCCTAACTAGATACCCTGTGCCCCAATGGTAAGGATTTCCCATGGTTTCCCAGTTAATTCACTCAAATTGGAATAAATACATGAAATCCATACGATTAATTCTTGAAGGTGTAACTGGGCATATAAATACCTTTGTACATAGGTACATATGCATGCTCAAACACACAGCATGTCAGTGATGAATAATGCCATATTGTTTCCCAAATGATTGTGCTAAGTTATATTTTAATATTGGATTATAGAAAAGCACCTGTTTTAAAGTTCCCTCTTCAACTTCTGGTTTGATAACAACTTAAAAGCCCATAAATCTTGGTGAGCTGAATAGGTGACATTTTTAATTGCATCCTATTTAAGTTGAAATTTTCTTGAGTTGGAAATGAATATATTTTTTAAAGCCTGACGACCTCTTTTGAATTGTCTTACATATCTTCTACTCATTTCTCCTCTCAGGTGTTTCTCTTCTTTCTGTTAATTTTCACCCACTCCTTATAAACTCAATGGATTAAATTTTGTCCATCATGGACAGAAAAATATTAATATTATGTTTCCATCTGTTATTTATCAAGGGCTGGAAATATGAACTCACTTTAATAGGAACCTAAAAAATATACTCTGAATATTAATGTTAAGTATGGATCATTTCAGTGGTTTTCCCCCACTTGGGTCAACTAGTTGTTTATCTTAATTTGGTGTGAACATCTAGATTCTCTAAGACCTAAGTCCAAAACAAGAATTGGTATATTTTTGGCACTTCTGAGGTAAATGATTGCAGTTTAGCATAAGGGATAGCCTGTCACATATTTTTAGGAATTGTGTTACAGTTTGTCTTACTGTAAGTATTAATCACTAAAGTACTTTAGATGGGTCTTAAAGGGCTATTTCTTTGCCCTTTAAGACAAATCAGGATTTCAATTAAAATGTCTTATGCTACCTCTTTTCATAGAACCCCACTGTATTTTGTAGGGAAGAAGCATGAAGAAGAATCTTGCCTGTCGCCTGCACAGGCAGTGGAAATGGGGTTCCCTTTAGTGGAATGGGCTGCCTGGAAAAATAGAACAATGAAAAATAATCACAGGACACAGAAAATAATTTCAAAAGCGGGGGCAGGACGGGCAATCCGATCATATCAATCAAGCTTCTATACTATGACAAAAGGGAGCCTGCGCCTGCTTTATTTATATTGGGAAACATCAAAGGTCTTCCATAGAAGGTGCTTCACCCAAAAAGGTTAAAGGTGGGCTGTCCAGTTCCCAACGGGTTACACCCATCTCCAGAGCTACCATATGGGATCTTCTTAGTAGAGCAGAGATAAAGGTCACGCACATTGGGCAATCTATTGTGGGGGGAGAGCCACAGATAGTTCTCAATGCCAAACCTGAATCTCCCTGGCTACCATACTGAGAGAAGAGATTCATGTAATTCGCAGGTGGTTTCCCACAGAGGGAAGTATTTAAGGGGATGAGCTCAACATCTAAATTTGAGCACCAGTTTGGAGACTAGTTATACCATCATAGCTATCTTTGGTCTGATGTATTTTTAGATGGATCTAAGTACTTATTAATCCAGTTTTTTTGAGTGTTTATTATTACTTTATCACTTCCTTTGAATATTTGCCCTTTCAATATTCAGACACCTTGTTTGAAAGAGTATATCTTGCCAGGTGAAGTGCCACATAACTGTAATCTCAGCAACCTGGGAGGCTGAGGTAGGAGGATGACAAGTTTAAGACCAGTCTCAGCAACATAGTGAGGCCCTAAACAACTTAGTGAGACCCTGTTTCAAATTTTTAAAAAGAGATGGGGATGTAGCTCAATGTGGCAAAGTATCCCCAGGTTCAATCCCCAGTACTAAAAAAAAAAAAAAAAAAAAAAAGTATGCCTTTGTATTCTCCAAAGAAGTAGCCTAAGAAATGAGATGGCTATGTACTAAGTATCTTTTTTTTTTTTTACCTGGGATTGGGATACCTGAATATACCCTCTTCCCCTTCCCCAGCACACATGCAGTTTGAGAAGGGCGGGGCCGGAATGTTAGTCCATCTTTGGGTTTTTGCACTTCCAGGGAGCTTTGAGCTCCTGGTTTGTAGACTTGGTTACAGAGCTCCCAGACCTCCTGGAGGGGAGCATCATGTAATGATTTCTTCACATGGTTTTAACTTTAACAAATGGAAAAGTGACTCTGTTGGAGCTGCAATAACCAACTCATTTTGGGAGTGATGGAAAGGGATAAGTAATTGTTAGTGTAGAGGTGATTTCTTTGACATGATCAATGATACTAGTCTGTCTTTATTCATCTTCAGTGTTGGATGTGGTAGGGCCATGATTCTGCTCCTACCCCCATTATCAGCCCTCATTTGGGTGTTACTTATTATGATACTTAGTGTTTTTTTCTTTTTGTTTCCATGCGGTAGGGTCTGCCTATGTGGCCTGGCTTGCCTTGAGCTTGTGATCCTCCTACCTCAGGCTTCTGAATAGCTGCATTACAGCTATGCCATGGTGTCAGAATTTAATTTGTGATTTTTGAACATTCCTTCCTTGGGCCAACAAACACAGCAATTAAATACACCAGTGATTCTGCTTAAAAAAAAAATGGAGAAGAAGTATGCTGTGGTATGGCCCATCCTGTTCTAGGCTAGCCTACCTTTATAAAGAATGTGAAATCCTGTCCTATGGTGCACAACATAGTGATAAATGAAATCCTATGTGCCTCCCCATGTGCCCTTGTTCCTGCCTTGGTTTTGTTCTTTTCCTGCCCCTCCACCATTCAGCAGCTTGAGAGAAGGTGGTGCCACTTGGGATGCAGATCTTCCCCCAGGACATGGGACATAAGTAAATATATAAAACTTACCATTTGATTTTTCTGGCGGAAAATGAGGTGTGAAAATGATCATGATGCTGGGCATGGTGATGCTCTCCTGTAATCCCAGCCACTTCAGAGGCTGAGGCAGGAGGATTGCAAGTTCAAGACCAGCCTCAGCAATTAATCAACTTAGTGAGACCTGCTTGAAATTTAAAATAGGGCTGGTGATATTTCTCAGTGGAAAAGTGCCCATGGGTTCAATCTCCAGTATCCAAAACAAAATAAAACAGAACAGAACAGTGGCTTGTAATTGAAATTAGAGCAGAAGTCTTAGGCTCTGTGGGTGACTCCTCCTTTACCCCCAGTACTAGGGATTGAACCCAAGGGTGCTTTATCATGGAGCTATATCCTGGGCCCTTTTTGTTTTTTATTTAGTGGCAGGGTCTCACTATTGTTGCCCAGGCTAGCCTGGAACTTTCAATCCTCCTGCCTCACCCTCCCTAGTGGCTGATTTACAAATTTGTACCACTATGCCTGGCCTGTGGGTGACTTTGTAAGAAGGGCTTTAAGTCTAGTGGAAGGATAGATGCTGATTCCAGCACAAACTCCTGACCTGACATTTCCTTATGAACACAAGGGCAGGGGGGCCTGCAGCATGCACTTCCGCAGCAGAGTGGAGGGATTACAGTGTAAATTGTTCAGCATCAGATTAACCTTTGTTGTGTCCCTCTTGGTGGGTGCAATAGGATGAAAACTACCCTTAGCCCTCAGGGTCTAGCTGCCTACCTTATGAGAAATGCTGTGGGTATCCTGCACTGTTCTGGAAGCATCCAGAAGAACTTCGCCCTTTCCCTAGAATGAGACCAGTGTTCAACCCCTTTACTGGAGGGTCATTCTGAGGCTCAGGCCCAGGAAGCAGGGTTTGGGGCTCCAGCAATTGAAAAGAAGATGATTGAAAGAAGATGTGGTTGAAAGACATGCAAGATGCAGTTGGGATAGTAGTCACTCTTTATTCAGAGGTGAGAATAGTCCCTAGCCAGGCCTCAGTGCCATTTCCATAATTTTTTTTTTTAATGCAGGCTTGACAAAGAAGGCACACTGCTGACAAGTTACCTCTGTGGGTGCATGCCCACACACAAATGTTTATGACCTTGAGTACACAGGCTGAACCAGAGTGTTTATGACCTCAACTACACACTAAAAATATAGCCTGCTGGAAGTCTCTCTGAGGGACCCTGACTGCTGCCACTTTGGGCCCATGCAATGTGGGGCTTTTGAAGTTTACCTTGCTTATGTAGTATGCTTCACCCCTTAGGTTTTTCTCTTTAGGTCCTGGATATTTTGTTGCCAAACATGGGTGGAGCCTTTTGTTTCTTCTCTTAGTTATTTTTGTCTTGTGAAGGAGAAGCAGAAGTCTGTCTGGCCCTCCCCCATTCCTCCCACTGGCTCTGACTGGCCTGAGGTTCTCTGAACTGTCCTGTTCTGCCCACTGTCTGCATAAGGACACCTGCTTCTGTTGCCCTTCCCTGTCTCTTGGCTTCTTTTCTGTGGATGAGACTTGGGTCTTGACCTTAGGTCTGCAGCTTTAACCTCCTCCTTGTTTGTCCTTTATCTTTCTTTTTGCTTTTCAGTGTTGGGGATCAAAAATGCCTCAACACCCTAAGTCAAACCCTCTACCACTGAGCTGTGCCCCAGCACCCTAGATCTTGTAACATTTAGAAAATGAAATCATTTTATTGGTTTATTTAATTGTGGAAATAAAGGGTTTGTATTAAAATTCAAGTGATGTAGGAAGATGACGGGGACGACAGCCAGCATCTCATTGCAGGGTTCTTCTTCTTGCTGAGGAGGGTATAAGAGACCTGAAAACTTAAAGTCTCAAATAATTAGTGAAGAACAAAACACAAATAGTCAGAAGTATATTTACATAAAGTAGAGCCCCTGATAGATCTAGCCCACATGGGTGCTGGAAGTAGACGAAGGAAATATGGTAACTGTGGTTTATTTAAGGGTTTACAACAGAGGCAGGAATAAAGTTTCAAGAGCAGAGTCTTGCTTTATGATGTCTTGCAGTCAGCAGGTTGATTGGCATGTTGCCAGGTTATCATCTCAGGTGCTGGGTGGGACATGGCACAGTGGGATAGAAATTCACTCTGTCCCTGGGAATTGACCAGAGAAAAAGTCCACTGGTCATTCCCACACACCAGATGTTTCTATCTTCCAGGATTCCATGTGTGGTGACCCACACACGATCCATGGATGGCTCATGACAGAAAGGATTATTAGAAAGTAGTCAATGAAATCATAGTCTAGCCTGGTGTGGTGGCACACACCTGTAAGACGCGCCACTCAGGAGGCTGAGGCAGGAGGCTCACAAGTTCAAAGCCAGCCTCAGCAAAAGTGAGGCATTAAGCATCTCAGTGAGACCCTGTCTCTAAATAAAATGCAAAATGGGGCTGGGGATGTGGCTCAGTGGTTGGTTGCCTCTGAGTTCAATCCCCTGTACCTGCCCTCCCCCTCAAAAAAAAAAAGAAATCATCTTCTAATTTGACTCTACTATTAATGTTTTCATAATTAGTTTGAGGATACCCTACTAGATTTGTGTTTAAATATGCATATATAATACATAAATGTACCTGAATGAACTCATGTTCCATTCCCTGCTATTTTTTATTTTTACTTTTTTAATTATATTTATATATTTTTGGTACCAGGAATTGAAACCAGGGGCGATTAACAACTGAGCCATATCCCCAGCCCATTTATCTTTTATTTTGAGACAGGATCTTTCTAAGTTGCTTAGGTCCTCAATATGTTTCTTAGGTTGTCTTTGAATGTCTGTCCTCCTGCTTCAGCCTCCTGAGCCACTGGGATTATACGCATGTGCCACTGTACCTGGATCATTCCCTGATATTTTATTTTTTAAAAATATTTATTTTTTAGCTATAGATGAACACAATATTTTTATCTTACATTTATGTGGTGCTGAGGATTGAACCCAGTGCCTCACGCTTGCGAGAGGAGTACTCCAACTCTGAGCCACATCCCCAGCCCCTCCCTGCTATTTACATGACGGTTTGTCTTAAGGTTTTTCATGTCAGTAAATAGGAAACACGAATAACTTAAAAAACATTTACGGAACATTTTAGGTGTTCAAAAAAGTTGAAAGATTCCGCTGTTGCCACCTTGCCCCCTGTAATGGTTCATTTGAATTGTCAACATGATTGGATTAAGAGATGCTGATGATTAAGAGGCTTCTGACTGTGCTGGTGAGGGTGTGTCTTGGAACAATTGGCATGTGGGATAGTGCACTGAAGTAGACACCCTCCCCAAGTGTGGGCAGCACCGTCCAATAGGATGGTGGCTTGAATGGAATAAATTTGGAAGAACAGGGCTCAGTTTCCCCTTACGAGGAGGGGGCCTTTGACCATAAGGGTGGAGTCCCCACCCCAGGATATGGCTAGAGTCCTTATAAAGGAGACCCCAAAGTGATCTTCCCTCTTGTAAGGAGCCTGTAGGGAGGTGTCTTAAGCAATTTAGAAGCAGTCTTCAATCTCCAACTTCCATCCCTGCAAAATGGTAAGAAATAACCTGTTGTTCATAAGATGCAGAGGCACTGGGGTTTTGTTTCAGAAGCCTGAAAGAGCCAATGTGCAGATATTTCCTTACAGTATTCTGCCATTGTTTGTTTAAACTATTTTTGCTAATGGGATTAAACCCAGGATTATTTTACATCCCCAGCTGAGCTACATCCCCACTCCCACCCCACCTTTGCAACTTTTTATTCTGAGCCAACAGGGTCTCGCTAACTTGCTTGAGACTGGTCTAGAATTTGATATCCTCCAACCTCAGCCTCCTGAGTCCCTGGGATTAAAGGTATGCACCAGTTTGCTCAGCCTTATTTGCCATTATTGAAGCAAGTTCATGGAATATATTTGTTGAATTGGCCTTAACCCTTCAAAATGAGTTATGAAAGTGAAGTTACTGGGTTAGTGCCCAAGGTCCAGACCAAATGTCAGTACTCACATTTCTGCCAGTTCAGTAGATAGACTTTCTTTGCATTTCTTTCAGTACCTAGGTGGTGAACACTTTGACTTTTTTTTTTTCTCTTTTTGGATACTGGGGATTAAATCCCAGGGTGCTTAAACACTGAACCACATGCCCAGCCCATTTTTTATATTTTATTTAGAGATAGGGTCTCACTAAGTTGCATAGGGCTTCACTATGTTGCTGAGACTTGCTTTGAATTTCCGATCCTCCTGCTTCAGTCTCCCCAGCTGCTGGAATTCTGTGCCCAGCCTGTCCTGTTGTTTATTAACTGCTTTATGGCTTTTTTTTTTCTTTTCTTTTTCCTGGTACTAGAGATTGGACCCAGGGCATTCTGCCACTGAGCTTTATCCCTGGTCCTTTTATTTTTTTATTTAGAGGTGCAGCAGGATTTGTGTACAGAGAGACAGGGCATTGTATTGTTCAACAGGAAGCACTGTTTACTTTGGGCCAGCACAGATTTGGCAGAATTACATCCATATGCTGAGCCTTGAATACTGGGAGGCACCTCCTTATATACCTCATGTAAGCTCTTTGTCTCCTGTAAAAGGTAATGCACATTCTGACTGGGTATTCTTATGCTCTAGAGTTGCAACAAAGATGTGACAGTATGACACATCATTGAGTTAAAACAGAGTCAGGACAGATTTATCACAGAGTTGGTATGCACCCTAAATGTGATATGTTGCCTTTTCTTTGATCTAGGAGATGCCCTACCACAGAGGCAGGTTACCCTTGAACTTCTCATCCTCCTGCCTCACCTCCTGAGTAGAGATGTGTTATTTTATTTTTATTTGTTGTTTGTTTTCTTTCTGTTTCTGGAAGAACACTGCAAACTGCATGGCTTAATTCAGAAACCAGCAAGGGGCAATGGGGGATTAGAAAAGACAGAGAATGAGAAATCTGGGACCAGGTGGAACACCATCCTACAATGAAGGAACAATGACCCAGAGCTAGCTTAGCATGTTTATTATATAGGTTTTTATCATCAAAAGAGTTTTCTGTGAGAAAGTTTTTTCAGACCAGTCAGTCTTGAAGGTTTGAACTTTATGCCTGGCAGCTGATGTCTGAACTCAGGGTCAAGACTGATAGTCCTGTGCCTTGCACACAACCTCTTTAAGTAGGGCATTACTATAGCAACTGGACAATCTTGACCTGCACCTTGCACAGGAAGTTTCTGGCACAGGCTCCTGCTTTGAGACCCTTAGAGATCCTGAGCCAAGTCACTGCTCCCTGAAGAAGAGGGTCTCCCTATGTTGTCCAGGCTCCTGTCTCAGCTTTCTGAGAAGCTGGGACTACAGGCTGATACTATCTGCATCCAGGTCAAGGCATTTGTCTTTTAATTATTTTCTTTATGATTATCCAAATAGAAGTTTGACTCCAGTTGGGTGAGGTTTTTCATCATTTAAAAAAATTATCAGGAAAGTTTTGTAGTTCTATAACTGAAGAGTTTACATGTGGGTTTATTTCTAGGTGTTACATATTTTTAACAATAGCTGTTATCTGTGCTGAGAGTATAGAGTGAAAGCTGAGCATGTGTGGAGGCCCTGGGTTTAATCTCTAGCATGCATCCTTGTCTCTAGTTGGTCATTGTGACCTCGTAGGGTGCATACCAACTCTGTGATAAATCTGTCCTGACTCTGTTTTAACTCAATGCAGCATAGTACCAACTCCCAGCCCCATGTCTATTCCTATTGAGTTTTTCCCATTGTGTTCTAACTGGTTATTATTGCTTATAAAGATTTGTTTTCTAGCATTCTTATGACTTAAACAATTTAATAAATGATAATATACATGCCCTATCTTTGGCAGTACTGTGAATTTAGTTCAGAGCTGCACTCATGAAATAACATTTTCTTTCCGTAGCAGGAATTTTGGGGTTAAACTCAGATTCTCTGCCACAGAGCTAAATCCCAAACCCTTTTAACTTTTTGTTTTAATACAGAGTCTCCTTCAGTTACTGAGGCTGGCCTCAAATTTTGGTACCTCCTTCCTCAGTTTGCAGAGTTGCTGGAATTAAAGGTGTATACCTCTTTAACCAGCTGGACATTCATTCTGTCGTGCACGTGTGTGTTTCTTTTTGATACTAAGGATTGAACCCAGCAGTTCTTATTGCTTATTTTGGGAGAATGTCTAAGTTGCCCAGGATGTGCCTGACCCTGTTTTTTAATTAAGGCTTTTTCTTTCAACTGTTTATGATAATCAGTTGTAATCTATGTACAGCAAGATGTGATTGGTGCTGGTGGTAATGCTTTCACAGGAGTGTCACTTTTGTATGTAAGTGGTTTTTTTTTTTTTTTTTTTTTTGTTGTTGTTGTTTTGGTACTGGGGATAGACCCCAGAGACATTTAACCACTGAGCCATATCCCCAGCTGGTTTACTATATTTTATTTTGAGACAGGGTCTTGCTAAATTACTTAGGGCCTTGCTAAGTTGCTGAGGCTGGCTTTGAACTTGCAATCTTTCTGCCTCAGCCTCCTGAGCTGCTGGGATTACAAGTGTGCACCAACATACGTGGCTGTATATTTTTTAATGATTTTATAGCCTGCTATAGAACTTTGGTCCTTGCCTTTATTTTAGGGGTTTTAGTAAGCAATCTAAGCTTTTGTTTAAGCAAAGCATTAAAGTAGTAATATATAAAACAAGGTGGAAATTCCATTTTTATTTCATGATTGTGTAAATTTTTCCTGTAAAATGAATGCCTTCAGGATACTCAATTGTTATTAGGTTTTCATAAAATGTAGTGTGTACTCTTGTTGTTTTTATGGTAGATGTCTTAATGTGTTGATTTCTTAATGGTAGATTAATTTGTCTTGATGTCTAAATGGTAGATTCATGGTAGCATATGACAATTCAAAATCTGAAAAGAATTTCTAAGGTACATACACAAACCTTTTTTGAGATATATACAGGTTCTAGTTAATCTATCTGTATGATCTGAAATTGTCTGTTTGTCTTTAATTTACTACTTAGTGGAGATCTTCATGCTTCAATTTGCCAAACTGGGTATATAGGGGTTCTCTACCACTGAACTATAGCCTCAGTTATTTTTTTAACTTTATTTATTTATTAATTAAATTATTTATTTATTCTGATTTGTTATACACGATGGCAGAATGCAATTTATTTCACATTACACTTATAGAGCATAATTTTTCAAGTCACTGATTGTATACAAAGTATTTTCACACCATTTGTGTCTTTATACATATACTTAGGGTAATGCTGTCTAATTAATTTCCCCATCATTCCTACCCCCTATCCCCTCCCTTCCACTCCCTCCCCTTTGCCCTATCTAAAGTTCCTCCATTCCTCATCATGTCCGTCATGCGCCCCCCCCATCGTCATTATGAGTTAGCATCCTCATATAAAAAACAAAACAAAACATACAGCCTTTGTTTTTTTGGGATTGGCTTACTTCACTTAGAATTATATTCTCCAACTCTATTCATTTACCTGCAAATGCCATGATTTTATTCTATTTTAATGCTAAGTAATGTTCCATTGTGTATATATACTGAAGTTTCCCTATCCATTCATCTACTGAAGGGCATCTGGGTTGGTTCCACAATTTATCTATTGTGAATTATGCTGCTAATTTTATGTATTTATTAAAAATATTATTTTTTTGTAGTTGGACATAATACCTTTATTTTATTTATTTATTTTTATGTGGTGCTGAGGATCAAACCTAGCACCTCGCACATGGTAGGTGAGCATTCTACCGCTGAGCCACAACCCCAGCCCCTAACCCCAGTTATTTTAAATTTGGTTTTGAGATAGGGTTTCACCAAGTTTCCCAGGCTGGCCTCAAACTTGCCCCCTGTTTCAGACTCCCAAGTCACTGGGATTACACATGTGCCAACATGGCTGGCCTCCACCTATAGTTTTATGTATATCAATATATAAAATTTGGTAGTTTGTTATATAGAGAATAGTATCCAAATCCCAAAATATAAGGAATAAGAATGATAATGTATTCTTTTACCCTTATATATTTATTGGTCAAGAAAACAGAATTATGTCATCTGATCAAGGTCTCCTAAGGTACTGAATAGCACATATATCACAATTTATAGTGAGAATGTGTTTATGCTACCTAACTAATTTGAAAGAAGTATTTGTGGGCATGGTACAGAATTCTTACAGTTTGTGTCACTTTCAGAAGTTCTTCCCAGGTCATCAAAGTTGAAAATGCAAGAGAATATTGAGAATGCTATACAATTTCTATTCTTCTCTATATTTTCATTCAAATTAAAATTTGAATTTGAAATTTATTCAACCATTCCCATCTGCATTGCAAAATCCTGCTGACTGCCAATTTTTGTATATGGCAGAAAAGAAGAGATGATTTCATAATTTTGTGAATCACAAAGTTTATTGGAATACAATGAGAATTTTAATGTAAGTTTACAATGCTCAGAGGGAAGAGAATAATGTGGGAAAATATCATAGAATACACCAGGGAGACTAAGTACTTTAACCACATAGTAATGATTTCCACAATTATTAAAGCCTACTTGTTCAATTGAGGTGGAAAAAGGCCTTGTGAAAAATAAAGTCTCATTGAAGCTGAGGTTTTCCTGTATAGGAGCAGTTCTCAGAGAAGCTGGCTTGACCACCTCAGCGGACAGTCACGATAACAGGTAAGGTCTCTAATTGCTAGTTGGTAGCAGGTGGTATCGGTGGGGGAGGCTTCTGAGATTAATTTGCAGCTGATGAGGCCTTGTCACTGCTTGGGTCTAGGCTTTCAGAGAAGTGTTGGGGGCTTTCACATAACACAGTGTGGCCCTACCTTAACCTAAGCTCTCAAGGTATCTGTCAAACTCTTTGAGTTGGGATCATTTATGAAGCTCAGTAGTTAGCTGACATGAAGGGAATCTGAAAAGATGTGATGGGACATATGAGGTCTGGCAACACATCATGCTCTAGGGAAGAGGGCACATTCTCCAAAACATCAAACTATAGAAGTATTTAGAATCACTTCACAGTTACATAACATATGGCCCAGCACCAAAACCAAGCCACCCTCTGCCCTGGTTCCAGGCTCAACACATGGACAGTTGGACACAAAGTACCAATGTCCCAAGCCTTTGTACATTCTGGATTCTGCAGAGGCTACCCAGGAGCTGTAAAAAAGGTAGGTTTTGGGCTGGGATTGTGGCTCAGTGGTAGAGCGCTTGCCTAGCACAGGCGGGACCCGGGTTTGATCCTCAGCACCACATAAAAACAAAGGCATTGTGTTGTGCCCATCTACACCTAAAAATATAATAAATATTTTTTTTAAAAAGTAGCTGGAGAGAATGAGTTCTTAGAAGAAGAAACTGGGCCTGGTGGCCGATGCCTGTAATTCTAGTGACTGGGAAGGGTTAAGCAGCAGGGTTGCCAATTAAAAGCCAGCCTCAGCAACTTACAAAATGCTGTTTCAAAATGAAAATGGCCATGGGTATTGCTCCATGATAGAGTGGCCCTGGGTTCAATCCCCAGTACTGTCCTCACCTCCCCTCCCCCAAATAAAAAGCCTGGTTGCTCTTGCCAGCAGGACTGTGGGGTCCAGAAATAGAGCATTTACACCAGGTTCCCACTGATCACAGCTACTCTTTACAAGGCTGGCCTCCTCCCCACACCTCTTCAAAAATCTTTCCAGCAACTTAACCTTGCCCTGAAAGTTTGTGATATTGATGAAACCTACATTTATTATATCTTGTTTTCAAAATAATTTTTCCCCATACAGAGTGCATGTTCACTTCAGTCACTGCATGTGTCCCTCATTGAAGTTGGCTGCACATACTTTTTATGTTAAGTTTGCTCATGTGGACTTGAAGTGTTTATGTGTACTGTGAAAGGGATTTGAATTTTACCATTTATACTCAGGTTATTGCTGATTTAAAAAAAAGGAGGAGGGCTGGGGTTGTGGCTCAGCGGTAGAGTGCTTGTCTCGCACGCATGAGACCCTGGGTTCGATCCTTAGCACGACATAAAAAATAAATGTGTACAACTACAACTATAAAATAAAATAAAATAAAAATTTTTGAGACTGTGTAAAATGAACAGCTGCCACCAGGTATTAATGTTCTTCAGCACTCCTATCTTGTCTCTGACTGCTTCTGACCTTTAGCTAGTAGCCATAAGGTTGGTTATAGAATTCAGCTGTACATGTGTTGAAATAGTATTCAGTTCAACTTGAGCTTATACAATGTGTTTCTGAGGCTGTGAGGTCAATATTAGATGCAGGTTCCTAATGTATACACTTGTGGTCTTGTCTCTAGTTAGTTGGTCATTGTGACCTCTTTAAATGTGCCTGGAAAATAGGTGAGGTATGTTGAAATTTGGGGGGCCATTCTTTTTTGTTTTTTCCTTTTGGCATCAGGGATTGATTCACATACTCGACACTTTTTTATATTTTAATTAGAGATAGGGTCTCACTAAGTTGCTGAGGCTGGCTTTGAACTCACGATCCTCCTGCCTCAGCCTCCTGAGCTGCTGGATTACAGGTATGAGCCACCACTCCCAGCCTAGGGCATTATTTTCAGGTTGTTTTTTTTTTTTTTGGTCACTATTATTTTTAAAACCTCTACTATTGTTATTATTTTTTTTCTGACAGATCCATCCTACCTCCCAATCATGGCATTTTCCTCTGTACTTTGAACTTTATTTCATTTAAGAAATGACTACCTGTGGGTCAAATTTGGCCTGCCATATGTTTTTCTAAGTAAGGTTTTATTGGAACACAGTCAGGGCTACTTTCTTGGCACAGGAGCAGAGTTGAGTCGTCGTGCAGAGTGGATGACTTTCGAGGCTGAATTATTTACTGGTTGGCCCTTTATGGAGGCACTTTCCAATCCATGCATTCCTGTATCCTTCTCTTCCCCTTGGCAAGGCCCGAGACCTGTGTTAGTCAGGATTTTCTTGCTGATACCAAAATACATGACAAGAACAACTTAGAGAACTAAAATTTTATTTTGGCTCACAGTTTCAGAAGTCCAGTCCATGGTGGACTGACTCATTGCTCTGGGCCCGAAATGAGGCAGAATATCATGGTAGACGCACGTGATGGAGGAGTGCTGCGCCATTGTTTTTGTACAAGAAACAGAGAGAGGGGAAGAGGATATAGGATAGATGATGCTGGACACCCAAGGAATTTTCAGGAAGCAGGTTTATTTAAGTTGCAGTGGTCCAGCGGGGCTAATGCCTGAAAAATCTCTAGACTCTATGTCTGAAAATTCTTTTAGATTTGTACTCAGTGGGGGTCTACATCCAGTGGGAAGTTACATAGCAGTTACTCACGGTCTCATATTTTTAAGTTAGACAGAAGTTTCATAATTTTTTACCAAGGAAAACAAATAGTAACTTTTGCAAAGCAAACTCTTTTTGAGACAGAATCCATTACAACATTTGTCTGCTAACTTGGCATTTAGAAGAGGAAGCTTCTAACCATAATGGACTCTCTACAAAGATCCTGCTGACATTCTTTGTGGAAATCTTATTGTCTACAAGAGAAAATTATATGTTGCATTTATGGTGGGAGTCCTTGGAGAAGCTTAATTATGGCAAAGGTTTTTGGTGGGAACTACATCATTCCCCCATTTGATGTTCACTATTTAATCCTTTAAATCAAAGAATACCATCGTTTCATCTTTTTTTTTAAACAAGTAGTTTTTTTATTTACAACTAAGCTTGTTAACACTACATAATGAAAATGAACAAAGAATAGTATTGCAGTTTTGGGTTATATTTGAGTCAAAGACATTCATTAATAAGGAATCTTCTAATGAGAATATTCCAGAAATTTTCTCTAAGCCATCTGATAAGAACAAATATACTGAATCTATATGAATATTAACTTTCTTTGGAATGTTTTAGCATACATTTGAATTAAACTCAAACATTTTCAAAATAAGTCATAATTTAAGAATGATTTTATATCCAAATTAAACAATTTTAATAAAACTTTCCTTTCCAAAAAACAATAATAAAGAAAACAAGGCATTTTGTAAAATGTGGTTCTGAATAAGTCAGAGTAAAAAATACATGTATACTTAACTCCTCCTCCTCAAAAGAGAGACTACCTTCTGCTCTGCAGCCTTGGAAACAAAGTGAAGAACAGCCTATAAGCAACTTAGGGTAGGGGGTTGCCAAAACAAAGCTCAAGCAGTTGAACAATGGATAGTTCAGAAGAATATGTCCAAAGAATCTGGTTTTTATTTTTAATAACTTATACAAAGGTGACGTCATCCCTCCCAAATAGTAGTGCTGCTGGGGCCTGGCATAGTTCCTTGCCTGACTATTCTATGCTCCTGAGCAAACCCTAATGCTTCTGTTCCAGGAGGGACTGTTTCCCTTTCAGTGTCCAGGGAGCTCTTTGTATGAATGAGGTGAGCACCAACTCCATGGTGTATTTTAAGGCTTGGAAGCACAGATCTTTTTTTCCTAACACGACTAGGTGGAGTCCACAGGTCAATGTCTTGTCTCCAGTTTGTTCTGATTTCTCACCCACATTTATAGATCTAGGACCAGAGACCTTTGCTGTATCATCATCATCACATCTAATGTCAATTCTAATGCATGATTCATATTCTGTGCCTGGAAACAGTCCCTGTATTTAATAATAATAATACCTATACATAAAACAATCAACTATTAAAACTTTTATGGTCACGAAACATTAATGATCTTCTGTAGACCAATCAAATGTTTTTAAGGATAATTGTCATGCATCAAATTCAGAGCCAGAATCCCCCAAATTAAAAAAAAAATGCACAGTAGAAATAATAACTTAAAATATACATACAGTCATATACACACGGTCACACATACTTCTTGTAGAACCATGTTTGAGGAAACTCCATTTGTTTAGTGCCACTGAAGTCCTATTTTGCCAAACTGCTGCTCCAGGTATTTTTGTTTGGAAAATCGATCACAGTAGGGCACCGTTGTTCATGGGATGAGCAGAAAAGAAAGATATGCTTGTGGCAACCAGAAAGTTTTAAGATCTTTGAAGTTTATAAAATGGACCTGCAGAAACGTTTACGTGTTCTCAGTATGCATAGTCTGGAGCTGAAATATGATATCAAACCAGTTGCAAAAAGTGTACCGCAGCTATCTCTTGAGGTCAAACCTGGTACCCAGATAAAACAAGACACCTTCAGGATACCTACATAGCTTGTTGGTCTTGTCCCATATTGATGCATAACCTGATCCTATATGAATTTCACAAAAGAGTTATACTGTCCTGCTAGTTTGGTAGTGAGGATTTGCTCACACTTCTCCCGAATTTTATCTTCAAAGTCTTTTAAGAGACTCTCACAGATTATTCCCATTTGTCCAAAGGTCAAGGTGGGCGGGTCCTTCTTCATCCAGGGGGAACCTGGAGAATTAGGTGCTGTGAGTGCTGAGGAATGAGGCTGTCTTTCCAAAGTCCAAGCTTCACTCTGATTGAGAACAAATTCTCAAGGTTTCCACCTCGGTAACAATCATATTCTTGCTTTATGTTCTGAAAAAAAATTGCTCCGGATTGGGAAGGAGCTGCTTGGTGCCAGGCCGGGAGGGCTGCTGCAAAGTCTGCGGCGGGGTCTGCGCTGAAGCGGTGGCCTGAGGCGGGAGTGTGGCCGGGCAGAGGGGCGCAGAGCAGTGCCGCCTGGAACTCCGTGGGTCGCTTTAGCGTCGCGCCGCATGCCATGCCGCTGAGGGGACAGGGCTAAGAGGCCCCTGAGGCTGCAGCCGTCGCCCAAGCTCTGGGTCCTCAGCGGGCGCAGGAGCCAAGGCGGCTCCCACGGCGGGCGCCTCCAGCCCCCGACAGGACCCATCGTTTCATCTTAAAGCTTTATATAACGTCTTTCTATCCACAGTTGCTTCTAGGGAGACCTAATAGTTCTAATGCAAAGGGATCCAAACATGGAAGCAATAAACCAGTTAACTGCACCATACCTACTATGCCAACTAAACTTCTGAATCCACCAGGAGTAGAAAACCATCCTCCAAAATGTGAGCTTAGATCCCCAGCCTCATGCACTTCCAGCTTTTAACTGACTACATGTGCTGGTTTTCTGATATTGCTAACTATGTCTTTTGACTGTTATCTCCAAATAGATGATGATGGACAATTTGAACTGTGGAACTTGACACATACTCCTCCCTCTTCAGCCAGCAGATAATCTAATGCCAATTAGTTTTGATAGATGCCTGCATCTGGGTTTGTTGTGTGGCTAGGAGTCAAATGCTGTAGCAGTTTGATTAATTATAATTTCCAGTACAGCTTGTAAATGAATAATCTAGTTTAGCACATAGACAGGAGTTCTATAGCCCCCACTGCTGTACTGTGCCTGGCAGCCCGACGATAAGTGGCAATTATTCTCTGGGGTGGCCAGTTTACCCCAAGATTGTTGACCTCTGAGATCTAACTCAAATCTAACCATCTCCAATGGACCTCCTTTTTTTTTGACCCTAGGACTTCATACAAGGAGATCCCTAAGTCTTTTCCAGTTCTATTTGGCAGTAGGAAAAATACAGATGGAATAACACCAATAGTACAGGTACTCCTCCAATTTGTTGGGAGGTGGGTATATAGCTTTTCCCACAGACCCCAAACAGCTCATATGGTGCTTTCTGTTCAGAATGGGCTGGTTACTCCATAATTTATAGATCTCAGTGATGCCCTGAAAAGAACTGATCTGGTTAGTGTCTGAACTGGTGCAGTTTAAAAGAGCTAGTTTCTTTGGGGGATTTTTGCCTTTGAGACCATTATTTCTCAGCCCATATGTTATCTGTTCAAAACCAAGTGATTTTCTTTGGCCACAAAGTGGTGTTCCAGAATAATATTCTGTTAAATGGTGTTTCAGGGACACACTGGGTGTGGTGGGCTCCAAATCTGCCAATATATTCCTTTCCAGGTACTTTTGAAGAGGGGTCTTTCACCCTCTTGTTCAATGCAGGTCTAATTAGGGAATAAGCATCTAAACTTATTCCTGTCCAGAACCATTCTTTGTTCATGAGGGTTCCTCCACAGACCCAACAATCTTTAACCCCAAGACTTTTGGCTATTCTTTCTGCTAGGTTCAAAAAGGAATTCTTTCCCAAAGAGGGAGGGTTAAGATTTGGGCTCAAACCCTCATATAGTTTAGCAGCTTGTTGTAAGGCTCAGGGTGGTTGATTTTGGATCAGAATTCTTATTCCATGTTAGAGCATGAATGTCCAGTGGCCAGCAATACCAAGTTCCCTCAGTTGGAGGGAAAATTCCTGGGTAAGTTATGTCTCCCACATAATAGGATTTGACCCTAACTATGTTGACTCTTTTTCCTTTCTAGAGACAAGTGGCTTCTGAGCTATAGCATCTCTCTGGTGGGGCAGGTCCTGAATATATATTTCAAAATGTCCCTTGGTTACAATAAATTAGTTGGACACATGGATCACATGATGGCAAAATATGCAGCCATGGTGGGGAAGGATCCTCTAAGATTATGAAAGGAAAACCACACTAAGTTATCACTTATTAACATTTTGGCTAGCAAAGGTTTAACTGTGTAAGGCAATAAAGTCAAACTAACAACACCAAATAAATCCTAGAAAACCTATGTAATCAAAGTAAAACAGTACGAATGAAATTTTTGTTACCAAGTGTCCAAAAAGCATAGGAGTTGCTTTTATCGAGGAAAGGGCTACATATAAGGTAGAAGTAAGGGGTGGTATCTCTAGCAATCAGAGAAATGTAAATTAAAACCACTCTAAGATACCATCTTACTCCAGTAAGATTGGCAGCCATTATGAAGTCAAACACCAAGTGCTGGCGAGGATGTGGGGAAAAGGGTACACTTGTACATTGCTGGTGGGACTGCAAATTGGTGCGGCCAATTTGGAAAGCAGTATGGAGACTCCTGGGAAAGCTGGGAATGGAACCACCATTTGACCCAGCTATTCCCCTTCTCGGACTATTCCCAAAAGACCTAAAAAGAGCATACTATGGGGATACAGCTACATCAATGTTCATAGCAGCACAATTTACAATAGCTAGATTGTGGAGCCAACCTAGATGCCCTTCAATAGATGAATGGATAAAAAAATGTGGCATTTATACACAATGGAATATTACTCAACACTAAAAAATAACAAAATCATGGCATTTGCAGGGAAATGGATGGCATTAGAGCAGATTATACTAAGTGAAGCTAGCCAATCCCTAAAAAACAATTGCCGAATGTCTTCTTTGATATAAGGGAGGTGACTCAAAACAGATCAGGGTGGAAGAGCATGAGAAGAAGATTACCATTAAACAGGGAAGAGAGGTGGGAGGGAATGGGAGAGAGAAGGGGAATTGCAAGAAAGATGGAAGGAGACCCTCATTGTTATTCAAAATTACATATAAGAGCTTGTGAGGGGGAAGGGGAAAAAAAGAGAGAGAAATGAGTTAGAGTAGATGGGGTAGAGAGAGGTGATGGGAGGGGAGGGGAAGAGGACTAGGAAGGGGATAGGAAGGGCAGCAGAATACAACAGACACTAGTATGGCAGTATGTATAAACGTGACTGTATAACCAATGTGATCCTGAAATCTGTACAAGTGGGAAAAAATAAGAATTCATACACCATTTGAATCAAATGTATGATATATGGTATGTCAAGATCAATGTAATGTTTTGAACAACTAATAAAAAATAATAATTTTTCCACTGAGAAAAGTAAAAAAAAAAAAACGTAAGGAGTGGCAATACATCACAGTATAAGAACTGTCTTGGAGGAGGAAATAGTTCATTTGTCCTGTTGGTTGGTTGTTCTTCCACCATACATTGATGAACTACCTCCTACGAGGCTGAAGCAGGGCTGCTGTTTCCTCAAGCTTCAGCCATGCGCAGACTAGTCAGCTTCGGGAGTGACTAGAGCAGGGCTGTTGTCCTTCTGATCCTCAAGCTTGTCTGGTGTTTCCGTCCTCCAGATGGTCAGCTTAAGGGGTGCAGTGGGGTCTGGAGTGCACTTTCAGTCCATGGCTGCGGGCTAGACCCTGGTATAAGGAATCCAAGGGCCTGAAGATGCAACTTTTACTGTAGTTGGGGTAGATAAAATAAGAGTGAACAGTGAAAGGACTCTTTCAAATAGTGTTGTGGTTTGTTTTGTTTTGTTGCTTTTTTTTTTTTTTTTTTTTGTACCAAGGATTGAACTCAGGGGCACTCAACCACTAATCCACATCCCCAGTGTTTTACTTAGAGACAGGGTCTCATTGAGTTGCTTAGTGCCTCATTTTTGCTGAGGGTGGCTTTGAACTTGTGATCCTCCTGCCTAAGCCTCCCAGCCCACTGGGATTACAGGTGTGTGACACTGCTCCAAAGAGGTTTTAAGGGTGGAATATTCTATTCTTTGACCTAGATTGAATCTCTAGGCCTGAAGGAATGTACATCTCTGTTTAAACTTACTGGCAACCTTCCCTGACCCATTGGTTGAGAGTCTGTAAGGTTTTTTCTAAAGCTTAAAGCTGTTGTATTAATATTAATTCTCCTATTTCCTGCAATCCCCTGATAAGTAGGTGAGGTCTCCTATACATTATCTCATAGGGAGAAAATTTAGTATTTTAATGGGAGAGGATGTAATTCTCAACAGTGCAATAGGGACGATTTCATCCCAATGGAGGTGAGTTTCCTGACACAGTTTACACAACTGAACCTTTAAAGTGCTATTCGTTGATTCTATTTTACCAGAACTTTGTGGCCTATAGGCAGTATGTAATTTCCATCTAATATTTAAACTTTTGCGCATAATTGTATCACCTCTGATACAACATCTGGTCTGTAGTCTGAGTCAATGGTTATTGTGATGCCAAATCTAGGAATAATTTCCCAGAGGAGCAGCCTTTTCATTGCTAGTTGGAAAGGCTTCCACCCAGCCAGAATAAGAGCACACAAAATCCAAAAGATATTTATAGTCTCGTGAACATGATATATCAGTAAAGTTTACGTCTAGGTCCTCAAAAGGTGCTCCTCCTACAGTTTGGATTCCTAGTTGATGCCTTGGCCCCTGGTTGGGTAGTTGTGGGCAAAAATTTCACATTGTTCACAAATCATCCAAGAGATGCTTATGGGTAGGTGGGTTGAGGGCATAGAAATGTTGACTTAGAACAGTCTCAGGTGCTTTTTGGCCAATGTGTGTTCCCCTGTGGAACTCTCTGATGAAGGCAGGAACTAGACTCTCAGGGATGGCTATTCAGCATCAGAAAATCTCCACCATCCATCTGGGAGATAGCTTCCCTTTGTAGTCTTAAACCAACTATTTTCCTGCTAGGAATACTGTCAAGGCCCACATGATGTTTACTCATTTTCCCTGAGCTAGGGCAATGAGTCAGGTTAGAAATATTAAAGGTATGAGAAATTTAAGAAATAAAGACAAGACAGGAAAATAAGTAAAACAGTGGGATCCTATGGGGACCAGCTCTGATGGAGACTGGGTCTAACTCCCCCAAATGGGGACACCAATGGGATTCCTTGTAAAGAATTTCCCGAGGAAGCAAAAAAGATGATAGAAACAACTCAGTTGGAGCTTAGCATATCAGGCCCAGTGTCTCAACTTCTGGGCAGCTGTGTTTCAACCTAAGGGTGTCCAGCTCAGGTAAGATGTCAACTTGATCTGAGCAGTCTTGAACCAGTGGATTCTCAATGGGAGTTCCAAAAAAAGTAAACCCCCTGCCTTATGAGGGCACAAATCCCCCCATAATTCATGGTCGGCCTCTAACAGATTATTTTGTTTCCCATTCTGTTAGAGGATTAGGGAGAAGAGCAATGATGTTGAAGACTAGGAGCTGAGTGTTCTGTCTGCCTTTTACAAGCTGCAAATATCTTGCTTCTTGGTCTACTCTTTGTTTGCCCTGAGCAACCATAGTGTTCACCTTTTTGGTGGCCATGGCAATTAATAACCATAATTTTTTTGGTGCACCTACTACATCTAAAAGATAAAGAATTTTCTGGCCATATTTTCTGGCTTTTCCTCCTGAATTAATTGGCCCTTTTCCCTTATGGCCCTGTAAACTTGAGGAGTGGTGAAGGCATATTTTGAGTCCACAGATATTCCCACAGATTCCTGCTGCCAATTAGAGTGCTTAGGTAAGAGAGATTAGTTCTGCCCTTTGTGTTGAAGTTCCCTGAAGCAGAGGCTCTGCCTCAACAGTGGAGTCCAGAGTGACGAATGCATATCTGGAAAAGCATATTCTGCCTTCTATTAAAGCTGCTTCCATCTGTGAAGTACTGCACATTAAGGTATTTCAGGGGCTGCTCAATGCAGTTGTGATCAGGCTGCCCAGTCCCAGTGGGCAGCAGAGTTGCTGGGTTTAGAGGAGTCCTGACAACTTCAATGTGGCCATGTGGATTTTCACATAACATGCCCTGGTATCTGATCATCCCCTCATGAGTAGCCATATTGTCATTTGTACTCTAACAGTGTCAGTATGGAGTAGGGTACCTGAACTGTCCCATAGTCAGTGTTGGCCTCTAACATCCGAAAAGCCTTGGCTGCAAGGGCCCATAGACAAAGTGGCCAGCCTTGAACCAGAGTTCAGCTGTTGAGAAAGATAGGCCACTAGATGGTGCCATGTCCCCACCATGTACAGTTAGGACTCCTATGGCTCTTCCAGACTGTTCATGGACATACATAAAGAAAGGCTTTGTGGGGTCAGGGAGTCCTGGTCCACATGGACTGGGGTCCAGTTGCTGTTGTCTCTGAGTTAGATATAAACCAAGGTGCATGACTTTTCCTTGACATATTTGGACTTTCTTATTTGACACTTTGTAACCAGCTTTGCGTAGGAGAATGAGGAGTCATGTCCCCTTCTTGCAGTATTCTCAGGTGTCTCTGGCCAGGAATATATCATCTACAGATTGGACCAATGTGCATCCACATTGTTGTTCAAGAAAGGCCCTCAAATTAGAAGCCTGAACCATCCCAAAGATGGTTGGTGAGGTTTTGAAGCCCTGTGGCAGCCTGGTACAGGTCAATTGGTCATTGTTCCCATTAGAGTCTTCCCACTGCAAGGTGAAGAATGGCTGACTCTGAGGTGCCAATTGAGTGTAGAAGAAGGCATCTTGGAGATCCAGGCATGTGAAACAGGTTGCCTCAGCAGGGAGCAGACTTAGGAGAGTGTATAGATTGGAGATCATAGGTTGTGAGGTGATTGTGGCCTGATTTACTACTTGTAAATAGTGAACTGGCCAGTAATCATCAGTTCCTGGTTTCTTGACAGGCAAAAGGTGTGCATTCTATGGTAATGGCCAAGGCTTAAGAATTCCATATTGTAAAAGCCTATTGAAATGTTACTGAATTCCAAGTTGTGCCTTATGAGGAATATAGTATAATACTCTTAGGCAGACGGGTATTGTTCCTTGTTTAAATTCCACCACATCAGGGGATGTTCTGGGCTAGTCCAGGTGGATTGTCCCCAGTCAATACTCCTGGTACTAGGAAAGGGAGCTTTGGCCCCTGTTGTAGTGCCAATACAACAAGCCAAGGAGTCGCTAATTATCTTCCCCGAGAATTGTAAGGGTTAGAACCTTTCTATCAGGTTTTCCCAGTGACAGGACTACCTGAACATTAGCATCAAAGGTTATCTGGTCTTAGAGCTTTCCCATCGGGTCTCAACCCATCAATGACACCAGGCAATCTGGCATGTACAGAAACTCGTGGATCACTTTGTGACCTGCTAGGTTGCAGTTCCAGGGTATTGGCAACCAGTGATGAGCCTTGTAGCCAGTGGCTACCACAATTGTGGTCTACTTATTTGAAAGTGGGCCCACAGATGAGGTGATGGAATGGTGAACCCCACGGTTCACCATAAAGTCCATGGGACGTTCCCCGTAATTATTAGGATGATAGGAACCTGGGGGGCTCAGAGAGATGGAGACCAGCTGGTCCTAGACCTCATAATTTTCCATGACTACCATCCATAAAAATCCTTCCTTGAGGTACCACAGAGACATCCATGGTGTTGAGGATAATGGGAATGTGTGGGGCTGGTATTACCCTTGATTGATTTGGCCACTTTCATCCTGGTAAGGAGTAATTTTAGCTCTGTTGTATTCCTTCAGGTAGGGGAATTAAATCTTCCAGTAGCCAGAAAGGTGTCAGCAGGCAAATTGGAATACTCTCAGCCTTGTCTTCAGATAGCTGGTCCATCTATCCAGACAGTCCTTCAACCCTGCCTCTAACCAAAATTTTCATATTGTCATTGGCTTTGTCCTGGCAGGAAACCCCCATTAGCGACCATCTGGATTTGTGGTGAGAAGAAGCTGAAAAAAGAACTCTCATCTTCATCAGCCGGTCTAGTTCTAATTGAGCGCCCAGGACAAACTTGATGAAAACTGTGGTGGACATGCCATACAGGTCGCATGAATTCAGTTCACAAAAACACACTGCTTTAGTTTTAGTATTTGAAAATGTCTTCATGAGTGTGTCAAAAAAAAGCCTTCATTGATCATCTACTGCTACATGGTGCCTAGAAATCAAGGAGAGTAAAAATTCAGAAGGTATTCATTCAATAGTGCTTTAAAGAACAACCAAGGTGAAAACAGATAAGGGAAAAAGAAAAAAGTAATTGATGCCAGGCATCAAGGTTTGGGCCATGAAGGGGAACCAGGTGAGGGGCAGGGCTGTGTTTCCCATAGGGAGCCTTCGGGGCCTCGAGCCAGCCAATTCCTCTCCTCTGCCCCAGATGAGTAGGTCCTCAGGGAGGGACAGGGATCAGAGGAGGGGCAAAGGAGAGCACTGTGTGGGTATATCTTTGGTCTGGAATTGGGGACAGGGCTGACTGGGTGGGTGGGGAGCCAGAACCCACTGGAGGAGCCCAGCTTGGGAGAAGCTGAGGGTACGGGCAGTGTCAGGATACCACAGCACAAGAGGAGCAGAGGGGAGGCACAGGAGGGGGCGTGAGCAAGGGGCCTGAAATCAAGGGACAGGGACAGGGACAGGACAGGGACAGAGACAGGGTCCTCGAGGAGGGCTGCCTGGGGCTCAAGCAAGGAGCCAGGCCCAGGAATGGAGAGCCAAGTGGGATGAAAGGAGGGCCAAAGGAGGGCCCAGCGTGAAGAGCCGGAGGATAGGTGCTGGTGGGGTGGGGGCCAGGACCCCAGCAAGGAGCCCAGGTTGGGGACCTAGAGGAGGGCCCTCGCCAGGCTAGAGCAGGGAAGGGCAGGGCCGGGCAGGCGTGTGGCACTAGTGGACTGCAGTGCAGGGAAACCAAGGGGAGCGGGGAAGCAGCCCAGGCAAGGGGCCCCCTGTCAATGCCCAGGGACGCACTGGGCAACAAGGGCCACCAGAGGCTCAAGCGAGGAGCCAGGCCAGGGAGTGGAGAGCCAAGGGTTGGGGTTGGGGCAGAGGGCTCAGAACAGTGGACAGGGCTGGGGAAGGAAGGCAGGGCATCCTGCAGGCGGTTGGGGTGGGGGTGGGGGTGGGGGTGGAGGCAGGATCGAGGCTTAGGGCCACTGCCAGGTGTCAGGGTTCTGGGTGTAGGACCAAGGGCCCAGAGAGAGCAAGGGGCCCAGGTGAGGAGCAGGCCTCCATTTCCCGAAATGCGCACCGGCCCAGATGAGAATCGTGGGACAGGGACTGGGCAAAGGAGGCCTGGCAAGGGACTGGGGCCAGGAGGAGGGTGATGGGAGGGCAGCTTGTCTTGGCATCACAGTGGGGGAGGAGAGGGGTGAGAGCCAGACCCAAGCAAGGAGCCCAGGCAGGGGGCCAACCCGACCGACGATGAGGGACCGAAGTCACGCACCAACCAACCCACCGACCGAAGGAGTAGGAGGCCCGCGCGAGGGGAGAGCAGGGAGGGTGAGGAAGGGGTGGCATGAGGATGAGGGGACAGCGGGCAGCACAAGGGGCACCGAGGAGAGCACGGTAGGGGGCCCAAGCAAGGGGCCGCCAGCTCTGACACCACGCCCCGCCACACGACAGGAGGAATGGGGTCAGGGGCTCAGGGGACTGGAGTGTGAAGGGCTGGGCTTAGGGACCGCTGGGTTGGGGTGGGGGACAGTATGCAAGGCCAGGGTGCAGGGGAGGGTAGGGAGGGCAACTCGAAGGCGAGGGTCGGTGCAAGGCCCACGTCCACTGCCAGGTGTCAGGGTTGGGGCACCGAAGGGGGCCCAGGCCAGGAGCAGGGCTCTGTTTCCCGTAAGGAGACTGTAGGGCGCACAGGCCAGCCAATTCCACTCTGCTGTCCCGAGGAAGTAGGTCCTCAGAATGGGACTAGGAACAAACAAGGGCCAAAGGAAGGCTCTGTGTGGTGATTCAGTGGATCTCAATCCGGGGTTAGTTTAGGGGAAGGTCCTAATCCAGGAGCCCAGGCTAGGGGCGAGCAGGGGTGAAAGGAAAGTGACCACAACATTTTTAGCGATCAAGATTTGTTATTGCAACAGTTTAAAAGAGGAGATAAGAGAGAGAAAAATAAAAAGAACAGAGAAAGGAGAGAGAGAGAGGGAGAGAGAGAGAGAGAGAGAGAGAGAGAGAGATAGAGATACAGCAATTGCGCACAAGAGAAGAAAGAGAGAGGAAGAGCAAAAGAGAGGGGCTCATCAGGAGGGAGTTTTTATAGCCAAAATCTAATGGGGTCTTTGGGTCTGCAAGCTGCCTTGTTGGCGTACAGTGATTGGATCATACAGTAGTTGCTAAAGGTATCATCTTCTGCCTTCAGGCAGATGCGGCAAGGGTCAGATGTGGGTTTCCATTGCACCAGACTGGTGGGGGTCCAGTGTTCAGCCTTTAGTGGCATTGAGTGTTCAGACTTGATGCAAGCAAGTGATAAAGGACCAGACAGAGGGGGGTTTGAGTGCCTGGATTATCCTGTAGCTAACATTCATTAAGACTGCCCTGCACCTAATGTTTCTCCCTTTTTGTTTTTCTAAGTGACGTGGGGGTGGTGAAAATTTGTCCGTCTACTTCCTGCTGAGAGGGGATGGTGTGGGGCCTACCTGGGAGAGCAGGGGTATGTTTGGGGACGGGCTTGTGAATACCAGGGTAGCTAGAGATAACGTCCAGAGGCTATAGACAGTTATCCCAGAAGGGAAAAAGTCCATAAAGGTTCTTTGAAGCCATAGGTTGTCAATGGCATCAAATCATTCCTGAGCAGTGGAGATCCTGGGTATCAGTCATTGGTCCTGTTGTAGGGACTCTAGGAAATATCAGAGGTGGCTTGGTTTAATCCAGTAATGTTAAGGGTGTCTGCCCAATTGTAGCCAGTGGGCAATAGTCTTGACCCATAAACTGAGAGTGGGTGGTGTCATCCTGGTGCCATGTTGCTTGGATGTAGAAGCGCCATCTGTGGTTTGATATAGAAATTTGAGAGAGATTAATGATTATAAAAGAAGAAGAGGGTTGGCGAAAAATCTTGAATTTGGTGGGCATGGTGGAAGTTCAGTACTGGACATTTGGAACAGGTGCTTTTTAAGGTGGGAGACAGGGTACCAGGGGGAGTAGCCCAAGAGCTTGGCCACCGTTGGGGTAGTAATTATGACTGTATGAGGTCCTGTCCAGTGAGGTTCCAACGATTGAGGATGCAGTTCCTAAAGTAATACTGAGTCACCCAGTTGAAGAGGGTCTGATTCGGTTTGTGATTGTGCTGGAATTAAGGCAATGAATGGCGCAGGAAGGCACTGGTCTGCGTGTTCCCTTAGGAGTTTGTGTAGAAGTGTGAGATTGGGCAGGAAGGACACAAGGGGAGGAGGAGTAACTGGAAAGCTTTGGTTGGTTAAGAAAGGGCGCCCACAGAGTTCCTCAAAGGGACTAAGGCCTGAGGGAGCTCTAAGGTCTACCTGAATTGGGGTGAGGGACAATGGCAGGAGATTGGGCCACGAGAGCCTGAGTTCAGTAGCAAGTTTAGTGAGATGATCCTTAAGAATTCTGTTAGCCCTCTCAACCTTACCTGAGGATTGGGGTCAGTAGGGGATGTGGAGTCTCCAAGTGATGTTGAGGCTTTTGGACATTAGTTGAATGACCTGAGAAGTGAAGGCTGTAAGATTGCCTGACTGGATGGAGGCAGGAAGTCCAAACCTGGGAATGATCTGCTCCATGAGAATGGAGGTGACGGTGTCAGCAATCATCTATCCAATCTGAAAAAGTATCAACCAAAGTAAGTAGGTAGTGCCGCTTTTTGTGCCTAGGCATGTGAGTGAAGTTGATCTTCCAGTCTTCACCTGGCTGGTGGCTCCTTATCTGATGCATGGGAAGTTTATGTTTGTTGCTTCCTTGTGGGGATACTGTAGAGCAGACAGAACAAGCAGATTGGACCTGCTGGAGAGTAGTTCTCCTTTAGGAAGTAAAAGAGGGGTTGTAAAAACTGGAAAAGGGGTCAGGGAGGGCTTGAGATGGGGGCAGAGTATCTCCATCTTGGGTATCAGGGGCTGGTAGTCTTGAAGAAGTAGTTGATTGGCCAACTGATGAGTGAATTTGTGTATCTGATCTTGTAGGAACTTTTGTAGGCAATTTAATAGACATAGTCCTATTAGGAGAAACATAAAGAGGATTAATAGGAGTCCTATGAGCAGGAGGAGCCAAGGCCATACTTTACTGAACATTTCCCATGGAGATTGTTGGCCTAGTTGTTGTTTCCTCTTTTCTAGCTGTTCTTATAATTGTTTGATCTTGTCCTTCATTACCCCCAGGAATGACTGTGTTTTGATTTAACTGCTTTTGTTAGGTGTTCAAGACCAAGCTGGTAAAAATTGACTTTGTTTCTATTGTTAAGAGTCAGCTGAGTTCTCATAGAGGTCACTTGTGGGGAAACTTGAGAGCAGCTTCTTAGTTATGCTAGTGCCATTTGTGCTAGGATGGGTCCAGGTCTTGCTTGACCATGTGGCTTCCCTTGGAAGCATCAGGGATGTCTCCTTTTTTCCAATGATCCTGCTATTTATAGCAAGTGCACTGATTGGCTTTTCATTCTCCAGTGTTCTCATTAATTTCCCTGATCAGGAGGTTATGTGGCCCAGAGTTGCAAAGCTCTTTAGAGAATTTCCATGTTTCCTGGGTTCAGACTGACTCAGAGGATAAGAGCCAAATATTGGTTTTCTTGGCCATTTTAATTTAACTTTAATTTTAAGTCTTGATCTTAAACATCTAGCAAGTCAGTCTCATCAGTTTTAAAATAAGAGTACTAGGCTTTAACTAAAGTCTGACCTACTTTGGAGTCATACTGACATGTAGTAAGATAAGAGGTAGAGCCTTATCTCAGGTAAGGCGGGCTCTTTTTAAATCTTAGGTAAAGTATTCTAGAATTGAAGCTGATCTTTGCTTCTTAAATATCATTTTATAAAGCTTACATATATTGTTGCTTGAGATCACATGAATACTAGCTAACACAATATGATATTACGTTTAAATTGTACCCCAGTGTATAGAACTTTATATTAATATTATTGATAACAGGTCCAGTTATATAACATTAAATGATATAAATAAATCTCCAATGTTATTTTTATAAACTTAAAATTACCATGCAAAGTTTTGGAGAACATCAGCTTGATATAATTCTCTTTTAAAGCTTCTACTTTAAAGACTTATATACCTGGAAAATATGAACACATTTAATATATAAAGAAGAGTAATAGTACCACCATTACATTGATGTTCTTATATTAATCAAATTTAGCTTTTAAAGAAATAACATATTATAATATTGCAAAATAACAGTTGTTGTTTACCTATAGTTGTATAATCCTTAATTCCTTCAAGATTACTTGCTCAAAAAACTCACATATATAACCAACTTACACAGACCTTCTTTATCACTTACTTAAACCTTCTTATTTGCTTAATCGTATAGACTTTTTAAAATCCAGAATCACCTTTTTTCCCTTCTATTAAATCCATACCTAGAACCTTCTAATTTATCTTTCCTATCTATTAACCACTTCTTTATTCACATTTTGAAACAATCCTTGTAAATTTCTGAATTTAAGCAAATTATTCCATTTTGATAAGAAAAATTGTGTTATTTACAATATACAGCTAATCACATCTGTTTACCATTTTATGAAAACATAAACAATGTTTAAGTATATAGAATTATACTGTTGTAGGGATGGACAAGGCAAGACACGTAAGATAGCAGGAAATAGTTTTATTTGGCTGTAGCCAGATTCAAAGGGCACAGCTTTTACTGCAATCAGTTAATCCCCTGAACCCCGAGTTCAGGTAGTTTTGGAATTTTATATCCAGCATGTAAGGGGAGGGGCTCAGAAGTTCACAGTCTGCAGAAGTTCACATAAAAGCAGTTTTTTTTCTCTGTTCTGGGCAAGTTAACCCTTCAAGGACACCCGAGAAGGGAAGAGCTTCTTTTTCCCTTTTTTTCCTCTCCCTGCCAACGGTTACCATGGAGCCCAGTTGGTAACTTCCCTTATTTTTGAAATGTAGCCATCTCTGAGAAGCCCCAGCTCAAGGCCAGAGGCCTTGTTTACATATTTTTGTGAAAAACTAGTAAGGGGGTGTCTAGCATCCGGAGTGCTGATTTTTTCTATCCAGTGGAAAGTGGCCAAGTAAAACAGGGCAACATGAAAAGAGGAAGTTTATCTACATTAAACTTTCTGTAGAGACTCTTTGGCTGACAGTCCTAAAATCAGCCATGGTGAAGACTTCTGGAGAAGGTCAGTGAAGACTCTTCTGTGGGCCTGGGTAGGGAGGGGGAAGATAGGAGGGTGGGGCTGAGAGCAGCTCGGGTGGATCTGAGAATGAGGAAGGAGATGTTATAGAATAATGGGAAAGGGATTTGGGATTTTCCCTAGCAAGGAAAACTTGAGCAGTAGAACAGGTAGAGCAGAGGGGAAGACAGGAGCAAATATCCCCCAAAGCCTGTAAGGGACTTAAATTCTCAGTAACCTGTTTTCAGTGATGACAAAACAACTTTAAACTTTAAAGCCATTTTCAACAGATCTCTGATAGGGGTCCAAGGGCTCTCCTTAGCTCGTTTGAGCTTTGGGTTAGCTGGTAAGAGGGCCTGGTGGGACGGGGTATGGGCACTGACAGGAGAAGAGAGGAGTAAGTGGGTGGAGGGATACCTTCAGTACCTTCAGTATCTCAGCAAGGGGGCAAAGGTCTGAGGAAGGGTGGTGGTTTGGGTTTTTGATCTAGTAATTGGAGGGGAGAAAGCAGGTTATTGAGGCGGGGGAGACGGTGGAGGGGCTGGGGCAGAAGGTTGAGGGTGAGGACTATTGGAGCCAGGCCAGAGGGTGGGGGTTCATAAGCAGGATCAAAAGCATTGGATGAGTCCAGAGGAGGATAAGGTTGGGGATTGGTGGTTGGGGGGATTGGTTTGCAAACTAGAAGAATTTGTAGAGGTTTGCAAGAGGTGCAGAGAACAGGATTGAATTGAAGTAAGAAGAAAGCGATCTCTACCCATTGTTTCAAACGCTCACAGTAATGATCAGTTATGATCCCTTAGAATGGAGGGATCCAGAGACCCAAAGGGGGGCCATTTGCTTTGGTTGTCTAGGGGATAAGTGGATCAAGCCTGGGTGCTATATTTGATTAATTTTGGGGGATTTGATATCTGGTGTCCAGGAGAGGGTTTTGAGGTTGTCTAAAAGGCATTGTAAGGGAGAGTTGACCAGCAGAGAGGACACACTATGCTTGTCGCAAATGTAGTATAAGGGGGGGAGGGAAGGAGAAGAAAAGGTAGCATAGGGGAGAAGGAAGGAGACACCAATGGTAGGACAGGGGAGAAGGAAGGAGATGCCAACATAGCATAGGAGAGAAGAAAGGGGACAAAGAGGCAGCACAGGGGAGAAGGAAGGAGATTCAAATGTAGTATAAGAGAGGGGGAAGGAACTGATTTATTGGCAAAAGGGGCATCCCCACTAGAGCCAAAAAATCAGGAGTGCCTAGTGGCAGGTTTGAGGTGCAGAGATTGGCCGGCACCAAATCCTAACAGACGAGGCTCCCATCCTGGATGGGGTCGGAGCCCTGGGATGCTTTGGCAAAGGCCTTCTGGGACCCCTCCTGGAGGGGCCAGAGACTCCCAGGGCCAAAAAGAAGAGAAGGGAAGGGGAGGGTAAGCATATCTCTAGCAGCCGAGTCTTAAAGGTGAGAGGACTTTATGAGGGTCACCGCAACCATGAAGGTCTGGGTAAGGTGTGATTTTCAGTGTTCTGTTATGTGTTCCCAGAGGTTACACAGACCCTTGAAGATGATGTATAAATCCTATGCTGGGGAAGGGGAAAGAAATAATTTTGGACCTGAGAGTCAAATCTGCTGGAGGAGGGAGTCCCTGAGGACCACCTGGCCTTGAAGGCTGTGGTGGGGTGCTTTCCTCCCTGCAGGTAGGTGAAGAGGTTTGCCGGACAATCAATGGTCAAATCCTCCTGACACCACCATTGGGTTTAGGACTCCAGAGAGGGGAAACTCATCAATCGAAGGCCAGGGGGTGGATGTAGTTCTGGCGGTCGTGCAAACGGGTTCAGGCTGTCCTGCAAGTGGCACTTCCGAAGGAAGAGGGAAGCAAAAAGTGGGCTTTCACACTCTTCCTGGGTTTCAAGAACAGAAGAAAGGAAAGTAACCACAACACTCAGAGCAACCAAGAGATCTTTATTGCAGCAGGGCAAAAGAGAAGAAGAGAGAGAGAGAGAGAGAGAGAGAGAGAGAGAGAGAGAGAGAGAGAGAGCAAGATAAAAAAGAAGGCCAGAGAGGGTGCAGAAGAGAGAGGTGTTATAGCCAAAATCTCATAGGGTCTCTGGGTCTGCAAGCTGCCTTGTTGGCATACAGTGACTGGATCATAAGTAGTTGCTTTCACACAGAAAAGCCATGGGTCAGATGTGGTTTTCCTTGCACTTTTCCTTCCACCAGGTGGGAGTATTCAGCCTTGTGGGGTTGAGTGTCCAGACAACACACAAACAGGTGATAAAAGACAAGACCAAGGGGGGAGGGGTTGAATGCCTGGGTTATCCTGCAGCTAACATTCACTGTACTCTGTAGACAACATAGTTCAGCCTGCCATGCATCTAACAAAAGAAGGTGAGGGACCGGACGGTGCAAGGCTACACAGCATGAGGGGAACAGAGGGGAGGTACAGGAGTAGGCCCAAGCATAGGGGCTGAGATCATGGGACAGGGACAGGGTCCTCCAGAAGGGCAACAGGGGCTCAAGCAAGGAGCCAGGCCCTGGAATGGAGAGAAACGTGGGGGGTGGGAGGGCCCAGACCAGGGCCCATGGGAACAAAACAAGGTTGGAGAGGGATGGAAGGGGAGGGCATAGCACAGGGGGAGGTAGGGTCAAGGCCCAGGTCCACTGACGGGGGCCAGGCTTGGGGAATGGGGCTCGGGCTGAGGGAGGGCAAAGAGCCCAGGCAAGGGGCAGGGCTACCTTGTCCCCTAGGAAGCCCGTAGGGACGGGAGGCCAATCCCACTGCCCTGGCCCAAGGGAGCATCCTGGGAAAAGGATCAAGCCAAAGGGCCTGGAGGGGATAGGGACCAAACAAGGGCCAAGGGAGGGAATAGTGCAGGGATGTGGTGGGCACTGAGGGGGGCTGTGGGGCTTGGGGCCAGGACCCAAGCAAGGAGCCCAGGCTACGCACCTAGAGGAGGGACCATGCAAGAGGAAACAGGGAAGGGTTGGGGCGGGCAGGCAGGCAGCACTAGTACAGGGCAGTGCAGGCAAGCCCAGGGGAGCACTGAGCCACGAGGGCCAGCAGAGGCTCAAGCCGGGACTCAAGGCAGGGAAGGCAGAGCCAGGGGCTAAGGGCTGGGGCAGGGGGCTCAGGACAGTGGACAGGGAGGGGGAGACAAGGGGGAGCTGGGGCCAGCAGGGAGGCAGGATCGAGGCCCAAGTCTATTGCCAGGTGTTGGGTTTCGGGGGTGCGGGACCAAGGGTCCAGGGAGAGCAAGGGGCCCAGGCGAGGGGCAGGCCTCGGTTTCCTGAAAGGTGTACCGGCCCAGATGAGAATCTTGGGACAGGGACTGGGCAAAGGGGGCCTGGAAGGGATGGGAGCCAGGAGGAGGGCGACGAGAGGACAGCGGAAAGACCGAAGGAGCAGGAGGCCTGCGAGAGGGGAAAGCAGGGAGGGCAAGGAAGGGCGGCGCGAGGATGAAGGGACAGCGGGCGGCACAAGGGGCACTGAGGGGAGCGAGGTAGGGGGCAAAAGCAAGGGGCCCCCAGCTCTGAAACAAAACCACGCCACGCCATGCGACACAAGGGTCGAGGTCAGGGGCTCAGGAGCCTGGAGTCAGAAGGGTCGGGCTTAGGGACAGCTGGGTTGGGGTAGGGGGCAGCATGCAAGGCCAGGGGGCAGGGGAGGGTAGGGAGGGCATCGAGCAAGGGAAGGTAGGCACATGGTCCACGTCCACTGCCAGGTGTCAGGGTTCGGGCACCGAAGGGGGCTCAGTCCAGGAGCAGGGCTCTGTTTCCTGTAGGGAGCCTGCAGGGCGCACAGGCCATCCAATTCCACTCTGCTGTCCTGGGGGAGCAGGTCCTCAGAAAGGGACTGGGAACAAACAAGGGCCAAAGGAGGGCACTGTGTGGGGATACAGTGGGTTTCAAGTGGGGGTGCGGGGAGAGCCAGGACCCAATCCAGGAGCCCAGGCTAGGGACAAGCAGGGGAGGGGAGGGTCCACACAGTGCAAGACTATGCAGCATGAGGGGAACGGAGGGGAGATATGGGAGTGGGCCCAAGAATAGGGGCTGAGATCATGGGACAGGGACAGAGTCCTCCAGAAGGGCAGCCGGGGCTCAAGCAAGGAGCCGGGCCCTGGAATGAAGAGATATGTGGGGGGTGGGGGGTAGGGAGGCTCGGACTGGGGCTCATGGGAAGGGAACAGGGCTGGGGAGGGACAGGAGGGAGGGCATGGCACAGGGGGAGGTAGGCTCAAGGCCCAGGTCCACTGCCGGGGGCCAGGCTTGGGGAATGGGGCTCAGGCTGAGGGAGGGCAAAGAGCCCAGGCAAGGGGCAGGGCTACCTTGTCCTCTAGGGAGCCCGCAGGGACGGGAGGCCAATCCCACTGCCCTGGCCCAAGGGAGCATCCTGGGAAAGGGATCAGGCCAAGGGGCCTGGAGGGGACAGGGACCAAACAAAGGCCAAGGAAGGGAACAGTGCGGGGACACGGTGGGCGCTGAAGGGGGCCATGGTGCGTGGGGCCAGGACCCAAGCAAGGAGCCCAGGCTAGGCACTAGAGGAGGGACCTGCAAGAGGAAACAGGGAAGGGTTGGGGCGGGCACGCGGGCGGCACTAGTACAGGGCAGTGCAGGCAAGCCCAGGGGAGCAGGGAGGCGGCCCAGGCAAGGGACCCGCTGTCAAAGCCCATGGGAGCACTGAGCCACGAGGGCCAGCAGAGGCTCAAGCCGGGAGCCAGGGCAGGGAAGGCAGAGCCAGGGGCTAAGGGCTGGGGCAGGGAGGGAGAGACAAGGGGGGGCTAGTACCAACAGGGGGAGGCAGGATTGAGGCCCAGGTCTACTGCCAGGTGTCTGGGAGTGGGGTGCAGGACCAAGGGCCCAGGGAGAGCAAGGGGCCCAGGTGCGGGAAATGGTGACCTTTTCCCAAGGGAGCCTTCAGGGCCAAGAGGCCAGGTCAAGTCCCCTGGCCCTGGTGAGCATCCTGGGAAGGGGATCAGGAAAGCGGGCCTGGCAGAGACAGAAATGGCAGGAGGGCCGAAGGAGGGCACAGCCTGAAGGACCACAGGATGGGTGTGAGACGGGTAGAGTCCAGGACCCCAGCAAAGAGCCCTGGCAACAGACCTAGAGGAGGGCCCAGGCCAGGGAGAGCAGGGAAAGGTGGGACTAGGAAGGCTGGGCTGCACTAGGGTACTGCAGTGCAGGGAAACCAAGAGGAGCAGGCAAGCAGCCCCAGCGAGGGGTCCTCAGACCAAGCCCAGAAAATCATGGAGCAAGAAGGGCCACCAGAGGCTTAAGAAAGGAGAGAGGCCAGGGAACGGAGAGCCTAGGGCCAGAGCTTGGGCAGGGGGCTCAGGACAGTGGACAAGACTTGGGAGGGAAGGCTGGGGATCCAGCAGGGGGCAGTCAGGCTCCAGGACCAGGAACACCTCCAGGTTTCAGGGATCCTGGTGCAGGACCAAGCACCAGGGAGAGCAAGGGGCCCAGGTGTGGGGCAGGGCTCTGTTTCTCATAAGGCGCCTTGGCTCAGTTGAGAATCCAGGGCCAGGGTCCTGTCAAAGGAGGCCTGGCAAGGGAAGGTGGCCAGGAGGAGGGCGACAGGAGGGCATGGCAGGGGTTTGGTGTGGCCGCACATAAGGGACCAGGACCCAAGAATCAAGAAATCCAAGAGCGCCAGGGGAAAGCACGAGGGGAAGGGGAGGAAGGGATACGCGAGGACCAGGAGGCAGAGGGAAATGCAAGGGGCACCTAGGAGAGAGAGCCTGCTGGCAGTCCCAAGCAAGGGGCCCTCAGGTCAGACCCAACATGAAGAGACTCCATGCTATGCCAAGGGACATGAAGAACCAGATCAGAGGCTTAGGCGAGTGCCCAGGCCCAGGGAATGGAGTGCAAAGGGTTAGGGTGAGGGAGGGCTGGGTTGGGGTAAGAGCAGCATGCAAGGCAAGAGGGCAGGGGAGGGAAGGGAGGGGACCACTCAGGCTGGGTTGGAGCAAGTCCCATGTTAAGTGCCAGGCCTTAAGGTTCAGGCTGTGAAGGGGACTCAGGTGAGTGGCAGGGCTGTTTTCCATAGGGAGCATTCAGGGTGCAGAGGCCAGCCAATTCCACTCCTGTGCCCCAGGTGAGTAGATCCTCAGAGAGGGACCTGGACCAAAGGAGGGGCAAAAGAGGGCACTGAGAGGCTCTGTTTCCCATAAGGCACCCTGGAGTGTGGAGGTGGGAGGGTGGTTGGTGGACTGCCAGAACCCATTCGAGGAGCCTAGGCTAGGGAGAAGCAGGGAGAGCAGAGGATCTGGGCAGTGCCAGGATACCACAGTATGAAGGGAACAGAGGGGAGGCACAGGTGGGGGCCGGGAACAGGGGCCTGAAACCAAGGGACAGGGAAAGGGTCCTGGAGAAGGGCGGCCAGGGGCTCCAACAAGGAGCCAGGACCAGTAATGGAGAGCCAAGTACTAGCACCTGGGCCTGGGTGAATGAAAAGAAATATGGATGGGGAGGGGTGGGGAGGCAGGGAGGAGAGGGGAGGCAGGGAGGGGAGGAGGGAGGGGAGGAGGGAAGGGAGGAGGGAAGGGAGGGCAGGGAGGGGAGCAGGTGGCACAGGGGGAGGAAGGCTCAAGGCCCAGGGGCAGCATTCAAGGTGAGAGGGCAGGGGAGGGAAAGGAGATGATTGCTCAGGGCTGGGTTGGAGCATGTTAACTGACAGGCCTCATGTTAACTGACAGGCCTCAAGATTCAGGAAGTGAAGGGGACTCAGGTGAGTGGCAGGGCTGTGTTTTCCATAGTGAGCATTCAGGGCTCAGAGGCCATTCAATTCCACTCCTGTGCCCCAGGTGAGTAGATCCTCAGAGAGGGACCTGAGCCAAAGGAAGGGCAAATAGAGTTCTGTAAGGGGATATCTAGAGTGTGTGTGTGTGTGTGTGTGTGTGTTGATCAGTGGGCTGCCAGGACCCAATAGAGGAGCCTAGGCTAGGGAGAAGAAGGGGGAACGGAGGGTCTGGGCAGTGCCAGGATACCACAGTATGAGGGAAACAGAGGGGAGGCACAGGAGGAGACTGGCAAAAGTGGCCTGAATCCAAGGGACAGGGACAGGGTCCTTGAGAAGGGCAGCCAGGAGCTCAAGCAAGGAGCCAGGCCCAGTAATGGAGAGCCAAGTACTAGCACCTGGGCCTGGGTGAATGAAAAGAAACATGGATGGGGAGTGTAAAGGTAAAATTTCTAAGCTGATTCTAAGCCGTAAAGCCTGAGTTAAAGTGTAAAAGACCAGGCATTGTAAAGTTTCTAAACTACGGGGTCTGAGTTAAAAAGTAAAATACTAGGTATTGTTAAAATTCCTCTGCTACCCCCAGAACCTGTAATCCCTGTAGCTGTTAGGACAAAACTGGAACTGCCCAGTAAAAATTTCCACTGATTCCCTGGTTGTTTAATAGCTAAGGGCTCTGAGTAGCTCGGCACGTAGGCATCCAGGCCCCAAAACCAATCAGTTTGAATGTGTACCCCGCTTAGAAGTGACCAATCACCCCTGGCCAGACTGTTCCCGCCAATGAATGTACTAATCCCGTCTCAGAGTTGTTGTTCAATTTTCCCGCGCCTCATGATGATTTGTTCTGATGTATGCAAAGCCCCCCGCCCTCTCCAAAAAGTGTACTTAAGCTCTGCTTGACCTCTGCTCTGGGCTCTGGGCTGCTCTCCTTTCTTGAGTGGTCACGGAGCCCCAGCGTGCTGGTTCAATAAACCCCCCCCCTGCTTATTGCATGAAGCTGGTCTCTTGTGGTCTCTTTCTCCGACGCTTCGCGGGACCCTTACAGGGAGGAGCGGGAGGGGAGAAAGGGGAGCAGGTGGCACAGGGGGAGAAAGGCTCAAGGCCCAGGTCCACTGCAGGGTGTCAGGGTTCAGGAGCAGGGCCGGGCTGAGGGAGGCCAAAGGGCCCAGGCAAGGGGCAGGGCGACCTTTTCCCAATGGAGCCTGCAGGGCCCAGGGGCCAAGTCAAGTCCCCTGGCCCTGGTGAGCATCCTGGGACAGGGATCAGAAAAGGGGGCCTGGCAGAGACAGAAATGACAGGAGGGCCTCAGGATGGGTATGGGTGTGGTGGAGCCCAGGACCCCAGCAATGAGCCCAGGCAGTGGACCTAGGGGAGAGCCCAGGCCGGGGAGAGCAGGGAAGGGCAGGGCCGGGAAGGCGGGGCTGCACTCTGGTACTGCACTACAGGGAAGCCAAAGGGAGCAGGCAAGCAGCCCCAGCGAGGGGCCCAAAGACAAGGCCAAGAAAATCATGAAGCAAGAAGGGCCACCAGAGGCTCAAAAAAGGAGCCAGGCCAGGGAATGGAGAGCCAAGTGCCAGAGCCTGGGCAGGGGGCTCAGGACAGGGGACAAGACTTGGGAAGGAAGGCTGGGGATCCAGCAGGGGGCAGTCAGGTGGGACTGCACTAGGGTACTGCAGTACAGGGAAGCCAAGGGGAGCAGGCAAGAAGCCCCAGCCAGGAGCCACCTCTAGGTTTCAGAGTTCCTTGCACACCAAGCACCCAGGGAGAGCAATGGGCCCAGGCGAGGGGCAGGGCTCAGTTCCCATAAGGCACTCTGGCTCAGAAGAGAATCCAAGGCCAGGGACCTGTCAAAGGAGGCCTGGCAAGGTAAGGCGGCCAGGAGGAGGGCAACGGGAGGGCACGGTGCAGGGTTGGGGTGGCTGCACGGATGGGTGAGAACCAGGACCCACACCAGGCGCCCAGGCAAGGGATTCACCCGTCCAATGGTGATGAGACCCACGGAGCAAGAGAACTAGGAGCATCAGGGGAAAGCGCGAGGGGAAGGGGAGGAAGGGGATGCACAAGGACCAGATAACAGAGGGAAACACAAGGGGCACCTAGGGGAGCTCGCTGGCGGGCCCAAGCAAGGGGCCCCCAGGTCAGACCCAACACGAAGAGACTCCATGCTATGCCAAGGGATTTGAGGAACACGGTCAGGGGCTCAGGTGAGCCCCAGGCCTGGTGACTAGCGCAAAGGGTCAGAGTTTGGGAGGAATGGGTTTGGGTAGGGGCAGCAGCAAGGCGAGAAGGTAGGGGAGGGACAAAAGGGGATGGCTCAAGACTGGGTTGGAGCAAGTTTTGTGGTAACTGCCAGGCTTCAAGGTCCAGGCTCTGAAGGGGACTCAGGCGAATTGCAGGGCTGTGTTTCCAATAGGGATCATTTATGGCCCAGAGGACAGCCAGTTTGGCTCCTCTTCTCCAGATGAGTAGATCCTCAGAGAGGGACCTGGAGCAAAAGATGGGCAAAGAGGGTACTGTGAGAGGATACCTGGTGTGCGGAGGTGGGGGAGATCAGTGGGCTGCCAGGACCCATTCAAGGAGCCTAGGCTAGGGAGAAGCAGGGGGAGCGGAAGGTCTGGCAGTGCCAGGATACCACAGCATGAGGGGAACAGAGGAGAGGCACGGGAGGGGGCTGGCAAACGGGGCCTTAAACCAAGGGACAGGGACAGGTTCCTTGAGAAGGGCAGCCAGGGGCTCAAGCAAGGAGCAGGGCCTAGTAATGGAGAGCTAAGTGCTAGCACCTGTGCCTGGGTGAATGAAAAGAAACATGGATGGGGTGGGGCTGGAGGGGAGAAAGGGGCTTGAGTGGCACCCGGGGAGGAGGGCTCAAGGCCCAGGTCCACTGCAGGGTGTCAGAGTTCGGGAGCTAAGAAATTGTTCCCAGGGCAAGGTTAGCGAGGACATGGCTTCTATCTGAGCATGTAAATCTTGAAGGATATCAGTCACATTGCCAGAAGTGTCAGGGATGTCAAGGCAACCTTCAGTTTTAATAATGGCACAAGTACCGCCTTGAGCTGGAGTGAGGACATCTAAAGCCATCCGTTTTTTGTGTTTTTTTTAAATATTTATTTTTTAGTTATAGGTGGACACAATATCTTTATTTTATTTGTATGTGGTGCTGGGGAACAAACCCAGTGCCTCACGCATGGTAGGCAAGCGCTCTACCTCTGAGCCACAGCCCCAGCCCAAGCCATCTGGTTCTGTAAGGTGGCCTTCCTCATAAGTGTTACTTCAGTGTTAAGGAGATACTTTCCTCAACCTCATGGAGGGCAGTTTGAGTATAATTGTTTAAAGTCTCTACATGCCACATTACATCCTCTAAACCAAGTCGTGGAATAAATAAGGAAGCTAGATGATCATACCAAGGAAATACAGCTCGTCCCCATCTATGTTTGAGATGGAGGAGGTTTGCTGGCTGAGTTATATTTGGGGTCCATCTCCCCTGCATCCAGGGGTACCCAATAGTACATCTCCCTATCCAGCCTGGGGGAAGCCAGGGCCATAAGTTAGTTCCACATATCCATTGAGTCCCATTGGGGGTGCTGGCCAAATAGTTTTAGGTCTAGAGAGCCAATCTGTTCCAAACCAACCATTGGCTTGTAAAATTATCATTTGTTGGCCTAGTGACTCTGGGTCCATCCTAATTCTCGAGTAGCATTAGGCCACTTGTCATAGGTATGGTTTTGTTGTTCCCAACAGATGGGGGCTTCTTGGTTTAAATGCCCAGTAGTGGGAGTGAGCCATGAATCTCCATCCCAAATTTAATAGTAACCATCTTGATATCCGTGACACATTGATGGTGTGGATGGTGGGAGGCGAGAATTAGATGGGCCTATATGGGATTTGACAGCGGTAGAAGTCTGAAGGTCGGTCTGTTCTAAGGTGAAAATACTTACATGTCCAGGTTTTGATAAAGTTTCATTTATAGGCCATAAATTAACATCGGCACAAGAGGCATTTTGTAAAGAGGGTCTTTCTTTTGTTCTAACATTAAGGATTGTAAATTTATCCAATCATTTCCTTGAAAGGCAGCCCAGAAGTTCTGGAAAGGGGTAATAGTCCACATATCCAGCAATTGTCTTTCTGTAACCTAGTGGCATATTGTTGGGCCCACATTAGAAAAGAGTTCATCTCAGTGGATCTGTTTATAGTAATAAAGAAAGAAAGAAGGGAAAGTTTACATATCACCATTGTCTCTTGGGAAGAGATATTTTAGGTCCTCTACTGAAGTGCAGGAGTATGGCTCCTCAGTTCCTTGGGAAGAAGAAGTCTCTTTGGGTATCGGCTCAGGATGGCAGGTTTTAATCCGAGAGCGATGGATCCAGTTCTCCTGTCCCAGCACTTTGACTACAGAAGGGGTGGATAAGATTACAGAAAAAGGTCCTTTCCAAGAAGGGTCTAAGTTTGGGGAGTTTAAAGGTATGATCTTAATCATAACTAGATCTCCAGGCTCATATAGGGGTGGAGAAGTAACTGGCTCAGATATGGGATATTTATGAATTTCAGCTTGAAATTTGGCCAACTTTGTGATAGGAGTCACTAGATGTGCAGTTTCTTGGTCTTTAAGGATATCATTTCTTAGGAATGGTCTCCTGTATAAGGGCTCAAATGGGCTGAGCCCTGATGTTTTGGGGGTGTTCCTGATTCTGAGCAGTGCCACAGGAAGCACCTTAGGCCATGGGGAGTGGGTTTCTTGAGTGAGTTTCCTTAGATGTCTTTTAAGAATATCATTAGTTTTTTCTGCCCTTCCTGAGGATTGAGGTCTCCGTGCACAATGGAGATGGTATTGGATGCCTAAGGCCTCAGATATTCCTTGAGTGACAGCTGCCTTAAAGGCTGCTCCATTGTCACTCTGCAGACTTTGAGGCAACCCAAATCGTGGGATTATTTCCTGTAATAATGTCTTGACTACCTCTCCTGCCCATTCAGTTTGGGAGGGGTAGGCTTCAGTCCACCCAGTAAAAGTATCTATCATAACTACTAAATATTGGAATCCATTACTCTTGGGCATGTGGGTAAAATCAAGTTGCCAGTTCTCTCCAGGGAACTGTCCTGTCCTTTGTAATCCTGGGGGCTTCTTGGCATAATTGAGTGGATTATTTCTTTGGCATGTTTCACAGGCTTTGACTATTTGGTGGATGGTCTTTGAAATATCCTTTCCTTCAAATATCTCTGGGGTTAATTTGAGAGTATTTTCTTCTCCTAGGTGGAAAGATTGGTGTAGGGCATGTAATATCTTCCACTGGGAATTAGCAGGTAAATAAAGTTTGTCACCTTACATTTGAATCCACCCAAAGGGTAGGGGAATACCTCCTTTAGATAATGCCTTGTTTGTTTCCTCCTGGGTGTATTGAGGTCTTATGTCTGGGGGAGGGCCTGTCCATATCAAAGGGGGTAAGGTTATCACCTGTAAACTTCCCTTAGCAGCTTCTTTGGCTTGTTGATTTGCTAGCCTGTTTCCTTCTGCTATTTCATCTATCCCTTTTTGATGTCCTTGATAGTGAATGACTGCTACCTCTTTGGGTAAATGAACAGCTTCTATCCGTTTTTAAGATTTGTTCATAGTTCTTTATGGACTTTCCCCCAGTTGTTTGAAATCCTCTTTCGTTCCAAATTGCTGCATGTGCATGCAGGATTAGGTAGGCGTATTTAGAGTCAGTGTACATATTAATTCTCTGTTGTTTCTCTATTTCAAGTGCTCTCCTTAGGGCTGCCAATTCAGCTAGTTGTGGGCTTGTCCTGGGGCCAAAGATTGTGCCTCTATGGTGTCATGTAAAGTCACCACGGCATATCCAGCTTTGCGTTCTCCTTTGCATTCTCCCATCTGTGAACATGGTAAGGTCTGGATTGGACAGGGGAAGGTTCTGAAGGTCCTTCCGGGCTGAGTAATTTATAGCTAGGACTTGTTGGCCATCATGTTCAGGATTTCCCTCTAATTTCTCTGGAAGGAAGGTGGCTGGTCTTGAAATATCCTTTCCTTCATATATCTCTTGGGTTAAATTACAGCAAGTCTTTATTTGAGTTACAGGTCCATCTAAAAGTAGGGTTTGATATTTTAGAAGGCGATTGTCTGAAAGCCATAGTTCTCCTTTTGTATTTAAAATCCCTGAGAGATCATGGGATGTATAGACAATAAGGTCTCTTCCTGGGGTGATTTTAATTGCCTCAGGGACTAGTAAGGCATTACCCTCAAACAATGAGGCCATCCTCGAGACAGGAGACAGTAGTCAGTAGTAGATCAAGCTCCTTACTGAGATAAGCTATCTGCTGATGAGCTGGTCCTTTCTTTTGTGTGACCACTCCTAGGGCTATTCCTCCACTCTCAGTGACAAATAGGTTGAATTTTTGTTCAGTAGGTAATCTGCAGGCAGGGGCTTGGAGTCAGGCTCCTTTCAATGCCTTAAAGGCTTTCATCTGTTGGTTCCCATATCAGGGAAGTTGTTCCTTGGTGTAGTGTCTCTTTGAGGAAGCTATAAAGAGGCTTACCTAACCTCCCCATAGCCAGGGATCCAAAGCCTACAGTATCCAGTTATTCCTAAGAAGCCTCTAAGTTGCCTTATGGCTTAGGTAGAGGATATTGTCCTTTAGGGGTTATTCTTTCTGGTCCTAGTATGCAAGTTCCTTGAGACAGCTGTTATCCTAAATATTGAACTTGTTTTTGGCACAATTGAGCTTTTTTCTTTGAGACTTTAGAACACTTATCAGCTAAAAAGTTTAAAAGTTCTTTAGTGGCTTCTTGACATTCCTTTTGCGTTGAGGCACATAAAAGTATCTCATCTACATATTGCAGGACACTCAGAGAAGTTTTATCTCTGAATTCTGTTAAGTCCTTAGCTAGGTTTGTCCAAACAAATGAGGGCTAACTCTGAGTCCTTGGGGCAATACTGTCCAAGTTATTTGAGATCCGCTAACCGGTTCCTCAAAGGCAAACAGATATTGTGATTGGGAGTCGAAGGGTATACAGAAAAAGGCATCCTTTAAATCTAACACAGTAAACCAAGCACTGGCTGCTGGAATCTCAGATAACAGACTGTATGGATTAGGGACTCTAGGGTGGAGAGGAACAACTGCTTCATTAATTCTTCTTAGGTCCTGAACTAGTCACCATTCCCCATTGGGTTTTTGTATTCCTAAAATGGGTGTGTTACATGGGCTGTTGCAGGGCACTAAAAGTTTCTGTCTTTTGAGGTTCTTTTATTATTATTATCATTTGGTGGAGATATTTATTTATTTATTTATTTTGTTTTTTTTAGTTTAGTTTTTTTTATTGGTTGTTCACAACATTACAAAGCTCTTGACATATCATATTTCATACATTAGATTGAAGTGGGTTATGAACTCCCAATTTTTACCCCAAATGCAGATTGCAGAATCATGTCGGTTACACATCCACAATTTTACATAATGCCCAATTAGTAATTGTTGTATTCTGCTACCTTTCCTATCCCCTACTATCCCCCCTCCCCTCCCCTCCCATCTTCTCTCTCTCCCCCATCTACTGTAATTCATTTCTCTCCTTGTTTATTTTCCCATTCCCCTCACAACCTCTTATATGTAATTTTGTATAGCAATGAGGGTCTCCCTTCATTTCCATGCAATTTCCCTTTTCTATCCCTTTCCCTTCCATCTCATGACTCTGTTTAATGTTAATCTTTTCTTCCTGCTCTTACTCCCTGCTCTGTTCATAGTTGCTCTCATTATATCAAAGAAGACATTTGGTATTTGTTTTTTAGGGATTGGCTAGCTTCACTAAGCATAATCTGCTCTAGTGCCATCCATTTCCCTGCAAATTCCATGATTTTGTCATTTTTTAATGCTGCGTAATACTCCATGGTGTATAAATGCCACATTTTTTTTATCCATTCATCTATTGAAGGGCATCTGGGTTGGTGTGACAGTCTAGCTATTGTGAATTGTGCTGCTATGAACATCGATGTGGCAGTATCCCTGTAGTACGCTCTTTTAAGGTCTTCAGGGAATAGTCCGAGAAGGGCAATAGCTGGGTCAAATGGTGGATCCATTCCCAGCTTTCCCAGGAATCTCCATACTGCTTTCCAAATTGGCCTCACCAATTTGCAGTCCCACCAGCAATGTACAAGAGTGCCCTTTTCTCCACATCCTCACCAGCACTTGTTGTTGTTTGACTTCATAGTGGCTGCCAATCTTACTGGAGTGAGATGGTATCTTAGGGTGGTTTTGATTTGCATTTCTCTGACTGCTAGAGATGGTGAGCATTTTTTCATGTACTTGTTGATTGATTGTATATCCTCCTCTGAGAATTGTCTGTTCAGGTCCTTGGCCCATTTGTTGATTGGGTGATTTGTTATCTTATTGTCTAATTTTTTGAGTTCTTTGTATACTCTGGATATTAGGGCTCTATCTGAAGTGTGAGGAGTAAAAATTTGTTCCCATGATGTAGGCTCCCTATTTACCTCTCTTATTGTTTCTTTTGCTGAGAAAAAACTTTTTAGTTTAAGTAAGTCCCATTTGTTGATTCTTGTTATTAACTCTTGTGCTATGGGTGTCCTATTAAGGAATTTGGAGCCCGACCCCACAATATGTAGATTGGAGCCAACTTTTTCTTCTATCAGACGCAGAGTCTCTGATTTGATATCAAGCTCCTTGATCCATTTTGAGTTAACTTTTGTGCATGGCGAGAGAAAGGGATTCAGTTTCATTTTGTTGCATATGGATTTCTAGTTTTCCCAACACCATTTGTTGAAGATGCTGTCCTTCCTCCATTGCATGCTTTTAGCCCCTTTATCAAATATAAGATAGTTGTAACTTTGTGGATTAGTCTCTGTGTCCTCTATTCTATACCATTGGTCCTCCCGCCTGTTTTGGTACCAGTACCATGCTGTTTTTGTCACTATTGCTCTGTAATATAGTTTGAAATCTGGTATCGCTATACCGCCTGATTCACACTTCCTGCTTAGAATTGCTTTTGCTATTCTGGGTCTTTTATTTTTCCATATGAATTTCATGATTGCTTTCTCTATTTCTACAAGAAATGCCGTTGGGATTTTGATTGGCATTGCATTAAACCTATAGAGAACTTTTGGTAATATCGCCATTTTGATAATGCCTATCCATGAACAGGGTATATTTTTCCATCTTCTAAGATCTTCTTCTACTTCTCTCTTTAGGGTTCTGTAGTTTTCATTGTATAAATCTTTCACCTCTTTTGTTAGGTTTATTCCCAAATATTTTATTTTTTTTGAGGATATTGTGAATGGAGTGTTTTTCCTCATTTCCGTTTCAGAAATTTTGTCGCTGATATACAGAAATGCCTTTGATTTATGTGTGTTGATTTTATATCCTGCCACTTTGCTGAATTCATTTATTAGTTCTAGTAGTTTCTTTGTAGACCCTTTTGGGTCTTCTAGGTATAGAATCATGTCGTCCACAAATAGTGATAATTTAAGTTCTTCTTTTCCTATTTTTATGCCTTTAATTTCTTTCATCTGTCTAATTGCTCTGGCCAGTGTTTCGAGAACTATATTGAATAGAAGTGGTGATAGAGGGCATCCCTGTCTTGTTCCAGATTTTAGAGGGAATGCCTTCAACTTTTCTCCATTCAGAATGATGCTAGCCTGAGGCTTAGCATAGATAGCTTTTACAATGTCAAGGTAAGTTCCTGTTATCCCTAGTTTTTCTAATGTTTTGAACATAAAGGGATGCTTTACTTTGTCAAATGCTTTTTCTGCATCTATCGAGATGATCATATGGTTCTTATCTTTAAGTCTATTGATGTGGTGAATAACATTTATTGATTTCTGTATATTGAACCATCCTTGAATCCCAGGGATGAATCCTACTTGATCATGGTGCACAATTTTTTTATGTGTTTTTGTATTCGATTTGCCAGAATTTTATTGAGGATTTTTGCATCTAGGTTCATTAGATATATTGGTCTGTAGTTTTCTTTCTTTGAGGTGTCTTTGTCTGGTTTTGGAATCAGGGTGATGTTGTCCTCATAGAATGAATTTGGAAGAGCTCCCTCTTTTTCTATTTCCTGAAATAACTTGAAAAGTATTGGTATTAATTCTTCTTTAAAGGTTTTGTAAAACTCCGCTGTATACCCATCCGGTCCTGGGCTTTTCTTGGTTGGTAGTCATTTGATTGCTTCTTCAATTTCATCCATTGATATTGGTCTGTTCAAATTGTGTGTATCCTCCTGACTCAGTCTGGGCAAATCATATGACTTAAGAAATTTATCGATGTCTTCACTATCTTCTATTTTATTGGAATATAGGTTTTCAAAATAATTTCTAATTGTCTTCTGTATTTCTGTAGCATCTGTTGTGATATTGCCTTTTTCATCCCGTATGTTAGTAATTTGAGTTCTCTCTCCTCTTCGTTAGCATGGCTAAAGGTCTGTCGATCTTATTTATTTTTTCGAAGAACCAACTTTTAGTTTTGTTAATTTTTCAATAGTTTCTTTTGTTTCAATTTCATTGATTTCTGCTCTGATTTTAATTATTTCTTGCCTTCTGCTACATTTGCTGTTGTTTTGCTCTTCCTTTTCTAGGGTTTTGAGATGAAGTGTGAGCTCATTTATTTGTTGGATTTTTCTTTTTTTGAGGAATGACCTCCAGGCAATGAATTTCCCTCTTAAAACTGCTTTCATTGTGGTGTCTTTGTCTGGTTTTGGAATAGATTCCGATATGTTGTGTCTGTATTTTCATTTATCTCTAAGAATTTTTTTATTTCCTCCTTTATGTCTTCTGTAACCCATTGATCATTCAGTAACATATTGTTCATTTTCCATGTGATGTAGGATTTTTTTCTTCCTTCTTTTATCATTGATTTCCAGTTTCATTCCATTATGATCAGATAAAATGCATAGTATTATCTCCACCCCTTTATATTTACTGAGGATTGCCCAATGGCATAATATATGGTCTATTTTTGAGAAGGATCCATGTGCTGCTGAGAAAAAAGTATATCCATTTGATGATGGTTGATATATTCTATATATGTCAGTTAAGTCTAGGTTATTGATTGTGGTATTGAGTTCTATAGTTTCTTTATTCAACTTTTGTTTGGAGGATCTGTCCAATGGTGAGAGAGGTGTGTTGAAGTCACCCATAATTATTGTGTTGTGGTCTATTTGATTCTTGACATTGAGGAGAATTTGTTTTATGAATGTCGCAGCACCATTATTTGGTGCATAAATATTGATAATTGTTATGTCTTGTTGGTGAATGGTTCCTTTTAACAGTATATAATGTCCTTCCTTATCCCTTTTGATTAACTTAGTATTGAAGTCGATTTTATTCGATATGAGGATGGCCACTCCTGCTTGCTTACGAGGACCGTGTGCGTGGTATATTTTTTCCCATCCTTTCACCTTCAGCCTGTGTATGTCTTTTCCAATCAGATGTGTCTCCTGGAGGCAGCATATTGTTGGATTTGTTTTTTTAATCCATGATACCAGCCTATGTCGCTTTATTGGAGAGTTTAAGCCATTAACATTTAGAGTTATTATTGATATATGGTTTGTACTTCCAGCCATGTTTGATTATTTATCCTTTTTTAAAAAAATTTAGTTTGTTTCTCCATGATTATCTTTCCCCCCGCCCTCTGTCTTTACCGAGGCACTTCCCACTGATGGTTTCGGTTATTGTTTTTCATTTCTTCCTCGTGTAGTGTTTTGCTCAAGATGCTTTGCAATGCTGGTTTTCTGGCTGCAAATTCTTTTAACTTTTGTTTATCATGAAAGATTTTTATTTCGTTTTCATACCTGAAGCTTAATTTTGCTGGATATAGAATTCTTGGTTGGCATCCATTGTCTTTCAGTGTTTGAAATACATTGTTCCATGACCTTCTTGTTTTCAGCGTCTGTGATAAAAAATGCGCTGTTAACCTTATTGGTTTACCCCTGAATGTAATCTGCCTCCTTTCTCTCGTAGCTTTTAATATTTTCTCTTTGTTCTGTATATTGGATATCTTCATAACAATGTGTCTTGGCGTTGGTCTACTGTGATTTTGTGTGCTCGGTGTCCTGTATGCATCTACAATTTGTATATCTGTTTCCTTTTTTATTTCTGGAAAGTTTTCTGTAATTATTTCATTCAGCAGGTTACTCATTCCCTTAGTTTGAATCTCTGTACCTTCTTCTATCCCGATGACTCATAAGTTTGGTTTTTTTATGTTATCCCATAACTCTTGGATGTTTTTCTCGTGATTTTTTTACCAGCCTTTCTGAGTTGGCTAGACTCTTTTCAAGATGATATATTTTGTCTTCATTATCTGATGTTCTGGCTTCTACTTGCTCCACTCTGTTAGTGATACTCTCAATTGAGTTTTTAATTTGGTTTATCGTTTCCTTCATTTCTAGAATTATTGTTTGATTTTTTTAATAATCTCTATCTCCTGATAAAGATGCTTAACTTCTTCTTTTATCTGTTTATGTAATTCGTTTTCAATGTGTTCTTTCACTGTTTGAATTTGCTGTCTCATATCCTCTTTAAGGTTCCATTCCATCTGTCTAAGGTGTTCCTTGAGTTCTTTATATGACCATTTTTCTGATGACTCTAGGTCCTCCTGAATATTTAGGCTGTCCTGCATTGTTTGTACTCCTTTTCTTCCTTGCTTTTTGAAGCTGCTCATGTTACTTCTTGTTCTGTTTGACTGCTGAGTTACTGTTTACTCCTATAAATTTATTTGATGCTTGGGAGGAAAGGTATTAGAAGGGAAGGGAAGAAGTCACTAAAGAGAATGAGAGTAAGCAGGTAGAATTCAAGGAAGGGGGAATAAGAAAATTGAAAAGAAATGAAAAGACAAAAGAAAAAAATAGGAAATAAAACAAAAATTTTTAAATAATAATAATAATAAAAATTAAAATTAAAATTAGAAGAAAAAAATTAAAAAATTAAAATTAAGAAAAAATTTAAAAAACAAGAAAGAAAAATGAAAATAAAAAAAAACCCAAATTAAAAAAAAAAAAAACACTAATAAATGCAGTCTTAGAGTTTGATTAACTTCTCTTCCAGTAGGTGGCGCTGTGCCCACCAGGCCAAGCTTCTCCTGTCAATACACGGGAACCAATCACTCTGCAGTAGCTCCTCCTCCCAGACTGGGCGAGTCTCCAATCCTGAGTGTCTAGGGCCTCCTCTTGTGTCTAGTCACTTCCACTTTTCCTCTGGCCAGGCCCCTCTCACCGGTGCCGCTCACCACAATACTGGGTACACGCCAGGTCTGCTGCTCTCGGGAGCCCTGTTTTCATGAATGACTGGGCACACTCTCCCTGTTTGCCATTCCCTCAGACCCTAAGTTTGTAGAGCTTGGGGCTGAGAATCCTCAGCGAATTTTACTTGCCCTCCGGTAGCCACGCCCCCGGTAGCTGGTGCAAGAGACCTCAGTTGTCAGCATTGGTGGGAGTGGTAGCCGGGAGTTCCGCGCCTCGGGTCCTGCGCCACGTCTGATTCCCTCGGTCTGGCTACCGTGCTCATGGGAGAGCTGGGAGGGGCCCTTAAGCTTTCCCCGATGTGTGGAGAGGGAAGGCTAGGGGATTACACACCTGTAGCCGCAGGTTTCAATGAAGTTATCTCCTCCGCCGCAGTCTGGTGACATCAGTTCTCTGCCATGGTGGTATCTCTTGCAAATGGCGACAGTTCGTTTCCCTTTGCTGGGTGACCAATGCAACGGGTGGGTCCTTACTGTCTCTCCCAAGCCCGGTTTTAAACCTGTGGCCGCTACCTATGAAGGCTCGGTTGCCATTACCTCCGTAGGATCAGAAGGGCCGACCAGTTGTTTCAGCCGGATGGATTAGTGCTGAGTCACAGCTGTTTGTCTGCGGGAAGCAGGCGAATGGGAGCTTGAATTCAGCCGATCCGGGCTCAGTGTGTGTTCTGAGAGGCCCAGACTGTTCGCCCCAGATCCACGTCAGCTCAGCATTGCCTAGTGATCCTGAGCAAACAGAATTTAGACTGTTTACGACTCCCTATGCCCGCGCAGCTGAAGAGGTCAGAGACTTGATCTCTCCGCGCCCGCCGCCATATTGGATCTCCCCTTGAGGTTCTTAATAATCTTCAATAAGCCCTTTTATTGCCTCTGGGCATAGGGGATATTGTCTCTGATGTGGAAAGACAGAAGGATCTTTTAAGACTATTTTGATATCTTCATGGCAGATATCTTAGCTAAGTCTACTTTACATTGTTGACATAATTTGGGGTTTTCCCTTAGGGCAAAGAAAACCTGGACATATGGCACCTCACACCATTTCCCTTCCCTTTTGCAAAATTTTTCAAGCTGTAAAATCGTATTAAAATTGATACTTACTTCTGGTGTCCAGGGTTCTCCATCAAGGAGTTTGTATTGAGGCCATGCCTGGTGGCGGAAGTAAATGAGGCGCTTTTTCTTGAGCGTCTGTGGGTCAAACTTCTCCCAATTTTTCAATATGCAGGTAAGTGGTGTACCTAGCCTATTGGAGAGAGAAGCTCCCATCTGAGTGAGAAGAGAAAAAAACAGGACTCAGGCGCCTACACTGGAGAAAACTATTCTCATTAGGAATGTCTCCCTAAGCTTGAGCTTCCTTATGGTCCAGAAAACCTGTCTCTCACCTTGCTTTGCCAAGGGTGTTTCTGGTCCCCTTTGGCAAAGTGCTAGGTTCCCAGTGTGCCCTGTGCCAGAGACTCTGGGAGGATTCAGCCTTAAGGGCATTACTGCTTTCCTCCCTGCCACTATAAAACCCACAGCAAAAGAAAATCGCCTACTCTTCTTGTGGCCTTTTTGGCCCGAAGACTAAAGGAATTTCCTGGGGATGAGGGATATCACTGGTTGTAAGGAATATGGCACTTTATATCAGAGGGACTCCCAGAAGAGTTGATTCTAAAAATGCCTCCCTCTGGCAGCTTAAAGAGAACATAGCACATTTTAAACATCGGAGCAGTAATGGGAAATTTTAACACAGACTAGTGAAAGTTACCTGTGAGCATGAGAGGAACCTTATCCTATGTCTTTCTCAGTCCTACAACCTGAATTGCTAGTGTTTCTGACCTGCGAAGAAAGGGGAGCATCCAGGAAGGAATGGATGCAGGGTTGGGAGTGTTGCCCAGCCCAAATAGAGGCAAATGTAATTGAGGCTTTCCCCCAGTGCCATTCATCTACCGATCACCTTAGATACGCCTTAAGGCAGTCGGGAGGGGGTTCAAGAGAAAGGAACCTTAGGAATCCTTTTAAGTGTAGCCCAAACCAGAATTCTGCAGGTGTCCCAAACTCCTTCCTCCACCTCCGCACATCCAAAGCAGATGGAATTAGGGACACTGTGTACTCATGCCAATTGTTCTCCAGGCCCAGGCAAAAAAGTGGGAAGCGGCTTTGGCAGAACCCAACATGCCTGCTCTGTATGGAACAGGTGATTGAGAACTTCCTAGGCTGAGAAACCTCTCACCCCAGTCTTGAAGATGGCAGCTGCACTCAGTGCATTTAAGTAGCCATCCAGTGCCCACATCACCCTCCAGAAAGAAAGAGAGAAAGATGCACCTCAGACAGATGTGGGGTGCATGGAAAGGGTTCCAGTGGCAAAGGGGGCCCAGGCATGGGGCAGTCTGTGTTTCCCATAGGGAGCCTTCAGGGTGCAGAAGCCAGCCACTTCCACTCCTCTGCCCCAGGTGAGTAGATCCTCAGAGAGAGAGAGAGGACCAAAGGAGGATCGAAGAGGGCACTGTAAATGGATCTTTTGCTTAGGGAATTGGGCATCTGTCAGGGGGAGCCAGGACCCATTTGAGGAGCCCAGGCTAGGGAGAAGCAGGGGGAGGGTTGGGTCCGTGAAGTGCCAGGATACCACAGTACCAGGGGAACTGAGGGGAGGCACAGCAGGGGCTCGAAAATGGAGCCTGAAATCAACGGACAGGGACAGGGTCATCGAGAAGAATGGCCAGGGGTTCCAGCAAGGAACCAGGCCCAGGAATGGAGAGCCAAGTGCCTTGGCCCTGGCCAGGGTTGCATAAAAAGGGACAGGACTGGGAAGGGGAGGGAGGGGAGAAAGGTGAGCAGGTGGCACCGGGATTGGAGGGCTCAAGGTCTAGATCGACTGCTGGGTGTCAGAGTTGGAGAGGTAGGCTCCGCTGAGGGAGGCCAAAGGGCCCAGACATGTGGCAGGGCTACATTTTCCCAAAGGGAGCCCACAGGGACCAAAAACAGGTCTAGTTCCCTGGCCCTGATGAGAATCCTGGGGAAAGTGTCAGGAAAAGAGTCCTGGAAGGGACAGGGATGACAGGAAAGCCAAAGGCACAGCGTGAAGGGCCACAGGATGGGTGTTGTGGGGTGGGGGCCAGGTCCCCAGCAAGGAGCCCAGGCTAGGGACCTAGAGGAGGGCCCAGGCCATGGAGGTGCAGGAAAGTCTGAGCCAGCACTAGGGTTCTGCAGTCCAGGAAAGCCATGGGGAGCAGGGAAGCGCTCCAAGCAAGGGGCCCGCAGTTCAAGCCCAGGGATGCACAGAGCAAGAAGGGCCACCAGAGGGTCATGTAAGGAGCCAGGCCAGGGAATGGAGAGCCAAGGGCCAGCACGTGGGCAGGGGGCTCAGGACAGTGGACAGGGCTGGGGAAAGAAGGCAGGGGATTCGGCAGGGGGGAGCCAGGCTCGAGTGCCAGTGCCACTGCCAGGTGTCACGGTTCTGGGTGCAGGACCAAGGGCCCAGGGAGACCATGGGTCCCAGGTGAGGGGCAGGACTCTGTTTCCCACCAGGTGTCCTGGCCCAGATGAGAATCAAGGGCCAGGGACCAGGGCAAGGGGTCCTGGCAAGGGACAAATTCCAGGAGGACGGTGATGGGAAGGTATTGCACAGGTTTGCGGTGGGTGCGGAGAGGGGCAAGAGCCAGGACCCAAGCAAGGATTCCAGGCAAAGGATCAACCTGACCAAAAGAGGAAAGGAACCCAAGGAGCAGGAGGCCTGTTCTCCAGGGGAAAGCTCTAGGGAAAGGAGAGGAAGGGGCGGTGGTAGGATGAGGAGACAGAGGGTGGTGAAAAGGGCAAGGAGGGGAGCGCACTAGGATGCCCAAGCAAGGGGCCCCCAGGTCAGACCCGACACCAAGAGACCCCATGGGAAGCCACTTGACCTAAAGAATGCCATCAGGGGCTCAGGTGAGCGGCCAGGCCTGGAGATTGGAGCATGAACAGTCAGGTTAGGAGGGCCAGGTTGGGGTAGGGGCAGCATGCAAGGCTAGAGGGCATGGGATGGAAGGGAGGGGATTGGGCAGGCAAGGTCTGCACTAGGCCTTCAGGGGTCAGCCAATTCCACTCCACAGCCCCAGGTGAGTAGATCCTCAGAGACCTGGACCAAAGGAGGGCACTGTGAGGGGATACCTTTTGTCCAGAATTAGGGGGATTGATGGGGAGCCAGGACCCATTCTTGGAGCCCAGGCTAGGGAGAAGCAGTGGGAGGGGAGAGTCCAGAGTCCGGGAAGTGCCAGGATACCACAGTACTGTTGTTGGGACAAATGAGGCAAGACACCGAACATAGCAGGAAACAGTTTTATTTGGCTGCAGCTAGGCTCAGAGGGCACAGCTTTTGCTGTAATCAATCAACCCCGTGAACCCCGAGTTCAGGTAGTTTCAGAATTTTATATCCAGCATGTAAGGGGAGGGGCTCAGAAGTTGACAGTTTGCAGAAGTTCACATAAAAACAGCTTTTTCTTGCACTGTTTTGGGCAAGTTACCTCTTCAAGGACAACACCTGAGAAGGGGAGAGCTTCTTGTCCCTTTTTTTCCTCTCCCTGCCAGTTGTTACCATGGAGCCCAGTTGGTAACTTATCTTAAAAATGTAGACATCTCTGTGAAGCCCAGCTCAATGCCAGTGGCATGGTTTGCACATTTCTAGAAACTACTATATGTTTGTGAAAAACTAGTAAGAGGGCGACAGGAAAAGAGGAAGTTTATCTACATTGAACTCTTTTGCTGACAGTCCTAAAAACAGCCATGGTGAAGATTTCTGGAGAAACCAGGTTAAGAATTTTCTGTGGAAGATTAACATTAACCAGGGATGAGAGGTGGGAGGGAAAGGGAGAGAGAAGGGAAATTGCATGGAAATGGAAGGAGACCTTCATTGTTACACAAAATTACATATAAGAGGAAGTGAGGGGAAAGGGAAAAAAACAAGGGGCAGAAATGAATTACAGTAGATGGGGTAGAGAGAGAAGATGAGAGGGGAGGGGAGGGGAGGGGAGAGGGGATAGTAGAGGATAGGAAAAGGGCAGCAGAATACAACAGACACTAGTATGGCAGTATGTAAAAATGTGGATGTGTAACTGACGTGATTCTGCAATCTGTATATGGGGTAAAAATGGGAGTTCATAACCCACTTGAATCAAATGTATGAAATATGATATGTCAAGAGCTATGTTATGTTTTGAACAACTAATAATAAAAAATAAAAATAATAAAATAAAATAGAAGATGAAAAAAAAAAGAATTTTCTTTGGAGAAAGGGGGTGCCACTTCAATACAAGGAGAAGTGGGGGAGGCCCAGGAGGGGGCACAATAAAGGGGCTTGAAGTCAAGGGAAAGGGACAGGGTCCTGAAGAAGGGCAGCCTCAAGCAAGGAGCCAGGCCCAGGAATGGAGAGCGAAGTATGTTGGCCCTGGCAGGAGTCCCATGAAAACAGACAGGGCTAGGGAGGGGAGGGAGGGGAGAATGGGGAGCGGGTGGCACAAGGAGAGGAGGGCTCAAGGCCCAGGTCCACTGATGGGTGTCAGGTTTTGGGTACAGGGCCTGGGCTGAAGGAGGCCAAAGGTCCAGAAAAAGGGGAAGGGCTACATTTTCCCAAAGAGCCTGCAGGTCCAAAAGTCCAGGTCCAGTCCTCTGGCCCAGGTGAGCATCCTGGTAAAGGGATCAGGAAAAGGGGCACGGCAGGGACAGAGACAGAGACACCAAGGAGGGCACAGCAGGAAGTGCCAGAGGATGCCTGTTGGTGGGTTGGGGGCCAGGACCCCAGCAAGGATACCAGGCTAGGGACCTAGAGGTGGGCCCCATCCTGAAAGAGCAGGGAAGGTCTGGGCTGGGAGGTGGGCAGCACTAGGGTTCTGTGATGCAGGGTAGCCAAGGGGAGCAAGGAAGCATCCCAAGCAATGGGCCTGCAGTCCAAGTCCAGGGATGCATGGAGCAAGAAGGACCACCATAGGCTCAAGTGAGGAGACAGGCCAGGGAATGGAGAGACAAGGGCCAGGGCTGGGGCAGGGGGCTCAGGACAGTGGACATGGCTGAGGAGGGAAGGCAGGGGATCTGACAGTGGGGAGGCAGGCACAAGCCCAGGGACACTGCCAGGTCTCAGGGTTCCAGGTGCAGGACCACGGGCCCAGGGAGAGCAAGGGGCCCAGTCGAGGGGCAGGGCTCTCTTTCCCAGGAGGTGCCCTGGCCCAGACAAGAATCAAGGGTTAGGGACCAGGCCAAGGGGGCCTGGCAAGGGACAGGGGCTAGGAGGAGGGCGATGGGAGGTCATGGCGCGGGGTCTTAGTGGGTGTGGAGAGGGGAAAGAGCCAGGACCCAAGCCAGGTTCCCAGGCAAGTGACCGATCCCACCAACAGAGCATTAGAAACCCAAGAAGCAGGAGGCCAACACTCCAGGGGAAAGCACTAGTGGAAAGAGAGGAAGGGTTGGCGCTAGGATGTGGAGACAGAGGGCAGTGCAAAGGGCACCCAGTGGAGCGCACTAAGGGGCTCCAGCAAGGGGATCCCAGGTCATACCCTGTACGTAGAGACACTTCACAATACCAAGCAACATGAGGAACATGGTCCAGAGCTCAGCAAGCAACCAGGCCCTGAAACTGGAGCGCAAAACGTCAGGATTAAGGAGGGCTGGGTTGGGGTAGGGGCAACATGCAAGGCTAGATGGTAGGGGAAGGAAGGGAGAAGACTGTGCAAGGCAAGGTCAGCGGAAGGCCCAGGTCCACTGCCAGATGTCAATGTTTGGAAGGCGAAGGGGACCCAGGCAAGGGGCAGGGCTGTGTTTCCCATAGGGAGTCTTTAGGGCGCAGAGGTCAGCCAATTCCACTCCTCTGCCCCAGGTGATTAGAACCTCACAGAGAGACAGGGACCAAAGGAGGGCCACAGGAGGGCTCTGTAAGGGGATACCTTGCATTGGGAATTAGGAGCAAGGGTCCGTGGGGAGCCAGAACCCTTTTGAGGAGCCTAGGCTAGGGAGAAACAGGGGGAGGGAAGGGTCCTGGCAATGCCAGGATACCACAGTAAAAGGGGAACAGAGGGGAGGCACAGGAGGGGGCTGGAAAAATGGGCCTGAAATCAGGGGACAGGGACAAGGTCCTCGAGAAGGGTGGCCAGGGGTTCAAGCAAGGGATGAGGCCAAGGAATGGAGAGCCAACTGGCAGGGCCTGGGCCGGTGTCTCATGAAATCGAACAGGGCTGGGAGAGAGGGAGAATAGAAAAGGGAGCGGGAGGCACAGGAGAGGAAGGCTCAAAGACCAGGTCCACCTCTGGGTGTCAGGGTTGGGGAGCAGGGCCCGGGCTGAGGGAGGCCAAAGGGCTCAGGCAAATGGCACGGCTACATTTTCCCAAAAGGAGCCTGCAGGGCCAAAAGGCCAGGTCAAGTCCCCTGGCCTTTGTGTGCATCCTAGTAAAGGGATCAGGAAGAGGGGCACGGCAGGGACAGGGACAGCAGGAGGTCCAAAGGAGGGCACAGAGGACGGGTGTTGTTGGGGTGGGGGCCAGGACCCCAGCAAGGAGACCAGGCTAGGGACCTAGATGAGGTGCCAGGGCAGAGCAGGGATGGGTGGGACCAGGCAGGTGGGCAGCACTAGTGTTCTGCAGGGAAGGGAAGCCAAGGGAAGCAGGGAATCGGCCCAAGCGAGGGGCACAAAGTCAAAGCCCAGAAACGCAGGGAGCAAGGATACCGGAGGCTCCAAGGAGGAGCCAGGCCAGGGAATGGAGAGCCAAGGGACAAGGCTGGGACAGGGGGCTCAGGACAGTAGACAGGGCCAGGGAGGGAAGGCAGGGGATCCGAGAGGCGTCAGGCAGGCTCTAGGCCCAGGGCCACTGCCAGGTGTCAGGGTTCCATGTGCTGGACCAAGGGCCAAAGGAGGGCAAGTGGCCCAGGTGAGGGGCAGGGTTCTGTTTCCCATAAGGTGCTCTGGCCCAGATGAGAAACCAGGGCCAGGGAATGGGCAAAAGAGGCCTGGCAAGGGATGGGGCCCAGGAGGAGGGCAATGGGAGGGCATGGAGTGGGGTTGTGGTGGGTGCAGAGAGGGGCGAGAGCCAAGACCCAAGCAAGGAGCCCAGGTAAGGTCCCACACAACTGACCAAATATGAGGGACCCAATGAGCAGGCTGCTTCCAGGCATGCCCAGGTAAAGCACAAAGGGATGGGGAGAAAGGGGCGGTGCAAGAAGGAGGAGTCAGCTGGACGCACAGGGCGAACCAAGCAGAGCACGCTAGGGGGCCCCAAACGGAAAGACATCAGGCAAAACCACACGATGCCACGCGACTTGGGAACACGGTCAGAAGCTCAGGCAAAGGGTCAGAGTCAGGGAGGGCTGGGTTGTGATTGCGGCAGCATGGAAGGCCAGAGGGCAGGGGAGGGAAGGGAGGGAATGGCGTAGGGCATGGCCAGCGCAAAGCACACTTCCACTGCCAGGTGTCAGGGTTCTGGCGGCAAGGGGGACCCAGGCGAGGGGCAGGGCTCTGTTTCCATAGGGAGATTTCAGGACACAGAGGCCAGCCAATTCCACTCCTCTGCCGCAGGTGAGTAGATCCTAAGAGAGGGACCAGAAACAAAGGAGGGGACCTTGAGGAAATACCTTTCTTCCGGACGTGGGGGGCATTGGTGGGGAGCAAGGACACAATCAAGGAGCCCAGTCTAGGGAGAAGCTGTGGGAGGGGAGGGTCCAGGCAGTGCCAGGATATCACAGCACAAGGAAATCCAAGGGAAGGCATATCAGCACCCCGAGTAAGGGGTCTGAAATTAAGGGACATAAGCAGGTTTCTTGAGCAGGGCGGCCAAGGGCTCAAGCAAGGAGCCAGGCCCAGGAACAGAGAGTCAAGTGCAAGGGCCGGGGCCAGGGGCACATGAAAACGCACAGGGCTGGTGAGGGGAAGGAGGCAAGGGAGGGAGCTGGTGGTGCAAAGGAGGGAGGCTCAAGGCCCAGGCCCACTTCAGGGTGTCAGTGTCAGGGAGCAGGGCCCGGGCTGAGGGAGGCCAAAGGGCCTATTTACAAAATGGAGCCCGCAGGGCCAAGAGGCCAGGTCCAGTCCCTTGGCCCTGGTGAGCATCCTGGGAAAGGGATTAGGAAAAGGGGCACGGCAGGCACAGGGACGACAGGAGGGTCCAAAATGGCACAGTATGAAGGGCCAGAGGACTGGGGAGGGTGGGGTAGGTACAGGACCCAAGGAAGGAGCCCAGGTTAGGGACCTAGAGAAGGGTCCATGCCAGGGAAGAGCAGGGAAGGGCAGGGCCACGAAGATGGGGGTGCTCTAGGGTACCGCAGATACAAGGAAGCCAAGGGGAACAGGCAAGTGGCCCCGGTGAGGGGCCCTCAGACAAAGCCCAGGGACGCAATCAGCAAGAAGGGCCACCAGAGGCTCAAGCGAGGAGCGAGGCCAGGGAATGGAGAGCCAAGGGCCAGGGCTGGGGCAGAGGTATCAGGAAAGTGGACAGGGCTGGGGAGGGAAGGCAACGGATCCAGAAAGGGGAGGCAGGCTCCAAGCCCAGGGCCACTGCCAGGTGTCAGGGTTCTGGGGGCAAGAACAAGGGCACAGGGAGAGCAAAGGGCCCAGGCCAGAAGCAGGGCCCTGTTTCCCATAAGGCCCCCTGGCCCAGATGAGAATCAAGGGCCAGGGACAAGGCCAAGGGGGCCTGCCAAGGGACAGGGCCCAGGAGGAGTGTGATGGAAGGGCACGGTGGGAGGTTGCGGTGGGTGCAGAGAGGGACAAGAGCCAGGACCCAACCAAGGAGCCCAGGCAAGGGACTGAGCCAAAAAAAGATATTAGGGACCCAATGAGCACGAGGCCTGTGCTCCAGGAAAAAGTGCTAGGGGAAGGAGTGGAAGCTGTGACACTAAAATGAGGAGAGAGAGGGTGGCACAAAGGGCACAGAGGGGAGCAGGATAGGGGGCAAAGCAAGGGGACCCCAGGTCAGACTCAACACAAAGAGACACCACTCAAAGTAACAAGACACAAGGAATGCAGTAAGGGGCTCAGGCCGGCAGCCAGGCCTGGGGATTGTGGGGGAAAAGGGTCAGGGTGTGGGAGGGCTGGGTTGGCTTTAGGCAGCTGGCAAGGCTAGAGGGCAGGGGAGGGAAGGCAGCGGATCGCCCAGGGCAAGGTTATCGCTAGGCCCATGTCCACTGCCAGGTGTCAAGTTTGGGCTGCAAAGGGGCCTAGGTGAGGGGCAGGGCTGTGTTTCCCATAGGGAGCCTTCAGGGCCCAGAGGCCAGCCATTTGCACTCCTCTGCCCCAGGTGAGTAGATCCTCAGAGAGGGACCAGGACCAAAGGGAACCAAAGGAGGGCCATGTGAGGAACACCTTTGTTCTGGGATTGGGGGATTTTGGTAGGAAGCCAGCACCCATTGGAGGAGCCCAGGATAGAGAGAAGCAGGGGGAGGGGAGGGTCCTGGCAATGCCAAAATACCACAGTACAAGGGGAACAGAGGGGAGGCACAGGAGGGGCACTGAGCAACAGGCCTGAAATCAAGGGACGGCCACAGGGTCCTCGAGAAAGGCGGCCAGGGGCTCCGGCAAGGAGCCAGACCCAAGAATGGAGAACCAAGTGCAAGGACCCAGTCCTGGGTCCCATGAAAACAGACAGGGCTGGGGAGGGGAGAACGGGGAGTTATTGGCACAGGGAGAGCAGGGCTAAAGGCTGGGTGTCAGGATTGAGGAGCAGGGCCCGGGCTAAGGGAGGCCAAAGGGCCCAGGCATGGGGCATGGCTACCTTTTCCCAAAGGGAGCCCGCACGGCCAAGTGCCCAGTTCCAGGCTCCTGGCCCTGGTGAGCATCCTGGGAAAGGGATCTGGAAAAAGGGCTCAGCAGGGACAGGGACAAGAGGAGGGCAGATGGAGGGCACAGCGTGAAAGACCAAAGGAAGGATGTTGGTGGGGTGAGGGCCAGAACCCCAGAAAGGAGCCCAGGCTAGAGATCTAGAGGAGGGCCCAGGCCAGGGGAGAGCAGAGAAAGGCAGGGCCAGGAAGGAAGGTGGCACTAGGGTTCTGAGGTGCAGGGAAGCCAAGGGGAGCAGGGAAGTGGCCCCATCGAGGCCCACAGTCCAAGCCCAGGGAAGCATGGAGCAAGAAGTGCCCCCAGAGGCTCAATAGAGGAGACAGGCCAGGGAATGGAGAGCCAAGGGCCAGCACGTGGGCAGGGGGCTCAGGACAGTGGACAGGGCTGGGGAAGAAGGCAGGGGATCCAGCAGTGGGGAGGCAGGCTCAAGGCCCAGTCCCACTGCTAGGTGTCAGGTTTCCCGGTGCAACCCCAAGGGCCCAGGGAGAGCAAGGGTCCCAGGCGAGGGGCAGGGCTGTTACCCATAAGGCGCCCTGGCTCAGGTGAGAATCAAGGGCCAAGGACAAGGCCAAGGGGGCCTGGCAAGGGACGCCAGCCAGGAGGAATGCGATGGAAGGGAACTGTAGGGGGTCGCGGTAGGTGTTGAGAGGGGCAAGAGCCAGGACCCAATCAAGGAGCCCAGGCAAGGGACTGACCCCACCAAAAGATATTAGAGACCCCATGTTCAGGAGGCCCCTGCTCCAGGAAAAAGCGGGAGGGGAAGGAGAAAAAGGGGCGGTACTAGGATGAGGAGACAGCGGGAGGCACAAAGGGCACAGAGGGGAACGGTGGCGCTACGGGGCCAAAGCAGGGGGCCCCCAGGTCAGATTCAATACAAAGAAACACCAGACAAAGCAAAGCGACACAAGACATGAGGTAAGGGGCTCAGGCCGACAGCCAGGCCTGGGGACTAAGGGTCAGGGTGAGGGAGGGCTGGGTTGGCTTCTGGGTGTCTTGCAAGGCTAGAGGGCAGGGGAGGGAATGCAGCGGGTAGCCCAGGGCAAGGTCATCACTAGGCCCACTTCCACTGCCAGGTGTCAAATTTGGGCAGCGAAGGGGGCCCAGGCGAGGGGCAGGGCTGTTTCCCATAGGAGCCTTCAGGGCCCAGAGGCCAGGCAATTGCACTCCTCTGCCCCCGTTGAGTAGATCCTCACAGAGAGACCAGACCAAAGGAGGGCCAAAGGAGGACTGTGAGAGATACTTTTGATCCTGGATTGGGGAAGTGTTGGTGGGGAGCCAGCATCCATTGGAAGAGCCCAGGCTAGGGAGATGCAGAAGGAGGGGAGGTTCCGGGCAGTGCCAAAATACCACAGTATAAAGGGAACAGAGGGGAGGCACAGGAGAAGGGCCGAGCAAGGGGCCGGATATCAAGGGACAGGAACAGGGTTCTCAAAAAAGATGGCTGGGGGCTCTGGCAAGGAGCCAGGCCCAAGAATAGAGAGCCAAGTGCCAGGACCCGGAAAGTAAGGGGTCACCATGGGTGTAAGGTTTAAGGAGCAGGGCCCAGGCTGAGAGATGCCAAAGGGCCCAGGCAAAAGGCATAGCTACCTTTTCCCAGTAGGAGCCCGCAGGGCCAAACGCCCAGTTCTAGGCCCCTAGCCCTGTTGAGCATCCTGGGAAAAGGATCTAGAAAAGGGGCCCAGCAGAGACAGGGACAACAGGAAGGCTGAAGGAAGGCACAGCGTGAAGGGCCAGAGGAAGGGTGTTGGTGGGGTGAGGGCTAGGACCCCAGGAAGGAGCCCAGGCTAGGGACCTAGAAGAGGGCCCAGGCCAGGGGAGAGCAGGGAAGGGCAGGGCCAGGAAGGTGGGGCTGCACTAGGGTATTAAAATTCAGGGAAGCCAAGGGGAGGAGGCAAGCAGCCCCAGTGAGGGGCCCTCAGACCAAGCCCAGAAAACCATGGAGCAAGAAGGGCCACCAGAGGCCCAATCGAGGAGGCAGGACAGGGAATGAAGAGCAAAGGGCCAGGGCTTGAGCAGGGGGCTCAGGAAGTGGACAAGACTTGGGAGGGAATGCAGGGGATCCAGCAGGGGGCAGTCAGGCTCCAGGCCAGGGCCACCTCGAGGTGTCAGGGTTCCTGGTGCAGGACCAAGCACCCAAGGAGAACAAGGGCCCTAGGCGAGTGGCAAGGCTATGTTTCCCATAAGGTGCCCTGGCTCAGTTGAGAATTCAGGGCCAGGGATGTGTAAAAGGATGCCTGGCAATGGAAGGCGGCCAGGAGGAGGGCAATGGGAGGGGACAGTGGGGGATCGGGGTGGCTGCACAGAGGGGCGTGAGCCAGGACCCAAACCAGGCGCCCAGGCAAGGGACCCACCCGACCCATGGTGATGAGAGACCCAAGGAGCAGGAGACCCATGATTGCCAAGAGAAAGCGTGAGGGAAAGGGGAGAAAGGGGCTGCAGGAGGACCAGGAGACAGAGGATAGCGCAAGGGGCACCTAGAATAAATAGCTCGCTGGCAGGCCCAAGCAAAGGGCCCCCAGGTCAGACCCAACACGAAGAGACTCCATGCTATGCCAAGGGATATGAGGAACGCGGTCAGGGGCTCGAGTGAGCGCCCAGGCCCTGGGACTGGTGTACAAAGGGTCAGGGTGAGGGAGGGCTGGGTTGGGGTAGGGGCAGCATGCAAGGCAAGAGGGCAGGGGAAGGAAGGGAGGGGATCGCTCAGGGGTGGGTTGGAGCAAGTCCCATGTTAAGTGCCAGGCCTCATGTTTCAGGCGGTGAAGGGGACTCAGGCGAGTGACAGGGCTCTGTTTTCCATATGGACCATTAAGGGCAGAGAGGCCAGCCAATTCTGCCCCTCTGCCCCAGGTGAGTAGATCCTCAGAGAGGGACCTGGACCAAAGGAGGAGCAAAAGAGGGCACTGTGAGGGGATACCTGATGTGCAGAGGTGGTGGTCTGTTGGTGGGCTTCAGGACCCATTCGAGGAGCCTAGTCTAGGGAGAAGCAGGGGAAGCGGAGGGACTGGGCAGTGCCAGGATAACACAGCATGAGGGGAGCAGAGGGGAGATACAGGAGGGGGCTGGCAAAAGAGGCCTGAAACCAGGGGACAGGGACAGGTTCCTCAAGAAGGGCGGCCAGGGGCTCAAGCAAGGAGCCGGGCCCGGTAATAGAGAGCCAAGTGCTAGCACCTGGGCCTGGGTGAATGAAAAGAAACGTGGATGGGGAGGGGTGGGAGGGGAGAAGGGGAGCAGGTGGCACAGGGGGAGAAAGGCTCAAGGCCCAGGTCCACTGCAAGGTGTCAGGGTTCAGGAGAAGGGCCCCGGCTGAGGGAGGCCAAAGGGCCCAGGCAAGGGGCAGGGCGACCTTTTCCCAAGGGAGCACACAGGGCCAAGAGGCCAGGTCAAGTCCCCTGGCCCGGGTGAGCATCCTGGGAAGGGGATAAGGAAAGCGGGCCTGGCAGAGACAGAAATGACAGGAGGGTTGAAGGAGGACACAGCCTGAAGGGCCGCAGGACGGGTGTGGGTGGGGTGGGGGCCAGGATTCCAGCAAGGAGCCCAGGCAGGGGACCTAGAGGAGGGTCCAGGCCAGGGGAGAGCAGGGAAGGGCGGGGCCAGAAAGGCGGGGCTGGACTAGGGTACTGCAGTCCAGGGAAGCCAAAGGGAGCAGGGAAGCGGCCCCAGGAGGGGTCCTCAGACAAAGCCCAGAAAATCATGGAGCAAGAAGGGCCACCAGAGGCTCAAGTGAGGAGCCAGGCCAGGGAACGAAGAGCCAAGGGCCAGGGTACCACAGCATGAGGGGAATAGAAGGGAGACACAGGTTGGGGCTGGCAAAAGGGGCCTGAAACCAAGGGACAGGAGAAAGCATGAGGGAAAGGGGAGGGACTCAAGCATGAAGCCAAGGACTCAAGCAAGGAGCCAGGCCAATTAATGGAGAGCCAAGTGCTAGCACCTGGGCCTGAGTGAATGAAAAGGGACATGGATGGGGAGGGGAGGGAGGGGAGCAGGTGGCACAGGGGGAGGAGGGCTCAAGGCCCAGGTCCACTGCAGGGTTTCAGGTTTCAGGAGCAGGTCCCAGGACTGAGGGAAGCCAAAGGGCTCAGGCAAGGGGCAGGGCTACATTTTCCCAAAGGGAGTCCACAGTGCCAAGAGGCCAGGTCAAGTCCCCTGGTCCTAGTGAGCACCCTGGGAAGGGGATCAGGAAAGCGGGACTGGCAGAGACAGAAATGACAGGAGGGTCGAAGGAGGGCACAGCCTGAAGGGCTGCAGGATGGGTATGGGTGGGGTGGGTGCCAGGTCCCCAGCAAGGAGCCCAGGCAGTGGACCTAGAGGAGGGCCCAGGCCAGGGGAGAGCAGGGAAAGGCAGGGCCAGGAAGGCAGGGGCTGCACTAGGGTACTGCAGTACAGGGATGCCAAGAGGAGCAAGGTAGTGGCCTCAGCCAGGCGCCAGCTGTCAAACCCCAGGGACTCACATGGAGGAAGAAGGACCACCAGAGGCTCAAGTGAGGAGCCAGGCCAGGGAATGGGGAGCCAAGGGCTAAGCTCAGCGATGGGGTTGTTGACGGCTGTCCAGCCGAAGTATCATTTTAAAGTCCTCTTGCTTGGACCTTTTCTGGTACCAGTGGTTTTAAGTGAAAACAAATTTTGATGTAACTTACATGCAAGACTTTCACTGGGGAGATCTTTCAGGACCCATATTTACAAACAAGTAAGTGGAAAAGGATTGCGCAGAGGGACAGGTTGAAGTATGATCCACATGCAATAAGGGAAATCCAATGCATTATCTAAGATTTTTTCTTGTCAGGGCAAGGAGCCACCCAGGATGCAGGCTGCCCCTAACATCTCCACTGCAATGCAGGGTGAGTGTGGCCCCAGGCAGGGCCATTACTTCCACCACAGGAACTGATCTGTGAGGCATCAAAGGCCAACATTTCTGGCAGCTGTGGAATGAGTGCCTCTGGGAGGGGAGGTGTTGAGTTCATGAGTTCATGGTAAGCAGACCAGATAGGCAGCCAGGAGCCCAGTTTTACCCTTACATGGAATCTTGGGAGAAGATCTGTGCTCAACTAATCATTATTGTCATGTTGTTCTTAAAGGAATTCTAAGTAATGAAAGTACCAATGGTTCACTGCATATACAAACATTAAAACCTACTTTTGAAGGGTAAAAGAAACAGAGAGGAGGAGAACGCGAGGCCGGGAGGGGAAGACAGATAAAAGTGAAAGAGAGGAGAGGGCAGAGAAGAGAGGAAAGAAGGGAAAAGAAAAGGGAGGAACTAAGAAGAAAGGGAGGAAACAGGGAAGGAAAGGGGAAAAGAAGAAACCTCAAGTCCTCCCAACTCAGTGCAAAAGATACATCTAGTTAACTGAATACACACACACACAGTCTTTCTACATCCCTGCTTTTTTTCCCCCTTCCTTTGAGATCAGGGTCTTGATATGTTGCTTAAACTTTTGATTCTCCCATCTTAGCCTACTGAGTAGCTGGGATTACAAGGCAAACATCACCACTGTACTTCTCTGTTTCACACATTTTCTGCTTTTTAGTATGGCTGGGGAGGGGACATTTGAAGTTGAAAGAAAAATGACCACAACACTCGGAGCAACCAAGAGATCTTTATGCAGCAGTGCAACAAAGAGGAAAGAAAGAAGGAAAGAAGTGGGAGGGGGTGGGGAAGGCTTTTATAGCCCTTCTGCTGTGCTGCCTAAATCTAACAGGGTCTCTGGGTTTGCAAGCTGCCTTGTTGGCACACAAGGGGGTTAAGTGCTCGGCCTTGAGAGGTGGGCTACGTGTTCAGCCTTGAGCAGGGGCTTGGGCACTTGGGCTTGAAGCAAACAGGTGATAAAGAATCAGACGGAGGGTTAGAGAAGCCAGGTCATCCTGCAGCTAACTTTGTTTGGCATGCCCTGCAGACAGCTTACTCAGCCTGTCCTGTGCCTAACAGAAGTTCCATATTCTGAATCCATGACAGTGGCAAACTTAAATAGGTCTATTACAATTTCAACATATATATGTATTTAAGTGCTCATTATATGTGTGCCATGTATAGATCCCCAAATTAATGCCACTTATTTGTTCCTAAAGTCTAAATGATATTGTAGGTAACATTAGAAAATGTAATTTTAAATTATTTTATCTTTGAAGTTATAGATGATGATAAAATATCACAGAAACCAATAGTTGAAATGGTTTCTCAAGATTTTCTAGTATTGTCATTGAAAAACCAGCCTCTACCTCAGAGCAAACCTGTCCAAGGAAGGGACATCACCTTTGTCCTTGGAAAGACCCACAGAGCACTCCTAGGCACATTCCCACCCTGCTAAGTTGTTTATCTACAAATAACAGGAGAGATCTGCTGTGCCAGGTATCCCTGACTCAGTCAGGCTAGGTGGGGATCCATAGCAACCCCCTAGCAGCCACCAATCAGCATCAGACAGGGAAATACCTGGGATGCCAGATGACTCTCCCAGTAGTTTATGGTGGTTGATAACGTGTTGGGAAACCATATAGTTCAGCACTACACTCCTCTTGGCTTAAACCAATCAGTTCAAACGAATCCCCCTCTTGTAGTAACCAATCACCCCTATCCAACTTGTTCCCGCCAGTGAATGTGCTAATCATGTTTTAGAGTTGTTATTTGATTTTCCCGCGGTGTGTGATGATTTGCTAAGAGATGCTATGATGTATGTGGGGGTCCCTGCCTTCTCCAAAGAATGTATAAAACTTCTGCAAACCCTGGGCTTGGGGCCTCTCAGCGTCACCAGTTACTGTGTGAGCGTGGAGGACTGAGCTAGCTTGCAATAAACACCTCTTTGTTGCTTACATCCATCTTGGTATCTGGTGGTCTTTTGGGGGTCCCGAATTCGAGCATAACATCATAAGATTTGTGTAATTTCAAATTCTGATGAATTCTTTATAAATTTACTTCCAAGCACCTATTTTCCTTTCTTTTTGTTCAAAATCCATTCATAGCAAGAAATTTTATCTTCAAACAACTTTAGGATTTATTTCTCTGTGAAATTCTATAAGTTGGAAATTATACATATGAAACAATCGGTGTGGGCTCTTGTTTTACAAATTTTGAAATGTTGCCATTTGTTCCATTTATATCCCTATAAATGTAATGAGTAATTGATCTCATTGGTGCTTATTGGTGTTCAAAATATATCATCACACCTTATATTTGTTCTTCAGGATATTAGGTTCCTAGCTAGGTGGCTTTCCAACAAGCTTAATATGAAATTTATATGCATTCATTAAAATATCTGCTAATGCCATTGGTTCATTTGGAAATACACCCACAAGCATAATTCACATGTCTAACTCTCCTCCCTCCACCACCAACAAAATAAATGTTTAGTCTTTAAATTGCAGGCAATAGCCACAGGCAGAGTCAGACACACCACTCCCAACCTAGGATCCTATAAAACTGACTGAAAGGCAAAAACCAGACAAGCATGTTTCTGGATCCTTAGATGTCTCCTTCTTGCCCAAGGAGTTGAAAGAATTAAATGAATTAACATTGGTCACAATTCCTAGACTGGTACTGGAACAGTTGCATTAGAAGGTCCACCATATTTTATCTATAATCCCAAATCCCCAGAGTACTGAACACAGAAGATTTTTGTACATCCTTTGGCCTTGCCACATCCTCCTCTGGTCATCATTAGCCAATCTAAAATCAAAGCAACCCTTGGTCAGGCATCCTCTGTCACCCTGTGACATATTTCTTGGAATCATAAAAAGCCCTAGTTTAAAGATGAAGAATCTGAAAAACAATTGACATAATGAAGGTCAAGAATTCCCAAGTGTTCTCATGGTAGTACCCTAGTCTCTGACCATGAATAGCCACTTCTCTTCATCCTTCCACAGCAGGCTGGGGTTTACTTGAAGAAACTGTTTCTTAAGGAGCACTTAGAACCCAGCCAGGACATTTTCTCTATGTACTAAGCAGTGACATGTAGTGTAATGTTCTCTGTGTGATTCAGGGGCCCTTGGATGTCCCTGAGACCCTTGCAGGGGATTTGTAAAACCAAAACTATTTTTGTAATAATATTAAGATGCCCATTCATCCTTGTTCTCCCATTATAGAACAAAAGAGTTTTCAGGGTCTACATGTTTCATATAGCAGATGGAATACAGAAGCAGATATAGCAATCCAGTTACCTTAATATAGACTTATATTAAAGAGATTTGCAAAATGTATGCTATGCTGTGTGTCCCCCAATATTCATGAATTGAAAACTTAATACCCCATACAACAATGTTGAGAGGTATGACCTTTGAGAGGTGATTGAGCCATAAAAGCTCTGCTTTCATGAATCACAAAAAGGTTTGTTGCCACAAGAATGGGTCTGCTATAAAATTGAGTTCAGGCCTCTCTTTCTTGCCCTTCTGCCTTCCATCATAGAATGACACAGCAAGAAGGCACTGCCAGATGCTGACACCTTAATATTGGACTCCTCACTCTCCAGGAAATATATTTCTATATAAATTACCCAATCTGTGGCTCTGTGTTATAATACAAAATAGACAAAAGACAGAAAGGATGAGAATAGGGATGCTACTATAAAAAATATCCAAAAATGTGAGAAACTTTGGAATTGGATAATGGGTAGAGGTTGGAAGAATTTGGAAGAGCTACCTAGAAAAATCCTGTGTTGCTGTGAATGGAGCAATTAAGGACAACTCTGGTGAAGGCTCAGAAGACAAAAGAATTAAGAATTCTTAGGAATTAAGTGGTTTGATCAGACTTTTGGTAGAAATATGGATGGTCATGGCCATACTAACCTGGTATGAGATGAGAATGAGGAACTAAGAGTAAAGTCCATCATTGTTACAAAGTAGCAAAGAATTTGGTGAGATTGTGTCCATGCCCTGGAGTTAAATGGAAGTGGAATTTAAGAGTAATAAACTAGGTATCTTGGCAGAAGAAATATCTAAGCAGAAAAACATTCAAGGTACTATAATGACTTCTTTTGGCTGACTAAAATTAAATAAGAGAGGAATTATTTGAAGATGTAATTTATAATTAAAAGGAAAACGGAATGGAAAAATTTGAAAAACTCTCAACCTAGTGCATGTAAAGAATAAAAAAGTATGTTTGGGAAAGAATTCTAAGGTCGTTGTATTCTCAAATAACTATTTACTAAAGGGTTAATAGGGACAGAAGAAAATTAGGTTCTATTCAACAGAACAACAGAATGACCATGAAGACATTTTTGAGATCCTTGAGGCAAGTTATAACCTTTAGGGCAAGGTATCCAGAGAGGTGCCTGTGGAACATCAGTGTTTATTGCTCTGAATTGCTCTCCACTTCCTGAATTCCAAATCAGTGCCCCCTAAGTTGTGGCTCAAGCAGTCCCAGAGTCCACCATGTGGTGCTAATTCTGCAAGTGTACAGAATGCAAGAACTACAAGGCCATGGTAATCTACACCTAGATTTCAAAGGATATCAGACTGGTTGGAGGGCAAGGGAGACAGGAAAAGAGATCACAGGGCAGAGCCACTGTAGAGAGCCCTCACTAGGGTAATGCCTTTTGAAACCTTGAGAGTAAGGCAGCCTTTGAGGCCACAGAACAAAAGGTCCACCAGCATGCAATGGTAGCCTGGGAAAGCTGCAGGCATGAGACTTCAAGTCCAGAGAACTGCTGGGTGGACTGAACCCACCTAAGCCATAAGGACAGGGCTGCCTGGAGGATTTGGGGATCAAACGCCCACCCCAGTGTGCACAAAATGTGGGACATGAAGCCCCAGGGGATATTCTCAAGCTTTAAGACTATTATTTTCTGTGCTGTTTTGGGACTTATGCTCCTTCCTTCTTGCCTGTCACTCCCTTTTAAAAAAGAACCGTCCTTCCTATTTCCCACCACTGTATCTTAGAAGCATAGGACTTGTTTTGATCTCAAAAGCTCATAGCTGGAGAACTGGCCTCAGGATGAGTCATGCCTTGAGTCTCACATCTGATTTAGGTGAGACTTTGGAGTTCTTATTCAGTGAAACCAAAATTATAGATTCCTTTAAGAAATACAGATCTGATGGTTTTAGTAGTTATAATGTTTTTAATGTAGGGTTAGATATATGTTAAACATAGATGCATTCTCTTCCTCTAAATCACCATATTTACTCAGTAATAGTTTATACTGAAAGATTTTCTTTAATAGCTGTCAATAGTTTCTTTTTTTAATAGCTGTCAATGTCGTTACCAGATTACATTTCTGGTATGAAATCATGACAAGAAGGTACAGGCAGAGTAGTGGGAAGTGATTTAAGTTAGTCACAATGTGTCATCAAAGTCTAAAAATCTACAACTCCAGAAAGCTCTCATTTTTCAGCAGAAAATAGGATAGCAATTAAGTGCAGTATGACCTTGGTCTATTCCTCAGGTGTAAAATGAAAATGATAATTGTGTCTTCTTAATGGTGTCATAAAGATTAAATAAAATGATGGAATGTACGTAAAGCCCTTGCCCTTAATACCATTAATAACAGGGAAATTCCTCAAGGTAGTAAATAGAACCCCAAAACTTCATATTGTGTAAATCCAGTGGTATAAAAACTATTTTATTATGTCCGTCAATTCTATAGACTAAGAAATTTGGAAGGGCTCCATTGGGCAGCTTTTGCCTGGGTCTGTCATAAGGTTGCAGTCAGAAGTAACAGAGAGCTTAAGACTTGACTGGGTTGGTCATGCAAATAGGTGTCCTCACATGCTGGCATTTGATGCTGTCAACTGGTACTTCAGCTGGGCCTGTCAACCTAAATGTGATCTCTCGATGTGGCCCGAGAGTCGATATGTAGGACCCCCTCAGGGTAGTCAGATTATTCACATGATCCAGAGTCTAAGAAAAGGTGTGAGCTGAATTGCAGTTCCTGACTATCGCTGGAAAACTGGCAGCATTACTTCTGCAGTTTTATTACTTGTGAGAGTAATTAAGACTAATCCACTACCAAGGGAAGGGGAGGCTGACCCTACCTCTCTAGGGTAGGAATGTCAAAGAATTAGCAGGCTTATTGTAAAGTTGCCCTATAAGATTAGTAAAAATATTTTTAGTCTGTACTGTCTACAAAATAATAATAATTGAAAATGTTGCCTGAAAAAAATCCCAAATGACTTCCAAGGCACTTACTTCCTAATGTCTCTAAACCCAACCTCACCTAAGAATTTAGCCCATCTTTTTGAGAACAAGGGCACTGGGGAAGGTAACACAATTGCCAATTGCATCTGAAACAAATTTGCATTATACCAATTTACATTAGCAATATCATGGGGTTTTACTTATTAAAATTGTAAGCTAGGCTACTCTAACAAAAACTCAACATGATGGCTTCAATTATTTCACATTAACAATACAATGAACTAAGCTGGTAGGCAGCTCTACTCCTTAATATAATTTAGCAATCCAGGTCCCTTCCATGCTATTACTTTGCCATCCCCTAAGACACTGACCTTATCTGCAAGGTTAGCACCTCACTTCCAACTTCTGAGACACAGAGGCAGATCTAGAAAAGCAGCTTATCTGAGGGAATCTGCAGCAAATTGCATCCATGATGTTTCTACTCCCAACCATTGGCCCAAATTGAGCCACATGTCCACACCTTGCTGGAGGGGAACCTAGGAAATATAGTCCCAGGCTGAAAGCCACATTCTCAGGACAGAGACAACAGATTAGGGAAACAATAGTCTGCCCCACAAATGAGAGTAATTATCATTATAATATCCAAACATTTGCATCATTAACAAGCTAATCGAGATACCTTAACTTCCACCAATTTCATCACCCTAAATTAAGATGCCAATTGCAAATGAATCTGAACCAAATGACATGTTTTTGAAAGCATTTACAAATTTCTGTAGGACAGCAATTCTCTTGAAAAAAAAAAAAAACAATCCACCCATTTGAGAGTTCACCTGGACTACTGCATATGAATTACTGTGAGTTCAAAATTAATGTCTGATTGTATCTTAATAGATTAGAAATGATAATCAAGGTAGGGAAAAACAGCTTAACAATTAATTAAGAATCCACAGATAATTGAAACTGGTTGAGAGCAAAATGTGTTCACATTAAAGGCAAGGTGATGCTTTCTCTCATGTATTAATGTGAACATTAGATTGTGTGTAGATTTATGAGCTTTTTTTGCAGATACTGCAAATTTAATGGACTTGAGTGTATTTTTATAGCCCCATTTTCTCCCTTTGAGGGGATGATGCTAAGAACACTGCACAGATGTGTTGCAATATTAAGATGCTGTACCAGAAATTATCTGGCTACTTTCTGTTGTCTCCTTAAAAATAATTGAACTTTCCTAAGTCGATTTCCTCATTTATAAAACAGTGATACTCCTATACCTCACAGCAGAGAATCATAAAATGTGATTATATTCAGTTAAACACAAATTCATAGTACACAAAGCAGAAAGAATATATCAGTGCCATGTCTAGTCTGAAAATGGGCAGTGAGACCAGCCAGCCAGGCTGCCAGGAGCTTCTCAAAATGCACGGAGAGGGAACAAGATTATGTTCTCTCACTTTTGATCCCAGTCTCAATGGCTCAAGCTAAAGCCAGACAAACCATCCTGTGAGAGCCATCTGGTCCTAGGAATACTCCCAGGAGGAAAGACATCACACAAGCCAGAAAGGCAAACAAACTGAATTTTATAAATTGTGATGTGAATAGGGTGAGAAAGTAGATTATTTCAAAAACTCAAAATTAGAAAAAAAGCTATCTCCCAAAGCCTAGAAGACATGGCTAATAAAACAAATACAGGCAACAGTAGTATCTTAGAGGTCAGAAAATATATTACCCTCCCACTACCCCCACTTAAAACAGCATGTGTATATGAGATACAAGCTATCAGTGCTGGGCTGAAGTGGTAATGTGGATTGGGAGATGATTAAGACACTACAGCAGGAGATGACTACAACATGGTAGACACCCATTTTTGGAACCCTAGCCAGCAGAAGCAATAAACTAGATATTGCTACTTAACTAAAGAAAATGTTGATTGAAAAATGAAACCGAGAAGAGCAATAACATGGTATCACGTACAACTGGTTGAGTATAAATTAAAACCACACCATATGCAACACACTATACCATTTTCTTAGGCTACAGATTTAAAAGATGTGGGGAAATATTAGGAAAGAGGATGAAGGACCAATGTGCAAACCAGGGAGCCCTCTATTGTTGGATAATAGTGAACCTGTATATTAAAGAAATAAAATGAATTCGACTCTGCATCCAAAGTTTAAAGAATAGATGAGAGCAAATGAAGACTGGTTAATACATGGTGAGGGCAACTGCATCCTCTGGCATCCTGAGTACACTTCTCAGAATAGTGTGCTGGCTAGGACACTGGCCTTATGTGCCACCAATTTCCTCTACAAGGGAGAACTTCAAGCACTAATTCAGTGCTAGGAACTTCAGCAGATTTATTTAGCCCTACAATCTGTGAAATGACATACACCTGCATTTTACAGATGTAAAAAATTAAGTCACTTTTCCAAAGTCATCAAGGTATTTCAAAGGCTATAGATTTCACTTTTGGATTCATTTCCAATTTATTAGTGCCTTCTTCTAGGCTAATCATCTCTTCAGAGAGCTAACCATGAGGTAGTCTTTCTAAGATGATATTAATCATTTACCTTTGTTCTTCTCCTAAACTAACTATTCACATAAAGGCAACACTGAAAGTGAAGTCTAAGTGCCTAGCACTATCATTCTTCATGTGTTCACATTTAGAAATAGAAAAACCTTAACAATAACCCACTTTACCTCTGCTGGATTTAATCAATGCCAGAGACACACACCTCCACACGAACCACAATGAGTGACAATTTTTCTCCCACAGAAGTCTCAAAAAGCCCCCTCAAATATGTCCTAGTGCCCTTATGTCATGAGTTATTCTGAAAGTTAAACTGATTTTGGAGCAGACAAGTCACTCAAGTTTCCCCTATCATGCTGACAGCCAGATATCGCTTGAAAGCTGAGGCAATAATGTGACTGCCACACAGCAGTTCAGGTATCAGACTGCAGCAGACACACACCATGTAAACTTAAGCTGAAAACACTGTTCACAAATGCCACCTGAAAATCAACATAAGTCTAATTTTATTATTAGGTCAGAACAAGTGAAGTAGCAGCAAAAGGGTGTATCCCACAAGCCAGGTTCCACTGGTCCTCAGGCAAGGAGGAAACTCAAGCAGGAGACAATCACTCAATCCAGCAGACTCTCAGAATCTCACTTGGGCCCTAAAGTGCATTTGCTTGGTGGCATTATTCTTCATTCCTGTCTTCAGCATCCATTTTGATTTCATCCTTTGGACATACTGCATGTCCCGCTCTCGCATAAGAGCTGCTCCTGTGATTGGAAAGAAGTTTAAAAATGAGCGGAAGCTCAGTTATTTATGGTCAGTGAAAGCCCAATCTTTGTACAGAATGCCAAAGTTAATTTGGGAAGAATGGGCTCTTTTATACTTAAAGAAGAGATGCTATCTTGAGGTTTCCCACCAATGAGCCTAGAGGGTAAATGTGTATCCCAGCCATAGATCAGAACTTTTGTAAATATACATTTCTCTGTATTAGCTTCTTTAATTTTTATAATCTTGAAAGGATTATAGGCTCCACTGATCTAAGAGGACAGGGTGGGAGCTATAAATTGAGTCAGAGAATAATTCTTGACAGGAGTGAAAAGTTAGTTTTTGCTAGATTCAAGTGGCCTCATGGCTCACAAGCAGCCACGATGAGGGTAACAGGTGCATATAAACACAGGGTTTAAAATGGATCAGGAGGCAGTTCTCCCCCTGCCCTTTCCATGTGCCTCTGGCTGGACTGTTTTCCCTGAAGATGTACAGATAAGCAGTTTTATGCAGTCCACACATCAGAGTAGATTTAAATAGCATCATACTGATGAAGTTTCAAAGCTTAATAACTTCAGTGGCCAGCTGTACTATCTGAATATTCTAAGTTTTCTATGGAAAGATCATAAGAAGAGGACTGAGAGCCAACCTTACTATTTGCACACCCTGTATCACACATGCATTATGAGGGTCAATCCTCTCAACTCAAAAAGGTAGGCCCTTCCCTTAACATCCTCAGTGTATAAACAAGGAAAAAGAAGCGTAATTAAATTACTCATTTTCATCACATAAGAACTTGTAAGTACATCATATAAATCATGGTCAACTCCACAGCCTAAACTATTTATAACCACCAAGATATTACTCAATTCTTCTGTGTAGCCTCCAGGATAATTTCAGCCTGGGATGATTACTAAGTAATTCTTTTTCTAAGTATTGTCTGTTGAAAAAGTTAATGGTGTATATAGAGTTATTATACCAGGAATATGAAGTTTTTAAGTCGTGGAGCCTTGGGCTTCACTATAACTAAGTGATAATGAAAACCCTACAACTAAGAAATCAGGCTTGTAATGACAATATAAATAGAAATGATATCACCCAGGTTCTTGGGCTGGTCAATAACCGTAAACAGATGTACCTGTGCTGCCAGTCCACCCTAGGGCTCGGTACTGTTGGAGTACCCTGCCCACAGCCTTCTGATTTTTAGCAACTGCCACAGCTCTTGGCAAGCCAAATCGCTGTTTGTAGTATCTCATCAAGGAGCGATGACCAACTCTGGCACCTGTTTTTCAAAAGAATGATATTTTTTTATTTTTACTTATGGTTATACTTTTTAAAAATTTTTAATTTGTTCTTTTTAATTATACATGATGGTAGAATGTATTTTGACATATGATACATACATGGAGTATAACTTCCCATTTTTGTGGTTATACACGATGTGGAGTTACACTGGTTGTATATTCATATATGAACATAGGAAAATTATGTCCAATTCATTCTACTATCTTTCCCATTCCCATGCCCACTCCCTTCCCCAAGTCCATTCCAGTAAAACTCCACCCTTCCACACCTATTGTGAATCAGCATTCGAATATCAGAGAGAACACTGGGATTGGGTTATTTCACTTAGCATAACAGTCTTCAGTTCCTGCCATTTGCCTGCAAATGCCATGATTTCATTCTTCTTTATGGCTGAGTAATATTCCATAGTGTATACATATCACATTTTCTTTGTCTACTCATCTTTTGAAGATCACCTACATTGGTTCTATAGTTTACCTACTGTGAATTGAGCTGCTATAAACATTGATGTGGCTGTGTTACTACAGTATGCTGATTTTAAGTCCTTTGGGTATATGCCAAGGAGTGGGATAATTGGGTCAAATGGTGATTTCATTCCAAGTTTTCTGAGGAATCTCCATACTGCTTTCCAGAATGGTTGCATCTCTCTTTCTCTCTCTCTCTTTTTTTTTAAATAGGGATAGAACCCAGTGGCACTTAACCACTTATCCTCAGTTATTTTTAAAATTATGAGTCAGGGACTCACCAAGATGCTCAGGGCTGGCTTTGAACTTGTGACCCTCCTGCTTCAGCCTTCTGAGTTACTGGGATTATAGCATGCACCACCATACCCAACAAAGAGCAAAATTTAAACACTGAGTTGGATAGTTTTTTCAAGGTAGAATTATAAAGCAAGGGCTTTCCCAAATCAATCCTTAAGATCTAGCTGGAAAATGGATATGTCAGAAGAAACAGTGTTCTAGCTACTAAATAAAGACAAAGCAGAGGAAACAAAGACAGAATGGGCTGGGCACAATGGCACATGCCTGTAATCCCAGCAGCTCTGGAGGCTGAGACAAGAGGATTCCGAGTTCAAAGCTACCACCCTCAGCAAAAGCAAGGTGACAAGCAACTCAGTAAGACACTGTTTTTAAATAAATACAAAATAGGGCTGAGGATGTGGCTCTGAGTTGAGTGCCCCTGAGTTCAATCCCTGGTACAAAACAAAGAGAGAATGGTAAATCACTTTTCAGCAAAATTTCAGAATCTTGTACTTACAATATGCCTCCCAAGAACTCCCCATAGCAATTCCTACTAAAACAGATAAAAGGGCCCTAGAAAATAAGGAATTTTTAGTCTTTTTTTTTTTTTAATACAAAGATTAAACAGAGAACAATCCTGATAGTTAGGCCTAAAAACCCCAGTCAGAGTCCACAATAGAAATCCATCTTTCCTTTACCTAAATTCTCCATTGCATTCTCCAACAGAGGTAATTTTATCCCACAGGGAACATTTGGCTCTGATTGGAAACATCTTGGGTTGTTACAACTAGAGGCCATCTAGTAGGTAGATATCAGAAATACTTCCTAAACTTTTAAACACACAGGATAGCACCTGGCAACAAGTATTATTAGACCCAACTATCAATAGTACCAGGGCTTAAAATCCTATTACTTCCTAAATGATAAAAAACATTTGGTGAATCAATTAGTGAACTAGAATTTTAAAAGATGATTAAGTTGAATTCTCTCTACAAAGAATTTTTATTTACTTAGAAAAAACTGATAAAATTCTGTGGGTCAATCAAGCTTTCAGAAACTAATTTCTAACTTTCAACAAATTTTGATGTCATTACAATATGAAATTGTATATATAAGCCCCTCAGCAATTATAACACAGTGTGAAAATACTATATTTCAAACAAGAACTGTTCCAGGGGCTGGGGTTGTGGCTCAGAGGTAGATAGCTCGCCTAGCAGATACAAGGCACTGGGTTCAATCCTCAGCACCACATAAAAATAAATAAATAAAACAAAGGTATTGTGTCCAACTACAACTAAAAAGATTTAAAAAAAGAAAATGGAACAAATTTATTGACCACCAAAAGCTTTGGAATTTCTGTACCTAGTCTTAATAAAAACCTGAAGATATTTACCAGAGGAACAATCCAAGATTCCTATTAAGAGGATGTTATAGCTGATGTAATAATCAAGGAGTCACCAGAGGACCAAATCCAACCAACCACCAAATAAATAAATAAATAAATAAACAAACAAACAAATAAATAAAGCTAAAGTAGAGATTTGTGTATAGTTTCTAAAAAAGTTTTATATTTGTGTATATAAAACTATTTCTTTCAGAATCTTTTGATTAGAAAGACCATGAATGGGATACTAAATGTAAAAGCTTGTATGTGTACAAGCTTATATTTGTTTTTGGGATCTAGACCTTTAATTCACATTAAAAAAATGTTGTCAGGTTATTTTAAATCCCTATACCTGGCAAGACACTGGAAAATGACTGCCTTGCAACACAGACATGGAAAAGTACTTACTTGGTTTTGGTTTTATGATCATACTCAAAGAGATGACAAAAAGAACCTTCCATCTCAAAGACCTAGTCTTTGCCAATAGGAATGAAACTATTTCCCTTGAACTTGACTGGTCAGGCAGCACAAGAGTTAACAAACCTCCAAAATAACAAGAAATAAGTGAGATGCATCTGATGGAAAGAGACTCAAGCTAAAGTGGAAACCTAACAGAAAAATCCCAGAATCATTCACTGTAATTTTCTATTTGCAATATTAGGTCAGGGTGCTCTAGTTCCAGGTTTGCATGATGATTATTCCTAAACCATTATATGACAATGCTGGTTTATATTTTTATACACCATTTGGAAATACATTCTACAGTTTCCAATAGTTGGCAGGAGAGAAGTAAAAACACAGTGTTTAGAGTTATTCCTGATGTGTTGGTGGCAATGAGCACAGGACATTAGTACCAAGTATACTATGCTAAGAACAGCTCAACGTGAAAGCCTTCATCATGGAAAAGTATCCTTAGGGACCGTGTGACTGTCCAATTAACAACAGATAGGTTTTGTCTGATTTATGGTGAGGCATACAACCTGTCCATCTAAATTTCAGGTACAATACAAAAATCCGATTCTTCTTAACAAATAGCCATGCAATTGACAACAGATACTGTAAAAGAAAACATCCCCATCTCTAGTTTTGATGATTAATAAGATAAGATGACTAATTATATATTTCTTATGGATTCAACAACAGTTTCATGTAGCTAGTCAGCAGCTAGAGGAATGTGTCTTTCACTTCAGCTTCCTCTAAGTGAACTGAGGAGCAAACAAAGAAATTCAAGGAACCCAGCCAGACCACAATCTGCAAAAGATATGCTAATAGTGCCCTCTACTGGATAATTTTGTCACTGGCTCTGGGATCATCAGCTTGCATTTTACTGAGAACAATCTGAGTAACTAGATTTAAAATAATTTCCAAATTAGCTTTAAGCTAACTAACATCCATGCTAACCCAGTCATATAGATGAGCATATCTGAAGAAGTTTCTGAAAAGTTATGTTCTTCAAAGAGATAAATAGGTAATTAAACAATGATGCTGCTACATTTTTACAATTTTTTTTTTAGAGTGTTCCTATTTTCTTGAGCCATTTAAACCCCTCCCTTTTAAACCAATATTGAGGCACAAGAACAAACCAATGGACCGTCAGGTATCACTACAAACATGACTGACAAAAGCATGACTGGCTTTTAAAATCTGAGATGATAAAGTACAGGCAATATTAAAAGCACTATGTCAGTCCAGATGGAGAAAATTTCAGAATACAATGTTTTTTGATTTGTTGCCATTTAGACAAAACCATTATTTGTGATGAGTAGTGATTTGTATTTGCATATTCTTATTAATGGCCCTGAATCTTCTCCAGGTCACAAAACTACAATCTTTCTCAAGAAAAACACATACTCCCACACACCAAAAAAAGGGCACAGTCTAGTTAAGACTACTTGGAGTAGACAGTTTCTGGTTGTTGGCTAGGTCTTTCCTGAGCTAGTTTGCCTAAAAGTACAGTATTTTGCAATACTAGACTACCAAACCAGTTACCTCACTGCTTCTCGGTCTACATCAAAGAGCAATCTGAGATTCCAAGCAAGCCAATAATTACAAAGAAATAAAGTCAATGTTACCACAGATATACAAGCATCCTGGGAATAGAGGAGACTTCTGTCACCCAATTACTGAGACTATTATCCAGTACTTTAAAATAATATGAATCAACTACTGGGCCCATATCTGTGAGTAAGGAAAAAAGGCTTTAAAACCAAGAGAAAATGGACCTTCCAGCTAATCTCAGGTCACTTTCTTCAGACTATATTACACACAGGCAAAGCAATCTTCTCCAAGGACTTAGGGGGTAATGAAGACAAATAAGATTCTATGTCCCCGTAAACTCTCTCTGCTTGCCTTTTCCTTTATTGTCATAGGCTCCAGGGAATCAACCTTGCTTTACTTTTAAAAATATCACCTCTACCCTTTCAGTCAACAAATATTTATCTCTCTTTTATGCGTCTGAGACCCTGTACTGAGATGAAAAGATGAAAGAAAATAATCTGTTCTCCAAAGTGATTGGGGGTTAGAGAAAATAACTTCCAAGGTTCTATAGCACAGCAGGGTAACTATGGTTGACAACAATTGAGTATTTCAAGATAGCCAATAGGATTTTGAATACTCCCAGCACAAAGAAATGGTATTTTGTCTGAGGTAACAGATATGCCAATTATCCCCTTTACACATTGTATACATGTAAAATGTCTCACTGTCTTCTATAAACATGTACAATTAGTCTCTGTCCGTTTAAAAAAATACACACATATACATTTTTAAAATGTAACCTGGGAAGACAGGCAAGCAAACCAATAATTACAAAAGAGTAAAGTCAATGTTATCACAGATATACAAGCATCCTGGGAACAGAGGAGATTTCTGTCACTCAATAAAGTGACAGTAGAGGGGTTGGGGAAGGCTTTCTGGGGAGCGGGGTGAACCTAAAGAAGATGAGTCTTAGAGGAGGAGTGGGAATACAATAGAGGCACCACCATGCAAAGATCCAGAGAAGCAAACAAACTGTAAGTGGGCATATAGAGGAAGAGCACAAGACACCTGAAGGACCAGAAGCTAGAGAAACTCAGGCAAAGGCTCCACCAGAGGAATTCCAGAAGGTAAAGTATACTGAAGTTTTGGAAAGAATGTTCTGGTATGCATGTGGAAAACAGATTACAGAAGGCCAGACAGGAAGTTATAATAGTGTCACAAAGAGATAAAAAGAAAAATAAAGAAAAAAGTATTCAAAAGATATTTAGGAGTTGCCAAATCACCTGAATGTGGGAGAAAAAAAGAGTATCCTAAAATGATAGCCATTTTTGGCTTTGGCTAATCTAAGAAAACTCAATCATCCTAGGACAACGTGTTTTCTATATAGCTGAGGAGTTTCCATTTTTTCCAAGTTTCAAAAATTTAAAGTCCAGATGAAAACTTCTTTCAAATATGCTACATTTCTTATATATGACATGCTCACTGTGATGTATATTTTTTGCAATATAGTATACTAAAGTAGATGAAAAATGAAGTGAACAGTATAGTGATTCTACAACATGTCAGATACTGCTTTATAAGGATGTCTTTCTCAACTTATTTAAGGTCTGCTGTTATCATATCCTACAGTTAAGTGGAAGCTAAAAAGACGCAAAGCCAAAGAGTCACGAAAAATAAATTATTAAACATAGTCAATCCTTGGTATCTGGGAGGGACTGATTCCAGAATACTACCTTCAAATACCAGACTCCAGGGATTCAGGTCCCTTATATAAAATGGTACAGTATTTCCATACAGCCAATACTTTAAATCATCTCTAGATTAATTTTAATACCCAAGAGGGTAAATGCTACATAAATAATTGTTATGCCATGTTGTTTAAGGAATAATGACAAGAAAAAAGCCTACACATGGTCACTACAGACACAATTTTTTCCTCAGATATTTTTACTTGGTTGACTGCAGATGCAAAAACCACTGATATAGAGAACTGACTATATTTCTTATATTCTGTATTGGTAAAGACATAATATATTGCAATTAACTTCCGTATCACTATAGGAAGAATTGTATCTTCAAGACACATTCTGCCTGCCCTTTCTTTCTACTGTCACATCCTAAAGTTGCCCTTAGCCTTCAAAGGTTATGGTTCTGAATTAAGATGGCTGTCTGTACCAACACAGAAATTTTGCATATGGAAAGCAATACTACAGGGTTGCTTCTTCATCAGACACCTCCACTGGCAATGTGTTGCTCCCACCCCACCATTACTACATTTGCCACAGTTAATATAGGAAAGTCAGAAATAGGCTTCACTAACTAGGTGTGTGGTTTGGGGTAAATTACTCAACCTCTCTAAGTTCCTTGAAGACTTATTGTAAAGCCTGAACATACTAATAACTGCACAGTAAATATCAGGAATTATGAGGATCTTATCATTTCTACTATTTCCTTTCCTTTTACCCCTCACTGTGTATGCCCCTCTGTAGCTTCCCCACAACACTTCCTTCTTTCCACACAATAAACAACAGTTGACACCTCTCATATTTGTAGTTACTCTTAATCTTCTCATATCTAGGATGAATTTCCACCCTGAATCCTATTTCCCAGAGAAGGCAGAACTGAAATTTCAAGCCTGCCCTACAACCAGAATACAGAAAGGCAACTCAGGGAATATCAGTCAGACACATACTTGCCAAGACTACCATTTGGAAGTCTGAGTAACATAAAGACACAGTAATCAGTTCAAAGAATTAGAGTAAAAGCAATATTAGCAATAACAACAAAAGATGAACAGAATAAAAAGTGTTCACATGTTTTTTAAAACCCAAAAGAAAAAAGAAATGCCTAATCAAAATGTTCTGAGCCATAAAAGAAATGAGCAAAAACACTGGCCCAGTTAAAACAAAAGAGCCAACTTAGAGCTAGGCAGCAACCTTCTGAATTCATATGTACATGAGAATGCAAACATACACTAGAATTTATGTTTTATTTTCTTCAGCTATGCCTCTTTCACAATCCACTGGCAGCAAGTCACTTATATTTGACAAACACTTACCAGAAGGCAGAATCAGCTCCATAGTTTCATCGTCATATTCCAAGTTCTTTTCTGAGGGTAATTCCTCAGCCTCATTGGGGTCCTCCCCTTCCATGTGATCTGGGTAGCTGCTCCTATTAACAGCGAACAGGTGTTAATAAACAGATTACCTCAATTAAAAATAAAAATGGTATTTGCAAATGTGGTCAACCTGCTAGCTATTTAAAAAACAGCTGCATGAACTGCCAGCTGAAAGGTTTTAGGGGAAAAACAACTTGTTAGCATTTTTCAGTAGAAGTGAGCAAATGTCCTAACAGGAGAATTTTTCCTCTTATTTGTTTCTCCTCCAGAAGGTTACCAAGTAAGTGCAAAGAAGAGGATAATACAGATTGGACACGGAGCTCTAGTCAATTTAACCACTGTAAAAACAAATTCTAGAACTATGCTATCCAACAGAACTGTAATGTCAGAAATGTTCTATATGTGTGCGTCCTACGCAGTAGCTCTAGACGTGTGGGTTTCAAAGCACTGAAATTTAAAATGGGGTACTGTGACTGAAGAATAGATTTTTAAAATTTTTAATTTATATTCTTTATAGACACAATATATTTTATTTATTTTTATGTGGTGCTGAGGATAGAACCCAGCACCACACAGGTGCGAGGCAAGCGCTCTACCACTGAGCTATAACCTCAACCCTAATTTATAATTTTAACTGATTTAAATAGCCACAAGGGAACACTTAGTAATTACTGTATTGACAGTACAATTCTGGAAGAATCTCTACATTCCTAAAAATTATCATAAATTCATATTTACACATGTACATGGAAAACTCAGATTAAAATATTAATAGACAGCCCAATAAAAAAATGAACAAAAGATTTAATCAAAGACTTCACAAAAAGATCTCCAAACAGCCAACAAATAAATAAATAAAAACATTCTCAATTACATGTTTCATAATAAGGAAGAATTAAAATGACTACATAATTGCCAAGGGGCTAAAATAAAAAATTCTCCCTCACCAAAAGTGGAAGTACAGATAACCACTTTGGAAGACAATTTGACATCATCTTCTAAAATTAAACATACGTATATCCTCTGGCCAGACTCCTAAATATATATCAACATATAATACGTATACTTTTGCCAAAAGACATATACCAGAATTATGCAGGGGCATTACTGATGATAGCTCCAAACTAGAAACCACTTGAATGTGCACCAGCAGTAGGTGAGGTACCATGATGCATTCAACAGAATACTCTACAACAATTAGAACCAATAATCTACAACTGTATAAGTTAGTATGGGTGTAAAGGAAGATGTAAGGAAGAAGGCGATCCAAAAGAGTATATTCTTTCATTTATGTAAGTCCAAAAACAAGCAAAATCAACTACTCAGTTCTATGTCAGAACAGTGGTTATTCTTCAAGACTGGAGGGACACTTCCTGAAAATACACACAAGGGAAATGACAGAGTATCATTAGTGTTCTGTTTCTTGATCTGGATGCTCTCTATATACAATTTCACCAAAGTGAATTATGATCTCATCTGTTCATCACACATTAATGCACCTTCTATAAGTTTATTCTTCAATAAAAAATTTCAAGCCAAAATAAGTTAACATTGGTTATATTTAGAGGAAGGAAGAATTATGGGCAACTGGTCATTTTTTATCTGAGTGAATCCACATAAAGAGCTTATTAAACAGTGTCAGGCAGGCAGTAAGTACTCAGTGCTGGCTTTGCATGTAAGGCTTTCTATTTACCAAGTTTTCTTTACTGAGCACAATCAACTTTTGGGTTTTTTTTAATGTAAATAAGCCACTTAATATTCATTTTTATAAAGGCTCACACCATTTTTCATTTTTAGGAATTCACACAATAAACTCTGTACAGATTCAAAAAAGCATTATTTGAATTAAAGAAAATTCACTTCTTGAACCATTTACATCAGTTATTAATGTTAATACAAATAGTCCACACAACAACCAGTAAACAACACAACAACAAAAGCCTTTCCTTTTTTGAAGCTTAGATTCTAGAAGGAGAAAACAATAAATAAATAATATGCAAAATGGCAGCAAAACTATTAAGAAAAATAAAGAGGATTAAAAAATATCAAGTAGGTGTTGTGATTTTATGAAAGGTGGTCATAGAAGGCCACCCTGAAAAGGTGGAATTTATGCCAAACCCTGCAGAAGTGAATGAACAAGTCATATAAATATTTCAGCAAAGGTTACAGGCAAAGACAACAGGAAGTACAAAGGAACTGAGAAACATAATTTTTGTTTTTAGAATAGCTAGGAATAGGGCTAGGTTGTGGCTCAGTGGTAGAGCACTCACCTAGCATGTGTGAGGAAGTGGGTTCGAGCCTCAGCATCACATAAAAATAAATCAACAAAACAAAAGTATTGTGTCCATCAATAACAGGAAAAAAAAAAAAAAGAAGAAGAAGAATAGCTAGGAATGGAACAAGCAAGAAACAGAAAACACCAAAGTGATAAGGACAGCCAAACCACAAAAGGTTGTGTAGATCATTAAACTTTAGCTTTTGCTTTGAGTAAGACAGGAAGCCCTTGGAAGATTTTGAGGAGAATTTTCTCTTATACTTTAAGAGAATCCCTGTGGCTAGCTCTGAGAATAGAATGTAAAGAATGGTAAAAATGAAAGTTAGGAGACAAGCAAGCAGGGAAGTACTGCAGCACATTCAGTGAAACCTAAGGGGGACGTGGATCCAGGTTGCAGCAGTGTAGGAAGTAAGAAGTAGTTAGATTCTGAAGGTGTGTGGGGCAGGAATGGTAAAGGAGTTAATGAAAGCATGCAATAAAACAGAAAAGATGATGGCAAACTTTTTGGCTTAAGTAACTAAAAGGACAGAGCTGTCATTTACTTAAGGAAGATCAAAGTAGCGAGCACAGCAGGAGTTTGATTTTGAATAAAGTGGAAACATCAAGGAGGGCTGGATACATAAACTAGAGCTGAAGTGAATGCTCTAGTAGAGAGAAAAATTGGGGTGACATGAGCCTGCAAGAGGTACTAAAATCTATGAGACTAGGTAGGATCCTGAATATATAAGAAGGCATGGATAGGGGGGCTAGAAAACCAACACTGCAGCATTCCAAGCCAGCTGCTAGCTACAGCCTCTTGACTCAATCATTGGCTTTGAGCACTTTGATTAGAACAACCTAAGTCAAAAGGTAATAAACACTGCTGACAGGAAACCTGAGAGGGAGAAATACTGTCTCTTGTCTGTAAGAGGATGCTCTCCACTTTTAGCAGATATTCTGTCTTCTTGTCTGCCACCACCTCTAACCCCCTACTTATGCCCACAACTACAAAGTCCTCAATTGCAAAAGGACAAATCAGGGAGAAAACATGAAGTTTAACAGAAGACGACTTTTCTGAGCTCCTGTATCACTTCAGCTATGAATGGTTGGTATGATGATTATATATGCCTGCTTCTCTCCTTTACTACATTGGAGGAATTCTGACAATAAAATCTTAGTTTTTCATGAGCACCTAACATCCATTTGTTGCATGACGTAAGAACTACTTGAGATTTCAGTTAGGGTTAAACCATCAATGGGATAATCTCACCACCAAATACCATGATCTAGTATTATGATCATCCTAGTTTAGCAACCATCTCAACTCCTTTAGGAGACAGCTTGATTCAAGGTCCCTCAAGGAATGAAACCTAATTTCTTCACCTCTGTTCACAAGGTAATTGGCAAAACTAAACTCCTGACCATTTAACTACAAAGAACAAAAACAAGTGAGACAAACTACAGTTTGTGCCTGAAATCTTAATCTTCTCTTTCTAAATGTGCTAAACTGAGTTTCTTAACCTATACAGAGGTGCTACAAGAGTTATTATGAATATACATATATATAATGAATATATTGAGCAGAGCTGCATTCCAGCAGCTCAGGAAGCTGAGGCAGGAGAATCACAAAGTCAAAGCCAGCCTCAGCAATTTAGCAAGGCCCTAAGCAACTTAAAGAGCCCCTGTTTCTAAATAAAATAGAAAGAGGGCTGAGAGGTTAAGCACCACTGGGTTCCATCCCTGGTGCCGGGGGTGGGGGAAGAATATATTGTTGAATACCACCTCAATTCACTTCACATTATGAACCCCTAGACTTACCTAAAATCATAGAAGTCTGCAAATTCCAAAGCAGCATCACCATCTGTGAAAAGCTTACAGTGGCTTTTGTCGTTCATATGTGCCTGTACAGCTTCTGTGGAGTAGAAGGATTTCCCTTTCTCATTGCACCACAAGCAAATCTTCCCAACACCAACTTTCTCTCCTGGTTAAATAATTTGAGGAAAAAAAATATGAAAGCAGTTTTTTGCAGCCAGACTAAATCTCAACATTTATTTCCACAACTCAAAAACAAAAACAAAACAAAAATAATGCATTCATTTCTAATTTTCACTAAATAATTAAATCAAAGATTGATGAGAAACATAAAACTCATGTTCCCTCAAGAACTGCCCACCCCAATAACATGGTATTTCCTCATTAAAAGGAAAACTATTATACTTACCTAAATATTTTATCAGACCCTTAAGGTCTGAAAGATACTCTATATCAGGAATAAAAAAGCTGTGGACTTTAGTCATATGAGCCACATTCTTCATGAGGGAACTTGAATGATGGGGACAAAATAAGCAGTCCGTTACTGGGATGGCACCTAGGGGTGGGCTATGCCCAGCTTCTTCCTCATCTGCATCCTGCTCCTCCGTGTCATCCATCACTTCAGTATCCTCACATTCCAATTCTTCATCAGAATCAATATCTTCCCAATCTTCAAGCCAGAGTTTTGATAAACAAAGTTAACTTTAAAGAGTAGTAACCACAATCAAAGACACCACAATGATTCACACAAAGAGGAATATCTATGTTTGGGGAGACAGAATGGCAACTGCATCCCCCTGAAAAAAAAATCCTTTTTCAAGATCTCAATTTTAACTATTTATTTACCACAGACAAATTTGTATGGGTAAGAAACTTGTTAATCTTGCTTTCCAGTATATGGTAATATCCCTGAATTAGTGTCACACTTCTTTCCTATGTCTGTGGTTTCATTTGGCTGATATTCTTATTCAGTACTATAACAACATCTAGGACTTCACAGGAGTACTACAGTGCCATGTATGTGGTGGTGGTAGTGGTGGTATTGTGCTACAAATTGCTGCTGTCCTTTGAATGTATGTGCTCTTTCATGTTTAAACTGAATCACCACAGTTACAGTACTAAGAGGTGGGGAAGGAGGAAAGTAGCTTTTTTTTTTTTTTTTTTTGGCCTTTTGCTCCTTCTGCTATAGGAGGACACAATCCTTATCTTCGGCCTTTTCTATCATTTGGGTAAATCACGAGCAAACTTCCTTTATGGAAGGCCCTGCCAATGCCTTGATTTTACACTTCCCAGCCTCCAAAACTATGGGAAAATAAATGACACTGTTTATAAACTTCCATCCAAGTCTCAGGTATTTGCTACGGAGACACAAATGAATTAAGTCACTAAGACATACATTAACAATGTTAACAGGACTAGGCATGAGGGAAGGAGAGATCAAATAGTTCATGAAGCTCAAGCTCCACACCAGTTTTGCTAGTTGATTGGGAGCCCCTCGTTCAGTTCTAATCAACAAATCTAAGTGAAAAACCATTAGAACCATGAAGTCCAATAGAATCACCGATTTTACAGCAGCCAGTGTGACAATAACGTGTCTTTCTATGCGTATGTGAAAAACTTATCCGAAACAGAGAACGCGTCAATTCATCCTACAGATATTTACTAAACATCTATTCCTCTTCCAGGTGAAGTTTTAGGCCCTGGATGTACAGCAGTGAACCAAACAGAGAAAATTCCTTCTGAGGACGCTGGCCACAGAAGGCACTTCAGAAATCTAATGATCATTTTCACACATCCACACACCCCTTAAGTATAAACTTGGAAACTTAAGGGAAGCCAACTTCCTCTGGTCCTCCGCCCCCAGACAAGGCCATTACCTTCTCCATCCAGGTCCTCCTCCTCTTCTTCCTCCTCCTCACTCTCTCCGCCCTGCTGCTTGGCCAGTTTCTTCGCCTGCTGTTCAAACCACTGGAGCCGGGGCGGTTTCTCCGCCGGGTCTCGGTCGTGAGTTCCACGTCCACCCGCAGCGACGGCCACCGCACTCCGGAACTCCTCTGTGGACACCTTCTTGGGAGACGTGGACGGCTGGGCCTTGATGGCCTGCTGGATGGCCGCGTTCATGGCGTCCTTGTCCACACTGTCCACGTCTAGCCCCTTCTCCAGGTTCTTCTCGTTCATCATTTCCACTTTCCGATTCACAGCCTGCACCGCCTTCTTCTCCAGCTCCACATGCCGCCGGGACTTGAGGTGATTTTCGTAGGCGTTGAAGGAGGCGAACTTCTTACTGCAGACAGTGCAGTAGGTGGCCGTGCCCTTGCTCTCCTCCTCTGCAACGGCCCGCTGCGCCCGCACTCGCTCCTGGAAGCCTTCGGCAGTGACTGGAGCCATGTTGGCCACTTTTCGCCGCAGGTTGTAGCGGTGCCAGTCCGTTTTGTAGTGGGCCCGCTGCATCTCCGCGTCGCGGAATGCCACCCGGCAGGTGATGCAGGTGTATGTCGCCATGGCCAGGCGAGAAACAAGAGGCGACCTAGCCAAGAATCTAACGATTAGCGTTCCAGTCTCACAGTCCGCTAGCGATTAGTCTTACGCAGAGATAGGGAGACAGGCTCGGCGCTCCGACTTCCTGCTTCTCACTGAGGGAACTTCCGGTACGCGCCGGAAGATATTCACACCTGGAAGGGAAGTCCCGCCTCTTGGCCTGGGGCCACGCCCCGGAAGGCGAGAGAAGTTCGTGGCTGACGACCTCCCGGATCCACTCAGCCAGCCGGAGGGCGGGGTGGGTGTTGATTGTCAGGTACCGCGTCCTCTGTTACCTTCCTCCGCGGTTGTGCGGTGATGTGTGACGCGGTCCAGGCGATGGCTATAATAGAGGGTGATGTGGGTGCCCGGGGCTGCTCCTGGTCCTGGGAACCCTCGAGGAAGGTCCTGCGGGCGAACGGAGGTCGGAGGTCTCGACACCCGCATGCTTTGCCCACGAGCCTGCTTTGCCCACGAGCCGGGTGAATGCAGATGGCGAAAGCGGGAAACGCCCTCTAGGACCTCCGCACCCCAGCCCCTCCCGCTGTACTGATTCACCAAGTGACCCGAGCCTCTTCTTAAGGCGAGGGAAGAGCGCAGGCGAAGCTCTTAAATGAATAAACGTTTTGCCTGCGAGGTTCCCAAAGCATAGCCAAACCACTGTCCAATGGAAATATAATCCAAGCCACATCTGTAATGTTTAATCCGTGTCCACATTATTAAAAAAGTAAAAATGGGTGAAATCGCTGTTAGTGATATAGTTTGTTCTTAAGTTTTCAGTAGAAAAGATTTAAAAAGATAATTTACGTTCTTTTCTTGGTATTAAATCTTGGAAATCTTGTATCTTGCAACCATAGCTCATCTCTAGACTAGCACCATTTCATGTGGTCAGTTGCTTATGTGCCTTCACATATATATATATGTACGGTTTTATAGGAAAACATGGAACTTTAAAAACTTGGGGAAGTTCATAGGTTTATCTACACAGTTGAGTAGAACCAGAGTCAGATTTTTTTCAGAATCCAAGCTGCCAATAGCACCAAGAGAAGACACGTTTTTAAAATATAGGCCAGATTGTGGAGCTCTTTGCTCAAAATCCTTCAAACACCTACCTTTGTGTTCTAGGTCCTACAAGATCTGCTACCAGGAGGACCCCTACCTCTGATCTACTCAACCTTCTCTACCTTGCTCAACCTACTTTGGTCACAGTGACACTTGATGTTATTCTAACAGGCTAAGCAAGCATCTTTTGTTGGTATTGTTCTAGAACTCCTGTTATTCTGCTCTGATCTTCTTGCTCACATTATAAATCTTGAAATAGACTTTCTCTGAAATTAGGGCAACCTCCTGTTAACTTGTTTTTCTGCGTTCTGTTTTTCCTTATTTCAAGAATAGAGGCTGAGGGGCTGGTCCCCCTGGCCTGACAGATTCCCAGTAAATTAAAACTGATATAGTCTCTGGCTAAACATAAACTAGCTAAATCTGCATATGTATATTTTCTGCCTTTAGTCTGTTTGCCTTTTTTTAAGAATATTTTTGGTTGTAGGTGGACACAAAACCATTATTTATTTTTTATGTGGTGCTGAGGATTAAATTTAGTGCCTCACACATGCAAAGCAAGCATTCCACCACTGAGCTACAACCCCCAGCCCTTGCCTCCTCTTTTGAAAGCTTTCCTTGAGCCAGGCACTATGGCCTATGCCTGTAATCCCAGCAGCTCAGGAGATTTAGGCAGGAGGATTGCAAGTTCAAAATCAGCCTCAGCAACTTAGTAAGGCCCTAAGCAACTTAGTGAGACCCTGTCTCAGAATAAAAAAAACATGGGGAGCAGGGAGGCTTGGGATGTGGCTCAGCAGTAAAGTGCCTTGGGTTTAATCCCTGGTACCAAAAAGAAAAAAATAAGATTTCCTTGTCCTTGAGTTCCCCGGATGATTTGAGGCAAAAAATAAAAACAAATATCCTCCATAATCCTTCAAAGTTGGCTTCAAATAACCATTTTCCTGCCCACTTGACCCTATAATATTTGTGGAGTCTTGTGAGTACTAAAAAGCCTAACCTCTTACCCTCCCTACTGCATGTAGTAACAATCTGAGTACCTTCAGAAGAGAGGCTTATCTAAATCCTTTGTAAAAAATAGTGCCCACCCCTATTCTTACCAGACATAAAAGTTCTCTATGATACTATTTGGTTATGTATTACTTTGTATTGAATTACTCCAAAATTCAGCATCAAATTTCTGCAAATCTTGATTTGAGTGGCTTAGCTGGGTAGTTCTGACTCAGTCTTTGAGGTTGCAGTGAACCTGCTGCCAGGGCTAAAGCCATTTGAAGGTTTAGTTTTTGACTGTGGCTGATGGAGTCCCATCAAGAATGGTTCACTCACATATTTGATAGCAAGAGATTTTGGTTTCTCACCAAGAGGAAGACCTAGGTCAACTTGAGTACGGTATCCCCTTCGCACAGAGTAGAGTCATAAAGTCTTTTTTATGACCTGGCCTTGGTCACACACAGTTATTACATAAGGTGCAATTATGCAGGTCAGCTCTATTGAATGTGAGAGGGAACTACAGCAGGGAATGGATACTAGCAGAATGGGGCAAGGTGGCCTTTCAGGACCATATTCAGAGATAGGCTACCACTCAATTATTATCACTGATTTTCCAGTTTTAGCAAACATAACCTAGCTATTTTATCTTTATTTTGTTAAATTAGAGAAACAGAGTTGTTAGGTGAACTTTCCAGAGCCCCAAAGCCAGTGGGGCTAGTTTAGAACCTTACACATTGTGCCCAGTTAACTGAAATAATAGGCATTTTTTGTAGCATTTCCATACATTTATTCCACAGGTATTTATTGGACTATGAGGCCACTATAGTGCTATACCCATCATAAGAACGTCACAGAATTTTCTTGTAAACTTACTGATTGCCTTTGTTATAATGTTTAAAACATTGGCTTAATTGGGACACAGGCAGGAAAAATAGCTCCCCTCCAAAAAAATTATTTCAGATACTTTTTTTCATTTATTCTTAAAACATCCCAGTGTGAAAAGGGAAGAATTAACTTCTTTATTGTATGTTTAGGGAAATTGAATCATGATTTGTAGACATGGTATGACTTTGACATTGTGTTTTAGAGCCATAATATTTAACATTAGAACCAGAATTCCTATTTCCAACATTCTGTTCTAACATAAATACTGCAGTGGAAATGGAGGAATAATACACAAAATATAATTCTGAGACTTTCTAACTTGACTATGATACAAATGATCTGTGACAACAGATATTACATTACAACAATAATGTTTGCATTAAAAGTTTTGTAAAAAGTACCATTAATGTATTGTGTAAATTTGTATTCATATACTTTTGTAAAAATACTAAGTTTTTCTTAATATTTTTTTAGTTGTAGATGGACACAATATCTTTATTTTTATGTGATGCTGGGGACCGAACCCAGGGCCTCACGCATGCAAGGCAAGCGCTTTACCACTGAGCTACAACCCCACCCCCAGTAACAGTTTTCACAATGATTTCCTGTCTTGCAGCTAATACTCATGGAACAGTATAAAGAAATACACTAGTGGGCACTGTGGTGCATGCCTTTGATCCCAGCGGTTTGGGAGCCTGAAGTAGGAGGGTTGCAAGTTCAAAGCCAGCTTCAGCAACTTTTCGAGGCCCTAAGTAACTTAACAAGACCCTCTCAAAGGAAAATATTTGATAAAAAGGTTGGAGATATGACTCAGTGGTAAAGCCCTGGTTCAATCCTTGATATAAAAAAAGAAAAGAAATACACTAATGTAAATTATAAACAGAAAATAAAAATGTTAAAATAACTTAAGTGTCACTTTGCTTCTGGGTCTACAATCAACATGCTGGCATTTGCCACTTTTTTAAAGGAAGAAAGGCACTTGTTTTAAGTAAGAGTGAGATTCCTAAATATGTTGAGAATATTTGCTAATTGCAAAAACCTTGTAAATAAAATAAAATACTAATTCTACTAAATTAGGGAGGGGTAGTTTTTAAAAATCACTTTTGAAGATTTTAGGGTAAGGCAAAAGCAAAGGCATTTTAGAATGAGCCTGTCCAAGCCTTTGCTTCCAAAGCAAACCAACTTTTTGAGCACTGCTTTATTGTTTTAGATCAAAATACGTGATAATATATGCTATTCCCTTTTATGATTTTGCTCAGCACTTTCTGTTGGAAGTAAGCAAAACTTGACAGCTCCTCTACAATTTGAAAAGAAAAAAATCCACAGTTCACATTTTAATGACTTCATTCCATGTAGATACTACAAGCCATTTTTTTGTCAGTTCTTTTTTTTCTTTTTTTAGATATTGAAGAAATATTGCATCTTTTATGCTTTCATGGTAAAAGATATGTCACCCCCACAAGACTGGATCAGTTGCAGGGTTTATTTGTTACTATAGCTTAAAAGCAGACAGTGCCCTTCTCCAAAATTCACACACACACACACACAAGCACAAAACCCTTGTCAACACCCCTGTGTTTTCATTAAAAGTTTTGTAAAAAGTACCATTAATGTATTGTGTAAATTTGTATTTATATACTTTTGTAAAACTACTATTAAATTACATATGTGGTTATAATGCTATGGTCTATAAAGAGCTGATATGTTTCCTCTATAGTGCTGATGACACATTTTTCTACCCTACCAGCTACCCATACCCGAACCCTTTTTTAGTTTGTAACATTTTGCTATAGATCTATTGCTCATACCATTACACATTACTAGCCCTTGAATTGTACTTCTTATAGGCTTATTCAGTGACTTACATAGTTTAATTTCCTGGATATTAAAATTTAAATTCTTCTTGTTTTTTTTTTTCAGTGAAGAAATTGAAATGGCCTTTAAACCTTTTGACTTCATGACCAAGATTTTTTTTTAAGTAAAGAAACACACACATAAAAAAAAAAGAATCCAGGTAACAACTATTTTATAAATAGGTGACTGTATTTTTCTTCATGTCCAGAAACTTATTGAGTAGAATTCAGGTATATTCTTCCAAAACCCACAGTCAGAGATTTTCTAACACAGGTTGACATTTGTACCAAAATGGGCAAGATAATGAAGGCACAGGCTCACTTAGTATCAATAAGGGACATCAAACACAGTCAAGAGGCACTAATGAAACATAAGCTTAGTCACAAAAAGCAAATGTTCGAAGTCTTCAGTAACTTTTCTCCCTTTAACATTTGGCAAAATTCAGTCTAGATATTTTAATACCTCAGAAAGAAAAAATAAATAAGATTCTACATTAAAACCTATAATTCATTTTTAGAAATATAAGAGATACAATGAAAGGAGGGGAATGCTGATTTCCTATATTCTTAGATTATCCTTCCTTTCTGAGGATCTCACATGTCTGTGCATCTGCAGAAATGCCAGCTCTAACTGAAGATTTATGAGTTTATAGATAGTTGCTGACATGGTCCCTCAACACTACTAAAAGTCTGTATCACAAAAACAAAAGCTATCTTGGTTTCTGCTTTTTAGTCCTTTGTTTTAAACTGCAAGTCAAATTTGATTATAGGTGACCAAAAAATTTTAAGTAAAATATATATTTAACTTCTCAATAAGAAACAGATTACATATTTAGACTTCAGTGGCAAATAAATACACTTTAAAGCCAAGCAAGTTCCTCTCTTCTATCTAACAAATAAGAAAAAGTCATTTTTTTTTATTGCTGATGACCACATCACTCATAGAACATATCAAGAACTAGTTTCACGATTTTAGGAGACTCTTTCTATGAAACAATATAAAAGATGAAGGTTTAACTTAAGTCTAAACAGGCAGAATAGACCTCCTATTACAAACATGACAAACTGAACAATAAAACAGCTGAATCTCTGTTTGCATCATAACCACCATCTATGTGATACGTAACTACTCGCTCTCTATGGGTTAATACCACCCACTGCATGCCTAGAGATGGCAATCAATGTAGAATGCCACCTTACAATTAAGCCTGTGTCTACAATTGCAGAGAGAACATGGAAATGTTTCAGCCTACCCATAGTGCTTAAGTATGTTTTTAAATTTTTTCCTAGGAAATTAATTTTGATAGTATTTCCCAAATCCTTCAACTAAAGACATCCTGATAATTTGTCGGATACAACATGAATTCACAATTATTAATGTTTTTCAGTGACAACAAAATTTTGCATGCTTAAAAATTAATTATAAGTAAAAATAGAGAATACTTATAGAAGGATCTTAATAATTTGGTATTTGGGTATTCTTTTCTTTATGCTTTAAAAACAGCCCCTAATATTCTCTGACAACACAGTATTTATATATATTTATATATATATAAAGTTCATTTCCATGCTTATTACGTAAAAATAACTATCAGAAATATCAATCTATCAGTGTCAGCTGAAATATATCCAATTAATTCACTGCAGAAGGGAAAATAAAAATCTAAAGTAATCATTAAAGCTCACAGTTCAATTTTTTTTCCTTTTTTTGTCTTTTTTTTTTTTTTTTTTTGTCTTGTTTGAAATTTTTTGGTGGTTTATCTGTGCTGCTGCAGGCTGATTCCCAGATTAATGGCCTCCAAGGAAATTTGAAAGGAAGCCTGAAGACTTCTTACTTTGCTGTGCATCTGCTTCCTGGTCTTGTGTAAGTCCCAATTCATTCTCAATTTGATCCAGCTCTGACTGGTCAAGTAATTCAAAGTCATCACCTTCTTCAGTGTCTGTGTCCTCCCCTGGGCTGGGTGCAGCTTGAGCAAGTACTTGCTGAGCACTCTCTAGCTGGTCTTTAATAGCAGCAGTCACTGCAGCTGTGATGACATTCCCAGCCAGGTTGCTCATCAAGTGGAAAGTTTGGTCATTGTTCAGAGGAAGGGTGAGACCAGCTGCTGATTGTCTCTCTTTGCTTGGTCTGTGACCACTTTCCGGATGTTCCTTTTTTCTCTTGAGCTCAGTGGGCAAGCCAAGGCTTAATTCATCTTCATCATTTGTTCCCGTGCCATTTTCTAGAGATGGAAAATCTGAAAGATCTCGAGAGAAAACTTCCTCGCTAGGCCGGTCAAGATCTGTGAAGTGCATAATAGAAGTTCGTATTTAAGCACCAAAACAAATTTGAAATAAGAGCTGTCTAAAATCTGATTTTGATTTGAACTTTCCAGGCAACCTTGACATTAATCTAGCCTCTGGAGTCAACCTAAATCAATTTAACAACATATTGGACCCTTCTCAAATCTGTGACACTAGCTCTCCACAAGTACATAAATATTGTATGTCCATCTGTAGCTTTTAACTTGCCTCTTAAGCACAAAACATTGCAATTATCACTTAATATTCAGCTTGTCTAATATGAGCTTTAGGATTTGACTAAAGTTTAGGTGTTCATCGTGAAAATTCCATCCTGCCCCTAAAATGGGAATTATCTTAAGCCACTGGGAATATGCATGATCACAAAATTTAAAAATATGTGAATTGGAGGTATTCGTGGATTCTGATACATCACCTTTTGGATATTATCCAGCCTGAGCATTTCATACATGGAGATTTTCTTGCATATCTATAACCTGTGACTGTTTAAAGCAATGAAAAGAAGCTCCTGCCTTCTCTGTACCAGTTCAACCCAAGAGCTTATGGAAGCATTTGGCTCTCCATCGATATAGCTGAAACTAGCCATGCCAAGATTCGTGATATTTGTAAGCAGTGTCACATGAGGGATAGACTGATTTACTTTTCTTTTTTTTTTAAAGAGAGAGAGAGAGAATTTTAATATTTATTTAATATTTATTTTTTAGTTCTCGGCGTACACAACATCCTTGTTTGTATGTGGTGCTGAGGATCGAACCCGGGCCGCACACATGCCAGGCGAGTGCGCTACTGCTTGAGCTACATCCCCAGCCCCTGATTTACTTTTCATAGAAAATCTTTCAATGTAACAGTGAACTCCTTGCAAAAGTGTTTGGAAATCAAATCTATTAATGAAATCCCTGTATGTTGATTGGATGATTGTTGTCTCTTTTGTTACATAGATCTGAGATGGGATGGTTAAAACCAAGTGATTGTTTTTCTTGTCTTTAAAATATGACCTCAGTTGTAGATACCAAAAGCTTATAGACCTTGAGTGAACAAGAACCAAAAGCTTATAGACCTTAAGTGAACTTCACTGTTCCTCTTGTTCTAATGCACTTTAAATACGACAAAATTGAGGTCCACAAAAATTATGTCATCTGTTTAAGGTCATACAGTGAGCTACTAGCAAGGTAAGACTACACTTGGGTCTCCCAACCTCCAAACCCATCTTTCACACACTTCACAGCCTCCCTCCCTCCCTCCTATAGAACATGTATTTTGGGAAAGTAATTATAAAACCAGGTTACTTATCCTCTTCCATATAATCTGCTCATATGCTCAGTATATGGCTGAGACCATTGAAAAGAAGGTCCAATTGGACAATTAATCCAATGAAACTAGCAAAAGTTAAGTTATTGCACAAGCACTGACTCAACTTATGTTACGGATGGAATTTACATTATTAAATTCAATTTTTACTCTACTACTTTAAATTGCATTTTACCTAGCTATAAAAAACAAAGAGGCTTGATTAACCTTGAAGATAAACATGAGAAACTCTGGAATTGGCTTTACTCAGGGGAACTTGCCCTCCATACTTAAATCTCTTTTAATAAATACCAGGGCCAAATATATAAAATCAGCTTTCTTCTTTCCCTCTTCCCATTAATGCTACAAGGAATGCTGCCAGACATTTCATAAGGTAATTTATATATTAAAAAATTATATAAATATATATATATTTTCAAAAACTATGTATATACATAGTTTTCAAAATAAAGAGATTTTGGCATAGACATTTTTTCTCATGTTTCTTTAAAATAACCATTTTTGAGATGTAATTCACATACCATAAAATTCACCCTTTAAAATATACAGTGCAGTGGTTTCTTAGTATATTCACAAAGCTATACAATCATCACCATTAATTCTAGAACACTTGTATCACTCCGAAAAGACCTACTAATTAACACCATCTTTCTCTCTGCTAGTCCCTAGAAACCACTAGCCTACCTTCTCATATATGAACTTGTTTATTCTGGACATTTCTTATAAATGGAATCGTACAATATGTGGCCATTTGTTTCTGGCTTATCTACCTCCCCCATCCCCAATGCTGGGAATCAAACCTGGGGCCCATGTTGGGCAAGCACTCCATCTCTGAGCTATACCCCCAGCCCAGTACATTACTTTATTACAGACCAGTAAGATTCCACTGTAGAGATATACACATTTTATTTATCCATTCATGATTGACAGAAGTTAAATATTTTTACTTTTACTCCATAATAAGAAGAGTATCCAGAAATATGAGCATACCGTCAGAAGTGTCTGTCTGTGGAGTATAACCTTCGGAAAGGTTGAAGGTCCCATTATCAGTCCAGGATACTTCTGAGACATCTGTGTCAGACACAGATAACTCTTTGGCAGCAACCGTGAGGCTAATCTGTATTAACAGACATACCAGTAGCACATTTTAAACTGCAAAGGAAAATCTTATGAAAAACCCACACTAACCCCTGAAATGTCATAATAATAAAAACAAAGTTATGAGTATTTTTCTTTGAGATTGTTCAAATAAAATAGGAAGAAAAGTCTATCAGGAAATCATTCAGCCTTGATTTATGTAAATAACTGTACAACCAAACCACCCAAACATATTGAAAACTAAACAAAAATACCTTAGGACAAAGAGCTGAAAAGTCTAATTCACTGTCATCTTTGTGACTTTTTTCTTTTTCTGCTTCTGTTGAAAAAAAATTGGAAGCTTTCAGTTTCCTGTCGAGCTTAGACTTAGTGTATTTATTTTATCATATATTCTTACCCCATATTCCCCTTATTCTCCAATGCCTCCCTACCATTAAATGTTTGCTTAAGAAATTTCACATATTTGCAAGTGTTTGCTTTTCAAAGGAAACAGTACCTACTAGTGGTTCTCATAGCATGAACCAATATCATCATCATCTATCAATACAGATTCTTAGTCTACTGATTCACAAATTCTGGGTTGGGACCCACAATCTATACTTCCCCAGTTTGTCCAGGTGATTCTGATGCACATTATAGTTTGAGAACTTATAAGGTCATATACCAAGTTAAAATTTAAAAATGATCATATTGGTTTTTTTCTCTATCTTCCTTCCCCTGTTATTTCACTCCACTCTTATCCCTACCGATGCCATTTTTTTTATTTGCAGTTGTTCACCACATATAATAAATAGCAAGATAAAGAAATCTTTTCTCCCTCTCTTAAAATTTTAGATTAAAAAGTCAAAGTTAATTGTGTATTTGTGAAAAGAATAAAGCCTAAATAGGAAAAGGCCACATATATTATTTTTGGGGATTAGCTTCTATAATCATATTTAGTAAAAGGCTAAATGCACCCTGAAATGTAAAATGGCAATTTTGTAACAAGTAGCCTGCTAATGTCTTACTTGATGCATAGAATCTAAAATTCAAACGTTACCTACCAGATCTCTCTCGTTTCTTCTGATTAATATATTCTCCAATTCCAAAATCTAGTTTCAACAGAACTGACTTGATTTTGCTGTAGATTTTTTGTCCAATATCATTACATTTAAACAGTGGACACAAAAACGCAAACAGTACTGAAATATAAGAAGGAAGAGAATATGGGTAAAATGCACTTCCTTTCAAAAGTTTACATCTTAGTATTTCACAAAATACTGTTGTCTTTATTGAAAAATAGAATTCTTTTTCTTAGGATAATGCCTCTTCCTAATTAGGTTCATTTCCTAATTTCTATTCTTCCTTGTCATGAAATATGTTTTAGTACGTACATGTACACATACACACACACACACACACACACACACACACAGGCACTGTTTTGTAGACTTGCAATCAGATCAACTTCCTCACCTTAATCCTTTTATCTTAAAATCTATAGAAAGGTTGTATGTTTTTCAGGCAGTGTCCTGAATTAAACTTCACCTCTGTTTATTTAATGACATTTTACCATGGGAAAGTTCTTGTTATCTATGATCCTCTCCTCAATAGCACTGGGGTAATAGTGTTGCTTGGGGTCGTTGTGCAGTAAAAGATGTGTGCAAATCCTCTGGAAAATACCTTGCCCATATTTCTCCTTCCCCAGCACTTCTCTTCTTTTCCTCCTAAACAATGCTGATGCAGTGGTTGATATTTTCTGAGAGTTCTATTTGGAAGATTGGATTTGAGTTCCAATCATTTGCCATTTGTGTTATACATTAGAAATACTATAAGAAAAAAGGATTGCCAAACTGAATGTATTATATTCCCTAGTGATTATTTCTCTGTTGTTCTTAGGAAATATCTCAATGCTGAGGAATCATGTGAATTTTAAAAGCCAGTGTAATAAAAATGGGAAAATAAGTAGGGAGTGCCTGCCCTATCAAAAGGTAGCAGTGACAGATCTTCATGTTTCAGGAAAAGAAGAAAATCTACACTTCTGTAGCAGCACTTTTGAAATATAGTTGACATACAAAGACTTGTACCAGCTAGGTATTTGTCAACTTGGTAAGCTCTGACATACATGTACACTGAGAAACCATCACCACAACCCATAGTGAACGTAACTACTACCCCCAAAGTGCCTTCATGTTTGTATGAACCTCCTCTTTTGCCTGCAGTCACACAACTTGACCATAGGCAACTGCTAACCAGCTTTGCCAATAAAGGTTACCTTTAATTGTCTAAAATTATATATAAATAAAATCATACAGTCAACTCACCCTAATTCCCACTCAACCTAATTATTTTGAGACTTATCCATAGTGTTTCATATATCGACTTTTAGTTAATGATTTTAATATACCACAGTTTATGCATTCATCTGGTTATATGGTCATATAGATTACACTCCACTTTTGGCTCCTACAAATGAATCTGCTATGAACATTTGTTTCTCTTGGATAAACACCTATCTGTGGGGCAGCTGGGTCATACATTAGAAACTGCCAAATTGTTATCCAAAGTGACTGTACTGTACCTACCCACAGTTAATGAGAATTCCAGGGGCTCCGTGTCCTTCCTAATACTTGATATGGTCAGTATTTTTAATTTTAGCCATTCTGGTGGAGGTCAATGAGATCTCATTGTGATTTTATTTTTTTGAACCACAGAACTCATACAAAGCAAAAAAGGTGTTGGTATATTGTGGGGGGGGGAATACAGTTTTACTGACGTAATTTAACATAAAAATATTTACTTACGATCCTGGCTTTTTCAGCCATTCTTCCAATTTTAAAATATAAATACCTTTCTGGGGGGGGGAAGAGAAACTTTGTGCAGGAGATTAAAGATAATCATCTTGTTTTATAAGGAAGAACTCATTCCTCCTCTTCCAAACTATGGGAGGTCTACTGACCTCTAAATGATGACATGTGCATCATATAAATTAGCCAAATATTCTATTATACTTACACAGTAGATAGCTGAGTATAACCCCAGGAATGTAACTTCCCAAGATTGTAAAAAATGTGCACACACTGCAGACCAGGAGACAAAACTAGAAGTAATAGAAATAACAGGGGACAGTTATGCACAAAACTAAGACATTTGGAGCACAGAATACACATGCTATCATTTATCTATATGTGACCTATCAGATTATGGCAAATGGTTTCAAACAGCACTCTTGGTACACAAACATTCAACATCCTTAGTTCACTTTAACACTCATAATATATCATGTTGAGAGCAGAGGAGTTAATTTTTTGCCCTGAAAATGATGACTGTCATTACTCATGCCTGTGACTGTGTTACTGCCAGCTGCAAGAGATCTAAAGAGAACTGTATCCTAGAAACTTCTTTTACTCTGCCTCACTTAATGGAAGTAATGCAGTCAGATAATTAAGTCAGCAATTTTAAACTACAACTGTAAGCCCATCCAAATTTATAAACACAGCAAAACATGTTACAGAAATTAGAGGCATCTACACCAATCTAATTAATTTCACAGCTGGTAAACTAAGATAAACTATGGTCATTGTGATCCTCGTTCCTAATAGACTTCATCCACTTTTAGGACATCTAGGAACCAACTACAAATGAAATGAAACTCCTGCAGTGAATCTGATCACTTTCCTCCTGTCAGTTCAAAAAAAAAAACTTGGTTGTTTTAAGAAAATTGTTTTTAAATCTACAGAAGATTTCCTTAATTCCCATTAGAAAGATCAAGACCAAAACAAATCTTATTAAAAAGTTTTCACTTGATTTCCACACTCCAGTCTTAACTATCTTCCTCTTCTTATGTCTTTATCTTTAAATGGAGGTATTAGATTAAATTGATAAGCAAGGAAAATTCATTAGTGGACTTTGTAGTAAGGAAAACAGACATGGGAGGAAGGAATACAAATCTCTGTTCAGTAACTGAATAAGAGAAAGCAAGGAGTCTAAATTTCAGGCTAACTTTGTTTTTCCATTCTTTGGCATAGTGTTTATAAGTTAACTAGCTAAAAGGAGTATAGAATTACTTGTGAAATAAAATTAACAGCAATTTCTGAAACATCAAGGGCCCTAGAAGAAATGTAGAATTCTAAAATTAAATGTTTGAGGAAGAGCTGCAGAAGTTGAAGGAACAAATATAATAGCATAACTATATCCAGAATTGAGTTTCGCAAAGCAATTTCTTATTATCCCTTAGATTTTGTAGCATCATCATCTTCAGTTGATGGACCTGAGGCACACTGATACAATGCAGGGCAGAAGTTTAAAGCTTAGAATCTTCTGAAATACCTTTAATCAGTTGAGTAAAATACCCACCAAAAATACATCATGCCCCTAATAGATATCTATTTTTAAAGTTACCTTCAATGATTAAAAATTCCCATTGGAAGACAACACTGCCATTCTAATATGCTCCAATTCTTTCCAAGCACAGTTCTATTATTCAATAATAGCAAAGTCATGAGACCTCTATACATAGTACAATGACAGGGATCACAAATGCTGACACTTGTACTCTTCATTCCAACCACCCGTGAATATCTAACAAGGCCTATTGGTGGTTCTGCAGTTCATCCTGACTACAAAGACTATCAGTGTGTGTGCTCTTGCTCAGGTCATTGCTTTCCAATCCTTTAGACTCACCCAGTGGGGTTTTTCTTAAATTAGGAAAACACTTGTTCCACTTACAAATCATAAGGAATGTTTTGGCTAAAAGTTTTATTTGTTAAATAAATAAACCATACAAGTCTCCAATTTTCAGAATGAAAGTGACACACTGTTACCTCTGAAAGTACCTTAAAGGACTGTGTGTTCAATTCATGTCCCTTTGACCTCAGAAAATGGGCCATTAAACATGAATGAAATTCTAAATAAGACATTTTTTTTCCTTCTTGGTTTGGCTGATACAGACTAATCACCATTCAATTAATAAGCTAAATAAATGTATATGATATATAATTTCAAAAAAAAAAATTTGGTACTAGGGATAGAACCCAGGGATGCTTTAATACTGAGCTACACTCCCAGACCTTTTTATTTTCTATTTTGAGACAAGATCTCACTAAATTGCTAAGACTGGTGTCGAACTTTCGATCCTGCCTCAGTCTCCTGAATTGCTGGGATTACAGGTATTGTGTACCACCACGGCCTAGCGCATACTAAAGTTACTGAGCCCTTGCTGATTCCAGCTTTTCAGCCATATGTTCCCTGTGTATTAAGAATTAGAGAATGTTTATGATAAAAGCATGTGATAAATGTACATTGCACATTTAGAACACACTCTTGTACTAGAAAACTTGCCTTTCCAGGGCTCTGCTGTTTAAAAAGAGACATTTCTTGAAGAAATATGCTGAAATTCATCCATGATTCTGCAATACAGTGGCTGAGTCTGGGTCTTTCATCCGGTTTGGAATTGATGACTTCCCAGCTAAGGAGACGAAAAGAAAAAAAAAATGTTTTTGGTTCTTAACAAAAAGTACAAGCTTTAGATGATTTACTCAACATCCATGGCTTCAGCAAATATTGTTTGAGCATCTACTGTTGGCCTTACTCTCTGGAAAAGCCCTGTGAATTCACAGATGAACCAGTCAGATACTTGCCTCATGAAGCTCATATGCCAAGAGAAAGAACCAGCTACACAATAAATCATCTATTACAATAAGGGAAACACTGAAGAGAGGAGGAGTACAGGGTTGGGGCTTTGGGATATTATTAACCAAGGAAGTCAATTTTGAGCTCATATCTGAAATGGATTAACAGTTTACCCCCGTGTTCTGATAGAAAAATGTAGATATATGTAGAGAAAGAGCTGGAATGGGAAAGGGCTAAAGTGCCACCCTACTAACCCTACTGTGGATCCAACAAAGTCAGTCAGGAGAAATATAACAAATAAAGCTCAGGAAGCAGGAGATGAGCTAGATCATACAAGGCCTTGTATGTTTGTTAGAAACTTTTAAACTGTACAGATCAGAAAGACACAGTGCTTTTAAAGAAACTTAGGTACTAAGCATATAATCATTATTAATACTAAATACCAATAATGTATTTTCAGTATGTATGGTAGTTGGTCAACTACATAGACAACTGGTACACTCAACAGGATCTCACAATGCCCCGTATTTCTGAAGTATCTTTTCCTGATCATCATCTAGAATGTGTTGAATGTGATGCAGAGACCAGGCAGTGTGCTGTGTGTGTCCCTGCACTCATTTTGCCATGAGAATCTCAGTGAGCTAAAAGCAAGAAACAATCACTCCAGGAAGAAGACATATGCAAGTTCCTAAAATTATAAGGACTCTTGCAATAGTAACCCATATAAATATTCCAAGAACTATTAGTGAACTCTCATCTGAGTTCCAATTGTAAGGGCATCAGGATGAGGCTGAGCTCTGGCTTCAACCCCAATACCTCTAAAACAAATCAAAATGACCTTGGCCCATGATGTTCAACCTCACAGAAACGATATATATATATATATATATATATATATATATATATATATATATAGATTGTTGCTTTTTAATATATTTTGAATAGTAAAGCAATTTGCAAATTAATTAAAATTCCTTTTGAAGTGTAAATTTTAATCCAAGTGAAATAGCAATAAAAAAGGCAGGGGGGCAATATATTCCTTTTTTCCCTTTGACTTTGCCTCAATTGATGCTCTGCCAGAGAGTCACTGAGCTATCAGTGGTCCAGAATGATGTTATTCCATCAGGTAGGGATTTGTCAAATGAGTTCCTGCCTGTCATGAGAAATGACCTTTTGGGGCTGCCTCGCTGCCCAGGAGTGTTGTGTAAGCATCAGCACTACGCTATCTGGAATCACTAAGTATGCTACTTCCACTGGTGGTCAAATCTGCACCAGGTTTGCATTCCTAGTAAGTGACTTCAAACTTCCTGAAATAATAAGAATGAATGACTAAGAAACCACTGTCTGTAACAAAATCTTGCCCATATATATGCTTCATGGGAAAGGATTTTTATTTTACTGGAGAGCAAGAACTGCATGGCAAAGACAATATAAAGTTATTAAACTGTCGTCTTTCTTCTTAGACAACAAATCGGCACAGACTCCAGAAATACGGGGCATTGTGAGATCCTGTTGAGTGTGCTGTGTGTGTCCCTGCATTTTTTTTTACATGAGAATCTCAGTGAGATAAAAGCAAGAAACAATCACTCCAGGAAGAAGACATATGCATAGACATATGGATATGTCTATGCATAGGCTTGGCTACTGGTCAGGTCAGTGGGCCACAATTCTTCATTTCTGCTTTCTGTGTTGGGAACATTTAAAGGTCCAACTGAACTATTTGGCAAATATATAATTCTAACCAAAATCATTTAAAAGCCTAATGAAAGGTTTTGAGTATCAAAACATTTTAAAGATTGTTTTAAAGTATCTTTTAAAGATTCCTGATGCCCAGTACAATTCATTTTAAAACATGCTCTCTTCAAAGAAACAATAAACTCAAAGGCGTCCTTCAAAGAGACCACATTGTAATTCAGAATAAGAAGGAACACTTGATGTTCTTCCTGCTCCTCCCTAGAACCAGGGGGGATGGGGTGTGGCTGACCAACGTGGCATCATGTAGGACCAACCCTTTCCAGGAAAGCACAGCACTTCATGTGCAGAATCCAAACACTCAGCGGAAACTAAGATTTGTGCTTGGTGGTTGGTTGACGTTTAATACAGATGACGTCTGCACACACACAGAGTTGCTCCATAATGGGACTCTAGGTTTTCCTAGAGAGCCTTTCTTGGGAAACACATAACCAGAGAAAGGATCTCCTGTGAATACTGGACAAGATTTGGAAAGCAGGTCTTTCCCATGGCATGTGGCTATCTTCCCACCATCCTTGGCACTAATTGGTCTATAATGCAAGGCCCAAGTAACAAAGAAATAAAATACACTTTAGCCTTCAAAACAGTTTGAGATTTAACCAAGTTCTTAACCAAAAGTACAAGTTCTCTGTGATTGAAACTCATCTAAGGGAGAAAATCCTGTTTCCTATTAACATTGGCTCCTTACTTTCAGAGGGGACATATCATTTTCAGTGCAAAGGGAAATGAGGCTCATGCTCTCATAGGTCTTCCCTTCTGTTCACCCTCCTTCCAACTTCCTCTCACACTCACACTCTTGCCTTCATTAAGCAGGGAACTGTTGCACACTCCAGCCACAAGATAAGGACACAGGAGTCACTATTCATGGCCACCAACCACAACTCATCATACTCAGTGAGTCCAGTTTCAGTGGTACTCAGGGAGAAGTTCCTGTAGCTCCAGCCTCCTTAAGGCCACACCAGCTTTCACGTGGCCTTTGCCCAAGTACCAGCAGCTGCAAATGCTTCCCAGTAAAGGCTCTAGCAGAGGCCATGGGTTGTTTTCCTTCTTAAGAAAAACTGGTCAGGTGTTTTTGACAAAGGACATTTTGTAATCAAGATAAGCAATTATTTACCAAAGAAACCCAAGCCAGGGCAAAGTCCTTTTTCAGTGGCTGAGGAACATGGTCACCTGCCTAAGGAAGTAAACATTAGTCAGGTGGCTCCTCAGGCAAGCAGCCTCACTGTGTCCACACAAAGGACTTCAGCTTTCAGGTAAAATTTCTGCAGATCCCTGTTAGAATACAACTAGTTGGTAGTTTGGCCAAAGCAGACCTTTTGTGATGTTCATAAAACTGGGTGTGTGTAACACGAGCTATTCAAACAGCACTGTCTGAGCCTTACTCAGGAGATTCTGGTGGAGCAGGTCTGGGTGAAGATCAGAAACCTTCGTTTTTAACAAGTATCCCAGGAGGTTCTGAGGCACATGTGAGAAACACCTGAGAGAAAATTTCCATCGAATTCCCATTCACAAATAAAAAGTAGGGAAACATGCTTCTAGGCAAGATGGTGTGGCAGGGACCTACCTGGTTTACCCTCCCTCCTGAAATAACCAAACACGTACAAAGGAAAAAAAACCAGACAAAACAGATGAAGCAATGATGTTGAGGACCCTGGGCTTTATACAAGGAAGGACAGTGACCCCTGAGGGACAGGAAACCAATGAGGGAGTCTTGAGACCAGCTCCTGCCCTACAGGTCTCCAGGCCTCAGATAAGTGAAACCCACCAGGTCCCTGAGTTGAGGAGACAGAGTTGAGGGTCCAAAGAGGCACCCAAGAGACCAGAGTTGGCACAACACAAGATGAGGAAGTAGATGCTGTGCAGAGAGCAGGATCTGCAGGGGTGGCCCCTGGAGCCTTCAATGGGGACTGACCAGCATACATATTTGAAGAATATGTAGGAAGCCAGGAAAAAAGCCATTAGAAAGGACCAGAAGGATCAGTGCTTGTGCCAAGAATGACTCCTTGTCCCACCAACTATACTGGAAAACCTCATATTGGTGGAGTGTTCATCAGGGTCATGTCTCATTGCACAGAATAATCAGTTCTGAACTAAATGCTTCTTTGGTCCCACCTAGCAAGTCTTAAAAGCAAGCCCCAAAAGAATAAAACTTATTTTTTAAGTAATTCAACCATCATTTGTATGAATACATTGCATGAATACAAAGTGGTAGGTTTTGTTATAAATCAAACAACTCAATGGTCAAATAGAGATCTAAATGATTTTACTTTTTTTCTTTCATGTGTATCTTTTAAATCATTGTGCTTTAAAGATACAGTTACCAAAACTGAAAGATACAGTTACCAAAACTGACCTTTAAATATTGTATTAAAAGATTTGTTTCTCTGTAGTTTAATAGCTACACACATGAGTTCTTGGGCACTTTGTCCAGTTTCAGAATGCAGTGCACAGTACTGTCCATTAGAGGGAGCTAAACAACCAGGAAATGTGACAGTTGTACTCCTTAAAAACACATTGTCATTCTCTGAGAGGACATATTGTAGCAGCCTGATTCTTCTCTTTCACTCCAAGTGTCTTTGAGCACTTGAAAAAGATGCTGAAACAGATGAATGTTGGTAGGGGAAAAATAATGTCTCTTGGTATCCCCTCACTTCCTTCTGTTCATTTAATAAATAGACACATTAATTGTTACTAGGTACATTAACTGTTACCATTCCTAGCTCCAGATATTTAGACATGACAAAGGCACAACCCTAAAAAATACACTTATTTCTAGATGTGACCCAGCATGTGTGCACACACTCTCATATATGAAACTTACCTTTTTAAAATGGTACTTAATTGTATCTAGTGCTATTGAAGAAAAATAAATTTGAAAACTAAGTTGAGAATTGGATATGTGAAGGGAACCTGTTAAATACAAGATCTTTTCATTATAGTGCATTTTACAGGTAATACAGAAAAATGAATTGTGTAGTCATATCCCAGTGAATTTAAAAGTCTAAGTAATATAAACAGCTGAAAGCTATTTTTCAAAGCAAAATTTATATTTTTTAAATATATCAATGTTCAAATTCTTTTTTCTTTTCTATTTTTTTATTCTTATTTATTTATTTATTTTTGCCATACGATTTATTTTTATTTTTTTTAGTCCTACATGACAGCAGAATGTATTTTGACATATAATACATACATGGAATGTACATACATCAATCATAATGTCTATTCTATTCTGCTGCCCTTCCTATCCCCCCTACTCCTCCCCTCCTCTCCCATCATTTCTCTCTATCCAATCTAATGTGACACATTTTTTTTCTTTTTCTCATCACAACATCATATATCTATTCTGTATAACAATGAGGTTCTTCCATCTTCCGTGCAACTCCCCTTCTCCATCTTTTTTCCCTCCCACTTCTCTTCCCTATTTAGTGGTAGTCTTCTTCTCGTGCTCTTCCTCCCTATCCCATTTTGAGTCACCCCCCACCTTATATCAGAGAAGACATTTGGCATTTGTTTTTTAGGGATTAGCTAACTTCACTTAGCATAATCTGCTCTAATGCCATCCATTTCCCTGCAAATGCCATGATCTTGTTATTTTTTAGTGCTGAGTAATACTCCATTGTGTATAAATGCCACATTTTTAAATCCATTCATCTATTGAAGGGCATCTAGGTTGGTTCCACATTCTAGCTATTGTGAATTGTGCTGCTATAAACATTGATGTGGCTGTGTCCCTGTAGTATGCTCTTTTTAGGTCTTTTGGGTATAGTCCGAGAAGGGGAATAGCTGGGTCAAATGGTGGTTCCATTCCCAGCTTTCCAAGGAATCTCCATACTGCTTTCCAAATTGGCTGCTCAAATTCTTTCACATATTCTTGAACTTTTCATTTGAGGAAATAATTACCAAAGATAGACAATCTGGAGTAAGTGAGTGCAGGTGTGGGAGAGAGCATATGAATGAATCCTGATGGTGTGGTTAGGCCCAAGTGGCAAGGTGCAAAAGCAAATCCATCCATGATCACCCCCATGATTAGAATCAATTTCTGTGTGCCTTAAGCTTTTGGCAGTTTGGTTTCTGGCATTTGTGACACAAAGTATATTGCTGCATTTCTCGGCAGACACAATGGAAAACTTTATATTAATTATGAGATAAAGATAACTATTAGAAAGTTACAGGCTAAAATTGCACCAATTAGCATGACTCTTTCATTTCAGTGGCAATTTTTAGTTGAAAGAAAAGCTGCAAACAGCTTACTTGAATACTTTTCAAATAAAGGCAGTTTATTATCAATTCAAGTAAAGAGGGTCACAGGCAGCATGAAATAAGAATGGCTCACTCTCCAGGCATGGGGCACTGCTGGGCCTCTTATAAACTTCCTGTCTCATCAATCCTCAGCCTGTGAGGGAAGTATTACTTATTATTCTTGTCTAACAGATGAGATAAAGGCCCAAATTCATTGACCAATTGGCTCAAGGTCACAGAACTAATACACAATGGAATAGGGAATTGATCCATGGAACTAGAATGCAACTGTGTGGTGAGAGGCAGGAAGAACACTCCAGACTGGAGTGTAGGAATCAGAGGGAAAGAGCTTCAGAGCTGTAACATGGACAGGGTTTGGGGTCAACTAAGCTAAATAAGTAGAAAAAGAAAGATCAAAAAAGCAGCCTTCGTTCCCTGGTAAAACTTGGTCACAGAAGTTTAGATTCGTCTTTTTTTCTTTTAAAGCCCATCAGCTTTTCATAATCTGAGCCCAGCTTCTCAAGCCTAAATTACTGTACTTGTGCATGGCAGTCACAACTTCTGCTGTTATTTGCTGAGGTCTCATTGTGTACCAGGTATCACATCAAAGATCTTAGATTCCTAAGATCCCCTCTCCACCCCAAAGCCATTACAACACCCTGCAAGAAGGTTCTCTCCATTATATCCAAGAGAAAATAGCTGGGAAGAATCTCCTTGTTTGATCTCCATAGCATCTTGTGTTGGTCTCCTATAGCAATTGTCTATTGTAACTGATTTACATGCTGTTTTCAATGTAGACTCACCATCAGACTTCACATTCCATGAAGGAATTCTTGGATGCTGATCTGTTTTCAGTAGCTAATAGAGACTGACATCCATGAGGCCCTCAAAATCATTGAATGAGCCAAGTATGGTGGCACATGTCTGTAATCCCAGCAACTCAGGAGGCTGAGGCAGGAGGATCAGCAATTTAATGAGGCCCTAAGCAAATGGGTGAGACTTTTCTCAAAATTAAAAAAAAAATTAAAAGGGCTGGAGATGTTGATCCATGGTAAAAAGCGGCCCTGGTTTTGATCCCCAATTCCCCCCCCCCAAATTTAATGAATAAAAGAATTATAAGTAGTAAACATCCAAAAATGAAAATATCAAAAATAGTTAACAATGTTAACTAGTAGTTAATGACATCCTGTATGCTTTTTATTCACTCTTTTTTATTTTTATTTTTAATTTTTTAAAATTTACATATATTAACTTTTTAATTTGTTTTAATTAGTTACACATGACAGTACAATGATCTTGACATATCATACATTTGAATCAGATAGGATACAATTTCTCATTTTTCTGAGTGTACAGGTTGCAGAATTACATTGGTCATGCAGTCATGTATATATTTATTTTTTAGTTTTAGGTGGACACAATATCTTTATTTTTATGTGGTGCTGAGAATCAAACCCAGTGCCTCCCGCATGCTAGGCGAGTGTGCTACCACTTGAGCCACATCCCCAGCCCTTATTCACTCATTTGAATGTTTCTGTACATTACATGTTAGCAATAATTAGTACATATCCCTCTCTATATGTATAAAAATATAAAAAATAATAAACAAAAGTCCTCTTAAAAAATTAGAAACCAAATTTAATTTATATGAACTAGTTCTTCTTTGCAAATGGGCAATTAAACTACCTTCAAAATTAGGCAATTAAGAAATATGCTTCATATGTTTCAAGATTTTTCTGGAACTGGAAATCATTAATTCATGTAGGATTCCTTCTGGCAAAACTGAATGATTGACTTCTTCGTTAGATCTCTGGTCCATGAGTACTAGGGGTATTGATGCATTTGTGGTGCTAGTGGAGAATAGAACTGGTCCCTCCTAAGTTGAGGAGATCAGAATGTGAAATAAACAATTCCCAAATCTGAACATGGGACAGAGAAAAACAAGTCCCTTTTTACTTATTTTTTCAAGTTTTTACAGGGCAATCTCACTCCACTGGAAAACACTTTCGGATATTGTCTGTTTGTATCTGACTTCCTCTCTTTCTCTCCCCCCCCCAACACACACATACACACACACACACACACACACACACACACACACACACAAGCTTCTTTCTCGTCATTTTTTGAGTTTTTCATATTTCTACAATCCATCCATAGTACAGTAATCATTATTAAATACATGTATAAGATCTCTGGCATAACACTTCCCAAGAATATACATTACTTCACACTATTTGTGATTTTATTAAAAATAAGTAGTGGATATGGAGGCTAAACAATATTTTTTTAGAAAATTAGTTATGTCAACGTCACATATTGACATATCAAAAAAAAAAAAAAGAAAAAGGATTTGTTATAACCTAAGTTGTGACCTAGTAACTGTGACAGACAACTGCTGCAACCATTACACTTATAAATAAATATGCTCTGGCTTAGAGACCTTTCATTCTCAGCTAGTGACTAAGGGTCTCATGCTCTCAATTAGTAGTGAACATCTGTTGATACTAATTCCTGTGAATCTTTCTTAGAAAGGTCAGTTAATATCTGGTTACAGATTTTAACATTTCTTAAGTGTAATGTGTTAGAATTTTTTTTAATCCTTTGGATACTTATTATGTTCCACCATGATTGAGTTTATGTAGGAGAAAAAATAAGAACAGGGATATACTTCTCTGCATAAGCACTCACCGAATTAGAACCATGACAAAGCAAATAGGATGTGTCAACTGGAGTATTAAATAAGCAAACACAAGATTAAGAAATTACATAGCACTCAATTTGAAGCTTTCACTTTCTCAAACCAATTAGTTATGTGAGCAGCTCCTCCTCTCAAGGCCAGGGACAGACAGGCGCCAGTGAGTGCCTGCTCTTGCTGCCCAGGGAAGCTGAGCCCCACCTTATTTGGGGTACTTTGGTATTCTATTTGGGGTACTCTCTCTTTTTATACTGAGTTTGAAATGAACCAGAGATCAGTTATTTATTTTGTACAATTGTCTTATCCCCCTCTGTCCCAAAGTAAGTACTGCTGTTTCCCTGGGTGGTCCACCAATCATCCGGAGCCTTTGGAAGGATGACACTGAACAACTGCCAGCCAAGCAGCTGACAACAGGCACTTCTGTTAATTTTTTAATAACTAGACTTCTGTAAGCCCAGGGCATCAACAGTGTTGATTCCATGGCAGATAGGACAGGCACCTACTTGACGAAGGCAGAAGATGAAACACTCTTTCATCTGTGAATGCCAACATCTACCCCAAACAGTATCTCTGGGGAAGAAAAGATTTCTACTTTATCCTTGAGGAAAGATAATAAAGTCAAGAAACATTCCTCGAGGAAAATGGAAATTGTGATTGTGAAGCAAATTTGCTAACTTGAATATTAGCCTTCCCATTCTATTTGAGAAACAATTTTCAATAAACTATCATCCAGGATTTACTGTAGTTAGACCCCAAAGTAAATATCCCCCCCCTGATTTTTTTACCTTTGTCCTAATTATGAGAAAACTGTGATGATATTTTAAAACATCTTTCTATACTGCAAACAATATTAACAATATAGTTCCTTATTTTGCTTGTTAGAGATTGTGCCCATCTCAGTGGGCCTGAGCAGGAATATATATAGTCTTAACAGACTGAATTGCCAAGTTCTTCCAAAGTGCCTTTATTATGAAGGTCAATTCAAATTAATTTTGTTTGTAGAATCTGCTGTCAGACTTTACACTAACAAGGGATAGCCTGGAGTATAACAAACCTGGGGTGACTAGTACTCATAGAAAGAGTCAACCAAGATGCAAGACTGTTGAACTGGAGGCCATATTCCCACCTTAATCCTTTCTTCAAAAAGCACATCTCTTGTTTCTCTTAACATGACACAATTAGTGGCTTTTAAAGGAAATGCCCTCAACAAGAGGATTACATCCTCATCAGTCACAGAAAAAATAAGTCTCATTGTGATGTCTCAATGCTTGCTAAATGTGCCATCACCATCCTTCCAAGGCAGAATGACAATAGGCTACTGTGTGAATAGTGCATGGATTAATGGCAAACTAGCCTAATGCAATTCTCAACACCATGCAAGGAAGGTGGGGCACCATCTAAAGGGTGCAGAGAGGACAAACAAGAAAGAGGACGGTATAAGATTGTGTTTCAAAGCACTTCAAGAGTCTGGAAATAGACTTTGAGAGGCAAGGGATGCCTAGGAGAGAAATATGAAATGTCTTACCCTGGAGGAGACTTCCTGGAGTGGATAAGCAGTGGCTGACACTATGGAGTGAGGGCAAATTCCAAAAGAAACTATTTCCCTTAATGATAGGATCTTTAGGAAAATAAAATTATAAAACTTAATACAGCCTGCCTGATTTAAAGAGCATTGTTTATAGGAATATACTTCCTCCACTTTGTTATACACGTGAATGGAAGCCAGAATTTTAAAGAAAAGGATTAGGCCTCAAGTATTTCTACTTACCAGGATAATAGTCATTGTATACTCTGTTTATGATATAAGGAGTTTCTATAAACATTTCATTTCCATTCACATTTTTTATTTGCTCAGGAAAACTCATTTTGAAAATTAGCATCCCCTTATTAAGTGGAATGCAGTGCAAATACACAAGACTGGGATAGTACAGGCTAATATTCACAAGACCGGTGAGAGCCACCTGCCCATCCACATGGTCCCCCTTTATTTTTGCCTGTCCCACATATCCACTTCTGCTGCCAGAGTTCTCAGCTGGCTCAAGATTCTGTCCATGGTGTTCAGTAGAATCTAATGGCTGTCACTTGTGCTTTATGACGGCCAAAGCAGTTTATTGTTGATTATCTGCCAGCCAAGGCCATTTTGAGGAAGAAATTTGCCCAAATCAGATGTCACAGGAAGGTGATGTGCATATCCCACCTACCAGTTCCTCAGGTACAATGGTCGGTGTTTGATCTTTCCTGCTCTCCTGTGGAGGGGCCTACTTACTGGATTTTCCAGGCAGTGACATGATTGTAAATGTCTTCTGTTTGTTATATGGACTGATTAATAAGAATTCTGTTTGTACCCCACATTTCAGTAATATGAAATGGATGGGATAAGGTCCTGTAGTAGGGTAAGATAGCTCTTTAATCAACCTCATTTATTTTGCCTGTATAGAAGCATTCAGAACCACAAGAATGGAATAACTGTAGAGTAGCACTTCACTGAGCCTAGGCATCCCAGGATTGTCTTCACCCAGGCAAGTAGATTAATTAGGTGGTATAAATATTTTATCCTAACCGACTGGGATGCTCCTAACTCTAGGTAACAGTTATAAAGGCACTCCTTACTCTAGGGACAGCTATATGAGTATTCAGGGAAGTGAAAATGAAACCAATTTGGCCAGCTGGTCTAAAGAAAACCCCTGTTATTAATGAACAATGGCTCTTCTAAATAACATGTCATGAAAGACAGAGATGTCAATATATCCCCTGATGACTGCCTTGAAAAATATGTTATCCTTTGAGTTATATTTTGATCAGAAGGAAATCTATGGTACACTCTCCTGATTTTTCTCCCTTGTTCATGCATTTTCAATTAAAAAAAAATAGCTCATCAAAATGTTGAATTTTAGCCAGGCATGGTGACATATGCTTGTAATCCCAGTGACTAAGGAGGCTGAGGCAGGAGGATTGTGAATTTAAAGTCAGCCTCAGCAACTTAGCAAATCCCTATCTCAAAAGAAAAAATAAAAAGGGATGGAAATTAGGCTCAGTGGTTGAGCTTTCTCTAGGTTCAATCCCTAGTACCAAAATAAAATAAAGTAAAATTCTGGGTTTGTAAAAGGTAGTGGTTTTTGAAGTTAGATATCTGCCATGGCTTCTCTCATCATTAACATGAGCCTGGTATTTTCTAATCTGTGTAGTCTTTAATCAAACTATCCAGTTTCAACATCACTTGAGTAACCCCTCTACATATCAGCCAGAAGAGACCACTGTCAGTGACTGAGTCTGTGTTTGGGTTCACATAACTTTTACATTAAATTTTTTATAGATGTTTTATTCAATAAATGGGCAGGGCAGGAATGAATCATCTCTGTGAAATTTGTTATGAATAAACTCATTAGAATCATAAGAACAATTAAATTTCATCTTTTAAACAATTTATGTTGAAGAATGCAGAGAGTCAGTGACATGCAAATCAGAAGCATGACTTCCACCAACACCACTGGGAGGCCAGAGGTCTGGCCAATCCTCAGGAGGAACCTGGCTGTATCTGCTGAATGAGACTGGATTGCTAACACTTTTTGGATTGTTGTGCCCTATGAAATATTGGTGAGCCCTGTGTTGAGTACTACCGAGAACACCTTTTGTAGGAGGATGTTATATTCTAGAAGGAGCTACCCACTCACATTTACTTGAAAATCTGAATGCAGCAAAACTGAATATTTTAAGTCCTCTACTTTACGAAATAGACATTTACTTTCTCACATAAAGATGACCCTTCAAGTATTGTCAGAGTGTCAAAGCTCAGGCCCAAAGTGGTTTCCAGCCAAGAGGCCTCCTACTCAGCTGAAAAGGCTAAGTCTACTTTCATTTGCTGATGCTGAGAATATTAAAATATGAAATGTCCAACCCACAGTATGCACATGTTTGTGATCTTATAATGGGGAAATTTAAAGCCATAAAGAGTTTCAGCTCTCATTTACAATGGACTAATAATGCCTCAGGCTGATTCTTGGCCCTCAATACTGCCCTGCCAGTGTGCCACACTCAGCCTGCTGATCAATGAGGGCAGCCTCCATGCTCCCTTCTTCATCAATACATTATCTTTGTTTAGCAAAGTCAGTAAAATGGAGATCTAGAAATTCTGTGTTTGATCATGACAAAGACCTCAGATTTCACTGGAAACACGGAGCTGGAGATCCCAGGGATGAGGGTTAGAAAGTAAAGGCAAAGGTACCAAAAACAGTTGAGTGATGCTAAACATTAGGCCCACAAGCAATTATATCTTCCTTTCTCAGACTTTATTAAGGGATTTAAAAGGACTATGTATCCTATCCATATATATATAATTGCAAGTAATGGTCACCTGTGACCTGCTTTTTCTGTATCAGATAACATCCCCCTCTTCCCTTATCCAAGATGATATAGATTATGTATTAATCCCAAAACATACTAACAAGAAATTGGTATGAATGTTTTTAAATTCATGGTATAACTTAAATAATGACTCAGGATTAACAAATTAAATACTACCTCTGGAACATTCAATTCAATACAATCAATATTAACTTATGTATAAGTGGTAAGGACTTATCAAACTCCCAGTTGATTTAGGACTTGGAACAGTTTGATATTCTTGAATAAAACACACTGCAATATATTGTGCATGATTTCTAGTTTTGTTTATTTAAAAAAGTGCAAGAACTTAATCACAATCAAATATGGAATCTTCCTAAACTTTTATATCCCACCCTTTTAAGTTGTCTTTCCACACTTTTTGTAAAAATACAATATTGGCAATATCCCTCTACTGACTCCCTCTGCTGGCTTTGACTTAATTTTCACAGACATAAAAAACTGTATATACGAAGAGACAAGCTCACCTACTATATCAAATGTCAAAGCAATGGTCATTTATACAAGAGAACAGTTTGTTTCTCCCTCCTGTGACAGCAAAGCCTAGGGCTCCAGGACTGATATGGCACATCCATAATGCTGCAGACCCAGGCCCTTTCCATCTTGTTGCTCAGATACTCTCAAATTAGCCACCCCATTGTCCAAGAGAGTTACTGCAGCTATTGATATCCTTACCCTCCTTGCCACCATCAGGAAAAGGGAAGCAGAGGGCACTCTTCTTTCTCTTTAAAGTCACAGCCTACAAGGTCCACCCACTTCCCACTGGCTGGAACATAATGACCGGCCGAGTCTAGTTGCAAGAGAGTCTAGGAAACAGTTCAATTGCTGGTGATCAGAGAAAACTTGGGATTCTATTCCCAAAAGAAGAAAGGAAAGCTGGGTATTTGGGAGCAACCAGAGAATCTGCTACAAAAATCCTCTTTGGAACTCTTATTTCATCAATTTACATAACTTATAGTCATGTGATTACAATCACAAAAACAACAAAGAACACAGAGAGATGTGAGAATAACTACAACTAAGTACACAGCTCCAATGGTGGGAACAATTATGTTCTAGAGTAGGGGTAGGCAAACATTTTCTGAAAGGGCTATAGAGTAAGACTTTCCAGCTTCGTTGGCCATATGGCTGGTCTGTCTCAACTATGCTATTGTGGCAAGAAGATAGCCATGAACAATATAAACATGAAAGAGCATGGCTGATTCACCAAAACAGGCTGCAGGGTGGATCTGGCCTCCAAGCTTCAGTGGCCTACTCATTCATGGTATCACTGGCTTCAGACATGTGGCTATACAAGGTGACCAAGGCCACTGGTGAACCCAGCAAGCTATCTAGTCACCATTAGCAGAGATGCTGCTCTATGACAGCATGTACCAGATGCCAGCAACTACATTAGGAGCTTTAATTACACTATCTCTAGTCCCCACAACAACCTGACAAGGTGGGAAAAATGCCTCTGATGACCAGCAGACACAGCCAAGGGGCAGCACCAGGATTAGAACACACTCTGCAGCTCTCCAAGCCACTACCTTCCCAAGCCTGTTCTCTTCTAGATGAAACAGTGTTCTTCTACGGAAGTTGGATGAAAAATCATCCTTCAGTTAACAAGAGTGAAACATATGCACAGGGATCTCTCTATAGCATTGACAAAGCTGCTCTGCTATTACAATAGCAAAAGTTTTTCTGTAATCTTAAGAATAGCCTTTGCGGTAGAAGTTTATCCTAGTTTTAATAAGGAGGCACTTAACCTTCAGATTTTCCTGAGTAAAGCTGCCAAGGTCTTAAGTGTCAGAACGCTGGCAGCTAATTGGGGGTTTATAAGTCAAGGTGCCATCAAAATCACTGGACACTTGCAGAGTCATTCAAAGTCCACCCTTGCTGTGGAACAGATATGAGTGGTACCACTCTATCTTCCCCACACATGGCAGAGGACATACAATAATGCATCACAGCATTCTTTCCAGAAACTTCCTAACAAGGCCTCATGATCCTTATCAGAGCTCCTGGAACCATTTCCAGGTTATAGGAGTTGACAACAGAGAACGAAGCCATGTGCCATCAAGCCCTGGACTCGTATGGGACATAAGAGCCTTCCTCTCCCCTTCTGTTGAGCCCCAAGAAGACATATTATTAGTTATTTCCTATATCATCAGTGTCGTTGTTTTTTGTGTCTTAGATTTACTGAGCAATTCTCTTCTTGTTTCAGCAAGCAAGGCAATTAATTCTAGGTTTACAACTTCTCCATGTATCTGTTTATTTTATAGAGAACAAGTTTCCATAATATCTCAGAATGCAAAAACTATGGCTTTTTAGAATTTGTGTTCTATTTATTCCAATTGTGAAGGGAAAGTTATCTGCCACTAATGTTACAAGCTACTCCAGACACAAGGTACATGTGGCACATAATTTGATTCTTACATAGAATCCTCAAAGTGATAGAAATTAGTAGCCTCTAAGAAATTTAAGTACATTTGTAATCCCCTCGCCATATCTAAAAATGGAGTTTATAATTCTATAGGCATAATTTTGAGATCTTCCACTGATAGGTAGGCTTCTTTTCTTTTCTTTTCTTTTCAAAATAAAGCACTTGCTTATAGTTTACATAAAACAGCAGCATGAAATGTCACTTCCTGAGTCAGGGTGACTTGGTGTGCAGCTGCTCCTGTTTTGTTTACATGGCTGGTATGAGGCTCCACCATGATGGTAATTACTACATGACACTCATTAACAACCATGGTGTGGGAGTGTCTGCCCAGCTCCAGGAGCACCAGTCTCCACCCATGAAACACTTGCATTGCAGGAACCTTCCACAGAACACTGCTGCCAGGCAGAGTGAACATTCTGGCCTTTCCATCACCTCGTTCCATAACAGGTGCTCACAACTGCAGTCCTCCCTTTTAAGGCAAAGACTCTGCAGTCTGGTGATGTCTCCCCTAGACACTATTAGGCCACAGAGCCAAATCTGAATAGCACTCGATGGTATTTACCCAGTGGGTGACAATTACTCCTAAGGCAGGCCAACTTTGCAAAAAGGACACTGTAGCAGGAAAGAGGGTGTGGGCTGGCCCAGCCTGGAAGACCTGAGGAGCCTCTCTTAGGATTATCACTCCATCTGTGTCCCCGATGACAAGGTTGTCTGGTCCACATGAAGCAGGGCAACACAACTGTCCTCTCAGGCACCCAATACCTTGTGTCTCCTGGGATAGCTGGGACATTCCCTAACCCAGGTTTCCCAATTTCTCATCAGGACACTCTGACCTGTGTATATTGTGGTGCATTGCTACATCCAGGTTTCACCCCTTGCCTTTGCCAATCTGGGACTCCAAGATGGCAGGGTCTATGGGTTTGAGAGGCAGCTCTGTAGTGTGAGGGTGTGAGGGGAGCAGAGAGAGAAGAGAGAGAGGATGATGAGAGGTCCCGAGGGTGAGCAAGAGTATGTGAGAGAAATTAGAAAAAAACGCAGATGGGGCCTGTGGCGCAGACTGTGCTGCCTGATTTCATCCCACAGACGTCACTGCATCAGTGACTTAGACCCAAGACCCGAACACAATATTCCTCACAAGGCGAGGCCATTTTTAATTTCTCATTCAGAGTTAGCTGGTATTTTTTAGAAGAACAACTGAAAAGCGGGGGAAAACACATAAGCAGAGTTTTATAACTCATTTCTGCCTGAAGATCTTGTCTGACTTTCATTATATAGTAAGAATGTAAGCTGCGGTGGGGCCAACAGCCATATAAATGAACCAAAATCACTGGATTTGAGTTGAAAGAGAAGTTTGATTGCTGAAGAAAATACCAATTTTCAAAGCAGCCTTCCATGCCCTACTGCTGATGATGCTGAGACCCAACTTTTTCAAACATGAACTGAAATATTGTACTTCTTTCCCCTTACCTCCAACCCTTCACAGACCTCTGAATCTGTTTTGGTCTCCTAGTCTGAAGTTTAAAAATTAGGTGAATGGGACACTTATTTCCCACCCCCATCCCCCATTTAACTTGTGTATATCCTAGGCTACCTCCTGGCCACAGGATATATTTGTGCAACATGTGAAATGGCACCTGTCAGCCAGCAAATGAATCAGGGTAAATTGCTTGGGGCCAGAGCCTGATTAGTGGTCAGAGGGCAAAGACAATCTTAAAGCCATGTGGAAGAAGGGCATCCAGAGGCATGTTCCAGAAAGTTTTGCTCACTTGCTAGAGGGGAATTGTATGTTTAGCACCAAACTTCCATAGGGCTCAATCAGAGATGGAAATACAATCATTCAGAAGATTTACAGTGTCCCTGAGATGAAACCAAGCCAATCAACTGTGGAGAGATGCTTGCATGTTCTGAGCCTGAATTTTCTCCTGTGAACCTTCATCTTCCTGTGAGAAGCACTGGGTGGGCATCCTTGCTTCCCCACAGAGAGGTCAATGCAGGCAGCCCTCCATATCTGTGGGCTCTGCATTCAAAGATCCAACCACCTTTGGATTGAAAATATTCTAAGTTACAACTGTAACTGAACATGAACAGATTTTTTCCTTGGCATTGTTCCCTAAACAATATAGCACACAACACTATTTCCACAGTATTTACATGAATTAGGTATTCTAAGTGAACTGGATGATTGACAGTAGATGGGAGGGTGCACAGAAGTTGATACAAACACTGCACCAATTTATATGAGGGACTTGGTATCCCCCAGGTGTCCTGGAACACATCCCTCTAGATGCCAAGGAACTGAACTTCATACATTCAACACAGTCTAGCATAACACCAATGCTCATGCAGCTTAAGTCATCCTAGGGAGGGTCAAAACAACCAAACACACACTACTCCAAATACAAAGAGCAGACAGACCATCTAGACTAGACCAACCAGCAACGCTCCTCAGAGCTGTTCAGTGGGTGAGAGTTTCAGGTAACTCTGCCTCTATCCCCTGGCAAGACCACCATTTAGAAGGGGTAGATGCAGTGCTTGTTAGGTAGTATCTAACAATGAGTAGTGAAATGCATTGCAAATTCACAAAGTATTCTTTAAATTACTTTAGGATCCTTCTTTAAACTATCTTGAGAAATCAAGTGGTGGTAGTTAATATGCAGAAAATAAACAAAAGCAAGGGAGCTATTTGGAAAACACATCAAGAGAAAAGGATTAATGGGACTAACTCTTGACAGGATCCACTGAGGTTGGTAGGAAGCTAGGAACTATAGTTATAAGTGTCTCTATCTGTCTCAGAAGGAATATTCCTTTAGTAGTACAGGTGCACTAAGGTAACTTCTGACCAGCTATTGACCCCAGGGCCCACATTAACATGGGATTGACTTGTAGAAGAAGCCCTCCAGTAAATAGGATGGCCACCATGACAGTTTCAGAGAGGACCAACTAAGGTAAAAACTCCACCATCTAATGCGAAGGAGGAGTTGAACACCTGATTGGCAAAGAATACAGAAGATGGTCCCCAGTTCTTCAAACAGTAATAAATCTGGAGACAGCCTTGTCTCCTTTGTTTTTCTCTGCTCTGAGATGGTCCACTCTCTCTCAGAGTGCTCTCTGCTTGAGCCTCACTTTGCTTTTACTTTACTTTCACCTCACCTTCTCTTTACTTTCACTTATACTAAAGTTTTCTTGCATGGCTTTTGGTGTCTAAATTTTCTTTCATCGGAACACAAGAACCAAAGTTTGGAGTTTCAGCTCCCTGATTTCCTGTGACATGCTCAGGATCCTCCCTGTGTGCTGCGTCTGTTGATATGCACAAGGATTAGACCACAAAGGGTTGAGGTGTTTTCACTCAAAAGTAGCTTATTCTGTACTGCTAAAGGAGATGGATTACTGATATATCATTACTTACTACTTTTGAGTGCTTAAGAATGAGCCACTCATGGGCTGGGGCTGTAGCTCAGTGGTAGAGCACGTGCTAGAGCACTTGCCGAGCACACATGAGGCACTGGATTCAATCCTCAGCACCATATAAAAATAAATCAATAAAAGGTATTGTGTCCATCTATGACTAAAAAAAATCTTAAAAAAAGAGTGAGCCATTCACTAAACTAAATATTTAATGTGACTTACCATATTGAAACTACAAAACAAACCTCTAAATAGGAATCCCCATTTTACTGTAACAAAATGAAATTTGGAGAGGTTAAGTAACTTGCCCATATATCAGCCACCCAGCTAATATATGATGAGGCTGGGATTTTCAGCCAGAACTGAAAACAGCTTTGTTTTATTCCAGAGCCCATAACAATGGTCACCATGGAGAACGGTTAAAATTGTTAAGTATTTATGCTTAAAGATGTTATTTCAATGAACCACAGAGTTATCCTATGTAAATGAGCTTATTCATCAAGCGACTAGATAACTGGCGCATTACTGTGATAGGGAGAAAGGTCAAGAGTCGTCAATTCTTCTCAGCAGAGAAAGCCAGTGCAAGCTTTGCTATGGGTATCTTTTTGGATAACTGGCAAAAATTTTATAACAACAAATATTAATTAAGCATTTCTTAGCCCCACAAATCTTTGACAGTCCTCCCAAGAAAAGGTGGGCTCTATGTCCCCTCCCCTCCAATAGGGGCCACTTGGTCAACAGAACACGGTGGGAACTATGCTGTATTGGTTGTGGAACCCAGTCCTTAAGAAGCCGGCAGTGGCCAGGGTAATGGTGCAACACCACCTGTAATCCCAAGGACTCAGGAAGCTGAGACAGGAGGATCACAAGTTCAAAGCCAGCCTCAGCAAGGTCAGGTGCTAAGCAACTCAGTGAAACCCTGTCTCTAAATTTTAAAAATGCAAAATAGGTCTGGGGGTGTGGCTCAGTGTTTGAGTGCCCCTGACTTAATTCCTGGCAGGAGAAGGAGAAGGAGAAGGAGAAGGAGAAGGAGAAGGAGAAGGAGAAGGAGGAGGAGGAGGAGGAGGAGAAGGAAGAGGAGGAGGAGGAAGAGGAGGAGGAGGAGGAGGAAGAGGAGGAGGAGGAAGAGGAAGAGGAGCAGCAGCAGCAGATGTTGCTGCTGCTGGCAGTGTTTACTCCCCACTTTCTACCTCTTGTTTCCCTCAAATGAAGAAAATACAGTAATGTACCCTACTCACATTTATAAGTGGCAAAATTATTTTTAGTAACAATGACCAATAAATGTGGGCAAATCCAAAGGATAAAATATTTTGGCAGGAATTTTTAAAAATGCTTTTGAAATGTTTAAATGCCATAAGAAAATGCTGATTAGAGAAAAAACAGCATAAAAAAATACATGGACCATTTACTTACAACTGCCAAGAAAACAACCAAGAAGAACTAGAAGACAGTATAACTGTTTTCTTTCTTTCTTTCTTTCTTTTTTTTTAGGGTAATAGACTATAGTTAATCTTTTCTATTTTATTCTTTCTTCTTTCTTCCTGATACCTTTACTTCCCCAAATGAGCAGCTATAACACCCTATAGTGGGATAATTGTTTGGGATGTTGTTTTTAAATATGAATGAGAGAATATGAGATCACCCCTTGGCCAAACCTTCACACCCCTGTGCCTTCTGCAGGACCCAGATCAGCACAGTATTGAGAAGTAGCATAACAACCAAATGGATTCAGGCACCAATTTTCCATAAAAGGCCAAGAGGCAGGGGGTGAGGGGATGCCCACATATTTGTGTTTTGTTCTATCAGTCACCTGAGTACACCTGCCCACAGCCCACCACTCAAGAGCTGCAGCACCCCTGCTAAAGACACCTGCATCACAGTCTTAGGAAGGCAGCAAAGAATCAGGTGCCCTGTGCTTATAGGTCAGAGATTGGTTCTACCAAGGGTGTGTGCACCCAGAACTTCCTGGGAGCTGCAGAGGTTTAGGAAGCAATGTGCATGTTAACCGTGAGTGAAATAGCTCACGCAAAACAAACTCTCTTTGCAACAAGGACAGATCGTATTGTTCTACATGTTCTTAATCAGTTTCAAATATTAACCCAGCTGGCTTGAAGTAGGATTTCAAAAGTGATAAACAATTTCCATTCCTGATAGATGTTTCCCATGACTATGTGAGAAAGGGGAAGAAAAATAATCATTAATTCCTTCAACAAAACTTTATTGAATGCTTATGATAGTATTATGGAGTAATCCATTGATGGACTCATAGCTAAGGGGACTACTAGGAAGTGGTGGATACTGAAAGAAGTGTGACCTAGTTAAATGGAATAGGTCCTTAGGACACTCCCCTTCCCCTTTGGACAATATCTTTTCCCTGGCCCCTTCCTCTCCTCCTCTCTCCACCTCAATCTCTGCCACCCACCCCACCTGCTGTTTCCTAACTGCCATGATGTGATCACCTTTGTTCCACCATACCATTCCACGACGATGTCCTGCCTCATCACAGGCCAAGAAGCAATGAAGTCAGCCAGATATGGACTAAAACCTATGAAGCCAAAATGAATCGTTCCTCCTCTAGATTGATTTTTTCAGGTATTCTGTCATATCTATGGGAAGCTGACTAACAGATGGCTTAGAGACACATAAATAAAGAAGACATAGCATTTTAGAACTGAATGCTAGCTCTCTTATCTTGACCTACAATCACTTGTATAGAAAGGCTGACCTCCACAGGCTCATGAGAGCCAATACTGCAATTCTCTTTCCAATGCTACTTTCAATGATCTCATATAGGTAGCTTGAAATCGACCACAGTGCAAGGAGTTACAGCACAAGAATCAGCCAGTGGTACATACAGATCAGGACTTCCCTCCTCCATAGAGCTGGCTCTTGAAGCTTTACCAGCACCCCACTCCAAAAGGGCTCAAATGAGAGGCTTGTGTGTACCCCTCCCACTTATCTCCAACCAGTCCCTTTTCTTCCTGTGTACTAACCATACCTGACCTTTCTGAGCCCACACCAGCCTTGCTTCTGAATGTTAACCCACCCTAATGCATCTTCACCACACAATGATTATACATGGGTCTAAGGCAAATCCTTCAAATCCTAACTCCTTCACTCAATGGCTATGTGGCCTTTGTTTATCTGTTTTCTCTGTGTCTATTTCCACAACAAGGCAGCATAGAAACTTTTCAGACACATAAAACATGAATACATGTGCTCACAGGAGTCCGCTTAACCCAAGGCAAAGGTGCACAAAGCTTGAGCTGGGGCTCCCTGCTCATGTGTCCATGTGAGGCAATTCTACTCTCACCCTGCACTGTAAAGAAATGATATTATCAAAGGACAGGCCTCACCAGCAATTTAAATTAATTCCATAACGTAGTCAATCTGAATTAATAAAACATCTGTATTACAGAACATGTTTATACTGAAAGTTTCTTTGAAACCTTCAGGGAATAAAATTCAATGCAATTTCTTTGGTTTTTCTAAATACAAAAACAAGTTGAGCACTCCTAAATTGAAAATCTGAAACCTGAAATGCTCCAAAATCCAAAGTATCTTAAGTAATAACAGGATGTCACACGTGGAAACTTGCACACTTGACCTCATTTGTGATAAGTCACAATCAAAACACAGTCATGCTACAAATATCCTATAAAACTTATTTCAGCCTATGTGTATAAAACGGATATGAAGCATAAATGAATTTTGTGCTCAGATTTGCTTTCTAAAATGAATTTTGTGTTTAGACTTGGTTCCTATCCCCAAACATTTCCTCATGTACATGCAAATATTTCAGAACTGAAAACAGCCAAAATCCAAAATCCTTCTGGTTCTAAGCACTTCTTGGAACCACACTCCTAAGTTTGGAGTCTGTACTTGACCACCTTACCACTCCAGAGCACTGAAATTAGCGTCGCAAAGTTACAATTGTAGAGCCTTTTCAAACAAACTCCTAAGTCCTTATTATATGACAACTTGAATATCAATGTATCACACAGCCCCGAACTACCACCATTTTGCTTTGTACCTGCCTGGCTCCAGCCCCGACATATACCAGGTACTCTCCACATTAGCATTTTAAATTTCATTCCCTCAGTCTTTACCATCTGAAGTACTCCCATTTACTAGATTTCTACTTTGTGGCCTGTCTCCCCAACTCCAGCTGCATTTCCATGACAGCAGGGACCTAACCCATGACCCTATCACCTACACAGCAACTGGCTTAGATTCAGAGCCTAATAATACCCAGTGAACAGACCATTGGGTGAACATAGTCATCTGCTATGAAAGTGCTTCCAGGACAGCCACATTAAGAGCTCAGTCCTAATGCTGGCCCACCTCCCTCTTGATATCTGGAATAAGGAATGTCACAGGTAATGTGCCATCCACCCACAGCCCTCTCACTCAGGCTATCAAGGCCTCTCAGAAAGCCATCTGCTGCTGCTCCAAGGTACAACGCCAAATGAAGTGGGACATAGAGCCACTCTCAAGCCAGGCATCAGGCCAGGGTATAATTTTCCTCCTATTTCTTGATCTTGTCTGCTTTCCTAGTTGCTGCGTTGGGTTGTTTGTTTCTTTTTCTTTGGCCCCAGTGCTTCCTCTTGGGTCTGTGCCTTTCTGAGCCTGCTCAGCATGGCTTTCTTGCCCTCTCCCTTCAGCTCTTGACCTTGGAAATGGCACAGTCCTCAGGTTCTTACCAAGCAGGCTCATTAGTTGCAGAAGACAAAAGACAGGGAGGAGGGTCTCTCCCCTGCCTGCCCCCTCCCTGTTGTCCACCTGATGAATATAAAATGGCACCTTGGAGCCATAGGCTCGGCCAGGAGAAAACCAAGCAGTGGGCACCAGGGATGCCTGAAGTACACACCCCAGTACAATAATGAGGTTTCCCATCATTCGTATTCCACTGATTTTTTTTAAAAAAGACCAAACTCAGATTTAGCTCACTGGCAGTTATAGAGCAACCCTTGGACACCACATTCCAAAAATGAGACCCAAGTAACATGAATAAGCCTTAATGTGATAGTCAATTAGAACCTGCTGCAATCAAGTCCTGAGAACGCGTTTTGTCAGCAGATTCATGACTTATAATAGCAATTTCTCTTTTAGACATGGCACTAAAGGACTTGTCCTCAGGCATTTAATCTTAAATTTATCAAGAATAAAATTCACTCTCAATTGCAAATATTTAATTTATAACTTGGTTCTAAACTTTCCCCCATCCAGAATGCCCTTTCTTTCTGAACAGATAGGAAAACAAACAAATATATGAGGTAAAGCCAAGTATACAAACCACCAACCGTTAAGAACTGGAAGTTATCCCATCAAAATAAAAAAAGGGGGACAGAGGTATGCTACCTCAAAGGAGTGAGAGGGAACTTCCACTTTCCCTCAAATATATTATTAGTGATAATAATTCTATGTGTGTCTAATACATATTTATGTCTCTGTACATATTTATACACTTTCCTCTTTATATGTTTATTCTTTTTACCCAGTAAAATTTACTTAGAAAAAAAAATTGCTTAGTTGACACCCAAAACTGTTAGTTCAAAATAATTTACTATCAACAATTAATTACTTTTTAATTGTTAATGTTGCATTTCATTAAAGCAACCCATTATTACATTTCTGCCAAATCTCTCCCTCTTCAATCCTAAAGGGATCAGGTGCCCCAGATAGGTACTACAGGTGTAAAATAGCTTCTAAATATATCTCATCTAACAAATATGTGTATAAAAAGCCTACTGTGTGCAAAACTGTACACAGAGAGGTGGTGGGGATGCCCAGGTGCCATGAGAAAAGAGAAAGTGTTGCTTTCAGAAATGTAAAGCTGTGCAGGAGGGGATATACCCATGCCATGACCCAGGAACTACCCATCACCTGGAAACCAACGTTTGACCTTCTCTGAAAATGTTTTCTTAATTAGTTGGCTAATCGTATACCTCTCCAGGCACTTTTTATAAAGGTCATCTTCAAGTACTTGATTTAATGCCTCATTTTATTTATAAAGTTATTTCATTGTTGAATTAAATGTCAACCTAATGTCTCTTTTCATGTGCTGAGAGAATTTGGAAGAAAATAGAATAAACTAAAGAGGAAAGGTAACTTTTAAGGTTGCTATTACTATTGATTATAATCACTATACACAAACCACCCCATGACCATGGCTTTCAAAAATACAGCTTGGTACTCTTGTTCTTAGAGGGTTACCAGTTTCCCACTTACTTTATTTGGTAATAAAATTATCAATGATCCCTTTCTAAGTTCCTTTCTACTTCTTTATATCCAAAGGTCAATTACCCCAACTAGAATTCCAATGAAAACTTCTACCTGATTTATACAAGTTTTGTTACCAGTAATGGAGATGAAACGGAGACTTTCCACTTGGGCACAGTTAGACTCAGATTAGTAGGAATTAATGTCTGCATCTTTTCCCCTCTATGTTCCCCATTTCTTAGAAGTAGATATTAATAATATTTTTTTTAAAAATTGATAAGATTAATGTAGTATGCACAGGCCCAACCTATCACACCTCCAAAAATAAAAATTTGTGGTTAAAAAAATTGTTTTGAAATATAAAAATTGTAAAATTGGCCCAATATCTAACCTTTAAAACTGCCCAGCAAGTTTTTAAAATGCAAATATTGAAAAAAACTATTCATGAGCTTAGATTTCCAACAACTATCATCTCAATTTAAAAATGAAACATAGAAAAACTCAAGTAGACTTTACTTGGTATCCTGGAAAACCATTTTTTTAAAAAAATTTCAGGCCATTCATCCCTTCTTTGTACTTTTTTCTAAGAGGACATTAAGTTAATTTTGTCTCATTAGGGCCAGAACATTCCAAAGAAAATTCAGTTTCCTGGGATCAAGGAATGGCATTCCTAATTTTTTTGAAACTATTTTCATTTAAAGCCCTTTTTAAACTAATCATAATAGTTTTAAGACCAAAAATAGCAAACAAAACACCCCAGGTAAAGTAAGTATAAATTGTAATTACCTTTTGCCTGGTCCAAAGTCCTCATCTTCAGGCATTTCAGCCCTTTTTAGCATGGCCCAGCTGTCACACCTGCTTGCCACAGCAGGGAAGCTGAACAGGGTCTTTTCCAGAATAACTCTGAGGGTCCAGGGAGAAAAGCCCCAGGAGTGAAGATCTTTCCTTTTCCCGGGAAAAAAAGCACTCCTCCCTTACTCCGAAAGTTGGTGTTTACAAACTTCCAAAATGCTGCCACCAGCCTTGAATGAAGCTAAGCTCGGGGTTATTATGACAGCCCCTTTCTAAAAATAAAGAGGTCACCTCTTACTCCCAGCACTTGACAGGCAGCTGGGAGCAAGCGCTGCCCGGCACCCAGCATTTTCCCCACAGTCGTGTGAGGAGGTGTCACCACCCTTACAGGATGACTTCACCGAGGCCAGCCTGCCCTTTCTTTTTTTTTTTTTTTTTTTTTTTTTCCTGGTGTGACTGGGCACCCACCAAAGGTAGAGCAGCTGCCAGGCGGTTCCAACTTCACCCTGAGCTATCAGATCTCCTCCTTCAAGTCACAGGAGGGAGTTGGAGAGCAGAGAGAAAAATGGGCTGTACCTGTGAGAGCCCAGACGCTTGGTAGCTTGAAGTGCCTGGCCACTCAGCTAAACAGTCCCTGACTCAAAAAAGAGAAAGCAAAGTCCATTGAGCAATTGGGTTTGGGGGGATATTGTTTTGCAAGAAAACCTTTCTTTGGGTCATTTAGATCGCTCAACTTAGGGTGAGCAGGGATCCTAGCCTATGTGGCTGTGTGGACACAGTGTCTTCTCCCCCAAAGCTTGCCCAGTGGTCAGGGGCAGCCGGACACAGAGCACAAAAAGGCTGCAGGTCCGGGTGTTTGTCTAACTTGCCTCCACACCGCATGGGGCTCTCAAATCACTGCCACTCTCCTGTGCTGACCTTTTTAAAGACTAAAGTTAAAATAATAATAATAATAATAATAATAATAATAATAATAATAAAAAAAAACACTTCAAAGCTTCTGGCTTCCAAAAAGCCAGTAAAGATATTACTGAGATGCTTTTAGGAATCAACCTGAAAGATTCAACAAACACCTTGTAAGTAACCATTTCTCTTTCTCTGACTGGGAAACATTAGAGAGGCAGAAAGCAAGACCTAGTTATTAGGAAATAATATACTTTTTCACTTTTTCATGTTATTGCTAAACCTAGCACAATACTTCTCTTAACTGTATTTTACATGTTTATATTCCTCAAAGTGGTTTTCTTGATCATTTAAAGAATCGAAACATCACAACAAATAATATAGTTATCTGCTTTATTTTGGAAAAAGCTAGCCATTTAGTGAGGTGTGCACATCACAACTAGAGATTTGTCTAAATGGTTCCATATTTCATACAAGACCTAATATTTTAGACACCTCAAAGCCTAGGTCCTATGGGTTCATGTACTCAGCTGTAGAATCCAGATACAGAGACCTTGAAAGGAAGCAGTCATACAGTTCTGCAGATGGGGGCAGAGCAGGCAGAGACTCCTAGAAACAAAGCAATGTTCTATATTGTTAGAAATCCCAGGGGTTTGAAGAATTTTTTAAAAAATGAAATACTGAAAATATTATCCATGATAACATCTTGACACTTGCATTTAACCTTAACAGCACAAAATACTAATTGTATTATCTCTCTGTCTGATCATATCTCCCCTTAATTTTATCTTGTGTTTCTCTTAAGCTCTAATTTTTACCACTTTTTGAATCTAAATGAAACTTAGCTATTAGATAATACAAACTGAATTGTCATTTATTTATTTATTCTTAAATATTTATTTTTTAGTTATAGTTGGACACAATACCTTTATTTTATTTATTTTTATGTGGTGCTGAGGATCAAACCCAGGGTCTCGCATGTACTAGATGAGCACTTTACCGCTGAGCCACAGCCCCAGTCCCCTGAATTGTCATTTATTGATAAGTGTGGTAACTGGTGAAGTCGTACCATCACCATGAACCATTCACTATATTTCCCTTCAGTACTCCACAGATTTCAAAATTGCTTGCTCTAACTACAAATTCTCCCTTATATATTGCTGTGACATTCACAAGGACAAGGTAGAAAGGAAGGACAACATGGGTAACAAACACCCGAGTGTAGCTGCATGACTGAGCCTGTTCCACCAGGCTGTACACATGACTTGTGCACACAGACATGGCCTTCCAAAACTGCTGGGGACTAAGGTTCTAAGGGTTCCCTCACCATTGTTGACCTGATATCTAGTGGACATTCAGAATTTTAAAAGCCCTGAAGCCCACTGAAGCTATCACCCAGATATTCAGAGCTGAGACTGTGGCCCAGCAAAGTTAGTCATCCCATTGGTGACAGCCAGCAGCCTCCAGGTTCACCGTCCCTTGACTGAGTGTTCTTTCCCTCCTCCAGGCAAAGATGCAGCAGAGCCCACGCACTCTAGCCAAAGCCCACGTGCACACACTTCCGTGGCTTACACTTTTTTGTGTCCACACTTAACAAATCAGTGTGCATTTGATTTTGGTAATGTACTTTAAATGGAATTTTAAAATCTTTCTTTGCAATTTTATCATAGAGCATGGTCTAAGAAAAATCACTGCCATTTCAAAGCTAAATGTCTCCTTTTTGTGATGTCCTTTTCCTCTTCACACAATCATGGCCTAAGAAGTTTTGTTTCTATCTTTTCTACAATCTAGAACTTTCTATGAAGACACTAGGATGGACCCTCCCCTTCTCTTCCAAGTCAAAGAGCAATATGAACAATGAAGGGTCAACTAACTGCTTATGCTATTGTACAGACAGGGTATCACCTCATATCCCTTCCCGATTTTGCCAGTTAACAGAAATCTCAGTTTTTAGCTGTATGTGTGGTCTTCCAGAATAAAGACTAGATTTCTCGGCCTTGTTTGAGCCAAGTAAAGCCTTGACATTGAATTTTGACTGAAGGGATGTGGGAAACATTAGGCAACTCCAAGAATCTTCCTTAACGAATGCCTGATTCATCCCCTTCACCTCTTCCATTTTCCTGATAGATAGAATGCAAACATGATGGCTGGATCCCCAGAAGCTACTTTGGGGAAGAGGTGACTTGTGTGATGGAGACCAAGATGGCAGAGCTCAAGAGAAAAGAAGCCTGGGGATGACAGATGTTGAGGATAGTCATCAGTCACAGACACATTCTACCTCTGAGCTTGCAGGTGAGAGAGAGATAAGGTCACTCATGTCACTGTTATTTTGAGATCCATTACAGTAGTCCTACCTTAGCCTCAGTTTTGCTTTTCATGGTTTCAGATACCTGAGTTTAACCATGGGCCAGAAATATTAAATGAAGAATTCAAAAAATAAATAACATAAGTTTTATCTCACACTGTCCTGTCTTGCCCTGTCCCATGCACGACCTGAACCAAAGCTTGCTCCCTTGTGTCCATGCTGTGGACACCACCTGCCCATGACCCACTCAAGAGCCGTCCTGGTCATCAGATCGACTCTTGAGGCATCTGCAGGGACTATGTTCCCTTGTTTCACTTAATAGTGGCCCCAGAGCATGAGAGTAGAGATGGCGGCATTCCAGATATGCCAAAGAAGTGGCAAAGTGCTTCCCTTAAGGGGAAAGGGGAAAGTTCTTGATCTAATAAGAAGAGTGGGGGAAAGAATTATATGTTCAGGTTGATAAGATCCAGGGTAAGTTGTTGTCATCAATCTCTTACTACACCTAGTTTATAAATTAAGCTTTATCATTGGTACATACACACATTTAAAACAAAAAGTAGAGCACACAAGGTCCAGCACTACTCTCAGCTTCAAGAATCCATTGTGGTCTCAGAGTGTATTCCCCACAGATAAGAGAGGATTACTGTACTCGTGCCCCAAATTAATCCTAATGAAACTATTTCCCCCAAATATAAGCAATGACTATTAAAACAGAAAGGAGAACTGGAGTTGTAGCTCAGTGGTAGAGCACTTGCCTAGCATATGTGAGGCACTGGGTTCGATCCTCAGCATCACATAAAATAAATAAAGGTCCATCAACAACTGAAAAAAATATTTAAAAAAAGAAAGAAAGAAAAGGGCACAGGCTTCCACCTCAGGTCACAAGGTGAGATCAACCTCTGTGTGTGAATGAAAGGATGGATGCCCCCCTCGCCTGGTCCCCACATGGTAAGATTGATTCCTGACGACAATCCTAGTAGTCGGTGGAGTTTTTGGTTTGGTTTGGTTTGGTTGTTTTTAAGGTGTCTGCTCTAGAAAAGATCCAGAACGGAGAATTAAATCACAAAGGTAATAATTTTCATAAGAAGAACTTAAAGACAGTAGTGACACAGGAGCTCTACTCAAATATTTAAAGTGGCTCCTGCTAAAGAAAGATTCAATCATACAGGGCCACAGAGGGCAGATCTGAGATCAAGCGTGGGAAACTAAAGGAGGGAAGAGGTTCAAGGTATTCAAGCCCAGGGGGAACCTATTCAAGAATTCTGGCCAGGCGCAGTGACATATGCCTGTAATCCCTGTGACTTGGAGGTTGAGGCAGGAGGACGACCAGTTCAAACCAGCCTGGGAAACTCAAAATAAAAAGGGGTGGGAACTGGGGGATGCATTTCAGGGTACATACAGTATGCTTGATTAGGACCTGGGTTCAATCTCCAAAAAAAAACCAGTGACTGCTGAAAGAGTTCCAGAAGGGGCCCTGCTGGCCGGCAGCCTGATGGAAGCCAAGCTCCAGGACATCCCCTTGATTGTAAGGGACAGGCCTGGGAATCCTGAGCTCTGAGGAGCAGAGATGACTGAGAATCCTCTAGAGCTGCTCTTATCCAAGCCTACACCTGCATGAAGTTCCTGGGGATCCCCTTGAAGACAGGTGTCTGGGACCAGGCCCCAGGTTCAGGCCACACCAAGCATGTGGCACAGGTACACTCAGAGCTCAGCTGGGAGCAGCCTCTGAGGGGAGATGAGAATGGACAGGGCCTTGAGGATTGATTGAACCTCCCTGACTCAGCTATAAACACCCCAGGATCCCCACATCCAACAGGAAGACCACTCTGAACTGGGGTGTGCTTCAAGTGTAAAGGAAAGACATCTGCTCTCACCCTGTGGCACACCTGGCTTTGCTGCTGGCTTTGCTGCTACTGCAGGATCTTTTCGAGAGGTTCCCACCTTCTTGAGCTAGTCTCTATTGTTAGGTTTTGATCCCCTGGACCACAGTCCTGATGGCTGGATTAAGAGACACTGACTCACTCTGTGAGAACAAAGGCCTCTGCAGCCACCTCACATCCTACCCTGAGGTACATCCCTGAGGAGAGTCAGGCCCAGAACATGCAAGGCCTACTCAGGATCTGTGGGTGGTAGCACAGTTTGTTAACTCTGAATATACTGATATCAGGGATTTTCAACTAATGTTCCCCTAGAGGCCTTTTTAGAAAGTTTGACCAACTGACCACTACTCAGAATTTGAAGTCACCTACCAACCCATCACTCAACCAGTAGACATAGACAGAGAACCTTCAATAATACCAAAAATAACAAAAACAGCAGCACTCCAATGCTTGTCATTTGTTCAACACAAAGTGCTTGGTGTGCAACAGGCAAGATCCCTGTAAGCTGGGGAGTCCCTGAGGCAGGGACAGGTTGAGCACCTCACCCAAATTCACCCATTGGTGGCTGCAGAATCCACACCCAGATCATCCTTTAACATAGTCTGCTAGGCCATGCCCATGTCCTTGGAGAAGAAAAACTTTTGAAGAATGGAAAAGCAAGCAACTGAGACATGACACCATAGGGCCTTTTCAGCAGAAGGGAAACTAGTTTAAATTCTATAGCCAGGAATGTGGGGATGTGTAGCCAAGAAGTAAGGTGGCTGAGGGAGTCCAGAAGGAATCCTGCTGGCTGGCAGCTGTGGAGCAAGAAGGCTCAAGTGTTGATGTATGGAAAACCACTAAGAGGTCGGTGCTAAGGTTAGAAGGTGTACCACCAAAGTTTTCAAATTCATATATCGAATTTATTGACTAGACTTTTGGGATGTTATTAAGATCAAAGACATCAGGGTAGGGCCCACATGGTGGCATTAGTGGCTTTATTAGAAGAGAGACATGAACTAGCACACTGGCTCTGGCTGATCATGTGATACCCTCCTCCATGTTATGACGCAGCATGAAGCTCCTTCATCAGATGCCAGTGTCATGCTCTTGAACTTCCCAGGCCCAGAGCCATGATCAATAAACCTCTATTCTTTATAAATTACTCAGCCTGAGGTATTCAGTTAAACCAACAAAAAAGTCTTGAAAGGAGGCCGGGGTGATTATACATCCATCTGGGGAATTAACAGGACGAGGAACTTGGTCAAATATTGAGGAAGGATCAAATATTGACAAGAAGGGATTTTTGCTAAACCAACCCGATAGGAGTCTTTCTAAAATTAGGCTTTTGAGAGCTTGTTTGCACATAGCCCCATTGAAAAGAATCTCAGAGGAACCTGACTAGAGTCTCATCAAGGAGAGTTTTTGTCACTTCCCAATAAATTTTTTCTATTAGCATTTAGTGCTACAAAATGCATGGACTCTCCCGAGCTGCACCACCCAAGATGGTGGCCACTAGTCACTTGTAACCACTTAGCACTTAAGATGTGGCCACTCTGAACTGGGGTGTGCTTCAAGTGTAAAGTACATGCTGAATTTTTAAGACCATGTACAAAGAAGAAGAAAGATAATATCTCATTAATTAATTTTTATATGGACCACATGTTGAATGTAATATTTTGGATATATTGGTTAAATTATGAAAATTAATTGCATCTCTTTCTTTTTTGCTTTTTTAAAAACATGGATACTTGAAAATTTTTAAGTTATAACTTACATTATATTTCTTTGGCAGCATAGCTCAAGAGCTTTAATTCTATACCAAAATTGTCTAAATTAGACAAAATGAAAATTAGCAGCAAGAGCTAATTGGCTAATACAATCTTAGGAACTGTTTCAGAAACACTTCCAAAATTCCTTAAAGAGATGGAGAATACAAAAGGCGTCAACAGGGTGGGAGAAAGAAGAGCCCACAGGACATTTATACTCTCAGCATTTTTACTCAAAAGTATAAAAATTTTCCTTCTCCACCTTCCTACAGCCTGACAAAGTCTTCTAATGATACTGACCCAAATTTGTTTCTTATGAAAATCCGAGTATATATTATACAAGCACTTCACAACAGTAGAATGCAGGCGTGGCACTAGCATCAAATCCAGCATATTTCTTAAACTGAGTGAAAGAAAATGTTCTTTTTCCCTAAGATAAAAAAAAATCAAAGGATTAACTTTGCATATACATATGTGGTATCAATAATGCCATTCAATAATGCCATCTGACTAATAATCATACCTTCTCTCTTGCTTTGATACCTTCTCTCTTGCTTAGCAGTTGGTGGAATCATACTGAGATTTACCCTGGATCAGTGGTTTTTAAAACAATACAAAGTGTGTTGTGGTTTTTCCTTTCAAATGCAATGTTATGCCAAACTTAATATATAAAAGATAGAATCACCACCAAACCAAGAAGAGTTAATCAGGTGTAGAAGGGTACAGGGCATTGAATAGTGGCCTCAGTTTCCCAAAGGAGCCCCACTGTTAAATTCATGGAAACCCACATACAAAATAACAGTTTGATGACAGTGGCCTAGATCAGCCAGTCAGCCAGAAAAAAAGAGAAAGTGGGAAACCTTTTTCTCAGTCTTTTCTCATAATAATTAAGATAAGACTTAACCCAGTTACCCATTTTATCTTTTTACCTTTTTTAAAGCTTAGCACATGGAGTGTTTCCCACAAAGTTCTTTTATCCCAAAATAGCTAGCACCAACACACTGAGCTTCTGAAGCTTCCCACCCCAAGCTCTGTTGAATTCCTCCATTTTTTGGGGGTGCATCTCCTATATTCCAGCATTGGAGGTAGGGCCTAAAGAGAGGCAACTGGGTCTAGAGGGTGGAGCCCTCCTGAAGGGATAATCTCAGACAGTGGAGGGGTTGGTGATTACCAGAGTACATTAGTTATTGAGAGAGAGGGCTCTTATAAAAGCGAGTCTGAGTCTGTACTCCCGCTTTCTCTATTGCATATGCTTGCCTGTCATTCTGCCTTCCACCATGTTACAGTGCAACATGAAGGCCCCGGCCAGATGCTGTCCTATGCCCTTGGACTTCCCAAGCCTCCAGAGGTGTGAACTAAATCAATTTCTTTCCTTGTAAGTTGCCAAGTCCATGGTATTCTGTGATAGCAACAGAGCATGAACTAAGGTGGTCTGTGCCCTCCCCTTTCCTGTTCTGTCTGAACAGTTCCCAGTTACACCTGCATTCTGGTATAACTATTAACAATTCCTTTCACACTCAGCTGTGCCCCTGTCTAGGCCTAACATTGTAGGGTAACCCAATATATGCCCATCTTCTTACCCTGCATTGTCAGAACTTGCATTTTATTCATTTGTATTGAATTGTCACATCTCAGTCATCACACAATTTGGTCTCAGCTGGGACCCACATGGAGCTACATTCTTGCAACAGACTACTCAGTTTGACCCCTAAATCCCTTTTCACACCTTTCCTGTTTTGCCCAAGTCACACCTATTGTCTCACCTGCCCTTGTTGTGGTTAAACTATTCCCCCAAGAAGTGATGTTGAAGTGAAGCTCTGTGGAGATCATGCTGTGGACAGAGTACAACAGCCACCAGAGGGATGCTGGAGAAGCCAAGTGCATACAGTGAAAAGGTAAGGACTGGAGGATGTGAGGAAGGGAGGGAGGGGGTGTGAGGAAGGGCAGAGACCTGGGAGAATTCAGACACAAGTGGGAGAGAAAAGGGACAGCAGAGCCCTGAGGAAGCTCGCCAGCCTCCAAGAGCTGTGGTCTTTTCCAGGGATAGCTTGTCATGTGATCTCTGTGGTGGAATACTTCATCCTCTGGCTTTCTGATCAAATATTATGTCTCTTAATAAAAGTTCATTGCAGGCTGCTAATTTTTGGCCTGTGATGTCTGGGAGATAGAGTCCATTGAAAGAGGAGGTAAAGCCAACAATATGCTGTTGGCTGTTCCATTCAGTGGTGTGGCTCCAGAAGGGTGAAATAATAGTGAATGAAGAAGTAGAGCAGGAAGTGACAGGAGGCAGAGTGTAGGAGGAGCCTCAGGACACAAGAGTGGAAGAGGAGGCAGCTTGGCAACAGCTTGAGGAAAGGGGAGAAGAAAATTGCAGGTGCTGAGATTCATGCACATGCCACCCCGAATCACAGATCTGTTTTCTTGTCTTGTTCTGCGATTACTGAGACCCATCTCACTGCACTGAATTTGCTCTCTACAAACCTGACTGTGACTCCCACTCAAAGGACCTGTTGGTTACCTGGGACTGGCTTTGTTCCCAATTGCTCATTCCTTCTGTCCTTTAAACATAGCTAACGTGCCTCTTCTACAAGCCAATTTCTTTCTTTTTCTCCTCCTTCCCATCTTTTTCCTATTCACACACTCACCCTGAAAAAAAACTTCCATAAATCTCCTTCAGGAGCTCAGACACCTGCAGAAACCAAATTTCCCAGGGTGTCAGAGTGCCCAGTTGGGCCAAGCTGCTATCCACAGAACACACCTGTTCCTGCCTGATCTTCCTGCTTTCTTTCTACTGAAAGCTCTTTTCTAAGGCTGGAATATGTATGTGAGGGGTGAAGTTTCTTGACAGAGAATCTTTTGTTCCAAGAAGTTTAGAACAAATAGCCCTAGAGGTGAGAGGACACTGGCCAATTGCCCCACTCTTAGAAGCATAAGGAAATGAAAATTCTCCAAGTCCAGAAGTCATACAGACAGAGGTCTTTGTGGATAGTAAAGATAGGAGTGTCTCAATGAGTATGACATACAGCTCAAAACAAACCTTATCACCTGAGTTTAAAAACACAATGTGACTTGGGGCAATTCTGTTTAACAATGGGTTGGTTATGTAATGCTTTGGTTACTTGTTGATCTTGCTTATTACATTTTGTTTAGGTCAATGCTAAAAATTTTCATTCTTTGAGTAGCGACTGATAAGAAGCTTCTTGTCTATACATTTGCCCATTGTTTTATAAAGAAGCTAAACTGAAAGGAGATTTTTTTCAGCTCAACAACTCTAATAGCTCATCATTATTTCCATATTCATTTTGAGGGTGTGGTTCAGGTGACAGAAAGCCTCCTCCGAGTCTGTCTTTGCCATGGGCCACCTGGCAACATTGTGGCCTGGTCTGGGTGAGCTCCACCTGCTGACCCAGCCTTGGATGAAACATCCTCACATGCTGAAGAAACTTCTCCACCGGATACTGGGGCTTGGGAACTGTGCTCCCAGATCAACATCCTCCAGCCTCCAGGCATTTCCAAAGTGGAACCAGCCCCTTTGAGGGATTTGCTGCAAGAACAGCTGGGTACCTTCCTGATCTGAAAAGTGGGAAGGAGAGGGCTTTAACTTAAGAAGCCTCATAAGTGCTTCTCTTGAAGGGCAGATTCCTCCAATAACCTAACATGCTATTCCTTCCTATTGCCACCATCACCGACAACCTGTGACTCTCAGCAACGTAGCTTATCTCCTTAGGCCACTTCAGGGTTCCAAAGAACATAGCAACTTGAAGGTGTCCTATACGTGGCCTCATTTCTTCCAAGTTATAAACAAAACCTTTCTGTCTTCATCCATTTTGTGCTGCAATAACCAAACACTTGAGACTGGGTAATTTAAAAAGAACAAACACTTATTTTTTACTTCTGCATGCTGGGAAGTTAAAGGTCAAGGGGCCCACATCTGACAAGGGCCTTCCTGCTGCATCTTCCCATTGTGTAAGGTAGACAGGTAAGAGAACAGAGAACACGCCCCAGTGAAAGAGGAAGGAGGCCAGCCAAGCTCATCCTTATATCAAGAAGCCACTCTCTTGGTAACCAACTCCTCCCCTGATTAAGCCATTCTCCAGGGAAGAGCCCTTGTGACCCATCACCTCTTAAATAGGTCCCATCTCTCAACACTGTTACTTGAAGATTAAGTTGCCAACACATGAATTTGGAGGACAGCTTCAAACCATAGCACCCTTTGATGACTAGAAAAATCAGTGAGCTTTCAAAACAGTATAAAACAAACCCAGAACTTGAATCTTAAAGAACCTCAGCAGAGAAACTAGGTCCAGTGAGCCCCTACGGGTGCTATGCCTGATCCCCTGCATAGGGGACCCCGTCACAATGCCTTATGAACATTTCCTCCAGCAGCTGTCTCCTGTTTCCTGGGAGCCTACATAAACTTGTTTTAGTTTTAAAAATGATCATTTTTGAAAGCTATGGATTTTTATAGAAGAGTTACAAAAACAGTAAGGAGAGCTGTTATGTATCCTTCACCTGGTTTTCTGTGTGTCAGCATCTTGCATTACCATGGCACAGTTGTAAAAACTAAATACCAACACTGACACCTTCCTATGAACCAAACTCTGGATTCCATTGCATTTCACCAGGTAACACCTTTGTTCCCTTGCAGGATTCCATTCAGGGCACCACGTGGTATTCAACCATCAAATCTACTGAGTCTCCAATGGCCTAGGCGAATTGCTCACTCTTTCCTTGGTCTTCGTGACCTTGAGAGTTTTGAGGAGTATCTTGAGATACCCCAGGTTTGCATTTGTCTGGTGGTTTTCTTAAACTACACCAAGAGCTAGAAGAACACCGTGAGAAGTGTCATTCTCGGCACGTCAGGGGCCGCAAGACTTCTCACTGACGATGTTAATTTGATCACTCAGATACAGTAGTGTCTCCAAGGTTTGCCCACTGAGAGTTACTATTTTTTCCTTTCTACATTCTATTCTTGAAAGCAAGTCACTCAATCCAATCCACCCTTACAGAGTGAAAGTGGGTGGCAAAGGGACCAAACCCTCAACTCCTAAGAGCGGAGAATTGACATAGTTTGGGGTTCTTCTGTACGAAGAAAGTCCGCCTCTCTCTTCCACTTCCTTATTCATTCAGTTACCTACTACCGTCACCTCTTAAAGAGGTGACCTTGCACTCTGGTTCTACTCCAGCCCACAAGGGTTGCTTTGTTGCTGCAGTCATTCCAACTGCAAACTTGCTTTAGCTCCAGCCCCTGGTGTGAACTGGAGGTGCCACCTCTGCCTCAGTGTTGCTCTCAGCACTCTTGGCATGGCTCCACTATCCTGGCCTGACCCTGTACCACCCTCTGTAGCTAAGCTCTGAATGAACCTCAGGACCCCAAGTTTTCTCCGAGACTCTCACCCAGTATAAGTACCAGTCAAGCAGCAACACCAGGAGGAACCCAGAAGTAGGGTGAGTGGACACAACAGAACCACAAATGTCTGTGCCCCACATCTGCAGCCTTCTCCATGAACACGTGACACAGGAACACATGTATGCCTCTCAACACTGTGACCAGTGTCCACAGCATTGAGCAGTGTGAACCACTTCCAACGTGTTCTCATGAAAGCCATGAATGACGAGCTGCCATTTTCCCTCACCTTGATAAACTCTCTAAGACTTAAACCGTGTCCATATTTCCTTTGCATGTATGCCATTAGGTCCTTACCTTTCGTGTCTCTTCTCTATTTTAAGTATCAGAGGAAGTCCATGGTTTAAAAATAGAAATGAGACTTGGCTTCTTTACGTGCACCTACTTTTAGCATCAAACCATGGCAACGTCATACACACAGGGCATCATAAATTTTCATGGTGGATTCTCACTGCCAGAAGCCACTTTTGACCTTCTGGGAATTTTTTTCTATCCAACTTGATTTTATATTATATTTAATGAGACAATGAAATCACTAACCATGCTCCAAATTGTAGAGGGTGGTGACCTGTTGAAGACTCTTACCGACACAGCTCCTGTGCCCATCATAAGCAGTTAAAATGTAAACACTGCCTCAGTCCTAAATATAAGTGGAGGGAAAGGGACATGCTGTGTCAGGAGCTTTAAGAGAAGCCAGAAAACAGTGTGTCCACACCATCTGTGACAGATACGGGGGGGACACCATGTTTACATGCATCCTGCAGAATGATCAGTGTCCTCCCCCAGGAAAGTGCAACTGGCCTCATGTGAGGAGACAGACCAGGAGGCCCTCCCAAAAAGGAGAACAGGCCGTTCCTAGTTTTTCACAACCCATAAGTACGAACCCTAAAGGCAAAGCAAGGCTCCCCCCCTTTGGTGGCTCAATTGAGGAATAGGCCTAAGCAGATGAGATGGCATCTTCTGCAGCCTGCTGAGAAGTCGGGCCGTGGACTCCCAGGTGGGCATGGCAGCCATTCACGTAAAAGCTGGGAACTAGAGCCCGAGAAAACGCTGAGTTCCCAGGTGTGTTAGGATCCTCAGGGAAAGAGGGCCCAAAGGATTTTCATACAGAGATATTAACTTAAGGAACTGGCTCATGGAATTGTGAAGGATGGCAAGTCTGCAGTCAATAGGGAGGCCAGCGAGCTGGAAACTCCAGCACAAGTGGCAGTCCTGAGTCTGCAGGCCGTCTAGAGACAGAATTCCTTCCTCAGGGCACCTCAGTCTTCACTCTAAAGGCTTTCCATGGACAGGAGAAAGTCCACCCACATAATGGAGGGTAATCTGCGTTACTCAAAGTCTACTGATAAGCTAATCACATCTGAAAAATATCTTCACAGCTGCATCTTGACAGGTGTTTGGTCAAATGAGTCCGACACCACAGCCTGGCTGAGTTTGCACACAGATTCGGCCATCACACTAGGGTGGTCTCCCACGTTCATGGAGGCACACTGCTGTGGGTTTCAAATGGATCAAGGAGATTCTGTAGAAACACATGTTCTGTTTTTGAGAAAAAAATCAACGAATGTTGACCTATGGGCACATTGCTGAGCAGACAAGAAAACCCAGATGTGGGGGCTGTCATGCTGAGTGACTTGCATTTTCCTTCCCGTGATTAGTAGAGGCTCTGTCAGTCACTTTCGTAGTGACATGGTCACTTTCGTAGTGGCCTAAGACGCTGCCCCATCCTCGAAGTAGCAGAATGTGTCTTCGTGCCTAGACATGGCCTCGTGCAGCCCCAGGGGTCGAATTACCTGACCTGTCCTTGTAACCCTGCCCCTCTTAACCTTTTTTGGATGGAACTTTCTAAAGAATGAGGGTCCCCCCAATCAAAGCTCACTTCCAAACATGCCAGCTCTCTCTCACCAGCCTTTTTCCTTGCTCTCCCATTTGGGGAGCTTGAGGCATCCTGAAGCTTGATTTAAAGGTAAAATGTGTGTCTGTGTTTTATTTGGTATCCCAGAAAATTCACTTTAGTTAGCAATCTTTAGTTTAGCAATCTTTAGTTTAGCTGCCCGCGCTGGTCGGGGGCGGCACCCAAAGCCTCATTAACTCGTCAAATATTTATTGGAAGTGTATTCTGTGCAGTTTCCATGCAACGTAACAGGTTAAAGGACCGGCTATGGCATCAGTGGCCTGGGTTACGTGGAGGGGCAAAAGCAGGAAGGGGCTTACAGACTCCATTCTCAAAGGCTCCTACCTGCATGACCTGGGAAAATGTGGAACCCAGGGTAGATGTTTCAGGGATAACTAACTATAAGGGCCCTGAATTAGAAGGGAAATTGGCATATTCCGAAACAGAGTCTAGAAACCATTAAGAGAACAGTCTGGTTAAAAGACAATGGCAGATGAAACACAGGAGGTCCACTCTTTTAATTTTAGTTTGCTTAGGAAACACATGTCAGTTTCTGGGAGCCAGACACTGATCTGATGCTTCTATTTATATTAACCCATTTTAACATCATGTTCCACCCTGCGAGAAAGGGATAACTCTTTCACCAGGGGGGTGGTGAAAGAGTTGTTCCTCCAGGGGCAGGAGGCACTACAGGGATAGCTCACAGCTTCAGCCCTCTTTGGGTACCATCTTGGCTAAAGGAAACTAACTGCCTCTCCTAAAGTCACGCCTCCATCCAGAGCCAGCCAGCGACTGATTAGCGCAGGAGAGTAAAAGCCAGGCTTCCATGCCCCAACTGGGGACAACTCCGCAGGGCTGTCCCAGCTCCAGGGCTCCCTGTGTGTCTGGAGGCCCTTATAGGGACATTGTCACAGCTCAGCTCTCCCAGTGTGCAGTCCTACTTCCTCTTCCTCCCCTCCTGACAGTGACAAAGCACACCTCACTACAGTTATTCACCTCCAGCTCAGAAGCTGCTTCCTGGGGTCCTTAGACAAACAAAGCACAGAAGGCTCTTGCCCAGGGCCCAAGAGCAAAGAGCCAGTAACTGTGGGAGATGGGATTCAAACCCAGGCCAGCTGGCTTCAGGGTGGAAACCTGGTTTTATAGGGCTGTTTGGAAATCAGGTTTCACCTTATCAATCTGAACTTAAAGCAAAGTTTTTCTGATTTTGTTTTACTCAAAATTATCCCTCAAAAAAAGACATGGTTGCATGCTTGTGACCTTACAAAATGTGTCATGTACCAGGGCTGGCTGAGCATTCAATTTACTCTGAATCAGAAAGCACTGGGGAAGGAAAAAAGGCAGAAATGGCATCAATCAGTGCCAGTTTGAGAGCCCTTCGATGTCACAGAGGCTACCTGATAGAATTGATGATAATAACAATTTAAAAGTAAGAAAATTTTATTACAAATTTCATAATTATTGGAGAGGTGAACTCACAATTTAAAAGGCTACATGAATAAATAAGCCTTTCAAAACTTTCCTCAAAAGTAATATAGTGTGTGCCTGTATGAATATGTAACAACAGATACCACCATTATGCAGAATTATAATCTACTAAAAAATGGGAAAAAGTGATATATTAAGTGGTCATGTGATAATGATTAATCAAAATACTTTATAGCTCAGTACAATTTTTAACAACTCTAATTTTTTTAAAGTGCTCTAGCTCAACAGTGAAGACAATTTTTTCAGGAAGATGTGTTAAGACTCAAAAATGCCCTACTCCCAATAAATCTGGCATAAAAGGATAAAAGGAAAAGCAGAATTTTAAAACTAATATGTGAATAAGGTGTTTTTATATAAACACAGCTAAATGAGCAGGCAGTAATTTTAGAGAGAGAACAATTAGCATGAACAGAAATTGTGACTTTTCAATTTCTATTCCTAGAAGCCCATACACTCAAAGTGGCCACAGATTCTCCTAGATCATGGCAGTGGAAAGAGCTAAGGGGACAATCATTTCATGTTCACGGTCACCTTGTGTAGATTTGCCACAGATCCAGAGATTGAAAAGTTTTCTGGAAAGAGCCAGAGAATAAGAGCATCCAGTCTGCATCCAGATGGCCTCTGTCACAGTGCCCAGCTCTGATGCAGAGCATGAGGGCAGCCACAGGCCACGTGCACACATGGGTACAGACCATAGCCTGCACCTGTGCTCCACACACACCTCCTACCAACTTAAAAAAAGCATGTTGCCTATCTAGAAACTGATTTTTAATACTATCTGGGAGGAGCTACATACCTCAAACTGTTTTCACATGTCAACACCTAATTTGGTATCACCATCCCACCCAAGAGACACAGGGGTTATTCTGCATCACTATTCGCCAGCAGCTGAACCCTGGTGTAAACAAGCGTTTGGGTGTTAGGATCCCAGCCATAGAGCTATTTCTTGTTCACATCCTTAGGCTATTAATTCAATTAAGTCCTATCACTAGGAATGGAGATGAATGCTATCATTCTTTCTTTGGCATGCTTTATTTTCAAAATTTTCCTTACCTATGGATTCCTTTTGTAAGCAGGTAAGATCTACAAGTGAAGAACAAAGTCTGATACTCTCTTTAAAGATTGACAGATGAAAACAAAGTCTTGGATGCTCTGCTTGTGCGTCCTGTTGTGGGTCGTACTTTGTTATTGAGGCCATTTAATATGAAAATATTTATCAGAAGGGTCACTGGAACATCATTTCCAAATCAGCAGCTGACAAGAAAATAACTTATAGCTGTGTTTCCTAGACCCAGAGGGTTTGTTTTTTATCGCATTGGCTGAGTCTCTGGAAAAGATTGCATCTTGAATTAGCAGCTTGACTTTGCTTTCCAGATAAATATTGTGTTGCTATGACTGAAATGGCCCTGCCACGTGGGTCACCCTGTCATATAATTAGCTTCTTATCATATCAGGTGCAGATCAAAGGAGCAGCACTTGCTGTTAATGTGGTAATTCAACAAATCAGAAATGCTGTTTGCAACTATCAGCATCTGATTTATTGTCCTCACCATCCCACAGAAGGCTCTGCGCTGTGGTTACTTTGTGTCACTGTTCAACTGCTTCACCTGGTGTCAACCAAACATTTGGGTGTTCGATTCTTAGTTCTGTTGGCCAGTTTGGCTAATTGTTTTCACATCCTTAAACCAATCATCGCACCTTGTGTCGGCCAAATCACCGCAGAACGGGGTAGAGGCATTTAACTCTAGGTGTCTCTTTGGTGCATAAATACTATTCCCAGGCCCTTCTCATCTGGGCCATCCTGCATGGCTGTTGGATTACTTTTCAGCCTGTTTCAAAGAGAGTCAAGTCCAAGTGACGCCTGATGCAGCTTGACCAAGTACAAATAGCTTTGCCCTTCACCCTCCAGTCATTCAGCATAGTCCCCCTGCCCAGGAGGCCAGACTGCAGCAGCTCCACTTCCCCTCTGTGTTCTTCCTCTTGTCCCTCCCTCCTTGGGTGTGGACTCTCACAAACGTCCCCCTGCTCATCTCTACCTCATATCTACTTCCAGGGAACCCACCCTGCCTGTAAACCTCTTCAGTTTTCAAACTGTATTTTCATCTCTGTACAATTGTAACTCTGCCTGAACAGACCACCACTAAGGGGCAGCGCCTCTGGCTTCCAGGCTTCTCACTGTTGTGGGCACAGTACATGTGCTCCCAGCATGCCAGGTTACCCCAGGAGCTAGCCAGCTTCAGTTCTGATGCTGGCTCTACAACCTACTGGCTCTGTGATCTTGGGGAAGTTACTCAACCTCTCTGAGCCTGTTTCTTCACCAGTAACATGGTGACGACTATACTTCATTATAGTTGTTGTGAAAACTTAAAACATATGAAAATGTACTTTAGTAGATTAAGTATAGGATTGAAATAGACTGAATATATAGAATGCATGTAAATGGAATCCTATGCAAAACACAGAATGGTGCTTGGCATACTGACTGTCCTGTTTATGTGTCTGCTTTTCCAAATACCCAAGAGAGAAGGAGAATGAACCTCCGTTTTCCTTTTTGCTGTTTGCTATCACAATGATCTTTCCTTTCTCTGACTTCCACCAGATTTTTAACAGAAAGAAAGCAAAGCCAGAAAGGAAGGAAGGGAGGGAGGGACAGAAGGAGGGACGTTCTTAGATTTCCTGTTCTTTCGTTTTTAGTGGCTCCCTCCTGCTGGCCAAGTGTCCCCTTGATGACAATGACAACAGCAGCAGCTAAGGTGCTCTCACTGGGTGCTAAGCTCTCCATGTTGTTTTATATAATCCTCACAGCGAGGAAGGTGTTCTTACCCCCCTTTACAGGGAAGAAGACTGAGGTTGAGAGAAGTGAAGCCACTAGTCCAAGGTCGCAGGGCCTATAAATGGCTGAGCAATGGCTATTTATTTCTCTTGGATCATCCATGGCTTATAGAACAACTCTCCACTCCTCCCAGATGCTTATTAATTTCACTGATTAAAGTGTCATTAGACTCATTCAGCAACAATGTGTTCATGGCCAGTCGCAGGCCAGGCACTGGGAGGGCAAAGATGAGAGATGTATAGGGCACTGACCCAGATGGAGTCTGGTGGGGACACAGACAGATGGATGAGCAATTACAAAGCACAGGGCTCAAGGCCACCAGAGCAGGGAAAGCAGAGGGATACGGAAATGTGCAGACTGAGCACAGAACAGTCTTGGAGGGGTGAGGTCGCTGGGGAAGGGGACGGTAAAAGACTCATTGGGTTTGGAAGGGGAGAACTCCAGGTAGAAGCCAGACACAGTCCACAGCACATCTGAGGACCTGGTGGGGAGAGGAGAGACAGAGCTGAAGGGGGCACAGGAGGTCGCAGGTACTAGGCTTAAACAGGAGATTCCTGTAACAAATCAGGCCGTGGGCTGTGGGTGGTTCCCTGTCTTTCACAGCCCATGGCCTGAAGATGTGGTATCTAACTTCTATGTTCCTTTACACCAGCATTAGTTAGACAAGGTCCAGGAACATGTCAAGCCAACTGGGGCTGTGCCCACCAGGCCAGGCGCTCAGGGGGCCAGGATGGAGGAAAAGGACCCAGGATCTCCTGGGCCTTGGAAATCTTCCTTGAGTAACAGAAGCGTGAGGTCACACATGGGAATGAAATGATATTTCCTAATACCCAATGCAGACCCCATAGTATTTTCTTTGTTTTTGCTCTTTTGGTTATTTCCTGCTGGAATGCAGGCGAAAAAGGGAAAGACGAAGCAAATTACCAAGATGCCATTCTTAATTTTTACAAAGTATGCCTCTATTATCCGCACAACTTTCCCAAATTCCCAGTGCATGTAGGTAACTGCAGGAACTCTCCACATCGAGTTAGTCTTGGGAGGCCAGCTGGGTTCCTTGATAGTTTAGAAAGCAAGGATGCTAATGAACAATCAGAGCTCATGGAACATAGCTCATGCAAAAGACTCTGGTGAAATTTAACACAACAACTTCGAAGACAAATGATCTAGAAAAATCATTTCATCCCTCAAAATAAATTGCAAATCCCAACAGGCACAAATGTCAATTAATACTGTTTGCGATCTTAATGTGGGATAGGTGGCCCTTGGGAAAGAGCCAGGAATATCCTTTCAGGAAGAACATCCTTTCAGGAAGATGCCTGCCCTGGACTCTAGACTTTAGAGCTGAAGGAAATTCACAAAGGACTTAAATACATACTCTAGGGGTTGATAATATAAACAGCATAGGTGGACCTAACATTCATTCTCTTAACTGCTTGGCCCAGGAGTCTAATCACAACCCCATTCCTCCCATTTCTCAGGAGAGACACCAAATTTCAAGTGAGGAAGAAATAAGTCCAAAGGCAGACCAACCTGGACGTCTCCAGGCCTAAGCCTTTTCCAACTGAAACTCAGGGATGGACCCTGCCGTGGTGACCAGCAGAGTTCCAACAGGGAGCTCCTGCCTACATGCTTTCCTTTAAGCCTACTTTTCTCATTACCGATCTCTAACTCCAAGTGTGACCAGAATGCATCTGGCTGGTAGAGCCCAGGGTGTGAGCTTCTGCCCTTGCTTCCAGGGAGGCTGGAAAGTGAGCTCTGCCTCTGTTTTAGAAAGGCATGGATTCAAGTCAGAGAGTTCCCCTTCTCAGGAAAGTCCTTCCGAAGATCTGGGCAGCCAAAAGAATGACACCTGCTCCCCTCTACCCAACTGATTTACGACAAGGAACGTTCCACCACCAAACCCCCAGTATCCGAGTATGTTCAGAGGAGCCGAGAGGCACATTGTGTGAGAACGCGTATCATCCCCACACTCTAAAGTGACTGGCTGATTGAGCTGTGTGGGCAAGCCCAAAGAGGAGCTCCCCAAGGTTATCATCCTTAAGTGCAAAGGGCTCCCCACTTGTCCAGCCTCACCTCGGAGTGAGGCCATGCAGAACAGAGCAGAGGCAAGATTGCCATCCTTTCTTGAACAGACCTCACCAAGGCCAGAGCAATTAAGTGATAATGTGTGACTCAACCAGATGGGGCAGCCTGGGCACTTCTGCACCCGTCAACACTCACGTGTCAATTCCAGCCAGTTTCCACCTTCCTTTCCTGAATGTTCACAAGCCTCTTTCCACATGAGGCTCCTAGCCTCTATTTTACTAATTTGCTAAGAGTAGAAGCCCCTCAGAATTATTTACTCTGTGCCACTGATGGCTATAGAAATAAAATATCTCTGCCAAACTTCAGAAGGAAATGAAGTGATGGTCTTTAAGTGATGGTCTCTTTTGCAGGAGCCAGATCAGTGGTTCATTCAATTATTTTTATTAAGTACCAGGCACTGTGGTAGGCCCTGGAGACTCAGAGGTAATTAAAAGAGACATGGTCCGTAGCTCATGGGCTTCTAGGATCAGAATGCTTTATTTGATCTCCATGATGCCAAGTTCAGAGAGCACCCTCCACCCACAGGAGCTGTGGCTATTGGGTGCATACTGTATTGGGCTGACACAGAGTTTACCATGTGCATTGCCTGGGGCACATCTCACAAGAACACACAAAGCAAGAACTCAATGAGTTCTAATCTCCTTTGGAGCCTACCTCCCTTCTGCCCCTAGAAGGAGTAAGGTTAAGTTCCACTCACTTCCCTTGTCTTGCAGGTGCTAGGGAGACTGGTCACCAAGGAAGAAAGCTGCCTTTGTCCAGAGGTGGCATTGAAACTAGACAGCCCTCCAAATGACTCCCTGAGACAAGCTCCGCCAGAATGCCCTGAAGTTGGATTGTGTTGAGAAAAGCCCTAATTTACTCCTATGTCTGCAAACACCAAGAATCTAAGCACTCATGGTGACCACAAGAGTGGTCAGCATGAATTGCCAACCTGGTTCACCTCCTGGACCCACACCCACCACATGTCAACACATTTTAACTCTCTTCCCAAGGAGCCACCAAGGGCCACAAGGACACAAAACAAACACCTAGCTCCCATTTCATTTTCTGAACTCTCTGACATTTAGTCTCTGGTCCCATCCAATAGGAAGCACGAACTCCACAGATATGAGTGGGAAAGTCATGAATCACGGTGGGGTGATACAGCTATTGGCCAACAGGCTGGAAATTGGTGCAAGGCATGGATGGCACCAAAGTCAAGGCATAACTGAGACCAAATGGAGGTTAGAGTTGGGGTGCTTCACGAATTTATGAGACCCCAAGTTCATCTCTTGCTTTTGCCTCACAGGAACAGTCTGGCAGACTAAAATCATGTCTTTCCAACAGCTTGAGGACCATCAGAGACAGACTCTTAGCGTGGGGAAGAGCATACTCAAAGGCCAAGAATGGGCCCTCTTTTGCAACTCATGCCACCATAGCTGGCAAGAGCTACTGTCTTAGTTCATTTTCTATTGCTTAACAAAACACCTGAGACCAGGTAATTTATAAAGAACAGAAGTGTATTTGGCTTATGGTTCTGCAGATGGTTAAGTCCAAGAGCACAGCATGGAATCTGGTGAAGGCCTATTTGCTGCGTCATAATATGGCAGAGGGCATCTTATTGCGAGATGGAGCAAGAGTCCGGGTCTAGCATGGGTTTCACTTCCTCCTCATATAATGCCCCTAATGCCATCATGAAGGTCCCACCCTCATGACCTCATCTATCCCTAATTATCTCCCCAAAGCCCCACCTCCAAATACCATTAACACATAATTTGGGATGACATTTCCAAAACATGAACTTTCAGGGAAACACATTCCCACTGGCAAGGGGGTAAACAAAAGGTCCCCTCCCTAATCTCCACCTGATCAGCCTGGCCCCATGTCAATCCCACCCTGTCTGTCCAATATTTTACCGCAACAAGAGTCTGTGTGAGTCAGAAGCACAGATCAAAGAACTGCCCCAGGGCCAGGCACTGTGCCAATCATGTTTTAGGCTTCTATGTACTTCATCCTTCCTCTGACCTGACGTAAACACCACTTGCCACATATTAAAAGGGAAGAAATGAGGCTCTGAGATCTTGAGACTTGCCCAGGGTCAGGTATATGTCAAGAGAGAGAGCTGCGTTGAAACCCTGCCTGAGCCTTAGAGCCCATCCTGTTAGTGATTCATCTCTAAAAGGTAGGACCAGGCACGGGGGCTCAGCAAGACACCTGCTGCAAACATTGCCCCATGTAAAAGTACAGGAGGTGGAAGTGGACTGTGTATGCTGGGTAGATTTGGCCACAGATCAAAGGCTTTAATTCTTTTTAAAGGAAAAAGGATGATGGGAGGCAGACTTCTGGGTGGCATGACGCCACTCCCACACAGGGTGCCCATGTTCACAGCCTGTAGTGGTGACCTTCCCAGACTACCCTCTCATCCTGCATCAGGGTCCACAGCTGTCAGAGCCAATATCAGGCGCACAAAGCCCATGTCGTGCAGGAATTCTCAGCTATCAAGTCTATTCCACAACCACAGAATCTGAGTGGGGGAAGGAACTAGGATCCATAGCCAGCACCCTTCATTTTACTGCAGCCCGGAAGGGAGAGTAAAGGACATCTGCCAGGTAGGTCCCAAGTCAGAACGAGATCTCCAGAGCTGCGGTGCAACCCTGGGCCTTGGAGAAAATGCAGAAACAACGTAGCCCCTCCACCCCACCCATCTCGTCTAAAACGAGGAGCAGATGGCGCCTGGCTCTGGCTGTGAGGACCAAGTGCCAGCCTCAGAGGGACAAATGAAGAGACACTGGGGACGGGAGGAGCCTGTGATGTGACTACTCCTAGCAGCTGCAGGATTAGTGCTCGCTCCTGGCTCCCCTGGGTGTCTTGCCCGTTACCGTGGAAGTGGCTTCAGATCAGGGGCTCTTCGTGTCTCAAATAAAATATGGAAAAGGACAGATGGTGATAAGGGGGGGTCACTAAAATGAGCCGAATGAACACACACAGATGCTGTGTGAAATGCCACATGGAGGATGAGAGGTAATCCTCCCCAAAGCGCAGTGAGGGTGCTGCTCTTAGTACTCCAATCTATCCTAACCACCACGTCCCTGCCCCCCAGCACAACCACAGGCCTTCTGAGACACTGGGGACCTCACCGGCCAGTCGAAGATAAGCTCAGAATCGCAAGGAACAAAGGACTTGGACTCAAAATAAATCTGAGCGATGGTCCCAAGAATCCATTACAGTTTCATTTTCTATTCCCAGATATTTCAGGGGTGGCTCACACATCACTAAGGGATTTCAAAGAACTCTGCCTCAGAGGCCATTCCCTGAAAAGGGTTTCACTTAAATGACTAGGGACACCCATCCAGAGGGGCACACCAGGGAGGAAGGAGGCCTACCTGCTAGAAATAAACAAGGAAATAAACAAGCTATTTTGTTTCTGTGCTCACGTGCTCACCCCCACGCCAGCAGGCAGAGTCCGAGCATTCAGTGACTAATCAGCTGATGGGCTGGGACACACACCCCTGAATGTCATCAGAGTCCAGGCATTCGCACCCGGAATCCAGAAATAAGCTGTCACCAAAGGGACGTGTGCCCTCTGGAAATAATTTCCAGAACATGTTTCGTAATCCAGGGCTGGGGACAGAGCGAGCCAGGAGACAAGCAAAGGTCAAAAGGCAGCCCTACTCCAGCCTGGCCAGCCGCGGGGCAGCCTCCTGCCCACTCCCCTCACTCTTCTCCCTGCCTGTTGTCACATCCAGAGCCCCAGAGTCCCTCCCATGAAGGGTCCGGGCATGGGGCCCTGCCACCACCTCAACACCCGCAGACAGGTCTCATGCGATGGCAGCCGCTGTCATGGCTTCCTTCTGTTTGCCTTGAGTATGTTTTCAGTAACTGTCAAAAATCAATGAGGAGCTGATTCACCAGACATTTAGACGTCAGAAGATTACTCGCACCTATTCTCCACTTCGAAAATGCAACTGAGCTGAATGACGTGATTTAAATCTAATAATTTTTAAAGCAGTACAGCCTCCTTGTAGCCAACGGGAAAGCCATTTTAAATGAATTAAGAATTCTTTTTTTTTTTTTTTTTTTGGTACTTGGGATTTCACCCAGGGGTGTTCAACCACTGAGCCACATCCCCAGCCCTTCTTTTATATTATATTTAGAGACAGGGTCTCACTGAGTTGCTTAGGGCCTTGCTAAGTTTCTGAGGCTGGTTTTGAACTTGCAATTCTCCTGCCTCAGCCTCCAGAGCCACTGGGATTACAGGCGTGTGCTACCACACCCAGCTGAAATGATTAGGAATTCTTCTTTTTTAAAAATATATTTTTAGTTGTAGTTGGACACAATATCTTTATTCATTTTTATGTGGTGCTGAGGATCGAACCCAGTGCCTCAAACGTACGAGGCGGGCTCTCTACCACTGAGCTACAGCTCTAGCCCTAATTAGGAATTCTTGAATACATTCCAATTAACTTTTAAATGAAAGGCTTATTATTATCTTATTTATATTCCTGAGTGCTTTTTGTTTAAGACACAGGATTCGGCCAATGATAAGAGTAACGTACCCCATGGGCTGGGGATACAGCTCAGTGGGTAGAGTGCTTGCCTCGAATGCACACGGCCCTGGGGTCAATCCCCAGCACTGCAAAAAAAAAAAAAAAAAAAAAAAAAAGGGTATACACAGTCCATGAGTGACTCTATCAAAAGTTGTTCTTTTGGAACTGTTTTTGGGGGGTTTGGTTTTGTTTGAGTTCACACTGGGGCCTGGTGTATGCTAGGTAAGTGCTCTACCACTGAGCTACACTCTCAACCCTTTTGGAATATTTCTTGATGAGGAGCTAAAAGTCCAAAATGCATTTCTGACATTAAGCCTGGATCCGCCAACTCAAAATTACCAAGACGACCAACATCGCCACAGCGCTTTCATTTTCTGTGGCAATGGTCTCTACGCTATTGGTGCATGTGTAAATTTCCTGAGAGCAATCGATTATTTTATTAGCCTCGCCGATTGAGCAGAGTTATCAATAAAGCCAACGAGTGATGAACTTGGAAAAGGAGATGGCATCTCAGTACTGCATCTCAGTACTTCCTGGGAGCACATGGGTGACGAGCAGGTTAATGTGACTGTCACAGGAGAGCACCCACCCTGCACAGGTGCACACCAGGGCTAAATAGTGGTTTCACTTCTATACAAATTCAATGAGCACAGGAAGGACTTTAAGACAGAACCTGGAGCCCTGCGAAGACCCAAACAGGAAACCGCAGGTCTCTCTCACAACAACCACAGGCCTCTGAGCCCCTGAGCACAGCACAAAACAGGACAGGGATGCGCAACACACGTGACCCCATTCTCTGGCTGGCTGACTTGTCCCATGTGTCTTTTGGCCACACATCTATGAAACCATGGGGACAGGATTTGTCAGGTGGTGATTCAGACCAACTAATGGGGAAGCCCCCGCCAACACAAGGATTCAGTCGACAAGCATTATTCTGCTGGAGAGGAAGACCTCAGATGAACAGCAGCTTGGTCCTCCAGGGTCCTCAGAGCTTACAGGCGTGAGCAGACATGACTAACATGCATGCCAGACAAGTGGTTTAGCACTGAGCTACATCCCCAGCCCTTAGTCACATTTTTCTCATATTTAGATAGTGCTATGATCTGAATGTTTGCATGCCCCCCAAATTCATACGTTGTATTACAACATATACTATCCTATGTGATAGTATGAAGAGGTGTGAGCTTCAGGGAAGTGATCAAATCACAAGGACCCCACCCTCCTGAATGGTATTAGTGCCCCTATAAAAGATGGTAAAGGGAGCTGCCTTGCCCTTTCCCCATGAAGACACAGAAAGATGTCACCATCTGTGAGGGACAAACCCTCAGCAGACACTGAATCTGTACCTTGATCTTAGGCTTCCCTGCCTCCAAAACTGTCAATAATAAATTCCTATTATTTATAAATCACCCAGGTTAAGGTATTTTGTTATTGTAACCAAGTGGATTAAGAAAATAACCTAAAACAAACCACCTCAATTTCACCTTTGACTTTGCAGCTATAAAGAAATAGTATGCAAGTTTAAAAATAAAAACTAATCTATATATCTGTCAGCCTGATTTTCACTACTATAACAAAATGCCTGAAGATGGATATTATTATTATTATTATATTATCCATCTTCAGGCATTTTGTTATAATAGTGAAAAATCAGGGGCTCATTTAACAGTTTGGGAGGCTAAAGTCCAACACTGGGTAGCCCTTTGATTCTTCCCCTGGTGAGGGCACAGCAGATGACAGTTTCATGACCAGAGTACATGGATGAAGGAGATACTATTGTGCCAGGCAGGCAGCCAGAGGCAGAGGGAGGGACCTGGCTTGCTTGTCTTACAACAATGCTCGCTCAGGAGGACTAAGGAAAGTTCTCTTGAGAACCACCTGATGGCTTGCCAGGCTGGCTTCCCCAGCCACCTCTCACTACCCCCCCTCTTAAAGGCCCCCCACCACACTGAGGACCCAGCCTCTAGCGCATCTGGAGGCCAACCACACCCATCCCAGAGATGCCTGTGGTGGAAAACAGCAACAAAAAGATGGTCTTTAATGACTCAGAGACGCGATTATGCAATTGTTCTTTTTCTATCTGTGTCCACAAGTCACGATGAGGGCTGAGGGCAGAGCTACGTGAAGTTTTTAAATAACAACTCTGTCAAGGTAGAATTCACATGGAATAAACTGTGTCCACTTTTTTAAATATTTATTTTTTGGTTGTAGTTGGACACAATACTTTTATTTTATTTATTTATTTTATGTGGTGCTGAGGATCGAACCCAGGGCTTTGCATGTGCTAGGCGAGAGCTCTGCGGCTGAGCCACCACCTCAGCCCCTAAACTGTGTCCACTTAAAGCACAAAAGCTGATGCATTTCTCATGCTTACACTCATGAAATCACTACCACCATTAAGACACAAGCAATCCCAATACCACAGCCCACCTGCCTTACCGCAGGCTCCTCAGCCCACCCCTCCCTCCAGGGGGCAACCACTGCTATGCTTTCCAGGGAGAAAACAAACTGCTCAAAAATAAACAGTAATTTTGGATGTACTGTAACAACAGAAATGAATCTCTCAAAATAATTAAGCTGAATGAAAGATGCCAGGCCAAGTTGTATTGTATGAATCTGTTCATATAAAAAATTTTAATGCAAACTTATTTATAGAGAGAAGGTAGATCAGTCTTCACCTTGAAAAGAAGCAAAGGGTTTGGTTTTTGTTTTTATGACAAAACAAGAAAGTCACTCTAGTTTGGATCTTGAACCTCTCCAAATGGTCCCATGTGGAAAGCTTGGTTCCTAGCTCACAGTACTAGGAGGTGGTGAGACCTCTGGGAGGCAGGGCCTAGGGAGAGATGTTAGGTCACTGGGAATGAGGCCTGGAAGGCGATATTGAGACCCCAGCCTCTCCCTTTCTCTCTCTCTGCTTACCATGAGGTGAGCAGTCTCCTCCTCCATGTACTCTCACCATGATATACCAAGTCCAAAGCAGCAAGGTCAAGTCACCAAGGTCTGAAATCTCTGAAACTGTAAGCCAAAATAAACTTTTCCTCCTTATAAGTCTTTTACCTCAGTTATTTTGTCACAGCAATACAAAGCTAACACGAAAGATAAAAGCCACGCCAAATAAACTCAGCTCACAGCTCAGGCCTACATTTGTCTATGAAACTCAAGGGGAATCTGGAGAAAATAATTTACTCTCAAGAGTAAAAGGCCCATTTAATTATTTGGACTAAAAGAAATACATGCCGTATCGCATGCAAAAGATACAGCAATATGAAAAGGTGTCAGAACTTGCTCTGGAATTATCTGTAGACAGTTTAACAAAATTCCTGCTAGCTTCTAAACAAGAAAGTCTCTGTCTCTGTGTTCTCAGACATGTAGTTATATTGACTGCTATCCCTGTTTCATTTTAAATGGCTTGATTGATAGATAATAAACTGCATATAATAAACTGCATACATTTAAAGTGACATTTATACCCATGGGACTATCACCAAAATCAGCACAGTGAATAACTCCATAATCCCCCCCAAATTTTCCAGTGCTCCTGTTAAATAATCCCTCCCTGCACTAAGCCCTTCCTTCCAATGCAGAGACTGATCTACTTTCTCTAAATCAATTTGCATTTTTAAGATGTTATACAAACCGAATCATACAGTAAATACATGGCTTCTTTCATTCAGCATAATCACTTTGAGATTCACCTCTGCTGTTTCATTTTCCAGTACATCAATAATTACTTTTTATTTTTTAACAGCTTCCATTGTGTGTCTGCACCACCATTGATTCCTGTCACCTGTCAGTTTCTGGCTATTACAAATAAAGCTGCCACCAACACTCACGTGCAAGCCTTTGTGTGGACACATGCTCTCCTTTCTCTTGGGCAAATCCTACCAGCAGAAGCAGCTGAACCATGTGGTAGGTGTATGTTTATTTTTCTTAATAAGTTGAAAGCCCGCTTTAGAGAAGGGCTGTGCCACCTCACCTGACCTCCATTGCCACTAGTAGCATTTGAGGGTTCCAGTCACACCTCAGCCACCAACAAACACCAGGCCTGACAATCTTTCTAAATTTTAGCAATTCAAATAGGTACAGTGGGCTCATACTGTTGTTACTTCAAAATTCTAATGTCTAATAATGCTGAGCAGCTTTTCACATTTTTCTCCTATGCTAAGTATCTCCTCAAATCTTTTGTATTCTTTCAATTGGGTTGTTTTCTTATTAATTTTAAGAGCTTTTTTATATATGCTCTGGACAGAAATCTTTTGTTAGATATATGACTTTTTAAACATTTTCTCCTAGCCTGAAGCTTGTCTTTCCACTCCCTTAAAGAACATCTTCCTAAAGATTTTTAATTTTGGCTGGAGATGTGGCTCAAGCGGTAGCGCGCTCGCCTGGCACGTGTGCGGCCCGGGTTCGATCCTCAGCACCACATACAAACGAAGATGTTATGTCCACTGGTAACTAAAAAATAAATATTAAAAATTCTCTCTCTCTCTTTAAAAAAAAAGATTTTTAATTTTGATGAAGTCAAATTGTCCTTCTATGGGTCAAACCTATCATTTAGAAGTTTTTTCCCAGCTGGGCGTGGTGGCACACACATGTAATTCCAGAAGCCTGGGAGGCTGAGGTAGGAGGATCACAAGTTCAAAGCCAGCCTCCAGGGGCTGGGGCTGTAGCTCAGTGGTAGAGCATTTGCCTAGCATGTGTGAGGCACTGGGTTTGATTCTCAGCACCATACATAAATAAATGAATAAAATAAAGGTCCATCAATATATAAAAATTCTTTTAAAAAGCCAGCCTCAGCAACTTAGCCAGGTCCTAAGCAACTTAGTGAGTCTTGGTCTCTAAATTTAAAAATAAAATAGAAAAAGGGGTAAGTGGGGCTGGGGTGGAGCTCAGTGGTTAAGCATCTGAGTTAAATCTCTGGTACCAAAAAAAAAAAAAAAAGGAAAGAAATAAAGAAATCTTCCTAACTCAGAGCTATAAAGACTTTCTCCTATGTTTTCTTCTAGAAGTTTTATAGATTTGTGTTTACATTTAGGCCTATGTTTCCTATGGAGTTAATTCATATATGTGGTACAGGTACAGATTAAAGTTCATATTTTTACAATTAGATATTCAATTTTTTCTAGCATTATTATTCCAAAAGTCCATCTTTCCTCCACTGACCTGACTTTGGGCCTTTGTCAAAAGTCAGGTGTCAGGTACATGGGGTCTCTTCCTAGACACCCTAGACCATCTGCTACGCGATCTTCACCACAGGGTTCTAGGAAGCCTACTCACTTGTTCTAGCCAATAAGGAAACTGAGGCTAGAGGGCAGCACTGATTATTCAGTCCTATGTGATTTCATCAGTGCTACATCATCTGCTAAGATTCTTTTACAAGTAAGGAGAAATTTATGCCAAGAAAAAAATAGTTAATATGACAGATCAACCTAATCTTGCTAAAAATACAGCCTCATTTTGTGATGAAAGCAAGCTTTAAACCTACTTAAGATAAGCTTTTAATAGCAAACACATGTCACTCACAAAAAGTCTACCTTGACTCCCCAGCATCTGGAGAGCCCCAAGGTCAGGGGTTAGTCCCTCCCAGCTGAGGTCCCCACGGGCCTCGACCACTGCTAATCCCTCCCTACACACTGACGACACCCACATTCCACTTGCTTTCCAGTCAAGGGCATGTGATGAGAACATCTTAAATTTTGTTTTTAATTCCTAACCATATCTTTATTTTCTGAAATACTATTTAAGAAGCTATGTCCTGGAGGGTGGGCTGGTGGGAGGGGGGTGGAATACATGCTACTTGACGTGGGATGCAGTAGAAGCATTGAGGCCAAGGCCGCTGTCGATGGAGAGGAGACAGGTGAGTGCTGAGGTCTTCCCTCTGTCACTTTGGTCAAGCCACTGAAACCAAGCTTTGCTGCTCTTGTCTAGTCATCACTGCCTCGTCCAGCTCTCTGAGAATGGATTAGGGAATGCAGAAGGCACCTGGCACAGTGCCGGCCAGGGGCTAGGCTCTCAGGGAGGACGGTGGCTTGAGCTCTTTACCATCGTCATCATTGGCACCCTCCTTCTCCCCACCCACCCCACAAGGCCCCTGGTTGGACTTTAAGTTTCCTGCCATTTTCCATGGGTTCCTGGGGAGGATTTAAACTGCTCCTGTTCTGGGTCATTTCCTGGTCCCAGTTCCCTGCATTTCTTGCTCAGAGCTTCTAAGAGATGTCCTGAATCCAAATAATAATTCCTCCTCATGCTAGATAGAGAGGATCCCTGTGTTGTGTTGCGAGTCCAGGCCAGATGCAGCACTGAGCTATGACAGGATGCAGCTCGGCATGGCGGGGTGAGCTGGAGACCCCTCTCTCAGTGGGAGATCTGAGCAAGTCCAGTCTACACCCGCCATCGAGAGCTTAGTGGTGGCAGACCAAGATGGAAACCTCAGGAGGAAAGAAGAACACTAGGAAGTAACCAAGTTCCTTTTATACATCTGTTTTGTCCACTGTCCAGATTCTGATGTCTCATTCCTGAGACAAACACTCAACCTCTGAAAAGACACAAGTCTCTAGAGGCAACGGGTCATTTTTCTATTTCCCTAATTATAACAGGTGATGGAAAAATAGGAGGAAAACAAGGTGACAACGCAATTTCAATAAAAACGAAGGCCAGACTCCAATGCTGAAGTAGTAATCAGTGTGTACAAAATAAAGCTGGCAGCCTTCTCCAGTCATCCCACACTCTACCTTTTTTCTTAAAATTATCATTTCGATGAGCAAAAAGGAGTCATTCTAAATATAACCATGGACTTTGCTCCCCCCAAAGGCCTGAAGTACCAATGAAAACTTTTTCTGATGATGTAATGCTTCCAGTTATTTTTGTTCTGGAGACACGGGCTGTTTCTTTATGTAGAGCAAACAGCAGTGGAATCTCTTTAGAATGGTTTGAAAGGTGAATCCACAGGGTTTCGACTAAGCCCCACAGTGCGCAGCTTTCTCGTTGTGCTCCACCTTGTGACTCCTGACACCTCCTCCTTGTGTTCTGACATCAAGGGAAAGGGAATGAAGAGCCCTGACACCACGAGGCACAGGTGCTGCGCATCCTGCAGAGTCTGTCCGTCCCGTGCATGGCAAGTGTTCAGTAAGTGCTGGGAGAATGAATCCTCTGGCTGGAGCTGCAGACTCCCACAAGGAAGGTGGCCCCCAAATTAAGCAGGAATCCAAAATAGCGGGTCCACCAGAGACCAGCAGGGTGACTGTGGAAAGCATCACCTCCCTTTCTCTATTCACAGCCCCAAAGACGACATTCACTAAGTGTTTTATCCCTTACAAATATCTCCAAAAAATCCAAGTGAAGAATTTCAGAGTCAGGCCCAAGATAAAAGATACTTCATAAGGGAAAACACAGACGCTGGCGAACTGCTCAACAGAAACAATGAACCTGGTTTCCACATTCACTTTCTACTCCACTCCTGCAGAGCCCTGAACTAAAGGCCCTGTTAGCCCTGTTACCTTTTGCTAAAAAACCATGAGTGTTACCAACAATGAGAATTTAATTACAATCAAAAAAAAAATCAAGTTTTAGCAGGATTATTTATGCTCCGTGTGTGTGTGTGTGTGTGTGTGTGTGTGGTGTGTGTGTGTTTTCAGTTCCCTATTAATGCGTACAATGGGGCCTTTCTAAAAATATAAAGCAACATGATGTCTTCAGAGTCACACTGCAGCTGACATTCCAAAGTCCTTTACTGCTGAGTATACAAACACACACAAATGCATCATTAGGATTTCAAATTGCCAACAATTTTATATCCCAAAATTATTAGTGGGTAAAATTGTACTGGTTTTGAAAGAGGGAAGAATAATAAGATTGAGAAAATCCCTTAAAAGGGGTATTAGATAAAACTATAATCATGGCAAAAAAAAGTTCAAGCAATACCTGTAAAAAAGGGGCCAGAAAAAAGTATTTAAAGTAGCTATTTTCAAAGATAAATGGAACCAACCGTTCACAGAGGCACAGGCCTATAATCCCTGCAGCTGGCGAGGCTAAGGCAGGAGGATCAAAAGTTCAAAGCCAGCCTCAGCAAAAGTGAGGCACTAAGCAACTCAGTGAGATCCTGTCTCTAACTGAAATATGAAATAGGGCTGGGGATGTGGCTCAGTGGCCAAGTGCTCCTGAGTTCAATCTCCAGTACCCCACCCCCAAAAAAAGTTAAGTGGAGGGTGTCCAGGAGTACTGGCGGTATACACCTGATGTCCCTGCTAGCAGGGAACCTAAGGCAAGAGGGTCATTCAGACCCGGGAATTTGAGGCCAGCTTGAGCAACATGGTGAGATCTATTTCAAAAAAATCAATCAATTAATCAATAGCGAGATCAGACTCAGAAGTTTATACCCTGTAAGTAAAAATATGTATTATACACACGCACATTTAAAAAAAATATTCTGAAGAGCTGAATAATTTGAAAGGCACTGAATACAAAATAAAAACCTATATAACTACATGAAAAATAATCCCATTTAGTAATTTAAAAAATCAATGTCAGGTTAAATTATGAGGCACAATTTTTTGCTGCCTCATTGTGATGTCTATCACCCCACTATGACCTCATGTCGCAGAGATGAATCTCCCCCTTCGTAACCAGGGGCTTGGCCATGTGACTGGCTCTGGCAGACTAGACATGAACCAGTAGAGCTTGAAAGTTTGGCCTTGAGCTCTTGCGGTCCTCCTGCCTTTGTCCTTGAGAATACTATGCCTCAGGTAGCATGTTTTATGCCACAGAGAACTTGGTTTTGGTAACACAGCAACATTGGACAATGAGTCCTTACACAATTAAAAAAATAATAATAATACATGGAAAACCAGGGGGTCATGATGCCTGCATTGCCAAGCCTGTTTCTTGGTGGTCTCACATGGCTGATAAAGAAGAATTTTAAAGGATCTTGAAACACTGTGTTATAAGCTTTGACCAAAGACATTTTATACAGATCCACACTATGGACCTCCCCAAGTTCATGTGTTGGAAGCTTGATTTCTCTGTTCTTGCGAAGGCATTGATGGGAATGAAATGTCAATGCCTGTCTACCCATAGGGAGAACTATGGGGAACTTGTTTGATTTTACAGGCTCAGATGAACCCTGCCTTGAGTCTCACCCATATCTGACTTAGATGAGATTCTCATCTTTGGACTTTTGAGTTGGTGCTCTATACAAATGAGTTAAGACTTTGGGTCTATTGGCATGTTTGGCGGGTGGGGTATGCAAGTATTTTGCATGTGAGAAGGTCATGAGTTTGGGAGCCAGCGACAGAACGTATGGTCTCAATGTGTCCCCCAAAGTGCCTACTCCTTCTGCCTTCATGAATGGATTCATGTTGGCTGTCCCTCTGGCATGGGTCAACGTCACTACCGTGGGAGGGATTTGTTATAAAAGTGAGCACACCTCCCTGCACATTGGCTCTGGCTCTCCATGTGGTGCCTTCCACCCTGCAGTGGAGAAGCCAGAAGGCCACACTAGAGGCAGAGCAGATGTAGACACCGTCCTCTTGGGCTTCTCACTCTCCAGAACCAGGAGCCAAATAAACATCTCTTCTTTATACATTACCTGGTGCTGCGGCTGGACCTTATGTGGGTCCCCGAGGCCCACATGGTAAAGGTCTGGTTGCCAGCCTGTGGCACTACTGGAAGGGGTAGAAGGGCCTACCAGAAGGAAGTCACTGGGGCCTGTCCTTGAAGGGGACACTGAGTCCAGTTCCCTCCCCTACCCCTCTTTGCCTCCCACTGCCATGACATGAACAGCCTTCTCAAGCATCTACTCCTACAGAGTTTACTCGTCTGCCAGGCCCAAAGCAGCAGTGACTATGAACTGAAACCTCAGAAACCATGATCCAAAATGTCTTTCTTCCTTCTAAGTTGATTTTCTCAGGTATTTTATCACAGCAATGGAAAGTGAACTAACACACCTAGCATTGGTCAGCAGAAGCAGACCAAGACAAGCCGTTTTTCTATTTTGTCTGGATTCTATCCTCCTGTAATGTGAATGAAGAACGATAATCTATCAGATTCCAGGGTTGACCAGGATTGGCTAATGGCTCTGACTCTGGTGCTGTCTTGATGTTAAATGACTCGGCCATGTGACCCACACATCCCACCCAACACCTACCACGAAGTTAGACCCATGTTAGTAGTTGCAAAGTTATCTTCCAAAGGTATCAGAATATAAATGAGTAGGAAACTGGAAATGGCTAAGTCCTCTGAGGTCCAAACTTAAGTATCTACAACAACCTTGGAAATAACTCCCATAGTTCAGGGATCCCAGAGCTTAATAGTAATAGGAGGGGAAAGAATCTAAAATAATTTGAAAGAACTTTTCCTTTTTCTTTTTTTTTTCTGGCGCCAGGGATTGAACTCAGGGGTACTCAACCACTGAGCCACATCCCCAGGCCTGTTTTGTACTTGTTTAGAGATAGGGTCTCACCACATTGCTTAGTGCCTCATTGTTGCTGAGGCTTGAACCCATGATCCTCCTGTCCCAGCCTCTCAAGCCACTGGGATTACAGGCATGCATCACTGTGACCAGCTCCTCTTTATTTCTAAGGGATTCGTGAAACACTGAAACTATTAGACCAAAGACATTAGCCAACAATGCCTTCTCCAGGAATCCAAATGCAGAACTGAAGGTCTTTATGATCTGGTGTCTTATGATCTCTTCAGGGGCTGAATCACCGGTAAGTTCATCTGACTCTAGTTCTGCATTTCTGTGAGTTGCATTAACCCCACCCAATTCCTCCACTCAGCCTCATTATTGAATTCTAAAGGGGAAAATGGAGCAGAAGAGAGAGAAGAGTGCTGTGGGATGAATGTCTGCGTCCCCCAACTCACATGTGGAAGTGCCAACCCCCAATGATGGCATCTGGGGGTGAGGCCTTTGGGAGATAAGTGAGTTCAGATGAGATCATGGAGATGGAGCCCTGCATGAGGGAACCTGTGTGCTGATAAGGGGATGAAGGGTCAGAGTGACCTGTGTCTGCTACCTGGGGTCCAAGAAGAAAGCAGCCCTCAGTCAGGCAGGAAGAGGGACCGCCACAAGCGCCAACCATGGGGGTGCCCCAGTCACAGACTTCCAGCCTCCAGGACTGTGAGAAACTAATGCTTAATGGCATGCCACAATAGCAGCCCCAACTAAGACAAAGAGAATCCCAGGCCAAGAGTCATGCAAAGTGGCAGTGGGAACCCACGTCTTAATGACGGGACCTACCTCAGAGTTAAGCCTCCTGCAGCACCCAGCCCCGCCCCACTCTCTCCCTCCACGGCTTGAACTCACCTGCTTACAAGAACATGGCTTTGCTTCTAGTCCAGAAGTAAGGTGGCAGAATCTAGAGGAGAAGCTTTCTCCAGAACTTAGCCTTTCTGCTATTGATGGAATTATCCATCTCACATTCTAACCAGCATGAGAAAATTCATTTATTACAAGTTGCGTATTCTTTCACCACGGGAGAAACAAAGACAAACATGACAGACTTGTAATTTCTAGGTGTCCCACACAGAAAGCACCCGTTCCTCCAGGCAAGATCACCTCACCCTTCCATTTGGCAAAGGACCTAACTCCATCCCCTAGATAATCTGTTGACTGAGAAGCGCAGTCTCCTCTATTCCAGTTTCATGAGGACCCCGGGAGGGTACTGTTTTTAGCCCCGAATCAGTTTTAGGTCTGTTTCTCAATTTAAAAATACAAGATGATTTTTCATTTTAAAATTCTCTCAGTTTCTAACTCTTCATTATACCCGAGCAGGGTGCATCCATTAAAAAGTCCCTTCAAGCAAAATGATTTACTTCCAGCTTAAACCCTGCAGGGAGGGGGTGGGGATGGGGGGTGGGTATCTAAATGTGCAAATTGCCAACATAAACAGCCCCATTTCTGAGTTGAGAATGTTTAGCTTCATCAGTTTGGGGATACAGAGTTTTCTTTCTACAGCAGATGATTCCTGAGTCATGGTTGAAAATATCCTCACTCGTTTTTATAAAGATAATGATTTAAACTGATTTAAAAATAAGTCCAATACCAAGGAAAAGATTTTTGATGTCTTTTCTGTGGGAGTAAAAAAATAGTCTTTGAAATCTAAAGCTTGCAGATCAGGAGAAATAAACATTGTAAGTGCTCTTTGGTCTTTAAAGGACACGAGATGGCTCTGAATGTTTTAGTTTAAAAATACTCTCTAAGAATACAAGCCAAATGACTGCAGGATTATAAGTTCTCTCTCCCAGTTGTTCAGGTATTAAAAACAGGCACAAGTAAGAATAGCCTTCAGAAGAACTAATAAACAGCCAGGAGCACAGGCCACGAGCCACAGGCCTGCACCCCCGAGGGCTCCTCTTACCCAAGCCCTCTCAGTGGCAGCACCGACCCTTCCACGCTGTTTATTCCTCCTCCTTAAAGAAACAAATCAAAACGGAAACATGACTTGAATGACAGAGGAAGGGCGCATTCTTGGTTCTTCCTTAGAAGTGACACCCTCGCTGCTGGGGGATACTGATACCTCCTGGACTTCCACTTCCCCAGTGGACACGGGAGCACTTGTTCGTTACCCCATGCTATCTTCAGTTTTCCAGTAGAGATTTATGGCTGATGAACAAAGCCACTCCACCTCCTCCAAGATGAAATCTGTCCCAGAGCCAGACCTGACTCTCCCTTCAGGCCCTGCGGCTCATCTCTTCTCCTTCACCCACGTGGTCAACATCTCTCCATTATGAGAACAAAACCAAATAGATAAAACCCAGCGGCACACTATTCACATTAGCCAAAAGATGGAAATAACCTAACTGTCCATTGATAGACATTTAGTGTTATGTCCAGACAATGGAATAGTATTCAGCTGTGAAAAGGAATGAAGTACTAAAAACAGTAATAACATGGGAGAACTCTGAAGTCATTATGCTAAGTGAAAGAATCCAGACACATTTAAGATCATGCAATTCATTTATATGGAGTATTCAGAAGAGGAGAAGTCAGCCGAGAAATGCAGACTGGCTGCCAGGAGCCTGTTGGGGAGGGGGAAAGAGAAATGACTGTGCATGGTTATGGGATTTTCTGGATATGGGAGGTTCTGGAACTGGACAGTGATGGTGGTGGCACAATACTATAATGCACTAAGTGCCACACAAGGTAGATTTTACATTATGTGTGTTTTATAAAAAAAAAAAAAAAAAAGAAAAGTTCAAGCAACAGCAATGAAAATTTGGGTTTTCATTCCTGAAGGCCTCCTCCCCTCCCCCTCCACACACATCAACAGAATCACAGAGAACCAGTCACACAGGTCTCCCCAAGGGATTTTACACAACCATGGCCTTTCCCAGCGGGTGGCATGCCGGCCGGCTGCCCCAGGCCTCCAGGAAGAGCATCTTCAGGACACTCTTAGCTGGTTCCCTTCTCGGAGGCTCTGCTCCTCCACCCAGCGGGAACATTCTCCCTGCCCCACGCATGGCTACCTGTCCTTCCTTCTGCCTTGGCGATGGTGCCTCTCGGTCCTGCGCCACTCTGACCCCTTCAGGATGACCCCACGAATCCTGTCAAACTGCATTTCTTTTGTGGACATAGCTCTGACTTAGCAAAACCGCCCTCCACATTTTCTAACAAAAGTCAAAAGTCTTTCACACAATCAAGAATATTATATTGGGGCTGGGGCTGGAGCTCAGTGGTAGGGTGCTGGCCTAGCACGCGTGAGGCACTGGGTTCGATTCTCAGCACCACATAAAAATAAATAAAATAAAGGTCCATCAACAATTAAAAAAATATATTTTTTTAAAAAAAAGAATAGATTCGTCTCCTATTGCTGCTGTAACAAATGGTCACAGATTCGATGACGTAAAACTCCACTCGTGTCTCTCCTCATTGTCCTGCTGTGGTCTCTGGGTCCTCTAGATGCTCTGGGTAGTCTATGTCCTTGCCTCTTCCAGCTTCTGCAGGCCACCTGCATTCCTCGGTCTGTGCATCCCTTCCTCCATCTTCCAAGCCCGCAGCTGAGTATCTTCTCTCCCCTTTGATCTACTTCCCTTATTTTTGTCCCCCAGTGCTGAAGACTGAACCCAGGGCCTTGTGCAGGCTACACAAGTGCTGTACCACGCAGCCACACCCCCAGCCCTTTACTTCCCTCTCACAAGGACTGGTGGGACAGTGTTGGGTCCACCTAGATAACCCTGGGTCATCTCCCCACCTCAAGATCCTTAGCTGAATCACATCTGCAAGGCCCATTTTGCCATTTAAAGTAACAGATTCACAGGGTCTGGGAGTCAGAATATGGACCTGTTTGGTGGAGAAGGAGGGTATTTACCAAGTCTACTCTAAAACCCCCAAATTCCTAAAAAACATGCTGCTTCAGACACTAGACCTGTAAGCTTTTCCAACAAGGAAAGACCTTTGCTGTCGATATTTAACAGAATCACCAATACATCCTCTCTCCATCTAACCACATCCAAATTGAGCTATTTTCTGGGAATCATGATTTCAGGTTAGAGTTGGGGGTGGGAGGGGGGAGAAATCCATGAAGTTTCATTCATTTTTCCAAGAGAGAAAAACACGAAGTCAAGGACCAAGGGTGGAAGGAAAGATTTTTGAGAATACACAATAAACAACTCTCAAAAGACTTTATATAAGTCCCTGGACAAAAAAGAGCAGTAAAAGGGTCCGGCACTCAAAGTGGCATTGAGTTCTTAGGAGCCTCGAAAATCGTTAGGTCATTTCTCCACTAGGGCGCACAGCCCTTTGTCACTGATTTATGCCATTCGTTTGTGAATTTCCTCCCTCACCATCTTTCTTTTTCTCCAATGATGGATCCTATCACTTCTCTTATTCCCTATTTTTTCACTCCCCCTATTTCACTAAGATTTATTATCCATGCATCTCTGTGCCACAGAGATGAAGTAGCCTCTAATTGGATTTCTTCTTGTAACCAGAGCAATAGTAAGGTTCTTGCCCTCCTAAAATGTGCAGTGCAAGTCCACCGCCACTTGGGGGCCACCTTCTGACGGCTGAGACTGCCTGCCTCTCCCACTCCCCCTAGTGGCAGCCAGCTCCCGAACACTGCTGGGCTTGCTCTGTCTAAAGACACAAGCAAAACTTGCGGGGACGCCTGAAATGTTTCTAATGGGTGTAGATTTTACATAACCTTTCAAACGTATAGCGCTCTTGCTCTGGAAACTGTTCACCTCAAGCATCAGGCATTTACTCTTTTCCTTGTATTGATCTTTGGTACTGTCACAGAGTGAACTCAGAAACCACAGAAACAATGGACAGTGTGATTAGAAAACAAACAAAACGCCAAGCCCAACAAGAGCAGAGTGGATAAATACATCGTGCTATAATCACATGATGGAATATTATAAAGTAGAAAAAATAAATGAACCACAGCTATATATAGCAACATGATTAATCTTACAAAATGTCATAAGACATTAGTCCTACAAGAGTATGCAAATATGGTACCATTTTTATACACCTCAAACCAAAAATTTTATTTACGCGTATATGTAATTAAAATCCCTATACATAATTAAATATAAACTATAAATATATGTAAAATATTTACATAAAAGTGTATGATTACAAATATTACATATATACACATATATATTAAATATATATGTAGATGTAGATCTTTTTAAAAGCAAAGGAAGGAAGAATACAAACATTCAGGGTTGTGCTTCATACATCTTCACTTGATTATGGTGTTTTTAGCTTGTGTGTGTGTGTGTGGTGTAGATTCAACAAACACAATCATTAAACTCTAACTAAGGGGTGTGTCTAGGCAGACAGACCAGCCTACCACAGTCGGGGACAGGCTGTCAAGACAGGACCCCACGTCTGAGAGGTCAGATTCATTCCTGTTTGAACTTTCCAAAGACTACAAAGGTTTGGAGCGTGGGGTCGAGGTGTGCTTCTGACTGTGGATGACACACAGTTTCTAAATATTGACTTGAAACATTCTCAGTTGTCTACCTAAGATCCTGAGCACATGCCTTTGGACCTGTACCTGAGACTCGCCACTCCTGGGGACTCCACCTGACTGTGGAACGACTTGGCTTTCCTTATCCTGGTGCTGTGGGCTGTGTGTCAAGCGTGGGGCTGGCTGGCCCCACCTGTAATGGCATTTACGTCCTTGCCCTGTCTCCTTCTCTGGACCTGGGCCCCATCTTTGTTTCCAATGACTGGGCAGCGCCAGCCTCCTCCTTGACCCAGAGCCGTTTCTGGACGGCAGCACAGGAGCCACAGCCCTTGGGCACGAAGGCAAGCTAAATCCCTGGGCCATGCTGCAGCCCAGTGTCGCCTCCCCACAGCCACCAGACTGCTGGGACACTCCTCACTCTCCAAGTTCTCTTGCTTCCCTTCTTGATAAAGGCATGTGCAGTTAAAGGGAAAAAAATGTAATGAGGATCAAGGACCAAAACAATTCAAACCACCTAACATTCCACGGGTGGACGTAGCTACCAGCTTAGAGTTGTGCCGGGTACTTCACTGTGCTTACTTTAAATCTACAATCTTTCATAAAAATTAGCCATGAAAGATGATTTTTCATATCCCTAAACATCTTTTATATGGTGGTCTTTACTGGCAACATAATATTCCACTGCTTTCAGCACATAACTACAATAGTGAAAAACTAAACCTCCTGGTGTAAAACAATAGTCCTCTCACACGGGGCTCCTACCTCAGGGCCCTTGCACCTGAGACTCCCTCTGCCTTGATTCTCTTCACCCAGACATGATTCTCCATCTCCCTCCCTCAGGGCTTTGCTCAAAAATCTTATTGTGCCCCTTGTCTTCTGCCAATGTTTGGCTCCATCAATCTGTTTATATTAAGGGGAATGTATTACTTGTGAAGGGAATATGCAGCCAGCCACGAGGGTAAGAACTTACGCCTTGCCAACACAGCAGGTGGGATACAAAATACACCTTCTGTTTCCATCCATCCATCCATCTGTCCATCTATCAATTTATTTATTTACTTATTTCATTGGTACCAGGAATTGAACCCAGGGGTGGGTGATTAACCACTGAACCACATCTACAACCCTTTCATTTTTTATTTTGAGACACGTTCTTACTAGGTTGCTTAAGGCCTTGCTAACTTGCTGAGGCTGGCTTTGAACCTGGGATCCTCCTGCCTCAGCCTCCTGAGCCACTATGATTATAGGCATGCACCACTACTCCTGGGTCCCTTTATTTTTAATGCCTCAAGAAATACATCATGGCCATAGTGAACATCCACATCAACTTCTAGCGGGCTCTTTCCTTGAACTTCCAACCTAGGGAGGTGCTGACTTTGGTCTGACAGATTCCGAGGGAAAAGTGTGGGCCTTCAGTGTCTGGCATGAAACATTTTTAAAAACCTGTTGATTTTTTATGGAGATACATCATTGATAATGAGGGATAATTAGTATGACTCTCCATATCAGTTTCCTCCAAAGCAGCTTTAAAATCTGGTCCCTTGTTTCACACTTGTCTTCAACAGGTCTCATTTTTCAAAGTGCAACTTGAAAAAATGGACGCAACAGATCAGAGTCTGGATGGGGAACGCTGCAGCCCAGTCCCTGCAGCCCTGCTAAGGGTTTGTTGTGTGCTGATGAATGGGTCCCTTCTTTTGTAAGGAAGAAAGAAAAGGGCTTTGACTCTCCCTTGTACAATAGATGACTACAGAATTGTGCTCAATTATTATTTTTTAAAAAAGGAATGAAAGGCCTATTCGAGCTTTTATTTTGACAGGGATGGACTTTCAAAGTGGTGCTGAGCTCCTGGGCTCCCCAGGCATCCCCCGCCAGAGACAGATCAGGCACAATGAGCTTATGCCCGGGGCCAGAGGGTCCCAAAGGTCACTGGCTATTTCTTTTTTCTTTTTCTTCTTTTTTTTTTCTACTTAACCCAATCAAATTTGGCTGACTTTACTACAAGATTTCCTTTTAAAACTCATGGAGAGGGCTGGGGATGTGGCTCCAGCAGTAGCGCGCTCGCCTGGCATGCACGGGGCACTGGGTTCGATCCTCGGCACCACACAAAAATAAAATAAAGATGTGGTGTCCACCAAAAACTGAAAAATAAATATTAAAAAATTCTCTCTCTCTCTCTCTCTTTCTCTCTCTTTAAAAAAAAAAACTCATGGAGATGTGACTCCCTCTTTATAGGTTACCAACCATAAAACTAAAACCTAGAGCTTTCCCACACTATGGGAAAGGTACAAGGTCCAGGCCTACAGTGTGTAAGTTACAAGGGGACTTTAAGTCACATTAGAAAAATTAAAACTCTAAATTCTATAGTTTTCAACACTTGAGAGTCAGAACGATTGTTGTACTAACACGAAAGGGAGTAAAGCTCTCAGGCTATCAGCTCTGCGTGAGAACCCAGGTCAGCCAGCCTGCTATACGGTTCTGATGTGAATGATGAGATGACGAAATGTAAAACAGCGATCTAAGCTCCACTTCTCAGAGGAGACAATTTGGTGAAGGCTAGATGGCTGTCCCTTGTGATGGCGGTATAATGCTGACCTTGGGATCTGATGTCCTAGACACCTCTGACTCAATGGCTCCAATCTGCCCTGGGACCTAGGCAGCTGGGACAACACCAGGACTTGGATTTTACATCCAATGATTCCTGGATCCTCTCTCTCTGCCCTTCCAAATCCACAAGCACCGGGATGCTTGGCTGGCAGTTAGGGTGAAGCCCACCAGACAAAAGGGCCTTTCATTTCCCAGAACTGGGCTACATACTGCTACTCTGAGAACACAGAGAGAGTGACTGGGAGTGAGAGAGCTGGGAGGAACTCCTGTGATCCAACCCCGCCAGAGTAAAAGGCTGATGGCCCTCTCACTGGACCTTTGGCCCCAGACAGACCTACCCTGTTAATTCTGTACTCTGCTCTCAAGAGACCAGTCAAGGGGAGGCCACCAGACACCAGTCACCGTCTGTACTATTGGAAGGTCACCACCCTCTTCTTGCAGATAGCATGCTGTTGGCAGCATCTGGATACCTAGAATGTCTGTGAGAAAATGCCACAGCTCTCGGCCATAATTTTGAAATTTCATATTTCATTGCCACCAAGAAAACTTTTTTTGTAAATTGGTACTAAAGAAATAGATAAGATTTATGCCAGGTGTGGAGGTGCATGCCTGTAATCCCAGCAGCTCAGGAGGCTGAGGTATAGGAGGATCTCAAATTCAAGGAAAGCCTCAAGCAACTCAGCAAGACCTCTTTCCAAATAAAATATTAAAAAGGGCTGGTGTTATGATTTGGATGTGAGGTGTCCCCCAAAAGTTCATGTGTGTTATAATGCAAGAAGGTTTAGAGGAGAAATGATTGGGTTATGAGAGCCTTAAACCCAATCAGTGAATTAATCACCTGATGGCAAGTAGAATCCCTGTCTCTGTTTCCTGATCATCAATGTGAGCTGCTTCCCTTGGCCACACTTTTCCACCATGTTGTCTTGCCTCACCCTGGAGCCCTGAGGAATGGAGCTGGCTGTCTATGGACTGAGACCTCTGAAACCATGAACCCTCAAATAAACTTTTTCTCCTCTACAATTGTTCTGGTCGAGTCTTTTAATCACAGCAGAGAAAAAGCTGACTAAAACAGCTGGAGATGTGGCTCAGGGGTAAAGTGCCCCTGGGTTCAATCCCTGGTATCAAAAAAAAAAAATTAAGATGAAAACAACCCATCTCTTAATCTGGGTGACAATGAACAAACTATTGAAGAACTAGTAGAGACATTTTGAATGATTGTTACATATAAGTGAAGATGTTTCTTTATAACTCATACTTACTGAGCAGTACCTGGCCACGCTGAAGGCAAGTTTACATTTTTAGAAGACACACAGGCGGGACAAGGTAACACTCTTGTTTTCTCTCAAACAGATGATTTTTCAATCAATTGCCGTAGTTTTCATGCAGAAAGAAAAAGCTACTATGATCGTGTGAACCAAGTTTCAAGTCAGTGCTAGGAATGAACCATAAAAGCTGTTGACTGGGTTCAGCTGACAGATGGCTCTGACTAGATCCTGCTCCGATCCTCGCGGTAGTGCCTGGGGAAGGAGGAGGCCGCTCAGGAGCCCTTCTCAGGACACACCCACTGACAGCTACATTTTGACACATGAGTTTTCCATGTGCCTAGTCTGACTTGTGAATGGCATCTGATTAAAATCATCCAATTTTTATGATTGATGAGACCACTGGAAATCAACCCTGGCTCGAGTACTATGTATTAGTTCAGTGAAACCTGGAGAACTTTGCAGATACCCCCAAGTGTCCAGAAGAGCTGTTTCCTGGGCAGGAGCTGTCACCACCTTCCTGAATATTTTGAGGTTAGTTTAGATGATGATGAAAGCACATTTCCCCAAAGAATAAATAACACTCTGTGAAAGGACAAGTCTCGGGGCGACTGCAGGGAAGAAGGGAGGAAGAAGTTTCTTTTTAATTCAAAAAGCTTTATAATGGCACTGAATGGTGAGTGCAGTGCTCGGATCCACTTTTCAAACTGAAATTAATGCAACTGACGCTCCTTAAATGCTCCTCCTGCAAAGGAAAGCACAGGGGCAGAGGGCCTGACTTACTCTATGGTCCAGCACCCACTGAAATTGATCCAGTGCCGCGCTGGAAAGAGGCAGGACAGGCCCTGCTGTCTTGACTGAGAGCCTCAGCTGTTGGGCCCATGGGCGCAGGGGGATTGCCAGCTACTGCCAGTGAGGTGAGGGTGAGGGTCCTGCTGGGCATCCCCGATGGGAAGTGAAAAGACCCTGGTCCCACACAGAGCCTCCCTCTGCTGCCAAGGATCTGCTGATCAGCTGCTGTGTGTTCTATCCTTAAAGAGTCTCTTACTTTTTCACTGTTAAAAACATAAGCTCTCCCCAGGGCCAGATGCTAAGGATCCCTGTACACAACACACCGAATCACCCTCAAAGCAATTCAAGGCACAAACATTTTAATTTCACACCTCCAACGGGGAGAAGGGTATTTCAGGTTGTAGACAACAGAGGACAGATACAGACAAGTTTCATTCCAGGATAAATTAAATCAGTTTGAGAGTCACTGACCGCAGAAAAACATGAAGACGACAATATGGAAGAGATGCACAGACCCTCAAATAGACCTTCACAGACACTGACCTCTGGGCAGGACATCTGAGATGATGAATCTGACTTCCCTCCTAACTGAGGCCAGGAGAGGAGTGGGCCTTGGCAAGATCAGTAGCCTCAAGGGTGGGACCAGGATAAAAACACCTAGGGGACAGGGAATGAGACCCTTCCTAAAAGGCTACTTCCTTTGTCATGCCTGAGCACCCTCCCTAAGGAACAAAACATTATCTGTCCAACAAAGGACACAGAAAAAGGAGTTATTTCTCTATGACCAAACCTAACTGGTAGTAGAGTGAGTCCTGTGGTCCTGTTGTGCTCATTACTATTTTTTTTTTCCAAATCATGATCAAATAATAAAATGGCTTCTCTATGAAAAGAACACACACAGTAAAGATTCTTAACACAAGCTGTCCGTGTGTTCAGAAGGACTGTGGGTGGCAAGGACTCCAGGAAAGAAGGAGAGATATCAGGGCCTTTTGTGCTACTATAACAGAATACCTAAGGCTGGGTTATTTATAAAGAACAGAGATTTATTTCTCATAGTTCCAGAGGTCGGGAAGCATTCGCCAGATGAGGGGCTGCATCCTGTGAGGGCTTCTTGCTGTGTCATTACATGGTAAAGAAGAGGAAGAGGAGGAACCTGCAGCCTCAAGCCCTTTTATGAGCTGCATAGGGCCATTCCTGAGGTGGGGGCCTCGTGACCGCCTCCAGTGAGGTCCCAGCACCTAACACTGTTGCACTGGGGATTAGGTTTCTGACACATGAACTTTAAGGGACACGTTCAAATCATATCAAGGGATGACACTGGTCAAATTGAGCAAACGTGAATCTGCAAGGATTTTGCATCAGAAAATCACAGGTTTTTGTTGTTTGTTTTTTAATCTTGTTGCAGTTGTAGATGGACAGAATGTCTTTGTTTTGTTTGCTTATTGTGTGGTACTAAGGATTCAACCCAGTGCCTCACACAGGGTAAGCAAGTGCTCTGCCACTGAGCTACAGCCCCAGCCCCAGGTTTTTTTGTTTTTATTTTTTTTAAATCCTGAATTCAAGCAGCTCACCTGGTCTAACCTTCTCCCAACCACAACTAGAGAACAAGCCTCAGTTCTGCCATCTGATGAATGGGAAAACCCAGGTACAGAGAGCCTAAGATAAAGACCCAGGACAGCCCAGCACATTCATGGGGGGGGGGGGGGTGAGACTAGGAGCAGGCCCTGGGGCCAGGCTGGGGAGCTACCTCCGTGGACTGTCCTTACACTCAGATTCTGCTCCCTGGCTGTGTTCTCTGATCTAATCTTCACTTCCCAGATAGATTCTCCTGCTTCACAGAGAACCAGCCGGAGGCAGCTGCACCATGACTCAGCCAGGCAGTCAGGCTAAAGTCAAGTCCTGATCCTGCGGACAGCATGTCCCCTTGTCACCGTGTGATGAAAATGGCCCCTGGCTTCCATGGTCCTCCCAAACATGTCACCCCAGTCGAGAAACACAGCAGACAGGTTTCCAGAGGGGCCTCGTTTTAGGCAGCTCTTTTGCTGCTGTGACCAAAAGACAGGAACAATTTTAGAGGAGGAAAAGTGTACTTGGGGCTCAGGGTTTCAGGGGTCTCAGTCCACAGATGGCCGGCTCCATTGCTGTGGGTCAGAGGTCAGGAAGAACATCATGGCAGAAGGGGGTGGGGGAGGAAGGGACTCAGAAGATGACACCAAGAAGCAGAGAGAGACAGACAAACAGCTCCACTTGCCAGGGACAAAATATAAACCCTAAAGGCACCCCGCCCCCCAGATCACCTCCGCCAGCCACACCCTACCTGCCTGTTTATCACCCAGCTAATCCCATCAGGTGACTCATTTACTGATCAGGTTAAAACTTGCATGACCCAGTCATTCCGCCTCTCAGCCTTCTTGCATGGTCTCCCACGTGGGCTTTGCGGGGAGCCTCACATCTGAACCACAACAGGCCTCCTATGGTGTACCTGACCAGTGCTCCTCAAAAACATCAAGATCAGCAAAAATAAGGAAAGGCTGAAAGCCATCGTGGCCCAGAAGAGCCTGAGGAGACAGAACCACTAGCCCAGCGTGATGTCCCGCGTGGGACGCTGGAACCGCAAAGCAGCATTAGGTAAGAACTAAGGGACCCTGAACAAGGCAGGGACTCAGGTCCATCCGAGCACACGGCTCTGCTTCATGACCTGAGACCCATCCCCATGCTGAAGCCAGATGTCAGCAACGGGGCCTGCGCCTGGCAAAGGCAATGGTTTGTGCAGGAGTTTTCGTGACATTATTTTGTCGTCCTTTTCACACACCCAGTTCATGACGTCCACTTGACGCCAGGCCAGTACCCCAACCACCCTTTCTAAGTCATACAAATATGTATTTTAAGGCAGAAGGTTTTTTTTTTTTTAAAAACCAATCCCTACACACATTCCTTTCCCTGCAGACTGATCCCCACACTGTCCTCAGTTTCCTGCTTCCCATGTGTCCAAGGGGTGAAGTGAACCCTCATCACCTGCAGCATCCCTGTCCTCGTCCACTGGAGCAGGCCCTTCCTGCTGCCAGCAGATGATGCCAGATGAACTGGGCCGAGGTCTGGCCGTGGCAGGCGAGTGGTCAGCGGCTGCTCAGTTTCCACTGCACTTCACCTGCCAGCCGCTCACCCCTCCCCATCTTCTCCCCCACTCCAAAGTCCTCTAGATGGACAGCATGTCTAACCCTCGGGAACATTCCAGTGGAGTTCTCCATCCCCACCACTGCAGCACTGTCCACACCCCCTAAACGAAGCCTCAAAGGAAGTCCCAAAGGGAAATGCGTCCCTCCCTTCACTTCCAAACCCCCATGCACGATGCACTTCCCACACAAGGTCCCCAATATTAAGACAAAATGTGGACCATTTCCTAAATGAGTCCCAGTTTTATCTTGTTCTCAGTTTCACTGTATTTTTATTTTTCCACTCCTGTAAATTACTATAGGACTTAGATCCCCCGTCACTAAAAATATGAAGTCAAAGCCACGTCCAGGCAGCTCCGTCCCCCTCCCCTGCACCCTCCCCTGCACCCTCCCCTCCACTAGCCATATCATTGAAAGAAAGTCTCCTACCTTTCACTGAGGCTTCTCCACAACTGTGCACCTGCAAGAGGGAGAGGAAAATGAGAGACTTAACCAAGCTTCGCTCTCCTGAGGCATTTCCCAACTTAAAAATATTACAAGATATGTCAAGTGGAACCTTGAGATCTTCAGGCGCTGCAAACTATCAGATCTTAGGAGGTATACTGCTGGTGCCAGGACTAATTCAGGCAGTTAATTCACAAAAAAAAGTTAGTGGAATCCTTCTACCTGCAAAACAGTTGAGTCGGTGCCCTGAGGGATGGAATGCTCCAGCCACACACAGTCCCTACCTCGGGGGCTTCACTGTCCAATGTGGCAGACCAAATGTGTGCTCCAGTAAATGTGAACCCAGAGAGGCAGAGCAGGAACCAAACAAGAGGAGGAGTAACCATGAGGGTGGGGGGCGAGGATTTGTGGCTGTTCCAGGGAGCATGAATAATAGAGGTGGCATTGAAGGTGAGTCTTGGCACCATCCTGGCAAACTGAGACGACTGTGACTGGAAAAGGGAGATTTTTATCTAGTCATTCTTTTTTTTTTTTTTATTAGTTGCTCAAGACAATACAGTGATCTTGACATATCATACATTTGATTCAAATAGGGTATAAATTCTCATTTTTCCACAGATTGCAGGATCACATTGGTTATACATCCATGTGCATACATACAGCAATCCTAGTGTCAGTTGTATTCTGCTGCCCTCCCTATCTCCCCTCCCCTCCCCTCACTATTCTCTGCCCATTCTACTGTGACACTTATCTCTCTCTCTCCCTTTTTTTCCTTCCCTTCCCCCTCCCACCATCATATATGTATTTTGTGAACCCATGAGGGTCTCCTTCCGTCTTCCGTGCAATTCCCCTTCTCCCTCCCTTTCCCTCCCTCCTCTTTTCCTTGTTTTGTGGTAATCTTCTTCTCATGCTCTTCCTTCCTACTCTGTTTTGAGTCACCTCCCTTATATCAGGGAAGACATTCGGCATTTGTTTTTTAGGGATTGGCTAGCTTCACTTAGCATAATCTGCTGTAGTGCCATCCATTTCCCTGAAAATGCCATGATTTTACTATTTTTTAATGCTGAGTAATATTCCACTGTGTATAAATGCCACATTTTTTAATCCATTCATCTGTTGAAGGGCATCTGGGTTGGTTCCACAGTCTAGCTATTGTGAATCATGCTGCTATGAACATTGATGTAGCTGTGTCCCTGTAGTATGCTCTTTTTAGGTCTTTTGGGTATAGTCCGAGAAGGGGAATAGCTGGGTCAAATGGTGGTTCCATTCCCAGCTTTCCAAGGAATCTCCATACTGCCCTCCAAATTGGCTGCACCAGTTTGCAGTCCCACCAGCAATGTACAAGTGTACCCTTTTCCCCACATCCTCGCCAGCACTTATTGTTGTTTGACTTCATAGTGGCTGCCAATCTTACTGGAGTGAGATGGTATCTTAGAGTGGTTTTAATTTGCATTTCTCTGACTGCTAGAGATGGTGAGCATTTTTTGTGTGTGTGTTCTTGTTAATTGATTGTATATTCTCCTCTGTGAAGTGTCTGTTTAGATCTTTGGCCCATTTGTTGATTGGGTTATTTGTTTTTTTGTTGTTTAACATATTGAGTTCTTTGTATATTCTGGAGATTAGCACTCTATCTGAAGTGTGAGGGGTAAAAATTTGTTCCCAGGATGTAGGCTCCCTATTTACCTCACTTATTATTTCTCTTGCTGAGAAAAAACTTCTTAGTTTGAATATGTCCCATTTGTTGATTCTTGATTTTAACTCTTGTGCTATAGATGTCCTATTAAGGAATTTGGAGCCCGACCCCACGAGATGGAGATTAGGGCCAACTTTTTCTTCTATTAGATGCAGAGTCTCTGGTTTGATTCCTAGCTCCTTGATCCATTTTGAGATAACTTTTGTGCATGGTGAGAGAAAGGGATTCAATTTCATTTTGTTGCATATGGATTTCCAGTTTTTCTAAGCAGGAAGGGTGAAACAGGTGGTATAGCGATACCAGATTTCAAACTATACTATAGAGCAATAGTAACAAAAACAGCACATGGTACTGGTACCAAAAAAAGCGGGTAGACCAATGGTTCAGAATAGAGGACACAGAGACCAATCCACAAAATTACAACTAGCTTACATCTAGTCATTCTTTAGGTACAAGCTTATGTCTAGGCACAAATGAAAGTATATAGACATGCATATAATTTGCTTTTTAAAATCTCCAGTGACTGTCTTCAGTGGCTCATTTTTTGTTTGTTTGTTTGTTTGTTTGTTTTTTGCAGCCCTAGAGAATGAACCCCTGGGTGCTGTATCACCGAGTTATTCCCAGTTTTTTTTTTTTTTTTTTTTTTTTTTTGAGTGAGAGTCTCACTAAATTGCTCAGGCTAGTCTCAAACTTGAGATTCTCCTGCCTCATCTTTGGAGTCCCTGGGACTATAGGCATGTGCCAGCACACCTGGTGACTGAGTCTTGATATTATACTCAAAATAATAAATGGCCATGAGAACATTTCTGCATGGTCCATCAGACAAAGGGTCAAAGGTGTTGTCCTTATGTTCTTCACAATCCCCTATCAAAGGTCCAGGTGATAAGTTGACTTCCAGGAAAAAGTTTCTCAAAACTGTTTTCTGCATTTCCTCAGACCAACAGAACTGTGCAATTAAGTCTACAGCCCTACCACCCTGAACATGCCCCATCTTGTCTGATATCAGAAGCTAAGCAGGGTCAGGCCTGGTTAGTACTTACATGGGAGAACTGCATAATTAATCTGATTTCCTTTTTGCCTTGGTTGCCTGTAAGCAAGGGGATAAACCTGTTGCTCAGAAATGTTACGCTGTGAGACTTCTGCTCCTCTGATAGACCTCTTGTAAACAGCATTATGTTTTATGTCCCTTCAAACTCTTTGGAGTTAGGTGGCATATAAAAGCAAATCAACAACTCAAGAGAACCCAGGCAATTGTGAGCAATAGTGAAGTCCCAACTAGAGTTGGGAGCTGGATGGACTCAATTCTACAGACATCAGCACACCTTGACACATGACATTTCCATAACAACACTGCTGCCAAGAGTCGGGAAGGCAGACGGTGGTATGGGATGCTAGTGTGCTTGCTTGTCTTGTTATTTAACCTGGTGGAATAAGTATGGTTGGTGGACAAGGGAACAAGGACACTAAAAATAGCAAGGACAGAATCTCTACAGTCTTTGAGCACGGACTGGAGGAATGAGCAGAGAAGGGGCTGAGGGACAGTGTATGAGAGGCAAGGGGCTGAGCAGGAAGAGTAAATCAAGAGTCCCTGAGCCAGCTCAGCAGGAGCAAGGAGCCAGGGAGGGTAGGTGCAGGGTGCAGTGGCAATGGAATTTCAGGCTTTATAAATGGTGGACATACAGTACTTCCAAAGGCTAAGATCAAAGATGAAGCTACCTAGCAGGTGACCATCCAGCCATCATCTGAGCCAGAGAGAACCACAATCAATGGAAAGTGCATGAAGATCTAAGTGGACCACAAGCCCTACATATCCCTATTCCATAGCAGCAAGAGTGCTCAGCCTGTGGCATAAACAGATAGTCCAGATTTTGCAGAAGGGAGAAGGCCTAAAGGGATAGTGGTTGCAAATGCTTCCCACTGGTAGCCCTGGGGAGTGAGGGGGACACTGGCTAAGCCCTCTTCCTATCCACAGAGCTGTAGCTAAAGATCTTAAAGAGAGCCTGGGGTGGAAGTGGCTGGTTCTACTGCAATGGGGAGAAAAAAAAGGTGGTAGGATCAAGTTTAGGAATGGGAGAAGAGTTCTCCATGGCACAGAAGAATTCCCCAGAGCGGAAATGATGGGTTAACACTGGGGCACATGTGCTCAAGGACCCTGCTAAAGAGAGAAAGGAGAGAGATCTGCTGCAGAGCGTGGCCTATGCAGACCAGCCACTCACAATAGGATGTGGGTTCCCTTAGGTTTCACAAAAGCTCATTCATTGGATGATAACTCTGCTCCCCCATCCCAACTGCTTTCTATTTCATATGAAGCACCTAGGATGGTACCAAACATAGTAACTAGGAGTACCCAGACTCACAGAAGTAGAAAATAGAGTGGTAATTGATCAAATTACATTTTTATGTGTGTACAAACATCCCACGATAAAACCCACCAATCTGTATAATTAAGACTCACCAATAAAAATTTTTGAAAAAGAAAGAAAGGTGGTTGCCAGGTCCTAGGGGGAAGGTGATGGGGGACTAGTCACTAGGTGCAGGTGTTCAGTCATCAAGAAAATTCCCAGCCAGAGCTGCTATGCCACATGCACCAAGGTAATCACACGGCACTTGAAAATTCGGTCAGAGGGTTTAAAGAAGATAACAACTGGGAGAGGTGTATATGAAGTTCGTGAATATCTTCAGTCACAAATGTGGGGAGCAGGGAAGCCAAGAGAGGGGGAAGGAGCAGAGCTGCCGGCGGCCCGGCGGCCTAGTCTTCCCCCGGGCTGTAGTGGACACAAGCCAGCTGTCTGCCAAGAGTGGCTGACGGCTCTGACTGAAGCCACGGAACTACCAGAACCACATCTGCATCCAACTTGGAGCGATTCTGTGCCTCCCTGGGACTGGGCATCATGGCAGCGCGCTGTGCTGGAAGCCCCCACCGACAGGCTCAGCCAGCCATTCACCAGCTCAATGGGGTCTTTGTCCTAAAGACTCTCTAAAGGACGCTGAGAAGCCACCAGGGTTTCTCAGTCGCCGACTGGGCAGCTCTGGGAAAGCACAGTAATGAATTCCATCTTCCTTTTTCTTCTTTCTTACAGAGAAATGCTATATTCAAAGCAATGTCACCCAGTGAAAACCCTGAGAGAAAGACAGACCTGAGACAAAGGCAGGTCCCCCAAGGCAGACCATAAGGGCTCTGCTTGGGCAGGGAGCCTGGCGTGTCTGGATCCCCATGGAAGCCAGCGCCTACACAAGGCCCTGGCAGAGAAGGCACTCAACCCAGGCTGACTGACCAGTGAACAGACACCATGCTATCCTGAATCCCTGTCAGCCAGCAGAGGAGAGGCCGCTGTGCCAAAAGTACTTCTTATTTTTTTTTAATTAATTAATTAATTAATTATTTTATTGGTTGTTCAAAACATTACAAAGATTGCAGAATCACATCGGTTACACATCCACATTTTTACATAATGCCATATTAGTGACTGTTGTATTCTGCTGCCTTTCCTATCCTCTACTATCCCCCCTCCCCTCCCCTCCCATCTTCTCTCTCTACCCCATCTACTGTAATTCATTTCTCTCCTTGCTTTTTTTCCCCATTCCCCTCACAACCTCTTATATGTAATTTTATATAACATAGAGGGTCTCCGTCCATTTCCATGCAATTTCCCTTTTCTCTCCCTTTCCCTCCCACCTCATGTCTCTGTTTAATGTTAATCTTTTCCTCCTGCTCTTCCTCCCTGCTCTGTTCTTAGTTGCTCTCATTATATCAAAGAAGACATTTGGCATTTGTTTTTTAGGGATTGGCTAGCTTCATTTAGCATAATCTGCTCTAGTGCCATCCATTTCCCTGCAAATTCCATGATTTTGTCATTTTTTTAGTGCTGCGTAGTACTCCATTGTGTATAAATGCCACATTTTTTTTATCCATTCATCTATTGAAGGGCATCTGGGTTGGTTCCACAGTCTAGCTATTGTGAATCATGCTGCTATGAACATCGATGTGGCAGTATCCCTGTAGCACGCTCTTTTAAGGTCTTCAGGGAATAGTCCGAGAAGGGCAATAGCTGGGTCAAATGGTGGTTCCATTCCCAGCTTTCCCAGGAATCTCCATACTGCTTTCCAAATTGGCCGCACCAGTTTGCAGTCCCACCAGCAATGTACAAGTGTACCCTTTTCCCCACATCCTTGACAGCACTTATTATTGTTTGACTTCAGAATGGCTGCCAATCTTACTGGAGTGAGATGGTATCTTAGGGTGGTTTTGATTTGCATTTCTCTGACTGCTAGAGATGGTGAGCATTTTTTCATGTACTTGTTGATTGATTGTATGTCCTCCTCTGAGAAGTGTCTGTTCAGGTCTTTGGCCCATTTATTGATTGGGTTATTTGTTTTCTTCTTGTTTAATTTTTTGAGTTCTTTGTATACTCTGGATATTAGGGCTCTATCTTAAGTGTGAGGAGTAAAAATTTGTTCCCATGATGTAGGCTCCCTGTTTACCTCTCTTATTGTTTCTCTTGCTGAGAAAAAACTTTTTAGTTTAAGTAAGTCCCATTTGTTGATTCTTGTTATTAACTCTTGGGTATGGGTGTCCTATTAAGGAATTTGGAGCCCGACCTCACAATATGTAGATCGGAGCCAACCTTTTCTTCTAACAGATGCATAGTCTCTGATTTGATATCAAGGTCCTTGATCCATTTTGAGTTAACTTTTGTGCATGGCGAGAGAAAGGGATTCAGTTTCATTTTGTTGCATATGGATTTCCAGTTTTCCCAGCACCATTTGTTGAAGATGCTATCCTTCCTCCATTGCATGCTTTTAGCCCCTTTATCAAATATAAGATAGTTGTAACTTTGTGGATTAGTCTCTGTTTTATATTCTATACCATTGGTCCACCCGCCTGTTTTGGTACCAGTACCATGCTGTTTTTGTCACTATTGCTGTGTAGTATAGTTTGAAGTCTGGTATCGCTATACCGCCTGATTCACACTTCCTGCTTAGAATTGCTTTTGCTATTCTGGGTCTTTTATTTTTCCATATGAATTTCATGATTGCTTTCTCTATTTCTACAAGAAATGCCGTTGGGATTTTGATTGGCATTGCATTGAACCTATAGAGAACTTTTGGTAATATCGCCATTTTGATGATGTTAGTTCTGCCTATCCATGAACAGGGTATATTTTTCCATCTTCTAAGATCTTCTTCTATTTCTCTCTTTAGGGTTCTGTAGTTTTCATTGTAAAAGTCTTTCACCTCTTTTGTTAGGTTGATTCCCAAGTATTTTTTTTTTTTTTGAGGATATTGTGAATGGGGTGGTTTTCCTCATTTCCAGTTCAGAAGATTTGTCGCTGATATACAGGAATGCCTTTGATTTATGCATGTTGATTTTATATCCTGCCACTTTGCTGAATTCATTTATTAGCTCTAGTAGTTTCTTTGTAGACCCTTTTGGGTCTTCTAGGTATAGGATCATATCATCTGCAAATAGTGATAATTTAAGTTCTTCTTTTCCTATCTTAATGCCTTTAATTTCTTTTGTCTGTCTAATTGCTCTGGCCAGTATTTCGAGAACTATATTGAATAGAAGTGGTGAGAGAGGGCATCCCTGTCTTGTTCCAGATTTTAGAGGGAATGCCTTCAGTTTTTCTCCATTTAGAATGATGCTAGCCTGAGGCTTAGCATATATAGCTTTTATAATGTTGAGGTAAGTTCCTGTTATCCCTAGTTTTTCTAATGTTTTGAACATAAAGGGATGCTGTACTTTGTCGAATGCTTTTTCTGCATCTATCGAGATGATCATATGGTTCTTATCTTTAAGTCTATTGATGTGGTGAATAACGTTTATTGATTTCCGTATATTGAACCAGCCTTGCATCCCAGGGATGAATCCTACTTGATCATGGTGCACGATCTTTTTGATATGTTTTTGTATATGATTTGCCAGAATTTTATTGAGGATTTTTGCATCTAAATTCATGAGGGATATTGGTCTGTAGTTTTCTTTCTTTGAGGTGTCTTTATCTGGTTTGGGGATCAGGGTGATATTAGCCTCATAGAATGAATTTGGAAGTTCTCCCTCTTTTTCTATCTCCTGAAATAGATTGTGGAGTATTGGTATTGGTTCTTCTTTAAAGTTCTCTTGTAAAACTCTGCTGTATACCCATCCGGTCCTGGGCTTTTCTTGGTTGGTAGTCTTTTGATGGCTTCTTCTATTTCCTCACTTGATATTGGTCTGTTTAGGTTGTCTATATCCTCCTGACTCAATCTGGGTAGTTCATATGTCTTAAGGAATTTATCGATGCCTTCACTATCTCCTATTTTATTAGAGTATAGGGTTTCAAAATAATTTCTAATTATCTTCTGTATTTCTGAATTGTCTGTTGTGATCTTGCCTTTTTCATCCCGTAAGCTAGTAATTTGGGTTCTCTCTCTTCTTCTCTTTGTTAGCATGGCTAGTGGTCTATCAATCTTATTTTTTTTTTCAAAGAACCAACTTTTAGTTTTGTCAATTTTTTTGATTGTTTCTTTTGTTTCGATTTCATTGATTTCAGCTCTAATTTTAATTATTTCTTGCCTTCTATTGTATTTGCTGCTGATTTGTTCTTCTTTTTCTAAGGCTTCGAGGTGTAGTGTGAGGTCATTTATTTGTTGGCTTTTCCTTCTTTTAAGGAATGAACTCCATGAAATGAATTTTCCTCTTAGTACTGCTTTCATAGTGTCCCAGAGATTTCGGTATGTTGTGTCTGAGTTTTTGTTTACCTCTAAGAATTTTTTAATTTCCTCTTTGATGTCTTCTGTAACCCTTTGTTCATTCAGTAGCATATTGTTTAATCTCCATGTGATGTAGGATTTTTCCTTTCTCATTTTATTATTGATTTCCAATTTCATTCCATTATGATCAGAAAAAATGCATGGTAGTATCTCAACTCCTTTGTAATTGCTAAGATTTGCCCTGTGACATAATATATGGTCTATTTTTGAGAAGGATCCATGTGCTGCTGAGAAGAAAGTGTATCCGCTTGATGTTGGGTGGTATATTCTGTATATATCAATTAAGTCTAAATTATTAATTGTATTATTGAGCTCTATGGTTTCTTTATTCAACTTTTCTTTGGAAGATCTGGTGAGAGGGGTGTGTTAAAATCTCCCATGATTATTGTGTTGTGGTCTATTAGACTCTTGAACTTGAGAAGAGTTTGTTTGATGAATGTAGCTGCACCATTGTTTGGGGCATATATATTAATGATCGTCAAGTCTTGTTGGTGTATGGTTCCCTTGAGCAGTATGTAGTGTCCTTGTTTATCCCTTTTGATTAACTTTGGCTTGAAGTCTATTTTATTTGATACAAGTATGGACACCCTTGCTTGCTTCCGGGGTCTGTGTGAGTGATATGATTTTTCCCAACCTTTCACCTTCAGTCTGTGTATGTCTTTTCCTATCACATGAGTCTCCTGTAGGCAGCATATTGTTGGATCTCTTTTTTAATCCATTCTACTAGCCTATGTCTTTTGATTGGTGCATTTATGTCATTAACATTTAGGGTTACTATTGAGATATGGTTTGTATTTCCAGCCATATTTGGTTATGTTTGTTACTTAACATGATTTGTTTTTCCTCTATGCTTAGTTTTTCCTTTACTGTACTACCTCCTGCTGTTGGTTTTCATTGTTATTTTTCATTTCCTCTTCCTGTAATGTTTTGCCAAGGATGTTTTGAAGAGCTGGTTTTGTAGCTGCAAATTCTTTTAACTTCTGTTTGTTGTGGAAGATTTTCATTTCATCTTCAATCCTGAAGCTTAGTTTCGCTGGATACATGATTCTTGGTTGGAACCCTTTTTCTTTCAGCGTTTGAAATTTGTTGTTCCAGGCTCTTCTAGCTTTCAGAGTCTGTGTTGAAAGATCAGCAGTTATCCTGATTGGTTTACCCCTAAATGTAATCTGCTTCCTTTCTCTTGTGGCTTTTAAGATTCTCTCCTTATTCTGTATGTTGGGCATCTTCATTATAATGTGTCTAGGTGTGGATCTCTTATGATTTTGTACATTTGGTGTCCTGTAGGCTTCTAGTATTTGGATTTCTTTTTCATTCTTTAAGTCTGGGAAGTTTTCTAGTTTTATTTCATTGAATAGATTGCTCATTCCCTTGGTTTGGACCTCTATACCCTCTTGTATCCCAATAACTCTTAGGTTTGGTTTCTTGATGTTATCCCATAATTCTTGGATGTTCTGCTCATGATTTCTTAACATTCTCGCTGAGCTGTCTATGTTCTTTTCAAGTTGAAAAACTTTGTCTTCGTTGTCTGAAGTTCTATCTTCTAAGTGTTCTATTCTGTTGGTAATACTCTCATTTGAGTTTTTAATTTGGTTTATTGTTTCCTGCATTTCCAGGATTTCTGTTTGTTTTTTATATCCTCTATCTCCCTATAGAGTCGATCTTTTGCTTCTTGGATTTGTTTATGTAATTCATTGTCAAAGCGATTTTTCATTGTCTGAATTTGCTGTATAATGTCTTCCTTGAGACTCCAGATCATCTGAAGCATCCAAAAGTACTTCTGTTCTATGCTCTTAACTGCCCCTCATACAACCCCCTGGTGTGAGGATGGTTCCCCCATTTAGCAGGATAAAGAGGTTCTGGTGATAAAGTAGGCTGAGTCACAGTCCTGAAGATATCAAATCTTCATCCCTGGAATCTGGAAATGTGACTTCATATAGAAAGAGAGCCTTGCAGATGTGGTTGGGTTAAGGAATGGGAGATGAGCAGATCACCTGCCACCCGGGTGGGTGCCAAAGGCAATCCAATCACAAGTGCACTTGGTAGAGACAGGCTGAGGAGGATAGATAACAGACAGAACCCACCAGAAGCTAGGAAAGGGCAGATTCTTCACTAAGGCCTCCAGAGGGCATCCAGATCTCTGACTCCTTGGTTTTGGTTCAACAATACCAACTTGGACAAGTGGCATCCAGAACCACGAGAGAAGAACTTTCTTTATTTTGAGCCACAGCGTTGATGGTATTTTGTTACAGCAGTAACAGGAAACTAACATAGTCTGTTATATGGCTTCTCTACAGCTAGAAATGAGTGACCCAGTCTGAGAATTAGACTTTTTAGGCTGGCCTTCTTTCAATTCCATAATATTTTAAAGGACTGAATCTCTGTGATGTACAGCTTTCCTATAATTCATGAGAAGGAAGTTTCTGCCTTTGTGTAACCCATCAAGTCAGGAAGCCAAACTAGAAACTTAAGATCTTCATAGGTCCACAGAATGGAAGCTGAAAGATTCCCTAACTGTCCTTTTCTCACACTTGGCCACTCACACAGAGATCAAGTCTCAGTCTTCCATGTTTGTCTACTCTTTGTAACCTGTGCCCAGATGAGGACCAGATTTGTCATACAACTCAAAGCACCAAGATGCTCAGCTTCCTCCGTGGAACAGCTGGGTCTACCAAGATAATATGGCTGCTGAAAAAACTTGCAACTGGCTGTCACTTCTAGGATTCCCCTCCCAGAGGTTCTAGAGGGGGAGCATGTTATAAAAGTTTATTTGAGAAAATGGTTAACAAACAAGGAGTTGCTGTAGACCACCCGACAAAGCCTTGCACAAAACCAAGGAAATAGATGCTCTGCCTCTAGGTGACCTCAGTGCATATGTGGCAAGCAGGAAGAATCAGTGAGCACCTGCTCAGGTTGAAGCTGAGGCAGTTCAGTGCCTGCTCTCTGAGAGAAAGGGGTAGGGAGAGAGAGGGAGAGAGGGAAGTGTGTGTACAAGAGTATAATCGAAATCTTCAGATTCATGAAACACATTAACTGAACAAAAACAAATGTGTTCACCTTCCGAGATGCTAGGCAAGAGGGAATTGCTTCCAAATCTGGAAACACACTAATGTAAAGCAAACTTCCTAAAAATTGTTTTCACAATGATGTAGTTTAAGAAAGATGTTAAGTAAACCAGATTTAAAGCAGATCCACAGAATGTCTCAATGGTAAACCTGTAACTGTGTGCATTCTTGGTCTCATGTGGGTGTTAGGGAACAGAACATACCTCCTGCAAAAAGGACCTCAATATCTCCACCAGGGTGAGACGTCTGGGCAGTTCTTAAACACATTGGTCCACATGGGTCTCAACCAAAACTCTGTCTCCAGTTGGGGTATAGTCAGTAAAATTAAATGCCTGATTACAATCTCCTCTGGGCTAATTTTGATCAAATCTATCTATTCCACTTGGCTTCATGGGACTCAATTATTTCCAGGAGGGATTTTTGCCCACTTACAAAAAACTAGCTCAAACACTCATGGAAGAGCATCCTCCAACTATGGACAGCTTGATTTATAATATAGTTAACCTACTCAAAAATACATTAAGCAAAATTTAAAATACTGTAAGTTCTCACTTTTAAAATTAATGTTTGAAATTTATTCATTTTTCATGATTGTTTACTCATTTAAAATTTTCTCTATCATTTGCTTTTAAATCCTCAATTGTTTTTCTTCATTGAGGCAGAAAAAATGTTTATATAAACGTGTCCATTTTCCAGTGGACCAGTTGGACCTGATGAAGTAGGATGTAATAAATATTTAACTGCTATCCTCACTGCAGCCTACTTACATATCAAAGTGGTATTTGAAATGGCACTTAGAGCCAATAGGAAAGGCAGTAGTTGAAGCTATGAATCAGTTACATAAATTACTATATTGAAAATAGCAAAATCAATACTTATACAATCTAATGCTTTTCCTGTTCAAAGGAATATTCAAAGGAATAATTGGTTAGTGTACCCTCACAAGAATCAGACATTCAGAGTTGAGAAAATTAAATGCCATAAAAATTAAATCTTGAGTGTTCTTACCTCTTGTTCTAGACAAAACCATATCCTTTATTATTTGCATAATAACACGCCCAAGGATCATGACCGAAATCAGATGATATACTCTCCATGGAGTCAATGCAAGGAACCTGTAACAGAGAAACATCATTATTTCAATATGAGGATTTTCATCTCATTTTTAACAGAATTAGGTTTTCTGCCTGTCCAAAAACATGAAACATCAAAAAAAAAAGCATTCAATAATGATTTTGCTTTTCAAAAACCACCCCGATGTAACTGCACAAAAATTATTTAATAACCAAAGCCAGCAGAATAAACACCCTTGATACACATGTATCCTGTGCTGGGCTTTCTCCGCTCACCTCTAATTCAGGAAGGAGATTTGCTCTCCTGGGAATGAGCCAGCAAGACCCTCAGTGACAAGCTTCTCCCTCAGCAGGTACGTTCGGTAGTGACCTGAAGCACTCTTGTGCTGGCTGAAGAGCCCGAGAGGCAGGATGTTACAGGATGGCTGGACACCCCTGTCTCACAGTTCTCTGAGGTTTTTCGTCTATGCCCTAATCACTTCCCTGAGTTCCCCTTCTCCCATCTCTTATAAATGGCACTGAGGATCAGATTTGCTAATACTTCCTCTTCAAGATGCCAGCCTCCTCGTCCACCTTGTCTCCAAAGAAAAACAAACTAAACATTGTTTACCATGAACAGGTCGCAAACCTGGCAGGACTGTCTTTGGCTGGGCTTGAGAAGAAAAGGAATGACAGAGAAGTCACAAGCAGCCTCGAGCCTTCATCCGAGACGGGAGGCTGAAGCTCCTACTCCACACAAGTTAAATGGCCATGCTGCCCGTTAATATTAACACTGGTGTCATCAGAACTCATACAAAAATCAATTCAACAAACGTCTAATAATGGTGACAAGGGTGTACAGTGAAGTGAAGGACACATGCATGATGGCTCGGTTCGCTTTTTGTCACTGGAACAAAATAGCTGAGAAAAATAACGTAAAGGAGGAGAAGTTTGTTTGGGCTCATTGTTTCAGAGGTCTCAGTCCATGATTAGCCAGGTCCATAGCTTTGGGCCTGAGATGAGAGCCCATCATGGCAGAAGTGTATGGTGGAGGATAGTTGTCCCCTCATGGCATCCAGGAAGGGGACGGGGACAAGATACAGCCCTCAAGGATATGTCCCCAGGAACCTGCCCCCTCAACTTTGTTCCACCTCCACCTTGAGTCCATTCACATTTTTAACTCCTCAAAAGGTTAATCCACTGATGGGGTCAGAGCCCTCAGGATCCAATCACTCTCTCAAACCCCACCTTTGAACATGGCTGCACCAGGGATCAAGCCTTCAACCAAGGAACCTTTGGGAGACAATCTAGATCTAAAGTACTCCAGTAACAACTGCCTTCTATTAGCTTGCTCTCCCCATCAAACATGGGTGAAGTTAAACAAGTCCACAGCAGTCTTAGGGGCTGTAACAGAATAGGGACAAAGAGCAAGATGCATCAAGGAAGGAGTGATTAACTCCAAATCAAGGAGGATTTTATAAAAGTGGCACTTGAACTTGGTTTGGGAGGGTGGATGTTATTCAGAGAAAAATAGAGGCTGCTCCACCTGGTGGATACACATGAACAGAAGGCCAGAGTTGGTAAAGGTTAGTTGTCTGTGGCTTCCCGGGTAGCCTGGAGTGGCCCCAGCAGGAGGTGACAGCAGAAGGAGAGAGTTGGGAGATTGGAAGAGAGAGAGAAGAGACAGAAGGGACAGGAGGGCAACAGATGCTGGTGGGTTCTGAATGATATGCTGCTCCATGTTTGGTCTTTCTACTACTGGCCACAGAAAGAAAGCCAAAGCTATAGAGCAAGAAAATAAAATGATGAGTCATTTGGGAGAATGTGGTGGTGTAGAGAGGAGTATGGAATCCATGCCACCTCCTAGAAGGCCATGGAATGTTTTTAGAGAACTTGGTAAGAGATGCCAGGAGTTGTAGGTAAAGCCCTCCACCAGAAGAGGAGCGACCCAATTTTTAGCATGGTTCAAATGCTAACAGCATGTGTAACCTGGGCCAGGGAATGAGCAGATGGACTAGGTCTATGCTTCCTAAATAATGGTCTACAACTGCCACCAGGTTAGCTACGTGGAAAGCTTGTTAAAACAAAAATTCTCCTCCCCAATTCTCTGAAACAGGTGTCTTAATTACTAGTATTTGTATCTGATAAATATGGATGTATTACCTACAGTAGACCAAACACGGAGCTACCAAAAGGCAATAAATGGTGAATACGGGGCATGAAGGGAAGGAACGGACACCAAAAAACAATCCACCATGCCAACCTGTGTGTCTGCAGCAACAAAAAAGTATCCTTCCACTAAGGGGCCACTGCATAGTTGCTTGCTTGATTGACTGATTTCAGCTTTTAGGTTAGTTTAAGCTCAGGGTGTGTTTTGGGCTCTGTTTCTTTGGGGCCTACCTCTTTACCAGCAGTTTATGATTAACTCTTGCTGTTATCCATATGCTAGGCTGTCCCAGCTCTTCCACATCATATACTAAAGTGGCAGTTTTTAAATCGTTGACAGTGATCCACAGCAAGATATTTATTCACATCAAAAAACAAATGAAACCAAAGTCTCAGAAAAACAGTATTCATCTTCACAACTTATAATGCCTTCCACTCAGTTCTCTCTCTCTCTGTTTAACTGCTGACTGTGACCCACTGAGGAGCTGCAAGTTATTAAGTATAAAAATGTTTTGAGATACAAATCTTGAGATAAAGAATTGCGTTTAGAAAAATCTGTATTTGGCATTTTAATTTCAAATACTGTTTGAGATGATTTGTCTCATGGTTCTACTTTAAAAGTACATATGGAGCAATTCAGAACTGTGATTTGTAATTACAATCTTAGAAACACTTATGAGTTAAATACATTTTTCAAAATATATTTTTAAAAGTATATTTAAAAAATTTTTAAATATATATTTTTGAAATTTATTTATTTATTTTTAAATTTTGATTTGTTATATATGACAACAGAATGCATCACAATTTAGACACATATAGAGCACACTTTTTCATATCTCTGGTGGTACCCAAAGTAGAGTCACATCCTTCGCGTCTTCTTACATGTATGAGGGGAGCTATCTAATATTAGGGAAGGTTTGAGCTTTTTTTTTTTTAAGCTGTTTTCTAAAAATTTGGGTGTAAATTTCAAACATACACAAAAAGAAGGCCAGAGTATAATGAACCCAGTTTCAACAATTCATGGTCAATCTTGTTTTCTCTAGTTTCCCACCCACTAAGCTCCTCCCTCCCTCCCTAGCCAGATTATTTGAAGTAACTCCCAAATACCATATAATTTAATCTGCAAATATTGCCATTTATCCTCCCCCAAAAAAGGTCTTTTTAACAGAGGGACCAACAGGCCTGAAAAATAGTTTCACTCTTAACGTCATCAAATGTCCTCACTGTCCATATCTTCTCATTCATCTTTGCACACTCATGTATACACACACATATACACAGAATGAAACAGCATCTGAAAAGTCACACACTGAAATCGGCCCCTGGGTGTTTTGTTTATTGTTTTCTCTAGACCTGCTGCAGCTTCTCTTTTTTAATTCTTGGAATTTTTTTTTTTTTTTTGTGGAAGAAACACTCATTCGACCAATTAAAAGTCTTCCAGATTCTAGGAACTGTTCATTTTGTGCTTGTGGCTTAGTTTGATATTTTCCTGTATTTTTGTATAGCCTGAAAATTGGAGGTTGGCTATGGAGGCTGGATTAGATTTAGGTTCCTTGCTTTTTCCTGTAAAACCCCCTAACAGGTGGTGGTGTATGTGTACATCAGGAGGCGTGGATTACTACTGGGGTGTCTGGGGTCTATTTTTGATGACATGAGCAGCCAACAAGGGTCACTGCCTAGCATTTAACTCCTGGGGGGCTACTTGGCAGTGATGGTCCTTCATTCCTGCTCCAGATATCAGGTCTCAGCCATAAAGAGGAACTTCCCCTCGGTGATGTGTGGTTAGCCTCCAAGACAAAGCTCATAAGAAAGATAGGATCAAGCCTTGACTCCTTTTATTTACCAGGTTTCCCCCCTCAAGACAATGAGGCATCTCCTAGTACCCTCCAAAGGACACTAGACAGTGTCTTCATTCCTTTTTTAAAATTAGTGCTTTTAAGAACTAAGAATCTGAAAATACATGGTTTCAATACACAGTAGCATTAGCCTTACCCTCAATCTGTTCCATCTTGGCTAGTGGCTCCTAAGCCCTTTTAGGGACAACCTTAGTATTCTTTGATAATGAAGTACTTATAAAGGGACATAGAAAATATAAAATCTGAGCTGGGGTTGTGGCTCAGCAGTAGAGCACTCACCTAGCACATGTGAGGCCCTGGGTTCAATCCTCAGCACCACGTATAAATAAATAAAATAAAGTTATTGTGTCCCACTACAACTAAAAAAATAAATATTAAAAAAAAAGAAAATATAAAATCTACAAATGCAGTCTGAAATGTCCAAAGGGGCACTACTTAACTTGTATTGAAACCAATCATTCACCTAAAATTCTCTTGAAACTGCTTGATAAAATTTGCCAGATTTATAAACAAAGTAATGTTTTGTCAGTTTAAAATTGAGCTCAAAGAAAATATGTGGGTTTTGAATTTGGAACTTTATGAAATAAAAATTTATTTTTTAATAAAAATAAATTTGTTTTCTAAAAAGTAACTGAATGAATTGGTTTGAACTAATCTTTATATGAAAACTGTCACATGGAACATTTTTTTAAAAAATCCTTGCTAGCTGGACATGGGAGCTCTGACTCACCATCCAGAGAAACGCTATTGCTGCCACAGAGTCACCCATCTGGATGGAGCTCAGACGCTTTCATCTGCTCTGCGAACCCCTGAGGTGCAGTCGCCCAGCTTTCCTTCAACACTGCTCAGCCAGGAAGACCAACAGGCCTTGCTGCATCCAGTTTCCTGTGGTATTTTACTGTCACCACTTTTTCTCCATTGACAAGAGTGTCAAACACTGGGAATACACCGACAGCTGAATCACAGCCTGCCCCAGAAAACACACAGGCAAAGTACCACCCTGAACCACAGACTGTTGAGAAACCGCGAGAGCAGGAGAGAGCGCTGGCAACTGCAGGTCAGAGGAAGCTCTCCAGCGAGGAGGCCTCCAAACTCTGACTTCCTGAAGACGTTGGATTTGGCCAGGTGGCAAAGAGACCCGAGGTCCAATGGGGGAGCTGCGTATACAAAGCAAAGGAGACTTGAGTCTCAGACTGAGGAAGTCCACCCCAAATCTTTGGCGCTCTGCCCCTGCAGGCACTTGACCTGGCCTACAGAACCAAGCTCCAGGTGAGTCAAACAGCTCTAGTGCTGTGGGCACTGGCGCTTATATACATATTCCTCATTTTACCCCTGAAACAAGCCACCAGGAAGGCACTGCCAATATCCCCGATGTATAGATGAGCAAGGAGAGGTTTGGAATCCTGCCCAAGCTGCAAGACAAGGGACAGGCAGGACCGGGTAGTGAGGCAGGCAGCCTGGCCCAGAGATCTCTTCTCACCTCTCTGTCAAATGCCTCCCAATGAGTGCAGGCTTCTGCCACGTCTGCCACTATCACATGAAAAAGCTTGGCTGGGTGCCATCAGTTCACAGCTTTCTTCACATTTAATTATTAGACTTTATCTTAGAGCAGTAAAAAAATTAAATAGATAGTACAGAGACCCCATATGTACCCTTTTCCCTACATACGGTGTCCTCTATTAATATCTTGCATTATTATATGGTACGTTTGTAACATCTGATGAACCACTGCTGATAACAGGATTCCCAACTAAGTTCCTAGTTTACATTAGTCTTCTCTTTGTGAGACATATATTCTAAGGATTTTGACTAATGCATAATGCCATGTATCTACCATTATAGTGTTATATAAAATATTTTCACTGCCCTGAAATCCCCTGTGCTCCATCTATCATTCCTCCTATCTTAAGCCCCTGACAACCACTGGTCTTGGTATTGTCTCCATAGTTTGGCCTTTTCCGGAACGACACATAGTTGGTATCACACCGTGTGTAGTTTTTTCCCAGTGACTTCTCTCACTTAGCAGGATGCATTGATGATCCCTCTGCATGTGTGGCTCAAGGGCACATTTCTACTGATCACTGAATAATATTCCACTCTACGTTACTAAAATTTAGCCATTCACCTGTTAAAGAACATCTTGGTTGCTTCCAATTTGGGGCAATTAGGAATAAAGCTGCTATTAACATTCACATGTAGGATTTTTTTTGTACATACACGTTTCCAACTCATTTCAAGACAGACTTTTTAAAACAGTTTCATCATCATGCTGGTTTATATTCAATTTACAGACAGTTAAAACCCCCAAGGATTCCATTCTTCACATGCAGTTTTGAATCTAAGCATGTCCTATCAAATTTGTTCTTTGTGACACAGCCTGTCATTCAAACAGACAGACCTTAATGGTGGCATCGATCATATCTCTGCTCTCTTGTCCAGCTCCAGGACACCCACACATGGCATATCTGCATGTCATCAGGCCTCATTCTCACCACTGATCAAAGATACTGATCAGCACTGGAATCCTGTCATGCCCCATTAGCAGAGTAACCTAGATTCATTAATCAGCACTTCATGAATACAGACCATGCAGCTTACTCCATAAGAATAGATTTTTGTAAGCACACTGCTGAGACCTGCTGTAATCCTGAGGTCTAAATGTCTATAAGTGTTAATTGGCTTGGCTACTGATGAGAACTACTTTGAGGTATGTGATAGTTCCCTGTAGAGGAACTAAACACCATTAGACCCAAAATATCATGGGGCATGTCCCGAGCCAAAGGCCCAGGGTGACGTTGCCCATCTACCCATTTTCAGAACTCACAGAAGCATGTGGTAAGCACCTGGCCCAGGTGAATTCTGTGGCACACAGGCTGTCAGGAGGTTCTTGGGTGCTACAAAACAGTTATCGCAAGAGGGGCGATGGTCAAGACAGAGGGTGTCCAAGAGGTCGTGAGAGCAGACCTTAAAGGGAAGGGTCTGTGGATGTGCACTATCCTCACACAGGGGGTTTCATAAATTTTCAAGACTCAGGGCAAACTGAAATGCAGAGACCTCATCGGGGCTGCAGAAGTCAATATTCCCTTCCCAACCTACTCCTGCCCTAACCCAGACAAATAGTAGTTCCCAAACATATTGCTCCTCAGCTGCAGGCTACTTCTGGAATGTGCATCCAGGATGGATGAGAAGCCCCGGCCCAATCACCCCGAATGCACCCACATCACTGCCAGCCACGACAAGGATGCTCACCATCTGTTTTGCAGCTGTGAAGTACACAGGCCCTCACGCTCAGATGTCCCAATGAGGAGCAGACAGCCACAGTGGGACACAAGTCTTCCCCACTGCTGCAATCAGCCACTGCCCTGGACAGTCACACAGAGTGGGGTTGAGAGGGAGGGACTGGGCACCATGTGACAGGGAACAGGTAGCCATAATCTAACCTGGACAGGTAGGACTGCACAAGTCCACCAGCCCCCTGAGCAGCTCCATCAGCCCACTGAGCTTCACTTACAAAACAGATTCGAAGATGAAAGTATAAAGAACTGTAAGAGGCAACCAGTGCGTGAACCCCAGTGTGGGCCCTCTGAAGTCCCCACCCCATACAGCTGTGTAGGTCACTCTCCCACACAGCCAGCCCTGCCCTCAATGAGGTCCCCGCACAGTGATCAACAAAGGCTTTTCTTTTGCTTAAAATAATGGTTATTAAAATTCACACCAAAAAAAAAAATCATTGACATTCATCTTTATCCAAATTAGTCTAGGGATCCATGATCACATCAATGGGTCCCAGAATCAAGGAAATTCAGAAGCACCATTTCCACCAGCCCTTGAGTCTCCAGCTCTCTGAAACATCTTTCTATTAATTGACAGGCTTCTTATCATCGACTGAAAGAATAAATAAGTACACATTTTTAAATTAAAATATCAATTGTTTACTAAAAGAGCTACATGTTCTTGTTGGGTGTGGTGGCCCATGCTTATAATCCTAGTGACTCAGGAGACTGAAGCAGGAGGATCATGAGTTCAAGGCCAGCCTCAGTGACTCAATAAGGCTCTAAGCAAATTAGCAAGACCCTGTCTCAAAATAAAAAAATAAAAAGGGCTGGAGATGTGGCTCAGAGGTAAAGTGTCTCCGGGTTCAATCCCCAGCACCAAAAAGAAAAAAAAAAGTTACATTTTTCTTTAGCTGATGTAAAACATTACTTTTATCTGACAATGTATGTTTCGCATTTGGAAAACCAAGACAAGCAAATATTATATATGATGATCATAATATGTATATATGTATGTTTATACATATATATTGTGCTAAGCAAACATTACAAATGACAATTATATGCTATGTAAAAATATAAAGTTGTCTGTGTATAATACTACCTCATTTATCTTACAAAGACACCCTGTGTGGTTTAGCTGTCACTGGAAAGGCACAGATCTGTAAATTACTATGAACTCTTTATTTTAGCAAGATGTGGCCTATTTCTCCACCCCAATGTGGTGCCTGCTTAAAAACATACCACATCACCTAGGTGTGATTATCTCAGCCCACAGGTGATTTCTAGCCATGCTTGGACAGCATCATTTCTGACTCATTTTCATTTTGGATTAATTTGTCCATTTGGTTTTTTTCTTCTACTTTCTTCTATTCCATTTCCAGATTCAGTAACCTTATTTTGGCTTTTAAACCTGCTTTTCAAGCAATCAGCTGCCTTCTCTTGCTTTTCATTGCTGGGATAGTTATGAGACTGATCTCCATTATATCTGGGTCAAGATAAGAATGAGACCCCGTCCCCACACTCGGAAATAAAGTAAAACAGATGAAGATCCAAAGAAAGATTCAAAGCCTAGAAGGTCAACAAAGGGGCCTGGATAATGGTTACATTACTTCAAAAATGAACAATTTTAAGAAGAGATTCTTCCTACCAAATCACAGACTCTAATATGGAAGTTAGTCAGCATTCACTGTTCCTGCACTACTGCAGAGTCAGAGTCAGGGCGGCATTCCGTGAGGATGCTCAACACAGAAAGGGAGGCCAAGAACTAGATTGCTCTTGGGTGACACACGGCCTCTGTGCATGAATCACTCAGGAACCTGCCAAGGTTCACTGCTGTTCCTTGGTTCTGTATTGACTTTCAAGCATTCCATATACAAGGGCTCTGGTGGTGATTGTTTAGACTCGGCAATGGAGGAAGTCACAGCAAAGCAAGTGGCCATGCTGGTCAGGGTGTGGGGACAGGCCCTGGGCTATGTGGATGATTTATTCCATGAAAAAGGAAGGTCAAAATTCTGGGACAGCCTTCTATAGACTTCCACTCAGTGGCTACCTATAAGTGATGTTTCTGACTAGCTGTGTATCCATTTGACAAGGAAAAGTCTACATTTCCTACTCCATGATGAGTTTTGCAAGGCCAAATCCCATGAATCCATGGAACATCTTTTTTTCTTTTCAGGCAAAGAAAGAACTAATAATGTTAGTCCCCACCCCCCTCAGTCTCTCTCTCTCTCTCTCTCTCTCTCTCTCTCTCTCTCTCTCTCTCACACACACACACACACACACACACACACAGCAAAAGAATAAATTTCTCAGACAATAAATGCAAAGGACAATACTCAGTTCTCCCATGTGTAAAACACTTAACATTCATTCTGGGTAACGCACAGCCTTCTCTATACTATGAAATGAATGGTGTCAATGGCTTCAGAGAAAGAAGGTCTCTGGATATGAGCATTGGGCCCTGCATAGTTCTAATATGGATATTAATCTGCATTGCTTGCTTTGTAACTCTCAATATAGAGATTTAAAAGTGAGATTTTGTTTTCCTTTACTGAACTCTAGCTGTAGACTGAGCCGACATAGAGTCCTTAACGTATGCCAGCTTTATCTAATATTATGGTGTCTCTAATCATAAAAGAAAGAAGGGTCTCGTAAGATGTAATGATTCCCCAGATGAGAGTTGAAATGATCTACTGGAAGATAACTGTCAAGAGTTAGGAATACTGGTAACCATCTACCTTAATATCAGAAATATCCTGAATCTTTTTATATAAATCCTGCAAAATTAATGACTGAAGATGACTTATGTACCATAAAGGGAAAAAAAAGTGCTGCCAAATAAATTATGACCTTCTGAATTGAAATGCACATCTCATTTTCAGAGCTGCTTAAAATATGCACTTGTGTCGGCCAGAGGGGATATCTTTCTTCAAAATCAACAAAAGATTAGGGGGAGGGAGAAGGGAAGAGAAAAGGAAGGGGAAGAACGTGGATTGAAATCAAATTCCTTGCATGTATTATTTTGTCAAAATGAACCCAAATACAATGTATAAAGCCCTAATAAAAAAAATCAACAAAATATATCATTTTAAAATAATTTGAAAAGAAGTTAATGGTAAAATTGAGCAAGATAAAGAAAGGATTTTTAAAAATGATTACAAATCAGATATTAAATGAAACCCAGAAATCTTTTGGCCTAGAGAAGCACCTCCTTAGTCATCATGACCACAAAAGTGAATGAGAAGCAGGAAAGAAGAATTGGGGGCGGGGAAACAGGCTTCTCTCTGCAGGGAGATGAGGAATCTCCCAGGATAACAGACCAGAAAACTTGGGGAGAGCCGCCAGTACATCTGCTGCGGCGGAGGAGGGAGGGCTCCTTCCAGCAGAAACAGGTCTGGCTAATCCAGTGAATTCAGGGAATGTGCCCAGGTCAGCAAGCGCAGCGGAGAAAGAGACAAGACAGCGGGAGGTGCAGCGGGGATTTGTGCTCTGTGTGCAGGCTTGAGCCCGTGAAGGGGAGAAGCCAAGGGCAAGGCTGGAGTGGAGCCCAGCCAAGGGCAGGAAAAGCACCATCGGGCACCATCTACTACTCAGCACTGGGATTGTAAGAAAAGCCATGGGTAAGTTAAGTCAGGCGCACCCCACGGAAAAGCTGAATACCTGGCCCACGAATACTGACCTGCAGCAGCCGGGTCATGACAGTCAAGGAGACACCAACAAGGAACAGGTGAGTCACCCGCTGCAACTCTCTGCTCTAGTGAGTTCCAACTCTCTGCTCTAGTGAGTTAACACCAACCACCAGATTTAGTCAGAGGAAGGAGTTAAGAGGGAAAAAGTAGAATATCAGTCAAAGGCACACATTCAACAAAGAGCAGGATGGTAAAGGGGCAAGGCGATTAAAAGGCACAGAGAAGAGAGAAGAGAGAAATGCAGAAAGGTGGGAGGCGGGGACGACAGTGGAGTCAGTTTTGGGGGGATTTCATGCAATGACAAGGAGATATTTTGTGTGTCCCTCCCACAGGAGCAGAAGGGTTTGGGGCCCAAATTACCGCTGTGCACAGAGGCCAGATGGCTGAAATAGCACTCTATCTTCCACCTCAGAATTTTCATGTATAAACTGAGGCACCCGCAAGAATGATCAGAGTTCAACGAATCATTCTCAGAATTACTTGAGGCACTTCTTAAAAATACAGACTTCTAGGCCCCACTTTGGACCCTGTAGGTCAGAACTCTCAGCCAAGAGGTGCAGAACCCACATGTTAACAGTCAGGTTTATGGACCACTAGACTACAAAGCCCCCTGTGGGCATTTCTCACTCAAACATTTTCTGAGTCCACAGACCCTAGTTCTCGAGGACTGCCGTACAACTGACTCAAATATCAAACTAGGGGCCTCTTCCTGCAGAAATAAATAAATACCTTTACTGGTGTCTCAGTCCATTTGGGTTGCCATAACAAAATACCATAGACCAAGTGGCTTATAAACAACGGAAATTTATTTCTCCAGTGCTGGAGGCTGAGAAGTCTAAGATGAAGGTCCCAGCAAGTTTAGTGTCTGGTGAGGATTTGCTTTCTGGTTCACGGACAGCACTTCCTCACTGTGTCCTCACATGGCAGAGGCCTCTTTTCTCACTCAGGAGGACTCCACCCTCATGACCTGATCACTTTTCAAAGGCTCTGCCTCCTGATACGATCACACTGGAGACTAGATTTCCACATATAAATTCCAGGGGACATAAACCTAAAGTTCATTACAACTGGATGTAAAGAATAATGACAGATGCCAAAAGAGTCTTCTAAGAATAGCCCTTGGGGACAGGTAGCAGAGGAGCAAGGCACACACTAATGAACTGAGTGAACCTTTACAGGCATGCCCAAGAAAGAAATAAGCTGATGTATAATGAGGGCCTGTGGCACTGAATACTATCTCACTAAACAACATGATGGACTCAGGTATGTGGAAGTTACATGTCCATAAATAGAGGAGGATGAACACTTTGTTTAAAATCATGAAGCCTATCAGTGACAATCAGGATATAAACTTGGGTTCTTCCTGACTCCAAGTTCACTACTCCATTTACAACCATTTGTGAAATCCCTTGGCATCAAGCTTTCATCAATCAATCAATATTAAAGTACCAGAAAGTTCTAGAGGCAGATTTGAAAAAGCAATTTTGAACTTGGTTCCTGCCTTTCCGATCTCCATTCAGTTGTACCCATCAGCTGTTCATGTTCACAGTCTGTTCAAGAGCCTTCTCCAATGTACAAGTCCCACAAAAGGAATTCAGTCACTCCTCAGTTCTGAGACTGATGGCTTTGGCACACACAGCCACAGAAGATTCCTCCCTCACTCCAAAAGAACCAAGGATGCAAATGACAGGACTTTGGCCCTCACATATGCACATGACACCTGCTCTTGCCTTGTTTGTGCTCAATTGGTCAGCCTGGTTCTCCAGCCCATCCCTCCCCTGCTCCCTCTCATCCCCCTCCTCACCAGTTGTATGTCTGCTTACCCAGATCCAGCCAACCCCTCTCGGGGTAAGTGAATCTTGATCATATCCTGTTAGGGTTTAGATATGAGGTATCCCCCAAAAAACTCATGTGTGAGACAATGCAAGAATTTGCAGAGGTGAAATGATTATGAGAAGTATAGCCTAATCTGGGAGATTAATCCACTGATGGATTAACTGGGTGGTAACTGTAGGCAGGTGTGGCTGGAGGAAATGGGTCACAGGGAGTGTGACTTTAGGGTTTATATTTTGTCCCTGGTGAGCAAAGATCTCTCTGCTTCCTCGTTTCCATGTCTTGAGCTGCTTTTCTCCACCATGCCCTTCTGCCTTGATGCTTTGTCTTATCTTAGGCCCAGAGCTATGAAATTGGCTGACTGTGGACTGAACAGCTGAAACCATGAGCCAAAAATAAACTTTTCTTTCTCTCTATTTTTCTTGTCAGGTCTTTTGGTTACCATGACCAAAAAAAAAAAAAAAAAAAAAAAATGCTGACTAAAACACCAAATAACCCAGAGTCCAAGATCACAGCCCTGTCAGATAGACCTACTGTTACCGACCATTCCTGACCAAGTCCCCGGACTCACCAGTAAGATTCCACACTGCCCAGACTCTCACGCGTTCTGTCTGGGATCACTGTATTCACTTTTAGAACCAGGTCCAAGGCTTTTCACATCTCCTGGGCCAAGGGTCTGAGTTTGCTAATAACAGAATACCACAGACTGAATGGCTAAACATTCATTTTCTCACAGTCCTGGAGGCTGGAAGTCCAAGATCTCAGGGCCAGCAACTTGTTTTTTTCTGGGGCCTCTCTTTCAGCATGCAGATGGCTGACTTCTCACTGTGTCCTTTCAGGGTCATTTCCTCTGAGTGGACTCATCCCAGGTGTCTTGGTCTTGATGAGGACCCCCACGATACTGAAGACCAACCCCTCCCTTCCCAGACTCCCTGCTAGGAAGGGAGCCCTTCTCTCTGGCTGTTCCACGCAGTAAACAAAACCAGAACATAGTTGGACTAGCTGGACAAGTCATAAGAAACCTTGCACATTAGAACAAACAGTTTACTCAAGATCAGAGAGGCCATACTAGCCCAGTTTACACAGCATCCTGACCCACTTAGGTTGGGATGATAAATTACATGGTCACTACACTTAAGATCTAAATGAACACATGACACAAAGAAGCTAGTAATTTGTTTTAAAAACTCAAAATATAAAATATGCTGAGCAGTAAACTAGTAACTATATCATCTTAGGAGGGCCATTTATCTAAAGGCCAAGATCAAGTGTCCTTTATCAACATAATGAAGCCGCACTGCCCAGTAGGGCTGACCTGGTCACATTTATGAGCACAGACCTCTGTGCACAAGCACAGCTTCCCTGGATGTGTGAGCAGCCTCCTGCACAGACAGTCCTTTAATATCTGGAATACCATGTCCAGTAGCCATTGCTGGAAAATATCACCCACCTTTATATCTTATTTAATGCTGAAATGATCAGGCAAATAGATATAATCCCAGCAACTCAGGAGGCTGAGGTAGGAGGATCCAAGCCAGCCTCAGCAACTTAGCAAGAACTTGTCTCAAAATAAAAAAAAAAAAAAATTAAATGGGCTGGGGTTGTAGCTCAGTGGTTAAGCTTCCCTGGGTTCAATCCCTGATATCAAGAGAAAAAATAACAGCTTGTGGACTGTCCAGGGACATCCTTTTAGATACTAGCACGGAAGGGAAGAACCACGGCCCCTCAATTCCAGTGCATGGGGACCTGCAACTGCCTGCTGTTCTGTGGCCAACCCTGAGACAGGACAAAGTGTTGGCCAATATCTAATACTAGATATCAGGACTGGCACTCTGGGCCTCATGCCAACGGCCAACTTCCAGTTGGACTTTGATTGGCAGAGCCACCTCAAGGCCAGGGAGAGTATGTTCTATCATTCCAGGCAGGAAAACACTGAGTTTTTCCTATAGGTCTAATTAAAAGACAAGACAAAATGGGGAGGTGGGCATGGGCATGAGGAAGAACTAGCTGCCTCTGGAACCCCACTCCTCTAAGCTCCACAGATGGCTACATTTCTAGAACATTCTAAACCACAAGTGGACCAGCCACAGGCTTACATCTTCAGCAGATGAGGATGCGAATGGACTTTCAAAGGCTGTGAACTCTTTAGGGTCCCCAGCCTCAGTCCCCTCACTCACACAGGTTATATCGCCCACACTGATGGAGATCGTGAGTAAGCCCTCAGGAGAGACCACTCCCGCGGTAACGAAATGTGGTCTTATCCACAACCCTGCACGCCGAGTACTGAACCTAGACCTCAAAGCACAAGTTAAACTGCAAACCAGGCTGCCTTTGAGGCGTAAAAGTGTTTTTATTTCTATTTTAATGTCTTGTTGTATTTTATTTTTAAAGTAAAATTCAGTAAATGGCACAAAAAGAGAAAAATTAATGATGCATCTTGAAGCTGAAAATTGTTTTTTATTTTAATTTTTTTTTTCTTGGTAGTTGTAGATGGACAGCATGCCTTTACTTGTTTTTGTTTGTTTGTTTTTTAATGTGGTGCTAAGGATAGAACCCAGTGCCTCACACATTTGAGGCAAGCAATCTGCCACTGAGCTATACCCCTACCCTGGAAACTGTTTCTTAAAAAGCACCCCGGGATGAGGGCACAGGCCTGCACCCACACACTGGAGGAGAGCTGCAGGAGAAGGCCTGTCTCCCAGGGCCTCAATGTTGTTCTGTGAGGGGAGACCACAGCTCAAGGAGATCTCATCCCTGGACTGGCTTCATCTAGGCAAGCTGGTTCACCTATGCCCAGAAACCCCTCCTCACCAGCCACACACTTGCACGCACGTGTGCACACACAAGAACACATACCGTGTGCACACACACACATCCTTGCTGCCTCCAGAAGCATTCATTTCTACTACACCTCAGTCCAAACCACAATGGAGACCTTAACAATGACAACCAGCAGCAGATCCTTTAAAAAATAAGGAAATTGGGTAAAGGGAAAATAAACCAAGGAAAAGAGGATGACTCAAGTTGAAATGTAGCCCTCAAGAATTCAAGCCATGTGTGACAATGAAAGAAGATAGCCATTAATTTGGTTCCCAGATGACCCCTCGGGGTAAGAACTTGATTGTCAAACGCCCTTTTAGCTCAATAGGAAAAGATAAAATAACACTGGGAAAGTTTTCACATCTTCTTAGTAGAGAAAGAGTCAATAAAGCGCAGCAAGACTATGAAATAAGTGAATGTCACAGACAACCAACCCCAGCTCACTTTGAGCGCAGAATCATGAGCCAAACAGCGAGGCCACACTGACTTGCTAAAAGGAAGTCTCTGGGGAGCTTGGTTTTTAATGTGTCTCTTTTTATTTTTTTCCACTGTTTGCCAAAAAGCAGCTATAAAATAGGACCGAACAAGAGAAATGGTGGTTAGAAGCGTTCCGGGGAGGAACACAGCCATCCCCTCCAACACGCACTGTGTAAGAGCTGACGTGCGCTTGCTAGGAGAAGCCACCTGGGCTCAGCAGGCTCCCCAGTTCTGTCCCCTTCGTGTGCACACATGTGCAGGACACAGCAGCACAAACAGCCTAACAGCGTTCTCTAATTAAACAAGGGAGACAAAGCCCTCCCTTAGCACAGGCCCTAACCGGGCTCTAATGAAAAACATATGCCTCTCTAGATAATTCCACCTGAGACTTCCAGCACCATATGAACTCTCCAAGCAAGGCAGACCAAGCCCAGGGAAAACAATACAGGGAACAGGAACAAAAGACTACACAATACAGAAGATGACGGTTTCTCATTCATCTCTCCACGTGAGCAGCACGCCTCGGTCTTTAGGACACTCAACATTAAACACGAGCAAGAAATCTCCTCTTGAGTTTTGACTCCACAATCAGCACCAGAACCTGGCCTCATTCCAGCCACAGGCTTACATCTCCAGCAGATGAGGAGGGGATGGGAGCGGAAACCGTTTACAAATAATGACAGAGGAATGCCCTTGGTGGAACAAATCTGCTGAAAAATCCCAAATCATGCATCCAGCTACATCAGAACTTCAAATCCATATGCCCCAAAGGCCTGGCCCATTTTGATAAATGAAAACTTTGGTTCTTGGGCAAAAGGAGTTTGTTTTCAAAGGCTTGGCAAAGGGACAGCAATCAATTCTTGACCACCCACACACAGTGGTCAGCTTGGCAGCAGCAGGGCAAGGAAAACCCAACCGAGTCTGGTGGCAGCCTGCCATCAACCAGGGCTCCCCCCGGCTCCCAGCACTCTGGAGTCCCACCTGGATGTCTGCTTGCCTGTTCGTCTGTCTTCTACCACTCCTTCCATTCAAAACTAGGCATTCCCACGAAGACAGGACCCACTCTTCCCTGTTCACCAGTGTCACCCCAGCCCTGGACCACTGAGGTTGTCATTCAGGGTACAGTGAGTGAACAATTCAGTTAAGCCATTCATTAATCATTCATTAAATCAATGTAATGGTTAATCGTGAATTCTCTAAAGCACACTATCATAACAGTAACCACTTGTAAAATTGAAAAAAAATATGTACAGGGAACATTAAAATCTCCTTTTTTGGAGCTGGGGATATAGCTCAGTGGTAGAGAGCTTGCCTCTCGCACATGTGAGGCACTGGGTTTAATCATCAGCACCACATAAAAATAAACAAGACAAAGGTATTGTGTCCATCTACAAATAAAAATAAAACTAAGTAAAACTAAAATTAAAATTTTCTTTTTAAAAAAATACTGAGGATTAAACCTAGGGGTTCTTAACTACTGAGCCACATCCTCAGCCTTTTTTTATATTTTGTTTAGAGGCAGGGTTTCATTGAGTTGCTTAGAGCCTCACTAAGTTGCTGACGCTGGCTTTGAACTCACAATCCTCTTGCCTCAGCCTCTCAAACGGCTGGGATTACAGGCATGCACCACCAACTAGCTCCATATGATTTTTGAAGACATTGTGGGGAGCAATGCACAACATGAGAGGCCCTGGGGTCTTGCCTTAGACTATTTCTTCTTTAACAGAAGCACCAGCTTCTGATTACCTATTCTTCTTGTCTATTTTCTGTTGCTAATAACACAATACCATAGACAGGGTAAGTTATAAACAAAGATTTATTTTGGTCACAGTCATGGCCCAAGGTCAAGAGGCTGCATCTGCTGATGACCCTCTTGATGGCAGAGTTCCTGGGCAGTTCAGGGCACCAGGCAGCAAGACAGGAAATGTGAGCTTGGGAGTCCTAGCCAAATTGGCTTTTATAGCCGATCTGCTCTCCAGATAACTCATTAACCCATTAATCCACTAAGCACATAAGTAGATTAATCCATTCCTGAGAGCAGAGCCCTAATCACCTTTGAAGATCCCACCTGGTCCCACCTCTTAATATCTCAAAATGAAGATTAAATGTCAATGGGTTTCAGAGGGGACAAATCATATGCAGACTACAGCATCACAAAAAGTTAATCTCCCTAGTCTGCCCCATGCTGAAGCTATGTGGCAACTGGGCAGGTCAAGAGGGCGGGGTTCACGACTCATCACCAGCAGAGCTGTAGCTGACATGCAGCTGTAGCTCTGTAGCTGTGAAAACCACCCCAATACTATATAAATATAATATATACTATATCTGAGTGTGTGTGTGTGTACAGATGTAAATGTACATGTCTGGGCGTCTTTCTAAACATCTGATACTTTTATTAACTAAAAGCCGAAGATCGTCATTGACATTCTGTAGCCCAGGTTCTTTGGCCACAGCATGCTCTTGAATGTCATAGGCAGGTGGCAAGACTGTCATAGAACATAGTCTCAAAAGTCTTTCTGCTTCAGGCAAAACTCCCGCACAGCAGAGATTCTTTGGGCAACATAAGAGCTGAAAGATGGAATATACGCAGAACCAAATATCTCCATCATACACAGAATAGTAGATAAGCAGGCTGAACTTTTTCAGCTATATTCAATGTTGTTATTAAAAATAAAAATTTCTCCTGAAGCCAAATTTCCATTTTGGTAAGCAAAAGCTATCATTCGTGTATACTGGTTAATTAAAAAGAACAGAAAGGCAGTTTTAAAATCACATTTTCATTCCCACTCAATTATATCTTTTAAAAGTCTATTCCAATAAACTTAGGACTTGAGCAAAAAGTGAAATTTCATTGTTAAATATCTTTAAATATTTAAATAACTTTTATAAGAAAAAAAAGTTAAGCCACACTGGGGTTGTGGTTCAGTGGTAGAGTGCTCGCCTAGCAAGAGTGAGGCCCTGGGTTTGATCCTCAGCACCACATGAAAATAAAAAATAAAATAAAAGTATTATGTCCAACTACAACTAAAAAATAAATATTAAAAAAACTTAAAAGTTTAACACATCATTTTTCATAGTCTCTGATAATAAACTGGTTAAAAGTCTCTCCTAAAAATTCTTGAAGTTATAGATGACATAATGATGATGCAAACTATTTCTAATTTGTTCAAAGGCACTTGGAAGTTAATTTCAAAGGTAAGCCAAGCCAGGGGTGGTGGTAGTACACGCCTGAAATTCCAGCAGCTCAGGAGGCTGAGGCAGGAGGATTGAGAGTTCAAAGCCAGCCTCATCAAATCCAAGGCACTAAGCAACTCAGTAAGACACTGTCTCTAATAAAATGCAAAATAGTGTTGGGGATGTAGCTCAGTGGTTGAGTGCCCCTGAGTTCAATTCCCAGTAGCTGCTCCCCTCTCCCAAAAAGAAAAAAGGTAAGTCAAGAAGATATACATTCATTCCATAAAGGTAAAGAAACAGATGAAGTAAGATTTCCATAATACAGTCAATGCCCCAAGACATTACCCACTCAGGTTACAGGAATCAACTACATGAGGACCGTCATGGTGTCCCTCCTTTAGCTCATGAGACATTTCTTCCACTTACAAAGATGGATTTGATTTGATGCAACTCTGAGCAACTATGACTTAGTCCATGAAGCCACCTTCTGACTCCTGGTGAAACTCCCCTGGCAGGGTGCTGGTGAGCTCAAGCCTGTACCGCCTACGCATCTTACGCCCTAAACCATGCTATTCTAATGGATTCTCTGACTCTTGTTTTTACATTTTGTTTGTATTTCACAACAAAGGTCTGATTTTTTTTTTATTGGTTGTTCACAGCATTACAAAGCTCTTGACATATCATATTACATACATTAGATTGAAGTGGGTTATGAACTCCCAATTTTACCCCAAATGCAGACTGCAGAATCACGTCGGTTACACATCCACAATTTTTCATAATGCCCTATTAGTAATTGTTGTATTCTGCTACCTTTCCAAGGGAAATTGCATGGAAATGAAGGGAGACCCTCATTGCTATACAAAATTACATATAAGAGGTTGTGAGGGGAATGGGAAAATAAACAAGGAGAGAAATGAATTACAGTAGATGGGGTAGAGAGAGAAGATGGGAGGGAAGGGGAGGGGGGATAGTAGGGGAAAGGTCTAATTTTTTGAGCACTGAGTGAATATATGTTTTCTTGTTTGCAGACACCTGTAATGCGTGTCATAGCTAGGGATGATTCTTAATGACAAAAGGTCAAATGCTCTTTTGGAGAGATCTCCTAAAGTTGTGTTATGATAACTAATACAACTATTAAAGTGACCCTGTCCATTTTAACAGGTCTTGGTGTTGTTTTAGTATAAAACGCCAGTATCGATGTCTCACTAAGGATCACATAAAAATGTTTCCTGTGAATAGGAAATGAATTTTTAACTGCCAAGAATCCCCTCCATGAAAGATTTCCCAGGACGGAGTCACTCTTGTCATTTGAAAGGCTGTGTGACCATTAGCCAAACACCTTACATCAAGCAGATGTGGCCAAACGCAAGTCAGAACTACGGTGGGCAAGCAGAAGCCCTCCTCTGCCTCCTTTTATTGGAGCAACTCTTCACAAACTCTGGCTCACTTTTCAGGAAAGTAGCAAGGGATGGTGACATCTAAGGCAAAAGTCTGAGGATCGTGCTTGAAAGCTTTTAAAGGTCCTGGCAGAGCTTCAGGAAATCTGTCCCTACATCTGCTGCAGACCCTTGGAAGATTCCCCCAAGACACAGTTGAGCAACCAGAGAAACATCATGGGAGACTCTGACACCAGCCATGCTGTCACCAGCTCACTGTGGGTGACAAGGAACTTGAATTCAGTTCCTTCAGCTATAAAATGAGGTTGTTAAACTGGAACAAAGATTTCCTCTCTTTTATTTCATCATAAGGATGTCTTTTTATTTTTTTTAAAGGATTTAGCTGCCCACAAAACAAACAACCTGATTTACTAGGTCCAGGCTGGTACAACCGAATCACAGGAATAAGTATCTCCCAGGCTGAAATACCGGAAACAGGTCAGCACCTGCAAAGCGCTGGGCAGAGTTCAGGGTCCCAGATGATTTTTTTTTTTTTTTAAAGAGAGAGTGAGAGAGGAGAGAGAGAGAGAGAGAGAGAGAGAGAGAGGAGAGAATTTTTAATATTTATTTTTTAGTTCTCGGCGGACACAACATCTTTGTCTGTATGTGGTGCTGAGGATCGAACCCGGGCCGCACGCATGCCAGGCGAGCGCGCTACCGCTTGAGCCACATCCCCAGCCCGGTCCCAGATGATTTTAATTCTTTCTGTGAATCTTCAGCTAAAATCGGCTTTATCTCAGACAACATTTCTTTCAGCACTTCACAGACTGACAAGACACGAGAGAAACTGCCAGGGTAGCTTCTGGAAGATGACAGGGGATACTGACACCTCTATGACCTTGCTCTCCAAACCCAGCCTAAAATGTAAATAGCAACGACAACGTGGTCTCAGCTGGTTGTATCCTGGTCAGTGACGGATGAGAATATTTGTCTTGAATACTGTGCTACCCAGGGCGGGGCATGAGTTTCTCTCAGCCTTTTTTGTTCATTTAGGCACATGGTACTCTAGAACCCCACACTGTTCCCCCAAAGCCAGGCCCATCGCCCGGTCTGACACCTGACCCCCAGGGCACAACCCAGCAAGGCCCACCAGGCCCAGCCAGGGCGGCCTCCTTGACCACTCCAGGGGTCTGCGAGTGCTGTTTTCTGTGGATGGACAGCACAGAAGCCCCAAGCAAACTCCATCCTCCTCAAGAATAGACCTGAAAATTAAAAGACACCATGCACTCGGCAAGCAAGAGTGGGGTCTTGGGTGCTCAAAAGACAAGAAGAAATGCTGTAAGCTTGCCCGGAAGAGCTCAAGCATGAGAAATAACAGCACGGTTTCTGCGTACCTCAGACTCTAGAAGCTGTAAGTCAGCGTTAGACCAACTCCAGAGAAGTTCATCTCTACCACGTGACGGACAGAGAATATTGAACAAGTGGGCTGGCCAACCCTGAGGACCGGACAAGACGAGCCAAAAAGTCAAGGAAAACTCTGCAGACATTCCCCCATGACTGGCCTCCGCAAGTCACTTCACGGCCCTGGGCTTCAGTGTCCTCTGAAAGATGGGAATGTGGTGAGGATGCCACCTCCTCACCAGAGATGCCCCCAAGGAACGGCCTAAACAGGGTAAGCACTTAACCCATTAGTGAGTCACAGGTTTGTCACTGGGTCTTCATCGTTAAAGCCAAAATCTACCAAATCTTGATAAGCCCTAATCAGGGTGCCAAAGAATGCTGTTGCCTTTCTCTGCTGGACCCGGCATACCCCAGGGAGCTTCCAGGGCTGGGCCTGGCTGCAGACTCTGTCAGAGCCCCACACGGGGAAGAAGGTCACTTCAAACCAGCAGTGCCCCTCGGCCTCTCCCACCCACCAGGTGACCTTGGGTCACTATGACCAGCGGGTCCCTGTGGAATGAGGGGTCCCCACAGGCTTTCTCCTGACTCTGTCCTCTCCAGATGCCAAAGTGGCCACCTACACCTGCTCCTCCCTGCCCCCTGCCTTTTCTGTAACAGAATGTACCCTGCGAGCTCCAGAGTTATCTACAGTTCCCACTGGCTCCCGGGCCTGCAGGTTCCCTGTCCCCGGTCTAGTGCCTGAGACCTTTTGGGTCCTGGCACAACTCCGCCCCCTCAGCTCCTGCCCTGCCAGACACCACCTCCTTGTTCCAGAGGTAAGGAGCTATGGAGGGGCCTCCTGGGCAGGCCCTGATTCTGCTGGGGCTGGCCCTCACTCCTTCAGGGCCCGCCTGACTCGGGTGTCTCTTCTCCTGCCTGGCCTCACCCTGCACTGCTCCCCCCCAAGCAGATGCCCTTCCCTCTGGATTCCTACACGCTGCGTTACTGGGTTTAGAGCAACCCCTGCCCCTGCACACCTGGCAACCTAGCTCATTCCCACCAACCCTAAAGGGGTCCCAGCTCAAGCAACATCCCCTCCAGGTCCTTCCTGGCCCCTGCTGCACTACCACGCCACCTACTTAGCCTGGCACAGCACTGACGGGAACAGGCCAGAAAGGCTCGAAGCTCAGCTTCTTCCCCCGAGGGTACGAGGAAAGAAGGCCTGGCCTCCCAGTTCAGCAGGGCAACTTCCACTGACTCATCCTTGTCCCTGGTGAGTGTTTGCTAATGGAAAGAACCAGGGATGCGTCCTTGACGGTCGCCCATCTCCCACTGCCCATCTCCCCCACCCGCTTTCCAACACTCCTTCCGCCTGGAAGGCCTTCCCACCGTCACTCACCCAAACCACTTGTCATCATCCCACACTGAGCACAGTGCGCCCTCCCGGAGGAAACCCTGTCGCCACGGTACCAGCCAGGGCACTTCCCGCTCACTTGTCGCCTCTCCCAAGAGACCCTCAGTGCCAAGACCCACTGATGATGGTGGATCCGAGGTTGTAGGGGGAGCTGAACTCTCCTGCCCACCCCTGCGTAGTCACAGACCCTGCTGAGTCGTCTGGACCCATGACACGGAAGCTCACCATCCCACCAAGTGCCCCAAAGACACCTGGGATTTGGAGTTTGATGTTTGAGGGCCCTTTACTCACCAGATCATGTTCTACTTATTTAGGTTTTTTAAAAAATTTTATAAATAAAATAATATGCTGTAAAGTGCCATTCTCATGCTAATAAAACTAGTTAGTCTGATAGACGGTATTCATGAATATTATAATTTGTGAAAAAAAATGATTCATATCCTAGATATGAGTTGCTCACTAATAAAGTACCATTCCAGCCACTTTTTAATATAAAATCTATAAAGTGCTGTATTTGGATTGGGGAAGCTTTCTCATGATGGTAGTTAATATGTGGAGAAGAACACGGGAAAAGCAGAATTACCCTTCTCCAGGGAGGTACCTGCAGGACTGCACACCTGTCTCCCATATCATGGGAATCGTGAGGAAACAGATGAAAAAGCTGAGAAGAGTCACTGCAGTTTCACCCATTCAGTTATGGAGCACCTACTATATGCCACAGTGCTGGGGACTCAGAGCTAAAGCCACCAACCTAGCATATGCCACCCCTGGAGGCAGCTCTGAGGTGGGAGAGGATTCCCTGTGGTCAGCTGGGTGCATTGAACACGGCTTTCTCCCCCATCCCCTCACCAGGCTAGAATAAGCCTAAAATAAGAGCAAAGACATACCCAGAAGAGACAGGGAGCGGGGGAGGAGCCAGCCAAGAGGGCAGCACGGTTGGTTCTGGAGTCAAGACAGGTTCATGCTGACAACCCAGTGGGCAGGCAGGGTAAGGACATGCAGACCCACATGCCCATCACTGACACAAAGGCAAGTCCTTCTCACAGCTCGTCCACTGTGCCGAAGACCCCAGAGCATCTCCGAATGGACAGCCCTGGGAGAAGACAGGTCTAAAGAGAGAACTCTGAAAATTCACAACCCCTAGAACTTGAGATCTCCCCATCCACCCAAAGAGGAGGAGCGAGGACCCCCACCTACTCTCAGAGATGAGATCCGAGGGCCTCAGCCTCCGGTGGTATCAACTGGGGCTCCTGCCTCCTTGCCACCCTCTAGTCAGGCTTCTCCTCCCACCTGCCCTGCCCACCACACACATGTCAGCATGTCAGCCGGTCCCCAAAACTAGGCAATGTAAAACTCTACCCTGGGGCTCCCTGTGTGGGTGGGGCCTCATCTGCTGGGCCACAGGGAATCCCATGGAGTGGCCACACCTCCGCCGGCACACGACACTCCAGTCAGCCTGGGTTCCTGTACTGTAACAGGAACAGGACTCTAAGGGCCCCTTCAATACTTCATCCTGCCTCCAACATCGACCAGACTGCAAAACACACAGGAATGAGGAACCAGAATGATCATAGGAAACCCTTAAGTGATCATGAATACTCTCCAGGAGAGGAGATGGGGCCTCCCTGTTCAAGATACTGACTTTCTCCCGTCCTCCAATTTCAGTCTGAGTCCACTTACAGGCTCCAACTCAGGAGAGAAGGAAAAAGAGAAAGATACAGATGTCCTCAGTGGACAGCACGCCCAAGGGACGATAGGACAAGAAAGAATGAGGGCTTCTTGAAGGCAAGGTCCAATGGGCAGGGGCGGAGGGGATCAGAGAGATAGACATGTCCTGATATTTGTCCTTTATCAAAAGGAATTTTCCAGGTATGCTAGAGAGTTAAAAAGATGAAAGAAAAAAAATGCTAAGAGTGATAACAAAATAAAACTGTATGAGAAAGAAAATATAAACAAGGCATTCTGCTTAGTTCAGGTATGAGTAGCATTCACACAGTCATGATGATCGAACCAAAACGGTGATATCATAAAAGCAGAAGCAGGACTGGAAGGGTTGGTGGAATTAGGGAGTGAGGAGGAAATTAATGTCTTAGATGGCTCCGTCATGACCCGGCATTTCAAGATTATTATTTTTTCAGTCTTAAAGTTTTTTAAGAGCATCAACATTAACAGGGGTTATTGTGAAAACTGCTGGGAAGCAGGCAAGACAGGACCAGAGGTGCCTCTCAGTGCCGGCCCAGTGGACTCGGTTGATACCAAGGTAAGAAGGGGCTCATTTCCATGTGCAATATTTGCGTTTCACTTACTGCATGTTCTGGAATTGCAGTGTGAGTTTTTCTTTCTTTTTTTTTTTTTTTTCCCTTTGACCCAAGTGGTGTGTACGACGGAGTTTTAATAATTTTCTAAAAATTAGAAAAATGAACACATAGAAAAACAACCACAATATCTTCCAATTGCACCAAGTTCTCTGAAGAACATAGCACCTCCGACACTGAAATCAGCAGGGGCTACAGTGTGAACGTAGTCCCTCAAAGACTGTGTGTTGGAAATCTCATCCCCAGTGCAGAAGGTTGGAAGCTGGGGCCTAATAAGAAGCAACTTTGGTCACAAAGGCTCCATCCTCAAAGATGGATTCACGCTGTTATCTCAGGTTACTTTTTACAGGAGTGGGTTTGATATAAAAGCAAGATTGGCTCCCACCCTCCCTTGCTGGCCCCGCTCCTGTCCTTCTATCTTCCATGTTGCTGTGATGCAGTACAATGGCCCTGGCCAGCTGTTGGCATCATGTCCTTGGACTTCCCAGACCCCTGAATGTGAGCCAATAAATCTCTTCTTTATAAATTACCCAGTCTCAGGTATTTTGTTATAGTAGCAGAAAATGGACTTGGGCAATAGGCAAGACCTAAGGAAGGTGGCCAGGGATGACCTTGTTGAGGATGTGAGTGTTAAGACCCAAGGACAAAGAGGAAGCTGGGAAGGGAAGATGAAAACACGGGGGGGGGGGGCAAAAGGAGCTGAAAAGGGCTCATTGGCTTTGCCAAGTGAACGAGAAGGAGAGGCAGTTGACATGGACTCTCCTGCATCCCTTGGTGCTTCTTCAATAAAAACTCCACGCACACCAGCCCGGCTGCCCGACTCCACCCTCAGTGCACACACGTCCTCCTTAAAGTCGACAGGTCACTTCCCTAAACCCGAGGGCCACCCAGGCCCGCATCCTGTACCACACATCTTTCACGACCCACCGTGCACCCCACAGTGTGCAGCCACCTGCGAAAGGCAGGGGTCCATGAGACTTTTCACCTAAGAAGAGCCACCCTGGGTCAGAGGGCAGCTGCAAAGGGGAAGTGAGATAGGAAACTGGGCCACATGACAACTCAAAGATGCACACGCCCAGGCTGGAAAAGGAAGGCCCAGAACAGGAAAAATAAAAGGTGGCAGGGGCACCTCGGCAGCGATGAGCTGGGGCTGAAATTTTAGTCGGGAAAATCAGTTAACCTCTTTCTCTGAAGTAGACAGAGAAAGCAAGTTATGCGGGAGACAGCTGAAGCTTTCATTTGAGAAGTGACTTAACTTTGTCCTTCCGGGCACAGAGAGAAGGGCCACCGAAGTCCTGCTGTCACTGTATAGCCCACCCCCACCCTGCAGGGCAGTTCACTGGGGTGAAGCCTATGGAAACCAGGTTGGAATCCCCACTTGGCCACATGCTGCTCCCGGGGGAAAAGTTACTTACCTACCCTGAGCCTCGACATCCCTTTTGTCAAATAGGCCAAAGACACTTTGCTGCTAATAATTAAATGACGATGCTACCAAGGGCCCAGCAAAGTGGAGCCCAATACACGGTCATGGCTATTATCCATGGCCGCTGCAGGAGTCAAGAGGAGAAATCACACAGATGGCCGGCCCCAGGAATCTGCCGGAAGATGACCTGCTCACCACTCAGCAGCCAAATTGGTTTACTAGAAACCCAGGAACCCACATGGCCACAGCCTGAGGGAGCTCTGTGTGTCATCTGAGTCTGTCTTTCAGCGGGAGGTCCTTCCGCATCTGGAAGAGAAGGAGGCCACTGCCCACGGGTAGCTCACACTCTTGGTTCTCAGGTCACCCTCAGGAGCATGGGCGTGGCCACACCTCACCCAGCACATCTTCACCCAGGTACTACTTTCCTCAGCTCAGACCCCAAAACCTCTCCAGATAAACTGAGACCAGCAGGACAAGGGGCAAGGCCCTGAGTCATCTGACAGGTTCTCTGCAAATACCTGAGTTGCAGGCTTCTGAAAGCACACCTGAAGTGCTGTGTGGCTGTCGAGGACTCAGCTCACCTTTGGCAACAGGAAATCAAATATAAATAGGGGGGCCCGCAGTACGACATTTCATGCCTTTCCATGAAAACTGCACCTTGAAAAAAATCAAGTCCCTGAGGACAAAGATGAAGACGCAGGAAACTCATCCAAAATCTATTCACTGAAAAACTGGCCAACCATAGGCAGGTCAAGAAAACAGGGTAATCCAGCCACCCCACCACCCCAGCTAGCCTTGTGTGGTTTGCTGTTGTTCCTCCCCATGGAAGCCATGGTGCAGGAGTGGGGAGGACCCTACAGAAGGAGCAAGATCCTGACATTCACAATACGGCACTCCATTGGGCATGAAAGCCAGGCAGCATCAAGGAGAGTGTGTCTTAGTTGGTTTGTGCTGCTGTAACAAAAATCTCATAATTGGGCAGCTTATAAATAACATAAATTTATTTCTTACAATTCTTAGAGCTGGGAAGTCTTTCTGGTGGGGGTTCCCTTCCTGTTTCAAGGATGGCACTTTCCTACTATTCCCCCACATAGTGTAAGAAGGGAGCAGTAATTGCAAGTCGGATGCTTGCTGACATCAGCAGTAGCTCTGTGGTTTCTGCAGAAAACCCCCCTCCAGGGGCTCGTCCACATCCACACTGCCTCTCCTTGCTTTCTGACTCGCTTTCTAGTCATCACCTGGGTCATGTCAGCCTCCCTGACGCTCCCTCCCTGCTCCTCTCCTTGTCCCCAACAAATGCTCCCCACAAACTCCACCCTCCCTCAAGAACCAAACCCAGCACCTCACTGCACCCTACCACTCAACCCGCACCATGCACGGCAGCCTACAGCACCAACCCTGCAGCGACCTTGTGCCCAATCACCCCGTGGGCAGTGACCCAGAAATGCAGCATCCCCCACACTGGGCATTTCACATTCCACCCCCAAGCTCCATCTACAACTTTGTGACCCTGGAGCTCATTAATAACAGTCCCAGCCACCTGTCATTTACCCTCATGGTCTGAGTCACTCCCCCATCCACCAACTCTTCCAGTTTTGCCAGAGTCTCCCCCTTGAATCCACCTCCTCTTCCCCATCCCTACTGCCACTACCTTCCGTCAGCCCTGCTCACCACCAGGTGCTCCTGCAGTGGCATCCTAGTTGGTCCCTAGCTGACAGCTCTCGCTCCTCTAATTCATCTGGAAGAATTGATAGAAACTGACAAGCAGAATCTGGCAGGGTTGTGGCACAAAGTTCTAAGCTACACTAATGCTGTCTCCTGTTTGCTCACCTGGCTTCAGACACCCGTCTTGTTATAAACACCCCAAGCCCACTCCCAACCCAGGGCCTTTGCACATGCCATTTCTTTTCCCTGGAACATCCCACTCCAGAATTATCCACTAGGATCACTCCCTGACTTATCCTTTGGGTGTGTCTGTTTAAGGTCACTTCCTGATGACCCTTGGCAAAGTCACACCTCCTTGTCACCCTCTGTTCCTTGCCCCAGGTTTAGTTTTCTTCACATCTAGCACCTCCTCGCCTTGCCTATATTTGTTGATTGTCTTTTTTTCTACTACTTCCAACACCAGAACACAATCTCCATGAAAACAGGGATCTTATCTTTTTGTGCACTGCCCTCTCCCTACCACCTGGAACAGTGTCACCATAGAGATTCAGTAAATACTTGCTGCATTTTTTCAATATATATATATATATATATTTTAGTTATAGGCGGACACAATATCTTTATTTTATTTTTATTTGGTGCTGAGGATCAAACCCAGTGCCTTACGCATGCTAGGCAAGCACTCTGCCACAACCTCAGCCCATTACTTATATATATGTAATACATATTTTAATATATATTTTTTAGTTGTGGATAAACCTTTATTTTTATGTGGTGCTGAGAATTGAACCCAGTGCCTCACTCATGCTAGGCAAGTGCTCTACCACTGAGATACAACCCCAGCCCACTGGCTACACTTTTAATAGAAGTTTAGATACCCTATAAGATAAAGTCCACATTGCCTATTAGATATGGGCCAAATGTCTCAGCATGATTCAACAACAACCTCTTCATAAATTGGTCCCAACTACCTTTCTCTTTCTAACCTCACCTCTGTAACTCCTCCAGCACAAAAACCACTGTATTTCTCTGTCTTTGTCTGTCCTATATATGATATTTATGAATATACTGTCTACCCTCTGTGTACTGCCATAGATTAACTGAAGACCTACTATATAGTAGCTACTTGATATGCATTAGCTCTCCTACTTTTCACATTCTAACTATCTTAACTCCTCCCCAATCCCCATATGTCTTTGTCTTAGTCTGTGTTCTGTGCTATACATGGATAACACATATAGGATCATTTATAAAGAACAGAGGTAGCAGAATAGAATAGACATTATGATTGCTGTATGTATATAGGTGACTCTAAGACCAGTGTGATTCTGCAATCTGTACAATTAGAAAAATGAGAAATTATACCCAATGATTTAAATGTATGAATTGCCAAGATCATTGTAATGTCATTTGTAGCTAGTAAAAAAAAAAAAAAGAACAGAGGTTTATTTGGCTTGTGGTTCTGGAGGCTGGGAAACTAAAGTTCACGGTCAAGGCATCTGGTGAGGGCCTCATGCTGCATTAGGGTGAGGCCAGCAAGCACACTAGCTTAGGTTTCTCTTCCTCTTCTTACAGAGCCACTGATGCAATTAGAAGGACGAGTCTCACCCTTGTGACCTCATCTAATATGATTACCTCCCACCAACATGAATTTGAGGGTTAAGTGTCCAACACATGAACTTTTAGGGGACACACTCCAGCCACAGGACTGCTCACTCACTGCCTAAGGAAATCACACTGGTTCTTGTTGGCCTCCAAATGTCAGTTTAGCACTCAAAGCACAATCATATTAAAATTATTTGCTTTACTAACCCGTTTCTCTCTCCAGGGATCTGAATGTGTCCTAGTCATCACTAATTCTCAGCAACTGGGAATAATGATACACCTCATTTATTCTACTCATTGGCATCAATTGGGCAACATTCATATGCAAGACCAGGATGATCAGGGGCTGGGGCTGGGGCTCAGCGGTGGAGTGCTTGCCTAGGGCGTGCGGGGCCGTGGGTTCGATCCTCAGCACCACACAGAAGTAATAAATAGAATAAAGATATTGTGTTCAAAACAACTGAAAAAATAATTTTTTTAAAAAAAGGAATAGGATAAAAAGATGAAGACAGGATAGCAAAATGAAGCTATCTAAGCTGTTGCCCAAATAGCACAACCATAAAACTGTGCAGTTCCTTAAGTTGGACTGAGAGTTGGCTCTGAGGTTTACAGTTTTGACAGCAGAGAGGAAGGAAGACCTGAAGAATTTTAAGAATGAGCATTCAACTGGTGCCCACAGCTGTTTCCTGGGTCCTCCACTTGGTGCTAGGACCAACGTTGGAGAGAACAGTCCATGTGAGAACTCATGGGGAGCCTTGGTGTCTGACAGTCAGCACCCAAGGCCACCACTCAGTTCAGAAGAGGACAGTTATCTTTAATGAATGAAGTCCTCTCTATTTTGCAAACCTTCCTACCTCATTTAGGCTAGAGGAAGCTCTCCATTTCAACTCTGTTCACCAAACTTTTCTAAAGATCTTCCTTTCAAATCCTACACTAACCAGATTGATTCCTCGATCCTCAAAACTTATTCCCCATGGGAGTGGGTGAGCCTCCCTATTCTTACAGTGCTCAGAGCTTTCTTCCACCATTTATTCCTGGGTTCATCCCTCTGTGGAAGCCCTTGCCATTAAACTCACTTTAGAATTATACCTTTTCTTCTAAATCTATCAGTCAATCGCACAGAGCTTTCATCAATAATTCCAAAGTCCCAGATCCTCTTCATCCTACACCCCAAAGCCCTGGAGACTGGGATATGCAATTCAGAACCATGATGATGTATTGTTTCAGAATCCCCTGAACCAGTCATGTCTCTTAAATCAGAGAGTAGATTCTCGGAAACAAGTCCAGACCTGGGACTTCTGGACTTCTGGTATATTCCATGCACCCAGCACCATGCTGAACATGGAGTAGACACTCATCCACATCTGCCCACTACCCAAATGGAACACAGATAAGAAACCTGGACTGGATTGATGATAGAGCGAAAAGCAACCACCATATTGACGCAGGTGTACCTCTCCTTGGTATTTATCCAAAAGAACTGAAGTCACCAGACTAGAGCAGAACATGCAAGCCCATGTTTATAGCAGCTTGATTCACAGCAGTCCAGTTATGGAACCGGCCTCAGTGTCTGACAGCAGGTGAATGGATAAGGAAAATGTGGGGTAGTTACAGAATGCAGATATACTCAGCCACAAAGAAGAATGAATTACGTCATTTGCAGGAAAACAGATGGAACTGGCGAACATGATGTTAAGTGAAATAAGCCAGCCTCAGAAAGCCAAGGATCATGCTTCTTTTCATATGTGGAAGATTAAAAAAAGAAGGGGAAAAAGTATTTCATGGAAAAAAGGGGGGCCGTGGGTAGGGGAGACCAATAGAGGAAAGAGATAGGAGAAGGGATGAGGAATGAAAAGGGGAGGTGCTGGGTAATGATGGACCCCACTACATTGTGGGCATATACAAATGCATCACAATTAATCCCACTATTTTGCCAATAAATAATAATGTGACAATAAAAAAAGAAGCAATGCCTCTTCCAACATAATTATTTTTACTCAATGCTGGAATCATAAAGGATTGTGTAATATTAGAAAATGTAAGGCCCAGATGTCTCCTAGTGTTCTTTAGAGTAGATTAAAAAAAAAAAAAAAACACTGAACTTATGGAAAACGGATATGGCTTCATGAGCTGGCCCCATGCCTATTATCTAGGACTGTGCTAACTCTGTAGCCACTCTCCACATGTGGTTATTTAAGTGTGAATTTAAATGAAATAAAAGTAAAAATGCATTTCCTGAGTCACACCAGCCACATTTTATATGCTCAACAGTCACTAGAACCTACTGGCTACCGTACCAGACCAGGAAAATGTACAATAATTACCATCATGAATATTCTATGGGAACATGACAGGTTGAAGTCATCTTTGATAATTCAAACACCTTCTATGGGCCTCAGTTTCCTTTCATGCAAAACAGAACACATAACTCACTGGGTTCCTATAGGATTTATAAATGCAAAATGTGAACATCCTTATTGATCATTGTAGTAATTGAAGTTTGACAAACTACTAAAAGGATAACTACATAGTTTGGCAAGTGTCTCACAAGCAACAATAGTATGGCTATTGAAGTGTGTTATTGTAACTGAAATAAGAAATGCTATCTTAGGCTATGTGGCCAGAAGGATTCAGTGCTCCTTCCCAGGGAAGCCTGCTGCGTACAAGGAGGAATGGAGAGAAAGAGAACCATGCTCAGAAGAATCTGCAAGCCATCTAAGAATCCAGCAGTCATGGAGTCCAGGATTTCTCAGCTGGGGAAAAGAATGCAATGAATTTTGAAACAGAGAACTACTCTCGGATGGGACCTGAATCCTTGGGCAGCTCCAGAAATCACTAACTCAACAAATAGAAAACATGGATTAGTTAAGAATCATCCTACAATGGAAACGTTGCCTGATGAGGAAGAGAGTTCATAACCCCAGAAAGAGCTCAAACACAGCACTTCCCAGACATCAGTGTATCCAGTCTCCTGGAGAGCTGGGAAAACCCAAGTGTCTCAGCCCCACCTCCAGAGATACTGGTTCTGTAGGCGTGGGGTGGGGCCCAGATGATGCAGATGTCAATGTCTTGGGTCTAGAAGGACACTGTGAGGAGAAACACAAGCTGGAGGACCCACGAGCACTGGGAGAGAAGGGGCGTTGGATCCCAAGTGGGAGGTGGGTCCCTGTAACCTTTCAAACCAACTTCACAGATGGTGCTCCAAGGACTCTCCATGGGTCCCATTGGTGTTCCCACTGCACAGTGTCCAGCCTAATCTAGGTCTTTGAAAGCCAGAGGTGCCAGGTGTGTCCCTGTGTAGTCACAGCAGGCAAATCAGTGCATTGCATTTCCAACAGTTACACAAATAGAAGGCAGTATGGTCACGCGTGCCAGATGGGCTGGGGAAAAGGACCCATGCATAGGCTTCTCTGCATTTCGTGAGTTCAAACTTCATCACATCAGTAGCTTTCTAGGCTCCAGAGGCAATGTACCCCCAAAGAGTGACTGAATCATAAGCCCTTTAATTTCAAAGTCATGATCAGCAAGAAGCCTTAGAAGATGGACCTTTGGTTCCATTCCTTGCCAGTCTGAGGCAATCATCACATGACCATACAAGGCGTGGCTTAGAGCTCACCACTCCCTTACCAAAAACCTACCCTTCACCCCAAGATCTATGCCTGAACTTTCCCCATAGCTTTAATAATAAAAATAGTCAAGTGTGGAAATGACTCAAATAAAGTCACCTTGCAAATAAACAAATTGTGTTGTAATCCTGAAGTGGCCCACTACTGAGCAGTCAAAGGGGGTGAATCTCAGGATGTTAGGCTGAATTAATGAAGCCAGGAACAAAAGGCATAAGGCTGCAAGGTAGCACTTACAGAGACTTTAGGAAAGACAAATCTCATCTATAGGGACCAGTTCCCAGTTCCCATGGACCAGTTCCCAGCAATGGGTACTTACAGGAAAGGAACCCAAAAAGCCCTTTTGGGATAATGGGGTATTCTAGGTCTTGGTTGCCATCACGATTACACACACACACATATATAACATACACATATATGCAATTTGTATGTGTAGAGTGTGTGTGCATTTTATTGACAATAAACAGCAAAAAGGTGATTCTTTAAAATCAAAAATACGCTGGCATGTTCTGTTTCATTGTGTTCATCCCATTTCATGTTGTCCTGAAAACTGTAACACTGGTTGCCTCTGGGAGGAAACTGGGTAGCCAGAGACGGGCGTGGGAAAGAGATTTTCAAAACGTTTACTCTGTTTGCTTTTTAAACTTTTGAACTGGGAGGCTATGTTAGTTGTTTTTAAAAATAAATAGAATTGTGAATTAAGAAAAAGAATTTTGAAAATGTGTTGTTCATTGGTACAGAGTGGGAGTATGACCGGAGGCCCTGCCTGCCCCGGGTCTGAGAAACTCTTTGTCACCGGATCTATTCCAGTTGCAGAAACCCTGATTTTTGAGATGGGCACTCTGTGTGGTCTGTATTTTATCAAACTCTTCCAAGCTTGAGTGAATATCAATGTTTTAGCTTTTTTTTCATATTTTAGGCTTTTTCATAACCATATCATAGATAAGTGTGGGTGTGGGTGTGTATCTGTTCAAGAATGCTCAATCATTTTGGTGGTTTTATCTCCTATGGGTGTATCCTTAATCAATTCTGTGCACTTTGGGGCATTTTAAACTTTTAAACCGAATCATCTGGCTGGGTGTGGTGGTGCTCACTTACAGTGCCAGCTAGGCAGTTCCTTGGGAGGATGAGGCAGGAGGACAGCCTGAGCCCAGGGGTTTAAAGTTTAAGGTCAGCCCTAGGCAACATAGAGAAACATGGTCTCAAAAAAAAAAAAAAAAAAGAATCATTCTGCTAATGTTATTTTGTGCTTCTTTGCCTCAAATAACCCTTGTAAAATCTGCCCATGGTGGCTGCCTTCAGTTGCTGTCTATCTTACTGTTCTACAGCAATCCATGGTAGAAATGAACCAATCATTTATTTAGTCATTAAAATATTTTCCAGGGCTGGGGTTGTGGCTCAGTGGTAGAACACTTGCCTAGCAAGTGTGAGGCACTGGGTTCGATTCTCAGTACCTCATAAAAATAAATTTAAAAATAAAGGTCCATTGACGACTAAAAATATATTTTAAAAAATATTTTCCATACTTTTAACAAGGCATTTTTTATTGCCCCCATCACCTACTGCAAAAATAAATCCAAACACTCGGCACAACTTTTCAGGCACCACTGTCCCCCCAACATGTCCTGTTGTCACCTAGACAGCCTCATGTCCCTTGTCCACTCACTGCTCTCTGCCAGCTCATGTGGCCATCACATCCATTTATTTGCGCTATGGCTGAAATACTCAGCACACCTCCAAGGTGCTCCCCCTCTGGTTTTATTCCTTAGAGCTGGACCACTATTGCCCATGAACCAAGTCTACCCAAGCCATTACTGTCCATTAAGGTCTGGTTTAAGCATGATCTCCTCATGAAGAGATCTCCTTATGAAGTCCCCACAATATTTCCCAACCACAATGCCACTGTGCCTCCCAAACTCGAGATGAACGGTCCTTTCCAGAAGCTTCTACCACCTTTGCTTCATGCTGACTTGAGTTACAGCCTCTTGTTAGGATGATGTCTCAGTTTTTGTCTTTCTAGTGCTTGGCACTAAAATCTTGCAGGTAATGGGTAGGTGATGAAAGTCCTTCCAGTAACTGCTGGCACAGGCACTAAATCATTCAAAAATTATATGTTTAAAAAGTTAATTTCCACAAAAATGAAACAACACCAATTAAGGTGAAAAAAAATCACTGTTGATCAAGATAGGATTGGGGTTCTCCATATTTCTAACATTGATCTTTTTTCTATTCTCACAGAAAATGCAAGCTTTCGAATTCCTAGGAGAGAAAATGTTTGAGTATTATACAATTTAAGATCACTTGATAAGAAATACACTATTTAAAAAACCTTTCGACTTTGAATAGCCTTTTAAACCTGGATGGGCAAATAAAGGAGAGAAAACTCCAAAATTTTAATGAAATCAAACTCCAGTGAATTATGACACAAAAGCAACAAATATTTCAGAATCTAAAGATCAGACCAGGCACAGTGGTATGTGCCTGTAATCCCAGCAGCTTGGGAGGCTGAGGCAGGAGGATCTCAAGTTCAAAGCCAGCTTTAGCACCTTAGTGAGGCCCCTAAGCAACTTAGAGAGATCCTGTCTCAAAATTTAATTTTTTTTTTTTTAAAAGGGGCCAGGGGATGCAGATATGGTACAGTGCTTAAGCACCCCTGGGTTCAACCCCTGGTACAAAAAAAAAAAAAAAGAAGAAGAAGAATTTAAAGAGCAGTATTTTTATCTTTCTGTCAAAGAAAATACATACCTGGAATGCAGATACTGTAAACAGGAGAAGAAATAAAACAAATGAGATTATAACTAGGTTGAATGTCTGGCCATTGTTTGCCTCTGTAACAGTTTTTATTTAAAAAAAAAAAAAAAATATATATATATATATATATATATATACAGATGGAAGACATCACTGCATAATACCAGATATGCCTTTAAATTATTTTATGTCAAAACCATTATTTTCAATAGGTGTTATTAAACAATGCCTCATAAATGTTGGGATACGGCTCAGTGGTAGGGCTTGCCTAGCATGCACCAGGCCCTGGGCTCAATTTTCAGCACTACAAACCAAAAGAACACATCATAGAAAAATGTTTATAACTTATAGTTACAGAAATTAGGCTACAGTCTTTAATATTAATAGAGCTCTAAAAGTCAATAAAAGACAAATGGCCCAATTGAAAAATAGATGAAGGTTATTTATAAACAGATAATGCAGTCAAAACATAATTATAGTAGCTTCTGAACATAATAAAATAAATATTTGATCTCAGAGAAATGCAAATTAAAAATCATGCTGGGATATCCTTTTCCACCTGTAAGATTTACAAGATCAAAAAGTTTCATAAAATATTCTTGGCAAGAGTATAGAGAAACAGGCACATGGCTGGTAGGAGTATAAACTGGTAGAACCCCAGCAAATGCAATATGGTGAGATCCTTTAAAATTACAAGTGCCCAACCCCTGGGAACTAGCAGCTTCACTTCAAATTTAACCTTCAAAAACACTTGTACACATGCAAAATGATGTATGAAAAAGACCATTAGTTTTAATAATGGATTTGCAAAAGCTTGGAAATTATCTTAGTGACTCCATAGGACACAGATTAAATATTTGAGACATACTTAACAAAAGAATTCTATGCATCTGAGAAAGAAAATGGAAGGGATCACCATGAAAGAAGAGTAGCAGCCCATATGACATTCCATAATTTGCATAGAAAATCGTGTATTTGCTGAAATATGAACTTATCTGCAAAGATATGCAGGAAACTGGCAACATTGGTTGCCACTGGAAGAAAATGGGAGGCCTGGGACTAGCGTGGGAAAGACATTTTCAAAATGCTTACACTTTTGTACCTGTAGAATTGTATTGATTACTTTTTTAAATAAATAAAAAAGTAAACTTTTTTATTGAACTTTTGAACTGAGGAATTGTATTAGTTACTTTTTTAAATAAATAATTTTTTTAAAATTAAGAAAGAAAATCTAAAAAAATTAAAATGTTGGGTGTTTTTTGGTGCAATGAGTAAGACACAGCCCTAAGACTATTGGCCACTGTCCAGCCTAGCACAATACAGTACATCTTCCTTATTTGAGGGTTCAGGCAACTTCGTAAGAGGATAGAATAGACCTGGAATAAACTGGAGAAACACCAGTGGCTAGAAGACTCAGGGACCCTGACAAGACACAGCTTGTTTTAAGAGAAAACCAGGACTAGCATGAATCTGCAGAAAAATCTTCACAGTGATCAAGTTAATCTAGAAAAATGACAGCCTATGTCTCTATTGTGCATTTATTTATTTCCCAACTTTAAGGTTAAGAAATCTATGTCCTGTAACAAGGTATTTGTTAGTAAAAACTGCTTACTCTGCACTTTGCAAAGAAAGGTTTTCTCTGCTCTCAGTCACACAGGTAACAGATGAGAGAGGCCTTCCATGTCAGACACTTCCCTTCTCACCTGTGAAGACGGCTTTTTGGAAAACCAGATCCATTGTTCAGGGCTATTAAAAGAACATGCCCATGTATTCTCTTGGGACTTTACCTGGAAATATGACTGTTTTCCACACTGGGCACACCTGGGGGGGGGGGGTGATGTGCATAATCCACCTGTTTGTTTGCCTCCTATTTTCTCACCAGGGAGCAAAGACAGTAAATCCAACCCTCCAGGGGAAGGAAAAACAAATCATTCAATGCCCATCCCTGGTGGCTGATAAAGCCAGCAGTCTTGAGAGTGTACCTAAGCTGGTCCAGATATGCCTCTGGCGTGCAAGAATGAACACAAGTTCAAACACCTTTGCTCCTGCATGCATGGAAGAGCAGGTCAAGACCTGTGAGTTTCAGAAAGCCTAAGTTTTCAAGTGTGCTGGGAACATCTGTAGGTACAGGTGCATGTGGACTGCAGACCACCTCGCCTCTGAGCCTGGATGCACACACGGGGGGAGGGTGACAACTCTGTACAGACAAGTGAGTCTTTGAGGAAAGTTGAAGTAAGTATCTACCTGTTTGAGAAAGGTTGGGTGAGAAAGTGAAGCAGGGTTGACACTTAGTCCGCCGCAGTATACGGCTTTCGGCCCCGCACCCGGCCCTGGGCACCCCCTCTTCCCTGCCCGGGCGCCCCAAGGTCACCTGCCCTCCTTGGCGCCCCTACCCAGCCCGAGCTCTCACCAGAACAGCAAGTTGGCACCCACGAAGCCGAGCAGGCTGCGCAGCGGCCTCTTCCAGCTCAGGAGCTCCTCGGCGCAGCAGCCCAGCCACAGCACCGGCTCCCCGAGCAGCCAGGTCACCGCGGCGGGCACCCGGCCCGCGGCCTCCTCCACCTGCGGCCCCGCGCCGGCTGCCGCCGCGCCTTCCTCTGGGGCTTCCTCCTGCGCCTCCTCTTCCAGGGGAGCCTGGGGCGGCGGCCGCTGTAGTGCCAGCTCCCCGGCAGCCGGAGCCGGGCATCCTTCCTCGGCGTTCTCCTGGGGCGCCGCGCTCGCCATCTTCAGCGGTGCTACCAGGCGGGGACCGAGACGCGCGCGCCTGGCTGTCGGCACGAGAGAGCGGCGGGCGGCGGCGAGTCCGGGCGCGGGGTGCTCGCCGCGGGGCGCCAGCGGCTGGGTGCCTTGTGACGTCAGCCCGGGCCGCGGCGGGGGCGCAGCCCGGGGGAAGTGGGTGCGGTCAAGTTCGCGCAGGGGCGGGGCCCGAGCGCCGAGGGGCCGGGCGGCATCCTGTGCGCGGTGGGTGCTGGCTGGGCGGTGGCTCCGGGGAGCCCGAGTCCCCTGGATAGCCTCGCCGGGATCCGACGAAAATAACCCCCTTTCCCTTCCAGCGGCGGGGGAGGGCCAAGGAGAGGATCGCTGCCGGCTGGCTTATCTAAAAGGGAGTCCAGGCTACGGGTCAAATAAATGGGACACTCACTTTCTCAAGCCAGGGCCACCGATCGCCTGTCCTATGGTCTCCGAGGACATTATCCGAACTCCCCCTCCCTTCTTGGCAGCTCATTCCAGTCCCCAAGGACCCATCCCCCAGCCCCAGCCCCGCCCGGTGCCCTTTCTGGGACGCCTGCATGCATAACCATAACCATAGCAAAGGTCTTCTGCACCCTAGGAATAACATGCTGATACAAATGCTGGATTTAAAAAGGAAGAAAAAAAAAACATCAACAACATCTTGGGTCAATTAAAGAGTTGCCGGCCCTCTGATTTTACTAGTTAGGAAACACCAGGCCGCAGTGATGGGTGCTCCTCCTCTTAGCTTGGGGCTGTGATTTGGGTCAGAAATGCAGGTTACTCTGTGCAAAGTACAGTGAGCTGATAGCCGAGAAGCAAGAACCTCTGCGTAGCCTGGATGCCTTGCCCTGGACTCTCTGCACGTGTCCAGCTGGGTGTGGTAAGCTTGGGCGGTGGTTACTTAAGAGTCACTATGGTCTCGGCGTCAAGTGGGTGTCAGGGAGATGACATGGAATTCTGAAACCTCTTCAGAGGTCTCTTTGGGGCTGGTACTCCTGGGCGAGTGTAGTGAAAGGGGAAAGCAAAATAATTGTTCAATGCTCACTTTTCACCGTCTACATGTTGAAAATCGCCTCCTCTGTGATCCCGTTCTTGGTTTTTTTCTAAAATAAAGTAATCTTCCCTCAATCCTGAGAATTCTACCTGCAGAAGAATCAGGACATGTCACGTCCTCCCCTGCACCAGCCTGCCTTCACAGAATGGATAGAATTGGGCTCATTCCCAAGCAATTAAAGCCCATTAGCAGGGTGGTGGCACAGGCCTGTAATCCCAGCGAATGGGAAGGCTAGTCAAGGCCAGCTTGGACAATTTAGAGAGACCTTGTCTTAAAATAAAAACCAAAAAAAGATTGGGGGTTGGGGGTGTGCTCAATGGTAGCCTCCTCACTGGGTTAAATCTTCACCAGCGTCCGCGCGCGCGCGTACACACACACACACACACACACACACACTACTTCAACAAAGGAGTCTGGGTAATATTCTATAATGCTCATGCTCATCTGGATGGTCATTATATACCTCTGTGTATGCATATTATCTGTGCAGTGTAGATGTGGGCTCTTACCTGTGTAAAATGTGCTGCATTTAAAAGTGATATATGCCCTTTGAGGTCACTCAAAGGTTTATAAACACTTACTGTGTGCCCATGCATTACTAAGCTCTGTGGATACGGCTTCCACCTACAGAGGCTCACAATCCAAAAAGGCAGCAATTACAATTGTGATAACTGCTGTGATCAAAAGCATTGCTAAATGTTAAGAGATTTCTTATTTAAATTCTGCATCAAAAATTAGGGAAGGAGGGGCTGGGGATGTGGCTCAAGCAGTAACGCGCTCCCCTGGCATGCGCGGGGCGCTGGGTTCGATCCTCAGCACCACATAAAAATAAAATGAGGATGTTGTGTCACCGAAAACTAAGAAATAAATATAAATATCTCTCTCAAAAAAAAAATAGGGAAGGAGGAGCTGGAGCTCAGTGGCAGAGCACTTGCCTAGCATGTGTGAAGCACTGAGTTTGATCCTTGGCACCACATAAAAAATTAAACAAATAAAGGCATGCTGTCCTTCTACAACTATAAATAAAAAAAATAGGGAAGGAGCTGGGCACTGTGGCTCATGCCTGTCATCCCACAAGGCTGAGGCAGGAGGATCAAGTGTTCAAAGCCAGCCTCAGAGATTTAGCAAGGCCCTAAACAACTCAGGGAGACCCTATCTCTAAATAAAATATAAAAAAGGTCTGGGGATGTGGCTCAGTGGTTAAGCGCCCCAGAGTACCAAAAAAAAAAAAAAAAAATGGAGAAGGAGGGATGGGAGTGTAGCTCAAGGGTAGAGCACTTGCCTAGCATGCATGAGACCCTGAGTTCAATCTTCACTACTGCAAAAAACGTTTAATTAAAGCTTAAAAAAAAAATAGAAAAGTAGTGGAGTAATCAGGTTTCTGGAGGATTTGAGGATAGTTGGCATCTGCCTTGACTTGTAAGACACAGCGAAGTACAGTGGAGGTGGGGCAGAGTAGGGGTAATAATTCCTATTGGGAGTTCAGTATGAGAGAAGGTATGAGTTGCAGGAGGAGTTGCACTGTTGGTCAAGCATATTGGCCCAGGGCCTTGAATGATCCTCTAGTGACAGGAGGTTTGGTTATCCTGAAGGCAATGCAGAATATCTGACATTTCCAACTTGCCTTCCTAGGAGTAGCCACATGATAACTGACAGAGAGTGACCTAGGAAGCAATGAAAAAAACAATGTAGAAAACATTCAGGTATTTTTTCCACCAAAGACTCTTTTCACAGATGTAGGTCCTCCCTCTGGAGGAAATTTCGATAAACAAATATACTTTATTGTATGCTTTGGTCTTTGGGTTAGCACTTGAGACAGCTCAGAATTATGACATCCTGAAATTCATTTCTAGACACCCTGTGCTGCTGCTGGTCCTGGGAACACAGGGCAGAGGAGATGGGGAACAGGCATCCCCGCTGGCTAGGCCAGAGTTGATGTGCTTTCAGAAACGTTTGCAAGATTCTGCATGTTACTTTGCTCCCCTTGAATTCTAATTATTGTCGTCAAGATTCATTGAAGTAGTAAAAGCTGTTGGCAACCAAGATACATAAAAGCTGAGTTCCAGTAGCTACCTGTGGTTTGTAACACTTGTTATCTCCCTTTAATGATAAATCTCCCCATGAACGGATCTGCATTGTGAAGTGTTTTCTTCCTCTGTCTTAAAATTACTATGGAGAAAGGGCTGCACAAAATGGTTTTGCATACAAGGCTGGACTAATTGCTCTAAATATGTCTTTTTCACCTCTGACCTCTAATAAGTACTGACAAATTGTGTGAAGGAGTAGACACTGGCATAGATGCATAAATGGGTGCGACTGGGTGGTTTTTTTCCTTTAATTATCTTTGTGATGCTTGAATAATTTATTCAGCACTGAGGCAACTGAAAGATGATGTCAATGCTGGCTACAGTGAACCTCATCCCCAGGTTTCAAGGGGTGTTGGAAACTTTTGTTGGTAACCTTAGCATTTAAGATTTCCTCCTGAATTTTGCTTTGCCGGATGTTGAGAACAAAGTGATAAACACGAATAAACTAGACAATTTGACAATATAGATTTAAGAAAAGCAAGGAAACTTGGCATATACCTGAGACGAGATGTTACTGAAAGTTTAGTCCTCACCCCTGATGCCAATCCAATGATGAAGACAAAGTTTTGAGAAAAGGGAAAAAGGAGGTTTATTTCTTTCCTAGCAAAGGAGAAACACAGGGGGCTCTTGTCTCAGAGGCTGTGATTCTTCCCCATTAAAGGGAGCAGGGTGTTTTTTTTTTTAAAGGTGAATCAGAGAAATCCCGTTTCCCAATGTTAGGGAGGAGAGATTAGGAAGGAGAGCAGGGAGGAGAAGGTCAGGGAAAAGAAAAAGAGGGAGGAGAAGGTCAGGGAAAAGACAATCAGGGAGAAGAAGTTTGGGAACAAGAAAAAAAGTGTCAGTTTTAGAGCAAAAAGGGATATAGTCAAAGCATAAAGTGCATCCCTGTTACAAAAACAAGAATGAGGTTAAATATTTGTGAACTCAAATATTTGTGAGTCAAGGAGACAGTTTAGAAAATAATACAGCTGCAGAAAGAAAAAAAAAAAAACAGTCATACATATACACATACAAACTCTCCAGAAGAGGCCACTCACCTGTCTCTTCTGAAAGTAGGTAGAAAGCTTGTAATAGGAGAGAAAATAATGAATAATTAATTCCCACTCTAGAAGGTCTCATGGGGCAAAATCAAGCTAAGCCTTAGAATGAGAGGGATTTATAACAGTATCATTACTTGTTTCTTAACACATTTCATAGTGGATCCTAAATAGGCCCATGTTCCTTGAATGAAAGAAGCCAGGTATATGTGCTACTTTGTTTATCAGTCCTACAGGTGGAGTTTTTGTGTGTTGACAATTTTATTAAAGCCATTTCACCTTCTTCCTCTTACATACCCTCTATTCCTTATCCTAACTTTTCCTAATTTTTCTCTTACTGAGCCAAGAAACCCTAAATAGCTCACTCTAAGTATAAATAAGATCATCACCCAACAGTAGTGACAGAGCGAATAGGAAGGAAGATTATATCTTTCTCTAAAGGTCCTCTGACCAGATGAATTTCCAAGGCCTAGCTCAGTGACTGACTCTCAAAAGGAATTCACTAGTTCTGTTTTGGGTTGAACGTCTGTTGTTCATATACAAATGAGACTATCCAAACTAGAGTAGCTTGTATTTGACAAGCATTCTGTAAAGGATATGCTTCCCAGAAATGACAACCTCACACCAAGAAGGTGGCCACCCAGACATCTATTTGGGTATCCAGTTTGTATATGGCTCCCTAATACCCACAAGGGCTTTTTTAAGGGTTCAAAATAGCCAATGAAAAGGAGTCACACTGTCAGTCCATTTTCTACTGCTACAACATAATACCAGTTCATTTATAAAGAAAAAAATGTAAGGCCTGGGGCTATATATAGCTCAGTGGCAGAGTAGTTGCCTAGCATGTGTGAGGCACTGGTTCAATCCTCAGCACCACACAAAAAATAAATTAATAAACAAAGATACTGTGTGTCTCTACAACTCAAACAATAATTTTAAAAAAAGAACAAAAATTTATTTGGCTCATGGTTCTAAATGCTAGGGAGTCCAATAGCATTGTGCTAGCATCTAACTGGTGCCTTCCTATTGTATTATTAAGGTGGGAATGTCAGAGAAAGAGAAAGAAGGGAACATTCCAGCCTATGTCTCTCTTCCTCTTCTCATAAAGCCAATAATTTCAACAGGGGGAAACCATCCTCTTGATCTCATCTAACCCTAATTTCCAAGCCCCACCCCCAAATAACCATCAACATGTGAATTTGGGGATTAAGTTTCAGACACATGTACCTTAAAGGATATATTTAAACACACTATATGAGTGTGTCCCAAAAAGACACCCGTCTATCTACTAGTACACACACACACACAGCATGATCAATGCTGTGCCTTAACTCCCAAACCCTTCGCAATGGCCTGTCATTTACAACTAAGTCAGTAGCCTAAGCTCTGGTGTGGTCCTAGTCTGCAGCTCTTTTATTATTATTTTTTTAATTTATTTGTTTGTTTGTTTTCTATGGTCTTGTTTTTGCCTCTTGGGCATCTGTATCATTCGCTCATGATTTCTTAACTTTTTCATTCACATCATTAAACATGCATTAAAAGCTGGTTTTCAGTTTATGGTCAGATGAACCGAATGCTGGTTTCCCTCATAGGAAGAAAAGAACCTGAAGAAGGTAGTCAGGTGAAGGGAGTGCAGAAGTCCGAGGTGCTCCGCATGGAGGCAAGAGAGAGCAGCCTGGCCCTCAGAAGAAACCAGGATGTTCCTGACCTCCAGCTCAGGCCTCCAGGTCTTTGTTCCAAGCGCAAAGGAAGCCTTTAAGAGCTTTTGCAGCAGGACTCTAATGTGACCCAGCTAGTGTGTCTTAGAAAGATATCTCTGGAGCCTGGCTTGAACAGAGCCAGAGGCAGGCAAGACCCCGTTGGGGATTTTTCCCTTGTCATTCACTAAGAGAAGGGAGAGATGTAGCCAGTTTGGGAAGGAGGCTGTTTCCTCAGGGCTATCTTTGGAAATGTCAATTAGGTCGTTGCACACAGGAGTCTGCAGCTCAGACACCAGCAGGAGTCTTGAACAAGAGACAGATCTGGGCAGGTGGAATGGGCTGTATGAGAACTTGGCAGAAGCATGGCCAAGATGAAGGTGCTGAGGTGCTGGCCAGCTCAGCGTGACTGCATGGGGCAGAGGACAGACAATCCCTGGCTTGCAATGGCTCAATTTAGGGTTTTTAAACTTTCCAATGATGCAAAAGCAATATGCATTCAGTAGAATCCATATTTTGATTTCTGATCTTTTCCTTGGCTGGAAATGTGTGAAACAGCAGCAAGTTGCAGCTCCCAGTCAATCGCATGATCATGAGGGGAAACGACTCAGAGTGTGTGGCATACTGTATTGCTCAGCTGTGAGGTGCAGCAGACTAGGCGTATTCAAGCCATTTTTTACTTAATGGTATTTTCAACCAGGGATGGGTTTATCCAGCCATAACGCCGTTGTAAGTCAAGGAGCCTCTGTACTTGAAAGGGTAAACAGATCAGATAAAGAAAGTTTTGAGTATCATTCATAGAGATTTAGATGGGAGTCCTATGAGCTGTAGAGTGTTCTGGAGATTGGTGGTTTCTTTGTTGTTGTTTTTTTGTTTTTCCCAAGGAAGTGACAGGATCAAAATACCAGTCTCCTGAGGTCCCGGGAACTCCAACTTGACATCCACCATCTAAGCAAAACAGTGGTGTGACTATCTTCAAATCCAGGTCTCCAAATCAGGCCTCCAGTCTCTAGAGGTATTTCCTATGCTAAAATTAGATTAGTGGAATAACTATGCAAGTTACAACCCACAAACAACCCTTCAAAGTGTGTATTTGGCTTGTCATATGTTTCTAATTTTAGTTCACTAGAAATTAGGCACAAAATCTGGTGGCACTTCAGGTTGTGATAAGGGCTGCAGGCCTGTAGTTAGCTAGTGTGACAAGCGCCTCTTGGGCCATGCAGAGCAGGTGTTTCTGCACAGTCAGAGCATTGCAAGATTCAAATGCTTCCTGAAACATTGAAGAAATATTAAGATTGTATTTGTTGTAGTTGACAATACAGATGTCAGCTTGTAGGATAATTCATTGAAAATTGAAGCTTTCACCAAGTCTTTAATACCAGTAACTAGGGAGTATGAGGCAGGAGCCAGCTTCTGCAACTGAGTGAGACTCTGTGTCAAAGTAAAAAATGAAAATGGGTGGGGATATAGCTCAGTGGCAGAGCACCCCTGGGTTTAATCTCCAGCACTGAAGAAAGAAAGAAAGAAAGAAAGAAAGAAAGAAAGAAAGAAAGAAAGAAAGAAAGAAAGAAAGAAAGAAAGAAAGAAAGAAAGAAAGAAAGGAGGGAGGGAGGGAGGGAGGGAAGAAAGAAAGGAAAGAAAGAAAGACTGATTGAAGCCATCTCTCTTCCTCTAAATCATTTTCTTTTTTTGCTTACAACATTTCTAACACCAAATAAGTAGGATTTTCCATATCAATAACCAATTCTCTAACTCTGCAGACACTAAGGACCAACAATTCTGACGCTAATTACCTGAAGTGAACATCAGAACACATGGGTTGAAAGTTACATCCCATTAGGCTGCTCCACTTCAGATGCCAGTCACAAGTCCCTGGCCCCCACCAGGTGTGACCTATCATCTATAAATCAGGGATTCCCATGACCCCTCCTGGGGTTTGACAATTTGCTTGAACAGCTAGAAACACTTTATATTCTATTACTGGTTTATTATAAAGGATATTATAAGGGATACAAATCAGCATCCTTTGGTAAGGTTCCAGTCGTCCCAAACATAGGAGCATTTGTCTCCAGAAGAAGCTCCTCTGGGGAGCTGACACACACCACCCTCCTAGCACTGGAAGCATTTGCTCACTAACCCCAAGCCTCTTCACTGAGAGTTTTAATGAAGCTTGCAATATGTGGGCATGATTGATTGAGCCACTGGCCAGTAGTGACGGATTCATTTGCAGTCCCGTTTCCTTTCCCAGAGTCTGCTGGGGGCAGGGCTGAAACTGCCAACTTCTAACAGCATGGTTCATTCCTCTGACTACAGGCCCCATCTGCAGTTATCTAGGGGCCCACGGAGAATCACCTCATTAGTCTAAGCTCAGGTAGGGCTGAGAGGGGCTCATGGTGAATAAAATATATGCCTCTCCCTTATCACTCAGAAATTCCCAAGGTATTTAGAAGCTTGGTGCCAGGAACAGAGAGTGAAGACATATTTATTATTACATCAGGATATCACATCACTCCACTAGCACCCTCACACCTGCCCCTGCAGACCTAAAACCAGGTGCTCTGGTGCAGGGAGCAGAACTTTCCCATGAAGTGGCTTTGAGCGTTCACCCAAGGGGTATAGACAAAGGCCTGTCTGGGACAGAGGCCTCTCTCCTTTCCACCGGACAGGAGATGCTCTTGAAAGCAGGGTCTCCCAGATTCAAAGGTTCCCTTCCCAGACAGCTTCTCACAGACCCTCAAGTTAACCAGGTGTAGGCAGCTGGATTCCCCAAAGAGCTTCTGCAAAGTTAGCATCGAATGGGGTCATGGCAAGGCTGTTCTTGTGCCTGTCCTATAAGGAAGAGAAGCAGCAGAGAATGAGATGAGAGGGGCTCCTCCTTAGAAATATCACCCTGGTGGACCCCAGAGAGAATCCTGCCCAGGCACACAGTGGTTAGTATAGGGAAATGTCCTACTGAACCTCAGCCTCCCAATTTTTCCCCCAAAACCTCTTCCTTCCCCCATTTATGTGGGGCTGTCTGACTTCTTGAAGGCTCTGTGGGGAGGACAAGTGAAGGTCACAAAGAGACTCTCCTTGCAAAAGAGGTAGCATGGACCATGAGTCTGTGAACACTAGAACCTGTAGTCCTAAGGGCAAGAAAAAGAGATAGTGAGAGGGCAATCACCAGAGAGGGGTGGACTCCCCTGTATCCCCTCTATCTGGAGTAACCAACCATGGGCCAGGGCTGTCCTGGGTGGGTGTCGTGGTGCTTGCCATCTAGCATGGTTATTAATGGTGCTTCACTCTCTTTCTCAGACATGTCCCGGGGTGGGTGTTAAATTATATGGGCTTCCTGCTCTCTCCAATCTGTCAACAATTGCTGAGAACTCCTCTTGAACACTCCATCCCATGTAGCCCATGTTCTTCAGTCTCAGGGTCTCAGGTGGCCATTCCAGTTCAAGCCTGTCTGCAGGCCAGCAGCCTCCTGTCTCCTCTTCTAACCTTCTTGCGTGCTTCTCCTTTAAAACACTGCTTTCAGCTCATCGCATCCACCCCCAAGTTCTGAGCCTTGCCTAGTTTTCTAGAACTATATACCTAAATAATTATGAGCTACCTTTCAGATCTCTGGTTCAGTCTCTTTCTAGAAGCAGCATTCCTCATTGCTTCCTAATTGAACAATTGACTGTAGTGGGATTCGCTGTCCGGAGCCCCACGCCAAGGAAATTTTCCCATCCATGATATTGCTGATGCCGTGAAACCCTTCCCCATCTTCCCAACCTCTTTATGCCCTTGAGTATCTGCAGCTCAGCTCTGACCTACTCCATCGCCCCTTGATAAGTAGAAAGAACACGGGCTTCTTAGGAAGATCTGGAGTTGACTGTAGATGTCCTTCCTCCACAAACTACTATGTTTCATTGAGTTTAAGAGACCTATTTTTCCTCCCCATTCTAACATACTTCAAAATGGAATGTTGATTAAAAACATAAGCATCCAGAGGAGTGTGGTAGCTCTGTAACTTTGTGTCACAACACAAACTCTCTGAGTCTCAATGCCCTTGTCTGGATGGTAGGAGTGTCACTTAACCCCCAAGCCTGCCGTGGGAATTGATGGACCATACTTGAGTCCTGCAGGGTCATTTTACCTCTTGCTCTTGGATCTAATGAAGGTTTTCAGTGAAGTGAGCTAGGGCATGGAGTGGGGTGGGGGGATGGAGAAGCCTGTGAGGGCCTGGATGGGAGCCATCAAGACTCAAGGTGGGAGTATCCCTGTGGGAATCTGGATTCTCTTCCTGGCTGTTTTGTAGTGATTAACTGAACCCCTTGGGAAAATCCTGCAACAGGTACCAAAGCTGGTACAATAATGGAACTTCACAATAGTTCTCTGCAGTGTGAAAAGTCAGAAAGAGAAACCAGTCTGAGTCACGGCGGTGTTTTAACCACAATACTCTACTAAGAACCCTGTTGGAGGGACTCACCAAGGGGACATTGCTCCAGGGAAAATGAGCAAGTAGCTTTCTGTGGGAAACATGTCATCTTCGCAGAGAAAACAAAAGAAGCTTTGTCCTTAATTTATTCTTCAGTAGGAAATCTTCAAAAGCTGATGTTATGTAAAAAGTCCACAGGTCGGTTTCTGAAGAATCAGGTCACAGGTGCGTGTTTGGATAATGTCCACTTGAACAGTTGTCCTCCTGTATAGCTTGCCCACTCCAAGAAGGCCCCGGTAGCCAACTGCCTGGGTACAGTCCAGCTGCTGGCCAGTGGTGCTGGGGATTGAACTCAGGGCATTTACTGCTCCCCCTGCTGCCAGGCCCACTACAGAGAAGGACCATACTTGAGTCCTGCAGGGTCATTTTACCTCTTGCTCTTGGAACAAATGAGGGTTTTCAGTGAAGTGAGCTGGGGCATGGAGTGGGGTGGGGGGGATGGAGAAGCCTGTGTTAGGGCCTGAATGGGGGCCATCAGCAAGTAGAAGATAAAGACCTACTTTGTCCACCAAAAACCCTAGAATCAGTGATAAACCCACAGCAATAAGCTTATTTAGGGACTGGGTATTGGCTTCTTGCCAAAAGAACCAGAACTCCTTAGAGAATTCGCTGATCCTAGGTCAGACTTCAGAACATCTTGTGTGCCAGAGAGCAAAGATGTATTCCCAGACTACTACATAATCTGTGTCAAAACGGCACAGAAGTCAGTCATGGGAGGGACATCAGGTGACAAAATTGAACATTTGACCTGAACATAACAGAGGAATCTGGAATGTAGAATGTTCTGCAGATCAACCAGCCCTGATCTTCAAAGAGCTGAACGTCAGGAACAATGAGTGAGGAGAATGAAGAGCAAAATTAGCCAAGTCAGAGTGAAGCTCGAGTCAACTCTGGATCAAAAAAAAAAAAAAAAAAAAAAAAATGGCTGCTATCAAGAACATTCTGAAGGATGATTAGGGAAATTTGAGCCCAGAGCACATCAGATGATGTTGTTAAATTAATGTTGATTTTCTTAGGATGATAATGGTGTTACAGAAGCATTAGAGAAAGTCCTGGTTCTGAATGGTGCAAGATGAATTTAAGGTCAAATGCCATGACAGCTGCTGCCTGCTTCCTGCAAGAGGGAAGTGTGTGTGTGTGTGTGTGTGTGTGTGTGTGTGTGTGTGTGTGTGTGTGTGTCTAGACAGAAACAGAGGAAGTAGGTGTGGTAAGATGTCGGGGAACCTGTGAGAGGGACATCCGGGTGTTCAGTGTATTGTTCTTTCAACTCTTTTGTGGGTTTGAAAAATTTCAAAACAACAAAAAATGTTGTTCAGAAGGAAAGAGATAATTCTTATACATTTTTTAAGAGACTGTTTTATTCTCCTTCTTCCCCAAGAATGTCCCCTTGATGATAGTGGTTTCTTCTTTTTGTGAGCTCTTGTTTGACTGAAATCATCATGATGCCCCTTAACAGGGAATCCGGTGATGGCTGACATTTCCATCAGCAACAAGAAAGGAATATCTTGCTGGGCACAGTGGTGCACATCTGTAATCCCAGCAGTTTGGAAGGCTGAGGCAGGAGGATGGTAAGTTCAAAGACAGCCTCAGCAAGGCCCTAAGCAACTCAGCGAGACTGTCTCTAGACAAAATATGAAAAAGGGACTGGGGTTGTGGGTCAGTGGTTAAGTGCCCCTAGTTCAATCCCTGGTATTAAAAAAAGGAAGGAAGGAAGGAAAGAAGGAAGGAGATATCTTTTTTTCACTAGAAACAGAAGTTTGTGTCTTAAATTCAAATTTGTTATATTGTGATTCAGCTGTTTTCCAGAATCCTGGAAGATAAGTGGTGCAAAGACGAACATTATGTTCTCTACCACCAAGAGGCAGAAACTAACCCACAAAACTCACTCAAGAAACACTGGAGCCAAATAGAACACTGGGACTAAGTGTCTATGAATAAGACAAGGGACCAATTGAGAATCCCTCTGCTTCTGGGAAGTATGAGTATGTTAACTTCAACATATCAGGTTTATGAGAAGACCTTTTTCACTTTCAAAAAATTATAACCAAGCATTCAGTACAGCTTTAGAACAAAGAGTAACTCTGAGCTATGGTTTAAAGAGTGGTTCAAAGGTTTTCAGATAAATTGGTAGGCAGCTGGGCATGGTGGCACATACCTGTAATCCCAGCGACTTGGGAGGCTGAGGCAGGAGGATTTCAAGTTCAAAGCCAGCCTCAGTGGCTCAGTGGTAAAGCACCCCTGGGTTCAAATATATGTGTATATGTGTGTGTGTGTGTGTGTGTGTGTGTGTGTGTGTGTGTGATATATGTGTGTGTGTGTGTGTATCCCAAACAAATGAGACAGAATATATAAGAGCTTAAATGTGTGAAATGAGTATGATGTATTTGGGAACTGACAACTAGTTAATTATAGCTTGAACGTGGAGTACTTGTAGAGGGAATAGGAGAGATGAAGCTAGGAATTTAACTTGGGTTAGTTGATAAAGAGCTTTCGTGTTACATGTGCAAGTTTGAGCTGTGTTTTAGTTAGCTTTTTAATTGCTGTGACCAAAAGACCTGACAAGAACAATTTTAGAGGAGAAGTTCATTTGAGGTTCACAGTTAAAGAGGTCTCCTTTATAGATGGCCAAATCCATTGCTTTGGACCCAAGCCAAGGCAGAACATCATGGCAAGAGTGTGGTGGAGAAAAGCAGCTAAGGACATGATCATCGAGAAGCAGAGATATGTAGCTCAGCTTACCAGGGACAAAATATATATCCCAAAGGCATGTCCCCAATGACCCATTTCCTCCAGCTACACCCTACCTGCCAACAGCTACCACCCAGTTAATCCATTAAAGTGGATTAATCCAGTGATTAGGTTAAGGCTGTCATAACCCAATCATTTCACCTCTAAGCCTTCTTGCACTGTCTCACACATGAGCTTTTGGGGGGACACCTCATATCTAAACTACAACAAACTGTAACCTGCAGGTGATGAGCAGCCATATGGACACTCTGGAGGTAAGTGACATGATCAGATCAGAGGTTTATCTTAGGAAGGTAACTCTGTTGGAGTGGCAGGTGATTTGGAAAACGAGGTAGTGAGTCTGAGTAAGAGACTTTTATAATAGTCCAGCTGAGAGATGCAGGGCCTAATGCAAGTGTGGGGAAGTGGAGACAGAGTGGACTCAGGAGTGTGTTCACAGCTTGCAACAGCAGGGCATGTGACAGAGGAAATGCTGGGAAGAGGAGGAGGCCCAACAAAGAAAACCCCTGTGTTAGGATTTTCTGGACATGAGGACCAATATGTGTGCATGTGTGTGAGTGTATGTGTAGAAGGAGAGAGAGATTTTATTTATTTATTTATTTTTAAATTTTTGGTTGCGGATGAACCTTTATTTTATTTATTTACCTACATGCAGTACTAAGAAGCGAACCCAGTGCCTCACACATGCTAGGCAAGTGCTCTACTACTGAGCTACAACCCCACTCTCGAGAGACATTTTAAAGAACTGGCTCCCTCAATTTTGAGTATGGACGAATCCCAAACCTACCAGGTAACTGGCAGGCTGGAAATTCAGGCAGGAGATGATACTGTAGTCTTGAATACAAAGTGTCAGGAGACAGATTTCTTTCTTCTTCTCAGAGGAGTTTTCTCCTAGAGGAATCCAGTCTTTTCTCTCTCTCAAGGCCTTCACCTGGTTGGATGTAGCCCACCCTCATCACAGAGGAATCTCTGCTTTACTCAAAGTCTGCTGATTTTTAAAGTTAATTATTATGCGTAATATGAATTGTAATGCATTCTGCTGTCATATACATAAAAAATCAATTAAAAAAGAAAGAAAACAGAAAAAGATGAATAGGTAGGAAAAACCATCTAGGCTTTTGAGATTGTAAATATAGAGAAATTCAGAGTACAGCTTGGGTCGTGGACAATGGATAGGGGCTGTAGCTGAAGTACTAAGGTGTTCCTGTTCCTCTGTGCGGAAGAAATCCAGGAGCTCAAGCTAACTGTTTGGGAGGAGTTGTCTCTGTCATATTCTAGTAATTCAAGATGATATCATTTGTATGTGGTGGTTAGATTTTAGTTATAGTTTCTTCTTAACGAATAAATAAAATTCACCATCTTTTTTAAAAAATAAAGAAGCCTACAAAACACACACACACACACACACAAGTTAATCACATCTTTAAAAATACCTCGACAGCAACATTTAGACTGGTGTTTGACCAAAAAACTGGGCGTGGGGCTGCTGGCTTTGTCGGTGCTTTGACCCCAGGGAGTGAGTGGCTGGCAGTTGGCTGGGTGGATGTGCTCAGCAGACCTTCATGTGGCCTCTTAGCTCAGCCTCCCTGTCCTGCAGTTGAGGGTCCATGAGGGCAATTCCTTGCTGGGTCTCTGTTTGGGTCACATTTTCCAATGTCCCAGTGACCACAGCAAGTTCCCAGAATGCTCTCTAATACATGTTAAGTGCACTGGAGAGGAAGAGAAGAGGGGGAAATGACAGATAATTACATTCGAAGAGGTGACTTCAGCCGATCAGACAGGGTGATCGGAGAATGGAGGTGGTCATGGAGCAAGGCCATCCCAGACAGAGTGATCTGCACGTGGAGAACGTGAAGACAGGTCTTGCTTGAAATGCCTGAGAAACCAGAGAAGGTGGGGTACATGTATGCCGGGTTGCTCGCAACTAAAACACTCAGGGTCACTCCAGGGGAACTGGGCTAATTTGGCTGTGTGAAATCACCACACAAGAGACAGAAATACCTTTTTCTTTGAGGGTGCTGTGAAGGCTCCTCTGACTTTAAGGGTCAGGAGAAAGAGAGAGCGAGAGAGCACATGCTGACCCCTTTTATTATGGAGAAGCTATTCAAATGAGGCAAGGGTTCAGGTTTCAAGGGGCTGAGTCTAGCTTCATGATGTCTGCTGTCAGCAGGTTGACTGACATCTAGGAAGGCCACACTCAAGGGCAGCGTAAGAAAAGGGGACATACAGAGGGCATTTCTATGGAACATTTTATCCCAAATAGGGCAAGGGGGTAATATCGCAAAGGAACAGGTGAGCATAGCTCCACCCATTGGGTTGTAAGAAGACACACCCAGGCACGAAGACACAGTGGCTTGCACCCTAAAAGATCGAGGGAATCGGCTGGGTTACCTAGGCAACCAGATCACAGAGTGACCTATGATGCCACACCAATCAGAAGAGGAGACAAATTCGGTTTGGCCTCCCACATATGTATATATAAAGATTTATTATAAGGCCTTGGCTCATATAATTATGGAAGGAAGAAGTGTCACAAACTGCTGCCTGTAAGTTTGGGACTTGGGAAAGCCAGTGGCACAGTCCCAGGCCTGAGATAGACAGCCAGTGGTGCGCATCCCAGTCCAGGCTAGACGGCCAGAGAACCAAGAGCTCTGGAGGCAGAGAATCGATGAGCCAGCTCAAGCAGTCAGCAGACAGTGACCCCAACTTTCCTCTACTCTCCATCTATTCAGGCTCTCAGCACATGGAGCCATGTCCTCCCACACTGTGGTGGGCATCTGCTTTACTGAGTCTACCAGTTTAAATGCTAATCTCTTTCAGAAACACTCTCACAGACACACCCAGAAATAATGTTTAGGCATCTGTCTGGGCCTCCAGTGGCCAATTTGGCACACAAGGCTAACTATCACATACAGACTTGGAGAATTGGGCTTATTGGTGGGTGGGATTTTCCAAGACAACCCAGGAGACAAAGGGACCAGGTGGAAGTTGAAGGTACATAACAAATGAAAATACAGTGACTGACTAGAGATCCACAACAAGGGGAGGAGGCAAGCCATGGACAATGAAGAAGGCGGTGGGCTCAGTGCGTCTAGAGGTCTTTGGCGTGTGTGTGGGGTCACTGTTGGAGCGTGCTTTTCTCAAGTGTGCTGAGAAAAAGTGGAGATGGAGCAGCTTAGGAGAGGAGGCTGAGTTGAGAGGGAGAAGGTTGGGGAAGTAAGGAGGCCAAAGGACCAAGAAGGACCAAGAAGCCAGTCACTGGATATTCATGAGAAGGAAGTCTCCAGAATAGCAGTGCAGAGAAAGATGAGCAGATACTTGGACAAGGAAGAAGATTGGATGGATGGACCAAGGGCATTGCCTCTAAATACCTAAGGACTTTCTGCAAAGAAGGAAGATAAGGAAGTACAAGGGGCAGGTCATCGCACAGTCAGTCCTCACCCTCAAGGTTTTGAGGTTTGGGGGTTTTGCTTAGAGCCAGATGGTGCAGAGAACTCAGGAGAGGTGGTGATTAGAGGGTTTTGCAGATGACAGATCACACACTGCAGAGGGCTCAGGCGAGTGGGGAGAAACGAGGGCATTAGCTGGGTGTGGTGAAAGAGAAGGTAAGTTTTTCTGACTCTGTGTGTGTGTGTGTGTGTGTGTGTGTGTGTGTGTGTGTGTAGAAGAGGAATCAGCAAAGCTCACACGGACAGTTGTTAGTTACTCATATGAAGCCAAGTTTTGCTTCCTTGCAGATTCTGGCTATGTTCTGAATGATTGCGTTTGCCAAGTAAGCACCATATGAATAATTTATTATCACAGAAAATGACATTTACTATGTTTTAATTATATAACTCTATTTGAAGAAAGAATCCTGCATGTTTCTTTTTTTTTTTGTCAGACATTGTTATATATTCTAATTTAAGTTCATTTAAAATTAGTTCAAGAGACAGGATTCTAAGGAGGACTGAGTTACATTGCACATAACATGAACTCAGGCCAAGCTACCCTGATCTAGCAGTCATGCCACATCTGGCATGGCAAGTGCCATGGTGACTACTCTTTGTTGAGTTTGCCATAGTTTGCTGTCATCCTATCCTCTAAGATCGCTCTGGTTTTTGTAAGGCTCAGACTTGTGAATTAAATGGCAATATAATGGGGTTGACCGCCCATTCCTGCAATTTGCCCCAGGATGCACGTTATTTTAGTTGCACTACTTTGGTCATGGAGGAGATTCATTTCAAAGAATTGTCCTGGGTGGGTCCTCTATTATGATTGATAGTCTTACTCTAAGCCAAGGAACCAAAGTGAGAGTGTGCACTACAAAGGATGTCTAATTTCATTTTATATTTGGGAGGTAGATGAATGACCATTGGGTTGGTCTGCAGATCACTGGCCCTAGTAAGCTGGATCTGAGCCAGTCTCTGTGTTTTACCTAGCTCCAATATTCTTCTACTCTTACTGGGGCCCATGGTGTTGATTTGTGCCTCTATGTGTTATATCTGTTAAGACCTTGTCAACAGTTATCAGTCACCCAAGCAGATTTCTTGGGGGAGTAGATCTAGGCCCTCACACAGTTGCTATGGTCTTCCTCCTGGGGACCCAGACTTTTCTTCAGTTGGTGGGCCTCACTCCCAACAATGGCTTGGGCCTAGAAACTGACAAAGATCTGAGACTTTTTGTGGGCTCCTGATCATCCATCCTCGATTTCTTTCTATTACACAGATTGAGCCCTCCCGTTAGCTGCCTGCCTGTTTTGTTCCTAGGGATTCAGTAGCTCATCAGGATGTTGAGTTGACTTAACTTAGTGTTCTTTTTTGGCTATAGGAGGAGTTTTCTGTATCTGGTGGAGTCTTTGTGGATATTTCTTGGCCAGAGGGGCAGACTGTGGTAGTGGGAGCTGACTGGCCGGCATCACACTCCCTTATGTAGCGAAGCTCCATTCCTGAGGGGCAGTTGCCCAGCCTGCGGCTATACTTCCCAGCATCCTTTGCTCATAAGTCACGCCACATGACTAGCTCTTGCTAGCAGATCTTAAGCAGAGGTGACATCATCTCTCCGCTGAGGAGTTTAAGAGGTAGATGACCTTACCCAGTCAACTGCTCCTTTCTGTATGTCAGCAGTTTCTATGCCCAGGGAGACCATGCAAGCTAAATATAAAAAAAGGAATTGCCTCTGTCGGTCCGGGCCTTTGAATAGCCACAAGAAAGAGCCAGCACCCTCCCAGTGTTATACCAATATTGGACGGTTGTGCAAGCAAGAAGCCATCTTCCATTGTGCTAGGTAGTAGAAATAGAGGGGTTTGTTTGCTAAAGCAACTATATAAATTCTATATCAAGTCTAAATAAGAGAATTCTGTCCTGGCTAAATAGCTCGTAATCTAATATGAGAGGTATGTTTGCGATGGGCTTCTGTAAGATTGTAGATTATGTGACACATAAAATTCACAAAATCATGTGGGTTAGAACAAAAATTAATATTCTCACAGTTCTGAAGGTCAAAATTCTGACACAGATTTCATGAGTCTACCATCAGGCCGGGTTCCTTCTGAGGATCCCACGCCCCTCTTGGCTCCAGGGCTGCTGGCATTCCTTAGTTTGTGGCCCCTTTCTTGCAGCACTCCAACCTCTTCCATCGTCCCATTTCTTCACACGGACTCTGATCTCCTGCCTCCCTCTGAGGAGGGACCCATTTGGACAAATAGCATGATCTCCTCCTGTTAAGACCCATAACTTATCTGGAAGTCCCTTCTGCCCAAAAGGAACATCCACAGGGTCTGGGGATTAGGACACGGGTATCTTCGTGGGTGGGGGTGCTCCTCAGCCCACCACATTTGGATTCTGAAGTGGGTTTTAAAGGCACCAGATAGATAACATGGAATCGGGGGAAGCTGGCTACCCATGTCATGCAATTAGGCAAGGAAAGGGGGACAGAACCCAGCCAGGAAGGTGGATCTTCCTTCCTGCTGCTGGAGGAGTACTCTGGGGTGGGACGGCCCTGGCTGCCCTTGGCCATGGTGAGAAGAGCCACACAGGAGAGCTTCCCACCCTCCCTGACCCCACTCCCTTTCTTGGCTGCCCTGGGATTGCACTTCCGGAAGTATGTGTAGTTCATTTCTGCCTCAGGCTCTGTTCTCTAGGGAATCTCAGCTAGCGTGACCCCAGATTGAAAGTCACAATTTATTCATTTATTAAGAAATACTCAGTCTCTGGTACATTCAGATACGGTTCTAGATAACAGAGTGACAGTGATAATAGGAAATGATTTCTGCTCTCACGGAACTTACGATTCTAGTTGGAATAAAAAAATCATTTAGTAGCAAGTGCTACTTCCAATAGTGGGGCAACAATGACTCAAATTTGGTGGTAAGGTAGGACCCTCTGGAGACGATGTTTAAGCAGAGGCTGGAATGACAAAGAACTATTCCTGCAGAATCCGGACAGAGCGGTGTGCTTTGTTGCAAGTATCAATTTGCAATCAATGTGCTTCTTGCATGGGTGATTCCAGGGGATGACAGGCAGGAGTTGAATAGCAGCCGAAACTTAACTTTTAAAAAATTCATGATTCTACCAAGTACTAGATGGCCAGCTGGTTTAAGATACAAAATAAACATTCCAAGCAGGAGCTCTCTACTAACAAATTAATGGTGCTTTCTCTTTGTCATGAAGGAATGAATTTCATTTTATTTTAGAAGTTAGATTGTCTTGCTGTTTTACATTCAGCACAGGGATCAGCACAGTAGGTGTTATAAGCTTTAGGCTTCCTCATCTGCATAAGTATAAATTGAGTTGACCACCTCAGTCTCTTTCCATCTGATACATAGCTTTGCTCTTATGATTAGTTGACATTCACATCACAGAAATTTCCACCTTTCATTTCATACGATTTTGTGAATCAATTTACTTTATTTGGGGGGAGGAGGATACTGGAATTTAATTTAGGGGCACTCAACCATTGAGCCAGCCCTATTTAAAGACAGAGTCTCACCAAGTTGCTTAGCGCCTGCCTTGCTTTTGCTGAGGTTGGCTTTGAACTCACTATCCTCCTGTCCCAGTCTCCCAAGCCACTGGAATTACAGGCATGCATCACTGCACCCAGCTAACTTACTTTTCAGTTCAGACTAGTATAAAGAAGTCAGGAGCTGTGACACAAGAGGACACTGTTTCTTTTAGATTTCCTTTTAAATGTTAAATGCTTGTGATAGCATTGAAAAGGTGTTATTTTAAAAATTTTGTTTTATAAATGGTTGTTGCTCCTGTATAGGAATGCGGTGTTCTTGACATTAACCTTTTCTCTGGTGATCTTGCTTCATTCACTCTAATAAAAAATTCAACATGAGGGCTGGGGTTGTGGCTTGGTGGTAGAGCACTTGCCTAGCAAGTGTGAGGCCCACATAAATGAATAATAAAGAAAGGATATGTCTATTTACAACTAAAAATATTTTTTTAAAAAAGAAAGAAAATTCAACATGATCAGCTGATTACCTGGGTGCTTCATCAAATAAGTACCTTTATAGGTAACAGTTATTTCTTTCGCTTGTTCCTGTCTTTTAATTATATGCAGTAAAAAGAAATTATGTGGTTCCTTCAACATCTTCTCTGGGAATCTCCTCAACTCATTAGGAACATTTTTTATTCTCTACGTGACCAGTCAGCGGTGTTGCTATACTTTCTGCCACTGAATCAAAAAGGACCCTTCTTCCAACTTCCAGTAAAATTTCCCTTACTTTCCTGTAAGTCCTCAGCAATTACCTCCTAGAGAGTCATAGCACTTCTGCTTTCTCTTTGAGGTTCTTGATCTTCCACTAATATGGTTCTTAAGTTTGACTTCTTCCCACTGCTGTGCCCCAAGGCCACAGGCTTTAGGTTCTTGTGGTGGCACCCAACGCTTGGCACCAAATGTTCTAGTTATCTAATGCTGCAAAACTAACCACCCCCAAACTTAGTGGTTGTTTATTTATTTTGCTCATGAAACTGAAATTTGGGCAGATCTTAGCCAGGAGAGTTTGTTCTTGTTCCCCTTAGCAGGAGCTAGAGTGGCTCAAAGTTAGAGTCTAGAATAATCTGAAGAGTCACTGAGCTATATATCATGATTGGGAAGAATAGCAGCTGTGGGACTTGTCAGCCACCTTATCTCTATGTGGCCTTTTTATCCTGGCAACCTCAGGTTAGGGAGACTTCTTACATGTGAGCTGAGAGTGGTGGTCCAAGAGAAAACCCAGGTGTTGATGTATTGCCATTCATAATGGAGGCTGGCAAGTCACAGACTCCATAGCAGGCATCCATCACGAGCCAAAACTTGAGAATTCAATTACTAAATGGCAAAAGGAGAGAATAGACAAATGATTGTGGGATGGCTAACTTCTTTAGGAGAAGAAATTAAAACCTGAAACTGGTGGTCATATGAATAGGGAGAAAGGTCATTTCATGCAAGGGAATGTAGCAAGTACTTGGGGAGGGAGCACTATGGGCACCTTGCAGGTTTACATCCACAGTGCAGAACCAACAGGAGGAAGCTGGTGGCAGAGTGGCAAATCGTGCCACACAGAGTGAGGCGGGGTGGCACTACAATACTGCAGCCAGTGAAAAATGGAAAGTGCTTCTATTTCATATACTCTGTCCACAGTGGTAGTATGATTTTCAGCAAGGGTGGTAGATTACTAACTGGCCACAGTCCATCTAACCTCTTGTTGAGTGACTTTGTGGCAACTTCCAGCAAATGTGGTGTAGCTCCAACCACCTCTGGATTGTGGCCTGGCACTGTGTCTTCCTTTGGCCAATATAATGTGGAGGAATTAACAATGTGCAGTTTTGAACCTAAATCTCAAGAAGGCTCACTTGTCCCCACTGGTTTCCTTGAGACCTTGTCAAATGATCTGTGAACCAGCAAGGCCAGCTAACTGGAGGATAGAGCCACCACCTGCAGCACAGCTCGACCAGCTTGTCTGAACCAGAAACTGTGAGAAAGCCAAGGTGAGATGAGCCAACCTGACCTGGTGGTTGGAGTGAAGACCAGGAGTGAGCCCAGCAGGGAAAGGCTGTCCAGATGACCCAGTGCACACGGACAACCTATAGAACCAGGAGCTAAATTAATGGATGTTTATTTTAGCCACTGAAATTGGGGGTGACTTGTTACACAGCAAAGCTCACTGCTAAGTAATGTCAGTAGGTTACCTTCTACAACTCAGCATCCTTACATAGGTTTGCTAGAACCTGCATCATGGCTGTCAAGGGCAGAACAGAAGAACGTGGCAGTGCACTTGGAGCTGAGCAAATGGCAGCTGATCCCGTATCACTTCAGAGAGCGGATCAAAGGAAGAACACTAACGTGGGAGCGTGCCAGAGAGAATTACACAGAAATCCACATCCCGTACGTGTTCACCTCGTGAATTTTCTTCATTTGTGTCACTGTACTGGCGCATACGCTAAATGTCATAAATCTGCATGTTTTGGCTCAAAGTCCCTTTCAAAACTTTGCTCTCTGCACTCTTCTTTCTGGGTCCCTTCAACACATGTTGTTCCAATTGTTTTATTGTCTCCTATCTGCCTATCCTCTACTCCCAACTAGTCTTCAAGTAACTTACTAAAGATACTTTTATTTCCTTTGAAATCCCACTAAAGTAGTGTTGTTTTCTCATCCAAATAGCAACATAATAATACGTACTTATTAAAATTAATTGAATTATGTTATGGTTGGTGTTGATCCTCGGGGTCATATTATCTCTAATCAAGAGACCTATTAAATTTCCTCCATGCTGAGTCACATGATGAATTTACAGAGAATCATTCTCCCAAGAGATGAGATTTATAGGAATTATTTGTTTTCTTTTCTGGCCTATCACGGGGGAAATGACAAGAACTATAATCTACCAACTGTTTGCCACCAAGCAAATGTATGAGTGCCTGAGGAGTAGACCTGTTCATGTCTCAAACTGCTTATCAATGCAATCCTGTTAGAACTTGAAATGGAAAAGAGAAGTCCCTGGGAAGAATAAAGATAGGGACAAGATTCTATACTTTGTGTGAGCCCTGGCTCCTAGCAGCTAGGAAACTTGACTGTGTGCATCTCATTTTGATTCTGCATTCCGTGATGCCACCTTGGAGTCTGGAAGCAGCCATGGTGGGAATATTTACACCTAGAAAACCAACAAACACTCCGAAGCAGGCCTTTATTCATTTATCAGCACGTGACTGCCAGAATTCCGAATGCTTAGGAATTCCAGCTCTGGTCTTGTGGAATGCAGGTCCTGGGTGTCACCAGTATCTGTTCCCTTTGTCACTGCTGGCTAGCAAAAGACTGTAAGCTAGTGACGGACACAATGGGGATGAAGTGAAAGCATGCTCTGACTTTGTACTGACACCTGCCCCAAGCCCATCTCTAGTCCACACCTGAGCTTGGTTCTTCAGGGCCCTCCAGCAGGAATTTCTTCCTCTCCACCAACCAAGACCTGCCATATTGCAGATCCGGCTCAGGGCCCATCACCCTTTCCCACACATCCATCTGCCTGCTTTAGGCATCTGCAATGCTACCTTACTGATACTCACCTGACTCTTCTCAGGCTATCAATGCAGTTATTTAGCATGTTCACGTGTATTTATCTCATTTTCATAATAAATTTGTTGAAAGGTGGGGCTGTAATCTGTTCACTTCTTACGGCTAAGTTGAGCCCCTAAAGCATTTGAGGCAGGCAGGATGCTGGATGTCCTGGGACAGGTGGAAGGATGTCTTTGTCCTGGAGAAATTTTATGTCCTTTAATCAATTTACTGACAGATCAAGAGAAATGAGAGGTGATGCTGAGCTAGTTTGTACTGATGGGGAAATGCAGGGAGAGGAGGAGATTCACTCAAAATAATGAACAAAAACAAACTCAAAATCTCAGGCTGGGGATACAGCTCAGTTGGTAGAATGTTTGCCTCGCATGTACCAAGGCCCTGGGTTTGATCCCCAGCACCAAAAAAAAAAAAAAAAAAAAAAAAAACCCCAAAAAACAACAAAAAAACCCCAACCAACCAACCAACCAACCAAACAGAAACCCACCTCAAAAATGGGGACTATACCCCTCACATAACACAGAATAGAAATTCTAACCACAGCTGAAAAGTTATAAAGGAAATATATTTCTGTAATTACCTAAAACAGGAAAGTCAGTAAATCCTTTCTTTCTTGTTTTACTGGGGATTGAACCTATGGACGGGCACTTTACCACTGAACTACATTCCCAGAACATTTTACTTTTTGATTTGAGGCAGGGAGTCACTAAGTTGCAGAGGCTGGCCTTGAACTTGCCACCCTCCTGCTTAAGCCTTCAGTCACTGGGATTAGGTGTGTGCCATTGTGCCTGGCAGCAAATTCTTTAAATAAAATTATGAGAGAGTAAATATTTTCAGCCTTGTGTAAAGTCTGTTCTGGCTACTTAACTTTGCTGGTGCAGATCTGTTCTAATAAAACCATTTAAAAAAACGTGGCGGGCTAGATTTGGCTTCTGGGCTTCAGTTTGCTGAAACCTGGTCTAAAAGATTGCATACTTTGAAAATAGAAGTGCCAAACCTAGAATCCAAGACCCATATTTTCCTACATGTGTATCATAATGCTTTTCTGGTCAACTGCATGAAATAGCTGTAAATATATTGGTTAAATTTAGCTCTGGAGGCTGAGCCAGGAGGATCATGAATTCAAATCCCATCTCAGCAACTGAGCAAGGCCCTAAGAGACTTAGAGAGACACTATCTCCAAATAAAAAAAAATAAAAAGGGCTGGGGATGTGGCTCAATGTTAAGCACCCTGGGTTCAACCCCCCTGCCCCACACCCCCAAGGATTCGCTTTATGTATATTTAGTATATTCGCTTTATGTATATTTTTCTCAAACACTTCTGGTGCATTGGAATCTTTGTATTCATTAGCACTTGCTTTTATACTTGTAAAATACTTCTAGAATTTATTGAAGGTCCCCAGCATATGACCTAGATAATGTAGAACTTTATTATGACATATTTTTATATCAACTTATTATTGTCTGAATCAAGTCTCATAACTGAAAAAACTGCCCTGTTAGATTTCTGAACTATTTTTAGAAATAAATTAGGTGGCCATTTCTTTTCTCCCACAAAGCTATTTGCTGTACTCTACACTGGTTGAAAATAAGAACCTCTGTAAGTATTAATGAAGAATGGTAATTAAAACAGTGTTCTGGGGGAAAAACAAGGTACAAAAGGGTTTAGGCTTTTATATTTTCTTTAAAAATAAATAACAGGGGCAGAGGATATCTATGTGGGTACATGCTTGGGACAGTTTAAAGTATTTCTGGAAGAATATTTAAGAAAATGGCAAAAAATAACAAAACAAAACAAAACAACCTTGGCTCTACGGATGGAAAACTGGGTAATTCTATGCTGGGAGGAAAAGTCATTTTTTACCTTTAGTATTAAAAACAAACAAACAAACAAACAGAGCTCAGGGCTGGGGATGTGGCTCAAGCGGTAGCGCGCTCGCCTGGCATGCGTGTGGCCCGGGTTTGATCCTCAGCACCACATGCAAACAAAGATGTTGTGTCCGCCGAAAAACTAAACAATAAATATTAAAAAATTCTCTCTCTTTTTTAAAAAAATCACCTGTGTATTCTCTTCCAAAGAATTAAAAATAAGAATACGTGAAAATATAGTTGAGTTTAAATCTGAATGACACTGTCCTTCACTCTGATGCTGACCTCAATAATAAAAAGGCACAGTTCCCCCACTCAGGTCATTCAAAGCCATGGACATCAAACATACCAACAGCATGTGCAGAACCGGGGACTCAGAATGGACCATGGGTTGAGGAAGCTGCGGGCTCCTCTCCAGGGTGCGGGACAGTTCTGCAGCATTGCAGGCTGTTATGACTGGGGGACCCGGTGGTGTGGACCTCTCATTCCTGTTTGCTGCGTTGCAGCACCCTCTGAATCTCCAAATACTTCCAAATAAAACATTAAAGCACACAAAGCTACCGGCACTCAGTGGAGATGCTATTCTCTCCCTTTCCTTCCCTGCCATTTGCTCATGTAACTGGAGGGTGGGGGCGCCCTTCAGGTAGTGGTTCCAGAGGGAATCCAGCCCTCTGGCAGCAGGCCTCTTCAATTGCCTTCCCTTGAGGCCACAGGTTCTCAGTAGCACCTGGCTTCAGGTGACTTCCCAGGGCATGGCCAAATGGCTTGTGTGCTCTGCAGCACAGTGAATTGCAGGCGGGTTTGGATCATGGATTTCAAGATCAGGCATATTTTGGAGACAGGCAAAGGAGACTGACAAAACACATTTCAAAAACTAGATGTGTCTAATGTCACTTACCAATCCTTTCGCCTTCTGAGAGAATGATCAAGATGGCCATTAATCTGCCTGATTTTGAGCCTGGGAGCAAAGAGTCCACAGATTCTTTTTCCATGGGTCCAACTAATCACAGATCAGTGAGATCCTGTCTCTTACAAATAAAATACAAAATAGGGCTGGGAAATGTGGTTCAGTGATCAAGTGCCCCCGAGTTCAAAACAAACAAAAAAATCAAACTGTATCAAGCACACAGACTTTAGTCAGTATTCCCCCAATACAGCACACCTACATAGCATGTTATTTTTTATGTAATCTAGAGATGATTTACCGTATACGAATGGAAGTGTGAGGATTATGTGCAATACTGTGTCATTTTATATAAAGGAGCTGAGCATCTGCAGATTTTCATTCCTGCAGGTCCTAGAACCAGTCCCTGCAGATATGAGGGATGAATATACAGGAAACACAGAGCCAAAAGCAATACAACCAAAAATCAAAACAAAAGTGAGCCCCTCACGGTTATTTAGAGCCGCCCCGATGAAGGAAACACACAGCATGTTAGCTAATATCCTTTATTGTCAGACTTTCTGTGAGCCAACAAACAATTTCACATGGTTGTTCAGAAGGGATAAGGCAATTTTTTTTTTTAATGGGTAGACTTCATTGTCCCAAGTCTTTATAACTTTTCCATATAAAAATAAAGATCCAAGTCCAGAATATTTTTCTTCTGGTCAAAAATGCTGACTTATTTAGAGGGGCCGGTTCTGACCACCAACATAAACTTGGGATAAAATGGTCTCATTTTACCAAAGCCTCAGCATTTAATACGGGTGTGCTTCAGAGGTTTGCCCCTGTGTTACCCCTTGCAGCAATGCGGTAGCTTCCCCATATTCAATGCCATTATGTCTGTAATCTATTCAGAGCGGTACAGGCTAACCTCCAAAGAAAAATGTTTTTTAACTTAACTCTTTTAGAAATACAAAGACTCCGAATAAAATGACTTCATATTGCTCTAAAGACAGTACTGGAGTCGGCAGTTTTAAGAGTGGTTCATAAATACAGTTATCTTGTGGGCTGCAGATCTGTTTGTAATACAGCAGACACAGAGTGCAGACTTTGCTACATGTAAAACAAAACTGAGTCAAAACATGTTTTTTCAAAATACAGCAAAGACAGGAAAATCCAGGATTCCGGTTTGTTAATAAAACCACCTTAATAAAGTAACAACTGAAGACTAGAACTCTGAACTATTAAAATATACAGACTGTTTACACCATTGCACATCCTCTTCCCTTTGTGTTTAATGCTCATGAAACAATGATTAAAAGTGTTGAGTTTATGAACACAGGCATGCACGGGCAAGCACAGACACTCAGAAGATGAAACAAAGCAAAAAAGTTAATACATGTCCACGAGGAAGGCTGCCAGCAGCGCTCCAACTAAAATATACCACCCCTCCGCCCTCACCTCCCCACTCCCTCACCTTCCCTCACCGCAGGGAAATCAGGCTGGGAGGTTAGTGCATAATCACGACAGACAACCCCCTCCACTCCGCAGGTTTCCCCGCGGGGAGCACCTCCCCTCAGTAGCACAGTTAAGGTCCACGGGTTGGATCCCAATTAAGGCACTTCTGGCTGCTTTGGTGGCAGCGTGGTTTTTCTCCCCTTTCTTTTTTTTAAGGCATGTGTCATCTAAGAGTAGTAAAGCTTTGGAAATTGTGCAGACTGTTAAGGTTGACAGCTTAATACATGATCATTGAAGCTGACAGGGCGAAAAGGATCCCTGGAGAATCCTCCCCCCAGCGAGGGGCTTCCAGAAAGCCTGGGCCGGTTGGCCATTGGCCAGACTCGGGACCCTGGAGCTGGCCGAAGCCAGAGGGTGGCATGTTCAGATATTGGCTGTGTGGGCTCTTCTGTCTTCACCTGGAGCTTCCCTGGCTGCTCACAGAGCGCGTGGTGCTGTAGCGCTTCTTCACGATCATGCTGATGTAGGCTTTCATGAGCTTGGCCACGTCCACCACCTGCCCAGGGGAGCAGAACCCACACTTGGTCACCAGTTTCCACCAGGTCAAAAGGCCCAGCCTGAACACCAGACATCCTCTATTTATTCACCAAGCATAAGGCAGCAGCTTTCCATACTAATTCAGGGCTCCTGTCTTCCCTTGAGCTGCCTTTACCTATTCCTAGTCAGGGAATGCGGCTTTTCCAAATACAATGTGCGCCACCTGGTGGTTCATGCATGCAAAACAACAGTTTTGCTTTAGGTAAGTTATGAGAGCTTGCAGACACTAGTCTGCGTATCATCAGGGCTGGAATTACTTCCCTCACTGAAAACAAATGAGAACTGTGAAGTTCACAATCAGTCCTGAAGTTTGAATCAACCAATTCTGGTCCACCCCTTGGGAGGCAGCTGAAGAAACAGAACCTTGGTCTTGGAGGCCAGCAGAGGGCTGTGGGAAGCTGTCCCGACACCTGGCCTGCTTCTATTCCCTACTAGCCACCTCATAAAACTGGGAGCTCCCATTAGCTCCTTCCAAGGGTGCCACCATCACTGCTACCCTCTTTGGCCATCCCTCCTCACTGCTGGCTGTGTCCTGTGACCCCATCCTAACAGGCTTCCATCTCCCTGATCCCTCTGCCCTTCCAATCCCACTCCAGATCACTGTGAGCAAAATCACTGTGGAAGTGCCATGCATGAAGATCCCACAGTGACTTTCTATTGTCTACTGGACTCACCCAAATCCTGCAGCCTTGCACTTGGGGCCCTCTGGTCGGGGAATCCCCAGCCTTTTCCTCTTATTGTGTATTTCTGTCTGCCTAGGGTGCCTGCTGCATGGCACCCTGACCTCCCGGCCTTCCAGCACCTTGAGCACCCTCCACGTTATCATACCACGGGCAGCATTTCCGTCTACCTCTTTGCCGTCAGCCACTCCCTTTGTGCAGGCCTCAGTAGACTAGTATTCTTGCTATATTTGTTAAAGTTTGGAGTTGACACACTTAGAGGCTATTTTGTGCATGACTTTGAGATCTAGAATTAGCTACACAGATGGTCATGCCCCTCGGCTCCCTCCTGCTCTGTGACCGCAGTCTCACTGCTACAATGCTTTGTCACAACTGTCTAATTTTCACATTAAATATTATGCTTTTTCATGGACATCTTTATCATTTCCCTTTCTCTTCCTTTCCTCCCTGATAAAATAGAACCAAACTTCTCTATTTTAAAGGTATGCAGAAGAAATTTGGGCTTAATTTGGGGGAGGGGCCACCATACTGCACTTTCATATAAAAACAAGGTGAGAAATGTCCAAATGGTCAAAGGTGTCAGGAAGTGGGGTGCCACCTTGCTCTTTCCTCAAGGTCACCAGTGAACACGTGCCTGTTCTGCCTCTTACCTCACTGGTTTCGAAGAGCAGTTCCCGCTCATCCACCACGATCTTGTACGTGTTTGCCAGGGGTGCCCCGAAAGAGAGGATGTGTTCATACTGGAAGACTTCTAATGGTCTTCCCTCCCCACGCTTGTAGACAGAGACGGCATCCGCGCTGACGCCCAGCCAGAGCTCCTGGGGGAAGCCGCCTTCCTTGCACTGGTGGCCAAAAGAGTTGGGATGAAGGTTTAATGGCAAAGCAGGAGAAACACAGTCTAGAAACCACCAGACAGAGTGAGACAAGAGCTCAGCACACAACTCTGACTGCATTCACTGTGCAGGTTGCTGGAGGGCGGGAACAGGAGAAACGGCAGCTCTCTGGCTACCCTGATTGACTTCTGACTAGATGATCAATCTTCTGACTAGATGATCAAACTGGGAACCTCATCAGTCTAAGGTGCTGTATGGACTCTTCACCTCTTGGCAGTGTTCTACTATTTAGCCACCTGAATCAGCCACATGGAAGAGGGCTGATAATGCCATTGGCCAGGGACTTGACCAAGATCTCCAGCCACCAAGTGGCCTGAGCCAGGTCTGCTGCTGCCTCTAGTTCTTTCTCCAATCCTTTCTGGGATGGCCACAGAGGAACATTCTCCAAGTCCCTGTGTGCCAGGCAATTTTGGCTCTTCTTTACAGGAGCAGCACCAACTTTTTGCCTTTTAGTGTAAACAGGCAGTTCACTGTCTAACTAAGATTTCTTACATACATCAGTGGAAGAAAAGGAGACTAAGTGGAGAGAACAGCAATGTAGGCTGAGCTGAACCAGTGCAAACAGGGGACGTATAAATTGAGGATGATGAAAAGAGGAGGAACATGGTACAAAGCATCTGATTTATACTTTGGAACAAACATAATTGAACCAACCAATGGACCAAACCCAAAACAGCATCCAATGAGAAGCAATTAAAGGATCTTAGAAACTAAAATTAACATTTAGATTTTTATAGAGCCTCAATTTAAAGTCATCAGATAACATACTGAATTACTGTGACTTTTGAAAACTGGAAGCTAAGCCAGATCAGAGAGGAAATATTTAGGCTTTCAAAGTCATGTGCTCTCCAATTCACAATAGCTAAACTGTGGAACCAACCTAGATGCCGTTCAATAGATGAATGGATAAAGAAACTGTGGTATATATACACAATATTACTCAGCAATAAAAGAGAATAAAATCATGGCATCTGCAGGTAAATGGATGAAGTTGGAGAATATCATGCTAAGCGAAGTAAGCCAATTCCAAAAAACAAAAGGATGAATGTTCTCTGATAAGTGGATGCTGATCCATGGGTGTGTGTGTTTTGGGTAGGTGGGGGGGGGTGGATGAAGAACTTTGATTAGGCCAAGGGGAGGCAGGGAATAGGAGTGGGTATGGGGGTTGGAAAGACGGTGGAATGAGATGAACATCATTACCCTAGGTACATGTAGGACTGCACAATGTGGTGCGACTCTACATCATGTACCACCAGAGAAATGAAAAGTTGATGGTCAAAACCTCCTTTTGACCATCAGTAAGAATTCCTTTGAAATAATGGTCTACTTTAAAAAAATTAAAAGAAGAAAAAAAAAAAAACGGGAAATGAATCAGAAATTCATTAAACCTCAGCTGGTGGCTAAAAATTTTAAACAACTTAAATGCAGGTTTCTATCAGCATTTAAAAAATCAGTTCTACAGCTTCCATAGGAAAGAGTAGAAATTATTTAAGAACAGATGAGGGGGCTAGGGTTGTGGCTCAGTGGCAGAGCACTTGCCTCGCCCATGTGAGGCACTGGGATTGATCCTCGACACCACATAAAATTAAGTAAATGAAATAAAAGTATGTGTCCATAAACAACTAAAAAATTAAAATAAAAAAAGAACAGATAACATCTTATTTTTGTATTCCTTCCTAAAATATTATAGGAACATTTACTGCAAAGGAAGAAAAAAAGCTCTGGGGAGGTAGGGGGTGTTAATGGTAAAATTCAGGAGGCTTTCATAAAAGAGGGTGAGAGAGCACAGTGTTCCAACTTGTCTTCCCGCCACATGAACCTGGCCGTGAGTGCACCCTGCCTGCCCACCCGCACAGCAGCCAGCTCTCACCTCCACGTCGAAGAGTGTGGACCCGTAGCCAGGCCACTCCTTGATTAAGGCCATGTACTTGGCCATGGCCTGCTCCTGATTCATCCCCTGAAATTTCTTCCACTTGTCAATGATGCTGGCTCGAGCAGAGCTGACTTCCTCCTTAATCCACATGTCCAACATCTGCTCCTCCTCCACCTTCTGCCGAACAACAGACCCTGTCCGGAAGCTCCGCCTCAGTGTCCCCTCCAGGAAGCTTGTCCTCCTCTTCTCCAGCCGCTCGCAGGGGGTGAAGCTCTTGGTGGACTGGCTGATGCGGGTTTTGAGTCTCTGCAGGGAATAAACCTCTTCGAGAGGCGGGATTGTGGTGTGCAGAGTGTAATCCCCCTGCAGGTACTGGAGCCGCAAGGCAGCGAGAACCTGGAGGTTTTCTTCAGGAGCTGGATGGTGGCCGTGGATAACTGCTTCGTGGGCCTGAAAGGAGGAGGCAACAGCCCTGTGGTCAGAGCGGCACTGTTACAGGATGCCCATGCCCCCCTCGTGACTGCTCTTGAATGTCACCTTCCCTGACTGCCTGAAGAAAATCATACCCTGAGCCCCTTACCATTTTCAACCCAAAATTACTCCCTGGTGCAGATACCACTGAACTCGTTCCACAGCTTCTACTCCTCATGATCTGTGTTGCTCAAATGAGAAGAGTTTCTGGCAGGGAAGCTGACATAAACTTTGTAGAAGTTCCATTCTACAAAGGAACGCTAGAGCCACTGGCCTTGTCCCTGCTGGGAATCTAGCACCACGCACCATTTCTAAGGACCGGAGGTGGATTTATAAGGTGCCATCATGGGTTTCTCTGCTGTGTGCCAGCAAGGATCTATTTTTCAGAATTCTCTTTACCTGTTCAAACATAAACGCAAATTCCACACTGTCTTTTGGCACATTGTCCGTGTCCAGGAAGCAGTAAAGTTTGAAGTAGAATTTCCAAGGCAAGTCCCCTGATTCTGATGTGGCGGCCAGCCTAGAGAGAGAAGTCACAAGACTCAAAAAGCAAAATGAGAGATGGCCCTTGGGTGGCCTGCAGGGAGCTGACATACATGGCCATGCTCAGATGACAGTGAGGCTGGACTTGGGAATGGGGATGGGATGGGGGAGAAAAAGAGGGGGCTAATCACAGTTCCCTGGCAGTTTTATCTAATCAGAAGTCTCACTCTACAGAAACAAACATGAAGCCTTCAGTTAAAACTGTGCCAACTAGTATTTTTTGAGGAACCCAGATTGATTAGTACCGGTTAGGCCTTATATTGAATCCACAGAATGGAAAGAAAGGTCATTTCTTCATTTCCTTTACTAATCCTGAAATAAATCATAACATTCATAAACATTGAATATTCTTGTATGGAGACTGCATTTATGCTGAGGAATAACTTTTGTGCCACCACCTAGGGGGCATGAAATCAAAAATGAAAGTGTGAGGGCTGGGGATGTGGCTCACGCGGTAGCGCGCTCCCCTCGCATGCGTGCGGCCCGGGTTCGATCCTCAGCACCACATACCAACAAAGATGTTGTGTCCGCCGAGAACTAAAAAATAAATATTAAAATTCTCTCTCTCTTTAAAAAAAAATGAAAGTGTGAAACTCCCAGTGTGATACTGCAGGTGCATTTCATAATGGAAACATCAAAAGTGGTTTGAAGAGCTTCTAAGTTGGCTGATGGCCTGATTCAAAGCTTATGGACAAGTGAAAACCTAAGAATCAAGACAATGAATACAACAAGTGACTGAGAAAGAGAATGGGATGAAGAACCAGTTTCAAGTTAAATCATCTTTGAGACGGTGGCTTCAACTAGTAATCAGGAAACACAGCTGGCAGAGATGAAAAGATAAACCCAGGTAAAACCAACTAACTCGAACATAGTGAACCAAACATGGAATGGAAGTCCAAACCCTCAGACCCTGCTCTGACATTTTTTACTTGCTCTTTCAGCACTTCATGAAGAACTTACTTTTCAAACTTTGCTAGAACATCAGCTACAATGGTTCGGCTTTCGATGGCTTTGTCCAGGTGTCCGTTGTACTCAAACAAGGCGAACATGTTCCTGCTGTCCTCCATGGCGAGGCCCCGGATCAGTTTCTCTACCACCTGGAAGACACATGGGAATTCCTCAGCTCTGGAGGCTGTGGTCCCAACACGTAATTCTAGAATATGCCTTCTTGTGGACCCAGAGGGAGCTGCTGGCACAAGTGAGGGTCCAAGTAGCCTCCTGAAACTGTCATGTGTATGATCACCCAGAATCTCAAAGGTGACATTTTTCCCTTGTTCTCCTGTTTTTGGTTTTGGTGCTGTGGGACTGAATCGACAGACGCTTTTACCACTAAGCCACATCCCTGCCCTTTTTAAAAATTTGAGACAGGGTCTCGCTAAGTTGCTTTGCTTAGGTCCTTGCTGAGTTGCTGAGGCTGGTCTTAAACCTGTGATCCTCCTGCCTCAGCCTCCCTAGTTGCTGGGATTACAGGCATGTGCCACGGCACCTGGCTTTCCCTTCTCTTAAAAATTAGCTTTATCTCACTCTTGCCAAGGAAGAACTTAGGGTACTTTACCAATCAATGGACATATTTCTTGCAAACCCATACGAATAGGGAAAGTAATAAAACACTGAAGTACTGTCTTTTAGCTAATAAATTCATAAACTCCAAAAAATTTCAAATGATACTTCTTCCACACAAGAAGCCTTCTGAGGTTTTACTGTAATAATTCTTTTAGCCAATGGGTTTCATAATGCTAAGATTAAATTTAATGAAGAAAATGAGTTGGGTGCACAGCTGTAATCCCAGCTTCTCAGGAGGACCTTAAGTTCAAGGTAATTCTGGGCAATTTAGTGAGATCTTAAAATTAAATTAAGAAAAGGGGGGCGGGCTGTGGATGTAGTTCAACAATAGGCCCAGCATGCCTTGGGTTCAACCCCCAGTACTCCAAGAAAAAAAAAGTGACGTGGCAAAAAGAAACACCCTGGGGCTGGGTTTGTGGCTCAGTGGTTGAGTGCTTGCCTTGCACTGGGTTCAGTGCTCAGCACCAGAAAAAAAACAAAAAACCAAGATAAAGTGTCAATCTACAACTAAAAAAATATTTAAAAGAAAAGAAACAATCTGTTGCAGAAATAACACCCTACATCCTTCAGGAGCACAGCAATGTACCTGAATCAACTCTGCTGCCTCTACTAGATTCCCAGCTGCTTCTCAGATTAGCAGGCATGAGAGCAACTTTTTGTTTTCACTCATCTTTGGGAACTATGTGAACCTCTAGATACATGCAATTGGTTGCAGGTTGCGCTTGCTTCCCTGTTTACCGAGCAGCTGGGTACTGTACGAGACAGCCAATCTAATCGTGCAAGACCTCACTGACTTGGGCGTGTGGGCAGTTGTGCATTAAGTGGGATGAGGGCATGCCCTCCGCCTCACCTCCCCAGCTGTGGTGTGGGAGGTGATGGTGATTTTGCAGGAGCCGCCGCCATGGCAGTACACTGTGGACGTCATTTCCTGCCTGTGGATCAGAGCTTCGATTTCATCCCGGGAAGGCACAAACTCTCGGCATTTGGTTTTCTTAAGTGATTCGTAGATGAAGAGGGCATATTTTTCCATCTCGGTTCCTGGAAACTGTTCCCGTACCCTAGGAGACAAATATATGAACTATTAACTATAGATGGAGACTGGTTGGGCTGTGGGAAGGTCCTGGAGCCCAAGATAGTGAAGGGGGCAGTAATTTCCTGTTGAGTGCCCAGTTCATCCTGTGCAGATTTCAGCCTAATTACAGAAAAAATAAAGAGCTGGTGTGTGTGTGTGTGTGTGGGGGGGGGCACTCTCACTGCCAAGCACCTTGCCAGTGCCATTAACACTTCAAATAAGTATTATGCTGCTGCTGCTCCCCTCACCCGCCCCCACCCTTTTTTTAGTACCAAGGATTGAACTCAGGGGCACTTAACCACTGAGCCACATCCACAAGACATGGTCCTGCCAAATTGCTGAAGCTGGCTTTGAACTTGTGATTCTCCTGCCTCAGCCTCCTGAGTTGCTAGGATTATAGGCGTGCACCACCAGGGCTGGCTCATGCTTCTTAATGTCTTATGAAAGTTGTTTCCCCACAGTTAACCAAAATCGGTAGATTGAACTACATAAGGTAACAGATGGGTTTATCTGCTAAATAATAACCATATTTCTGTATTTTTTTTAGATGTTGATGTTCCTTTATTTTATTTGCTTATTTACATGTGGTGCTGGAAATCGAATGCAGTGCCTCACGCATACAAGGCAAGCGCTCTACTGCTGAGTTACAATTCCAGCCCCTCATTTTACTGTTGAATGTATCCAATTAAACTATTTATAAATCTCAGACACAATAAAATTTATTAACAGCAAATATAAAACAAAATTCTTAAAAATATTTTAAAAAAACTTAAATCAGATTGTTTTCTACCTGATTGGCCTGAAATAAATATCCAAGCTGGTTTTTCTGTTTATGTAATTAAATGTACCCAATATCCTACACATGAGGATGCTACATCAAAGTGACCTGGTCTCTGTCATGGCCTTGCATGACCTGAAGAAAGGACACCTGCATCCTATGAGCTTGCTGAAGCAGACCAAGGGGTGCCTGCCTACAGGGTGCTCTTTGTCAGAACTGGGACCGCCCCTCTCCCCACTCGTGAAACAGTTCCTGCTCACCTCGCGGCCCCTGGGCTTTACCTTTTCAGATGGAACTTGAGATACTTGAGAATCCCTCGGCTGGGCAGGAAGGTGCAGCTGAGGCAAGTCAGGATCTGCCAGCTGTACAGGTTGCCCACGCTGCCAGGATGGGGCACTTTGTTGGTCTGCTTGATGAGCTGGCAGTACAGCTCATCCCGCAGAGGCCGGAGGTCATGCCCTGTCTGCAGGATGCCCTGGATTATTGGGATAGGGTCGGACATGGATTCCAGTTGTTGGAGGGAATTGAATATCTTGATGGCTTCATCCTGAAGGGTTGTGTAGCCTTTGTCTTTGAGCACTAGGAAAAGCAACAAAACGGATGTCTCAAAGGGGTATGACGCAGACAGGAGGAAGGAATGAATGGAGACAGCCACTTCCTGATACAGTGCCCACCCTGTGCCCCACACTTTAGAATCAGTTGAACAAAGCAGCAAAACACAGGTGGGTAAGACACAATGTTTTGTTATGTAATACTTTTTAGTACATAAAATGGTTACTTAAAAGGTAGACTATGGGACTGGGGTTGTGGTTCAGTGATAGAGTGCTTGCCTATCATGTGTGAGGCACTGTGCTTGATTCTCAGCACCACATATAAATAAACATAGTCCATTGACAACAAAAAAAGTAGTCTATGGCTGAACAGGTTCTGTGCTTAGAATGCAAAATCATTTAGGATCTGCTTATCTGGTATTGATGCACCTCAACATAATGATGAGGTTACATTCTGATCAGCCCATGTAACTTAAGTTGAAAATGCATTTAATGCACCTGGATACAAACTATCTTGCTTAAAAGTGTGCTCTAAATACATGTACACGAGCCTACATTTGAGCAAAATCATCTAACATAGGCCTGTTTCATTGTAAGGTGTTGATTTAATTTACTGAGAGTTCATGCAGAGTGCTGGCATCTTGAGTCCCTTTAAATCTTACTATAGCCCTCGTACCTCTAAAACCAAACTCTGAGATCCCCATTCATGATGACTAAGTATCTGAGTTAGATGATAAGTTGTTAAAGCTCAGAGTTATTAGGGAAAAATGAAATCACAGCCCCTGAGGTCCGATGGGATTCTGGACTTACAGTTGAGATTGATGTCCCCATAGGGGAGGGGCAAGAGCGGGGAGTGCAGGGGGTGGTGGGTGTATCGCAGGATGGGGTTCCGCTTGTAAATCTGCTCCACTACATCCGAGTTCAAGCAGTTCTCCTTGAAAATAAAGAAGTCATTATGAGAAAGAAAGCAAAAATATATACCTAAGTGAAGAGAACCAACGGTAATTTTCCATACATACAAAAAATCTCCAACATTCACAACAAGTTTAATGGGGCAATGCTGGTGGGAAGCTAGAGCTGATCATTTTAAAGAGAAAGAGAACCATGATGTGGTTTAAGGACAAAACACAAAAATACCTCCTTGCATAGCTCACTCTGTTTTATGTGTACATATCATCCCCTTGCTAAAAATGTCCCCTTGGAGATTATATATACTTAAGAAAATTAATCTAAACTTCTCATCCTAATGATTTGCCCATCAATCATGTGATCTCTATTTATAATTCATTCTTAAAATATTTTTTGGTTGTTGAAGGACCTTTATTTTATTTATTTGTACATGGTGCTGAGAATTGAACCCAATGCCTCACACTAGACAAGCGCTCTTCCACTGAGCTACAACCCCAGCTCTTACAATTCATTTTTTGAAAACTTTTTATTTTATTTATTTATGTGGTGCTGAGGATTGAACCCAGTGGCGAGATAAACACTCCACCACTGAGCTACAATCCCAGCCCTTATAATTCATTTTAAAAATATCCCTTGCTAGTTATTTCCCCTGCCCCAGCCCCAGTACTGGGGATGAAAGCCAGGGTCTTTCTACATACTAGTTCTTTTTTTTTGAATCCAGGAGTGCTTAACCACTGAGCCATATCCCAGCCCTTTTTATTTTCTGTTTTGTAACAGGGTCTCTCGCCAAGTTGTTTGAACTTGCAATCCTCCCGCCTCAGCCTCCCAAACTGGGATTACAGGTGTGCACCACTGTGCCCAGCTCTTTGCTAGTTCTTTTTTTTTTTTTTTAGTACCTTTACTTCATTTATTTATTTTTATGTGGTGCTGAGGATCAAACCCAGCGCCTCACATGTGCTAGGTAAGTGGTCTACTGCTAAGCTACAACCCCAGCCCTCTTTGCTAGTTCTTAATTGTTTTTTGAATCCTCTCTATACCTAAAAACTACATATGTTCATGTGTTCCTGGGAAAACTCTTCCTTTCTATGCCTGCCCTGAAAATTAACAGACCTTCTCATAAAATTAGATCGTGTACTGATGCTCCTAAAATGTTAATCTGGAATATGAAAAAGCTAAGTTACTTTTAGAGCTTTAAATAAACAGAAAAGTTGGAGGAGTGGTAATGACTCATTCTTTCATGGCAATTTCATTTCCACTATGAAACTTTTTCAAATAGCACTCAGTTTGAAGGCCAGAAGAAAAAAATTTAATTACTTTTAAAATTTTCTGTGGACTTAATTAGCATAACTGTCTCATTTCTTAAGCAGCATTATTTCATATCTGGAAAATTCTATTTATTCTTTGAATGCCTGAATTCATAATTAGAGAATAAAAAAATAGATACGATGCAGCTTTGAAGAGACAGTGTAGCTGATATGTGATTTCTTCTTTCACTGCTTTTTCAAAAGAAACCTTCAAGAAATAATTTTTTTAAAAACTCAAAATGAGGTAATTTATATCTAGCATCCTGGGTTAGAATTTGGATCTAAATGCCTACAAACATCACTTTGGACCGAGGAGGCTAATGTTAGCCACACATCAGCCCTTCTTCCCTTCCACGAAGGCAGCATTTGCCACCTAAACCCCAATGACTGATGGTCTTTGATGTACATCAGTAAAACACCACCTCACCACCATTCTCCTGTCTTTTCTGCCACAGAGCCAGCTTTTCTCCTTGCCCTGGGAATCTGCCTGCACGGGGAACAGTAGTCGTCAGCAGGATCCCTTCGACTTGGTTCTGTGCCAGAGTCTGTCAGCTCTGTGAGCAGAGCAACCAGAACATCCATGTCTCCATTTCCACTCTTGCCCATGGCTGAATCATTGATTTCTTCAACTGACATACATTTACTGAGCCACTAAACTTATACAAACAGGAAATTACAACTTGACATAATCAATGTTAATCCAGAGACATGGAGCTTCTGGGCACTAGGAGGCACCTGTCAGGGATCCCGAGTTCTAAACCACTCTGGGCTCTTCATGAACCTACTCCTGTGGTCTAGAAACTGCGCAGCCAGGGTAGAGTTGTGGTCTTACTCCTAGAAGGTCCCAACTGGAGCTGAGGTGGAACCTGAGACTGGCCAGGACCCAGATCACGCACACGGCTGTGGCCAGGAGGCCCTTCAGTCCTTGTGCCTACTGAGACCAACATCTAGGCTTTTGTCAGCTGCAGCATCTGGCACCTCCCTAAAAGCAAAATGTTTTTACTGTAATATTTTCACTTAAAATCTTGCATTCCTAACTCCAGATTAACCAAGCACTAGTTTTGGCTGCATTGGCCTACACTATGGTCTTAATGGCTGAGGGCAGCATGTGGGAGCGACTCTCAGCTACTCTGTTTTACCTTGATATCCTGGATCAGCTGTTGGGTTGGAGTGTCAATCGGGGCCTTGGCGTCTGTCACGTTTTGAATGGCACTGGACCATCTAGTGGCCTCATTGAGCAGCTTAGTGTAGAGCCGGTAACAGTGCTTGCGCCCATAGACAGTGACATTCCAGTAGCCTGCAAGGACAGCAGCAGCACATACACATTGGTGCCAACTCTGTGGCCAAGGTGATATTCTTGCACCAGAGCCCCAGAAATTCAGTACCATTAGAAACCTATGTTGTCTCAGACCAGGGTCCCTTTAAATCAATTAATCATTTAATTCAATAACACTTGATAAATCCTACATGTGACTGGCACTCAGTAATCAATGACACATTAAAAAATATGGAGATTTCAGTAAAGAGGGAAAGATAAAACTCAGAATTACAGATGTAAACTGTAACGTTTCCTTTTAAAGAGCAGCAGGGGGAGGGGGGATAGTAGAGAATAGGACAGACAGCAGAATACATCAGAATCTAGAAAGGCAATATGTCAATCAATGGAAGGGAAACTGATGTGATACAGCAATCTGTATACGGGGTAAAAGCGGGAGTTCATAATCCACTTGAATCAAACCGTGTAATACGATGTATTAAGAACTATGTAATGTTATGAACGACCAATTAAAAAAAAAATAAATAAATTAATTATGTTAATTTAAACTCTAATCAGTATCAATAATTTGATCATTAGTTTATGTCTATTTGTAAAATAAATATTCCGAGTATTAAAAAAAAAAAATAAAAAAAAATAAAGAGCAGCAGGTATAGACCAGTGTTCATTTCTAGGCTCTAGAATGAACTGAGACCCTCCCTTGGATTTTGACTTTCCATCCCCGTTGGGCACCCACCCAGCTCTCCCTTCTACAGAGGACAAGGAACTAAGTGGTGTGCATGGCACAGAGACCACCTGACCCACCCAGACCTGTGTGACTGTGTTTAAAAAGCACAAAATCACAACTGGAAACAAAAATCAAAGTAAGTAATCTTCCAGAACACCTTGTAATTCTCCAAATTAGAAGAAAAAGCAAAGAAACCCCTCTATGTTTATATGCTGCTCCTCCTGCTCTAGGAAGGCAGGATTTATCTTTTGTAGGTTGCACGCCCCTTACGGCACAATGATGAAAAGGACAAAAACACAAATGTGATCAGTGTGCCCTGTGTCCATCTACACTTTCTTGTCCTTATCAGAGTCTTTCTATACCTCTGTAAATCAAATCTGTTTACTATGGCTTAAATATGACATGCTCAAACAGCTGACTACAGCCAGCCTCAGAGATAACTCAAGAGCAAAGTTCTTTTTGGGGGAGGGGGATGAAAGTACACACAGTACCTAGGAATCCCACTCCTCTGCTTGGAGCAAGCCCAAGCCTTGTGATCTGCCCTCCTGAGTCCCGGGACAGTCAGTTTCCAGTCCACAGCCCGGTTACCTGTCTCTTTGAATATCTTCTCGTCCGGTGGCACGACAGAGCAGAGGCTGTTGAGGACCAGGGTGCCCAGCTTCAGGGCGTTCTTCTCTGAGCTCTTGTAGTAATCCAGGGAGTTGTGGGTCAGGACAAACCACCGCTTCTTCAGCTTCAGTGATGACGTCTTAGGGCTGTTCTTCACTTCTTTGTGTAACCACCCTGGAGAGGAAGATTCAAATGTGAATTAAAAACTATAGGCCATGGTGTGGTTCAGCAGTAGAGCACTTTTATAGTATGCACAGGCCCCAGGGACCATCCCTAACACTGAAAAGTGAAAACAAAACTTTATGAAGAGCCAGGTGTGGTGGTGCATGCTTGTAATCTCAGTGGTTTAGGAGGCAGGAGGATGTCAAGTTAAAAGCCAGCCTCAGCAAAAGCAAGGCACTAAGCCACTCAGTAAGACGCTGTCTCTAAATAAAATATAAAAAAGGGCTGAAGATGTTGCTCAGTGGTTACGTGCCCCTGTATTCAATTCTTAGTACCAAAAAAATTAAAAACATTAAAAAATAAAAATAAAAAAAAATTTTTTTTAAGAGAAACCCAAGTACCACACAATCATTTGTATAACACAAAGGGGCTGCATTTCTACCTGCTAGGAAATGGCCATGATCTTTGCTTATTCACATTTAAAAACTTCAAGAGTCAAAGTGACTCAGAAAAGTTGCTCAGGGTAGAAATGATGCAGGTATCTACACAAAGGAAAATAGACGTCTAGAAAAAAGACAGTGCAAGTATGCAGGGCAATCACCTCTCACTATAAATTCCTGGCCCTCCACTCTGGTGTCTCCCTTGGATCTCTGCAGCAGCGTTATCCAGTGGTGCATCTCCTCTGGCGTGTCTGCGTTGCAATGGAGCACCCGGTTGGCCGTGATGATCACAAATGAATTGGGTCTGAGTGACAGGGGAGAGGGAAGCACAGCCAGTTAGCTCTACTGTCAGCATCACCTCCCTGAGCACCAAAACTAAATGCCTTTTTCCTGGCTTATGGGTCACAGGGAGAAACACTGTTATGCTATTTGTATTTTTTTGTATTAAGGCAAACTTTGCTCATTTCTGCAGGATTTATTTTATGCATCATTAACCTTTAAACTTGGAGGAACACATTCATTCCAAAGGTCCTGGGAGGGAAAACATTTCTTCATGCAAAACTTTCCAGATGAAACTCAGTTCCGGAAAGGCTAAATAAGGTGACTATGGGGGAAAATTTTTTTTTGATGTTTCTCCAAAGTCAATTTCTTTTTGCCTCTGGATATTGCCTTGGATAGTATTTCTGCGGGTCAGGAATGAGCATTAGACACCAGTAACAGGATCAGTAAATATGTGTAAATGGAACATCTTAGCCACTTGGTATGCTTGGTACAAAAAGCCAGATGGGTCCATGTTTCCAAAGCAATCCAACAAGGGTGCATCTCTCAGTGGGGATAAAGTGATAATGGAAATTTACTTGTCATACTCAGCTCTTTTTCTGTGACAAAGCTCTGAATTGCTCATGAGCCTATGTTCACACTTAATTCCTATACCTAACTGCTTAAACTAATGAATTTGACCTCATTCTCTCAAGTGTTCAAGTGCTTATCACAGTGAAATACTACTGAAGTTCAAGAAACAGAAGATTCATTGAACTGTAATAGTCAGGGAATTCAATACAAAAAGGTTGGACTTAAGGTCCCCTTAAAAATAAACATAAAAAGCCCCCCCCGCCAAGAAGGGAAAAGTTTGGGCAGTTGAAGAGAGAAAAATCTGAGCAAGATGTCAAGTTCGCAGCATGGACCATCATGTGCCCAGTAAGGGGATGTGAGAGAAGAGGAGGTAGATTAGGTAAGCGGGGAGGTTTAAGCACTGCAGTGAGAACCTGGCCTCAATGACTGTCAATGCGCTCCTGTTACAGATTACATATTCCCCTTATGCTGCTGCTGTTTTAAAGTGACTGTCTAGTGAATCTTTAAGAAGGTGCAGGTTCACTCCTGAAAACAAAGGGTCCATAGTTAGAAGGGCTGTGTTAGTGGTAGGATGATGGAGGACTTCCCACCCCCACCAAGCTCAAATCCTGCCTAGTAGACACTATATCTGTTGTCAACTTTAATACACTCATATTCACATTCTGGCTATCTTACTAAAAGCATTAGTCAGTTTTGATTCTGACTCTGACCCTAGAGCCACTTTTACTGAAGACCAAGAACAGAATTTACAAGCAGCGCAACAATAAACAATAAACAAAACTCACTAGGTACAAAGACTATAAAGATGATTTGCCTTAAAAAAGCAAAACCTACAGCTGAGTGTGGTGGCACACATGTACAATCCCAGTGACCTGGGAGGCCTAGGCAGGAGAATCACAAGTTTGAGGCCAGCCTCAGCAACTCAGCGAAGCCCTGACTTAAAGTTCTATATTTACATTGACATAAAAATCCTTTTCAAATTTAGTACAATATAGAGAAGTATACCCTCCTTATGAGGAAACAGCATTTTCTCAATCACTGATTTTTTTTCCCATATGAATCCAAAGTTTGTCCTTCCAACCAAATAAAGAATATTCCCCTTATGTTGCTGCTGTTTTAAAGTGACTGTCTAAATTAGGTCTCCACTGTTTCCATCTGCACTCCAAAGACAGCCAGGAGGTGATGTAAAACTGGATACCAAAAAGGAAAACTTTGGATTGTGGGAAATGCCAAGCCCTGTGGTGCCACGGTGCAGTGAAGGGGGTAGTGGCCAGGCACAGGATCTGTGGGCACTTGCAAGTGCTTGGTCATCTGAACTTACCTGTCGGGGCTGTCGGAGGCGCACACGGAATCAATTAGCCCCACATCCAAGGTGCCCTGGGAAGGAGCAAGGAGTAGCCAAAGTGAGAGAATGCCAAGGTGGGGCACATGGAATAGCAGCATCCCTAGACGACTCCCTCAATCAGCAAACCAAAGAGATACCTTCTTTTTAAATTAACTGCAAAATAACAGTTATTGAGGAGAGGTCCCTTTGGCTTAGTGAATATGGTCAGCCGAGACAGGCAGATTCTACAGGCCTTTCCTTAAAAGTGTTGTGAATTAATCATTGCCTCACATTCTCAAAATATCTTCAGTGAAGAACGTTCATGAACTTCTTTCAGCAGTATACAGTGTTCTGATTTTTTGCTATATTTTACTACATTTTACACTTAACTCTGCTAAGATATTTTATTTGATTTCAAGTTCTTCTTCTGAGGAAATAATTTTTTTTTTTATAAACTAGTATTTTATAACTTTGTGTCTGGGATCGAGACAGAAAACAATTTTGGAATTTGCCTAGTCCTTTGAAGAAAAAGTCTCATATGCTTCCAAGATGTCATAAAAATCGTAATTTTTTTTTCTTGTTCCTTTAAAGGTCTGAGGTAGGAGAATTAAAATACATCACATTTCTAACCATCTGTAACTTTCTGTTTTATTTCTATGCATAATTTTTCACCTAAATGGTTTTGTTTTTCCCTTTAATTATCAGACTTTTATTTTAAAAGATTATCTAGAAATTCCTGGTCCTGTCCTTTTTGCATCCTGATTGCCTTTCCCTCTCGCCCTCACGGAACACCCCACCTCCACCCCCAGTGCTCACACACCACGGCATTCTGTGGGTTTGCCTGCTCGTCGTGCATCTCCCGGATCTCCTGGTCCGTGGACGAGTGGACCTGACTCAGCACGCTGAACCACTGGCTGTGGAGAGAGGACAGCTGTCAGGGGCAGCCAAGGGTTGGACCAGCAAAGCAATGGCGCCCTTTTCCATGTTCTCTGTGGAAATATCATCTCCTCCAAGCACCTTTGATTCAAATTTGCCCTCTTCCCCTTAGGCAAATGTGGGATTCACTCTACCAAGGGGAAAGTTCAAAAAAGCAGCCAAAGCACCTTTAAGTATCATGTGTTCTGATGTCTATTGAAGCCCCCTCCTCAAAGTCCCCACAGACATCTGATGATGGTGTGTTCCTTGAGAAACTGTCAGTAAATAATGAAATACATACTTCTACCTAAAAGACTTACATCAAGGACATTTACTGAATCTTACGCATAGCCTACAGGTCATTCAGGCTCCTTCTCTGTCTTGAAAATAAATTACAAGGTAAGAAGGTCAATACTATAACTAAGCCCATTTAAGCACAGCACTGGGCATTTGTTCTCTACTCCTTAAATACTCCAGTATTTCTACTTAAGTGAATAAAACCGCTGGAGAGTGAGAAAGAAGAAAAAAATAGCTTAAAGTAGAAAGCAGAAAGTTATTTCCACCAGATAACTCGCCCATCTTCATTTCAAATGAGATTTCTCACTTCAAGCCTCACCATAAACAGAAAGTAAGGAAAGATATTTGTGAACTTCAGAAAAATCAGGACATGCACGAGGAAAAAAGATCACTCATGGCTATCTATTCATTTAGCATTAAGCAAATACAGCATGTGAAAAGTTACAAGTAAGAGAGAAGCTATGTCATCATCCTCCTACTAAGGGTTTGCAAACATATTATACGTGTGCCCCTACTAAATAATACAGAAGGGTAAGTACCTGGTATGCAATGGGATATTTAAGTGAAAAAAATAACACCCACAAATAAAGATTAGGCCGTATAGCAAAGAATTCAAATCTATCTCCTGTGATTCCTGGAGGAGAAAACTCGAATAAGATCTTAAGAACATTCAATCTGAACAACAGCTTAGGGAGACCAAGAAAAGCATCTTAAGATGGACTTGCCCCGTCAAATCATAGTGAAGCAGAAGGCAACCCTCCGGTCACTGCTGAGCTCAAAAATTCCCTAAGTCAAAATTGTAAAATATATAAATCAACATGTGTGCCACATGCACACAAGTACACTAAGAGGAAAAATGTGCAATCTGTACAGATGCTCTTAAACTTATAAAATTTCTTCACTGAATCAAGTTATAACTTGGAGTCCAAAAAAGAATTTTTAAAAATGTGTTCCACTGGTCAGGGGAAAAAGTCCTTGGCTAAAATATCCCAGATGCTAAATTTAGCAGGTTCATTACAGCATAAAACAGACAGGACACAGCTGCCAAACGCTGGGTCTATAATTCAGCTAAAAAGCTGTGGGCACTCCCTGGACCGCAAAAAACCACACGAGGTCTCTAGGAGTCCCAGACGGAATGATGGTGCTGTAATTTCAGGTTTGCTTGTTTTTCCAGTTTGTGTTATAATTTATGAGTCAAACCAGGGTTTCAGTTTGTTCCCATGGGAAGAATTACTTTCTGGTGTCTTTACCCTTAATGTTGCCATCGAGAGGTTATATCGACTTAAAAACATTCAAAGGGCAAAGGGTAGTGAGAAGCCCTGAGAACTCAGAGGGTTCTAGTGACTTCTGGGATAGGATCTGAAGAATAATACATAGGCCATTGGATGTTACCCTCATAAATTGGAACCTAGAGCTGCCCAGAATTGATGACAGTCACCTCCAACATAACTCAACAAAGCAGCAGAATGGAGGGGAGAGAGACTCCACTGAGTCACACTTACTATGTGACCTTGCGATGTCTCACTGAAAAGCAAAAATCATTTCTCCTGAACTTTGTGCTCCATGTCCTGAGCATTCCAACATGGAAACCAGGGGTCCAGAAACACGCAACTTGCCCCAGCCAATAGGGAAATCCTTTATTGTCTCAATCAAAATTCAAACTCCTTAAGAAAGAAATGTAGGAATTCTAATGCCTCCATCAATAGAACAGAACTTGCATCATAAGCCGGGCATGGTAATCCCAGTGGCTTGGGAGGCTAAGTCAGGAGGATCACAAGTTCAAAGCCAGCCTTAGCAATGGCGAAGAGCTAAGCAACTCAGTAAGATCCTGTTTCTAACTAAAAATACAAAATAGGGCTATGGATGTGGCTCAGTGGTTGAGTGCCTTGAGTTCAATCCCCAGCACCCCCCCACCAAAAATAAGGAAAAAAAAAAGTTGCATTACATCTAATTAGACTATCCTTTTCCCATACCTTCAACTCTTTCTCTGCAAAATACAAATAATGGTAATGATAATACTTACCCCGCTGGACCGTTGGTGAGTTAATATACATGAAATACTTAAAATACTGCCTCCTACAGAGTCATTTCTACTAACTTAGTATCTTGTCTCTCAAACACTTTAGCACAGAGATTTTTAAAAGCCTCCAATTTCCAAAGCACTATCATTTATTTAAACAGCCCCTGCTTAAATTATGCTTCTGTTCCCTAGATCCTTGTGCACATACAAGCTGTTCGCTTTCAAAGTTGGAAACATCCAGAGAGTGGGCTTTCAGCTTTGTTTACACTCACTACCAGTGACCATAAGAGCCTGAACTAAGATAAACAGGAGGGTTGTGCAGGGCACATGAGGACAAAGTTCCAAATCTGTGCTGTGTTTAAAGACTGCAGGACAGAACAAACAGAAAGCCAACTAGAACATCAGTTAAACTTCTCAAACCAGGTGAACAGCGCCCTGTGTGCTGCATATGCCTGTGAGGAAGGACGTGGTTAAGAGAAAGCTGACAGTGCAGACCCCACCTGGCATCTTCTGGGGATTCCGCAATCAGGTGGAAGGTCCTATCGGCCATAATGATATCAATCCCGTTTTCTTTGCTGGTGTTATCTATGATCTCTCTGCAAAGAGACAAAAGCAATGAATAAAAATCAAGAACACAGAATTTCTAATAAAAAACCAAGAAAAGGAATTTTTATGACTAAGTTGAAACTGTTACTAAAAAAACTATATGCAATAGTACCCACTTATCATAGGAATACCAGATTTCCATGGATACCGGAAACCAGACTACTGAATCCAAATTATTATGATGACTATTTTTCCTAGGTTGAAGAGTCTTTATCCAAAATGCTTGAAATAATAAGTGTTTCAGACTTAGGAATATCTGCATGTATATAATGAGATAGATGTCTCAGGGATGAGACGTAAGTCTACACATGAAGTTCACTTGTGTTTCTTTTACACCTTCCACACATAGCCAGAGTTGTTTTATTTTGGGGTACTGGGGATTGAACCCGGGGCCTCTCACATGCTAAGCATATAACCTACTTCTGTGCTAGACCCTGAGCTCCCTGGAGGTGGTTTATAAAGTATTTTTAGTATATGTTTTGTCTATATTTTGACTGTGACCCATCACATGAGGTTGGGTGTGGAATTTTCCACTTGTGGCATCATGTCAGCACTCACAAAGTCTGGAGCATTTTGGATTGGGGGATTAGAAATGCCCAATCCATACACACATACTTAAGAGGAAGCTTAGTTTGTAAATTAGGAACAGTAAGAGACTGACAATAGTAATCAACCATAAGCACACTTCTAACAACATACTATATGAAAAGTTACATAAACAGTCTCTCCCTCAAAATAGGAAATTTTCTTTTTAATATTTTCAGATTGCAGTCGACCACAGGTAAAATTGTGGAACATGAAACCAGGATCTGGTGGGACCACTGTACCTATATCAGCCTTTTTTTGATTTTTCTCTTAGAAATGAAGAAGATTCTTGTGACCTCCAGGGGGAGCCAGGCTCCTCTCTGACCCCAGGAGCAGGGTGTGGTGCTGTGTGTGTGGTATCCCTTGGCTTCTCCAGAGCGGGGCCTCTTTTACACTGCCCACACAATGCCTTTCCCCATTCAGGTTCTAGAGAGGCTTTTCTGTGGCTCCTATCTGATCTCTTTCCCTACTTTATAATGGCAGCTATGATTTGACGTGTCCCCCAAAGCTCAGGTGTTAGAAACTTAATGCCCAATGCAACAGAGCTGAGGAGAACCTCTTAGGAGGGTTCCCCCTCCTCATGAATGGATTCATGCTGATCATTAAAAGGCTTGAGGCTGCAAATTAAATCTCTTTGCCTTTTCTCCCCCTCGATCTTGGACTTCTCAGCTATGAGACAAATAAATTTTTGTTCATTACAAATCACTCAGTCTGAGGTATTCTGCTACAGCAGCCCAAACACACTAAGATAACAGCTTTCCATCCCAGTTAAAGGCCGAGGCTGCTGTCTTGATGTGGTCCACCCAACAGGGACACACTGTTTCCACCAGGGGCCACTGAGTGAAGAGAGAGGCCTTTTGGATCTCACCATCATCTTGATCTTATCCCTAAACAACTCCTAAGATGCTGGAGGGTGAATTAACAAAATCAGGGTAAAACACAAGCAGATGTTGGCACCAGATCAGAGATGGCAGTATATTTGATGGAGAACAGTCTTGGGGATAAAGACAGCTTGCTTTGACACCTAAAGTAGTAGATAGAGCTGCTCACAGTAAAAACTTAAACAGTCTAACTGGTAGAAAGACCGTTCTAACAAGCATATTGCTATAATCACTGAAACAAGATAAGTATATTCTTTTAAAAAATAAAGATCAGAATTTGCAGACGGGTCTGTAAGGCCTCCTCTGGGTGGAAGGAGAAGCATGACCCAGTGGGTCTAGCAATGGAGCCTCCTCGGCAGGGAGATGATTCCCAGGAAAAACTGACCTGCCTACTGTTCTTGGATGACCCACTTTTCTCTCAGGAACTTGGGTACCTCGTGTAGAAAGTAGGGGTAAGACCTTGTGATCTAGCTGTGAGGCCAAGGTTCTGAACCACAGTGGTCCATCAGAATCCTGGGAAGCACTCCTAACACAGGCAGGCCCAGGGACTCCAAAGCTTCCCCCGTGTTGGCAGGGCTCCAATCATGCAACTAGGCTCTGATTCAGGACTCTGCCCAAAGCCTCAAGTTCAAAGTAACAAAGCAAACACTCAGGAGATCTTTGTTTACACAGCCTGAATTTTAAGAGTAGGGAACATCTTCTATCAGAAAGCCAGGGAGGTATTAAAAACTACCAGGATGACATGGGAAAGACAAGGGAACATGGAGAGGCATCTCTGTGAAAAGCTGCAATGACTGAAAACCCACTAAATACATTAAAACGCACGAGCTCAACTGATACTTGGAAAAATAAATGAAATACCCCAAAGTTGCCATCAGTGGAGCATGCAGGGGAACCCACTCATTTTCCTGGAAACTGGGGTGAGGGGTGGGGTCAAGCATTTATGTGGCTTTTCCTAAACGAACAGTACCTTAGGATCCTAACTACCAGATTAGAAGTTTCTCTTAATAGAGATCTTCTAGGTAATAAATGAGTACGGTTGGCCCCGTGTGTCCATGGTCTGCTCAACAGCAGGTTGAAAATATTCAGAAAAAAGCCTGTACCTGTACTGAACACGTACTTGCTGCTTCTTGACATCATACCCTAAGCAATACAGTATAACTATTTACACGGCATTGACATTTTAGTTATTAATTTTAGAGGATGTGTAGTTTACATGCAGATACTGTGCCCTTTTCTACAAGGAACTTGAATTTGATGCCCCTGAGGGGCAGGGTGTTCTGTAACTAACACCCTATAGACTCTGAGGGATGACTAGCACCATTCTGTGACCCCAACAGTCTACGGCCATACCCCTGGATATACCAGGTCATGTTTGTTGCCCCTGAAGAATTTCATGCTCCTAAGCGACAACTGGAAAGAGACCTGCCATTTATGGAGCACTGGTGTGCAGAAGACCTGAACTGGAAGTCTAACGGCCAATCCACAGAAGAAAAATGAGAATGAAGAAGGTGTTCAAGAAGGCACTGGCCTGGGGCCAGTGAGGCCTGGAAATCAGTGGGCCAATGAAGTTGTTCAGCTGTAGCTAACCAGTGGAAGACAGCATGTGGGGAGTGGGGTGTCTATCAAGCAAGAAACCTAATGTCAACACCTACGACAAAGTCTAGACCTCGTTTGGATTCTGATTTTAAGAAAGAAACTATAAAACCAACCTAAACCACCTCCATTTATGAGACAACTGTGGGAAATTAGAACAACTGGAGTTTGATATTGGAAGTTTTATTTTATTTTATTTTTTAAGGACCAGAGGTTGAGTCCAGTGGTGCTATACCACTGAACTACACCCCCAGCCCTCTGTATTTTTTTATCTGGAGATGGGTTCTCAGCAAGTTGCCCAGGCTGGCCTTGAACCTGCAATCCTTATGCCTAAGCCTATACATCTACAAAGGGCTGGGGGTGTGGCCCCAACTATGAGACCATGAAGAGGAACATCACAGTATGTGGGCTGAGAGTGGGCAGTGAGGCTGGCAGGGCTGTGCCATGCTGTGGACACTTGCTGTAGGACTCGCACCTGAATTTCCAAAACACCTAGACTGGTTCCTAGTAAGCCCAAAGAAGCAGCCTGGAAAAGTCCAATGTGCCGCTCTGTGCACTCATGATTTGTCCTAAAGCCAATACATAAAAGACCTTCCTCTCCTCATTCAACTTTCCATTGCCCATGAGTAATTTTCTGAAGTTGCTGATGCTGGCTGATGAGAAACAACATCTCATTTTTAAGTCGTATGACTTCGGGGTTAATTTGACCTCTCCAAGTTTACTTTACCACTTTCTTAAATATTTATAGTCGCTCAGTTTTGAGTGTAGTACGGCCACAGATCACTCTTAAACAAGTTCGCTTAGTACCTGAGTACCCAAGAAGATAAGGTACCCTTAGCATCAACGGTATTTTCTAATAACATTATTTAGTTTTTAACAAAAATAACAGGCCCTCGATAATCCAAAGCCTTGGTTCTCTAAAGGGTGGCAGAGAGAGTGGTTCCGTGGGACTCAAAGGCCAGTCTTGCTCCTCTTATTGCTGGGAATGGGGAGGGCTAGCATCGAGGACACAGGTAGAAGATAGATGACCCATTTCACAACACTGGCAGTCTGCTCCCAACTTAGCTAATTAAACTGCTGACTAATAGCCAGAACGAGGAAGAATTCAAGGTGCCAGGGTAACCCATGAAAGGACTCTCAACCAACTGCTGCAGATTCACATTATTTTTCCTGCACTCGAACATAATTCCAGTTAACTGTACATTCAAGGGGCCACCTTCCCAACGAGAGACCTATGTCTGAGCGTAACCACAAAAGGCAATTTAAACACAAAGTCTTACTTCCTACTAATACAATGCACTGAACAGAATTATCAGACTCAACAAATACCTAGTGGAGCCTCTTACTGCAAGAAAGATGCACAAGGGAGCACTCTATCCTTTGGTGCAAATTAGCAAGCAGTGCACAGCGGTGCACAGCACCGCCCAAGGGCTACACCAAGACTCATCTACTTACTTGGCTGTCCTGACTTCCAAGGTGCCCTTGAGCTTCTCCTCGCTGTCATTTTCAAAGTACATGAGCTTGGACTGGCGGAGGACAAACCAGCGCTTCTTCCAGTTTCTCCTGGACAGGGTGGAGGAGCCGCCACCTTTTTTGTGCAGCCATCCTTGCTTGAGGGCCTCCTGCTTGGAGCGGAACCACAGGAAGGTTTCATCCTTGAGGACACACCAGCGGCGCTTCCAGGAGTTCATTAAGCCACCTGTTCCCCCAAGAGGAAGTTTTAAAGGAAAAGGTTTAAGAAGTCAATCACATGGGACGACAATTTCTGTAACAGGTCTCAAGGCACAGACAGTCTTTGACCTTGCCTGGCTGAGCTGCACTCAAAGAAGGCTGGAGATGCTGGCTCCAGTCCACAGCAGCTGGGTGCCCCTCCTGACGGACTAAACAGCGCTGACTCACTGAGCTGAGAAGACTGTACGGAGCACACAGAAAGGCAACAAAGAATCGACACTCCCACCCAGGAATGAGTCTAGAACCATTTCTGTGTATGGATAATGGTGGCCTCCAAATGCCCCCCAAAAGTGGGGAAGTTATTTTAAGATGGTGTCCTTTATATGTTTCCTTCCGCATCTGGTCAATGTGGAACAAGAATTCCATCATTTGGTGATAAAGTCTAACAGAGAACAAGAGAATATGGTGTTTGAGGGAGATAGCTCAGTAGCAGAGGGCTTGCCCAGGAGGCCCTGGGTTCAATTCCTAGCACCACAAAATAAATAAATAAAGAATTTTAAAAATATAGGGTATATATGTATAAACATGTTTTTTTTTTTTCAAAGAACATTATCTGAAAATGGCTTAAAGGAGAAGCTATAAGATGACATTATTAAAAAAAAAAAAAAAAAAGCCGAGAAATTGGACCTTAAAAGAGAAAGTTCAGCTTAAATTTGTGTAGTAGTAAACTTTCTAGCTGAAATTAAAAGAATATGCAGATACTATCTTTCACAGAATTAAAAAAAAATTCAATAACCTTTCCGCAGGACAATTTTATCTTAGTATTATAGATTCCCTGAGGATGCTTAAGAGTGACATCATACCATGACTGCTTAAAAACCTGTTTTAACTAGTATACTGAAGGACAGAATCTACTTCAACACTTTATTGTGAGACTTCTCATATTTCAATCTTAGATCACCCAGTAATAAAAGTAAGAGATATTTGACATGGATAGTTAAATAAGCAAAAATAACACTTTATAGATTGGAAAACGAGATCTTTCCTCAAGGACTGGGACAATGGTTGTGTAATCAACCCTCCGACTAGAACCAACGAGGTGGTGGAAGTCCCCTGGGTTTGCTGCAGTGCACAGATGCCGGCTTTCTTCACCTCTGAAGTGCTCTCTGCTTGTCTGGCTGAGATCCCTATGTGGTCACACTCCAGAGCTGTTTCCTAACCAACAGCAAACTTGCCAAGGACTCCCAGTGAAACATTATTACTATTTTTTGATTTGTGACTTTAATCTGGGTTTCTCAAAACAAGTCCAAAGGAAAACTGTCGTACAAAGTTGTTCTGTTCGTTAAATGATCGAATTCACCCTCAGCTGTGTCAAAGATAGCATCAGTCGCCACAGCAGCCCTCACCACTGGTGTGGAACCTGTCACTCCTCTGTTCCCAGAAGTACCAGTGATAGCCCTCCCTCGGGATTCTACATGTTCTTCTGATACAGCATTACATAGAGAATTTGATCAATGCTGTTAATTTCCTAACTGCAAACACCTTTAGTAAGCTATTTGGCTGGTGAAACCTCCTCTTTGTCCATGACTACAAAGTGCTGACTTTTTTTTTATGGTTTCTCTGAAAATTCTGGGCATTATTTTATTCAAGAGTTTGATAAAAATTAATTGATTGATGCTATATTTAATCAGTAATGTACTTTATTAAGAGATACTCCAAAATAGTTACTGCTATGAATTCTGATTTAAATGTTCTACTTTCTACTTTTTCTAATTGCTTAGCTTTAGTCAGACAACTATGTAATAAACCAAAGCCACATAGCCACATATTTTTAGTTGTCTGCCTGTTTTGTTGCTGTGCTACTGAGGATTGATTCAGGGAGTATTCTACCACTGAGCTACACCCCTAGTCCTTTTGATTATTTATGTTCACACAGGTCTCACGAAGCTGCCCAGGCTGGCCTTGAACTTGTGATCATCTTTCCTCAGCCTCCTGAGTAGCTGGGATTATGTGTGTGCCACTGTGCCCAGCTTCAATGCCAATATTGCAATCAACTGTGATATTACAGGAGAGTTTAAAGCAAATTTAGAGAACTAGAAATTAATTTGGGGAAGGAATTATATCAATAAAAAGCTTATATTTATTCTATCTGAGAAATGTCTAAGAAAATATTTAGATGCCGTGATTAAACATTGATTGGATCATTAGGTTCTGATTTGTGATTATATATTTTCCCATATCAGGGGTTCCAATGTGGGTACACGTCTTGATTAAGATCCCCCGATGTATTTCAACACTCCTATAAAAACCTTCAGCAACCAGTGACTTCAGGCAAGTCTCCCCTAAATCAAACCTGGTGGGGGTTTTGTGAGCACTTTGGATCTGAGGCAGAGGATGGAGAACTTAAAAAAGAGAAGGACTAATATTAATCCTCAGACTCCTGTTTTACAAAGGCAGCAGGCATAGCAAAAATAAATCAAATGAAAAGAAAACCACAGGAAAGGCAGAAGAAAATATTAAGGAGGGCAAAAGACGACATATGGAAAAGATAAATATGCCAAGAGCCGAGAAACAAAACTGGAAAGGAAAGAACGCATCCCAAAGCAAAAACTACACAAACAAAAATCAAGAGGAAACAGGGAAAGGAGGCAGAATAAAAGTTTCTCAAGGGAAAGAAGAGGAGAAAAAGGAAGAATGAAAGAAGGAAATAGCACTAGAAGAAAAAAAGTGAAGAAAAGGACTGGAGGGGCTGGGGATATAGCTCAGTTGGTAGAGTGCTTGCCTTGCAGGCACAAGGCCCTGGGTTCAATCCCCAGCACCACACACACACAGATACACACCCACATGTACTAGAGAAGACAAAACACTTGATGGGAGAAAGCAGGAAAAGGAGAGAAAAGAAAGGGCAGCAGAGTCAGACACCACCAGAGGAGGCTGGTTCCTGTTCTGCCCTATCCCCACATTCTTGACTTTCCCATCGAGTCCAGGATCATGTGAGAAATGAGGGTTCCCTCTTGACCACCCAAGTAAAACTCCTACCAAGCAGTTTTTCTTTATGCCTGCCCCTGAAAGGGCGGGAGAGCCAGGAACAGGAACAAGGCATGAGTACCAGGTCCTAAGTAAAACATTTTCCAAATGGTATAAGGTTTAGGGTTCCCAAGTGCTAAAGTCCAATATAGTATATTCAGCATTTAATAGCAATTAAAGGAAAATCCTCTTCAGGAAGTGGGTGCTGTAAACAGTTTAAGCAAACTGTGGCCCTGTCATATCTTTAATCCTCGCCGCCGCCCCCCCCCCCCCAGCATCACCTTTTTAGGTTCTCTAACACCCTGTGCATGAGGAAATGCAGTCTGTCACTTCTAGCAGTAACAACGCACACATTTGTTTTTGTATGTGTGAGAGAAAGAGAATGAGTGAGAGGGGGCAGTAACAGACAGGAGAGAGGGGCTGAAAATGAACTCAGTGATTGCAAACTCTTTGTCCTATCACTGTGGACCAAACCAGGGGTGCCAGAGCCATGCTCATCATAGCAGGACCACAACCATCCTTATGCCAACCCAGCATGGTGTTCCCATTTGCTCAAGCCATATAACTCCAAGGAGAGGCACAGTGGAGTGGCTTTCCCAGGCCCATCAATCAGCTCAGGGAAGGCAAAATCCATTTCCCACTGCTGTACCCTGGCCCAGGCTCTGGGGCTGTAGGTCATACCTTTCATGTACAGAAAGCTGTGGAAGTAAGGCAGTGTGACACAGCTATACACAGAGTCACGCCGGTAAGAAAGTTCGTCGTCTGTATCGAACCTGGAGTCAAAGTCTTCTTCGCTATCTTCAAACTAGAGAAAGAGGAAAAGAGACAGAACATTAATGTTGAGAAAGGATGGAAATCAAGCAATGGAAAAGCCAGCATAGGTAAACATCAAAAAGTGACAGATCAAAAAGTTCACTCTCAGCTCATAACATTACAATGGAGTGTGGCAAAGGAATTCAGAATAGCAAAATACTAACTTTTAAGGTCAAACTGTCGGCTGAACTGAAACCTAAAACACAAGATACACTTTAATCCAAAGGCTTGATTCTAAAAAGAGCACTGTTCTTTAAGGGTATAATTTTAATCAAACCATGCAAGAGTTAAATCTCCTTTAAATTACTATGCTAAAACATTTTCAAGTCTTAGAAAGTAAAGACAGCATTTAATGCATGGCCAAAGGGGGGAAAATGAAAGTAAACTATAAATAACACTAGAAACTGGAAAGAGCATATTTAAACTCAAAAGTTCCTCCCTTACAACCAGTACAAGATAACATCACATAGTGTGGTGTAGATTATGAAGTTACTGTAAAGAAAGTTCTCAATATGCCCATGGCCAGTTTGATTCCAGTTTGGGGTGTGTCTGCAGCAAAGCAAACCTAAGGCTCCATTTAAAATGCCCATTTTCGAAGGTCCTGGGCAAAATTCAGTTCTGGGCTTTGGGCTCCAACCATCACCAGCACATTCAAGTATCACTTATACTTCAAATGGCCTTTGGAAAGAGAAAAAGGGGTTTAATTACCTTCAAACACAACACTATGATCTTTGGTCCTAGATGTGTGTCTTAAGGGGACAGATGACAAGGGGGTGAGAGGGTGGAGCACTTCCACATCCCGGGCTACTCACCGAGGACTGCGCCCCTTCGGAGCTGAACCGGTAAGCCCCAGAGCTGTTGTACGTCCCCACGGAGCACCGGTAGTCTGGGGACCACTGGCTGCCATAGGAGTTAGAGAAGGTCACGCTGCTGCCAGAGGTGATGGCGCCATCCTCGTAGTCGTCCTGGTCGTAGTCATAGTCGCCGTCCGGGGAGGGCAGATCCCCCGTGTTCTGGGGCATGCAGTAGGTGGACTCGCCACTGGACGAGTCATGCACGGAGGGGGCGAGCAGCACCGTGCTGTCTGCGCTGGGGCTGGTGGGCACCACTGTGTCATTCATGTAGGGGTCTTCCTCGGAGGAATCGTCGCTGGTCCGGATGCCACTTGTCCGCTGATCCGAGTGGCCGTGCTCACTGGGGTTGGGGGAGTCCTTGAAGGCGTCGTCATCGGCCTCAAAACCCTCATCCACCTCCTCCTCCGGATAGGGCTGGCTGAAGTTGAAGTTGGGCTTCTCGGCGCTTGCATTCTCGGCAAGTTCACCGAGCTCGCCCGAAAACTCGCTGCCCACGGACAGGGACCGCTCGATGTTCCGCACGCACTCGTCGATCTCGTCGAAGTTGAGCGACTCGAGGAACTCCTGCGCAGCCCGGCATGCCTCGTCCTCCAGGCGCCGGAGCTCCTCATCCCGCAGCTGCTGCAGCTTCTGCAGGGAGGCCTGGGTCAGGGACAGCTCCTGCCGCTCCTTCATGCGCTGCAGGTCCTCGATCTCCTTCTCCAGGCGCAGGATCTCTTCCACCTGCTTGTTTTCCTTCTGCTTCTCCAGCTCCCGGGTCAGTTCGGCTTCCTTGCGACTCTTCTGCAAGGCCGCCAGCTCTCGCTGCTTCCTGGCTTCTTCCTCCTGAATACAACGGGAAGGTGGGTTTTAGAATGTCGCACCACCAAAACCCACAAGCATCTTCCTTCTTTTCAACTATGATGAAATATGGTCGCCATGGCCTGAACTGTGCCTCCGTACTGCTCAACACCTCAGGATGTGACTGTACTTGGAGACAGCACGTATAGAGAAGTGAAGGCTCTTAGAGTGGGTCCACATCTGACCTGATGGTGCCCTTATAAGACATAAGGGCACATAGACACCTTGCATGTGCAAACATTGAGGAAAGCCCAGGTGAGGACACAGCGAGAAGGTGGCCATCAGCAAGTCCAAGATTTGAGGCCTCAGGAAAAACCAAGCCTGATCCTGGACTCCCACCCTCCAAAACTGTGAGAAACTCAGTTTCCATTGTTTAATCCACTCTGTCTGTGGATCAATCCTAGCAAATTAACACAGCGGCTTTCCTTGGCTTCAAGAAACTATGCTGTTGTGATCACAATGAAATTTGACAATCACAAAGCTTTCCCCAATGGAAACACGTAAGAAAATGAACCATAAACATTTCCTCAAGCTGTTCTTTCCTTCTACCTATCTACCTATCCCCCACCTGCCCTCCCAGTTTTGATTCCTACACTCAGTGTTTGCAGTAGGAGGGAAGCAAATAAGGGAGAGGCCAAACTGTTACAGTAATCATCACCTGCTGGGCACGGAGCTCTGCTTCTCTTCGCATTCTCTCTTTTTCTCTAAAAATGGAAAAGAGAAAAGAAGATAAAAATCAATAATAATTGTAGAATGATTTTTCAGCAAGATCTACTTGTTGTTTTTTTTTTTTTGGTGGAACCCAGGGCCTTGTTCATGCTAGGTAAGAGCTCTACCACTGAGTTATATCCCCAGTCCAAGATGTAATTTTATTTTTTATTTGTTTAGGTACCAGGAATTATACCCAGGGGCACTCAACCACTTAGTCACTTCCCTAACCCTTTTTATTTTTTTTATTTTAAGACAGTTTAATTGCTTAAGGCCTCGCTAGTTGCTGAGGCTGGCTTTGAACTTTCAATGCTCCCGTCTCAGCCTCCTGAGTAGCCGGGATTATAGGTGTACACCAACCACATCCAACAAAACGTAACTTTTAAAAAGCTCTTCTAAATGCAAGTTAAGAAATATGAAGAATGTAGCCTTTGCCTTTGGCATGGTCCCTATTCTATGTGTGAATAGAAATATGCACAGAACTGGGCTTCAAATACTGCCAAGGAATTTTACATTCCAGATGCCAAGAATTCCTGTTTGTTTCAACAGTAGGTTCTGCAGTGTCCACTGGGAATTCTTGAGAGAGACTGAGCATAAAACTCAAAATGTGTCCTATTGTTTCATCCAAGGAAGAAAGACATCGAACCTTTCCTCTTCCTCCTGTTTTTTCTTTTCTTCTTCCTCCCGCTTCCTCTTTTCTTCTAGCTCTCGCTTCTCTGCCAGCAGTTGTCTGTAAACTCTCCGGGCAAGCTGGCCTCTGAGTTGCTTCTGGAACACTATGGCTGCTTTTTTCAGGTGCAAAAATCTCTTCCTTAGAAGGAAGGCTCTATAATTCTTCTGTATTGTCACTACACCACAAAGGACCTTTCTGTATTGCTTTCTGCAAAGGAAAAGAACAGCAGTTGAAGTAATGAGGTTGTGAGTTATTCGAATGAGCTTCATTAAGGCTTCAAGACCAGAGGAGACAACTTAGTTTTGAAATGATACTCTCATCAGATACTTTCATTAGGAGACTGGAGAGAACAAGGAGGCCCTTTGGCTAAAACAAAACAGAAGAAAACAAAAAAATAATAAACAAAACAAGCAAGAACTCTATCACTATCTTGTCTAAATAAACACAGAACCCCTAACACTGACTTCCAATTGCCCAGCAGGAAGCTGGGTAAACAGAACCCAAGTAGATATTCTCCTGTTCATATGAAAACAAACAAAGCAAAATACCATCATAGAGAGCACTCTATTTCAGAAAATGTGGTTGTGTGAAGCTTCACGTGGCCTGCTATTACACACAGTGGAGAGAACTAAAATGCCGTTAAAAGGAGGTGCCTCCTTCTCCAAACAACTAGAGAATACATGGACAAAATGATACAGGGTGGGCACCCCTCTTCTAAAAACCTGAAACTAGTGCTGACACAATGCTCAAAAAGTTTTGGGTTCTTGATGTGGAGGGCATGCTTAGCATGTGGGAGGCCTTGGGTTTAATCCTCAGCACTGCAACAAAAAGACAATCAGATTCTGGAACATTTTAGATTTCAGAGTGTCACATTAGAATGCTCAACCAGTACAGTGCATGCAAACATGCCAAAATCTAAAAATTCTGGAATCTGAAATTTTTCTGGTCCCATGCATTTTGGACAAGGTACAGTCAACCTGCAATACCAAAGTAAACAGAGGTGCTGTGGCTTCAGCATAGGATGCAGTGCAACTAGGCAAATAATTTAGGCATCTCTGTAGAATCCTCTAATGAGAATTGCAACCGAGATGTCAAAAAGTGGCATGTACTCTTTCCTGCTTCCGCCCAGGTCAGGCTTACTGGGCTTGGGCTGCTGGTGTGGCTACTTAAGAGGCCTGACCTGGGACACCCCTCCATGCCAATGACTCAGGCTACCCCAATGGAGCCATGGCCCCTGACAGGCCTTCTCCCCTTGGCAGGGCTCTTACCGTGCCAAATAGCCCAAGATGTGGGCCCGGATCACCATGGCTGCCCGAGTAACTTCTTCTTCCCGTTGTTTCTCCAGCTTCTGCTCCAAGGATTCCCGAAGGAAGACCTGCCCAGGAGGAAATTGCACGTCAGTAGAAAGGAACTTGGTTGGGGGAAGGAAGGCATCTCTGAGTCAGGGCTGTTGTTTGTGGGCAAGGCTTTTTCCTTCTCTTTTTGTCTACTGCAAATTCATAGGGTCATGCTTTCTAGAAAAGTGCTTTTTAAACTTCCCGCCTGCGATGGAGTAATATGTTTGTGAAATCCAATAAAAATAAATATATTTTTTGGTATAAATATATTCAAAAGGCTGGGCGCAGTGGCACACACCTGTAATCCTAGCTGCTCAGGAGACTAAGGCAGGAGGATCATTATTTTGAGGCCAGCCTCAATAAATCAGCAAGCCCTATCTCAAAATAAAATTTTAAAGGGTTGGAGATGTAGCTCAGTGGTAGAGCAACCTTGGTTCAATCAATTGCCAGTTTTGCAAAAATAATAAAATATATATGTGTGTGTATATGTATACACACATATGTGTATATAAAAGATTCAAGTCTCATTATTTTTGTTATTAAACTAGATTCAATAGGCATAAAATGACTATAAAATTGCTATTGGAGTTTCTAAAGGTTTATCTCACTATGGGCCAGGACACGTAGTTCATGGTCCAGCACCAGTCCCTTCAATCTCGGGAAGACAAGAAAGGATGAATCAGGAAAGTCAGATAAAGGTTATTCTGCTATGAGGAGGAAATCCGTCCACTCTATTTGTATTACAATGTATCAAGCCCAGGTCCTTGAAGGGCTGCTTTACCATTTAGCTATATTCCCAGCTCTTTTTGTTTTTTTTTTTATTTTCAGACAGGGCCTTGCTAAATTGCCCAGACTGGCCTCAAACTTGTGATCATCCTGTTTCAGCCTCTAAAGTCCCTGGGATTACAGGTTTGCACCACTGTGCAGCTGTGGGGAAACCCTCTCTTCACACCCGTTAAATGATTATAATCAGAGATCTTGGCTTTAAAAACTTATATGTGCATAAAAATAACAATATTACAAATGCAATTCTGAGGGCCGAGGTGCAGCTGCAGATGGGGTGCTTGCCTGGCCTGTGAGAAGCCCCAGGTCACATTGCATTGCATGTGTAGGGGTGGGAGGATCAGGCGGAGGACGAGCTCTTTGGAAAGGTAACCTCCACTGCCTGCATTTCTGTGTACGGAGTCATATTTGTGTCTTTCCCATGTGATAAGGCCCTGGAGGGGAGTGAGGAACAAATGAGGTTTTGGCAATTCCCTGACATAGGAGAAGAGGTCGTTCAATTGATTTCATGGCTGATTTTTGTTGTTCAGGCTAGACTGCTTCCTACTTATCTCTGTCCAGCATAAGCGGCTTAAGGCCTCTGCCACTGCAACATGTTCCAAAGCAGATTTTACTTCTCACTGTCTGGACCGAGCTTTTGGCAACCTGCAGAATTCCAAATGCCTGCTGGCTCTTGCACAGCAGCTGCTGCAGTAGCAGCAACACCATCCAACATTCAGTTACAGAAAGTTAGAACGGTTGGGGCGCAGGGGTGTGGGGGGGTGGGGGTTCATTTCTGGAAATTTGGGAGCTGCCTCGTCCATTTGTGACCCTGAGACACTCACCAGCCAACATGTGTCCTCTGCTTGAATATACAGGAGAAAAGTTGGGACGAGATGTTTCAGTGTGTCTCCTGAGGAAACACTGTCCTGAGGAGTCAAGGACTTCACATAAAACAGTGTTTGGAAGGCAAAAGATGGCAGTGGATATGGCAACGTGAGCTTTTTCCAAATACTAAAAAGCTAATGGTGAGCAGTATCTCGGAACACTACGCCTCACGGGCATCACCCTACATTTCTCTGGTGTTTGATTGTCCTCTGTCACTGTACCTTGGTCTTCCCCAGCTGCCACTCGCTGTTGGAGGCGTCGTAGAGCTGCAGTAGTGCTGTGCACTTGCCCCGGACATCCTCCGGCAGAGCCAGGTTCCTCATGAGCACTTTATACCTGCAACGCAGAGATAGGCACTGTCACCTTGAGCTAGGGTTACTTGTTTTCTCCCACCCTTTTGAAAAGAAAAGAGGACCATCCATTGAGCTCTCTCTTGCCTTTTGTAAAAATCCTGAAAGGGTCTTCGGACCGCATACCCGGCTTTGCGAATCCGCACCGTCTCCAGCATCCCGGAGTACCGCAGCTGGTTTAGCACAACTGCCTGGTCAAACTGGTCTGGCATCTAAAGCACAAGAAAGGTGAGATGCAGCAAGATGACACAGTCAGATAAGACGGTGCTGATAGGGCCATCCTCACCACTGCCTTTCATGAGTGTGCACACATAATTTGTAGAATTTTGAACAAAATACACAAAAACACAGGCTGGAAAATGAACCCCAGTGGATGTACCACCTCTCCTCAACGACCATGCCAGCTAGCCCTCCCGCTTCAGGAGCCTGCTTTCATCCTCTCCCTCTGTTTTGAAGAGTTCCAAACTTCATACCAACTCATTTGTAAATATTTTAGTATATATCATATTTTAATAACACCATTATACCTTAAAACTTGCTAATAATTTCTTAACATAAATATCCATGTTCAAATACCTATCTTACAAGTATCATGAATGTACCACCATTTTAAAATCTATCCATTTCCAAAGAATCTAATGTATCATAAATATCACTTTGTTTCACTTTTTGAACTTCAATTTAAGAGCATTTTAAAGTTACAGAATACAGTGAAAGTGAGGGGGAAACATACACACACACACACACACACACACACATGCACGCGTGCGCACATGGAGGGATGGGGAAAAGGGGACCAGTAATGCTGGCCAGTGCATAAAAGAGACAAAAAGAATTTAAATTTCCTCAGTTTCTAGTCAAATATCGCATTTATTGTGAGTCCCATACTAGACACAGTGAGCCCAAGAACATACAAATTAAAGACAGGAAATCAAATCAAGACTAAGCATCTGAAATGTGCTCTCTTCTCTGCTCAGCTGCCAAACAAATTGGCATTGCTTCCAGGACAATAGTTTCTTTTAGGATAAAGCGAAAAAAGTGGGTCATTCCTCATTTACAGCTTTTTGAACAGCAATTCATTTTTTAATCCAACCACCCCATCCCCTTTAATTAACTTCTATTTTGTTATTCCACAAGACCTTGAATAAATGGACTGTAAAATAGAACCAAAGGATGTTATTGCTAAAAGGTACAAAAAAATGCAAAGGAGCTTAATCTGTGGTCTTTAGCAAATGCAGTCAGTCACTAACACAAAATGAGGCTTAAAGCCATGATATCCTGCACACTTCCAAAACTAACAAAAACTAAACTTAAAGAATGCTCTGCACACCCCCTGACAGTTTTTGTGGAATAGCTGCTGTCTTCTAGCAGGCTGACTCCTCTCAAAAATTTCTTATACAAACACTGGCCAAGTCGTCTTTTCTTAGCAGTATTCTGAACCAATGCAGCCAAGAAATCAGGGCAAACAGCCAAAGAGCTGGGGCTATCTGATTAAGAATTGGGGCTCTCTGATTTTTAGTCTAGATTAAACTATCCTTAGAAAAGTAAGAGAAGCATAAAATATGGAAACAAAAAATGACTCCTGGCAGACCTTCGGCCGGGTCTCAGGTTTTAAAAATGAGGGTAGAGGTTAAGTAACTTGTTTTGAAGTTATTTGGTTCTGCTGCTTCTGTTCTTTTAATTTGGGGATATAATCTGAACAAGTAACAATCTACAAAGGATAGTGAAGAGATACCAAACGAACACTGAATAAAGTATCTGAATTATACAACTTTTGTTAAGTTCGTAATATCAGAGAAACCCACATTTAGGAGCTCATCATCTGAGCCTCGGAGTTTAATTCAAAATCTCCAGCTTCCAAAAATCTGTAGCTCTGGCTGCAACTGATGCAAAAAATTTCTTTAATTACTTTCTCCTCCAGCCTCTAGTTGAAAAAGTCCACACAATTCCTTAGTTAGAGCTCGAGCTATTAAAGCAGCCTGAAAGGTATTATTGGAAGGGCCTCCCCCTCCAGGAAGTTTGCTGTGCGCACTTACCATCTTCCAGGCTCTCCCAGGGACATTCCACCTTCGGTTGGGCTCTCAGGCCAAAATTCATATGGAAAACAACTGCCACACTGACCTTTTCCCCACAGCGAAAGACACGGAACAATAATGAACACCATTCCTGCGCTTTAAAAAGTGCCCTGTCGCCATGACAACCCCTTTCCACTCACGGGCTAATTAGTGTGGTGTGGCTGTAGGATTTGATACAGCTCATGCAGGGGAGGGAGACAGTCGCTGGGAGCGGCTGCTACTGCCAGACTCCCACCACCATTGTCCTTTGGCCCCTTCCCAGCAATTTAACCAGGGGATGGGGGATCTACAGGCTGACTGTCGCCCTGAGCAACCCACCCCGCAATCACGAGATGGGCAAGCTGGGCTTTCCATTGGTGCTTCTCCTTTTGCGGGGCAACTTCCTTTTCTGGTGAATTTAACATTCAAAGATGTCACAGCTGGAGGCTGGACAAGAAGCAACTTAAAGGCTTTTAGCTTTTCAAAACTTTGCTAATGCACTCCAGTCTGGACTGGTAACTAGTTTTCCAGAGCGGGAGTTTGCCCCAACAAAGACTGCCTGCGGTGTGCTAACAGTGACCTTTGGATGGTGACAAATAGGTTGGATTTTGGAAGGAACAGCTCTACCCCCCAGGCAATTATGGTCACAGGAGTCCCAGCTGGATCTGGTTAGTGAATAGTTATTAAACACCTACTGTGTGCAAGGTTTCTAGGTTCCTAGGGAAGATACACAAAAGAGTAGGAGGCTGGATTTTGTTTTCCAGGACCCTGAAGTTTAGGGGGGTGCCCCGTATGACAAACACCACCATTCACATGACAGGAAGCCCAGTATTATACCACATTAAAGATAATTTGTATCAAATTAAGTTCCTTGGGAACAAAGGAGAGAAAAGTCTATTGAAAGGCTAATGGCAGTGTGTGGATTGGAACCAGAGCTTGGAGGAAGGGCGCTCCACTCAGCAAGAGCAGGAACAAATGCTGTGAAGCAGAGAAAGAACCTGCCCAGCTCAGTCTTCAGTCTGGGAGGGACCTGGGCTGAAGGTGTGCTCAACATGGATGGTGCTGTGTTCAAGAGCCACTGGCCACAGACAAGGTCGGACCTGTGCTGCAGAAGGAACCCCCGTGTCCACATATACAACACTGGGAACAAGACCATCATCGGAGGGACAGCAGAGTCCACTTCAAAACCATGCACAGCAGGAAATAATAGCAGCTATTAAGAAGTAAATCCAAATGAAAGACATGTTAGTTGACTTTGGGCCCTTCCATAAGGTTTTACTGAGAAAAAGAAGCTAAGCTCATTTCATAAAAGCAGCAACGGCCCTTTGCCACAACACCTGCTCCATCTTTGGATGTGCACATGAATATACACATCTAGATAATGTCGTGCAGAAAAGCAGGAAAGACATGCTAGTGCTAAGTCTTTACTGAGTTGGGGGTGCTGCTATGGGTGGTGGCAGGAAGAGGTAGCTAAAAAAAAGGGATAGAAAAAAAATCAGACTGCACTAATAGAAGGAAATAGTCACATAGATAAAAACGAAAAATTCCAATACTTTGTATCTTTGGAGACATTTCAAAATAATAATTGTTACAATGGGAAAAAAATCAGACACAGGATGAACTTTGGAATGGAAGAAAGAAAAAGAATAGGAGAGTGTAAAAGGTGGTCAGAAGGGAGACTGGGAAAGTCACAGGAAACAAGAGAATGTCCATCAACTGATGAATGGATAAAGCAAATATGGTATACACCCATCTAATGGTATATGGTTGTCTACTGGCATCTGAGAGTGGGAAAGGGACCAGGACCCCCTGTGAATACCCAAAGTCTCAGATGCTCAAGTCCCTTATATAAAATGGCATAGTATTTGCATATAACCTACAAGCTCCCCTATACTTTAAATTATATGCTAAAATGCTATGTAAATAGTTGGTAGAGAATAAGGACAAGGAAAAAATCCATACACATTCAGTACAGATACAGTTTTTTTTTGTCCAAATTATTTTCAATCCACAGTTGGTTGAGTGCATGCATAAGGAACTCAAGAATACAAAGGCCACCCCCACACAGCACCTTCATGTTACAGAAATATGCTACAATATAACATCATGCCAAATGAAAGAAGCCAATCACCAAAGACCACCAGTCATATGATTTCATTCATATGAAATGAAATGTCCAGAATTGGGAAATCTCTAGAAAGTATATTAATGATGGACTGTTGGACGAGATAGGGGTCCATATGGGAGGGTAGACAGCTAGAGAATCAGGGGGGTTCTCTGTGAGAGGATGAACATGTTCCAAAACTGACTATGATAATGGTTTCACATATGTGGGGACATTTTTAAATCCCTGAATCACACATTTTAAATGAGTCAACTATCTCATCAGTGAATTCTGTCTCAAAAAGTCTTAAAAGAAAAGAGTGTGCTAAAGGCCAGGGCAACACTGAGGCACTTAAAATGGCAAGAAGGGAGGGGCTTAAGAGGAAGTTTATGTCCCGGAGATGATCAAATACATTTAGCTTCAATTTATACTAGGGGTAATTGAATCCAAACAAACAAAAAAATTTGAAAACCTTCTAGTTCTATAATCTGAGACAAAAAAAAAAAAGGACAGGAAATACTAGACAAAAACAAACAATTGATAACTGAGCACACTAAACTCTCCATAAAAAAAAAAAAAATCAATTGTGGCAAATCTCATCTCCTGCTGCTTAAAATTTATATAAAGAACCTCTGTCCCCAGTTGTGTTGACAACTGGGGACAGAGGGGACACAAAGACCAGAGAGGGTGGTTTACATCCAAGAAGACAGAGTGCATGCATTTATTGAATCTGACTGCCCTGAATGTTACCCAGCCTTCCTTAATTTCATAAATATTGCATAGTGACTGTAAGAAGCATGACACCTGTCTATGGTGAGGGGAGGTCAGTCTGGCTCATGAAAGAAGACATGTGGACCGCCATGTTCTGCTGCCTTTTCAGCATTTGAGAATGTCAACCTGGGAACCCTGGGAGGAAGGCAGGAAAGGAGGTGGGGGAGAATCCAGCCTGCCACACTGGATTCATCACCAGTGCCAGCTGGGACTTCAGGGAGACCTCCCTCTACTCTCTGAAGGCAGGAATCTCACACACACATGATTCAGTTCTATAGTGCAAGAAAGCATTTCAGGTGATGATGGGGGAGATCCAACACGTGAGACCCTCCATGGCCCACAGCCTCTGGAAGAGAACAATACTCAATACCTTTCACCTCACAGAGAGGGGAGGGCTTGCTGAGTAAGGAGACAGGGCTGACAGGAAGTAGATTCTCATTTCACCCTGCTGTCATCCACTGTCCCTAAAAAGGATCTTCAGGGTCACTTTTTAAAAATCTAGTTTGAAGGGAAAAAAAATAATTTTCTCTAGAAGAAATGGTGTGCTTTATCCGACTATAAATTTATAAACTGATCACTATATAGTTGACTGTAATTAACTTATAACTTACCTTGGGCCAAGAGGAATTAAGGCAGGCTAAAATAAAGTGAAATTAAATATGGTGATTGAGAGGGGAATTAAAAAAAAAAAGAAGAAAAGAAAGAAAATGCACTGTATTGCCCATTTTGCCTTGGCTGACAAAAATATCTAAGTTGAATTTAATTTTCAACAGTAGCTATTGTTAACTAGGTTATTTTATTTTGCCTTAATCTCAGAATGAATTTTCATATAGGTTAATCAACAGATGGCTCAATTTCTTTATAAAGGATATATTATTAAGTCTAAAATAATCATAAATGTTTAAAAACATTAATGCTTTTTTAAAAAAGAGAATTCTATTATTCTAGCCTCAAAGATCTGCTATTTCTTATTCAACAATTCTGAAACCGAAGGAATTTCAAACCTTTCAATTTCAAGTCCTTTAATTTCAGGAAGAGATTTCAAATTCTTGACTTTAAATTCTTGAATTTCAAATTCTCAACAACTTTGAAATTGAAGGAATTTCAGATCCTTGCTTAGCCCTGCAGGAACTACAGGCTGCTTTTGTTTTGTTTATGAGAATGAGGTGCTGATAGAAATCCTTCAACATAGATAGCATTGTAACACATAAACTTGACTGATGGCTTAGGTGGGTAATTTTATTCCATTTTGTGGCTTTGGGGTGGGTAGATAAGAAAACTGCAGGCCAACAAGGAAAATGGCTTATTCAAGAGATTTAATATTGCTAAAATTGAATAATTAGTTAGTTTAGTGGTAATGGCCATTGATTCAATCCCCAACTCCAAAAGACAAAAATAAATCAAATGATGGAGAACGTATATCAAAGAGCTCTGCATTTTGAAAACTAGTACTGAATGTCAATCAAACTTGTACACATCAAACCTATTTTCCTATCAACATATTTCTAAAAACAGGGCATGCTTTCTTAGGATATAACTTTCAAAAGGATACATACTTCTTTAGGGGAAGCATGAGGCGGAATCTAGATAGCTGGGCATGGTGACACACACCTGCAATCCTAGCAACTCAGGTAGCTAGGCAGGAAGATCACAAATTTTCTGCTACTCTGGGTGATTCAGAAACCCTGTCTCAAATAAAAATTTCCCCAAAGGGCTAGGGATGTTAACTCAGAAGTACAGCATTTGCCTAGCATGTATAAGGGCCTGGATTCAATCCTAGCACCCCCAAAGACAACAACAACAAAACCCCAATGTGTTCTGTATTGTAGTGTTCCCTGTAGCCATCTGTTTTCTGAAAACACATTCTCCCAGATTTTAGCACCAAGTGAGGTCGTAGGGACCAAACTGTCAGGTGCTGGCATGGTCTAACAGAAGTAATTTAAAAATACCAATTTTAGCTTATGTGGTGGAATGCACCCATGATTCTAGTGGCCTGGGAAGCTGAGGCAGGAAAACTGCAGGTTCAAATCCAGCCTCATAAACTTGGTGAGGCCCTAAGCAATTTAGGGAGACTCTGACATAAAAAGAAAAAAACCGGGGAGGGGTGTTAGGAATGTGGCTCAGTGGTTAAGTGCCCCTGGGTTGGATCCCTAGTCCCCACTCCTTCACAAAAACATAAACAAAAAGTCCCAATTTTGGTGGGGGCTCCCTGATTGGCACCTGGAGCCCATCTACTCAGTGGCTGAGGTAAGAGGATGCCAGCCTGGACAACACAGCAAGTCTCCATCTCTAAAAATCAAAAACAAAAGGGGAGGGGGTGGGGGGTGAGGGGAGACCAAAATTTGAAGAGCTACAGTGACAAGGATAGGAAACCGGTTCACTAGGTTGTGAGTTTAGCCAAATGTCAGTATGCAGAAACGATCAAACAGCAAACTCCAAGCAAATCCAGCTCCAGCCCTCTCATGAATGGCATCCTTATTTGCACCTCAGCTTCAGATAACTGACATGGAATGCAGAAGTTCTTCTTTGACCCACTGTGGTTTGACTTCACTTGCATCTCTGTGAGCCCCTTGGGCATCTGCCAAGGGCAGACTTTCAAGCTAACTGGATCCCAAGGGTGAACAGAAGGGCACTCTCCAACTGCAGCCGTCACATGTGACAACATATTTAACAATGACTGCTTTTGCTTTAATAACAAATGCTCATTGCAACTTGATACATTGTTAAGGGTGTTTCTAACAATTTATTTCTAAGAGGAGTCCTTTCCTTCTTTTCTGGGGAGGTAATTTATTCCAAGTCTAAATATTTAAATATGATTCCATCTTGATGGTTATGTAAAAGAAAACTTATTTTAATCCATTAAAAATATTTATTGAGGGGCTGGGGTTGTGGCTTAGCGGTAGAGTGCTTGCCTCAAATGTGTGAGGCACTGGGTTTGATTCCCAGCACCACATATAAATAAATGAATAAAATCAAGGTACAACATCATCTAAAAAAAAAAATTATTGAAAGCCTTCCACAGATGGAGCAACCACTTAAGTGTACGGGATGCACCAAAGCCAAGTCAGCCCTGGCCTGGACCTGACACCCAGGCTGCAGGGCTCCACACTGCTTAGCTGCTTAGAATGCAAAATGGCAGTGAGTCCTGAGCTGGTGTCCAGGAGGCCCTGAGCTCACAAATGACCAAAGACCACAGCAGGACACCCACAGTTCTTGCTGTCCTAGAGGCTTATTTAAGAAGACATTTTAAAAACTCTCTTGTAATTCTTAAACCTTCCCTCAACCTTGGTCAATTGTTTTTTCAAAGTAAACAGCATAACTTTCTAAAATTAAGAAGTTCTACTTTCCCTCATATTTTAAAATGAATCTTGAACTACTTCATGTGAAACACTTTACCTAGTCCATATTATGAGGACTGGTCCCCATCATTCTAAGAAATATAAAACATGCTGATTATTTAGTAAATTGAACCATTACATGATTTTTTATTTTGATAGGTAAATATCATGGGATAGAGAAATATTGCAACTAACCTTACAGAGAGCATTTTATACATTCGGTATATTTGTATTTTGTTCCCCCTTTCAATTTTAAGTGCAACCAAACCTACCTTACTTTCTGGAAATCCCTCTTCAGCTTTAATAAGTTGAGGATTCCATAAGAACTTACCGCTAGTCAATTACATTACACTAATAAAATATCATCCCAGGTCCTACAAAGGCTTCGAAGTCTCACCCAGGAACTCTGATCACGCCTTGCCTTTGACTAATTCGGAGGACCCTCCGCAATCTCTATTTGCTTTCTTAGCCACATCAAACCCACAAAAGCAGAGAAGGAATAAATATTATCAGATAAGAAGTTTATCATGCTTTGAACAGTGTTTCAAAGCCTGGTTACTAAAGCAGCAATATAATTTCCCTGACCTTGAACAGGCAGTAAACAAAAGCCAATTAAACAAGGGACAAAGGCCCTTTGTACTTACATCAGTCATTTCACTCCGGGGCAGTTCAACATTTTACACAGTTGTTGCCACTTGCTAATTTTCACATTTCCAGAAAAGAGGCAGAAACTAATTTTCCCTGCAGAAAAGGCAACCCCCCCAGGTGAGAACAGGAAGCTAAATGGTTACATGACTTGCAAAAGTGGAGCTGTGAGTCAGTCCTGGAGGTCAGATTACAGAGTATGGAAATTTCTCACTCAGCAAGGACAGCCTTCAGCCACACCCCTGGCCCCAGAACAGTTATCACCTATGCAAGGAAAACCTGGTCCCCCTGAAGCTGGAAGCTGCCTGCTCAACACAGAGCCACACAGATCCACCTGCTCCTTACAAGGAAGAGGGTGAACACAGAAGATATGCATATATGCACATTTCCTCTTTCCTGAGGCCCAGCCTGGTCACACCAGACCCTTCACAAACACCAAGCACATGCCAACTCAGACTTCATGTCCAAGGTCCCTGAAGCATGGCTCCAATCAGCCTTTCCACTCCATCACAAACCCTGCATTTTAGTTCAATTATAGTTCATTCTAGTTTCTGAATTCACCACTCACTTCCTGTCTTCACCTCAGCGGAAGTAGCCTCTCCACCAGAAATGTCCTCTTTCTAACTCTGGAGTCTGCTGGACTTTCAAGGTGTCTCTCAAATGCTCCCTCCTCCATAATATCATTGCCTGAGCATGCAATTGGGTCATCTGCAACCTCCCTCTCCCTTGAATTGCTCAGAGTGACCATGCTCACACTTTCCTTCGTGGCCTGGAACTGCCTGGCATACAGAACTGGCATACCAGGTACACACGAAGGCTGCTGTGTTGCATCAGAAAAATTGTGGTTCTATTTGTACTTGCTTCTAATGTACATGTTTGGTTAACAGACATGTTTTGTCTGTGTAACAGATTTTCAAGAAATGAAAATGGTTTTTGCTGCTTAAAAAGTATGTGAGTCTACACAACTACAGTCAATTGATTATTGACAAATGAGCAAAGACAATTAAGAGGAGGATAGTCTTTTTAATAAATGGTGCTGGAATAACCAGAAATCAATATGCAAGAAAAAGAATCCATATGCAGGCATTATAACATTTGTAAAAACTACCTGCAACTGGATCATAAACCTGTTTGTATAAAGCACAAAACTCTTTGAAGAAAACACAGGAGATAATCTAGTGACCATGGATTCAGTGAAGATTTAAAAATACAATACCAAAAGTATTGTACATGAAAGGAAAAACTGGTAAGTTGAATTTCATTCAAATTAAGAACCTTTTCTAGGACACTGTTAGGAAAACGGAAAATTAAACAGTAGACTAGAAAATACTGGAAAAATAAACATCTGAAAAAAGACTATCAAAAATATACAAAGAACACTAAAACTCCACAGTATGAAAACAACCCAGTTTAAAACACGGGCTAATTACCTGAACAGATACTTCCCCAAAGGAGATCTGTAGGTGGCTGATCAGTACATGAAAAGATGCTCAACATCACCTGTGATTAGGCAATTATCAGTCAAAACAACAAGAAGGCACCACTGCATACCTACTAAAACATTAAAATCCAGAAAACAGACAATACCAAATGCTGGAAGGATACATAGCAATGGGAATTCTCGCTCGTAGCTGTCAGTAACGTGAAATGCACAGTCAACTAGGAAGACAGTTTTTTAACAAAGCTCAAAGTCTTAATATATGATCCAGCTAGTGCACTTTCTCATATTTACCAACTGAGCTGAAAACTCATGTCCATGCAAACTCCTGCATGTGAACAATTAAATAACCAGGTGGCAGATGGTGAGGACCAGGCTTCCCTCTCATTGGAATGAGCCTTTTGCAAGAAAACTGGAGAAAAATGAATTCTATTTAACTAGGATCTATTGACTTTCATGAAAACAGCAGCAGAACATTCCAGGATCCTGGGGCCAGCAGGTCTAAGAAGGTAAAGGACGTGGGTTATTGCTGGTCATAAGACTCAATCAGTCCTCAAGATGGGTCTGTAGAGAACATGCCCCCAAATAGCTCCATACCCTATGCTTTTTTTCCAATTATTTACACGGTGGGACTGGCATGCATTTCTATGGGAAAGAGATTGGTGGCCAGACGTGATGAAAGAGTATTTTGGTACACAATTTAATGAGAATAGATGCAAAAGACTAAAGTTGTCTCTCTCTCTCTTTTTTTTTTTTGGTCATTAACTAATTTACTGTTGGTAAATGAAAGTAAAAAGTATGCAAAGCATTTCTTTTCAAATGAGGATATATAGAAAGTATCCATAGTAAAAACCCCACAGCTCTCCTAGAGAAAACCACTCTTCCCAGTTTCTTGTGTCTCTTTCTGGATGTGTTCTAAGCATGCATAAATAGAACATGTGTATGTGTGTGCACACGGGCATCTTCATAGGTGTGCAGAGGAACACACTTTGTTTTTTAAAAATGTAAATAAAAACATTCCACCATTGCCCCTAACACCTAAGGGAGTCCTACAGAATCCTTGTCAAGACTCCTGGGATCTGTCTTTTCCCAGCGGCAAACTTGCCATTACCAGAACACATTTGATCAGATCCCCATTGATGGACCTTTAAGAGGTTTCTAGTTTGTAGTTTTTCCTTATCCAACTTTCAGGACATGAAAAGAAATAAAAAAGCAGAACCACAGGGTCCCAGCACGAGTGTTTCCAGTCAATACCTCCTCCTCTGCCCCCAAGGACTCTGTTTCATGGTCCTACACTGTTGGTGGCGGGTGTCAGAAGCACAGTGAACTGAAGATGACCACTCCAACACCCAGCTCTCCAGCCCCTGCATGTGCCGCCCACCTCTACCTCCGTGAAAACCTGGCTCCTGACAAGGCACATCCCTGGGAAAGACCATACTGCAGGTCTCCTGCCATTGGCTTATAATGTGTCAGTGTTCATTCAGTTTAAGTTTGGCATATCAGTCTCTCAGTCAGAAAGTAATTACCGATGATGGGAAGAATAGGGATTTAACTCTCAGCTTTTTCCTATTACATTCTGGAATATGAAATTTGGGAGTTCATCTGTCATACCATTAACAAGGTCATTTAATAATGTTTCTAGTCCAAATGATGAAAATCTGAAGAGATGGATTATGATAATCTGCTAAGTCTTAAACTGAAAATTTAATAATAAAAATAACAGCTACCTAGTCATTGAGCAGAGACTGTTTCTGCCACTGGACTAAGTACTTCTACATGTACTGTCTCATTTAATCTTTAGAACCACCCTAGGAATTACATCAGTCCATGATGATAAAATTAAGCTTGTGATATAAAGCAAAGAAAGGGACTCATTTGGGAAATGCTGTTGGTTATCACTTGTGTAGCACTTTATAACCTACAGGCTACTCGACGTACATGATGATGTCATTTGCTTCTTGCTGCTACCCTGTGAGGAGGGCAGGGTAGCTCTCAGTGTTTGCAAACAGCCTACAGAATGTAAGTGACCAGAGACACATCACATAGCAATTACCAGGGCAGAGGGCAACAGGGACCCAAATCTTCTCAATGTTAGAATCCTTGCAGATCCTGCTAAGGTACCCTAGACTGTAGCAGTGCCTCTCCTTCAGGGGCAGGTTCAAGTACAAAGTGGTCACCATGATCACCTGTGGATGGCTGTCTCCATTGACATGGATTGGCTTCTATTCACAGATCTCTGCAGTGGTAGTGGTGGTGGTGCTGATAGCTGCACTAATTCTGCTGATAGTGATGTCATAAGAAATCCTGTGAGCAACAGCACTAAGTGACAGCTATAAAAGGCTAACTCGTGCTAAGGACTGTGTGCCAGGCACTAAGCTAGCTTTTATTTAATCTTAGCAACTCTATGGCATAGGCATTACTGTTACACACATTTTACACTCAACCTGAAGCACAGAGAGGTGAATTAATTTGTCTATGATCACAGAGTTCATGCCTAACACAGTCGAGACTCCAATCCAGGCAGAATGGCATGTAAGTCAACACGATGTACCACACTGCTCTTCCTGCAAGGTGCAAGTTCAGGAAGGGGGAGGAGAGTTCCTGCAGCTCCAAAGCATTCATCATTTAACAATGAAGTTTATTTCCTGGTCATATTTCCTGAATATTCCTGAATGAAATTCAACACAATAGTTATATTGATAGCAGACCAAAATAGAAATCAACTTCTGAGGATTAAAACCCAACTGAGATAATACATATAGTCAAAGCAGGGGCTGGCACAGGACAACCTGAGAGCTACATCCGGCCTGCCACCTGTTTTTATAAATAAAGTTTTATTGGAACAGAGCCATGAATTGTCTGTAACTGATTTCACGATACATGGGCAAAGCCTAAAACATTTACCAGAAGTTTACTGATCCCTAAATTCAACAACAAAAGCCAGCACTGGGGATGTAGCTCAGTGCAGAGGCTGTGTTCAGGATGCAGGAGGCCCTGGGTTCCATTCCCAGCAAAGAAAAAAGCAAAGACAACAACAACAAAACAAACAGGCAAAGCATAGAGGGCATTCGACTAGTGCAAACTGAGTTATTGTCTGAAGTTACTTATACACCAGATTTCAAAAACTTAGTATGAAATAAACAATGTCAGGTACCTCAATAATTTTGAGACTTTGTATGTTGAAATCATAACATTTTGGATATACTGGGCTAAATATATATATAACTCATTTTTGTGAAATTAATTTCGACACTTTTAATATGGCTATTGGAAAATGTTTAATTGTTTATGTGGCTTACATGTCCACTGGACAATGTTGCTCTAAGAAAATAGAATCTCTGCTCCATAAAGACTTGAAAAATAACAGAAATATAAGGTTAAAATTATAATTCTATTTGCATTTGTTTGACACGTAGAGCATGCTTTATATAAATGAACTGCCCAACAAATTTTGGGCGGGGCAAGGACTGGGGATGGAACCCAGGGGCACTCAATCGCTGAGCCACATCCCCAGCCCTTTTTTGTACTTTATTTAGAGACAGGGTTTCACTGAGTTGTTTAGGGCCTTGCTAAGTTGCTGAGGGTGGCCTTGAACTCACAATCCTCCTGTCTTAGCCTCCCAAACAGCTGGGGTTACAGGTATGTGCCACCGTGCCCAGCTGTCCAACTATTTTAATACAAGGCTTAGAGACTAAACATATTACTTCTTACCATCATTTATTATTTCGAATTGAAAAACAACACTTGGGCAAAAAAAAAAAAAAAAAGTGAACTAGAAGAGACCTAATAGTTCTCACCAGGCCAATGAGTCTGAATGAATAAATTAGATGTGAAGACTTTCCATTAATTTTAAATAACATGTGTGAAAGATCTTTCAAGATATAGACAATGGTTCTCAAATAATATGTGTTAATCTTACAAATTTCCATTTAATTTCCAAAGGCACCCCAAGATTTCCAGAACACATTAAGTTTTTGACTTTTGTTTTGGAAACCAGCCAGTGAACCAGCACTTCAGTGCCTAAGGGAATGATGAAAGAGAGCCACCCGGGGACTGTGGGCTACAGCTGGGCAGAATAGGCCCACATGGTCCTGCCCTGTCCTGAACTGGCAAGGAAACGCCCGGGGTGGGGGCGCTCCAGCATGCAGTGTGAGCCCTCCTCTCGAAGAAGCCTGTCACGGGACACTCACCCACCGCAATCTTAGCTACCATTGTGTGCCTGTCACAAACTTGTTTCCAAAGCCCAGGCGTGGCTGGAAAACCACACACACTGAGCATCTGGTCAAGCGCTTCCTTGCGGCACAGCAATGGAGGCCTGACCTCCTCCAGTTTCTTCTTTCCTTCTTGCTCCCTCTGGTTTCCTGCTGTCACAGGCCCTGCACCTGCTGCTCTCACCTCCCCCTCCCTCCATGGCCAGGCACTGGAACCCACTGGGTGGGGGGGGGGCTCCCCCACTGTGCGCCTCTGGTCACTCTATTCTTAGGAGGTCTGGGCAGTTCTTCACGCCTGAATGCCAGCTCCCTTGGGGACAAGGCACCTGGGGGCTTTCCTATGGTGCAGCTCCTGCTGCCCTGCCAGGAAGAGAATGCAGAGTTCTCCTGCAAAAGGAAGCCCGGGCCTGCTGAAAGGGGGCTGCCATCAATCTTCAACACTGAAAGGAAAGCAACTTTCTCTCCTCTTGAATTAAAGTGAAACAGCAAACAATGGCACTGATATTCAAGTATGGATTGCTACATACCAGGGATTTTTATTATCTTAACTAAATCTCAAAGAGCTCTCTTAAGACCAGTGGGTAAGACAGGATTATCATTCCCTTATAGACATGGACACAAGCGAGTGGCTTGCCCAAGGTCACATGACCAGTGACCTCAAGGGCCTGTGCTCTTCCTCAGAGGAAAACCCTTAGCAGGCCCTGTGCCGGGTGCCAGTCCATGCTGAGACCCAAGCTGAAGGTGAGAGTGTGCGTTTAAGAACTTGTATACCAGTTTGACACAACTGCATCATTTTATTGTGTTTTTCAAAAATATCAATCCACAACGAATAAGGAATAAAAAATTTGTTCCTTTGCCACATAGAGTTGGAGAGGTGCTGTTCTAGAAGGTACCAATGCTAATTTTGAGTACTATGTGGACAATCTTTCTTCATATTAGTATGTATGCAGCTCTGCCATTATTACAATATTACTCAGTAACTGCCTAAAGTTCTAACATTTAACACCAAATCAGGCTTAATGGATGAAGAAAAGGTATTGAAATCTTTCTTTGAAGTTGTCAGAAGTATAAAATGTTTAATCACAAAATCTGATATCACATTGTTAAAAGTCCTCTAGTTTGCACACAAAATAAAATCTGAACATTTCTGTATTTCTGCCTTTCCATCTTATCCCTCCTGTCTACAGTTTCACCCTCTAGGGGAGCCCAACAGCTACCCCTTGTTAAAGGAACTCCAAGTATATTCAGGGCAGTGTCTTGGGGATGAGATCATTCCACGCCAGCCACATCAGCTCATTCACCTTTGCCAGATATTCACTTTCTTGGCTTCCAGTGCAGCCAGGCTCAGTCCTGGCCCTAGAACCAGGCAGAGAAGCCAGCACCAGGGAGATGGGAGACAAACGTAAGGGACTCCTGGGAAAGACTTTCCTTCCTAACAAAAGGATAGGAGCCCGAGAGGAGTCACTTTGGCTCAGCTTTCTCCCTAGGATTAATGTTTACTCTGAGTAGACAAGGGCTTTATGATGGGGGTGCAGCTCAATGGTGCCTAACAATGCATAGGGCCTTGGGTTCAATTGAAAGAAAGAAAGAGAGAGAGAAAGAAAGAGAAAGAGAAAGGAAGAGAGAAAGAAAAAGAGAGAAAAAAAGAGAGAAAGAAAGAAAAAAAGATTGTTGAAAAAAACTGAATGACTATGTTCTGTGAGGCTGCAAGGTTTGCAGCTATAGCATCTACTTTGTAAAACTGAGGAAAGACTGAGAATGGTAGATGGCCTTGGCTAGAATTCCCGACAATGTGGACAATGCAATTTTTTTGGTGGTACTGGGGACGAACTCAGGGCCACATACATGCTAGGCAATGCTCTACCAGTGAACTGCATCCCTAGCCTTTGGTTTCTTTCTTTCTTTCTTTTTTTTTTTTTTTTTGCGGGGGTTGGGGGGTGGAACCAGGGATTGAATTCAGGGGCACTCAACCACTGAGCTATGTCCTCAACCCTATTTTGTATTTTATTTAGAGACAGGGTTTCACTGAGTTGCTTAGCACCTCGCTTTTGCTGAGGCTGGCTTTGAACTCAAGATCCTCCTGTCTCAGCCTCCAGAGCTGCTGGAATTACAGGCCAGGTGCACGCCTGTGCACCACCACACCTGGTCTTTTGTTTCATTTTTAAATTTTTATTTTGCAACAGGGTGTTACAAGTTGCCCAGACTGGCCTTGAATTTGTAATCCTCCTGCCTCAGCCTTTCTAGTTGCTAGGAGTACACCTATACGCTCAAAAGTGTCTTATTAAATGTGACATTTACATAATTTAACTGCACAGGTCACTGTTGAGTTATGTCTTACCCGTGGAGAATGGAAGGCTTCCTGGGGCGTGGGGCGGACTGAAAGGCAGTAAGTGCACATGGCTTACCTGTGTAAGCTACTGGTGGATAGAAGAGGTTCCCAAAGAGAGGGGAAGGAGTGCTCTCAAGGAAGAAGGGAACTCCCCAGGGAAGAGGTTCAGTCTTGGTAATGTGAAGATCCAGCTAGGTCAGAAGGTTCAATCCCCAGCACCACAGGGGGGAAAAAAATCCCTAGCACCAAAAAATAAAAATAAAAAAGACCAAGGTCTACCTAATAACTGCAAGGATGGTGCAGAGTTGGAAACTCCACTAAGTTAGTCAGCTAACTCTGTGAACCTTGAAAATATCCCCAGGGCAAGTTGGTATGGAGCAGGGTGAGCAGTACCGATGCCAAGGCCAGAAAGAAATCAGGGGCAGCGGTCAAGTGCAGGTCAGAAAAGCCCGAATCAAACAGAACAGAGGCCCAGGTTTCCCAGACAGAAATCAGATGAGAATGACCAGGTGGTGGCCTCATCCAAAGCACCCAATGTCCAGGCAACCTAAGATGGGGGAGTTTTAGGAACACAGTACTTAAGATACAATGAGGATTAGATAGAGGGAGTGAGACCCTGGAGAAAGGGTTCCCTGTAGGTGAAGAGGCAAAACAGGCTAAAGACAGATGTTCTCAGTGCTTTGGTGAATTACAAGGGCAAGTCATGTGCTGGGGGCCAGGAATATCAAGGTTCAGGGTGTGGAAAGGTGTCAGGGTAATTAGGAGCAGGAACACAGTACCCAAGAACACTGTAAATGTGGACCAGCATTGATCAAAAGAATGTTCTTTTTTTCCCTCTCTGTTTGTGATGCTGGGTATGGAACCCAGGATCTCAAACATGCTAGGCAAGTGCTTTACCACTAAGCTACATCCTGAGCACATTTTTTTTAAATTGTCCAGCAACCGTGGGGAATCTGAGGGTGAGAGCAAAACTGGACATAACCCAAGACAGGACTGGCAACAGGATGAGAGGCCAGGGAGCCGCTGAACTGTGGGATTTTATAGAGGATGCGAGCTTATGACCATAGCTCACTTATGACCATAGCTCACTGGCCGAGTTCACCTTGTGAACATTCAAATTTGAACATTTGGATTTGAGCACTCACTTTTTAGAATATAAATGCTATACTGCAGTTGGGAACAAATAGTCTAACGTTAACATATAAACCCAAGGCAAAAAAAAAAAAAGAAATTCTAAGGGGGCTCACGGGGACACTAAGTAAGGACTGAGAGGCTTGTGTGGCAAAAAGGAACCGTTTCACTCTTCTGGGAGGATGGGAGCAGGCTGGAGGGAGATTATCTTAAATGATGGACAGATCATATAAATTTAAAATTAAGAGGTTAGTAATTTGAGATATTTTGAAAAGGAATTCTGAGAGTTGATGAAATGTGCTGTAAGGCTGGGGGCATGGCTTGGCGGTGGGACACAAGCTGTGTATGCTGGAGGCACCGGTTCCATTCCCAGAATCAAAAAAAAAAGGATTGCAAGAATCTCTCAAAAAACCCAGAGAGGTGGGGCTGTAGCTAGTGGTCCAGCCCTTGCCTAGCAATGTGTTCAATCCCCAGCACTGCAAAAGAAAAGAAAAAGCCAGAGAGAGTGGGGAGGGAAGCAGGGACTACAGATATATATTCTAAATCAGACCAAAGACCCTGGAAAAGGCAATAGAAAGTGCAAAATCCTCCCCGTGCAGCCCCCCTCCTAGGAACAATCGCTGCCTTCCTGCCCAGTGAACCTGATGAAACCTTTTTATCTCACAAATCTAAACCTCAGTCTCCCTCTACGGTCACTGCTCGGCTCCTACTCGACCATTCACCACACTGACCAGGTCACAGGCCCCCTTATTCAGACTGGCTCTGGAAAATCATGCTGAGAAATACAAATTAGGAGGGCAGCTGTCTCTCTTTGTGGATGTTGGCAAGAAGGGCCATCGGTCATCAAAATGCTAAAACAGCTGTGGAACTCACTGAGTCACTTGTCAACCCCCAAGGCTATGCAATCAGGATGCTGAACTAGAAACAGGAGTAAAATAAGGGGCCCAGGGGCTCAGCAGCCACAGGCTTCGATGTCCAAAGCCCGGAACACTGTCACTGAGATCTGGAAGGCTTCATCAGAGTGACCTTCTTATAATACCACATTAACAGCCTCATGAGACCTGCCACCCTGGTAGTGTGACTCGGTGTATAGATGACAATCAGGACAATATACAGGCATGGTTCCTTGCTTCAAGGTGCTTGAATTTCAGAGACACAAAACTTCTAATTCTCTGGAGGATAGAATTTACTCATCATACTTAGTTAAAAAAAAATGTTTGTTGTTTTTTTCTAAATTTAGTATGCACAGAAAAACAATGGCTCTCAGAGACAAACAAATAAATAAAAAATCAGACCAGAACTCAGAAGTCTAAAGTCTCACAAAGAGGTGAAAACAAAATTTAACATGAGAAGAGAGGCAGAGTCTGGCTGGAGCTGGAAGGGCTGAGGGCTTCACACCCTGCTCCGGATACAGGAAAAACCAGATGTAGGGGCTTCATTTGCATAAAAATATACAGCCCAGAAAAACTTCTTCCATAATGAATATAGCTGATGTATAAATATTCATGAAGATATACTAAAATACCAGAAGAAAAGAAAAAAATAATAGAAATTTACTTGAAAACTGCTCAATGCTGTGTGCTAAGTAGTAATCTGCTGGCAAGGACTGTCCAGAGGGAAGGCTGGCCTGATGGGAAGGGGCTTTGCTGAGTTCCGCATTCTAGGAGTCCTTTCTCCTGCTTATTCATGTATCAAAGTGGTTGTCTGCGTGTCATAATGGGAAATTAGCCAGCCTGCGATCACAGCCAATATCTGTTAAGTAGAAATTAGAAACACCACAAAATATTGCACTGAGCAGTTGGGAGTTGCTAGGGAACGGGAGGTCAGGCAGCATTCAGAGGCCAGGTTATTCCCATCCTCAGGGCCTCTCCAGGACTCTATTCATGCTGGACTCTAAGCACAGTGGGCACCAGGGCCTGGAGGGCCCAGCATCCCAGCTCCACACCCAGCCAGGCCCTCTAGGCTTTTGAGCTGCCCAGTCCAAGTTGCTTAAATCTGAAGGCCCCCCTCCCAGCAGCAGGCTCCCACCCTCAGGAAGGTGTCCAATGCACAAGGTACCATATTGGTGTCATGTGCAAACTGGTCCCTTTCTGCAAGACACTGGTGTCTAGGATTAGTGGGAAAGTTATAAACAGAATGCTCCACCAACCAAGTAAAACCTTCCAAAAAATAAAAGCAGCTGTGGGATGTGGCTCAGTGGTAAAGCGCTTGCCTGAACTTTGAAAGGCCCTGGGTTCAAGCCCCAGAACAGCAAAAAATACATAACATTAATTAAAAAATAAAAGAGATTTTTTAAAAAAAGGAATGGGGAGTACATGCGCCTAAACCCAAGGGTCAGGAAACAGAAGACTGCACTGTGACAATATTTCCCCTACCTGCTCTTAGAACGACATCTTCCACACACTTCCATGAGTGATCCTGGGTACTTAACATTGACCCATCTTCGAGTTAAAGACTAGTTTACAGGGTCCTGATATTAACTTTTCCACGAATTCATCTTTCCCTGTGTCTATGCCAAAATGAATAAGGGGTCCTTCACAATTTGTAGCTGGAAATGTGCTGCCAAGTTTAATAAACGGTAATAAGTTCAAATTACAAATTATGAGAGGAAATGAACCCTTCTTTTGCTGGATGGTTGCAACAATCAGCATCAGAGTCACCACCAAAGTACCTGTTGTTTTTTTTTCCACAATGATGAAAGTGGTAACCACCGTACACTAGCAATGGGACCACAAGTGGTGACGTGCCAGAGTGAGGTGAGTTCAGGGCATGCTCAGTTTTCAATCCTCAGACCCACCCCCAAAACGAGAGAACTCTGTCCTCGCATCATCGATGAGAAAACTGAGCACTTAAGTGAGAGGCCAATGACCCATTACTGGCCAAAGGCAGGAGGAGTCTCTGCAGAACTTCCTGAAAGGTCCTGGGTTCAAGCCCCAGAATAGCTCCTGATATGCGACACCTCCTGAGAGGTATCATTCAGCATTTTACTCCAGAAGTGCTAGAAAGATGACCTGCGTTGTCTCTTGTTAAGCACACGCAGGCTACAGCACAGGCTGCTTTAGTCCCTGGGCAAACAGCAACAGAATCATGTTTTTCAAGAATCTTGAGGGCCTTCTGCCATTAGCCCTGAAAGATGTAGGAAAATGGTCCAGGGTTAATTAATAAATTGCTATGAAGTGACCAGGCCAGCAGGAGTAAGTGCAGGCTGGAGCTGAAATTCTGATTCACACGACAAAACCAATGAGACCAGGCCATAGGGTGAATGCTGTTTAGACACATCATACCGGGAACACTCTAAAAAATCCTCCAGGGTCTGTCTCTACACTTTCCTACCCATGTTTTGGCACCACAAACCATGATCTGTCAGCCAGTCAGTAAAGAGTGAGTGGAAAGAGAAGGAACTTGAACCTGGCCTGTGCATCTCTTTACTCCTTCCTATATTTCTGTACCCATCCCCTCAATACAGCTAGCATGCATCTATACAGTCTCTATTCATACTCCCTTGATCAGTGCCCCCTCCAGGCCCGGCGTCTTTGGGCAATCAGCAGTCTCCACAGCACCCAATAGGGTGCAATCTGTTTTAGGTATGCAGCTGCACGCCCACCAAAAGAACCAGAACAAAGAACAAAAAAAGCCTGTGCACCCAGGCCAGTTGCTAAAGGCTCTTTTGAGTATTCCCAGGCCTCCTGCTACGTGCCATAACAAGCAGAGTGGATGCGCTAGGAGCAGGAAAGGTGAGTCACAGAGAACAAGTGGCGATTGTCTTGCAGTTACTTTTTAAAATTGAGCATGAGAAGGGAAACGCTTTTGCCCTACGGACCTCAGCTGAGCCTGGGTTTTTATCAAGCAGGAAAGGCCTCAAGCCTGCCCCGGATAGCAGGAGCTGTCCAAAAGAAGTGGCCTGTTTGCTAATGCAGCCAGGCTGCAAATGAAGTTCCTCTGAAGATGACCAGTCACCCAGAGCTTCCTGTGCAGGTTTTGTGCCCATTTTTCCCCCTTGGATGACTGACCCTGAGCACCCTCACAGGCTGTCAGAACTCTGGAAATCAGAGTCAAATGACATCACCACCAGGTTGGACCTGCCCTTCTACCTCACACAGGACCTCATTCACCTAATTTGCAAGATATGGCTGATGGAAACCTCTATAGGCGGCCAATATGTGCACCTGTGGGTCCAGGGTACACTGACCAGAGCTTTGCAGGAGGTGATGGAATGCAATCAATCAAACACACAGAACATTCCAGAAAATAAACACCAAAGCAAGGAAGAATAATTTTCCTTTGCATGTCCTCAAACCACAATTCACATGGTAACAATGCTTTATGACCAACTACACTAATCCCATGAGATGTCTGTCTCTCTGACTCAATGTTTTAATTCTCTAGTAAGTATTGTAAGAACCTTATTTAAACTTAGCTGTCTCCTAAGAAAACAGCATGGACAACATGTGCATAAAAGATTTTGCATTTAAATCCATCTTTTTGCCTATCAGTCCAAAAAGTGAAATCTTAGTTATCTAAATTTACCTATATTCTTACTTCATTTTCTTGTTTATCCAACAAGATCTTTTTAAAAGATGTCAAACATTTATTTTCTAGTAAAAATTTCACCTTCATAAATGAGGAGGGGAGGTAGAAGATGCTACAGTATCTTTAATGGGGCCACTTTAATTTTGATGGAGGCAAAATGTGAGTAGTATAAACAGTACAATTCCAAAGCCAAACAGTATTTCCTTTGAAGTGAAATACTGACAAATGGAGTGTCTGGCACACTTTAATGAGCTGCTTTATCCTTTCAGAGTGGCTGAAAGTAGGGCATCCATTCATCTGAGGAAGTGGACAGCACAGAGCTGCTCCACAATGGTGCAGGACACAGGCACAGAAAGTCGTCCCCCCCCCCCCCCCAGTCTCTAACACTATACAGGGGAAAAGAAAAAGACATGCTTCACTTAATGACTCAACGTACCCCACCTGGAAAACATTAAATGACACACAATTTCCTATGGTCACATTAAATAGTAAAACATAAGGTTAAAAGCAATAAGAAATGCATAATAAAAATTAACTTGAGTGTAGATTCCTTCTTTCTGGAGAATAAGTGAAAAGAAGATTAGAGAAGAGGAGAAAAGAACCAAACCCAAATTTTGCTCAGCTTTGACATCCTGACCCCATGGTTTTCAAGGAGTGGCAGTTTGGATTTCTGGAGGTGGGGGCTGTCACTGGGTTAACAACTGGGCTGGTGTTTGAATGTCCTATAAAGCACAGGAGAGACCCCAACAAGGAAGCGTCCACAGTGTCAAGGTCCAGGGATGCTGCTTGAACTCGATAATGAAGAAAATGCTTAGGAATCATCTTTCTAAAAGGCAGCTGAGAAGGGAGGGAAAGAAGGTGAAATTTAGTTATGGACACACTTCTATTCCAGGTGCCAGAAGCACAGAGTAGAAAACCCGGGGAACTAGAACAGAAAGAGTAATTCAGAGAACTGGAGGAGACGGTGGGAGCAAAGCTGAGAAGTTTGGAGCTGGGAAGGTGGTGCAGAGGTACCGGTACTCACCCAGCTGCTAGCTCCAGGGAGAGGAGGCGGCCTTTCTTGAGGAGCAGAGCAGGTGAGGAGGCGAGGGCAGAGCCCTAGGCCGTGCCTCCATCTAGAGGAGCCAGTCAAGAGCCTGGCATGGGGGTGGGGAGGCCTGGTCAAGGTGCCAAGAAGGAGGGGTGATTAGCGGTATCCTGGGTCTAGGGGAGTGGGTGGGGATAGGAGGCTGGGCAGGGAAACCCTGCAACAGAAAGCAGCAGGCAGAAGGGGACCCAGCGCCACACGGATCCCACAGACCTTAGAAATGACATGGGTACAGACTTTTTGAACAAATGTTTAGCAGTGAAGAGAAAATTGCTTAAGGCGGGATCCAGTCAAATTCCTATTCACCTGTTTCCTCTCTCTTTCAGCATCTGTATCTATCCTTCTCTTTATATATCTTCCAAAGTAAGCAAGAGAAACTAAGGGGGAAAAAAACAGGATGAGATGATCCTTTTGAAAAGGCTGCAATAATCTGAACTCTGGGCAGTAAAGCACAATAATAGTAGTTTCTTCAAATAATCACAGATCCTGGGACGTTATTAAAAAGCAACACAAAAGCCAGGAGTGGTCATGCATGCCTGTAATCCCAATGATTTGGGAGACTGAAGCAGGAGAATTGCAATTTTGAGGTCAGCCTCAGCAACTGAGTGAGGTCCTAAAATTTTTAGCAAGATCCTGTCTCAAAATAGAAAACAAAATGAACTGGGGACATAGCTCAGTGGCAAAGTGCCCCTGGGTTCAATTCCTAGTACCAAAATCAAAATAAATAAATGAAGGACTGGGTTTGCTGCTCAGTGGTAGAGCATTTGCCTAGCATTTATGAGACACTGGGACCGATTCTCAGCACTACATATAAATAAATGAATAAAAATTAAAAATAAAGCAATACAAAACCAACAATATCATTCAATAATCACACTGCCAAAGTTATCTCGATATTTTAACTTGTGTGCTTTCTTATTATACCACTAAGAATGTCAGGTTGGGCATGGTGGCAAACACCTGTAATCCCAGCTACTTGGGAGGCTGAGGCAGGAAGACTGCAAATACAAGGCCAGCTTCAGCAACTTATCAAGACCTTATCACCAAAGAAAGAAAGAAAGAAAGAAAGAAAGAAAGAAAGAGGGCTGGGGATGTAGCTCAGTACTTAAATCCCTAGTATGAGGGGCAGGAGGATGTAAGGTTATTTTTCATTTATATTTAACCTTTTGTAAATTTCTTGTTTATATGTTTTACTAATTTCCCCATTAAAACGTTGTCCTTTTCTTAGTGGTTTGTAAGGGCTCATTATATATTCAGGCTGTATGTCCTTTGTTATACACATTGCAAAAATTTTTTCCTTTTTCTTTGGTGTTAATGAAGGGTATTTTGGCTATGTGCATATGCATATGTGCTCTGATTTAGTAAATAAACTTTCAAGAACTTAAGAAAATAGTACTGAGGCACTTAATATTGGATTGTTTACAACAACAAAGAAAAAAATCCAATCGTAGAAATTTGACTTTAAAGCACATTCCCTGACAAGAATTCTATACTCAGGAAAAAAAAAAAAAAAAAGCATAGGAATGGTTCATGATATGCTGTTTACCAACAGAAACAAATCTGAACTGACAGTTCTTTGGGCACTTTCTCGCTTCTCTCCTCCTTTAGTGTTGTACCCTCCGTGGTTTCTGATGAGAAATCCAGCCTTTGGAACTAGTATTCTTCCACAGGTAACACATTTGTGTTTTGTTAAGTTTCTGTCTTTTCTTCTTTGGTTTTCACAATTTGACTACAAAGTAACCATATCTTGGAGTTAATTTCTCTTTTTCTTCTGGATGGGATTCTCTCTGCTTCTCAAATCTGCAAGTTTGTGTCTTCAAATAAAGTTAGTATGTTTTCAGCTATTATTTCACCAAATCTCTTTTCAGCCTCACACTCCTCTCCTGGGACACAAATATCAGCCCTACCACTGTCCCAGGCTCTGTTCATTTTCTTAAATTCTTTTTCTGTTATTCAGATTAATTTCTATGGATCTTTTTGAGTGAACTGGCTCCCTCCTCTCCTGTTCATTCTGCTGTGGAATCTGACAGCAAGGTTCTTTTTTCTTTCACTTATTGTGTTTTTCAATTGTAAGAGTTTGCTTTGGTTCTCTTTGCAAAAGTGGTCCACTTTGTTTTGAATGGAGCCCTTTCTGCTCTGCCACTGCCACTTATTTTTAAAAGGACATGTTTCTTTGTCTTTCATTTTCCCTCCCCTCCCTAACCTCTCCCTTCCCTAACTAACCTGGGCCAGTGGAGGACAGGATTACCTTTCTTCCTCATCCCAGGCAGAGGTATGTACTTGGGCACAGTCCACCACTGGAATGAAGTAATTCAGACCTCCACGATGCGCCAGAATATCTAAGAAAATGACTATCTCTCAAATTAACAAGTTAATTACAACTCTGGAGAGAGAATACCTAGAATGTAGCCTTTTTTTTGTACTGGAGATTGAATCCAGGGGCACTTAACCACTGAGCCACATGCCCTGGCTGGAATGTAGCCTTTGAATCATCTCTTTAAAAACTCTCTGCTTCCCGACTGGCAGAATCACAGAATGACACACAACTTCCCCCATGTTTCTCCTTGATATTCGGGAGGTTTAGGCAGGAGAATCACAAGTTTAGGGCCAGCCTGGAAACTCAGTGAGATCCTATCATAAAATAAACAAAATAGGCTCAAGAATGGAGTTCAGTGGTAGAACACGTTTGCTAATCCTGTACAAGGTCTTGGGTTTAATTCTCGGGATGACAATTAAAAATAATAACAACATACAAAATTAAGGTAGATTATGATCCTTAAAAGAGTACCTATTCAACGAAATGTAAACAGGATTGTCTCTGGTGAGATTCTGGCTAATTGTAATCTTAAAAAAATATTTTGCATATTTTCCAAATATTTATAAGCAATAAGTATTGCCATCATGTTGGGGTACAGGTGGAGATAAAAAGTAGCAATTATTAAGGTGTTTTTCTTATTGTTTCTATTCTTTGTAGTATATATTTTAGCATAAGGCAAGGAGCTGGCCTGAGAAGAGAATAAGAAACTGTACCCGAGGCAAGAATACGGTGAAATGTTGAGGGCAGGTTAGAACCAAAGAGGACCTGCTACGAGGCTGAGAGAAATCCCAGGGGGAGCTTTAGACACTAGAACCTGGACCTGGAACCCACCCCTGGTCTCCATCCTCAATATAACCCCTTCACTCTGGAGCCACCAGGTGAGGGTATGTGTGGGAGCCTGGGTGAGCAGGAGGAGAGAGGAAGCTGCTCCAAGTGTCAGCAGTCCAGTGGGAGTCCAGATCAGACCTCAAGTGAATCCACACACACAGGAAGTTGCCCATGAAAATTTTAATGTGGGGCTTCTCACTCTAGAGGATAATAATCCTGCCTGCAAGGGGCGGCTGAAAGTTACCAGTGGGACTCCTGTTCTCATTGGAGGACATTCAGGAAGTCAGGGCCAGAGGGCTGCAGCAAGGAGGGCCATGTGTACCCCTGTGGGGGACACAGCAGAAGACAGGTATTCTGTTTAGCACTTGGTACCTCCCAGTGGGAAGCAAGGAGGGCAGACCGGGGTCTGTCTCTCATCGCATCACCTTCCTCATACACCCTTTAACATTCCATGGCGTTCACTGGGAGAGTGCAGTGTGGGCTGGGGTGTAGCTCAGGGGTAGAGCACTTCCATGCAGAAGGTTCTGGGTTTGGATCCCCAGCACACCATACACACATATAAAAAGTGGCTAGGGACGGACTGTCTATCCACAAATTTAAACTTAACCAAGTGTGTGAGAAAACCAATTTTCATGTATTGAGAGGGATAGAAATGTGTGGTATTTTTCCGTAGCTGACTCATAGGCTATTTTTTACTTTAGGAGGATAATACATTTATGTCAAATTAATTACTCTCACATGCTAATATTTGGGTTTCCACTTACTTCTAGATGGTGTTTTATCTATTTCAATTAAAGTAGATTTAGCCCAGTAGCAGTCAATGCATTATTATTCATTTTATTTAAGTGTAACTCAATTTACTATGAAAGACCACCCTCACATTGAAAACAGTCACTCCCTTCAAGGGTGCATTTAGCAACTGAACACTGGACATCAACTGAACTGGACATCGACTGAACACCCATTCCTGCAGTCAGGGTGTAGGCAAAGATTAGCATTTCAGGTACCCGATTTAGTCCTTTCTTTGGAGATCTCGATTTGGGGAATAAGAGAATCCAAAATGTGCCTCATCAGGTTTTTCCAGGCTGATTGCAAAATTCCCACATGTGTTTATGGGTGTGAAACAAGCGCACGATATTCAACAGATGACCATTGAACTCCTACAACTTCTCACATTTCCACACTTGTGTAAACCAGTTTATAATGCAATTCAAAAAGAGACTGATTATTCTTGTGCAGATTTCTTTAAAGATGTCTAAAGTACCCAGCAAGGAAAAGAAAAGTTATATAACTAGTGTGTAAGTTTTTTTTTTTTTTTTTTTACAGAGAAATACTTTCAAGTAAATTCAAACAAAAGAAACCCCCACTACTGTCCACCTTCCAATTCAAAATGTTTTTTCTAATATAAGGAGTTTGTCAAAAATATATCACATTACCAATGACTTATCTGATAATTGGATTACATCCTTCATATTTCTTTTTAAAGAAAAAATTAGTAGTTCAAACTTGTACAAACAATCAAAATCAGTACTTACCCATTTGTTTAGAAACTAAACAGAGCTGAGCTTCATTTATGGCTATTTATCCTGGTCTTTAGAGAGTAAGGCTGAATAGTTGCCATGACAACTTGGTAAACAGGACTAAAGTGACCACTGAGGGGTTTACTGGGATTGTTTTGTTTGGGGAGAAGAATGGCTGCTTTAACGCCTCCATTACTAAAATTTCCTCAAAAGGTAAAGCTGCCTTTTTACAGGTTTGTATAAGATGTTCTCAAAAGTCAAAAAAGAAGATGCTGGCAATGGGTGCTCCAGTTGCTGGCGATGGGGAAAGCCAATCCGGACATTAGAGGTAATCGGAGAAAAGGCAAGAACTATTCATGGTTTTTGAATGCCCGTAGAATTCCCCTCCTCCACAAGAATGTAGAGAAAGCAGAACCATCTCAAAAGGCTGAAAGTCACAGGAGCTGACAATTGGGATAACTTTAGAAACTCCCAGTTCCCTAGCTGATGCCTGCATACTTCCTCATAAAACAATATTATGCACAATTTATCATGTGCAACAGAAACCTCATCGTCAATGCTTCAGCCTTCAGCCAATCAGGAATTACCCTATTCCTGTAAAATTTTACTTGAAAAGAATGTTTACTGATGATGCACAGATTATGAACGCTTGGTATTCTGACACATCTTGACAGTATATGTTCATCAAAACTCAAAGAACCACAGGGCACAGTGGCAAAAGCCGGTACTCCCAGAGGCTCAGGAGGTTGAGCCAGGAGGAGTGCAAATTTGAGGCCAGCCTCAGTAATTTTGGGAGGCCCCTAAGCAACTTAAAGAAACCCTGCCTCAAAATAAAAAGGGTTAGGGATGTGGTTCAATGGTAAAGCACCTCTGGGTTCAATTCCCAGTATAAAAAAACAAAACAAAACAAACCTCAGAGAATCCAAAACAGCACAGAGAGTAAAACACTAAAGTAGACTTTGGACTTTCATAATAATGTAGCAATATTGGTTCAATTTATAATAAGCACACCACACTAATGCAAGATGTTAATGAAAGGAAATTGGATATGAGGGGCTAGGTGTAATATGGGAACTCGGTATATGCTCAAATTTTGTGTAAATGTTTGCATGTATTAATAAAAACTGAAATAAAAATGTTATTCCAATAACAGTGCCAAAGACTATAGGAAATTTTTATCCAGGTGTGGTAGCGCTGTAATAGGGGTTCATTTGACTACATCCCTTGTGGCTTTGAAACTTACATGTTTATATCTTTTTCCCAATTTTCTCTTCCCCAATCTTCTTTTCCCTAAACTTCTCCTCCCTGATCTTCTTTTCCCTGATCTCTCCTCTCTGATCTCATTTTCTCTGAATCACCTTTATAAAAGCTCCATTCCTGTGGATAAACAGAATCAGCCTTTGGGACAGAAGTCCCCTTTGCTAGCAAAGAAATAAACCTTCTTTTTTCTTTTCCTCAAGACCTTATCTTCCTTATTGGATTGGTGTTGAGGATGAGGACCAAGCTTTTGGTTACAACCCCATTACTCAGAAGGCTGAGGCAGAATGAATGCAAATTCAAGGGCAGCCTGGGCAATTTAACAATACCCTGTTTCAAAACAAAATAAAAAAGGACTGGGGATGAAGCTCAGTAGTAGAGCACCCCGGGGTTCCATCCTCAGTACCTGCCTCCAAAAAGAAGAAAAAGAAAAATTTAAATGAGAAAAAAAGAAAAGGCTATCAGAGGTTTGCACTAAACTAAACTCAAGGTGGGTTTGTTGGTGCATACTGGTAATCCCAGAGACTTGGGAGGCTGAAGCAAGAGGATCAAAATTTCAAGGTCTAGCCAGAGGGGCGTGGTGACTCAGGCCTGTAATCCCAGCAGCCCAGGAGGCTGAGGCAGGAGAATTTCAAATTCAAAGCCAGCCTCAGTAATGGTGAGGCACTAAGCAACTCAGTGAGACCCTGTCTCTAAATAGGGCTGGGGATGTGGCTCAGTGGTTGAGTGCCCCTGAGTTCAATCCCCAGAACCATAAAAAAAAGTTCAAGGCCAGTCTCAGCAATTTAGGAAGGCCCTATGAGACTTAGTGAAACCCTGTCCAAAATTAAAATAAAAAGGGCTGGGATGTAGGTTAGTAATAAAGTACCCCTAGGTTCAGTTTTCAAGGGTAAAACAAAAGGAAAAAAAAAAACAACAAAACCCAAAACCTAAAAAGAAAAAGGGTCTGACAATATTTTCAGATTTTCCTGTTGATTCAGCTTAAATTGAGGAAGAAGAAGCCATATGAATGTTGAGTCTATCTACCAGCATAAACATGCAATGTAAGCATGAATTAATGGCTTCCTACAGCACTACGCAGCAGCTGCATGTCAGCATGGCCTCCTGCAACACACATAGCTGTCCCCCTAAGCAGGAGCTGTCAATACTCACACGTCAGAAGGCAGAAAATCTTGAGGCCACATAAGACCAAGTGGGAAAAGTCTTAGTGAGAGAAACCTGGGTCACACACCTTCCCAGTACTCCACTCTCATCCCACATCTTTGTGGGCTCCCATACCTGGGTGTTCTGCAATGTTCCTCCCAGGCAGCAGGGCTGTGATGCGCCAAGATGTGCTAGAACCAGAGCCCTGTCTTGCAGGAGTGGCGCAGAGCCCCAGGAGCCCTTGATACGGAACACAGGTGACCAAATACCCAAGTCCTGCAGGTAAGGGAGTAGAGGGGGAGAGCAGGGAGCAGCTGAGGGTGGAGGGTGGTTAAGGGGAAATGTAGGCCTTGGGAAATAATCACAAAGTAAGAAACAAAACAAGTGAAAACAAACATAGTCAGTAAGAAGGCAAGCCAAGCTCTACAAAACACAGCAGCCTCCAACAGGCTCAGGGGGCTGTTTACTGGAACAGGAAGATGTGTTCTATGTAGAGAACTGGGACGAAGCACCAATCCTGGGATCAAGAAGAGCCTATGTATAAAGCCTCTGATGTTGTGCTTGGCTGTTCTAAGAGGGCCTTGAACCTTACAGGTATTCTACCTGAGAAAGGGTCACTTGAGGGAGGTAGATGCGGTGAAGTAACTTATTAACATGCAAGATTGGTACATATTGAAAATGCTGCCCCAAAGTGGTTGTATTGGTATATATACCAGGGGTGACTTTCGACTACACCAATCAAAGATGATCTCAAGGAAAAAACATGCTAAAAATAAAATATATAACTAGAATAGTTAGTAATGATTAACAACAGCACACATGTCCTTTCTGTTGGCAGAGCTTGGCACTCACACACCACGAGTAGCTGCACATACAACATGCCCTCTGAGCAGCTCAGGTATAGAGAGCACACACCTGAGCCAGCCTGCACCTGAGCTGTGCAGAGGGACAGGTAGCATGAGACAGGCCTACAGAGCGGGGCTTGGACAGGTCTCCATGGGATTAGGATGCAGAGACAGAGGCCTAAAACCAAACCCAAAGTGCTACTGGGAAAAAGTTCAGTCAGGATAATGAGAAATAAGAGATATAAGAGAAGATAAAGACACAGAAGAATAAGAGGACTAGAAATTCAAAGGAAGAAATGTGCCAGGATGTTATCAGATTTTTTTAAAGAAATGTTTTTGTTTCACAACATTAAAAACCTATGGGAAAAAAAGTGGTAAGCAGCACCCGCCATTCCCAGGATCAGTGGCTGGATTAATGGAATCCACTCATCATGTTATCAGGACTCTGGAAACAAAGGGGCATGTTTCCACCACATCTGCATGGCTGTCACTTTACACATGTCCTCATGAGCTGTCCAGGCATCAAAATGAAGGACTTTGTGTGACATAAAAAGTAGCATCAGGGCTGGGGATGTGGCTCAAGTGGTAACGCGCTCACCTGGCATGCGTGGGGCGCTGGGTTCGATCCTCAGCACCACATAAAAATGAAAAAAAAAAAAATAAAGATGTTGTGTCCACCGAAAACTGAAAAATAAATATCAAAAAAATAAAAAATAAAAAGTAGCATCATGCCTTGCGCAGTGGCGCACACATATAATCTCAGCAACTCGGGAGGCTGAAGCAGGAGGATCACAAATTCAAAGCCAGCCTGGGCAACTCAGTGAGGCCCTGTCTCAAAATAAAGTAAAATGGGTTGGGAGTGTAGCTCAGTGGTAGGGCAACCTTGGGTTCAATGCCCAGCACTGTGCCCAAAAGGAAAAAAAAAAAAAAAAAAGCATCATGAAAGATCAGTCAGCAGGATTCTGTAGGGTAAAAGGCACTGACACTGAGGTCATCTCTGTGAGAGGGTTACGGTCCTCGTATCTCAGGACAGGAGACAGGAAGTCCCAAGACCTTGGTCCAGCTCCTTTTCTCTCCATGTTTCCTTTTCCAGAAAACACTACCATAGTTCATCTGCTAGACCTCTGGCTGCCCTCCTCTGGAGCGGATCAGCAGCCTCCCCCCGGGGACATCTCTGCCTCACTCTTCCCTCAGAAGAGAGCCTTATTCCAAGAGGTCTCCTCTGCTGGATGTCTTCCTCCACCAGATCCCAGCCCTGGGAAAACTGAGGTGACCTAAGCCCCTTTCACGAGGAGACTTGATGGAAGCTGTCAGGATACTGCTATGTCAAGTTAAAAGGAATCCAGGATGCTTCCCTCCTGGAGTCCCTGTCACACCAAACCTAGCCTACAGAAAGAAGGGAACAGAGGCAGCCCCAGCTAACTCTGCAGCAAGTGGCCCCGGCCTCACGCTCTGCCTGGAACTGCAGACAACTGGTTCCCACACGGGCAGGTCTCCCTGATGCTTATCAGTCTGTTCCCATCTTTAATTCTGTCTTGAATCTCCTCAGGGTTTTTCTGAGGAATGTTAATGAGAGACTTTTCTGACTAGAACTTATTTGCTAAAATACCAGGCAGGGAGAGATCATAGACCAGGGACGCCCTTGGGGAGAGAGATTCGGAGGAGGCCAAGCAGGTTTGCTCTCATCTGGAAACCTGTGGTCGGTTGGGGCACTTGGGAGCCGGCCACTACGACGACTACCTAAGCAAATCACAGTAAAGGTTGAAAGAAAGGCCACATCAGCAACCAGAAGTCACCTAATGGAAAAGTCTGCCCTTGGTGAACAGCAGAATCTAAGCTGGATGGAAGATTTCATCCTCCAGAGGTGCTGGAACCCGAGGACTGGCTGCAGACTTCCTCCTGTCAGCAGATGTGTTTTTTAATCCCCTTCCTAACTTGGTGCCAAGAGGATTTCCCAAAGAAGTGAGAGTCGGTGGGTGCCCTTGATACAATGCCCAAGATTAGTGAAAGGCTGTTTATAAAGACAAGGCCATGTGTTGTTAACAGATGAGTGGACATGTGTTGCAGCATTTCAGTTACAGTCTCCCTCCTTCTACTGCTTTTCAAAACAAACACCCCCCCCCAAAATAAAATAAAATAAAATAAATTTAAAAACCCCAAGAAAACAAAAACCCAACAATAAAACCAAATAACCAAAACCCGCGAAGGATTCCCAGATTCTTTAGGCCCAAATACCCACTGGGGGGGTTCAAGCACTTGCCACAGAGTAGAACAGCCCGTTCTATGGGTCTTGGGCCATGTGGTCCCACTCGGTGGGCCAAAGTATGAATCCTGCACGTTACCTGATCATAAAAGCACAAAAATAGCCATCTTCTTTTTCTACAGCTCTTAGGACAGAGTTTAGAGCTGTTTTCCTTCTCTCTTTTTTGGCCACAGAATCTCAACAAAACAAAAACAAAATACAAACCTCTAGAATCTGCCAAATCCCCGTAACACTTGTTCCTGAACAGTACACAAAATACCTACATTCACCTAGAGTTAAATCCAACTTCCCAGACTCCCACTATGAACCAACTGGAGGAGGACATGAGGTGAGAGGAGACCCATCGCCCTATAGCCAGAAATGGACATCCCCCATTGCTGCCCACAGGGAAGGCAAGATTTTCCCTATGGAATTTTCTAGAAGAATTCATCTTTGGACTAAAGAAATTGGCAAAAAACTCCAAGACACGTTTCATAGAACATAAATATCAGTAACAATATTTTCAATGGAATTAAATGAATGCTAATTGATGCATAGCTTAGTATTTCCCTATTCTCATTAGCATCTTGACACTTATAAATCACACCTACATGTCAGACAAGTCAGTTCTTGTGCCTGGGCCTTCATTTGCTGGGTGCCTTTCAAATGGCAGTAAGACAGTTTTACAGCCCATCTCTTGGTGTGTTATTAATTAGTATGTGCTCTAAGTCAGGAGATAGTAGGGCCAGGAGCCAGTATAAATGGGAACATGAGGTTGAGTTGGCTCGTTTTTAAAAGTACAAAATCCAAAGCAACTGGGTACAATTGAATCTCAGCGTGGAAAAATAAACATCAAAAAGAGGTAATTTCTTCAACATTTAGACAGCTGAAGTGTTTTCAAGCAGGCCTAATTTCAAAAGCTTCTTCAATTTAAAGGAAAAAAAAAAATTCCATGCCATCTAAGAATGAAACCCAAACCACTGAGGATCAAGTTTGTTTTCAAACTGAAATTTCTATCCTCAACACAGCTCTGCCAGGACATATTCCTGTCTCACTGAATCTGACTGTAAAACTGCAAGATTATAAGTCACAACAGGAAAAAAGGAAAAAAAACATCTCATGAAACCATGGCTCCGTAGGAACTGTAATGTGCAACCCGGCAGTTAAGACTTTAGACTGAGAAAAAGACTTGTACATTTGAAGGATGAATTATGGAATTACCACCCCACCGAAAAGCAAGGAAAAGAACACTGGCAGAGATGAAGTGACACCTGAGGTATATGCTAGAATCACGAAGCCCGTCCACACTGCCTTGTGCACACGCCTGCTGAAGATCACCCAGTACAGCAACAGGAACATAAACCAGTGTACGTGACACAGTGTCACACACAGACAGGTTCTACCTATTAATTTCCAACACTGGGTCAAAAAAAAACCTTATGTATTGTTATATTACCATTTTTGTGCTATGACCTAAAACATTTTAATATAAATTTGAAAAATGGAAAGGTGTTATTTTTTTAAACTACAAAAATGGTATACATTAAGTCATTTCATATCTTGTATATAAAACCTGCCCTGGCCAGGTTCCTGCCCTCTCACCTCACAGGCAACAGACTGAGGGGGTTTACTAGAGAGATGCCCACCTGTAACCCATATCACGGGAGAAAGTCCAAGTCAGCTTTCTCATCTTAATTGTGAGGATGGCCTTAGGCCTGAGCCTAAGCAACTCCATTTTAAAAACTCCAGTTTTAAGCCTGCAGTTTCACCAGGCACATCCACAGAGCCCTCCAGTAGGGCCTCAAACAAGTTACCTCCCCTCACTTTGATCAACAGAGTGAAGCCCCTGGCAGGCTGTCCTCGCCTGGTAAGAGGGAAAGGCGAGAAGATCAGGGTGGAGACTACTAGACCAGATGTTTCTGATCCTAGGATAAATGATGTCATGGAGAAATCCAGTGGTAGCTGATAAGGATTGAAAGGGGGGTCAAAAGCCCCAAAATTTAGTATAAATAATAGAGCTGATGAACAGGGATTCAGCCAGCCGAAACAAGGGTGCACTCGAGCTGGAGAGCCTGATGAGGACCTGACATCCCATCACTTTTCATCATTTCCTGATCTTCTGCATGATCCTCACTGCTCTCAAACTACCACCTTGTCTGGACCCTGGTGAGAGCCACAACTTCTCCTCAACCGGTTGTCCACTCCATGCCAGGAAAAGCCTGCCTTGGTTCCAGACCTGGTCACCGCGGTCTGAGTGAGTGTGCATCTGCTAGACATAAAACCTTAAGACTTTTGAACTTAGTGTGCTGAGGGAATGTCTGTCATTAGCCTGTCATGATGAAGTGTGTGTTGCAGTGCTTAGAAGTCATTAATCTAGAATTGTTTGCTGTGAATTGATTATGTCTATTGCAGTGCCTAGCACTAAGGATTGTCATTTTCTTGATTAAGAACCTATAGAGTGAAATTGTATTGAGTAATTTGAATGAATAAAGCATTAAAGGGGCAGAAGCATGTGGACATTCTTTATTTCTCCCCTTGACTGCATACTTTGCAATTTTGCCCCCTTGCAACATTAATCCTCATGAAGATGGCAGGTCTTTAATATGAGGAACCTCTGGACATGACTATCTTGAGGATGTTTTTCTCTCTCAAGAAAGGTTTCTGAGAGGCTTGTCTGCCTAATCAAAATTAACTTATGAACAACACTTTAAGGCAAGGTAACCATTTAGCCTTGGATTTAGCAACAGCACATTTCTAATACCCCCCCTTTTTTTTTTTAAATTTAGGATAACCTCCTTTTTTACTCTCAGGTTGTTTCTAATTGAGTTACATCATTAAAAATAGAAGAGCCTTTATGTTATAACAACTTATACGATGTCTTCAAATTGGTTTCAAGCAATTAATTTAACTAAACTTAAAATTCAGCATTACTACTTATAGTATAGCTTCTTCATCATGTTTGACAATAAAGCAAAACAACAACAACAAGAACAACAAGTCAACCACAACCAAAAGCCACGCCAAGAACTTTTTCAAAATAGGTATACTGTATTTTGGAGCTGGATATAGGAATATCAATCCAAATGCTAAAGAAAAATGTGAAGGCTTCACAATATTTCCTTTTAAAATAGACTTCCCGAAAGCCTAATGTCATCATTCAAAAGCAGACCAACAGACTCAGAGGACGAAGGAAATGTTTTTCCATTTAATGCCAGGTTATGAGAAGGTCATATTCATTTCCAACCATTTGTAACGAAAGGACTTGGGAGAAACCAAATCTATGAGCAGGCACCCCAGGAGGCTGTGTCCTTGAGGAAGAGACTCAGCCTGGCACTCGTGAATCTTACCTTCTGCATGTTTGGCTTGATACAGCGCACGAAGAAGGGGTTAGAGGAGCTCAGGGTGGCCATCAGGGAATGCAGGGAGTCCTAGGAAACGAAAAGGAAAGGGTATGTATTGACTTGGTCTCTTATGAGGCCACTTTACATTTCTCAACACCCTAGGTACTTATTGGAAACAAGGCTAAAAAAAAAAAAAAAAAAAAACCACAACAAAAAAATATAAATCATAGGAATAACTTAAGAGATTTTCATTTCTAATTATGTCATCTTAATATAAAACAAAGCAAAAGATATTACAATTCATTATAACTGGAATTACTGGAATTATTCCATAATATATGAAATGTATTTATTACTTCCTTTGAAGCACAACCTTTTAAAAAGACCATTCTGGCTGGGTGGTGGTACATGGCTGTAATCCCAGTGGCTCAAGAGTTCAAAGGCAGCCTTAGCAACTTAGTGAGGCCCAGAGTAACTGAGGGACCCTGTCTCTAAATAAAGTACAAAAAAAAAAAAAAAAGGCTGGGGATGTGGCTCATTGCCCCTTGGTTCAGTCTCTGGTACACACACACACAAATAGCCATTCTGAGCAGTACCTATTTTCCATGGAAATTATTTCTATAAACTCATTATTTCCATCAAAATAGCCTAGGAGAGTACTTGGCTGGTCTTTGAGCCACAATCTCACTCTCACCTTTAAGTCACCAGTTAGATTTTATAACAATCTGTAATTCTACTTGCTAAACTTTCCCAGGTTGTTTTACTATGGAGAATTTTTCACATTTTCTAAAGCAGACACAATGGGTCACCAGTTCTCATCTCCAGCTACAGCTCAAGGCTAATCTCATTTCATCTGGTCTCTGTCTCCATATGTACTAGGCGTATCCCTTGTGGAAAAGCAAATCCCAAACATTCCATTATTTTACCCATCAATATTTCAGTATGTATTATTAAAGGCCGAACACTTTTGACATCAGTCAAATATTATTTCACATAAAAAGATATATGGATTCTTTATATTAACATCTAAATAAACATTAAAATGTACGATGGCTAAACATTTCAAAAATGTTCTGTCTCAGATTTTATAATTTTTAAAATTTCTTTTCCTTTTTTTTTTTGCATCAGAATGAAATGGTTCATGCACCATAGTTAATGTATCTTTTATTTCTCTTTTTAATTCATTGGTTTTCCCTCAAGCTCTCGTTTTTTCTTACAATTTTGCTGTAGAAGAAAACCAGGTTGTCCATGACACCTTGATCAGGTACTTTTCTGCTCAGAAAGCTTTAGGATCTCTAAGACGACAAAGCATCCTGGTGTTCTTGGCTCTTCATACTCTGGTGTCTAGGTGCACTGCCACAGGCCCTTGTCTGCAGAGAGCCTTAGAGGGAAGACTTACTCCCGGATTCCGGACTCTTTCTCCTGTTCTGGTCTCCACCAGGAAGGCCACCCACCCTTTTCCTTCATTCCTCACCCAATTCAAGTCCCAAATGCTCAAAAAAGCCTTTTAAGACACTCCAGGCAAATGGATAGGGCACCCTAGAAAAAGGAAGCAATTCTACTGGAAGATTAAGAGCCGAGGCTGTACAGTCAGACACACTGAGGTCCAACTCAAATCCCACCTTCACTCCTCTGAGGGCCTGAGTGCGTGGTCTGCTCTGCCCCAAACCTCCAACTCCTCATTTGTAAAACGGAGACAATAACATGCACACATGGGGTTACAGGAGCAGTGACCCAGACAACGAATATAAACTAATTAGCCCAATGTGCAGCACAGTATACGTAGCTGCTGTCATTATATCTTATGGTACATGAATATTGTGTTTATTACATTATATCTAATCTGGAAAACACCTAACCTTACTGCTGTACCACCTATGCTGTTTGCATGCCGGTGTGGCAGCTCATCTCCACCTACAGTGTACAGCAGGCTGCACACAGGGAGCCCCGAGTATCCCTGTGTGAGAGGCCAAAGGGAGGCCAGCCTCACAGGGCATGTTTAGTGTCAGCCGAGGAACTGACTCCACTTCTCTTCATGCTGGGATTTCCATTTGAGGGCAATATCTTCATTATACTCTTTTTTTTTTTTTTTTTTTTTTTTTTTTTTTTTTTAAAGAGAGAGTGTGTGTGTGTGAGAGAGAGAAAGAATTTTTTAATATTTATTTGTTTTTAGTTTTTGGCGGGCACAACATCTTTGTTTGTATGTGGTGCTGAGGATCGACCTCGGGCCGCACACATGCCAGGCAAGCGCACTACCGCTTGAGCCACATCCCCAGCCCATACTCTACCTTTTAAGGTAGATAAAATGCTTACACATTTAAAATGCAAAGTAACTGAAATTAATCTTATTTAAATCTGAACTTAGACACTATATCTAGTTGTGATATTGCAAACATACCTGGGAAAAATACAGACATTCAGACATGGGAAGAAAAACCATCTATTTTCACATGAGCTTCTAAATACAAATAAGATGGCAAAACAGAACTTCATTTTTTCTTTTTATTTTGTGGTACTAAGAATTAAATCCAGGAGCACATCACTGCTGAGTGACACCCTCAACCTTTTATTTATTCTTTATTTTGAGACAAGTTGCCCAGGCTGGCCTCAAACTTGTGATCCTCCTGCCTCAGCTTCTGGAGTCACTGGGATTATAGGTGTGCACCACTGTGCCTAGCTACAACTAAAACAGACCTTCTTAAGGAGATCTGTTATTTCAAAAGCTGGGGCTTAAACAGTTCTCCTTTATTTAATAATAATTTTTAAAAACCATGTTTTCATCTGCTTCAGAAAATGTATATATTTTATATATGTTTATATACATACATACATATATACACACAAAAACATATGCATAAATGTATACTATATATTATATATATGTATAACACACACACACACACACACACGTTTTAGGGGGAAGTCCTAGGGATTGAACCCATGTCTCCATGCATGTGAGGCACACACTCTATCACTGAGTTACACCCCAACCCAAACAGTGTATATTTCTAAAGGACTGACTATTTGAAAAGCATGATATAAAAGAAAACAAAATCAAACATTCCCATAGTCCTTACTATACTTAAATCCTCTTTTGGGTTCTTAAAATTATAGCAACAATGAACTCACGTGAGCCCCAGTGGAGACTAACCTTGAACTGTGAGCTGACTGTGGGCCGCCGGTGTTTGCTTCCACATTTCAAGGTGTCCTGATTGTTGCGGCTTGAGACGTGTTCAAAGAGGTCATAGATGAAGTCGAACCTGTGTGAGGGAAGAGCAGGATCGTGAGGCACACACACACCCAATTATTAGCCGTACGATTACTGTAATTATGGTACACTTTCCCACTGATAACTGAAAGTGGCACTCTGAGGCCTAAGAACTAAGACAGCTTCCAAGGACTTTAAACTAACTATTGCCAAGAGCCTCAGGCACTGAAAAACTATACCAGCCTTCAGAGCATCAGACATGGCAGAGAAGTGGACTGGAGGGACAGTGACTTGGCTGGCCTCCCACTTAGGAGTGTTGTGCTTTCCAGAGCAGCACCTGAACCCTGTCACCTGGGTTTCCTGACCTGTAGGGCGACAGACCCAGCCCTTTGGATCCACAGGAGATTGCTTCCAGGACCCCCAGTGGATAGCAGAATCCAAGATGCTCAGGTCCCTCATGTCATTCTCCCATATACCTAAAATCATCTCCAGATGACTTATAGTGCCTAACATGGTGTATATGCCATTGTTAAAATATACTGTTTAGGTGATAACAAAATAAAAGTCCATACGTGTTCAGCACAGATGCATTATTTTTTTTAATCCAAGGTTGGTTCAATCCATGGAAGCAGAACCACAGAAATGCAGAGCCAACTACATTTGTTTTGCTCTTACAGTGTTGTGAAGACCCTACCAGTTAACTTATGGGAAGGTGCTAGTGAGAAACACTAAATCTGGACTGAGGCAGACTAAAGTTCAAATTCCGCCTCCATCACTTGCTAGCTATGCTACGAGGGTGAAGCATGCCTGGCCCCCCAGTATTGGTCTCAGATTTTTCACCTGGAAAATGGCGATCATTTTAGAACTGTCACCTAATGCTGAGGCAAGGATGAAATGCAAAAGGTTGAGAGCATGGTCCCTGGCACAAGATAAGTACTGATGTTAACTGTCATTGTCGTTACTATTAAGAAGTTCAATAAATTCCATTGCCACTATTAATAAAATTAAAAAAAATGTTTCCCCATATTTTCCATCCTCCTTGCATGGAAGATATGGGTTATAACGGGGAGTTTGGTGGCTTCACTGTCACCAGGAAAGGCAGGGAGGACATCTAGGAGTCCGTATGCCCAAGGTGGCAATGTTAGTGCTTCTCGCTCTGCTACAGCACTTTTTCACGTTTGTTCCAGGAGGCTGTGCAAGGCTCACTCTTTTAAGATCTCCAACTGTGCAGTTGACCTCTTGGAGAAAAGCTTGGTTTGTATTAAGAGGTCAAAGATGTCAGAGGTGAAAGGGTAGAGAGAGCCAACAGCTCAAGCCCTCAGCTTGCAGAGGTGAGTGGCTGAAACAGCAAGTTCCTCACCCCATCACAAAGCCGCCCAACACTAGCATAGAGGCGACCCGCCAAGCCCCATCCAGATGCTCCAGGCCTGTGATCTTTCCACTACAACAAACTGCTTTTATTTAAAATCAATATGCAGCTTTTATTTAAATGTATTACTTTAAATCTTTTCAAACTGCTTTGACAGATAACATGCTGTGGTATTTTAAAGCATTTTTTAATGGGTATGAACACTCATCTAAAAATGAAAATAGCTGTTGATATTATCAATAGTAAAATTTTCACAGAGGAGAAGTTAAAACAAGTATAAAGATCAAAAACTTCAAATTCTGAGCTCTCAGCTAATAGCTTAGCCTGGATCCCCTTCACCCCAATTCACAGCCACTAGCTAAGTGACAGGATGGCCACCTGGTATTTACATTTTGAAAAGAATTACAGCTTTTTAACAATTGTGCTACTTCCTTCCTTAGATATCAAAAATGTATTTCTGTGTGGAAAAAAAAGTTGAAGGGATGTGGGACAATTTCAATGGCTTTAAAAAAATAATTTATTTGTTATAGATCCATACAGTATAAAAAGCTTTCAGGCCAGGGCTTTCCCCCAAACACTCGCTCATTAACAAAGCCTCCCAACAACAGGAAGCTTCCCGGTTTAATACCTACAAATAGCTAAACTAACCATTAAAAGTTTCTGTATGTTTTCCTTAGCTACTGAATTAATGGTGTGAATTTATAATTCATGAGTTAGTAAATGAAAGTGTAATAAATGTAGAACTTTAGTTCAGCTAACAACTGGTTAATCTTCTTGTCACTCCTGTACTAACAAGAGACACCTGGATCCTACAATACCAAGCCTGAAATGAACACTCTGCTCCAAGCTGGTAGTGAAGAAAGGCAGTCTGACTGGTTAAGGGTCTCAAGTTTCTTAGCTAAACAAAGCTCTACAGCTCACTGGTCACCAGTGGAAGTGACTTAGGCAAGTCACTTAACCACTCCATGCCTCAGTTTTCTCATTTACATAAGGAGATCTATCAGAGTACCTAACTCATGGATTTGCTATTATTTTGACATCTCATTAAATGATAGTCACTGCTATTATTATATATCTCTGTGTCATTGTACTGATGAAAAATTGTCTGGAAAAGAAGATACAATGTCAAGGGTTTCCACAGTAGTAATTTGTTCTGTATACATGAATAAGTGCATTTGCACAGATTTTAATTTGCTTGCTAATGACTTCATAGAGGAGACCCACATACCGGCTTTCTCTTAGCAAGTTGAGAAGGTCGTCTCGAAATGTGTCTCTGTTTTTCTCCAAGATGCCTCGGACATCATACTGAACCTAGTTTTAAAAAAAAATAAGAGAGCGACTGGAGTTGTGGCTCAGTGGTAGAGCACTTGCCTAATACATGTGAGACACTAGGTTCGATCACATAAATCATGTAAACAAAAAACAGAAAAAATAAATTAAAAATTCACTTAAAAAAATAAAAGAGAGAAGCTGGGAATGTGACTCAGTATTGGAGTATTTGCCTAGCATGCATAAGGCCTCAGGTTTCATCCCTAATACCACCAAAAATAAATAAATAAATAAATAAATAAATAAATAAATAAATAAATAAATAAATAAGAGAAGGACAAATTGGTCAACAGAAACGTTTCAGGTCAGAAGCAACTTATTTATCTATCTAAATATCTATGTACCTACCTACCTATTTATTTATTTATTTTATTTTTAGTACCAGGGATTGAACCTAGGGGTGCTTAACTACTGAGCCACATTCCCAGACCATTTATTTAAATTTTGAATCAGGGTCTCACTAAGTTGCTAGCTTTGAACTTGTGATCCACCTGCCTCAGCCTCCCAAGTCACTGGGATTACAGGCATGAGCCACTACACCTGGCTAGAAGCAACTCTTTTAAAAGCTAGACTCATGAAAACAAAATTATTTCAATAAATTTGTGCCTGTTTTCTGAAACTACTACTTTCTCTTAATACCAAATGCACAAATATATTGTTATCTCAATAAGAAGTTACCTCTCCAGCGTAGTGTTTCACCCCAAAATTATTGACTGCAACTCTGGGCTTCACATAAAAGTGGTTATTCTAATAAGAAAAAAGAAAAAAGATACAAATGCCTTAATTCACTCACTGATTTCCTTGAACTTCTAGAGAAAACCATACACAGTGGGCAGTGAACTACAGTGCCTGTTATGCACCGTCAGTTTAGGACACAGCAGAAGATGCACTTGAACCATCTACCTCTCTGCTGTGTCAGTACAGTGGGTTAGAATGCTTCCGTTTTCCACCCATACAATGAACTTTGGCATATTCTGACAAGTAGCCCCAAATCTAACATTCAGTTTAGAATTAGAGGAGGAAAGCTTTCATTTGAAAAGAAATAATTAAATGTGGGAAGCAAAGTTGGGCCAAGACACATCTGTGCATTATCTTCATGAGCAGAAAAGCAATTCGGAAATAAAGAGCCAGCAGGGTTGACATACAGCATGCTGATTGTGCAGTTTCTCCAGTAAGGTGCTGTCTGTGGCTTGGGGAAAATGGCTCTCTTCATTGATGAGGGCGAGGAGACCAAGCTTCTACAGGTGGGAAAGAAAAGGATGAATGAATCAAATGTTGAATGTTTACCTTTCCAACTACTTTAGAGCTTCTTTCTGATCTCTATCAAGCCAGTGGTCAAAAGAAAAAAGCAAGTAACTTCTTGGACTGAAAAAATTTATAATGTCATACCATAAAGAAAACCAACTAATTTAAATTACAATAAGTATTTTTCAAAAAATGGAAGCCACTGCAATTTGGGGAATCAGTCTTTTGCAACTGGCCAATCTACTCCTGGACTAGCCTGTTAAGGCTCTGCCACTGACTAAGATCTATGTGAAGCCAGTTCACACACTGTCGATTATTAAACATTGAGTTCAATGAAACAATGGGTCTGAAGCAGCCAAGTATTTAAATTCAACCTTGCACATTTACATGTATGCTTCCAAATGGTCCATTGTGTTCTAAACATTCACATCTTTGATGTACGAGTTCGTGCAAGTTATTTTGTTCCCATAAATATGAATCAGCCCGGCTGGACACCCTTGGGACTGTTACCATTCTTCAACAACCGCTTACCTTCTCAATCAAGTCCAGGCATTCTCCATTGTCTATCCAGTCGATATCTTCCCACACTAATCCCTCTCTGTGGAGAGATGAAGGACAAGTGAAATTAAAATACAGCTTTAATCTATCTGATTTAGTGGATTTTTAAAAAAATAATTGAAATGGAAGTCTGTAAGTGCTTACCTGCTATATTCTAATTGTTCTAAAGAAAAAATATGCTTATTGAAGTATTCCTGAAGTTTCTCATTTGCATAGTTGATATTGAATTGCTCAAAGTGGTTAACCTGAGAAGGGAAATGGTCAACAAAAATCTTTAGTTCCCTCACCACTACATATAAAAGTGGAGAAAAGGAAAAAAAAAATTGACAGAGAAACATATCCATGTCTGTTTCAAGAGATATGCTTCATAGCTGCTCAAAAAACAGAACAGACTTCATGTGTCCCACTCTTCGGAAGCCTACCTCAAAGTTTTCAAATCCAAAGATGTCAAGGATGCCAATAGATTTGAAGTCATCTTTCCCCTTGATCCTGCTGTTGATCTTCTTGATCACCCACTCGAAGCAGCGTGCATAAAGTGCCATGGCCAGGGAGTCTCTGCTGTCCACTGCCTAGGGGACAGGACATGCTGTAGCCCCAGCTGGCCACACCTGCTCTGAGGAAGGACCTGGGCTCCCAGTGTTAAGTAAATCCACACTGTTTAGGAAAGCACAGATATCTAGAGAAAGCAAAAACTCACTGACTGACTTTACAGTAAGAGTCTCCAAGAGCCCCTTGAAGGGGCAGGGTTCCAAGCTCAACTTTATATGTTCAGTTATATGAAAGAACCTGAGTCTACATATATGAGTACACATTTTGTCAGGTTTAAAACACTGATGAAGACCTGAGTTTTAGAATTTTCATCTTCTCCTCCACTTCTACTTGGTACACATGAAGTTTTTCTTCATGATATGGTTAACATTTTTGCTCATCCATTTAAAAAAACATATCAGAAGGGCTAGTGCATCCAAATTGGCTCAAGGCAGCAGCAGAAGCAACAAGAAACATGCTGTTGCACTGACTTCATGTATAAGAACCACAACAACAGGCTAATGTTTACGTAGGGTTTATTCTGAAGGAGGCATTACTTACCATATATTTGTTATTTTTACCCTTGAATGAGGTGTGATAACTACTGTTGTCTTACAGAGGAGGATATCGAGGCACAGTAACTATATTTTCCAAGAATGGACATTAGTAAGTGTAAGGACAAAGTCTCAAACTCAGGGGCTCTGTATTAGACCTGTCCTTGTAAACACTATGCTATACTGTCTCTCAGGAATTAATGCAACATCTTTGTCTATTCTCAAAACTTGGATATCTTCTACATGCGGACCATGAGCCAAAGTCATTTAAACAGCTCAACGTCAGTCACTTGTGTGAATCAAAGTCACAGATCTGAAATCCCAGGGGTGTGTTTTAAGACAGGTGTTGAGGGCAAAGTGTGGGTACCTGTTGAACATTGAGAGGCGTGAGGATCTCTTCTCCCCTGAGGAACATCGATCTCTGGGTCAGAGCATCGGTGAGCTGCGTTGGGTCCAGCCCAAGTAACTCTGCAGACCTGCCCAGAGCTAAAAGCAAAGTGTAAGGCTCAAGTACACCCACAGCCTCCTAAAAGAAACCAGCCACTGGGCCTCAAATAGGTTCAGAGCTAACTACACAGAATGACACCACAAAGCAAATCATTTCTGAATCCATTTGGCAGAAACGGTAATCCAATGTAACTGTTCTCACAACAGTGTTTTTTCTGTTTGGGAAAACAGTTTTTTAAATAAAAAATATTTATTTTAATATGATGTGGGTCTGTTATTTTTATGATTAAATCAAATAATAAATCTTTTAAATGCCTCTGTTCTAATTTCCAACATTCAAACACATTTAACCCACATCAAAAAAGTACTCCTGTGTTCAATGATTTGAGGATACTGAGGAGCGCTGGGTGGGATCAAACATCTGAGAAGTACTGGCTTACAGACCATCTCCTCTAGAGACCCAGAACTCCTCCAGGTCCCAGCTTCTAGCACCTCACCTACTGCTTCTATCAGAAAAGCACTCAAAAACACTACAGTAAATAAGTCGCTCCAGAAAAATGAAAGCTCTATGTATATTCACTCATTTTATCTTGACAAAGATCTCTGAGGGCCTGCCGAGCAGGCACCAGGGTTAGGGCATTAACAACACAGGCCACAGCTTGTGGCAGACCTGGGATTTGAACCCAGCATTTTGGCTTGGAAATCTAATGCTCTTAACTGCTACACTAAGAACCAGGGCAAAGCTCAAGTCCACCTGACTTAATATTTTCCCTACATCAAGTCCTCCTTGTTCCTATTTCCACTTATTTGGCCCATTTTCCTTTTTCCTTAGTCAGGAGAACAAAGACACCATCCCCTTTCAGTAGTAACGATCATGTGCCCTGGCCCTTTACGAGCTGACCCTTCACATCAGATACAGCTAAAATCCTATAGCTCTTCAGCTGGGGGTTGGGGGGCACTGAGTGGCAGAAAGTGCACCCAGCATGTCCAAGACACTGGGTTCAATCCCAGCACCAAAAAGAGAGAGAATAAAAATTTCCCTCGTTCTCTATTGCAGGGGCCAGAAAACCTCTTTCTGTAAAAGGTCAGTCTGTCAATTTCTAGGTTTAAATTGCAAGAGGAAGACTCCAAGGAAGGGAGGAAGGCTGAAGGCAGGTGCAGCCTCTCACCTGTTTTGAAGGACACCTGCGCCCCACCAGCAGTGATGAACTCAATGTTCCCGAGATGCAGGATCCCAGCCAGCAGCCTCAGCACCTCCCTCACCTCCTCCCTGCTGAACTGCATCACTTCCATTGCCGTCTGCAAGGACATAGATACAGGGAATTTTATGTTGATCTTGACATTGAAGGAAACGAACAAATATTCATGGCTCGATAAAATTACGAGGTGTTATTCTTAAGGTAAGAAAACAAGTAACAGATAGTAACCACTCACTTTTCAATGACCCATGTGAATGAAGAGGGATAAGGAAAGGACTTGGAAAGCTCAGAGATAACCCAATCAATGAAATAAAGTAAATATCTTTCACATAAGCCCTGTATTTATTCTACAAAAAAAATACCTGAAGGAGTGATAACAGTGATAATGACCATGGTAACAGGATATGTCAAAGAACAAGGAACTGTTTTCTTGACATAAAACTTGTGGGGTGGTGCTGGTATTTAGAGGGTCTCATACCTGATGAGACTTCAGGGTAAACTGAGGCCCCTGCCTGATGGTTATACAGCACAGGGGCCAAATAGATGGAATAAAATTCTTACTGAGGAACTCCATAGATGGGACACTCTTTTCTTTCTTTTATACAACAGACACTGAAGGGAAATTTGAATAGATGAGGATCTCTTTTTCCTGGACAGTCCTGACATCTCTATTTTTAATTTCTCCAAAGAATGTTTATGACTGTGTCTTGGCCTCAGGATAGTAAGTGGAAGTTAAGTAATGCTGTTTTGGGAAAAATAAAGTCATCTCTAGGTTTTTGTTACCAGAACAAGCATTTAAACAACTGAGCCAGGTGTTTTCTGAATCAAATCTAAGATTCATTCATTTTCTTTTGTTATTTAGAAGCATATTCTTTTAAGGAAAAAGGCTTTTAAAAAGAATCCCTCCCCCCAACACACACACACCCTGAGGACAGACTTGTTGACACACTGATGACAAGGAGCTGCAAAGAGAAGGGGATCCTTACAATGACCAGCAGGAGACCAGGAAGAATGGAACTATGTACCACTGTGACAATAGAAACTGCAAAGGAAACAACTGGAGATTTTAACATGTGAATGGTCTAATGTCTTTAAAGGGAAAAAGTAATAAAGCCAGAAGGAGAAGACAAACAATGGAGAGGGAGACATAATTAAAAGCTCTCCTGAAAGACGTGTGAGCAACAAAAACAGAACAGGCACATCTAGGGAGGAAATGCAAACCCACAGAGAATGTTTCTCTTCCTTGAAATCACATATGTGCAAATTAAAGCAAATCTGAGGGCACATCTATTAAACTAGCAAAAATTTCTGAATTATCAACTTGAAGACTGGCAGAACAGGGAAATTTATACACTGCTTGTTGCTACTATAAATTAGTAATCTTTCTGGAAAACAACACAACTATGTAGTAGTATCATGCCAGGTCACACACACAATCTTATCATTTTAGTATCTGGAGAAAAAACAACAAAGTTCCATAGACATTAAATAACTCTTTCTTGATTACACAATCATGATTAAAAGTCAGGTTCAAGTAACTCAAAGGCTAGAAATTAAGGGTTATTATCCACTCAATTACATTACTTTCTAAGTAAATAAAAAAAAAAAAAAAAAGAAAAGGAAATCTCCTATGTAATGTCCAATAATATCAAGGCCAGAAATTTGTTCCAAGGAAAACTTCAGCAGAAAAGCTTTTTTTTTTTTTTTTGTAAAATATTCATTACAGTGGAGACTGTAAAAATTCTAACTGAAAAGTTATATCTTAGAATTAGACAACTCAAATATATGAAGCAAACTTGTAATAGTAATGTAGTTTTTTAAAAAAATTATACCCATTATACAGAACAATTCCATTTCTTATGGATTTACATAAAAAGTGAAAAAAAAAATCCTTTTGGTTGTGCTGGGGAGGGAACCCAGGGCCTCATTCACTCTGGGCAAGTGCTATACCTTCAGACCCCCACACTGAATTTTTGCACTTATTTTTAAAGATCAGGCTGGTAGGAAATTTTACTAAAGTGAAAATACCTGCAGTAGTAACTGTTAGGGTTAACTGTTAGTTAATGGTGTTGGTAGACACATGAACATTATGCTCTAGCATGTTTTACAGGCATTGATAATATTTTTACAACAAAAAAATCAGACTATTAATGGGTTGGTAGATAAATAAGATTCTGACTATTCAATGGAAAACCAACAGCAAAAAACAAACAAACAAAAGATTGGATAGTGATACATTCCAAGTAGGTGACAGGAGGAAGCTAGATGAGGGGAATACATACTGTATTGTTTCTCTTATATGAAACTAAGGAAGATAAATCTATACTATAGTGGCTGAAATTAGATCATTAATTTCCTACGAGTAGGTGAAGGTGGCTAGAATTCTCTGGGAAGGGGTGCAGAGGAACTATCTGGGTACAGAACCATTCCTTATCTTGATATTGGTTGTGGGGACATGGGTGTAAAAATTCAAATTTCATATAGATTTAAATGGAAGCATTTTATTACATGTACATTATATCTCAATGAAGTTAGTCATAAAATATTTTAAAACTACAAATTAATCAAAAGTGAGAAGCCTTATTTCAGAGGTAAAGGCAAATGTTGATGCAAAGAATAAGAACTATTTGTCAGTGCTTATCAGTTTTAAAGAAACCTATGGGAAAATCTTTATTCAAATTTCAAGATATTTATCAGTGACTTATTCTAAAAGATAAAAGCAAAGAAATAAGGTTAAGAACTATAGAATAATTTTTCATTTCTATTATTAAAATTCTCACATATGACATTGGGATGGCCTCTTTCACCACTTCTATTTAACATAGGTTTTGAAACACTGGCCTGAGCAATTATTAGACAGACGAAAGAAATTAAAGGGATATAGGAATTAGCACTATCTGCTGATGATATGATTCTGTATCTAGAAGACCTAAAAAACTCCCCCAGAAAACTTCTAGCACTAGTAAATGAATTCAGCAAAGTAGCAGGACATAAAATCAACACCCATAAATCAAAGGCATTTCTGTATATCAGTGACAAATCCTCTGAGAAGGACATGAGGAAAACTATCCCATCTACAATAGCCTCAAAAACAAAACAACAACAACAAAAAACTTGGGAATCTACTTAAGGAAAGAGGTGAAATATCTATACAATGAAAATTACAGGACCCTAAAGAAAGAAATCAAAGAAGACATTCAGAACTGGTATGTTTAAAAAGTACTCAGTGGCACAGTGCTTGCCTAGCATGTTTGAAGCATAGGTTCAATCCTTAGCACCACATTAAAAAATACAGATAAAATAAAGGCATTCTTTCCATCTACAACTACAATTTTTTTTTTTTTAATTTTATGTGTGTGTTACTGAAGACTGAACAGAGGGCCTTGCACATGCTAGGCAAGCACTCTACCTCTGAGCCATACCCCCCAACTATAGTTTATAAAAATTTTATAAAAATAGTTTATAAAAATTTTCTAAGTCAATCTTACAATGACTACACAAAATCCAAATCGTTACCAATTTAACTATCTACACTTCACATAATACTAAAAAGAGTAAGATTTAAAAAAATAAGTACATGGCAGCAGAAAATTCCTAACTAGCAAATGAAAACCTTCAATACATTCCCCATACAAAAATTCCTTGATTAAGTTCTTAAAACATAGAAAGGTTATATATGGAAATACGAAATGAAATAAAATTAATGTGTGTACTATATTAATAAATTTGTGACTTCTTTGCTTTCAAGTTTAGCTCTAAGTGATTAGTTAATTAGCAGTATAGTGATAAGTGGTAATTGCATTAATCATATGATGGGGTAATTTAATGGCTGCAACCAATTATCACCAGTGTGGGTGTGTGTGTGCTACAACTGCTAGCAAGAGTTTCCATTTACTGTCTCTTGCTGTCCTATTTATAGTCAGTTCAGCAAGCAATCCCCCCTTGGCAAGAGTAGCCACTTAAAGGCTTATTATAATTATTTTATTATCTCAATAATATGGCTCAAGACTGAAAAAACCCTGGGAAATTCTCAGTGTGGCTCAGAATTGCTAAATAGCAACTTCTTATAAAACTGGTACTGAGTTATAAAAAATACTTTCAATAAAAGTTTTTATTAAGCACATAAAAAATAATGCTTGCGAATGTATGTGTGTGTGTGTGTGTGTGTGTGTGTAAAGGCAACAAATATATGATACAGTCTCAACTATCAAGCACCAAAGGTTGTCACACTGGAAAAAGGAATTGCCCTCTCAGAGGACACAGGGACCTCAGACGAACCTTGAACAAATGTTATGACTTAAATGGTGGAAGGGGAGGCAATTTGGGACACAGCAAAGTATAAACTGTAATTTGAAAATGATTTATTATGTAATGCTATGTTATGTTGTATGATATAATGTTATTTAAATTTTTCATATGTATAAAATTTTCTTACGCCCCTGAAAGTTGTCAAAATGAAAATGGAGTCACTTAGGTCAAGCTTACCCAACTAAATAAATAAGGCCAAAAAAGTGGTGAAGGTGGAGGAATCTCATGCACCTGTGCCCAAGAACAAGAAGTTTCACAAAAGACTGCCAGGACCACAACCTTGGGCAGAAGCCACTGTAAGCTCACAAAATCACTTCTGTAACATCTACCCAGCAACCGCCTGTCCAACTTCAGAGACACCTACCCAGCAACCGCCTGTCCAACTTCAGAGACACCTACCCAGCAACCGCCTGTCCAGCCTCAGACGGGTGTCGTCCTTGCTATTGACCTTTATAGCCAGTGGCTGTTATTAAAAAAACAAAACAAACTTCAGTAATCCTCCCCATTTTGCCTTTAAAACCCTCCTCTTGCCTCAATCTCCTTGAATACACATTGCAGTGCTGTTCCTGAATAAAATCACTTCCTGAATAAACTCACTATCTGTGGATGATCTGTATGTTCTTTAGATTGACAACTTCTGCCTTTTCTGAGACTGAAAGAGACTGATGTTTCCACCTTTGGCAAATTGAAGCAAAAAGTCAATCCTTTAAATCTTAATAAAAATCTGACTCATGCTGAACGAATGTACATATACATAACCATGGTCACGCACTACTTGAAACCCACGGATGCAGGTAGTAAGGTCTGTGTGATCAGGAAATTCCAGCTGGGGTCCATGGCCACAGTATTTGTGGAGTGGAATGAAGAGACTATTATTCAACAAAGGCTCTTGTTACCTCACATACACTTTATCGGCCACCATCCTGGTGGGTCAAATGTAGGCAGTAAAATAAATTAATTGTTACTTTTGAATTGAAATAGCTTTTCATCCTCACTGAAAAATTTATAGTGCATTTTAGAAAATTATTAAAAATGGCTATGAAACTGAGTGCAGGTTCACTGCCTCTGTCCCAGGAAAAACCAGATCTCCACTAAAACTTTGCAAAACCCCTGCAAGTTCTTACATCTACTATAAACTGTTGTCAATGATGCATTCTGAAAACACATAAAACATTCTCAATGAAATAAGCAATATTCTCAAAAGGTTCTATTGCAGAGTACACTGACATTAAGGTTCACAAAAAGAATAATATATATTTAATGTTTTTATTAGCACATTAATATATATAACAGTGGGGTTCATGTTGACATATTTATAAATGGATATAACATAATCAAGACAATTTTAATAGCTACAAATAAACAACAGAAGTGACACTTGCTTACATAACTCACAGAAATAAATTATTCTCCCTTAACATTTTAGCATATTCTGTAAACACACAATCCTTGAGCTCCAACAGAATGTGGTTCTTTCCCTTTGATTCCACCACCTCTGAGAAAAGGAGCTTCATTGAATTAAAATGAAAATATATAAATTTAAATGGTATTTGATACTAGAAATACTGAGAAAAATGACATAAAACACAACAGTGTCATCTGTCTTTTCCTTTCTCCAGCAGAAGACAGGTAACACGTCTGACATGTTCACTGCAGTCTCTGGTGCCTAATGCAGTGCCTGGCACGTGGCAGATTTTTGCACATATGGAGTATATAAAAACCGACTTTGGTTAATGCTGTTTATGAACCACATCTGTCACTCCTGGCTGCAGAGTGCTTCATGAGGCAGTAAGGTGGGACAGCTGTTATTGGTAATGACACATACTCAAGTCCCTTATATAAAATGGTGCAGCATTTGCACATAATCTATATGCATCCTCCCATGTAAATTTAAATCATCTTTGGATCATTTATACTACCTAACATTATAAATGTGGTGTGAATGGTTGTATTGCTTAGGAGATAATGACAAGAATAAAAGGTCTATACATGGTCAGTACAGACACAACCATTGAAGGCTTAATTAACCTACAATTAATGGATAAGAAACCTATGGCTACAGAGGCATTGACTGCTCGACAGAAACAATGATATTAGGAAAATTATCATATAATAGTTATTAAAAAGTTAACATGTTCTTGTAGGGCACAGTGGTGTACTCCTATAATCCCAGCAACTTGGCAGCCTGAGGCAGGAGGAACTCAAGTTCAAGGTCAGCATCACTATTAGTGGGGCCATCAGCAACCCTAACTCAAACTCTAAAAAAAATTTAAAATAAAAAGGGCTAGAGTTGTAGTTCAGTGGTAATGTACCTCTGAGTTAAATCCCCATTACCAAAAAGAAAAAAAAAGTCAATATGTTTATAGAAAACATATTACAGAAAATGATGCAGAATAAAATGAAATCCTAGAATTAAGCCATATAACATCTTGGTATACATTTTTGTTCTAATCTTTTTCTGCACATACAATTGCTATATGTATATGTATATGATATGAAAATGCTGATTTATATATATTTATATATATATACATATATATTGAATTGATGTTTTACTTGGTATAAGGGAATCTCATTTTATGAATACATGAGTTACTTAAACTATCATTTCCCAATTTTTGCTTACCATAGGTTTAAGATGACAGATCCTCATTGTGCACAGAATGACACATGAGGTATGATTTTTTTTCTTCTTTCCCTCCCTCCTTCCCTCCTTCCATTTTGGAATTCCAGAATGAGGTTAAATAATAATAGCAAAAATATCTCATATGTGACTTAATGAACATCAGCTAAGTTTTCATTGATACTACTGGTGAGCCAACACTAAAAAATATTTATAAATTAATGTTTAAGGATCTATAAATATATTCTATAAACTGGATGTCTAACTAGAATAAATTTGTTAGGTATATTCATTATGTCAATATCCTTTCTAGAAGATATAACTCTGGTCATAAGATTGAATTTTAAATGCCAAAACCTTTGATTTTGCTTTAGCAATAAAAGCTGGCAATCGCTGAAAAGAAAACTCGCTCCCAAGGTTAACTGTAGCTAATGAAAAGCACACACAGTTCTGAGTGGGAAAATGGTGCCCCCAGAGGAAGAGAGTGTAACTTCACCGGGGGAATTTCTCAGGGCCCTCCCAGGGCCAGGGAATCCCTCGATGCCAAGTACACCCTAGTGGCCAGCCAGCTCATGGAGCATGGGACTGCAGGGAAACCAGACGGGGATATTTAAGAGTCTTGTCTGTCTCCAGGTACAACAGCCTGTGATCAACATTATTGTTTTTCAGCTTGAAGAAAGAAACAAAAGGGAAAAAACTCACAAGACAGCCTTTTTTGCCCTACTTATTGAAAATGAATTCTTATTCTGACAAGTGATCTTTTCAACAGAGATAGTAGCAGATGAAGGAAGAAGCTCTGAGGAGTAAGAAGAATCTAGGAGACCAAGATAAAGTTGAGACAAATAAATAAAAATACAGCCATCCCTTGGCATTTGTGGGGGACTGGTTCCAGAAGACCCCTCAGATACCAAAATCCAGGAATGCTCAAATCCCTCATAAAAATTTCCACATAACCTACATACGATGTCCTGTGTCCTTTAAATCATCTTTATGTCACTTATAATACCTAAAACAATGTAAATTGTTGCTATTATTTAAGAAATAATACCAAGGGGAAAAGCCTGTAAATATTCAATACAGATGCAATCATTTTGTTGTTTTAAAACATATTTTCTACTTGGAGCTGGCTGAATCTTTGTATGTGAGGCCCAGAAATACAGAGGCTGACAATACTTAGAAAAACAGTTCATAAGGCCGGGTTTGTAGGGCTGATTCCCATGCCTCTTGGTGTACACACTGCAAATGGTGCTGTCCACAGGAAACCACTAAGAGGTTAAGAAAGGGATGGTAAAAGGCCGAGGGTGTAGCTCAGGAATAGAACACTTGCCTAGCATGTGTGAGGCCCCAGGTTCTACTCTCAGTACCACAGTGGTGGTGGTGGTGGTGGGGAACTAGTGATAAAAATCACTCTGAATTAGAAATGGAAGACATCGCTCCGAATTAGAAATGGTGACATCTTTAAAAGACAGGAAAAGAGGGAGACAATCATATTTGAGCTTACCCTGTCTTGAAACTTCATTTTCAACTTAAGGATATACCATTAGATGTGGAGAGATGATGTATGATTTTTGACCACTTTAAAAATACTTGGATTCTATTGCACAAGGCATCGTTATACAATCTATGAGACTAAAATGGGATATGGAATAGAGAATTGCTGGTCTTTTAACAACAACCTAAAGAGACAAATTTGAGGTGCATTGAAAGCAGGTGGGCCATGTCTGGTAGTCTGGAGTCTGGGATTTTCGGTTAAGTGTTTAGAAGCCGGGTGTAGTGGTGCACACCTGTAATCCCAGCAACTCAGGAGGCTGAGGCGGAGGATGGTGAGTTGGAAGCCAGCCTCAGCAATTTAGTGAGGCCCTCAGCAATTTAGTGAGACCCTGTCTCTAAATAAAATATTAAAAGGGGCTGGGATATGGCTCAGTGGTTAAGTGCCCCTAGGTTCAATCCCCAGTACCCAAAGTAAAAAGTGTTTGGATACTGGTTCCACCACACACTGCATCAAGGTAGGCTGGTCACCAACCTCTCTGAGACTCAGAACACAGACAACTATTCCAATGACCTGATAGGGTTATTAAGAGGACAGATATAACTCCACTCCTTATAATAAGTAGTTGCCCCTTGATATCCACAGGGGACTGGTTCCAGAATCTCCTACAGAAGTTATAATCCCAGAATGCTCAAATCCCTTATACATAATGACACAGTATTTGCATATAACCTCTGCACATCCTCTCATACACTTTAAATCATCTCTAAATTACTTGTAACACCTAATACAATGGACATAAGTAGCTGTTATACTGTACTGTCTAGGGAAAAATGACAAGAAAAAAATCTGTACATGTTCAGTATGACACTTTTTATTTTAAATAGTTTATTAATTGTTGGTAGACCTTTTATTTATTTATTTATATGTGGTGCTAGACTCAAATCCAGTGCCTCATATATGCCAGGCAAGTGAGCCACAGTTCCAGCCCCCAGTATAGACACTTTTTAAAAAAATATATTTTTATTCCAAGGTTAGTTGAATCTGGTAATAGGAAACACATGGATCCAGAGAACCAACTGTGCTTGATTCCTGTCAGCTGCATTTATGATGATGATGATGATAATGATCACGAATCAACCCCAGATGCACTGCATTCCATGGTTCTAGTAAGGGCCCTGGCCCAAAGTGGGCTCACAATACCACCATCTCCTGGCCATGCTCAGTCAGGTGGGCTGTTAATAGTACTGGATGACCAGGTTTCTTAAATGCTCCTGTGATGTGTAAGAACTGCTGGAGACCATGGCATGCCAGTCTTAAGATGCCCACTCTTCATGTAATCAGAAATGGCTGTCACATTTAGGCTCCAGGAAATGGATGATATCACACTGGTCACTGGGTCCAACAGCTGAGGGATTTGTTTTTAGTATGGAAGCTGTTTTTCAAAAGAAATCTGACTTGTAAGCTAAAACTAAAGACCTCTTTGTGCCAATGCAAAGCCTAGAACTTTCTTGTTTTTGCTCAGTGGAGGGTAGGCATTCTGCATAGGCGGTTCCAAGTAAGCCACCCCTGGGTCTTAACTGACAGACTTGCCACCTTCTAAAGCAGGAGGACTCCTTGAATTCCCTTCCAGCCTGGGGGGCAGTCTTCCTCACTACTGGGTATAAGAAGAAAATACCTGAATTCTCATGCATCCTTCCAAGTATAATTATTTCTATTAAAGAAAAAAAAAATGTTTTGAAACAGAAAATGAAATCTGTCGCTGGTTAATAGAGAAAATAATTTTTAAAAAATGCTTACAATGACTTCCTTAAAGGATTCCTGGTCACTGATTGTCTTGTCTTCTATACATCCAGACTGATTCAAGTAATGGTAGTTTTCTGGCACAGATAAATAAAATTCTTCTACAGAAAGAAAAAGAAAAATATAGCATCAATACTCAGTTGGCCAGGGTAAGACACAATTCAAAAGAGTTCACATTGTGATTGTGTGTATATGTTTTTTTTTTTTTTTTTGGTTGTTGTTGTTTTATTGTCTTTCTTTTTTGTGCTAGAGATTGCATTCTATGATTTTTAAAACTACAGTACACACATAATCCTATGTCCCTAACAGTCCCCTAATAATGGATCATTAAGTTTCCTTGTAATCATAATTTAGGGAAAATAGAAAAAGCTTAATCATACCAAATGGTATGGGTATGGTAGGGGAAAAAAAAAACTGACAAGAGTTTTATTTTTTCTCTTAACAATCAAATGTTCAGAAATTACTTTTATTCGGCTTTGGTTTAAAAGTAAAAACCAGCTAGCATAGTATATTTTTCATAAATATCCTTCAAATTAAAAATGTTCCAAGACTCCCAAACAAACAAAAATTCAAGATCGCTCTATTGATCATCCTTTCTAGATATTATTTTGCCCTACAATGAACTGGGCATCTTTTGGTACCCTCATAATCACATTCCACGGCCATGGATGGGTGTGGACAGCATCCAGACAGAGGTCTCGTCATTTACTCCTGACGAGTGAATGTCCCAAGTGGAGAAGGAGTCGCTAACCCAGGTCATCCAGTGTTGCCCCTGCCCTCCTACCTCTCTCTGCATGTTCCAGCCCTGCCAGCAGCGCATAGAATATGTGATAATTCCTTTCCCCAGGATTTTGCCTTACTACTCGGTTCTGCGGAGAGAAACCAAATTTATATTCAGAGACGTTTCCTCTGCTTAATTCACACAAACTAAGAATTTCTGAAAATTGTTACTGTGGAAAAAATATGAATTCAAGCATGTACTCACTTTTTCTAATAAATCTTCATGTGAGAAGCAATGGCAAGTCAAGGAATAAAACAAAGATGTTACACGTTACATTAGTTCTCAATTTTCGGTTCTTTGTTACCTGATTAATTACAGTTCCCTATTCCTCTGAGGTTGAAACTTGCAGTGCCAAAAAACAAGCAAAGCCCAGACTACTTCATGTCAACTGAATTCTCAGCCTGACACCTGATACTTCATCATGTCCCAAACTATGTGATGAAAATGATTTAAAACAAATATCTGATGTTTGATAATTACTATGGTTTAGATATAGTTTTGAGAGCATGCTCCAAAGGTTCACATGCTGAAAGCTTGATCTCCAGTGAGGAGGTAGTGGCGGGTGGGGAACTCTGTGGAACCTTTCAGTAGTGGGGCCCAGCGAGGCACAGTGGCACATGCCTATAATCCCAGTGGCTCAGGAAGCTAAGACAGGAGGATCACGAGTTCAAAGCCAGCCTCAGCAAAAGTGAGGCACTAAGCAACTCATGAGACCCTGTCTTTAAATCAAATACAAAAGAGGGCTGGGGACGTGGCTCAGTGGTTGAGTGTCCCTGAGTTCAATTCCTGGTATCCCCCCAAATAAATAATTAACTAGATAAATAAATAAATAATAAAAAAGGGCAGAGGATGTGGCTCAGTGGTTAAGTTTCTCTGCGCTCAATTTCTGACACCAAAAAAAAAAGGAAATAAAAGGTAGAGCCAGAGTAAGATCCATTTCATGTTCCTTTTGGGGCTTTGGGATAAATCAGAACAATTTTCAGTGACAACAGTTACATGCTATAGACAAAAAGTAAATGAAACAGGATACAATCTACAATTCTCCCGCCCTGAATATTTCCCTTCTGACAGATGTTCAGCTGAACGAACTTCCCAAAGCGACTGGAGTTGTTATTGTACACTGTTTTTGCATTGCCGAAAGCTTCCATGATGGGGCTGTGAAGGAATGAGAACAGAAGATGGTTATTAATTAGGGCAGATTTAAAAACAGCAAAAGCATTTCTCACAAATGTCAAAATATACAAACGAAGAAAAAAAAAATCTGCAACCCAAAGGACCCAGAGTGGCTGTGTTTATTTTCAGAATAGGCAGACTTTTCAAACACTTGCTGAAATGGGTTCATCCTGCACATCCATTTTGAATAAGAGCAGGAATCTACAGCTAGTTATGCTGGCAAAGCATGAGACCAGGCTAAGACCACAACAGCTCATCCCTGTGCAAACTAGCCTCAGTTTATAAACACGAGTCAGGGGTTGCAAGAAAAAGCCTGCCCTCAAATTCTAAATGCTGAAAAGGCTCCAGTCCTGAAAATGTCATCGTTTGTTTTATGTCCTGTGGGCAACCCATTTAATATTCTGAATCTTCTGCCATTGTAAAATGGAGTCAGGCTAGGCCACGGGTTGGCGACTCCTTCTGTAAAGGACGAGACAGTACTTGTTTTAGGGTTTGCAGACCATGTGCTCCCTGTGGCAACTACTCAGCTCTGCCACTGTAGCTTGAAAGCAGCCAGACACGATACAGTTGAGAATGTTTGGGTTCCAACAAAACTATTTGCGAAAAGGGCTGCAGGAGAAAACAGAAGTTCTGGAGATGGAGGGTGGAGATGTTTGCACAATGATGTGAAAGCACTTATAACTACTGAGCTATACAAGGAAAAGTTGATAGAATTTTAAATTTGGTTATGTATACTTTACTACGATTGAAAGAAATGAAGGGTTTGCTTTAAAAAAAAAAAAAGGTTGCATAATATATCACTTGTAGTCTTCTGACTCCTGGAGAACTCTAAAAAACAGGCTCTGCAATTCCCGCTCCCCTACGAGTTCTAATATCTTCTAAGGCACAAATCAGATACCAGGCAATTACCTATGTTCAATAACAATTCAGATGATATCTGGCACACAGTCCCCTTTCAAAATTGTGAAACTTCCTGTTATGAAATGCGTGTCACTAATCTGTCCCAGCAGAGGCTGCCCAAATGCCATTCTGCTCACCCTGAGCCTCCCCATGGCGGAATGCTGGACAGATCCCTCCTTGCTCCTCTGCACACTGGGCTCTGTGACACAAGGCTGGAGGTTTAGCTCCCACTGATAACAAGTGCTCCCTAAAGCCAGCTGATTTGATTCTCCTCCATAGCTGCCAGACTAGCTAGCGCCCATCTGGCCCAGGTCCTTCAGAAGCTTGGAAAGCCTCCTAGGCAGGGAGGAGGCTGCTCCTCCAGCCACATGGCAAACTAGCCCAGCAGGGAAGGGTCAGGAGCATCTTCCCAGAGTGAAGGAGTTGCTCCTGGGGCTGTTAGAACGTGCTACGTGTGTCAAGACGGGTTTTTAAGGAATTGTAAAAGAGAAGGCGAGAAAAAGAGAAACTCGACCAGGTGATCTAAACTATCCCATGCTGAGAAAAGCAAATCCTATTAGTTGGAAACAAGAAAATGGATAAAAGAAATACCTGCTTTCAAGAATAGCTTGTTCAACACAGGATGTCTTCTCCTTTAAGGACAATTCCAAAGACTGTTGACTGATGACTGAGAGAAACTTGAGGATCAATTTAGTGCTTTCGGTTTTCCCTGCCCCACTTTCACCACTGAAAGACAAAATGCAGAAGTTTGTGCTTCTCAGTGTATGTACTGTTTTAAACAACCAGTGTGGTCAATGGCACATAATTCCTCAACAGAACAACTGCTCAAAAGTGGCAAAAGAGAGATTTTGAAAAATTTCTCTGCAGAAGAGCAGAGTTAAAGGGAGGCAAAGGTTCCTTCTCCTGCCGGCTGCCCCATCTTCAGTCCTACACAGGCCTCTTTTAGCACACGGGTGGACAGTAGTGCCTTTTATTAAATAAATGTCCCAAAATGGATGGTGCTCTCATGGCAGAGAAGTCCTGCAGGAGTTGGGATCTTGCTTTGTCTTGCAGTATTCCAAACACCTCAACAGAGCAGTGGGTTCATACATATTAAATGAATAAGCACATTAACAGTATCTGGGCAGCTTCAAGCAAGTGAATGAATGTGAAGTCATTCGTCAATTTTTTGGAGAAGACGAGGAATGAACCTGAAGGTACACGAACGACCCACACTTAATCACTTCATCCTCAGAATGAGTCAGAGCAGAACAGCAGGTCTGTCTGCCCAGAAGCCCCTGGGAGACCAAGTGTGAGTGATGGTTCAGGAAAGTGAACAAAGCAACTTAGACAGAGGGTGCCATGGAGAGAAGTAAAGGAGGTCTGAGACATGCCTCAAAAGACTGGCAAACATGAGGCAGGCACGGAGGAAAGGGGAAGGATTCCGGGTAACGATAATGCGAGTGAAGTACAGTAGCCAGACAAGCGTGGACGGACTCTCACAGGACATGGGACTCCTTGGGGCAGCTGGGCCACACCAGAGGCAGCACAGAAAGATAGTTAAGACTGACTTGGTACAGAGGCACAGGCAGGAGCAGGAGGGTGAGACTGACCCGTCAAGGGTACTGTAGAGAGCACAGTCCTGGAAGGAAATCTCTAGAAGGGCTGAAAGCTCCCTCAGGGAGACAGGCTGCTGCTATTACCCGGGGTATAGTGGTCAGGTCCAGGATACAAGTAATGTGACAGGAGATGCAGGAGGAAGTGCGGAGATGAGACGGATTTGGAAGGAGAAGCCCAACAGATTTTGTATAAAGCGCCATGCTTGATGCTGTGGGGAGAACAGGAAAAGCAAAGAAGCTGAACTTATAAGGAAAGAAAACCAAAAGGATAATCAGGAGCACAGCTGGACAAACGCCCTTGAGAGGTAGCAGGTTGATCAGTGCTCAATGGCGGGCTTCACAGAAGAGTTCCTCTGTATCCTAAAGATCTGGTGGAATGCCTGCCAAGACCTGGGGTGTTATCAGGAGAGAGAAGCATTGCTGAAAATGTGGTGGATGATTAAGCACATGTAATAAAAGAGAGGAAATGACTCAGAGACAACACTAGGGAGCCAGATGGGGCACCATGGGCCCTTGGGGACTCTGCTGGTCCAGGCCCAGCACATTGGGCATGGGAGGGCGCCATGATTCCCACCTCAGAGACATCATGTTGCGGGTGCCCAGGGCTCCTGGCAAGGTATGTACACACACCAGAATGACCAAGCAAAAACATCCCCTTCTTGTAGACAACAAATACCTGAGAATCCACACCTACCTGGAGATCATAAAGCAAAAGCCAAGAAAAGCAGAGAGGAGCCCAATGGGAATGGCTGAACCCCAACCTCAAAACTGTCCCACCCCGAGTTATTTGAGATAATCAAAGACCCGTGGAAGTTAGGGCCAGCTTCGGTTGGGTTTCCTTTATCAGCAGCTGGAATCTTCTGAGCACAGGGCTGAGCTTGCATCTCCGCATACCTGGTAGGGCTCAGCCCGGTGCTGGGGCCAAGGAAGGCGTTTGGCCATAGTGCACTGAGCATATAACACACGCGCTGAGAGAGAAAGTTTCAAGGAAGCATTTAAATAACTTTCCATATTTCAAAGAATGTATGCCTACCTAGCAGCTGTTGGTGACTGAATTATTAAAAATGAACACTAGAGCTAAGTCCTTTAGTTAAAATAGGTGAGGAAGAAACAATGTCATTCCTCAAACCCACTTCTTTATCCCTCAGGCCACAGAAGGGGACATTCCAACCTGAAGTGAGGGCGGTCAGTCGGCCAATGGAGCTGAACATGGCCAATGGACACGAGGAACTGAATGACTGAGCCACATGCCACTGCCAAGCCTGTGCCTGCAAACCCCCTCATGGTCCCCTGGGTTCTCCACCTTCCTGCCATCTGGACCCCCTCAGGGTGGCACATCTCCAAAACAAAGAAACACGCAGAGGAGTCAAGTCCCTCCCCTACCCACCAAGAGCAGTGACATGGCAACAAGGAAACCCTGGCCCTGTCATTCCCCCTGAGATTCGCCCACCTCGCATAACATGACAAAAGACAACCACGGAGAGCATACAAAGACTTGGTCAAGGGAAAGAAAAAAATCTGTCCTTGTCATCAGCGCTCACTGTTAGGGACATGCCCTTGAAGAAGAGATGATATACAAAGAGAACCCACACAGCTGGCGGTTGACGGTCACAGATATCCCTCTCTGCCCATTTCCAGCTAGACTTGTCCTTACTGCATCCCTCCTTCTTCAAGAATCTTTAAGTACTCCTTTTTGATGCATCAGTCAACCTTAGACGAAAGTAAAACTCTGAGGTGTGCGTGCTCTGCACCAGAGCTTCTCAAATTTGGCTTCACATTAGCATCGGCAACATATCCCTCATCCAGTCCCGCAGGGTAGAAGTCAGCCGTCAGCATTTAAAAACAAAACAAAATGTTCCAGATGATTCTGTGAAGCCAAGTTGAAAAACTATTGCCCTTAAAAGCAGCTTCAGAAAATTCAGACAGGACTGGGCTACTGTTTAGATGGTGAATGTCCCCCAGAGGCCTCTGTGTTGGTCTGCAGGGTGGTGTTATTGAAAGGCATGGAATTGGGGCTGGGGTTGTGGCTCAGGGGTAGAGGGCTCGCCTAGTATGTGGGAGGCCCTGGGTTCGATCCTCAGCACCACATATAAATAAATAAAGGCATTGTGTCCAACTACAAATAAAACCCATAAAATATATTAAAAAAATAAAGAAAGGCATGGATCCTTTGAGAGGTGGGGCCTTTTGTCAGGTTCTCAGGCCCCTCGAAGTGTATGCTACCACGGGGATTGTGGGACTCTGGCCCTTTCTTCTCTCTTTTGCTTCCTATCCATTAGGTGAATTAGGTTTTGTTCTATCACACATTCCCACCAGGATGTGCTGCTTCACAACAGATCTAAACCAACAGGGCCAATCCAACACAGACTGGAACCTTCAAAACTACAAGCCAAAAAAACCCCTTTTCTCTCTACAAGTTGATTATCTCAGGGATTTTACTACAGTAATGAAAAAAAAATGACTAATAAAGATTGCACCAGGAGACAAATGGTGACTACTCACACATGGGGATGTGCAAGTGTTATATCAACAAGACAAAGAATAAAAAAATTAAATAACTCACATATTGCTAAAACACAGAAATATGCCAGATGTCCTCAGACATTAATGTCAAAGTAACAAAACTCTGAAAGTAGCACACTTTTACCTACCTCTCCCCCACCTCTTTCCCGTCTGTCCCTACTTCTTTTTAACTCTTCATAAGTCCACGATGATTATAGACCTCTGCTTTGGTGCCGACGGGACAGTAAGTACAAATGGGCTTCAGCAAAAAATGTGTCTATCTGCTCGAACCAAAATGATCTTATGTTATATTAAACCAAAAACAAAATATAAAAATAAAAACACATCGAAATTCTGTAACTATAACAATGAAAATAAAAAAGAGAAAGAAATATAATCCAGAAGCTCCATGGTCCATGTTAAAAATATTGAGTTTTTATAGGCATAATGGAAAGTCACCCGGTGTCTCTAAGCAGGACAGTGGCATGGCCAGATTTAAGATTCAAAAGAATGGTGTTGACTTCTGTGTGGAAAATGGACAGGGGGGAGGTGAGAAAGGAAACAGGGGGCCAGAGCCACATGGCTCAGTAACTGACAGACATGGGTAATGACCCCTGGGACCCAGGGAGCCTGCTAGTGTGATATTCTGGGTGTTGGTAATGACTGTACATCTGTGAAGACTTAAGCTATATACTCAAGATCACTTAAGACATTGTACTGTATGCAATTCTACTTTAAGTTGGAGAAGAAAAGAGTGAATAATTTTTTAAAAAAGATTTTACAGTTATAAATGAACAGTATGCCTTTACTTTGTTTATTTTTATGTGGTGCTAAGGATCAGACCCAGTGCCTCACACATACCAGGCAAGTGCTCTACCCCGGAGCTACAGTACAGCCCCAGCCCCAAGAATGAATGACTTCTGGATAGGGCTGGTGGTGCACATCCACAATCCCAACTACTTGGGATGATGAGGCAACAGGACACAAGTTCAAGGACAGCCTCAGCAGTTTAGCAAGCCCCTGTCCAAAACATTTTTTATTTTATTTTAAAAAAAATTTTAGCTCATTGGTGGAATGACCCCAATTCCACAAAGAAAAAAAAAAAAAAAAGAATAACTTTTAGATTAAGAAGAGTGATTTTCAGTCTCAGACTCGGGAAAGGACAGGATGAAAGGGAAGCAGAAGATGAGGAGCACGTTTCTGAAGAAAACTGTAAGAGTTTACAACACACCATCTTGAGGTGCCCGTAAGACATCTCAGTGATGATACCTAGGAGGCAGAAGTCTGGAACTCAGGGAACTCGGGGGACATAGGTTAGTCTTGGGAGACACACAGACACAGGAGGAAAGAGCAGCATAGGAAGTTTAGAAGAAAAGAAGGTGAAAAATGATCAAGGAGCTGAGAGGTGGCCAGAGAACCAATCAGAAACCCAGAAGGATGGAGAGCCATCAGGAGAGCTGGGACAGCTTGCTGCAGAAAGTGGGTGGCTTAAAGAGGCTGTGGGATCAAAGACACACCTTTCTGTCCTCAAGAAGGAACATACTAGAAAGTTTTGAGTGAGAGGGGGCTGGGTTAGTTGGTAGAGTGCTTGCTCTCATGCAAAAGGCCCCAGCACCACTAAAAAAAAAAAAAAGAGAGAGAAAGTTTTGAGTGATAATGCTAATGATCCAGCAGAGGAGGGAAGGTCAAAGAATCAGAGGCAGTGAGGCTCCAAGACAGAGCAACATCCCCAGGAAACAGACAGGAGGCATCCAGAACACATCTGCAGGAAAAGAGCATACAGGGTACTGTGGACTGGCTAGTCTCCTAGCCCCAGACGTATTCCTAGATTCAGTGCAGTGTCAGCAAATGATGAGCCTCAAATCAGACCTGCTGCCTGTTTTTGCACATAAAGTTTTATTGGTACATAGTCCACTTTACCATGTTTTCATCCCATCTGTGAGCACAGAGCTGAGTAGTGCAGCAGAGGTGGTCTTATCCACAAAACCTAAAATATATTCTTTGTACTTTTATGTTATAGTTTAGATGTGAAATGTCCCCCAAAAGCTCATATGTAAGACAATGCAAGGTTTGGAGGAGAAAAGATCAGGCTCTATCTTTAACCTAAGCCGTGAATAAATCCCTGATGGGAACAACTGAGTGGTAACTGGAGGCAGGTGGGGTGTGGCTGGAGGGAGTGGTTCATTGGGGTGTGGCTATGGGGTATGTATTTGAATCTGGCAAATGGAGTCTCTGCTTCCTGATCATCATGTGAGCCACTTGCCTCCACCACACTCTTCCACCATGATGTTCTGCCTCACCTTGAGCCCTGAGGAATGGAGGCGGCCTCCTATGGACGAAGACCTCTGAAACCATGAGCCCCCAAACAATTTTTTTCTCCTTTAAAGTTGTTCTGGTTGGGTATTTAAGTCACAGCAGTGAAAAAGCTGACTAAAACACCTCACACCTACTTATTGTTGGCATCTGACAACCAAACATTTCCCTTCCTGTGAATCAAATTCCTGAGCCACTTGATTTTCTCAAAATATAAATCAGATCACTTCCTACCTTGTTAGAAGACTTTGGAAACAGCTCTTCTGTCTAAAGAATTAAGTTTAAAAGTCTTAGCAAAGGAAACAAACCCCTAAAGACATGGCCCTACACCAAGCAGTAGAATTCTCTTATGTCAGAGAGAGTTAAGTTCAAGTCTGGGGTTTGCTGCTGAAAGCTAGTCTCTTTAGTAAGTCCCTCTACAAACTGAGTTGCCAGCCTCCACTTCCCCACACACTGCCCCTGAGGTTCTTTAGAGCATTACGCACAAATGAGTCTTCTCGATGGACTTCAGCGCCCTTTCACTGCCTTTCCCACCCCATTTTCTGCTGCAGAATTACAGGAGCACAAGCCCTGACCCATGCCCTGCTCTGCTTGGTGCCTTTCCAATCCAGGACCTAAGTTTTCTTCAGCATTCCAAAGCCATCATTTCTAGAAACAGAAAAAGACCAAACACCCAATTATCATTCCAGGATAAAAAAGACACAGTTAAGCAGAAATTGCTCACATTCTGAACTCCACCCCCAACAAGCCAAAAAAAAAAAAAAAAAAGAAGAAGAGAAGAGAAAGAGAAGATCATAAACCAATGGTCACTCTGGATTGTTCATCCTGCTGAAAGCTGGCCTCTACCAGACCCTTTCCTGGGTGCCACGCTGCAAACAGAAACAGGCCTCAGGCCTGTTCACTGTTAAACAAAAACGATGGGAAGCCATTGTTTAGGCTGGGCTCCAGCACTAGCCCCCAAGTACCAGATCAAACCAAAATGGAATCACTTATTCTAACTGCCACATAATCAAAACTGAAGCTTTGAGTCTCCAGACTAGTTTTTTTTTTTTTTTCCCCCCTGAAAACAGGAGACTCCGGTTTACCTGAATCAGTGCAATAAGAAAGTCTACTCGGCTTCAACCCCTACGAGAAGGTAACCTGATACTGACCACTCGATCCCTTCTCCACGGTTCTTTCTTGTTTCCCACCCTACAAAACCCTCTGCTCTGTCAGTTCCTAGCAGGATCTCTCATTTATTTTGCAGAATGAGGCTGCCTTGATTCATAACTCATGAATAAGTGCCAATGTGATATGCAAGTTAACTGGCTGTAATTTTGTCTTTGTACTTCTCTGTTATCTTAAAAGGTCATATATAATAAAAAGGCCATAATAAACTAAACCCTAACGGCCCAACACAATGTCTGAAAAACTGTACTAGATAAACCAAGGTCAAATGCTGACCTTATTAATTAGATGAGAAAAAAAAACTCTAATGTGTTTTAAGTTCATATGTATTAAGTTTTATTTTTACATTTAAAATTATAAAAGCATAAGATTCCACTTAAATGGTTGCACAAAAGTAAAATGAAGAGGTTAAGAGAGGTGACAGTCTTAAAAATGAGATGAATAGTGTGGACTGGAGGCCTGAAGGCCTGTACCACATGCACAGGATGGAAAACTAGACCATAAACTCCTGTCTAGTTCCAAAGAGGCTTATCTTCTTACTCATTTGTTTATTCATTCTTTCATTTCTGGGCTAAGGATTAAATATTTTCTGATTTTAACATCACTAGGCACCAAGAGAATCTTTTGAAAGTAGTAACACATTTTATCCACCAGAGGGCAGATCACACCCAAGGAACACTAAATAGGCTCCTGTAAACAGCAATTTATACTTTCAGACTCAATTTTATTCTCTTAATTCTACAGCTCCACACACCCTCACCCTCAACTTAAAAAGAAAAAGGAACTGCTGGAAATATCTGTTAAAATCAAAACACATTTTAGTGAGAACTATATTCTTAAAGTCTGTTTCCTGAGTTAATTTAGATATATAGTTACTCTTTACTCATCAGCCTTACATAATGAGAGCTTTCTGTTTGGGACTCACTCCCCCCCCCCCGCCCCCTTAATTTTTAAATACTATGGTCTTTGGAACAGAAATGTCAACCTCCTTTCATTTTATTACACACACACACACACACACACACACACACACACACACACAGAGATCTCATTTGATTTCTCACTTTCTTCCTAAGCTGCCCTGTCTAGCAAGTGATATATAGTCATGCTCTCATTTTTTTTTCCACTGAAATAAATAAATACAAGCAATTATCCATGAAAATATTTAGGTATGTAAGTGGGACTAACAATTTTAAAAACAGGTTAGGTTCTCTTTCTGTTCATCTTATGAAATTATATACTGTGTGCTGATATAATGACCTTTAATTCTAACTTCAAAACTTTAACATAGTCATCTAAGAAACAAGCACATAGTGCTTCTACTGAACTATAAATCAAGTTATATTATTAGGTATGTTATTCTTAAAAGCTGTTTCTATTGTAAGAAAGTGGCTTCACTTTGATCAACAACAAATCAGGTTAAATGAACGTCTACAACTCACACGCACACATTGTTAATAGTAACAGGGAACGAGCACAGTTGTTCCCATGTGTGTAATTCCCATCTGTTAGAAATACAGGAAATCACCACAAGGACAACAGGTCAAAACCACCCTTAAAAACATTCCCCTGAAAGTCGCTTTCTGAATGGCTCCTGGAGGTATCACACAGAGGGCCCACATCAAAAGCTGTCGGAAGGGTTCCATGCACTAGTACCTGGAAAGTTGCCGGCACAGTGTCCAACACACCATAATCCTTCAAAAACATAGCCCATTATTTCTTCCTCACCTTCAATTAGATACCATAGGGGACAGTGTCAACGTGTCTCAGGTGCCTTCAGTTAGGGGGACTCTCCATTCCCTTGCCTGGGTTTTGAGGATCTTGAGGAGAGGCTCCTCTGGCACACCTCCCCCCCCCCCACAGCAGTAGGTGTGGCTTCCCTGGTGGGAGAACTAGGGAGAAAGGCTGAGCACACTCACCCGTTTGATCTGTTCCTCACCCTCTGGGAATTGGATTCTCACAACAACTGTGGCCACCAGCTACCTGGCTGTACCCATTCACAACCAGGTGCTTCTGTCTGTCGGTCGGTCTAATTTTGGGCTACAGGGCTGGCAAGCCCAATTGGCTGGGACTCTAAAGATGACATATGGCTTTCCATCTGTCTTCTTATGTCTTATTTCCATTTAATTGGAAATCAGTGTGGGGGGCCAGGATGGTTTTCTTATTGTCCTCCTCCAATGCAAACATCTCACTGAGCCACACCCCAGCCCTATCTCACTAGTTTGTTAGTGCCTCATTAAGTTGCTATGGCTGGCTCTGAACTTGTGATCCTCCTGCCTCAGGATCCTCAGCCGCTGGGATTATAGGTGGGCACCACTGTGCCCAGCTACCCCTTTCTTTTTAAAATATTAATGACTGTGCCACAAGTGGGGACTGGGAAGTCACCTAAAACATATCAAAATCTCTCACTTTTGCAGTTTTATTAGACCATCACTCCTCAGTAATGCTCATGTTCCATGAATAAATAACACCCAGACAGACAAATGAATGAAATGCTTGGATGTTCCATGGAAATCTCACTACAACTAACATTCATCACATCTGCTCTGGCAATCATCCAGGGGTGTGCTGATCACAACCAGAACACAATTCCAATTTAAATAATTAACAAGAAGATACAAGAGGACATAACTAAATATATGTGATGAGATCAATGTGAACCATTAATAATGGAAATTAAGAATTTTCTTTTTTCTTTTCAGTACTGGAGACTGAATCTCCGGTCTTACACATTCTGGGCACTAACACCCTCAACCCATTTTAATTTTATTTGGAGACAAGGTCTTGCTAAGTTGCCCAGGATGGCCTCGAACTTGAGATCCTCATGCCTTGACCTCCCAAAATGCTGGGATTACAATCATGCACAATTACACCCAGCAAAACCAGGAAATATCTTTTTTTAAAAAATACATATTTTCTACTACTGTTGGACAGTTCTTAGTGATAAAGGTTTGATGGTGGGGTTCCTAGTTCTTTATTTTTCAAAATAAGTTGGATGTTGTCTAAAATAGATATGACAAGTGTATTTCTTCACTACTAAAAAAACTGAAATAAACATGTTCTTGCATCATTCTTTTGCCATATCCATACTAAATCCATTTCTGTAGATAATTTAGGGGTAAACATTGGAGGCACCCGATTATTTAAGTCTTAAATTTGGGACAGTCTATCTGGAGTAATTTTATCATATTAGACTAGAGAAAACAGAAAGCTTTTTTGAGGATACAGGCATTTTGACTAGCATACATAAAACATTTAAATTTGGAAGAACCATGCAGCATTTCCTTAAACAGACAGCACCATGCCACATAACTGAAACAAACCAAAGAACAATTAAGGCAAATTGCAGGCAGGGAGTGAGGGAGTGAGAAAATGAGAATGAACAAGTGAAAGGAGCAATTCTAAGCAAAGAGCCCAACAACATGGTACATCTGCTTTTTTAAGATTTCAAAGTTAGCTCTTCTAAGTGCATGTTTTCTGAAAACTGCAGTCACCAAACTACTCAAAACAGAAAGCTCCATCTGAGAAATCAGGTAGTGAGAAAAGCCTTTCTCCAGGTCTCAGAGCAGGTGTGAGCTGGGCCGATCCTGGTGATGCCCTCCTTCTCCAGGACCAGAGCCCACGTCTCCTCCCTCGCGCCCCCTGGCGGCCTGCACTAGCCCTGCGCGTTACCTGATAAGGACGCACTGGTTGTCGTGGCGCTTCCACAGGCATCGGTAGCACTCGTTGGCGATGGCGAAGATGTGCGGAGGGAGCTCGCCCAGGTGGCGCCTGCTGTACTGCTCCATGGTGGCGTGCTCGTACAGGCCAGCGATCGGCTGGTAGGGGTTCACGGAGGCGATGATGGAGCCAATGTACGTCTGCAAGCACAGAGATGGGGACAGATATGCAGGAGTTACACCCAGGGAGCCTTGGCCAACGACTTGCTCTCCAGCACTGCAAGTTTGACAGCAGTTCCACATCCGCATGCCAGCACGACCCACTGGTATGCACTACAGTGAAAGGTGACCCCTAATCCCCACTATCAACTTGTCCCCACCCTTTCTGGTACAAATTTTGACCTTCTGCACAAATGAGTGGGGCCATTTCAAAGTGGGCTTTCAAAGAAAGGTAAATAAGAGGGGAGGATGGTGAGGAGCCAGGCCAAGTCCCTGCCTGGGTGGTCTCCCTAATCCTAATCCCTTCCCTGGAGCAAAGGAAGCTGGTTCCAGTTGGCTGCTCCTGGGGTGGCCCCTACAGGAGGGTTAAAATGGTAAGGGAGGGAGAAAATAAAAGAGGGGGGTGGGGTAGGGGGAGAGGGGGCAAGCAGAGCTACTTAATGAGTGCTGACTTCTGTCCAGGGTGATGAAAAAGTTCTGGAGGTGTCAGTAGTTATTTGGAAGCATAACAATGTGGATATGCACTTCAAATAGTCAAAATGGCAAATTTTATGTCATGGGGGAAGCCACAGCTTTTAAAAAGTGACAAGACCGTTTGGAAAATGCTAGGCCTTCTTCCAGTAACCACAGGATATCACAAAGTGCCAAATAACTTATCTGGAACTTAGATAATTGCCAATCTCACCTTTTTAGGACAATCTCAAGGCCAGGAATTAAATAAAAATTTCAGACTAACTAAACAGAAGCTATAACGTCACTAAAGCTGAATATCTGGGGTCCCTTCCATAGAGACTTGTACTTCCTCAAGATGCTAGGACAGTTTGGTTACCTGGTTTCTAGACACAGGGAAGAAGAAAATCAAATGTGGGTGCAAGCAGAGTCCTGAAACTGCCACCACCACCTTTTGTGGAACAAATGCACCATGCTAAGGGCTCTACAGAGTGTTAGGGGCACATCCGTGTCCCTCTCAAATTCATGTGCTGAAGCTCCAACCCCAGTGCCTGAGAATGGTACTATATTTGAAGATAGAACCTTTAAAAAGGAGATTACTTAAAAATAGGCTATTAGGGGCTCCTAATCCAATCTGACTGTGTCCTTATAAGAGGAAATTAGGACATACAGAGACACAGGGACGTGCACTTGGAGGAAGGGCCACATAAAGATGCAGCAGCAAGAACACGGCCAAGAAAGGAAGCTTCCGGAAATTAATCCTGCTGACACCTTGATCTTGAAGTCCTGACCTCCAGAACCCTTAAGAAAATAAATATCAATTATTTAAGCCATCCAGTCTGTGGGTCTATGTTATGGCAGCCCTGGCACACCACACGGCGGCGGGGGGAGGGGGGGGGCTCTAGCCCTTAAATATTCAAAATACTCTATGAGGTTGGTGGCATTTATTTTTTCAAATGAAGAAACTGAGGCATAGGAGAAAATTTTGCAGTCACAGACACAGAGTCAGTGAGTGGTAGAGATGATATTTGAATCCAAGCAACCTAATTACAGAGGCTTCTCTTAACACATTCATTAAGTATAGCAATTCAATAGAGCAAAAAGCAAAATGCCAAAAAAAAAAAACCAAACAAACAAACAACAACAACAACAAAAGAAGAAAGTCTAGACAGAAAGTCCGAACATGCTGAGAACCATATTATAATAATTTGTAGTAATTTATAGTCAGAGTAACTTCCAGGAACATCAAGTAAAAAATTATATGTTTTATATAGCTTTTTCAAATTTAAGACATTTTGGAGATAATCATTCTCAAATATAACATATTTTGGAAATAATCTGAACCCAAAAAAGTCAAATATAAATAATATTACCATAGCAATTCTTCTTATAGAATTGACACAGGGAGAAAGTAAATCAAATGTGGGTGCAAGCAGAGTCCTACAACCGCCACCACCACCTTTTGTGGAGCAAATGCATCATGCCAGGGGCTCTACAGAGTGTCAGGGGCACATCTGTGTGCACAATTCTACTTAAAGGCTTATAAAAAAGAATTCATTCAAAGCAGATACTCAAAGAATTACTTGGGCACCCCTGTTCACAGCAGCACGATTCACAATAGCCAAGAGGAGGAAACAGCCCAGATGCCCATCATGAGTTCAACGGAGAAACAGGATGTGGCACATCCAAACTATGGAATATTATTCTACCAGGAAAAGGAATGAAGTCTGTGGGACATGCCACAATGTGAATGGGACCTGAAAATATGATACCAAGTTAAAAAAGCCAAATCCCTTGAAATAGAAAGATTGGTGGCTGCTAAGGATGGGAGAGAGTGAAACAGGGAGTGACTGCTGAACGGATGGAGGGTTTCCATCTGGGCTAAAGAAAACAGTTTGGAACTAGACAGAGACTTTGGTTGCATAACACTGTGAATGTACTAACACCTCTGGTTTATATAATGATTCATTTATAGTATGCACCTGGCCCTTGGTTCAACCCCCAACACTGCAAAAATAAATAAAGATGACTAATTTTACATTGCTACATTTCATTTAATTTAGTATTAGGATGTACATTTACCATTAATGAATCTTTTTTTTTTTTAAAGATACTCCTTTACCTTGGATATTCTGTACCTCCTGTTCCTAATATATTTGTATGAGTGTTGTAAAATTCTGAACTGAGCCCCCCACCTTTTTCTTGGTATTGGGGATCTAACCCAGGGGTTTGTCACCCCTAAGCCACATTCCAGCCCCTTTTTATTTTGAGACAGAATCTCACTAAATTGCTTAGGGCCTTGCTAAGTTGGTGATCCTCCCATCTCAGCCTCCCAAGCTGCTGGGATTACAGGCATGTGCCACCATGCCCAGCCTGAGCCCTTTTTTCTTAATGTACTGATGTACACATAAAGCAATCACTAATTCTAGTCATTAACATAAGCTTTCTTTGAGGGAATGCTCATTTCTGCTAGAATCTCACAACCATGTCACCCCTTCATAGTTGGGGAACCTCATCGACCAGCATCTTTTAGACTATTGCTCATTCTGACAGGGTGTATGATGCAGTTTTCCTATAGGGACAGGAGGCACAATGACAAAGGTAAAGATATAACACCCCAAATGATCTTACAACTATTTGTATTTGCAGTAATTCACACTGTACCTTGCCCAAGAAGAGTTTTCTATGTCTCAGGCTGAAAATGTGGCAGCAGCGCCAGTTAGACCACACACAGCCTGGAAGTCATGGTCCTGCATGCCTTCCCCACACAATCACCAGTGCTTCCGGAGGCCAAAGGAAGCTGGGTATTCCTGGCAGCAGCTGCTCCATGTGAAGGCAGCCCACAGAATTTGCAAATATGTGGTCCATCTCTCAGTTGTTACACATGACGAGGATCACACTTTTCCCTGCTGACCCGGTCAATTGCCACACAGCACTAGTGCCACCAACTGCAGATGGCCTATGACTTGAAACTCAAAAAAACCATTTGACACATCAAAAGACTGCTCTACAGAGCCATCACATTTCAGGAGGGAAGGAACCTCTCACACCACGGCCTCAAAAAGCACATGCTGCAGAGGTGCAGAGGAAGGGGCCAAGTGCTGGGAAGTGATACTGGTCAAAGTAGATTGTTATATTATACGCATATATGAATATGCAACAACAAATCCCATCATGATGCCCTATTACAATGCACCACAATAAAAAACGTAAGAAAAAGCACATGCTATGAGGGTGAAGGACAAAACCTGATGTGCTTAATTTAGTTACAGCAAGACATCAGTCATGGTCAATGACCACTGTGGTTCTACTGGTTGTGTATGTTTTCTAAAATCACACTGAGCTTCAACACCTAACTCATAAGAAGGTAAAGATGTACTGCTCAACTGTCAACCAGCTTAGTGAGTTACTGTGAAGAAAGCATGGTACCTTATTATCATGCATTGTTATGAAATTAAAAGCTCCATGTTAACACTGCTGACTTTAACAACAACAACAACAACAACAACAACAACAAAAAAAAAGCCTCGATTTTCCCCATTGTGAAAGAAAACTTCAGAGGGGTACAGCTCACACCCTTGTGTTTTTAAACCCAAGTTAGTGTAGTTGATTTAACATGTTTTAAGAATTTTTATCTTACCCATACTCTGACCATAAAAACTATGCCCACTGCAAGTGAGGTTATCTTCTAATCTACACTAAAATCTTTGCTGCTTTGTGGCACGGCCTGCTCCTTCTCCACCCTGCAGGTTGAGCATGTCTCCAAATCCCCTGAAGAATAAAAGGCAGAAGGCTTTTCCATCCTCAGGCCTGTCCAAGCGATGGCTGAGATGCTGAAAAGTCTTTGCAGACAAAAGATAGTTGTTAGAGCTAACTTAAAAACTTGATGGAAGATACCTAACTAGGCTTTGATTTTACTTTTCATTTAGACACCAGGCAAACATCCAATGAAAAGAAAAATTTCAAAATGACTTGCATTTTGACACATTTAAAACTTTCCGTGCTAGGACTGGGGATGTAGCTCAATGATAGAGCACTTGCCTAGTGTAAATGAGGCCCTGGATTCCATCCCTAGCACCACAAAGAAAGGGAAAAATAAAAAAACCCAACTTTTCATCTTTCAAAGTAAGTATAAATATAAAAGTATAAGTACCTTAGAAGCTGCCTGCTCTCAAGTACTGACAGCTCTTCATGCCTTGTGATCTACTCTTATAGCTTTAATCTAGACCATGCACAGTATTCTCCTACCCTAAAAATGTTTGGGACACTTCTCTACTTAAGTGTGAAATAAACTGCTGCACCTGATTTTTAAAGACCAAACACTTATGGTAAATGACAACATTCCAACATGATCTCTTTGCAAGTCTAAGTATTACTGTATGGTCCTCTCTATTCTGAAGTTGGGAATCCAACATTCATATTGTGAGTAAAAAGAAATCTGAAAAAAAAGTACCCTAACTGGCAGTTTAGGCCGTATTTAATACTCTTAGCAAAAAAAAGGGAAAGCAAACACCCTGGATTAGGCAGGAATGGGGCACTGTTAATGAGAACAGAGTTTCAGCTTTGAAGGATAAAGAGTCCAGGAGGCTACCCAACAGTGTGAACACACATAAGCATTCCAGAAGTGCAAGCAGAACAATGCAGAAGATGGTAAATTTTATGTAACAAGTATTTTGCTGCATACTCATTAAAAAAATTAAATTTGAATTTAAAAGAAAAATTAAAAATTTTCTTCTCTTAAAAGGTGAAACGAATCTCTTCTAACTGCAAAGTGAGATTTGCAAAGAAGCCCAGGCTGCAGGGTAAACAACAATATGTTCCCTAACCTTAATGAAGTTTCAGAGTACGTGCCTTCAAATTTTAAATCAAAATGAGAAGCAAAAATGCTGCAGTTAACAAATTACAGACCACTCAGAAAGGGAGAGGACGAAAGACATTTACATTCTCAGGGAGGAAGTAATTTCACCAGAGTTAAAATAATTAAGAAAAACATTTTGTCATGGATGACAGTAAATTCCACAAACGCACACCCACATACCAACAGAGATAAGAGAGTTGGAGACAAACTTCAACAACCTGACATCTCCTCTTTAAATTAAAAAAAAAAAAAAAAAAGCAAGGAAAATGTAAAATGTGTATCTGGCTGGTTACAGAGAGAATCTGATTTTTTAATTTCCCTTTTAACGATTATAAGAAACCTTGTCTCATTAACAATCGAAACGCTGGGCTGGGGGTTCATTTCAGTGGTAGAGTGCAAGGCCCTGAGTTTGCAACATACATACATACACACATACATACATAAATACAATTCCCTTATAGTGCCCCCATTTAGTACCAAGGGTAAACAAGACTCTTACAACATGAATGCACAAGCTTTACTATTTTACCTTGTCACTGACATTATGTCACTGCTTAAAAGGTTCTGGGCATCCAGAAACTTCTTCCTTGTTGCAGATTTAAATTAAGTATACATGTTTCCAAAACAGCTTTAACTGACATTTCCTAATCCCCTGGCCAAGAGGGCTGTCTGCCCATCATCAGCTGCTCTGACATCATCCTGGTGTGGGTAGGCAGAGGCCACTGCTCCTGATCTTCTGGCAGGAACAAGGTGGCAGTAAGATGCTCTTTCTGTAGTCTCGGAGTGGATGAGTAACAGTGAGGATGGGGACCCTCGTTTTGACAGAGTGCCATCTCATGGATGTAGAGTGACTGCCTTCAGCCACGCACAGAATGCTGCCCAGCCCCAGGTCTCCATGTCCTGAACACTCCACTTCTAATTATGTCTAGGATCCACCCTCTTTCCTGCCATCTACAATACCTGCCCTGCTCAGGGACTCACCTTGTTTTGACTCAGTTTCTACAAAGCCTCCTTTCTCCATGATTCCCACAGTCTTGCTCCCTCAATCCAACTTCCAAAAAGACTGATATCACAGCACAGGTCCTAACAAATTAGTCATGCACCACATAATGATGTCTGGGTCAACGGATGGCCTGCATATACAACAGTGGTCCCATAAAACTATATTTCACAGTGATATCATAGCCAACTTGGTTTATGAGAGTACACTCTACAATGTTAAATGTGACCACAAAATAACCTAAGGACACATTCCTCAGAATGTTATCCCAGATGTTAAATGACACGTGACTATATTCTCATAACAGGTTATCAAAGGGGGCAGGGGCTTCAGTCCATCGAAGGTCTTTACTATTAAGCTGTTACTGTCTGTGCCTACGTTCATGCCACAGGGCACTTCCATATCTGCTAAAACAGAGGTGTAACATGAAATGGCAATCACAGCAGTAGTTCACAATGGTCTATTCAAAGAAAGACAAATTACAGTATTTGAAACATTGGAGGTTCATTGGCAAAAGTAGTATGACCAAGGACACCACCATCCTCCCTACCCCCACCTTAAACATAACACCTCATTTATATTTGCATGGATGACTGTGTCACAAAAAAAAAAAAAAAAAAAGTCTGCGTGTTTCAGAGATTCGCTGAGCAATAAGGAAAGTCCAACATGCAACATAAATAAAAATGGCAGCTGGGGCAAGAACAGCCTTGTGTGAAGGATGGAGTGAAGGCAGTGTCACAGGAAGTCCTGAGAGCTACAGGGGGTGGGCATTTGTTGCATATTTCTATCGTTTCACATTCTACATCAGGCTATTATTACCGCGCCAAAAATGGCCATGATGACTCTGTGCAGCTTGAGACTATGAACACATGCCACCCCCAAACATGAGGCAGGGCCAGGTACCAGTTTCCTCATGTTGGATTCCAAATTCCACAAGAATAAATAGCCTGGTCACTGTAACGGCTGTTCAGAAATAGAAAGTACATCCTATTTTGATGCACACAAAACAATTTTCTAGTCGGAAAAGTTCCACATACCTCACCAAAAAATACATTTCCTTGCCCATTTTAATAATTTGGAACAGCTGTATCACATATTGCTTTAAAATGTTGGGAGAAACTCACTGTGTCTCTTCAACCCCAAAATGTACCAATTCAAGGTTTGCAAAAGACACAAGAACAGGGACTCGGGCTGTAGCTCAGTGGCAGAGCACTTGCCTAGCATGTGTGAGGCACTCAGTTTGATCCTTAGCACCATGTAAAAATGAAACAAATAAAATAAAAGCATGTTGTCCATTACAACTACCAAAAATAAATAAATGAATGAATAAAGGCATAAGACCTAATATCTAACCCCCACCAGGAAAAAAAAAGTTATAATTTGACTTCACTATGGGTATATGCATCAAAACTGATGTTCTATATCTCAAATATATACCTTTTAAAAAAAATTTGTTACCAGGATTTGAACCCAGGGGTACTTAGCCACTGAATAATATCTACATCCCTTTTTATTTTGAGACAGGGCCTTGATGAGTTGCTTAGGGCCTCACTAAATTCCTGAGGCTGACCTTGAACTTGCAATCCTCTGCCTTCAACCTTCCAAGCCACTGGGATTACACTACACCCTATATATATCATATTTTTTAAAATCAAGTAAGAAAATCTGTAATGACCTAGGGGTCCACACTACTGTGTGGACATCACAGTTCCAACTAGGACATGCTCATGGTGTGGGCAAATCCTCAGTCCTGAAGCTGCCTGCCCTGGTCCTAAATCTCTCTGGGCCTAAGATTCTGATCAGTAGCAACAAAGCATCCTCAGTTATCTACCTAAATCAGAGATATTTATTATTGTTATTGCTAATGAAAATAAAACTTTTCATCAGCTGAAATGCACTGGGGAAACTAGTTGTGTAGAATTGTGCCATGCACATTTTCCTAAAGGAAAGAAGGTGTTTTTTTTTGTATGGGAAGTGGGGGTACTAGGGATTGAACTCAGGGGCACTCAACCACTAAGCCACATCCCCACCTCTATTTTGTATTTTATTTAGAGACAGGGTCTCCCTGAGTTGCTTAGTGCCTCATCATCGCTGAAGCTGGGCTTTGAACTCACGATCCTTCTGCCTCAGCCTTCTGAGCCACTGGGGTTACAGGTGTAGGCCACCATACCTGGCTTAAATGGAAGAACTGTTAAGAATCATTAGCCAGATATATCCCCGACCTACCATTCCCCTCTTTGTTTCTCCCTCAATCATCCGAGCTCAATGCGGCAATGACTCACTTTCTAAGTCTTTACTTTGAGTGCAACTTCAGTTTAAGTTACAAATCCATATACTGAGTGGTCTACTAGACATCTTCCCTTGGACATCCTGAGATGGCTCAAACTCATCATGGACAAGACTCTTCAAAACAGCACAGAGTTACATCCTGACTAATAGCACCAGCATCTATCCAAATAGTCCAGTAATCGTATGGAAATTCAGTCTCCTTGACCACCAAAGCCAATTAAACTCTTGGACTCTACTTCTTCCATCAGACTTTCATGGTTGGCACACCACCATTCCCATCTAGTTTACCGGTCACCTCTCCTCCCAGATTTGATGCCTCCTGCACTCATTCACTAACCTCTTGACAGAGTGGGTTTTTGAAAACGTTGGTTTGAATTTGACTCCTGCAATTTCCAAGAGTCCATTCAGCCTCATTAACTTGCACACAGAGCCTGTTCTTGCCTGCTTGTGGCTATCTTGCCAGCTGGTGATGTGTAGCCTTTTCTCCAGTCTTAAATCTAGATCAATGCATCATACTATTTTGATCACATGCTGATCTGCTGCCAGGAGAGCCACCCTCCTCCTTGGCAAATTCCCCACACATCCTGCAAATTCACGGAACTAACGCCTTGTCTGGGAGTTATTTTCTGACCCCCTTCTGGCTCTGATGCTCATTCTTTGTGCTCCCAGTATTTTTATTACACTCACAGTCATCTGAGCTGCAGTCAATAGGTTAGTATCTGACCTCACCAAATCAATTAAATGCCTTACATTTCTGTAATTTTCCAACAATTACTGTGAACAAAAATAGTTCTGCAGCCTTGGAGTCCAGTACAGAGCCTGGCACCTGGGCAGGGCTGAATCAGTGTAGATGTGGAGGGGGCACATGATCTGACCACCAATCCATCAAAGAAATTTGTGTTTAATTTTGTTCTAGTGTTCCATGCTCACTGCCCTCTACATAACAAATTTTTTTTTGTCTTGGTCCAATTACACAACGAAAATCAGTTTCAAGCAATTTTTAAAAATGTTAAGTATGCAAGTGTCTTGAAAAGAAGTCAAGATTACAATAGATAACTCATGAAGCCTGGCTCTTAGAAGTTCTGGCATTTCCACTTCATTTAATGAATTTCTTTTCCTTTTTAAAGACTGACTGGGACTTGTTTAGTTTTTGTTTGTTTGCTTGTTTTGTTTTTTAGGTGCTGGGAAGCAAACCCAGGGTCTCCCATGTGCAAGGCAAGGCCCTACCACTGAGGTACAACCCCAGCCCTCAAGTGAATTTCTGATTCAAATCCTCTCCTTGTTAAAAGCAATCTGAACAGAGGGGGAAAGTAAAGAAAGACAAAAAACAGTTTCTAATTGCCACTATCATGTGCTGATGTGGAAGTGGCCACTAAAGAGCATAAATGTTTGGTAAAGTTTAAAAATATATATAGTCAAACAGATGGTTATAATTATCTTCTGGCAACGTAAGTCTTGATTTCAAGTGAGAAAAGAAAAAAAAAAAAAATCCCCAAGCCAAGAACCCCTTGGCAAACTGCACCACATTCAGCTGTTCCTGGTACGTGTCATACATCAAGACTGACCATCCGACCTGGGATCATCCAGTGTCCATGAGGGGCACACTGCCACTGGATACCGCCTTTGGAAAGGGATGGAAACAAACCTAACAGTCTACTTTGGGGAGACTCAACGTAAGGAAATGAAACACACATTTTGATCTGCATGTCCCCTAAAGAGAAAACTCCGTCCACGGCAGAGCTTGGCTGGTCTGCGCAATGCGAACAGCTGAGATCTCCCTGCAGGTGAATAAAATCAATAGTTCTTTAATTGGCTGGTGACTGCTAACATTCACAGAGGCAGGCTTCAAAGTTAATTCAGGAACATCAAACACATTGGTGCTGGAATGCCACCTAACCAGAGAGGGATATTTTTGAACCACCTAAAAATACATTAGCTGTGAACCATCTTTTGTGCTTAAGAAAGCATGTATCTTTAGACACAGCCTCACTTCTTCAAATGGGCTCCTTTGATTCTGATCTTTGTACTGTTTGTTCAGCAAGACCAACAAACTACCCAAAGGGCCGGGTGTAGCATGGATGGGCTTCCTCTGCAGCCCTCCTCTACTCCATAATTGCAGGCGAGCTCCCAGGTTCTCTGCAGCTCCCCGTGATGTGGTTTTGAGCCGTTCCTTAGTGGTTGGGAGAGGAGTCTCCTCCCCAGAGCTCCACAAGTCCTCTAGTGGAGGGAGTGTGCTTCTTCTCCATTTGGCAAAAGACAAAACTGCCTCACCCTGGAGCTTGGCAGTCCCTGCACCGTAGACTCAGGGCTTACAAGCCTCGCCTGCTCGTGTCAACACTGTTTAGTGGCTGGGCACATAATCTGAGATGATCTAGGCTCCAGAGGATACAGTAGGAGAGACATCCAAAACCCACCTGCCCTTCCTGCTCTCCTCAAGAAGCTGCCAAGACCATCAGCACCATGTCTCCTCACCGGCCTTTCTGCTTGACAAGGCTGGATCAGCACTGTGGATCAGCACTGAGGATGGAGGCTCCATCCTCCCTCTCCACGCTTCTCAGATCTGCTCTCTCACTTCCGCAGCTCCACTGGTCTAAAACCCTCATGTGTTCATGAATTCACTGAATTCCTGCAACCCTCTCTCCGCCAATCTACTCTTTCTATTGGCATCTCCTATCACTTCCCTATCCACTCTTCTAAACATATTTTCTCAGGGAAATTTTCCCTTCAAAAACTTTTATCCAGGGCTAGGGATATAACTCAGTTGGTAGAGTGTGCCTTGCATGCACAAGTCCCTAGGTACAATCCCCAGAATAAGAAGAAAGAGAGAGAGAGAGAGAGAGAGAGAGAGAGAGAAGAAGAAGAAGAAGAAGAAGAAGAGGAGGAGGAGGAGGAGGAGGAGGAGGAGGAGGAGGAGGAGGAGGAGGAGGAGGAGGAGGAGGAGAAGGAACCTTTATCAAAAATGGTATGCTTGGACTGTGGTTGTGTCTCAGTGGTGAAGCGCTTGCCTAGCACATTCAAGGCTCTGGGTTCAATCCTCAGTACTATATAAAAATAAATAAATAAAATAAAGTATTGTGTCCAACTACAACTAAAATGCAAATATTAAAAAAAATGGTATGCTCTCTATACCATCAATCCCAAACTTTTCAGATTAGCTGCATGAAGGGAGGGTCCTGGCCTGTACTACTGACAACCTGGGCCAGATTCCTCCTTGGGGCAGGGCTGCGCTGTGCACCTTAAGATGGTGAGCAGCATTCTTGCCACTAGTCACTAGATACCATTAGTTCCCCCTCACCTATCTGTGACAACTAAAAATGTTTTTCAATATAGCCAAGTATCCTCTAGGGGTAGGATCATCCAAGCTGAGAACAAATACATTATTGTTTTCTAAACCTCCTGCCTATTCCATCTCATTGCTCAACATTGCCCAACAAACATCTGAATCCAAAACAAGAACAACCTTCTATGGATTCAGTAAGGTCTACACACCAGGGCTGGGAATGTGGCTCAGGCGGTAGCGCGCTCATCTGGCATGCGTGCGGCCCGGGTTCGATCCTCAGCACCACATACCAACAAAGATGTTGTGTCCGCCGAGAACTAAAAAATAAATATTAAAAAAAAAAAATTCTCTCTCTCTCCTCTCTCTCACTCTTTTAAAAAAAAAAAAAAAAAAAGGTCTACACACCAGACTATCATCTCTCAATCTTTCCACATAGGGTCCCACCAGCCTTTTCTTCTAATCAACATTTAGACCTCCTTTATAAAGACCATCCTCTCCATAGAGCTTGTTGTAGCAAGTTGAGGCTTTCTGACCCACCCATAGGTTCTCTCTCCCCAGCTCTTACTCTTTGGACCATGAACACACACCCAGTCATTCTCTCCTAAGTCTTAGAAACATTACAGGTGTAAGTACTTGTCCTCACCAGGTCTTACCAGGTAGTAGGAAGAGAAAGGAGAGTGAGGACAAGAGGTTTAGGGTAGAAGCCAGGGGTCGTTGGGAGCCCGAGTACTGGGCAGAGGTCTCCACTAGAGGATGGGAAAGTTAAGAGCAGGAGCCTCAAACAGCAAGACCTGGAGTTCCAGGAAGGGAATCAGCAGTAGAGCACAGGACAAGGGGGCGCATAGCAATGGCAGGAGACTGGGGCTGCCCTAACAGTAAGAGCACCAGCAGCATGGCTCAAGCCAGGTGCCAACAAAGATGTGTTGCCCAGGGCAGGCGTCTACCCACAGCATCAGTTAAGGGGCCCAGGTAAGCGTTAGGGGCAAGGTCAAAACCAGGACTACGTCACCCGCACGTGACGTTTCACTCAACAAGAGACTTTCTTCAATTGTTCAAGATGGTAAGCTGGGCACTGGCCTTGGTTTTGTCTCCTTGCTAAACTCCAGGCTTTGAGGCTAGGGCCAATGTTGTAAACCTCTTTAAGCCCCATCGAACACAGTGCCAAGCTCAAGGCAGGAGCTTTCTAAATAAATGCTTACTCATAGGAGAGGAACAAGTTGGATAGGAAGCTAAGTTTCTAAGGCTTTTACCTATTTTAAAACAACCCTGCCAGATGGCGGAGGGGGGGTTAGCTTTAAAAAAACAAATTAACAAAGCAGACATTTTGAAAGATTAAATTATTCATATAGAGCTGAAGAGGAGGTTAGAAAAGGGAGGCTGGACTTTGATTTGTTTAGCCTGAAGGCTTTTATCTTTTCATCATTCTCTACAACACTTCAGTGGGAAGATGCAGAAACCTAGGGAGAAAAGAAATAGTTTACTAAGTTCTGATAAAGTCCTTAGACAAAAAGCCTGGTCCCCAAGGAGAAAAGCTAAAGGTCCTTCTTAGCAGAAAGAGCTGACTTCTCTACCTGGAGGTAATTCCACTCATCAGCAACCTGGGTGGCCTGCCAGCTCAGAGCACAAAGCCAAAGGAGGATGGGAAATGCACACACGAGTGGGCGGGAGTGGTGAGCACAGGGACAGCAGCTGAGACCCTTCTCATAATGGGAGGCAAAACAACAGCTCCTCCCCAGAGACATTCACAGTCACCCTACAGCCCAGTCAGGTATAGAAATGGGTCTTTGCAGATTAAGCATGAAGATGTGATTATAAACCCTGAGATGGGAAGAATACCCTGTGGGTGTGACCAAGAGACCCTAGCAGGGAACCCCTCTTGGCTGTGGGTGTGGGAGGAGACAGAGGCAGAGAGGAGGAGAGATTTGAAGCTACAAGAAGGACTCAATCACCAAATCAGGGACTGGATCTATGACTTCTAGATGTTAGGAACAGCACTCATGTGACAATCAGCAAGAAAACTCGGACCACTGCCCACAACCGGAAGGAGGAACAGTGATCCTCCATTAGAACCTCCTGAAGGTGGGCGGGGGGCAGCCCTGCGACCCACTGCCTTCAGCCCAGGGAGACCCCTATCAGGCTTTTGACCTACACAAATGCAAGGAAATAAACTGATTGTTTTAAGGTGGTACACTTATGGCAGTGCGTTACATCAGCAATAGAAAACTAATATAATACCTCTGGCAAAATTCAAGTCATTTCCCCCCCACCCCACAATCTTTTAAAGATATAGGCAGGTATTTCTGAGATGAAATTCAAGGTAGAAAAGTGGTGGCTTTTCTGACAGTGGTGGTTTTGTTTCTATGTGAGTAGTCTGGCAGGTGCTGCATCCCTCACAAATAACCTCAGTGGTAATAGCAAAATCATGGGGGCTGCCCTATGGATAATAATACAATTGTCCACAAATCAGAGGAAGGCATATATATAAAAGCACAATCAACTGAATTGAACTGCAAATTGAATGCACGAAAATCCTGAGTTTTTCCCTCAAAACACAGGAAAAAGACCTTCAGTCCATGATCCTATTCAAAGGATTGGCTGGGCAATTTAGCAATGAAACTTAACATCATTATTATTTAAAGGGAAAAAGAAAAAAAAAAAAAAACTTACAAAGGCTCTGCCTTTGTACTCTTAGATAGGTTTTTCCTTCCAATGGACTTACGAACTTGAGTCTTTTCTGTAAAGACAAAAAACTATGAGTTTAGAAATGCTTAAAAGAGACATACTCCAATAAAAAAAGAACCCTCAAAATCTAGCTTCATATCTTGGTATCAACTAGAATAGGCTATCTGTAATGTGTGGCAATTATTTTACAAACGTTTATTGCACAACTGCCAGGCGCCTGGCAGTGTCCTTGGCTCAAGGAAGGCAAAATAAGTCCTTAAAAAACCTGGCAAGTAGTTACATGACAGTGTGGGGGATTTAATAATGAGAATAGCTGCAGAGTGCAGCAGTAGCAGAACCCTGAGTAATGGGTGTTCCACAGCTAGTTAATTCACTAGTCACATGTAAGCAGATTTTGGAGAAGGAAACAAAAGAATAAATGCACATTCTGCCAACACATGCAAAACGCAGAATATGTGGCCACTTTTACATAAACATGGATAAACATTACCTTTTCTGAAGAACATATGGAAACCATTCTAATCTAGAGACTTATGGTAAGCAAGCCCAGCAAGTCAGAGGACTACAACACGATTGACAGGGCTGCTTGAAAACATTTGGCAAACATTAGGTCAATCTGGCAAAAATGACACTTTCACAATGTAAAAAAAGGCAAATAAACATACTTTTTTTTTTTTTTTTTTTAAGTTGGGGAAAACGAAGCATTAAATCCACAAATACCTGGTTCTTCCTCTGTCCTAACCATTCCTCCCCAAGTTAAGGGATACTGTAGAGTACTGAGTAGCCAGCATACCTGGGGTTTCGGGCAGTACCTCCTAGTCATGTCAAAGGCTGATACTATTATTAATCAGAACCCCAACATTAGCAAAGTTACAAATTACTCCTAAAACTTACTAAAAGGTCAGAATTTTTCAAGTATCAAAATTTGGCACTTTTTAAAATTATATGAATTTGAAATTGATAGTTTACTATTAAGACTTGCAAAAAGGCATATGGAAAGGGGAAATACACAGGTCAATAAATCTTTACTTGCAAAGAGGAAGATGGAAAAAGGAAAGAAATACAGAGATCAATAAATCTTCACAGATAGTGTAATATCTGTACTTTAATGTCAAAAAGTTATTAGAAGTAATTTTTACATATTACTTTATAATATAGGTTTATTTAAATTTCATGAAACTAAGGAGAAGAAATGCACGAGTGCTTTTTTTATGGACATTTCTCCCTTCAAAATAGCAAAACAGCAACCCCACAACTTGGAAAGTTGAATTCCCTTGAATGCAAAAATCCCCCAGGAAGAGCTCCAGAGCCAGGAAAAGCAGTAAAGATCTATAAAAACAGAAAACTGAAAAAAGAAAAGAAAGAAAGCAACTTAAACTTTAGGTGGCCTGTCTCCAAGTCAACATTTGCCCCAGTCCTTGATGGAGAAAGCCAAACAACTCCAGGTGACTTCTTAGTCCCTTACAACAGGGACAGGGCGTGCACTCGAGAAGGAAGAGGGCAAATGACCTCAGTGTGCTGAAGGTCCTTCAACAGAAACCAAAGCCCCTCTGACAAAATCTGGGCAATAAACCTAAGGAGAAGATGGTTTGTTGAATCAAGTTTCTAATTTGGTAAAACCCTCGGAGACTGTTTTACTTAGATTAACAGAGGTTCAGGAAATACACTGGAAATAAAAATAAAGAGTCACTCAAACTTGAGGAACTTCTTCTTGAAGAAATTAGAGGTGGAACTCACATATATCTGATTTCTCTTATATCGCTGGAACAGGTTGTACATGATGGAGCCTCCGTGGAGCTCAGACAGGGTGGCCATGTCGTCCACACCCTCCTCGTTCATGGGGTGCATAGGGGTCACCTTCTGCTGGGTGATTGTGCTCTGTTTGTAAGTGAACACCTGCGGGAGGGAGACAAACTCAGTTGTTTAGTCAGCAGTAAATGGTTTTCACAGAAGCTTCCCCAACCAACAACACCATCTCAGTATGAAGATCCTCAATTAAAAAATACTGCAAAGAACTTTTCATTTTCTTTAAGTCAGGTGACATAAAGAAAATGAAAAGTTCTTTGCAGTATTTCTAAGGGAAGCAATTATTTGACAGTTGCTATCAGATATTTCTAAAAGACATTAGTTTAAGCACTAACAATTCTTTGAGAAACATAGAAATTACAAATCTATAGTTCATTTCTCTGTGTATTTCTGCAATTGCTATATAACATCTAAGGAACTAGCTAAGTCCTTAGAAAGTAATTTGGCTTTCCCAAAAGATGTTTTATATTGGGTCATACAGTAATTTCAAAGCTTCAGTAAGGTTCAGTAAGGTTCATCAATTAAGTATTATATAATTTAAGTTTTAGTTTTAATAGTTCAAATATTATATAAATTCTTATTTATTCCATATACATTCCATGTATCTGTTTGAAGACTGGAACATCAATGTTTAGAAAATATTGCTGGCCAACATGCCCTCTCAACCAAGACATATAACTATTCATTATCTATAGGCTAAACAGATCCATGTTCAGAGTTTTTAAAAATTTGTTTCATTGACAAGCTATATTCCTTAAAATTCCCAACAGCAGCAATGAGTGCACATACACACTGCTGCTTGTACATCAAGAGACAGTAGGCTTGATTATTGAGTTTAACATGTATTTGTGAAGACCTGCTCAGTGATCTTTTATCATAATGGATCTGGTATAGGATGAACCACACACAGCAAGTTAAGCCCCATCAGTTGACCAAAGCTTGACCAGCCTCCAAACTAACAAATGTGGCAAAACCATCTGATTATGGAATTCTCCATATTTACTCATTTACTAGTTGGTAGAGTTTTGTATTTGTTGGTTTGTTTGTTTTTTGTGGTGCTGGTCATCATACCTGGGGCCTTGGGTTCTATCTCTGAACTCCATATCCAGGCCCTACCAGTTAGTAGATTTTATGCTACTTTAATTGCAATCATCATTTAAGTAAAACAAAAATGCCAATAGGTTTTTTTTTTTTTTAAAAAAAGGAAAGATGTAAGCAACATGAAAAACATAAAACATACAGCCTTCCCAAGTATACACTCACAGGTACACATACACAACAATTTTCTGGAATATTTGCAGAAATTTTAAATTGGAAATTATATATTTAAAAAGCAACTAGCTACCTACATGGCTAACAAATGGCATGTTTTTGCAAAAGTGAATAACACACCAAGAATTGCAAAAATACCAACCCAATGGTTTTCCTGAGTCGTGAGAAGTGGCATGTTTTATATTTCTGGAGAAAAATAAAAGCTTTACTTGTGGCATTTCTGCCACATGAACCATAAAAGTTGGTCACAACCAGTCCTGAGAAAGTGCTCGAGGCCAAAGCGGGGACCCACCCATCTCTCCTGAGCAAGAGCCATCTCATCAGCTGCTCCTTGGGCTCGGACCTCCACCAGCAGAATGAGGCAGCACGGGTGGCCCCACCTCAGGGCAAAGGGGCAACCTGCCATGTGAGCACTCAGGCTGGGTAGAGGCCTAGGGCTGCAGCAGAGTGTAGGGTAGAGTGCGCCACGTCCAGAAAAACAAGTATTAAAGCAAAAGACACAAGGACATTCGAGAATGAAGAAACACATGACCTTTCATTTTGAGTCATAAATACCATGGAAGAAAGTTAAAGAAATGGAAACTCAGGCCAACAGTAAAAGTAGTCCTAAGGCAACCAACAAAATTCCAGATGTTAAGCAATGACACCCCTCTGACCTTCCCAGCTTGCCACATCCCTGGGACACCCATCTAGGCAGGAATTCCAGAAACATGGCGGTTGGACAGGGTGGCTGGGTCTTCCATAGAAAGTGACAATGGGGTGGGGCAGTGGCAGAACCGGCCTGGCCCCATCAACTTCTGGCCAGCTGAGGAGTGGAAAGGAGGAACTGTACCACCTCCCAGGTCTCACCTCACTCTGCAAGCTCAAAGTACAACTCAACTCGCCTCCAACACTTTCTTCCAGAAAAGAAGACAGGGCACCAAAGCCAGCACAACTATCTTCTACCCAAGGCTCTGTCGACTCACTGTCACCAAGTCTTTCCTAATGTTGACAAAACTGTGCCTATCAGTTTCTTACTGAGTATGTGAAGCAATCCAGAATTTAAAGACAGAAATTATTTAGAATATTAAAAAATTTAGCTATAGGTAAGATCATATTGATGATGCTTTCTGGAAATAATCATATATACCCTACAATACTTAGTGTGTGTGTCTCTCTCTCTTACATGCACACATGCAATGATAACTCTATGTTATATGTAAATATTTTCTTTTCTTTTTAATGTACCGGAAAGAGCAAGACAGTGCATGAGTCCAAATGAACAGCTCAGAGCTGGGTACAGTCACTGAAAAGAAAAAAATGCTGTGATCTGTAAACAGAGTCCCCATCTTCTGTGTACAAAATGTGGGCACATGACTGTTCTGGAAGTGGGAAAATCAAAAACAAACAAACAAAAAACTCCAACTATTCATTCTTGTGACTTCTGGATCATGTTGAGAGATAGACAAAATAGGAGGCTATAAACAGAAAAAAAATTTAAAAGCATATGTCAAGATACAGGGTTGCAGCTGATAAGAAAAAAGAAACGGAAAAGTAGAGAAAAAATGTATTTGTGAAGGAAAGGAAGGATGATCATCCATCCAGAAATGGGTTAACATTGCTAAAGATCTTGGAACAGTATCTGGCACATATAAATGTTCGAAAATTTAAAAATTCAGAAATTCCATTCAAACCAGGCAGCTAGGGACAGAGCTTACATTCCAATTCAGGGGAAGGAAGTGAAAAACAAGCATCCAAGTAAATACTCAGCATCACTGATCCACTGACGGTAATGAATGTCTACAACCTGTAAATGAGGGGAAGAAAGGACAAGGCCGACCAAAGGGACTTATTTTACATCAGGTGTTTGGGGACAGCCTCACTGACAGGTGAACATCAAAGGAGAAAAGCTACCGAGGTAAGGGACACAATGTGCCCCTGCATTCTGGTGTCTTAATGCATTACTGGTTGAATGAACAACTGATTTAATTTGGAAAGATTTCAAAGGATTAATAAGACCCACGATCCTACTCAAGAAGTTTTAAAGAGAGCCTCTTGAACTATCAAAAGTCACTTCTATGTGTAACAATTAATGGAGTACGAGTTGTGCAAGATTATTCCCAAGCAGCAGAGAAGAAACTTCCCAGTTTCAAGAATGAGGTTCTTTTAAACAGGACTGTTTCTAGAAGAAATGACAGCCACAATGCAATAATAAGATGTATTTCTAAAACCCAACTCAGAATAAGCTGAGTTACTTCAAGGGAGCAAATACCAGGAAAAATGCTATGTGTTTAGAAAATGAGCCAAATGTGGAAGATTCATACACAGGAAATCAACTTAGGGGAAATCAACTTAGAGCAGTTTGGAACAAACGGCTCTTGTTATAGAATTATAAACCACTGGTCACAAGATGAACTGGGTTTGTGTGGGGGCAGAACAGAGGTAACCAATCAACACTAATGGGGAAAAAAAAAAAAAACTCAGAGATTTGACCAACCATAGGTCCACTGCTGCATAAAAAATGAAAAGGCATGGAGTCAACTAATCAGATAAAACAGGTTTTATCTTTAACCATAGAACAGTACAAATATTTCAAGGAAGCCCCTACCTGCTTGTACAGTCTTTATAACGTACAGACATTTACAGATTTCTTTTATTGCAATTCATCAGGAGCTTTCAGACATAAAACCTAACCTTCCCAACTGAAGATAGTAGAAATGAAAAAAAGCCTGACATGATCAACAGAGGGGACACAGGACATTCTCAGTCATGGCAACATCACCTGACGTTAGCCTAAAATTTCTGTTAGAGCAGTGGTTCTCGATTTCGCTCCCCAAGCACATTTGGCAGTGTTGGGAAACATTTTTGGTTGTCACAGCCTAGGGGAGAGGACATGGGTGCCAGTGGTACCCTGGGCAGAGGCAGGAATGCTGCCAAACATCAAGCTATGACCCAGAAGTGCCAAGCATGAAGTACAATGGTCTAGAAATGCCTAACGTGCCAGAAAACCACATGTCCACCCAGGTACCAGAAAAAGTGCAGCAGTGAGCCAGAGCCCATGAGCAAACTCTTCCTAACACACAGAAGTACGTGTTTAAAAAAAATCAAAGAGATAAAAACAGTGAACAGAGGCCAATAAAATCAGCATGGCAATACCATCTAATTCAGTGTTTTATTATTCTCCACAGGACCCAGGCTAAGAAGGGTGAGGGTGAGGGTGAGGGTGAGGGTGGTGATTTCCAGGCACTGGGATTTGCTAACTGGGATTTTCATTAGCATTTTCTAACTATACTGCCTTGTGGTCCAGCACTACTGTCCACTCCATCTCTGCTCCTGGGAATTGTCCCCCTGCTCTTTCCTGCCCAGATCCTCACACCTCCTCCTGTGCCTGGACTGCTGTCACCCTGCTACTCTCCTTCAGGTCTCAGCTCAAATGGTATCTTCGTGGCCAACACTGAGACACTGACTAGAGGACACCCTGCCCAGTCCTGCTCCAGCTGTCTTCATAGCTCCTTTGCAGTTCCTGGGGGCTTACCCACCACCTGGCTTCAAAATCATCACCTAATCCTTCCACGCTAAACATTCTTGGTCAGGATCTTTCAAACTCTTCTGACCACAGTTATGTTTTTCCATTGTAAACTATTGTAGAGTCTCATCAGTTTCATAAAAGCAACACTTACCCTCACCATCTCTTGAGAAGATGCTGGTGCCATGCTCTTGAATCTCCCTGTTCCCAGAACTCTGGGCCAAATAACCCTCTATTGTTAACATATTACCCAGTCTCAAGTACCTTGTTATACCAACAGAAAACAGACAACAATGTTTGATGCTTCCCCATATTTACTACCTATTTCATTTATTTTAAATGCTGGAGGTGATCCACACTGATTTATACCTCCCTACTCCAAGGGCGAGAACCTTGCCTATCTTGTCTCCCAGTGCTCAGCCTTAGCCCACTATACACTCAATACATACTGAGTAATGGCCTTGGCCCTCAAAATGGGTTTAATGTGTATGAAGAGGCAGAAGGAGATAAGGAGCAATCATAGCCTTGGAAATCACATTGAGCTGGACTCATTTCCCCTTAATACATGCTATTACTCAAGGGCAAGGAGTATGTGTCCTCATTTCTCCAACTCTTGATTTTCCCCATCTCTAAAATAAGGATGATGATGATGATGGTAAGAATACTTAACTCATAGAATCCATGTGAAGACTAAAGAAAATAATATAGGCAAAAGTCATAGTGACTGGTACCCAATGAGAACTCAACAGAAGTAGCTACTGGGCTGGGGATGAGGGTCAATGGCAGAACACTTGCCTAGCATTTGAGAGGCCCTGGGTTCAATCCCAATTACAGTGGGGAAGACAGCTATTCCTATGGGGACACAAGGAAAGGAACAACGTAGAGTATCCCATAGGGAAATAATCCAGAGTTTAGGGAGTAGAGGAGCCCAGGCTGCAGATGAGGGTCTGAACACCAGCTTGCTGGAGGAGAGGATGAGCAATAGGGCAGGAGGTGCATTCAGCCTATATTTTTGATGACAGCCTTGCCTGTAAGACACCTGGTGAAAAACTCTTTGAACATAACACTTGTTTCCCCCATTTTCATCCCTCTGCACAAATTTGGCTGGTCTTGTTTACATTTTCCTTGAAATTGTACCTTGCTTCAGGGGATGCATCTCCTAAATTTCCTTCTTTCTTTTATGTATTGGCTCAGTAATTCAGGAACCAAAGTAGTGACTGGCGACAGAGGTTATTAGCCATCTGCCTCCTGACACATGGCTAGCATGAGCAGTCACACAGCAGCCTTGAGCTCCTGAGTGGAGCTTCACGGGCTCTGCGCTGCCAGTGGCTGGCATGTGCTCTCCCCAGCTCCACGATGACAGTGGGCTCTCCGCACCTGTGCACCCTGGGTCCTCAGATTCAACCAACCACAGATGTGGGATATCCAGGGGGTAAGTGTCTGTATTTGTTGTTATTCCCTAAACAATCAGTATAATAATTATTTGCGAATTTACATTTGGTATTGTATTTGGTATTATGGTAATTTAGAGATGAATTAAAGTATATGGGAGGATACCCCTGGGTTACAGGTAATTTGCATGCTATTTTATCTAAGGGATTTGAGCATCCACAGGTTTTCATATCCTAAGGGCAGTGGTCCTAGAACCAACTGCCAGGGGATGCCAGGTGGGGACTGCATTCTCCATAAATGCACACTGTTGTGTTTCTTTGCAACCAAGGTCTAGAAATGACAACCCAAGGATTGTGAGTCCAGACTAAGAAGGCAACAGTTGGCCTAACTGAAACTCTTCCTCAGCCCATTGCTTTTGCTGCTGCCTCAGGAGACTGAGGACACTATTTGAGGGATGAACATGTAAAGTCCCCTAGAAAGTGAAATCTCATCAAAAGCAAACTGATACTGGTCCACCCCCAGGGTGCAGGGGAAAGTAATAGCAGTGCCCTGTGTTCAGCTCCACCCCATCAGAGACTCAGCACCCTAGCTGTCATGGCACAGGGGGTTACAACTATCTTTATATAAACGAATATTCCGAAACTTTGCTAGATAACCAACTTCTAAATATAGATAAAACAATAAAACAAAAACTGCTTTCAATTTTTTTTTTCAGTAAAAAAAACTGAAAAAAAAAAACTGAAAAAAAAAAAAAAAACTGAGGGTCTCATGCATGGTAGGCAACCACTCTACCACTGAGCTACATCCCCAGTACTTTTTATTTTGAGACAGATCTCACTAAATTGTTCAGGCTGACCTTGAACTTGTGATCCTCCTGCCTGAGCCTCTGGAGGAACTGGATTATAGGTGTGCACCACCACGCCCAGCGTAGTGAGGTTAAGTCATTTCAATTGTCATCAGGTTTTCAGCACCCCATGTATCATCTGGTACCAAAACAAATTAAGGAAGTGGGCCAGGCAGAAGAAATGGGTACTTACATGCATTGGCTGCTTACACTGGGTACACTGATTATGGTACCTCATTTGGTCCACAGAAGGGGAAGAAACACTGTTGCTCAATTTTTTAAGGATTAATTCACAGAGGATCAGATAAGTTGGGGAACTTGCCCAATAGCACATAGCACGGGGAAGCATTCCTGGGAGTCTTTAAAAGGCATGCATGGTGAAGTCATACCTGTGAGGGTCAAAAGACACCTTTGAATTCCTGTTCAATTCAGTAATTGAGGGACACCTGTTGAATTCCAGCTCTGCCAACTATCTGCTGTGAGCCACTGAGCACATTCTCAGCCTGAGATGATCTTCAAGTGTATAGAATGAAGCAGCCTGTCTCCAGGGCCAGACGCTGAGATCAGAGCTATGAATGTAGGCTTCCCCCAGAGCCTGCCTACTTCTCCCTCCATTTTTGTGGGTTGTTCCTCTTCTGCACTGATTGAGGTCAGGGGGCAGAGCGGTGGGCAAAACCATGAATGCAGGGGCAAAGAGCTTGCTCAGGGTGGAAGAAAAAGGAGTACAAAGGGCAGAATTCCAATGGCCCTTTGAAAGACAGAGAAGGGGGAAAGAAAGGCCAGTTTTCATCTCCTTCCCCAGGGTCTAGGTTTAGTCTTGTTCCATTTTTCACTTAAGTACTCTCTGATTTCTTCAGTCACTCATGCCAAGCTGTGAACTGGACAATGAAAGACAATGATGAATTAACAGCCCCTCCCTTGATCAAGCTCTCAGTCCCTGGAGGGATCAGAAAATTAAACAGGCAACCCAAACCCATGGGGGCTGGATCAGGAAATGCCCCACATACGATGGGAAGAAGCCACCTGGGAAGGCAGTGGCTGGGAAAGAAGCAGACACAGGGCACCCTAGCAGCTGAGTGTGGCTGGGGCAGGGTCTGGGATGTGAGGGGCTCCATGTGCCACCTCAGTGCTTGGCTTCTGACTGCCGGAACTGAGAGTCACGTAAGCCACTAAAGAGGGACAGTTAAGATTCCACCAACTCATCACCACAAATAATTTTAATGCCAAACACAACGCAGCAACTGTTTCTCTAGAAAGAAGATATAAAGAACGGGACTCACTATAAAATGTAAATCAATGAAACCAACCTTCTAGAAACTCCATAGGAAAGCAATTTTCTTAATCCCTTCTACAAAAAGGGCTGCCCCCAAATGAAGGCACAGATGACATACCACCACAAGTGCCAGGAGGATATGCAGGACATGACAAGGACAGGAGGCTGTGCTGACCCAAGTCCCTGGACAGCACCTCTTAACCGGCCATCTCAGACCTTGCTGATGCCGCCACAAGGCAGCCAGGTAGGAGCAGGAGTCTAAGAAGTCACAGATCCCAGGGGAGCGGCCTACAAGTTGGGAGGAGATATGGAACCACATGAACTGGGCCAAAGCCATCTGAACTGGCTTGAATGGCCACAGCTCTCCATCAAGAAAGAGCCAGGCGACAAACCAACCCTGACCCCTCTTACTAAACTTGAGTGGAAAAAGGGAACTACAAAAGGTGGCTAACACACGCACACCCATTAAAGAATATAATCAGGACACTTGCATTTTGTGGAAAGCCAGACCTCAAGTCTGAATGTGCACACAAGGTTAGAAACTGTGATTTTCATGGGAGACTTGTGCACAGGTTTCTTGTGTAATTTTTAAATTTTTAATTGACACATAATTTAAATATTTATGGAGAGTGGTGTGGGGTTTCAATCGTTGTATACAATGTGTAACGATCAGATCAGTCAACTGTATCCATCAGCCCAAACACTTATTTCTTTGTGTTGAGGACATTCAAATCCTTCTCTACTATTTTTAAACACACAATTAAATTTTGTCAAACATAGTTATCCTCTTGTGCTCTAGAACGCTAGATGCTAGACGTTATTTCTCCTATCCCACTGCACCCTTACCTGTTATTTCTACCTCCCCTCCTCAGATTTCTTCTGTAATGCCAAATTACATTCTTTATGTTCAGAAAGAAAACCTTATATTTAATTTTTAAGAAGAATCTACTGTGCAAAGAAAATCACCCCTGTTGGCACCAGTTGTCCCAAGACGGTTACTCTAGAGCTTTCTTGTAGCTCTTCCCACCACGCAGGCCAACTCTTCCAACACAAGGAAGATGTTCAAACCATTAAGCCAGTCTCTCCACGCAGATCTGTTTAGTATGAAGAAAAAGATCACTGTACAGAAATGTCTTTTCATTAGAGTGATACTAAAATAAGTTTGTGATATATTTGTACTACACGCCCACACAGTATAATCCTAGGTTTATTTTATAAAACGCGGATGCACACACGCAGGCGCGTCCACACTTGGGCACTGATTCTGGATAAATGAAAACTTATGTTTGCACGAAAACTTGCACATGAGTGTTCATAGCAGCTCTATTTATAATATCCCAAAGCTGGAAAAAGCCAGTCCCAGAAGTTTATTTACATGCTGTGGGGCTCCATTGCCATAATAGTCTCAAAATGACAAAATTACCAAGAATGAAGAACAGATTAGAGGTTTCTGGGGTTCAGAAGGGTCATGAGTGTGGCTCTATGAGAGCCACAGGAGGGTCCCTGCGCTCATGAGACTGTGTATCTCAACTGTTCCCCTGTTGACATCCTGGAGTGAGACTGGGCTCTTCAAAACACTATTACTGGGGGCAACTGTGTGCAGGGGATCTTTATTATTGCCTACAAATAAATGTAGATCTAAAATTTTATCAAAACAAATAGTTAAATTTAAAAAATTTTTAAAAAATGCACGTGAACAAAAGACTGAAAGGAAATAGATCAGAACTCCACTAATGGGTGCAAGCTTATAGGTGTTTTCCATTTTGCTTCTTATACTTTTCCTATGACTCTCCCGATATTCTCAAACTTCATCACATTTCTAGGAAAAAAGTGTCCAATCAACATCACCATTCATGAATACACTGGATAAGTAAAAAAATATATATATATCTTTTTTAATATTTATTTTTTAGTTTTAGGTGGACACAATATCTTTATTTTACTTTTATGTGGTGCTGAGGACCAAACCCAGTACCCCGTGCATGCTAGGTGAGCACTCTACCACTGAGCCACGACCTCAGCCCTGGAATCAATATATTTTTGAAACATGAACATGTAGAACAGCTTTCAAAGAAAACAAGGGAAATTTCCCCAAGTGCCACCACCTGAAGGGGCTTTTCCTGGAGCATGTGCAGTCTCATCCCTGAGAGCCTCTCCTAGAACAGGCAGGGATGGGAACCAGCTCCACACTGGCTGGACATTTGGTGGACAAACTCTCGCTCCTGAGGCTCCTTGCTCCTCTCCGGAGACTGGTCCTACTAATTTTAAGTGTCATCCCGGTGCCCAGACCACTTCACATCACACAGAGCTATAACATGAATCTGAACTCTCCCCTCCAATAATTCCAACCTCGTCTGAATGTTTCACAAGCATTAAAAACAAAGACATGCCTGTAATCCCAGGACTCTGGAGGCTGAAGCAGGAGGATCCCAAGTTCGAGGCCAGATGAGGCAAATTAGGGAGATCCTATCTCAAAAAATAAAAAGACCTGGGGATGTGGCTCCTGGTAGGGTGTCCCTGGGTTCAATTCCCAGCAATTAAAAAACAAGAGTTCCCCATGCTTACTTTCAGAATCCCTTACTGTCGACTCCCCAAGCTGGCAACCAATCAACCTAAGATCCTGTCCCCCACCTTGCTGGTCCCCACATCTGCTTTCCAACACCTGGAGATCAGAAAGCCCACCCCACTGGAATCCACCCGTTCTCCCCTTCCTGGGTCCTCACTGGCTTCATCTGGGCGGAATTCATTTCAGTGCCTCTACATTCTGCGGCATGGATCCAGTGTTTCTCAAATTAAGAATTCAAGATACATTCATTTTTAATTTTTAATTTTAATGACATTAAAAAGTCTAGTTCTGATGTTGATTTCTCTTGGTGCTGATAATTTAAAATTAAAAGGTATTTTTAGAGTCGAGACTCTGGTTTCTTTAGTTGGTGTTTCTCAAATAGGATCTGCTGGAATCTTTACTCCTTAAAAAAGCAAACTGCTCAAGTTGGAGCCACGTGGGCTGGGGGCCAAGCAGTCTTCACTGTGACAGCCCCTCCACTCCCCTCAGGGACAGTGATAAAACACTGGCACTTCCCTGTGAGAGGAGAGTGAGATCACATACGAAGGAGCACCGGCTAGGAACTCAAATCCCTGAGTCATGAGCGATTTACACTGGTCATTCCAGGACTGAAATTCTTCCACAGTTGTTTCCAGTGGCTTCCAAGATAAAGTATCGATTCCTTAGCATGATTTCCCTCCAGTGTCCTTCCTGAGCAGCTCTGGCCACTCCTCCTAAACGGACTCCAGTTTTATCAGATTGACCTGAAGTCCTTGGAGAGTTAACTCTGCTGGGGTCATTCCTTCCTTGGCTGGCCACGTCCTCCTGGTCACTGCTCTTCGCCAAGCCCTGCCTGAGCCAGAGCACTTGTCTCCACAACCCCTCCTGTCACTTACTATACTACATTCTCACCTCGTCTAGTCATCAGGGTGACAGTTCACATGTCAAAGTGGCCGACTCCCCTGAGTTTCCTGATGAGGATCTGGGGCTGCATCTGGGCTGATGGGAAGGGGGGCAAGAAGGAATCATGGTGTCCATACGCAGTAGGGGTATGAACAACTGCCTCTCATTGTACTGGACCCATCCACGAGGACCAGGACACATCTCATGAAGACCAGGTCCTCACTGCTTCATCAAGTACCTGGTCCCAATGGCTGCTTGGAAACTTCTGCTAAAGGGATGGCCATCAGCTGCCCACCTATGGTACCACCACCATTTAGTTGTCATCCAGAGCCTAACTCCAAAGACTTTGTCCTAAGTCAACATTTTTCATGTACTGTCTGCCTTGAAAATCTTAAACTGAAATAATAGGATAGTAATTCCTTGGGGGCTCTTTGAAATGAAAAAGGCGTAGCTGAGCCAAATATGCACATATCTCTGAGTTTTAAAACAGAGTCAAAATCAATTTTTATGAATCCTAGTTTTATGCATTATGTTTTCTCCAGGGTCACTTATGTCAAACAAACACCTTTCCACGTGGCAAGTAAGAATCAGGAGCTCATGTAGAGACACCACGGAGGTATTTATGAATCTAGTGAACAAAAATAGAATCTGAATGATTCCAGATTGCAAACTGAAACCAAGTCATTTTTTGGCGGTTTATTTGGTAAAAGATGAACAAAGAGGGCAAGAGGTCAGCTTGGCTCAAACTAGTGTACAAAGACTAGAAGAAAACATACCATCCAGAAGGTAATCAGAAAGTTCAGAGACAAAGCACAACAGTTTAGAACCTGAAATAGTTATCTCACCACACTTTCCCTATTGCTACCTCACCTCCACCGCCAAGGAAACCTGCAGAGATGGAGAAAAACCCTACCTGAATCACTGAAAGGAAGAGGGAAGGGCAGAGGCCAGAAAGAGAAAAAGGTCACTAAATAAGGAGGGCAAAGGTTAGGGGAGGGGAAAAAAAGCACTTTTAATAACATTGGAAAAAAATAATAACATGCATTGAGTTTTCCCAGTCCATAGAGCACAAGCAAAATTAGAGGACAAAATACCCTTGATGTCATAAGGAGTCCCTGTTTGTCTCTAAATGTCTATGCAGAGAAACACTGTAAAAGTCCCACACATCCTGTACCAGAAATCTGTACCTACTATCTAAAAGCCAGAGTATTTTAGAGTTTAGAGAAACTAATGGGAGTCTAGTTGAAACCTTCCAGAGAGCCAACCAAGGTCATGAGTGATAAACATGACCATGGTTTTGTCAATATCATCATTCTTTGCATAGCTTCCCATCCCCGCTGAGCTTCCCAAAAGCAGAGTTTGAAGCTCCTTCCTTTCAGGTGATATGCTTCATGACATCACGTTTCTTCACATTTCCATTTTCTAGTGTGCCAATGGATCAAAACACAGGTTTTTGTTTGTTTGTTTGTTTGTTTTTAAGGAACAATGGGCTCTTGTACTCTGTCCCTCACTACCAAATGGTGAGTGCTCCCATAGAACAGATCCTCCCCCTGCTGCTGCAGACACCAACTGTCATCCATGCAATGGCTACTCCCACTTGCATTATCCACTCCCACACCTGCAATGTTCTGAGTCTGCCTTCATCAGCCTGGTGCTACCCCCATCCACTTCCCAGGGGCAAAGACACCAGAGAAGGCCAAACCCAGACACTCCTTGGCCACACATGTGATGAGAAGATGGCCAGATGGAAACTGACAAAGAAGAATATGGTGGCAAAATGCACCAAGTGATACAGCCCTCACCTCGTGGACATCTGAGAATTGAGAAAAGGGCATGCGCTCAGATGCTTAGGGTTAGACTCTCAGATGCTTAGGATTCCTTAGATAAGAATGAATAAGCGCACATCATTTAAATTACAATATAGATATTTTTGAAAATAAAAAAATTAACTGTTCTCTTGACAGTTACATATACCTCTTTGAAAAGTACATGGGTTAACACATGACAGGTGGAAATGTGAAGTAGTGCTGATGATCTGGAGAATAATCTGGCATTTCCCCAAAGTATTAAACAGTACTACCACAGGCAAAGGGCCTAGTGATTCCATGTCTAGATAGAGATACCCAAGAACATTTCCACACAAAAAGCTGAAGACAAATGTTCAAACCAGCATTATTCCCATTAGCCCAAAGGTGGAAATAACCCAAGCATCCATTAAGAAATGAGTGATTAAACAACACGGTATAGCTGCACAATGGAATATTACCCAGCTATAAAGGGAAAGACACGCTGATACACGTTGTAACAAAGATGAACCTTGAAAACATGCTAGGTGAAAGAGGGCAGACACAAAATGCCACATATTATATGATTATATGAAATGTCCAAAATAAGCAAATCCAAAGAGGCAGATTAGTGATTGGCAGGGCCTGGAGGGGAGGGTTAGGGACAGACTGCTTGGGGGTCAGGGTTTCCTTCAGGGCCATGAAAACGTTCTAAAATTGTGTCGATGACTGCACAACTCCATGAATATACTAAAAAACCTCACTGAACTGTACAATATAAAGAGAGAAATTCTGTGGCATGTGATTTATAACTCAAGAAAGCTGTTGTTTTTAAAACACACCCAAGGCAGGCACTTAGCACAGAAGTGAACACATTAGTGCCAGGCAAAGGATGGGCTGACCTGTATATGAGAGAAGGAAGCACTGCTCTGACATCTCCAGTCACGTTTCCTACTGGCAGATTGCAACACGGCAATTAAAAAGAAAGGATAAAGCAGAAGGGCTTAAGCATACCTGTCCTGTGAAATTTTCTGGTCTACAATTCACTAGTAACACTGGGTTCTTTCAGATTTTAGATGGTCTCATGAAAAAATGCTATCATTCTAGCACTAATGATTACCAGGAACAGAGCTGCTACTAGTATTGCTGGGCACAGTGGCACATGCCTGTATTTCCAGCGACTTGAGAGGCTGAAGCAAGAGGATCACTAGTTTGAGGCAAGCCTCCACAACTTAAGACTGTCTCAAAATAAAAAGGGCTGGGATATAGTTCAATGGTAGAGCATCCCTTGGCTCGATCCCCAGTACTGAAAATAGATAGATAGATAGATAGATAGATAGATAGATAGATAGATAAAACAAACATTCAGAAGCTGTAGATATGCAAAACCTTAAAGACAAATTCAGAAACAAATATTCGGAAATAATGCACGTTTTCAAATGAACTCAATTTTAAAGTGGTTAAAGCCTTTTCACTGTGTGAAAAGAGCTGAGGCATTAAGGATAATTATTTTGTGAGTTGAGCTAAGCTACTTAAGAGAGAGAGTATTTCTGCACAAAAGGTCAGAACACTGTACTAACAACTAGAACAATTTCATTAAGTGGGCTAAACCTCAATGGAAGATTTTCTACACTTTTAGAAAAATGGCTTCATATTTAATACTGACACCAAAATGTGTTTGTGCAAATTTAATACTCTTTACATTATGCATCAAACAAGCATCAAATGGCAAAACTAGAGATTAATTTTCATTAGGAAATTCTTCTATTTTTCACCGTTTTTCCAAGAGAGAAAGGACAGTATGTTTCCATGAGTTCCACAGACCATCAAATGCACGAGCCCACAAGCCTGCAACGCTAATACCTAATTCGGGCTCTCCTCCAACACAGCCAAGCTCAACTTGAACTTTTAACAATGGAAGCTGACTTCTATGCCAACTTTTCTTACACACTGTTTTTCATTAATAAGCTTTTCTGTCAGTGTGTCTAATAATAAAGCCCATGATCTCTTCGTCCTAACCTCATTATTCTAGATTCTGGAGGACGGGGGGCTTGGAATTTTTTGAGCATTCTATTTTAAGCTCCCCACACTCTATACAGCCATGACATTCCCTGCTGAGATGAGCACAATATCTGATAACTAGACAAAAAAGGACTCAATCACAGAAGGCATGAGACACTAGCCTTGGGGGAGGAGGGTGGAAGAAGTGGGGATAGGATCACATAATAAACAGAAAAGCAGGTGGCAAAGTATATCCTTACCTTCTCAGTAAAAGCATAACCTTAGTAAGGGGTATCTTAGAGAAAACCCTTTGCACATAAAAACACTTCGGATAATGGGCCCTAGAACTGTTGAAGTATAATTTCTGACTCTCATGATGGAGGTTTAAGTTGCCTCTTACCCACCTTTTGCTCAAGGCTCTTTTCTTCAAAATGTACTGACTCTGTACCCAGGGATGTGCAAAAGCTGAGGAAGTAGATAAATAAGAAATGCTGATGCAATGCATCAGGGGAAGGAGCGGATGGGGAAACTGATCTTTCAAGTGCCCTTAAGAGGTACTGCAGAGAAAGCCCATGGGCTCCAGGCAGAGGCCAGCTCCACCAGAGAAATGTGGTCCCCGTCAGCCCTGGGTCCCAACCAGCTCTGTCACTAGGCGAATATGTGACTGACACATGTCACTGTACTTCTGGGAGCCCTTCATTCTCTAATTGTGCAAAGAATACTCTCTTCCCTAGCTCACAAGGCTGCTGGAAGCATCAGACAAGTGGTCAGGACACGCAGGACTAAGAACTTTGGAAGTGCAGGCTGCTGCCAAGATATGACTCTGTTCCTATTTGCTAGCAGCCCGCTGGTTCCATCATGTCACAGTGTGTTTCCTTGGAAATCCTGCTGCAGATTCTGGTTCATCTTGCTTTGCTTCTTCCCTGAGCCCTGGGTCACACATCCACTCTGCCATGTTTGGCAGCCAGGTGACACCACACCCATCTAGCCTGGTCTGGCACTGACCTCCACACACCCTGGAACGTTCCATGGGCTCTTTCTTAAAGTGTGCACCCCACCCCACTCTCACCTTTGAACTTTCTATGGCAGTGACTGAAATGCTGACTTATATGTGCATATAAATGACTATATACACAAATATGCACAAATATCTACATATAAACATAGATACATGTCATTATGGCAATTCTTATTTGTATAATCTAGCCAATACCTATGCTATATCTATCAATCAGCCCTCTGGAAGATGCTGTTCTTATCCTTATTTAATAAATGAGAAACTTGGGGATACCAAATAGCTTAAGGAACTTGTCTGAAGTTATATTTGTTAATATGTGGCAGGCAGGACTAGGAGCCAAATGATCATCTATGAATATGCCAATGTGCATGCCTCTGGGTGCCATCGGCATATGCTCCATTCTCCTGCTTCAGATATGTTTTGTTTGCATCCATAAGGTACTGGACTCCCTTGTCTAATTTTCTAACTGAAACGAACTCAATCACTCTTGCCTGTCCATTGCTAAAAATCAAGTAAACAATATTTTCAAATTGCATTAATTATTTGTACAACATGTCAAGTACTTGGCAATGGGTAAATTAAAGACGGATTTTTTTTTTTTAAAAAAAAGGGGGGAAACAGTCATGGGAAATGGACAGTTAACACTTAACCAAAAATCCTCTAAGTCTTCTGAAGTTCATTAATACCCAAACTGGTTTGCACAAGTTGACCTAGGAAGGTTAAGCAAGGACACCAATAAGTAAATAGTAATGACACGATTACATAAGAACTTCAAACACTTGACCATATGACTTCATTTTAATTTATCCCAATACACACAAAGACTGGCAAAGAAACAGGGAGAAATGGGCATGAGTTAGTCACTCAACCAGCTCAGCTGCTGACCAGCTAGTCACTTTTTCTCCCTTCCGTTGCCCCCATAAACATGAAGAACTCAATCCATTTTCTAATCTGGATTTCCTTGAGTACCCCTGAATTTATTCTCTCTAATCATGACACTAGAAATTACTTTCTTTCCAAGAAATTTTGGCTACTTTTTTTCCCTTTGAATAATTAATCCTTCACCCAGCTCAGAGCTGATAATGGAGCTGTGTGGATTTTACATAAACCACAGAAAAAATATACATTTCACTACACTCAGGTTCATGTTTCACTTACACAGACCTTCAGCTTTAGTGTAGTGAGGAAAGTGGAACAGAGATCAATGGTTCTTGAAAATAATGATTATATTCAATGACTTTAAAATTTGTCCCCTTTTACTTTCTCCAAGAATGTGTCTAACTGGCTCTCCTTGTTTTAATAGGAGAGAAACAAAGAAAAGAGGAAACATAGTTATAAAAGTAATTATAGTAAAAACTAGAAATGTTTTTAAATGAAGCAAGAAAACTCAATTAATCTTTCTGCTAGTTAAATTCACCTACCAGAACTGAATGCCTGGTTGTCTCTCCCAAAGGTGGCCTTGTAGCACACTAGGACACAAAAATGGCATAAACTGGATTCTAGTACCTAATCCACACTTGACTGCTAATTCTAAGCGTCACCTTGTGCACTGGTTTTTGTCCTTACAATGAATGTCAATCCAACTGTGAAAGTAGGTGACAGTTCAAGCAACATTAAGAACAAGCACTGTATTGCCTACACGGGTCTCAATCAAGAGTTTTCAAATCAAAGTGTGTGAAACTCTTACAAGTCTCACAGAAACCAGTTAGGAAATGAAGGAATTCTACAAGTCTCACAGAAACCAGTTAGGAAATGAAGGAATTCTGCTTACTTCTCCTTATATTGCCTAAAAAACATGTAAATTCTCCAGTAAGATTTTATTCACATAAAGGAATTACAGATATATTTTATGTATGTGTGTATGTGTATCTATCTATATAAATATATCCGATTTAAGTTATTGATATATGATTTAAATTATTATGTTAGCCAAACCTGTAATTGACACTTTAATTTGATGAGTTAAAATGATCAAAAAACTTATCTTTATGTGTAGGGAATAGAATAAAGTGGCTGTACAGAATTAAACCTCTCCCCAAAACAAGGCCCAGGAACAAGGGGTTTAAATAGGTAATAGAGCCCCATTGTTGAATTATCTGCAGAATTTCCAAACCCTTAACCCAGACTAACTTTCAGTAGCCAAAGGGGAAATGTAAGACAATAGAGTTATTCATAAAGCTTGACTTCTTCAATTTAAAAAGCTATCCCTTATTCTGAGATTATGTCCTTCCTGTTTGGGGTAATGTTAAAATTGTCTTTAAAAAGTAAAATGACAGAAATAGTAATCAAATGCCCTTACCTGACAAAACAAAAGACAGGACAAGTCTATGTTGTCTCCTAGAATTTCTTGCGGCAGGAATCCAAGGGCCTGGGAACCAGTGGGTTACAGTACCCAGGTGCTGAAGAGTATGGAATGCTGACTGACCTTGGCCAACTCCTTTCACCGGCTGGATATTAATTGTTTTCAAAGTGAAATGAGGCCAAACAGAAAGACAAGGTACTGGCAGACTAATTATAACATTACTGTCATTAAGTATCATAGGACTAAACAGGATTTGGATGAAATTTCCTTCACGCCAAACTTTCTGCGACATTAAAAACCACCCTGAAGTCATTCAAGGGCGACAGTCATTTCTGGGTGTGAGACAGAAATGGTCTAGAATGGACCTGCCAAGTCTCGTCTCTTCTTTCCTACCGACTCCCAAGCATAAAGGTTAATATCTGGTTCTATTACCTAAGTCTATTATCATAAAAAGAAAGTCTCCCAAATTTTGGTCATCACGAAAAAACACCAGTTTCATTCATTTATTTCCAAAACCTGGGTTGTCTGGTTCTTTGCTGGCAGAAGTATTTAGAACAGGGTTGAGAGAAGGTGGTGGCCACAGACATCTCCATCAGCAGCAGCATGGTGGGTATTAAAAGGTGGGGAGGAGCATCATCATTATGTAGGATCCACCTTTGGGGTGATGAATGATGATACATGACAGGCACAGAGTTTTTGCAAGAGCAGTCACATCCCTAAGCACTTAGACACTACACTCCCTCCCCACTCCTCAGGCCAACCTGGAACATAGTACTATCACCATTTCACAGATTCACAGACAGACACCATAAGTTATTTTAAAATAGTATAATATTCAAACGGAACTTACATGAGATTCACCCTAGAGAAACGATGTTGGTATTGGCTGGTTGTCATTGGTCACAACAGCCCAAATGCAAATGGTAACCACAAAAAAGAATCATTATGGAATCTAGAACACCCCAAAGTGAATGCATATTACTGAGCACCAATTTTATAAATGGTTTCTCTTGCTGTTGAGGAACATGATTAAACAAAGACTTGAACATGTTTCTTTACTATAGAAATTATGATTAAATGCAGCTCTAAATTTCTTTAAAAAAAAAAGAATATAATAAAGTGGCATTTCCTGGACTTAATTTAAGCCATCTCTCACCTACTTCTCCCATCATTTAGGATTTGTGTTTTCTGGTAAAGTCTTTGGGAAAAACCTGGGGTTGATCCCTACCAGTTGCTTACAAAAAGGCCAGTCTGAACCAGACAACTCAAGAAGCTGGTATCCATCTACCTGACTGACACTGCTGGTCCCAGTGACCATCAAGGGCAAGGCTGCTGCTGCCTTAGGGCTTAGTCCTCAGGTGTGGACCATAGCCCCTCCAAGGGTAGCAGTACAACTTGTGGGCATGTGAGTGTTTTCAACTACACTTAGAAATACGAATATTACTCAGGAAGGCTAAAATAATAGCAATTACAAAAACATCAAATAATTCCTTATTTGAATCAATTATTTTAAAAGTATTTTCCCCTTCCATTTTATTAACCAAAAAATCATTTCAGTCCTTTATCTGCACATCAGCAGCATTTAGTGATTACTGCGATCTAATCTGCTGCAGGACAAAAAGAAGAGATTTAATCCCCTTTCCCCAGTGTAATATATTTTTTGGCAATATAATAGCTTTTTCACAGGTAACTAAAAATAAATTTAAAAGATAACCTCTAGACACAATCTTAAGAGTAACAGATTCACTGAGAGTCAGTTATAACTAAATATTTAATAAAGATAAAATCTTGGCCTATGCTCTCAGAATAAAGAATGTACCTATAAAAGCATGGGTTAGCAAAGAAATGTAAGGGAGAATTAGGAGAATACATTTAGAGATTGTCGCAGGGCTTTGTGGTTGGGATTATCCCACAACATTTCTCCCACTTTACATTAACATAGCACCAAAGTATTTCACCATTCTACATTCTTTTCTTGTATACGATGAAATCAAATCCTAGTTGCAAGATTCAGACATAAGCTAAACATCTGGCCAAAAGACCAGATTAACAGCAAATTTGGAGAAACATCCAAATGGTGCTAAATAAATGTTCTTATTTCAGAGGATACTTGTTCACAAAATATTTCAACTAGTAAACTTAGTCATGAAAAAAAGTGATTTTTTTGTCCTTTCCCAGCTTGGTTTGAAATCTTTTCAACATTTCAAAGTAGCTAAAATATATGCCAACACATACAAAAGAAATTAAGATGGCAGGCTGCATACATCTGCTTTGACCCAAAAACAAAAGCCGTTTTGCTCTGTCTCTAGAGCCAGTGTAATAAAAGCACGAAAAGCCCAGATGGCTTAGATTTTCTTCACACAAAGTAACTGAGAAGGCTGACATTTAAACTATTTATTCAGAGCTGGGAGTGTAGCTCAGTGCTTGCATGAGGCCCTTGGGTTCAATCTCCTGGCACTGCCCACCCCCCACACACACAAAAAAAGTGACACTGAACTATTTATTTAGCAAGTCTATCCTTGTGGCAGTGTTAGACCCAGAATCAATGAGACAAAGGAATACTTTTAGTTAAGTAAAAAAATTAATTGGTCTATACTAATATCACTAATAATCAGTCTCCTCTGATAGTCCAGGAAAACTGTCTTCATGAGAGAGCACCTACATCCATTCATTGTTTCTTATTTTTTAGGCTTCATATACAAATCCAACAGACCAACCTCCAGCTGTTGACATATTTTTAAAAATAACTTTTGATAGAAAAAACAATTCTTAGTTAAAGAGAACAAGATCTGAAATGGACACTGGCATGGAGAAACAGCAGAAGAAAGGACCTACATAAGTGAGCTGGAGTGACGTCCATTCAGATGCCTTAAGGGCGTCCTTTGAAAAGTTTGGGTGGGTGGAGAGCAAATGTTTCACTTGGGTTTTTCCTGTCATATAAAATGGCTTTAGTACTAGACAGCAGAAGACATAAAAACTTCATTCCTACCCCAGGGTCCATTTTACATTTCTGAACTTGGAAGAATTTAAAAAGTGGCCACTGGTGTCCTGGTGATTTTTGTTGTCATTGCTCTTCCCCTGCCTGAGTTTATGCTTTTTAAGAAAAAGTTACAGGGGCTGGGGTTGTGGCTCAGAGGTAGAGTGCTCACCTAGCACGGTGAGGCACCAGGTTCAATCCTCAGCACCACATAAAGTAAAATAAAGACATTGTGTCCATCTATAACTAAAAAATAAATATAAAAAAAGAAAAGAAAAAGTTACAAGTAAACCTAGAGCAATGGCCTAGGAATCCCGACCCCAGCTACTAAGCTTCGGTTCATAGTTGGCAAGTCAGGTCCCTGGAATGACGGATCCTGCAACTGCTTCTGTTGGTGCAACAGAGAGGGGGTGTCAACAGGTGTTTATAAGTGACATTTTAAGACATGTGCTTGTCATGAGGATCAGAACAAAGTGAACCTAAGGAAACAATGTTATGAGCTGGGAGAACTCTGTGCCTGTCAGGCTCAGGAAACACTTCCACACACAGGATCTCATTTTGGTGCTAAGGGGTAAAGTGGGGACAGGAACCTTTGGAGACTTCCGATTTCCAAAACCCATGACTGTGGTTTCTCTTTAGTTTGGTATAATGGAAAATCACACCAAACAATGCAAATTTTAAAAACAGTTTCAATTTGTATGTAAATGTGTGATTTAACTAGTTAATTTAGTGGAAGAAATCAGGAAAATTTGCTGATTACCAGTTAGGAGGAATGGATGATGGATGGACAGATACACTGAAAAACCCAATGAAAACAAAACCTATACATAACTTTAGGGAGATTAAGAGGGTAAGACAATTGGAAGCACTGGTTTTTAAAGTCACAAAGTAACAAAAGTACAGAGTCTAGGTCACCTGTGATGTCGACTGCTGTCTATGCACACGGACTTCATCGTGGGTGTTTAGGAAAAGTCCTCTCTGTGAATATGTAAATTAACTCGTTTATCAGTCAGGATGTCATTTTCAATTTTTATCCTAAATGCACTCATTCGGAAGAGTTTACCATGCACCATGTACAAAAAAACTAACTGGGTCTCAAAAAAGACTAGCTGGACCTCATTCTCCTCAAGCAGAGGTGGCCTGCTAACGTTGAATGAGGCCCGTCCATCAATAAGAAGCTGTCTTTCCTCCCGATTCTTCCATTTTCTCTCATGTGACCTTGATTAAAGCTCTCTGGTCCAAGTCTGGTCACATGTAAAATAACACAGCCAAATTAAATGATCTGGAAAGTCTTTTCCTCCTCAAATCCCTGAGTTTAACAAATAGCCAATAAATAAAAGCTTGAATTAAAATGACCCATAAACCTCCTAGGACCTTCTTCCAGGAATTCCTCGAAAGCTCTTGCCAAGCTGCTGTCTAGGAGCCGAGGTGTAAGAGCAGTAAACTCTGCTCCTGGAGACCAGTGAGGATGGGACGAGAAATGAAATGGAAATGACGCTGCCCTACACCTGACATAAGCCAGCGCTAGCACCACGGAAAAGAAAACCTCAAGAGTCCACTGTAAAAAATAAAATAAAAATATATATTATCAGACAAGGATCTTATCATGTCATTCTCTTCTTAAAGCTCTACCTTCTCTTTAAAAATTGTCCCACTCTGCAATGTTCCCAGATAAATGTCCAAGCAACCTGCAGTGGTCACTGTGTATCCCTTTGAGGTTAAGATCACAACAGTCTTCCCCACGCAGGAAGCTTTCAAGCCTGACAATCTCTCACCTGCTTGGGCACAAGAGGCAGGAGGGAAATGGTCCCTGGCAACCTTTGGGGGTATATCTATGGCATGACTAATTTCCCAGACAGAAGAGAGCTGTCTATTTTCAAAGGCTGTCACCCATCTGCTGTGAGGAGCTGTCCTCTATACTTGATGCTCAGCATCAGTGCCTCCTCTGTGCTACCTCTTATCCAGGAAGACATCCATTCATCCTGGGGGAGACAGTAGCAGCTACGCACTCTCCACATAAGAGAATACATTAGACCTCTTTAATGAACCCCAAACCTCTTCCTGACTTAATACCATTTTCTGGGCTTCTTCTATGGAGACCATTTCTTAAGACTTACTGATCTGTCAGTTTTCTCAGAACTATGAAAAAAATGTGTCTATTTTCCTCTGTTCTTAAGGGAAATTGTGATTTTAAATTTGTACAATCAAGATATCCTTACTTTCAGAAATATTAAAATGGGACCCATTATGAAGCCCACAAGAATTGGCTGTGTATGTATGTCTAACCATTCTTCCATGTTTATCTTTTTTCTTAGGTTTAAAAGACTATTTCTTTTCAATAAAATGTTGCATATCCATACAATAGGATATTATTGAGCAGTAAAAAAGGAATAAGGAACTGATATAGGCTGTAAGATGAGTGATGCTTGAAAACATTAAGACAACTCAGAGAAGCCACACACACACACAAAGTCTCATATTGCAAGGTATCTTTTCTTCTTTTTTTTGCTAGGGATCAAACCCAGGGCTGTAAGTATACCAGGCAAGTGCTCCACCAGTGGATTATACTCCCTGCTCTAAAAGTTCACATACTGCATGATTCTACTCAAGGAAATGTCAAGAACAGGCAGAGCTGTGGAAGACGGCTGCCTAGGTCTGGAGGGATGATACTGGGTAGGCTGGGGATGACAGTCTAGGGGTAATGAAAATATCCAAAACTTTACTGTAGTGATTACTACACGATTCTTTGAATACACTGAAAGCCACTGAACTGTACCTACGAAGTGGATGAATTACACGGGATATGAATTATATTGCAAAAAAGTGCTTAAATTAAAAAAAAACAACTTTTCATTTCATACCACAGTTCCAACTTATGAAAAAAAGTTTTATGAAAGTAAGTTTTTAACTAATGGAATCCTAAGTGCTAAAAAGTGGCTTTAGCCACTATTGCTCTTTTAACATTTGCTCCAGGAACATCTATGAACTATTTTAAAATCTCCATCAAAGAGAGCAATGAGCCAATAATGGATACTCTGAATGTAATGAATACTCTTCTCATAAGGCAAGAATCATTTTATATCATATTTACATCATTGTAAACACGTCACAAACAGGTGACGTCCAAAATAAGTGTGGGGTTTTGGATGCTGACTATTGCCCCCTCCAGCAATGTCTATAAGGAACACCATACTATTTTCCGAGGCAAGTTAAAGTTCTTTGATGAAGCACAGTAAGAGAGAAGAATAAACATTTTAAATGAGCTATGTTCAAATTTTAACTCTAAATATACTTTCTATCACTTTAAAAATAAATGCTAAAGTTAAAATCACTGCAGTTTCAACCTCCCTAGTCTACACTGCTTGGGGAAGGAAATTAGGTTAATCGGACAGGATTTGTCCTTTACAAAGGCATGCTGGCAACATTCCCTGGAGGCGTGGTCTCTTTTGAGTCCTTTGTTACAAAAGCTTCCTGAAACTGGGGACAGCATATGTTCCAAGCCATTGTCACAGGAATGACTGTCTCTGGACTCAGCCAGTTAACATCTGTCATTAGCTCTGTTTGCAAGAGCAAAAGCAGATGCTTGGAGTTAGACACTCTGAACTCTGACATGGCAGGAAGATGGATCCATTTCAGAACAGAGGATCATTCCAGGAGAATGAAATACTTGCTGAATTCTCAAGGGTGAGCTACCCAGTTACCCTCACTGGAAGACTCAGGAATACTATTAATTATTTCAAAATTACTCCAAGAACCATTTGGAACACCCAAACAGCAGCTATATTAAAGAACTGACTTTACCCTCTGAAATGAAGCCACTGCATTTGAAGCTTCTAATACAGGCCATGTGCTGAATTTATAAATGTAATATTAAAGTATTATATGAGATTGCACAAGACCTGTTATAAAGTCTTCATCTAAGAAAACCATTTGAGGATGCTTTTGTCCTTCAAAAATACATTGGAATAATCAAAATATCTCACCCACTGCAATGTATATTTCAGCCATTTCGTCTTAAACAATCTTGGAAATGTTGGACAGAGATTTATGCAGAATCTCTGAAGAAAGAACTCTTCAAATAGAGTAATTCCTTAGAATAGTTTAAAGTCATTGATGAACCATCAGAGCAAAACAAGAGCTGAGTCTGATCCTACAGAGGGGCTCTCTTGAACTAGGGAGTCTTGCTCCTAGGTTCTGATGGGGCAGGGACCAGGTGAGACAAGATGGCTGGGATGAACCCACTCTGGGGGGTCACGCAGGACTCTGAGCCAGTGTCTTTTACATTTCTTACCCTAGGGAATGCCTCACCTAGTCCTAGTTTTTTTTCTGGTGACTGGCCTGCTGTTCTTTGATGTTAGCTGATAGGAACAATGGGAGAAAAGAATGTACTAGACAGAAATCCATCCATGGAAAGCTCAGGAGCTCTACAGCAGCTTCAAAATAGAGAAGCACTCTCCTCAGGCTGTAGCACCTGGCTTTGAAAACAAGGAATATGTAGTACTTAGCAAGGCAAATGGTGAGTTAATAATAGAGCCACTCTTCATGTTAATAATAAGCTTTAGGGCAAGATTTATACTGGATGTGTATAAGCACAATCTACTTGCTTTATAAAATACTCCAAGAAGGCCTAGACCATCACTGGAAATGTGTTGGGCTGGAATTAATACACAGCACATGGGCTTATCCCTTTTTGCTGTGCCTGGGAGCAGCTCTCCATTAAACCATCCCAGAAAAACCCACCGAGTTATAGACTAAACCACTGACAGGTGTTAGTGTTTAAGACTCAGATCTCCAGACTCCGTCTTGTTTCTGACACAACACTGGTTCCTTTATGGGCTGCAGCAGTCAAAAAAGGTAACTTGGCCTATGTGAGTGACCATCTGTGTTTTTAAAGAACGTGCTTTGGGAGGAAGACGTTGTATCAGATGCTTTTATTTAGAACACGGATTAAAAAAAAAAAAAATACAGGCTGCCAAGCCCTACAAATGTGCTTTCAAAGCATGGCTTCCAGACCAGCAGCATCCACAGCTCCTGGGAGCCCATCAGAAACGCAAATGTTCAGGCTCCACCTGAGCCTCTGGCTGGATTCAGAGGTTTAACAAGTCTTCCAGGGAATGCCAGTGCCTGCTCAATGTTGAAAGCCACAGCCCTCAGTGGCAAGAAAATGAAAATTGGGTTTTTCCTATCTTTACCTTCCTGCTTTGACCATCTTAGTCATTTCCACTCACAGGGAAAACAAAATGAGGGGGCTTAACAATGCATGTTCTACTAACAAGTCATGAGGGTTCACAGCATTGCCTCAGACTGGCTGGTTGAGCTGGATGTGGAAAGATTCCTGAACTCACATCCAGGGAGGCTGTACCCTGGGATGAGGCCCAGAAACCTCATTCATTAGTTCTTCAAATGAGTCCAATGTACAGCCAGAACTGGGGACCACTGTAAGGCAGCACTAAATATCCTATCAGAAGCAACTGGGGAAAGTGATCCTTTAGATCAGGGACAGCAAACATTTTCTGCACAGCAGCAGATGGTCTGTACTGCGGGCGCTGTGCCTCAACCACACTGTTGTCGTATGAATGCACTCACAGACAACAGGCCAAGCCATCGGAACAGCTGTATCCCAATGTGACTCTACTAAACTGGAGTTTCATATAATCTTCATGTGTCATAAATATTCTTCTTTTGACTTTTCCCAAACATTTGAAAATGTAAAAACCATTCTTGGCTCGTAGGCCATAAAAAAACCAGACTGCATGCAAGAGCTCTGGTCCACCGCTCCTGTTCACTTAAACACAGGAGTAATTACACAAATACTGAGTTTCGTCACGTCTTCATGACACATGTTGTTTCAATATAAACAGCTGTCTTCAAAACAGCTAGATGCTACTTCTTTGAAATATGGGGTTTAATCTGCATTCAGTTACATACAGCCCTGATAAACCACATACAGCAATACAATAAGCATTTCCGTTACCTTAGAAAGTTCGATCTGTCACAAGTACCCTACCTAAGCAGAGAGTTTGAAATAAAAGCTAGAATTCACACTTTGACTACAGTTCTAAGTAGCACACATTCCTAAATAAAAGTTACCAGCTAGGCATCCACTGGACATATGCCTCCTTCTCTCTCTGATGCCACAGCTGCTGCCCGTTTACCCACCCCTCTTCACCCTGTGTTCTCAACCAGCCCAGGAAGGGGGCTCTCCTAGGAGGGCAGGAGAACACTGGAGGGAAGTAGGAGAAGCAAGTCAGCCTTGGCCGTTGAGGCTGCTAGAATCCACTGCCATGATCTGGGTGGCTCAGAAACAATAGGAATGTACTTCCCACAGTTCAGAACTAGAAAGTCTTTCTCTGCTTCCTGGCCACCATGAACTGAGCAGTTTTCTCCACTGCTTCCTTCCACCATGATGCTCGGTCTCAACTCAGGCCCAAGACAATGCAGCCGGCCAACCACAGATTCGAACCCTGAAACAATGAGTCAAAATCCATCTTTCTTCCTCTAGTGGTTGTTGTCAAATATTTTGATCACAGTGAACAAAAGCTAACACACAGTTTAATAAGTTCAGTAAAGGAACTATCTGGGGAAACCTAAGGTCTAGTTGTTGAGCATCACAGGTCACACCAGTGCCTTCTGAGTCCCAACTGCAAAAATTATGCTTTTTTCCAATTTTTAAAGTAATATTTTGAGATAACAGTCTTTCAGTCAATGATAACTCATTCAGTTCAGTTCAGAACCTGGCTGCTCATTATACAGAATTTGGATGCTTTATAAAAGCATACCCTGAGCTGGGCTGGGTGGTGCACACCTGTAATTCCAGAAGCTCGGAGACTGAGGCCCTAAGCAACTCAGTGACAGGGTCTCTAAATAAAATATTAAAAAGGGGGCTGGGGTGTGGCTCAGTGGTTAAACACCTCTGGTACAAAAAAAAAAAAAAAACAAAAACAAAAAACCCACCCTGGCCTGAGCCATACCTGAGATGCCAGTTTCATCATTTTTGCAAGGCCAAGGCTCCCTACAAAAGCTTTCCAGTGCACTAGAATAAGCAATCAGGGCTGAAAACCACTCTATTGGGGAAGCAGCATGGAAGCTGCTATGAACGCAAGACCGTGAAACACTAAAGGGAAATGGAACCCTTCTATCTTCCCAGAGGAATAAACAAAACAGGGGAGATGGCATGGGAACATGCCATCTCGAAAAGAAAGCATAAAGGTCATCACAAACAAAAGTCAGCTAGAATAAGTCCCTGGAGCCTACAAAGAAAAGGAAAGATGAACAGAGCAACGATAGTCCATAGCCACCAACCCCCTCCCCAGTCTCATGCTCTCTTACGTCACATTCCTCTGCGTAGGAAGATGATCAACTCTGCATGCAAACAGACAACAGGCAAGTATGGACCCTTGGACTACTATCCTACTGAAGATCGATATCCATATCCTTACATATGGCTACCTAATGCCTTCCTCATAGGGAAGCTGAGAGAATTAAACAGGACTAACAGATTGGAATGCACTGGAGTGAGCCTGCTAGAAAAATGTCAGCGGGCACAGCATCCTCTTGCCTGGATTCACCCACCTGAAAGTGGACCCTGATGAGGCCTTGCCCTCACTGATCACCAGGAAGACATGGCTAAGAACTAGGGAGCTCCTTTTCCCCTGCTCACCAGCGAGGGGGTCACAGGAAGAGTGGGAGTCCCCAGTGTCATGGCTGTGGCCTGGAATGGAACCCTGAACACTTCTTTAAAGTCAGAGTGGAGCAATGGCGGGCTTGAGCATCACCCTGGCTCTGGGGCACTGCAGATGCCTGAACAGGTCTTTGTTGGTGGGCTGGGTAATCAGCTCACCATGAACATCACTAAGTCTTCGGAAAAACTTGTTCCAAATACCAGGCCTATAAATGAATTTTTGGAAAGGAATGCAACCCATTCACAGACAACCGCTCAAATTTAACAAATTGCCTCTGCTTTTTCCACTGAAATTCCACCCAACATTAAATGATATTATGTCTAATTCACATAATTTCTGAATTGTTTTGTTTCTAAATAAGGTCTTTGCATACATTTCTCACTAAAAGATATTTATAAGAAAGGTATATTTGTAAATATTCAAAATAAAAGGCTCGAGTTTGATTTAATCAGCTATTTCATTTCTTCTAGTCATAAATTCCAGCCTGGTCTGAGCTTAAGTGTCTAGCCTTAATTATTTTCAGCATTCATGGGTACAAGAATGCAAGATAGTACCCAATTTGCCTTCAAATACAAGGAAATTTTAATTTGCGAAGCTAACCCCCAAATTGCTAGCAATAATGGAGGCCCGTGGCCCCTGACATCAACCCTTCTCCTTATGCTCAGACATTCGCCAAGGGAAACCAAAAGACTTACTGCTTGCAGGACAGATGTGGATGTACCACAGGCTTGTCCAGGAACAGATGGGCTGAGCTACCCAGAAGCTGAGCCTGGAATCTGAAAGTCAACCAGAGATGAGAGGCACAGGCAGGCCAAGCCCAAGTGCTGGGAAGAAGAGGCACACTCAGTGGATTCCAGGAGGAAATGGAGGTCAAGATCCAGGAAGATCCGTCAGGCAGAAAATCAACAAGTGGCCCCAAAGGAGGACAGGAAGCCAAAGAGGGTCATGACCCACAGTAAAGGCCATCTGCTCTCTCTTTTATGTGTGTGTAATCAGCAGGAGCCTCACTGGGGCCAGTAAATACTGCTATCACAGATTCAATCCCTTCTCCACCCGTGGGGAGGACAGTCAGGGAGGGCCCAGCTGCTCAGTCCAAAGTGGCTGGGGTGGGAAGGCAAAAGCCAAGTTCTAGAAAAAAAGGTTCAGGAGTAAACTGGCCTCTAAATCCACTTAAGCTGGATTAACTTAAAGCAGCAGGGAAACAGTTCACAGAAACTAGGGAGGCCTTTTCAATGGTGTGTGCGGTGGTATTAGAAATATGGCATATCCCAGCAGAGGGGTGGCCTTGGCGAGTGAAGGTCTATGACGTTTGTCCAGTTCACATTCCTCAGAACACAAACCCAGCTGATAGTGTTGGTCACCATAAACGATTATGGAAATGCAATCTTAGGTTTGCAATGCCAAACTCTGAGAAAAGAATTTGAACTGAACTCTCAACATCTACTCCCTCCCCCCCAGGAAACAGAAATGCAATTTATCTATTTCAGAAGTCTATCAAATGAAATAATTCCCTTGAAAAAGCCTCTCTTCCTTATCTTTATTTCATTCTGATCCTATGGTCTATAGGTGGCTTATCCACTTCTTGGGTAGAAATAATACAGTGAAATTCTACCATGATGCTTGTGTAGGTGGCACTTCCTTCAACCACCTGTGGTCCTTTAGGATTTATAATTTCTGGCCTAATGTCCCTGAGCACTCAGCAGATTGAGGTGGGAGAACTGCTTGAGAACCAAAATTCAAGACCAGCCTGGGTAACAGAGACTCTGTCTCAAAAAAAAAAAAAAAAAAGGCTTAAAACTTATTTATTAAAATGACAGCTGTGCACAGTGGTGCACACCTGTAATCCCAGCAGCTCAGGAGGCTGAGACAAGAGGATCATAAGTCCAAGGCCAGCTTCAGCAATTTAGTGAGGTCCTAAGTGACTTACTAAGATCCTGTCTCAAAATAAAAAATAAAAAAAGGTTGGGGACATGGCTCAGTGGTAAATTGCTCCCAAGTTAAATCCCCAGTAGCAAAACAAAAACCAACCAAACAAAAAAAGTCATATGATAATAGTCTTAACAGAATTCTAATGATTTGTTTGGCTTCAAGGTGATTAAGGTGATTACAAATGGGGTGACTTCCATCCATTCAGTATTTGCAGGAAACTGCCTCCATGGGCCAAGCTCTGTACCTAGGTACTAGAGGCCCAGCAATGAGTAGTGTCCATCCTCAGAGACTTGACCAGGAGACTGAAATAAACACATGTGATAGGAAGTTGAGGCCTGGCTCATTGAGGAGACTGAGAAATCTTCCTGAGAAGGTCATACCAGTGTGCTCACCCCTGAATGAAGATGGGGGAACTAGACACATCTACCCCTGAATGAAAGCAGGGAATCAGACACATCTCTGCAGGAACCAGGCTCCCAGGGAGGTAAGGGAACAACAAAGAACTGGCCTGCTTAAGCAAGAGTCTCCTCCCAGGTTACAATAAGTGACCTTCCCATGCAGAGCTCTGCAGTTTTGAAAGCAAAGACATGTGTTTCCTAGAGCTAAGTATACTAATAAACAAGCAAAGTTTTTCTTTTTTCTTCTTTCTATAATCCCAGGGTAAAAATTAATGGAAACATTTGACTTTCCATCTTTCAGCCACAGATGCCAAACTGCATTCCTGGAAGAGGTCTAGAGAGTTAGAACCACGTGGGTTTTAGAGTATGAAAACTTTAAAAAAAAAAAAAAAAACTCAAAACTAAGGAAGTTGGACAAGTACTGTTTCCTTAGTCTTGAAAGCAAGACAAGTCCCTATGGAGTTCATTCCCCTGAGGATAGACCTCTGACTCTAAGAAATTCCACAGGCTGATGTTTAAGGTCCATCTCAGAAACGGGTATTTCCAGGATGCAACAGCGAAATGTGAGAAAAGCACACAGAATTCAAGAGCTTCCCAACTCAGTGTTCTGTTTAATATAGCTGCACTGTTTTGAGGGATGTGGATTCCAGGAATAACAGATGGGACCCTCCTAAAATTTCAATGAAAGAAGACAAATACATCCAGTTGGAAAAAAAAATTATCTGTCATTTGTCACCTGCATGCCCCATTTGTCCCTACTTTTAGGATGACTTGACAGCCCACTCACCTATTGAGAAGAGCCCTTCACCCACCCACAGGGGTAGCAATGCCCAACCCCACATGCAGAGCATGTGGCCAGGGCCAAGTGGGCAGCTGTGCTAGGCAGACCTATTGGACTATCAGATTCTCTATTCTGGGAACCCAGCATTGGGTCTAAAGCCATCTTTCTTTACCATCTTTCTTTCTATTCCTTAAGAACAGGTACAAACCAGAATTTCCAAAGTGCTAGTATTTTTTTAAAACAGCACCAAAAAAAAAAAAAAGTATCTAAGAGGCAAGTAGTTTTAAAAATAAGTTAAATAGGGTGTTACTACTTACTGGGTTCAAAATTTTTATTTGGGGAGATTCAAATGTTTTGGAAATAGTGATGATGGATGCAGAACACCATATGCAGACTTAATTTACATGCCTAAAAATTGTTTAAATGGTTAAAAAATTGTTAAAATGGTTATATTTTATATAAAGTCTCTATATAAATACATACCACAGTAAACAAGTCACATACACAGTAGAAGAACCAAAAAGAAAAAGGACCAAAAACTGTACATTTATTCATTTTCCTCTCAAATTCAATTTGGACATTTGTAGAAGAGACCAATCATGGCAGATCCTGTACTATACAATTGCCAGAAAAAGCAAAAGCCAAAAAAAGAACATGATAGCTGTCAGCAAACACACAGAACCAACAGCTGCAGAATTAAAGCAGGCAGTAGCACCCCAAAAGCCAGGCCTTTGCATAGGCTTTGCCTCCCGAGTGGAATGACGAAAAACTTTTTATTTTGTTGTACTTTACTGTAAGTCATTAGAAAAATCTTACATTCAAATCGTAAGCAGATAAACTAAAGCAAAAATTAAAATGGAGAGCCATTACATGCTGTTAGGCTGAACCACACAAACTACTGCTCAACTCTTTTTGACCCTAAGAATGACAGTTTCACAGGCTGAAATCCATAGGCTGGTTTCATTGGAAGCAACAACTGAAATACAGGAGACATCCAAGACTTGAGAAGCTATTATAGACCAAAACTCCCCACATCTTATGTTTCTTTCCTTTTGAGAAAAAAAAAATGGGTAAGTCACTCCTATTAAGTGGAAAGAAAGAAAGAAAGAAAGAAAGAAAGAAAGAAAGAAAGAAAGAAAGAAAGAAAGAAAGAAAGGAAGGAAGGAAGGAAGGAAGGAAGGAAGGAAGGAAGGAAGGAAGGAAGGAAGGAGGGAGGGAGGGAGGGAGGGAGGGAGGGAGGGAGGGAGGGAGGGAGGGAGGGAGGGAGGAGGGAGGGAGGAAGGGAGGGAAGTAAGTCTGAAGGAATAAAATAAACTTTTAAAAAAATCACATATAATAAAATATATTAATAATATCAAGGGGAACTGTCCTCTTTGTCCCACAGTTTGGCTCTGAGTCACTGTATCCTCATGACACCACTTTGGCATCATAATTGTTGTCCTCAAACTCCGTTTCCTCCATCTTCACAAGTCCTGCTGTCTCCCGGCTGGTCTCCCCTTCGCCCCACAGTTCATCACCCAGCAGCGCTTCCCAGGGCTGGAGCTGCCCCAGGGGCCTCTCCTGCTTTCCATCCCTTGTGGGGCCTCACCAGCTGCTGCTCACTCACTTCCTGTTCCAGGCTCCTAAGAGTTGGTGGGTAAGACCATGCTCCTGCCTCCACTCTACCCAGGCAGCTGCCTCCACCCAACAGCTGGCTGAGCCTGAAGCCTGGAATGCAACTTCCTGGCTGCCAGGAAAGCAGGCATTCCTGGGGAGAAATCAACTCTGCTGAAATAGTGAGGACCCGCCACTTTCCCTCCAGTCAGATCTGACTGCTGCCCACTGAGCTTCAGTTTTCCAAATCCTGATCACTGGCAGGGTCTGCTCTAAAATCTGACACAAGCTGGGCTGCCCCCCACTGTCCATTTCCAGCTTTTGACAGGCTCAGGGAGATTTCTCCAGGAAACAACAGATGATGTAGTGAGAAGGTGTGAGGAAGTCAAAAGGCTGCCCTCAACAAGTCACCAAGAGGCAAAGCCCAGAGAGAAAAACAAAAAAGAAAGAAAGAAAAGAAAAAAAAGCATCTAGACAGGGCAGAAAGTGTGGTGTGAGGACAACAAAAACTGACAAAAGTCACCCCACTAACTAAACCATTCTCAGGCTTTATAAAATTAGCTCCATAGCATTGACTCCAAGAAGTCAAAATAAGCAGGTCAAACCAAAAGGGTTAGAGCCAGCTTTAAACAAGAGCTGTGATTACAAGTGATTAGTACTGTTTCCTGTGTGGCTTGAACAAGTGGAACTTTCTTAGGGGTGGGGACAACTTGATAGAATAGGGTGATCTAATGACTTTTGGAGGGATTAATAAAACGAGAAGAATAACTTTTAAAATAAAATCTAATTATATTTGTTGCAAATGAAAAGAGAAGGGGTTGAAGAAGGACAATTACTTATAGATTTGGGGTTAAATCCCCAACCAGTAAGTATTTTGGAAGACCCAAATAAAGACAATTCAAACAGAAAATGAAATGCAATTATCATACCAAGGAGGAGCCTTGATAAGTTCACGAGGGTAAATTAAATAACTATCCTTCAAATACGATTTAGATAAACTGATATCACTAAGCTATTTTGGAGCAATCATATTAGACTCTTTACAGAAAAAGATAATAGTCCCATCCCTTCAAGTGAAAAACCTAATTTAGAACTTATTACTCAGTTCTACAAGATGCAATGATGGCCACTGCACCTCCTGAACATTCCAGAAAAGACTATGTGCAATGTTGTCTTGAATTTTACCTTTTGGCAAAGGTGGGTCTTTTACCTCTATCTGTACTCTGAAGAACAATGGTATTTTTTAAAATCTCCTCTTTCAAAATTTTGTCCGCACTAAGAAGAATTAATCTTGAACTTCAGGATGTGTGCTGTCCAGCCTGTGTGCTGTGGAGCTCAGAGCCCAGATTTCAACACATCCCAGTACATGTCTTGAAATCTTACCCCCACCAATGCATATTTTTCTACAAACTGAGAGAGCCATGGTTTTTGCTCGTTTTTTCCTTCCATTTGCAAATACTTCAGAAAGTATAATTACGAGTTAAAGGGAGCGTTTTGATTCTCTGTATTCCTAGCTTTAACCTGTAGTACTTTAAATTTTAGAGTGAAATGAAATTTAAAGTGAACATTTGCTATGATTTGGATATGAAGTGTCCCTCCAAAAGCTACTGTGTTAATGCAGAACTGTGAAGAGATAAAGTGATTAGATTTTGAAATTTGTAACCTCATCAATCCAGCCTAATTTGAATGACTGACAGGTATGTATGTGGGGGGTGTGGCTGGAGGGGTGAGTCACTGGGGGAATGCCCAGGAAGGATGCATCTTTCCTTTGTCCCTCCCCCACCTCACTGCTTTCTGACCTGCCAGTATGATTCATTCTAGGTTATGGACTGAATCATCCCAGTACATGTGTTGAAATCTTACCCCTCACCCAATGCCATGCTATTGGAAGGTAAAGCCTTTGGGGAGTATTAGAGCATGACAGTGGAGTCCTCAGAAATGGGATTTGGGCTTTTATAGAAGAGACCTGGGTGAGCTGCCTTGCCCCTTCCAGCATCAAGGACACAGCAAGAATGCACCTGGGAGCAGGGCTCTCCCCAGACACAGAACCAGCTGGTGCTTGATCTTGAACTCTTCAGCTCTAGAACCACAAGAAACAGATTTCTATTGTTTATAGGCCACCACGTCGATGGTATTCTGGTAGGGACACTTGGTGTGTTCCCTTTGTGGGGACTGTATCTCATCTGTACAGGCACTATGTGTACATTCTACATGTCCTCTGGGATTTTAACTTATCACTGAGACAAAACTTCAAGGTATGAGGTGAGGAAGGGGGGGGGGTGTGGGGGAGAGCACATTGCCCTTGGGTGACCCAAGGCAGATGTGGAAGCTCAGCAACTGGCTCTTACCTGACCATAGTCTGTCTGGAAGACGACGACGCCCTCTGCACAGGAATTTACAGTACTTGGGAAATGCTGGCCATTTTCCTTCAGCCAGACCCGTGTTCCCTGTAAGCAAAACAGACATCATTTAACTATGAGTTTGGCTTGTATTTTATGGCAAAACATCATTCTCAAAACTACCATGACCCTACATGGCTTAAAAAAAAAAAAAATCTTTTTGAAAAGAAAATGTCTTCCCAAGAAAAGAAGAAACCTTCAGAAAGCATGGTCCACAGCCCTTCCTATCCACAGTGTGACAAGAATCCTGCTTGACAGAGAAAGCAGGAAAACAGCAGCCCCCGTGCTCCCGGTGTGTCAGTGATTCTTCTAAATGACTGAATTCCACTCTCACAAGCACCCGATGAGCAGGCACCACCATCTCTCCCATTTAATAGGTGGAGAAACTAAGGACTGCAGGTAAAGTAATTAGCCCAACAACAATAATCAACAGCACTGACAGAGAACCTGAACCAGGCAGCAGGGCTCCACACAGGAGGTTTGACAAGGTCACGACACCTCTCTGAGAGCCTTCTGGTGGCTCCTGTCTTCCCAGATCACACACACTAGTCTCCTTTGAGGACATCAGACTATTCCATTGACACCCTACAGGTACAAAAATCTACATGTCAATTGAAATCTCCAAAAGAGGGACTAAAGAACTCAGTATGAAATTTGTTAGAATTCCACCACTGAGGGCAAAAGATTATAACTTCTGCAACTTAGCATTTTGGCCATATTTTTTGGCACTGATTCCATTTCCATTTTTAAGAATTTTCCCACTGGATAAATGAGCAGCGACCCAGGCAGGTCTTAAATCAAGCCTCTCCAATTCCTAATCCCATGCTCTTTTCACACATCACACTGATTCTATCTCCTTCACATAATTCACAAATAAAATGCATTCGTGGATCTGCCAACAATGGGAAGACAACAACAAAGAGGTCACCTTGACTGGACAGTTTTCTCACATAACTATTCTCTCCTGTCCTCCTAAAATGGAAATGTCAGAAGATATAAAATTTAGACTTAGTAGTTCTTTCCCTTGTGCCAATGAGGACCTTGTTTAACTCCCTCAGTCAAGGACCTAAAATGTTTGCTGTCATACTCAGGATCCCTATTAGTCAACCTTGAGTTCCATGAAAGCATTTGTGGCCACCCAGCTAGACCCTGGGGTCCCAGAAGGAGGGGCCACTTGCTCAGGAGGTTCTGCAAGCATTTCCAAGAAGACCGAGGGGGCTGGAGGTGCCAAGGTTAAAACTCCTTTCCCCTCGAACTGGTTCACCTAATTCCCCAGTGAGTTCAGAGGCTCTCCCAGCACCCCAAGTCTTTACCAGCCACTCCTCCCCACAGACATTCAATTCCCAGGGTTATGGGGAGTTTGAGTTGTTTACCCCATCCCCCATCCATAGTTCTTTACCCATCTCCCTAAGATGGTTGGAATTCCCCACTAAAAGAGCATCAAAAATGAATAAGGTTTCTACTTAAAATCCTGCAGGCTGCCTATTTAGAGAACACACATTAAACACCAACAGGGGCCAAATTCCCACTTCCCCTTCACCAGTCACGTCCCCCTGACTCTGGCTTCAGGCTGAGACGCTGGTAACACATGGAAAGAATGACACTTAAAACTGCCTGTCAGTCCTAATTTCTTTATTAGCAAACAGCTGCTTCCAAAGAGAACAGTGACTTCAGACAGCGCCAAGGCCACTCTCTCAAATGTCACTCCATACCCTAACCGCATTATCTATAACTGTCTAGAGAAAGACTTCCAAGTTCCTGAATGCCTTCATTCATCTTCTTTTTAATTCATCTTCTTTTAAATTCATCTTCTGTTTATGTCACTGCAACACTGAAAGTTTGAAATGCCTCCAAACGCGCACACGCACTCTTACACTTTGGGAAATTCCCAAAGCCTTATGAGGTGAGAGTTGTTACTCATTAGGTTAAAGTCACGAAGCGTAATTCACAGTGCACCTCCATCCCAGAACCCTGGGTCCACGGCTTCCTGTTTAGTTCTGACCCTCATTAGCACCATTTCCATCAAAAAGGATTTCACACACCTGTTCTCCACTTCATTAAAACTGTCATTTAAGTCAGAATGAAACTATGATTTTATCATATAAGATTAGTAAATGAATACAAATCATCACCAGGATTCACATAAACCTTTCGACTTCCAGAGGCCACACGTGACATACTCTTAGTCCAGCATGTGTTTTTTTCCCTTATTAGATTCTCTTCACCTTCTCCTTTGAAAGCACTAAAAGCCCTTTGTTGACACAGTGCTACATACTCAAACATACACCTCAGCTTCTGCGTCCAAAGGTCTTTTTCACAGGCGTGAAGAGCTGCTGATAACAAAGTTTTATGAGAATTCCACCCCAGAGCCCACTGATCAGTTCCCCCAGTCCATAATAAACAGTTGTCTTCCACAAGGAAGAAAGGAAATGCATTCAGAACACTCTCTTTGTTCTTTGAAAGTGAATAAACATAATTTTCACAGAATCAGGATTGCAAAGTCAAACCACTGAAATTGGATATTTTTGCACAGATTGTTCTTGGCGGCTTCTCTGAGCCCCCAGTCTTTCTACTTCTATTCTATTAGAACAGAGCGCACATGCCCAGGTCCAAAAGAGGCCACCCACAAGCATCTGAAATTGAAGTCACAGGCAGACATTTACCAGATCATCCAAGTTTGAGTGGGGAAGAAAACTTTGCCCGCCACATGCAAACCATTATATTCTTTCATTGTTAAATAAGGCTGATAATTTAATATACAATACAGGCACCCTAACATATGGAGAACGCTCACAATTTAGTCAAAATTGCCTTTATAAGCAAGTGGAACATGTTTAAGCCTAACATACATGTTTTATTAAAACTTGGACAAGTTTTCATCTCTCTCTTAGACAGATATGTGAGTGTTCAATTTAATAACTAAAAACTTTTCCATACATAATGAACAGTAACATTTTTGCAATACAAAGTGCTTGCACATAAATTCCTATCTCCTTTGATGTTTATAGCAAACCTGTGAGACAGACAGACAAGTAATAACACCCCTTTCTTCTAAAGTGAGGTTCACAGAGGTTCAATTTCCTATGGCCAACAAATGATTTCCTGGCTATAATAAAAAAGACGGACTCTACCAAATGTTGGTGAAGATGTAGAGAAACTGGTGGGAATATAAATGTTATTTCCTCCTTGAAAAACAGTTTGGCAATTTCTTTTTTTCTGTCTCTTTTCTGGTACGGGGGACTGGACCCAGGGATGCTCCATCACTGAGCTACATCTCCAGCCCTTTTAATTTTTTAGTCTGAGACAACGGTCTCACATTAAGTTGCTGAGACTGGCCTTGAACTTGTGATCCTCCTGCCTGGGCCGCCCGAGTCACTGGGATTGCAGATGTATACTACTGCACCTGGCTAGCTGGGCAATTTCTTTAAAAAGCTAGACATATGGCCCAACAATTCAACTCCTTAGCTACACCTCTTCAAGTATTCACAGCAATATTATTTATAATTGCCAAATACTGGAAAAAATTTAAATGTCCATTAACGGGTAGAGACAAATAAAATGCAGTGAAACTACATAATGGAACTTCTCAGTTAAAAACAACAACAACAACAACAAACCACTGAGAAGTTCCAATACATTATCTAGTAAGGACAAACCTCCAAAACATTATAGTTTGTCAAAGCAGCCAGACACAAAGACCACATACTGTAGGTTTCCATTTAATGAAACTTCTGGAAAAGGGAAATCCATAGACAAAGACCGTAGATGAATGGGCCCAGAGTTAGGAATAGGAGAGACAATGACCAAATGAGGAAAAAGAAGCTTTTGAGGGTGAGGGAGATTTTCTAAATGTGGACTGTGGTCATGGCTGCACCACTGTCTAAAGGTACTAAAAAACCATTCAATTGTGCACTTAACCTTGATTGTTTCAAGTCATCTAAACTTTAAAAAATTTGTACTTTCCTATATACTTCTCAGCTGTATATGAACATCCACAGCAGGAAAAAAAAAAACAATTTCATTTTTATAATTGAGCAATTGCGGTTTCAAGAAACATATTCCGCCTCCTCTACCCCCAACACACACACACAAAAAAAAAAAAGGAAAGAAAAAATATCTAAAATGATGTAAGTAAAAGGACAAAAGCTATAGTAAACCTCTTAAGGTCCCATACTGAATTGAGTCTCTGCTCTCCATTAAAACAGACTAGGGGGCTAGGAGACCACCTGAGAGACTTGCCCAAGCTAAGGGTGTCAGGCAAAGGATGACATTAAGGAGGCTGTATCATTGTCTCCAATTTTTAGCTCCTCCCTTCCCCGCCCCCCCCCATGGAAAATATAACTCCTGGCCAAATGCCTTATGACTGGCAGTTCCCCATCCCCAGGCATTCATCAGCAAAGGGAAGTCCTTGCACAAGTCCTAGAATATTGATCTTCTGGCTCATTACACATAAAGTTCCTGATCCCTGCTTTAAGATAAAAAGAACATTATCTCGACTAGAGATTTCAGCCTACTATTTACCTTTAAAAAACGAATCTACTTCTTTTGATTTAAATGACCTTCCTGAGGTGGAGGGAGTTTACAAATGAGGTAAAGAAACAACTCTAAAGGGAGATGAGACCACCATGTTATGTGACATGTTCTAAACAGACTCACAAAAAAAGAGAACGTCCTTTAGCCAAGTAGACATCTCAGTCTCAGACCCAGGACAGGGTTCCAGGTCCCCCAGTCTCTTACACTAGCTCACCTGGCCCATGGTAAGTACTACAGTTCAAGATTCTCTTGCAACCTACAAGATAAAGTCATAATTTGCTCCTGAAATGTGGTCTGTATTATGTTGTTGTTGTTGCTGTTGTTTAATTCAAAGATCAAAGAGTTTTAGAATGGATGTGAGAACTAATCTGGTTATTTAACTCTGTATTAATTTAGCCGCCAAAAGAAAGTGCATTTTTGCCTATAACAACCTGGCTCAGAAGATCTCTGGTGTAGAAGCACTGGGAGAGTGTGTGTGTGTGTGTGTGGGGGGGGGGGGGGGTCTTGTTCTTGATGAATTCCAGAAACTGGATGTGGGTAATATATTATAATAGTACAGACTAAAATAGCACTTTTTCTGCTGTTTTACAATCTCCCTCTTTCCCACTTGTAGGAAATGGGATATTCCTTTCCAATTTATCAGGTGTTTTTCTCTAATTCTTATTACTGAAATCTGTATCAAGGGACACATGGCTTTTACAAGTAAAAGTTCTAATACAGGTTTCTCAACCTTGGCACTATTTATACTGTGGGCTAGATAATTCTTTGTTGGGGATGAAGGGGGTCATCCTAGTTGAAAACCACTGTTCTAGAGTAATACAAAATTCTGGAGTTTTGGTCAGATGGAGGGAGTTTTCCAAGCCATTCGTTGTGAGTGACCTAATTAATTGCAAGCAGACTCCACTTTCTAAGTTCTATGAATTTCAACAACCTCATGAAGCAGGCTCTGTCCAGATAAAGCACACCTGGGGCAGGTCTAATTTCCGGCAGCATTAAAGCTGAGTGCACACAGCACTGAGGGCATGCCGCAGCAGCATAATTCAAACCCTTTGACAAACACAAGGGAAAAGGACAAGGGGTCGATGGCCTGATGGCAGTGTCAAAGGGACTCTTTCCTATAGTCTTCCTCTCTGCCGGTTGGGCTCTGTTTTCAAATAGAGCTGACTTTTAATGTTCCCATGAAGTTGACTAAGACTATGACACAGCATGACCACCGTGCTCTTTAACTTTAGCCCCCTAAATCTTGCAAACCCCAATACAGGAAGTGTGACTTGGTGCAGACAAGAATGGAGAGGAGCAAAAGTGAAGCGCAAAATCACTCCCATGAAATGGTCATGAAAAATGCAGCTCTGGACAGACAGGGGTGGGGGGAATTGGAAGCCAAAGGCAAAGTCTAAGCCTTCGCCCCTGCTGAGATGGCCCTTCTCCACCTCAGCAGGGACCAGCAAAGAGAGTGAGGTGACAGGCACCCTCCCCAGCTCCCTGGGCCTGACGCCCAGGCATCTCAGTCGCAGTGGGTGGCCTTTACATACCCTTGCCACCCAGCAGGACCCACAAGGGCTATGGCTACTTCAGCCTCTGACTCATTTCCTTGTCTTCTAGCTGTAGGTTCTGGACCTGAGGCTGGCAATCATTTGTGGACAACTGACTCAGATTCCGAAGAAAAAAGTGTAAACTCAGCCTGTGGCTGCATTGGCTCTGAATGGAATCCGGGTGGTTTTAGGCTCAGGTAAGGGATGCAGAAGGCACCTGGGTATCAGGCTGAAGTGCCACCCTGCACCACTTCTGAGGAGGGGAATGTAATCAGATGAGGCTCCAGTGGGGAGCTTTGGAAGCACACAGCTGGCAATGCTGGAAATATGTGGTTCTCGGAGCCCAAGTTCGTCCCATCTTTCTGTTGTCATGGGGCAATGGCAGGGGTTTATTTTCTATATAGGCAGCCCAAGGACAGCTGTTCCATGCCCATTGGAACCGAGGCTGCCGTTAAATTCCAGAGGGAAAATGTGTTGCTGACATTCTGTTTCAAAATGAGATCACAGACATAACCTCCCCACACCAAAAAGTAAGCCAGAAGTGTTGGTAACTCTTCAGACTGCCTTACAGAAGTCTTTAGGAGTATTGCCAAATTACTACACACTTTTGTAAGGAATGTATTTTCATTATTGTAGCTGCTCTGTATTTGCAGCTTTTAACTATATCATCATGGTCACCACTTCTTGGCTTGCCTATGGACTTAAGGGTTACTGATAACACAGCTGACCAAGTGTTCCACAACCAGCCAACCCACAAACACACCTAAAAAGCACAGTCAGCTGTAAACTGAGGCAGGCCTGCCTGAATTCATTATTATAAAGTTCACAGATGACTTTGACCCACAGTCTGTCCTAGCTCTCTAGGGCGCCCGATGGGGGTCACGTGACTTCCATTCTTTCCAGCTATCCTGCCAATAATGTCACAAGCTGTCACCACTGTCAGCCACCAGGAAGAGCAGCTTCCACTCAGAGGATATCAGAAAAAGTATGTGGCTAGCATGAGGTAAAAAAAGGAGGGGGAAAAGGAAAGAAAACAGTAAAGGGTCTTCTTTCTCTACCAATAAACTACCAGACTGCTCAATGTTCCCCAGGTATAGATACCAGGGTTCATTGGCTTCCCACACTCCCAAAGCCAAACCCAAATTGAACTATGCCAAAGGGCGAGATGCCTAAATTATGAATGTGTGATTGTGTAGCCCAAAGTTGATTCCCACGGTGGTGGGGTTCCACCATGCCAACTAATTTAGTCCTGGTTCTTATATTTTAATTTTCCTCACCCTCCTCACAATTCCTTACAACACCTCGTCAGTGGCTCTTTTAAATCACAGCAACTAAATTACAACAAATAATCCCAGAAAATAGACATCTCCAAATTGCTGAGATCATCTCAAAACCTGCAGGAATATGATTGAGAAACAAAATCTACTATTCCACCTATGAATTAACCGATCATCAATGAACACATCTAAAACTCATTCATCCATCCATAAATGGCTCCACCCACCGATGACTCCTCCTTCGACAAGCTCATCTTTCCAACAGATACTTTTGCTAGGCACTGAGAAAGATTTACCAGTACATAAAATGGTTCTGGCCATAAAGAGCATAGAGGTAAACTCTGCCCATTCTAACACTCTCCCTAACTGGTTGCTTGGCTCTGCAGGGAATAATCATGTAAGATAAGAAGCAGGACATGTGGTTTTTATAAAATGTACAAAACTGTTCTAAAAACTCTCTAAAATCTGTGGGAAATCCTCTTGAAGGGACCCAGGGCAATGAGAGCCGTGTTCCATCCTTCCACAGAACAGAAAGGGCAATAAAGGACCTTGGGATGTTCACACTCTGCGTGAAGCACAGCAGAAGTCCCTGGCCTCTTACTTCCTAGTTGACTGTCCTTTCTCAAAAAGAATCATCTTTAAAAAAAAAACAAAAACAACCCACAAATAAACAAAAGTGATAGGATTATCTTAATGAAATCCTGGCTGTGTTCTGGCTACCATCTGTCTTTAGAAAAAATACACAAACTTACTCAGAACAGGGTTTTGTTGTTACTTCATAAAAATGAATGACCCAAGAGCCCAGTAGGAGGTAAAGACACTTGAAACAGCTATTTCTCATTCCTGTCACATACATATTAACTGCTTTGCAGAATTCTAAGTTTCAAAAACTGCCAATGTTTTTCATAAAATCATACTTCCTAAATTAAAAGTGCATACAAAATCAACTAATTCAATCAAAAGACAGATAACATGATGGTGAGAAGGTAGAAAAACTAGAACCCTCTCACACTGCTGAGGGCAACCTGAAATGGTGCAGCTGCTAAAAAAAAAAAAAAAAAAATCAGGCAGTTCCTCAAAGTTACCTGTGAGGTTCTCATATGACCCAGGAATTCCACTTGCAGGTACATACCCAGGAAAAAGAAAATACCCACAAAAATTCACAGCAAATGTTCAGAGCAATATTGTTCAAAATAGCCCAGACAGGAGACAACCCTAATGGAATATTTTTTAAGTGTGGTATGCCCATACAATGAAATATTATTTAGCACAAAAAAGGAATGAAGAACCGAGAGAGGCTTGGATAAGCTTTAAAAGCATCATGCCAAGTGAGAAAAGCCAGTCAGAAAGAAGTGTTGTGTGTGACTCCATTGACATGAAATGTCCAGAAGGAAAATCAATACAGTCAGAAAATAACCCTAGAGGTGGGGAGCAGCTACGAAGAGTGGTAACTGACAGCTAAGATGCGGAGGGAATAAAATGTGAGGAACTAGATAGTGGTGATGGCTGAACAACCCTGTGGAGATACTAAAACCACTGCAGTGCACAGCTCGAAAGGGTGAAGTTCATGATGTATGAATTGTGTCACAAATAACAATGGGAGAGAAACTCACTCTCTGGCTTCAGTTATCCCGAAGACCACCTTCATCCCTGACCTCCCTCATTATGTACCGGGGAAAGTCCTCTTCTCAGTTTGCACAAGCTTCTGTCATTTACAAGCAAAAGAATGCTGGCTATTATTTTATCACACATAAACATCTAGAAAGGAATTCACACGCATTAGAAGACAAATGACCATAAATAGTTGGTTATTTGTCTTGTTTTTGTTTTTTCACCCAGAGTGCTTTACCACTGAACTACAATTGTCAATCCTTTTCGTATCTTAAACATTTTGCAACAGGGTTTCACCAGATTGCTGAGGCTCGCCTCAAACTGGCCACCTCCTGCCTCGCCCTCCCAAGTTGCCGGGAGTACAGGCATGTGCTGCAGTGCCTGGTGCCTAGTTTTTATATGTTTTATTCTGGAACATCAAAACAAGACATTTGAGTTTGGGGACTGGATGTAATACTAATATTCATACAATGTTTATGTCATTTGTGTTATGGAAGGCAAAAGAGGATCTGTCTGACTTGCCACTGAATCCTCAGCACCTCGAACAGGGCAGGCATGCTGGATGTGGGCTAAGGATTTAATTCATCCATTCCCAACCCCCTGCCCTAGCTCAGTGCTCTCCTGAATGCCCGGTAAATGCAGGGTAGGTTTTGGGGGAATTGCATGGATCATAGAAAGGGGCAGGGCCACTGGAAGACTTCCATATGAAGGTGCTAAAATGGCACTGGAAGCTCCCCCAGAAGATACAGATTCGATTCCAGTTCTACTCCCTAGAGTTCAGGATAGTTATTAACTACCTGAAACCTCTCCACACAAAACGAGGTGACACCATTTGTCTGAGGTGGAGCACGTGAAGGGTGACACCAGCTGGTTCAGGCATGTGCTTCAATTTTACAGGGCTTTTCTACCCAACAAGCCAGTATCAACATGGGGGTCGCTGGGTACCCCTGTGGCTGATAAATTCTTGGGTCACACCCAGATGATTTCTAGCCACATTGCTTTCCCTTTCTTTCCTCTGAAAGCCTTGCTACAGAACCAAAGAACATACAGACCCGCCTAACTAACCACACACACCCTCCTTTCCTCCCAGCCACCAGAGGACAGCTTCTCCGACCTTCCAGTACGAAGCATTTTAAAACAGCAGCAATGCAGGTTACATCCTGTAGGAAAGAGCTGGGTGAGAAACTTATGGTGTTAAGTGCCTGTGTCTGGGCCTCTAGATATCTACCAAGAATCTATCTCAGTCAATACCTCATACTGAAATCCATTCTCATTTCTCTCCCTGTTCCCTCTCCTCTTAGCTTTCCCAGACACTTGAGAACAGGCTGACGCTGCTTTTTTTTTAAAAGGCAAGGGCTAAGCGTGAGGTTGAGTGGTAGAGTGTGGGCTTAGCATGAGCAGGTCCCTGGGTCCCAGCCCAGAGCCACAAAACAAACAAACACAAAGGCAGCGTGCACAGCCAGCCCATGCTACCCTGGTTAACTCTCCACCACTCTCATGTATTGACTCTTCTCTAAGGTACCAGGCAGCAAGGGTGGGGATATATACAGATACAGGAGCCTGACAAGCCAGAGGGGGTGGGGGGCGGGGAAGGAGGGGGGGGGGGAGAGAGAGAGAGAGAGAGAGAGAGAGAGAGAGAGAGAGAGAGTGTGTGTGTGTGTCTGTGTGTGTGTGTGTGTGTGTAGGGGGAATCAGTGTAGATTTTTAGTCATCTCTTCATTTTAGAAAGTTTTAGAATTGTAAGTTGTAAAATCAGAAGTCCCTGTGTGCCCTTCCGCAGGTTCTCTGTTAACATCTTACATGATGACAGCTCATTTGTCACACCAAGAAACCAACAATGCCACCTTACCCCGAACTCAATGCCACACTTCATTTAGATTCCACCAGTTTTTCCCTGATGTCCCTTTTCTGTCCCAGGATCTCTTCCAGGACATTATATCTAGCAGTCCTTCCTCCTAGTTTTTCTCTGCTCTGTGACAGATGCTCAAACTTTGCCTCTTTGATGGCCTTATCAGTTTTAAGAAAAACAACAAAAATACCGGTCAGGTGTTGGAGATGTTGTCATGGTTAGACTGAAGTGCAAGTTCTATGGCTTGAATGTATCCTCAAATTTCATGTTTTGGAAACTTGGTTCCCAATGGGACTCTGTTGAGAGATGAGGCCTTTGAGAAGCAGATCATGAGAATGGATTAATCCATTCATGGAGGACTAAAGGGTTATTGCAGGAGTGGCTTTGCTATAAAAGGAGTTTTCTCATCTTGCCACATGATGCTCACCTCAGCCTTGCTACAATAAAGTAAGAAGGCCTCACCAGACTCCACATCATGTTTTTGAACTCCCCACCTTCAGAATCAAGCTAAATAACCCTCTATTCTTTATAAATTACCTAGTCTCGGTCATTTAGTTATAGCAACAGAAAACAGACTTAGTAGTGGTTTTCAATGATGACTCAAACCAGGGGATCAAATGCTTGAACAGGAATCCTGGCTTGACCACATTTGGGCCAAGTGGCCTTGAACAAATTAACCTCCGTGGGCCTCAATTTACAATCTGCCTTGTAGGAACTGCACCAAATAAATAAGGGATAATGCTGAGGATGCAGGAGAGTGGGTGTTCAGAAGTTGTTCCTGGAGAGCAAGGGGTCCCAGTGATTCACTTAACCACCAGATGCTGTGCCAGAGACATCAGACAGGGTTAATAACAGACAGGTCTCACTTTCAGAAGCTTGTGGTACAATACAGGCAAATGTAAATTTGATGCCACAAGAACAAACCTGGGGACACATTCAGAGTACCAAACCCCAGGATGTTGCTGAAGAAAGCAAGGAGGCAGCTTCACAGGGGCTGAGTGGGCCAGGTCCCCATCATCAAGTTGAAAGGACCAATTTTCTGCAAATTAGCCAAGCGCCAGAGTAGGGTAAGACATACTGTAAATTGGCTTATGTGGCTCTACTTAATCACCACCCATAAACTATTAACAGCTCCACACAACTGAACAATGAAGGCATTCACCTTTGTCCAGTTCAGGAACAAACAGTCTCAATAAGCTAAGCTGCCAAGCCTAGAAACCATGAAGGACTAAAATTGTCTCCCCCTCACCAGTAAAGAGTGGACAAAATTACTTTGTTATACAATGCTATATTCTTTTTTCAAATTATGTTAAAATACACATGGGGCTATGTATAATTGCCCAACATGTACGAAGCTGGGGTTCCCTCCCCAGTAACACAAAACACACACACACACACACACACACACACACACACAGTGGTAGCCAAGTCATTGTGAAGGATCATTTTCCATTTCTGTTCTCAGTTCAAAAGACCCTCAGTCCCTCAAAACTTGGATACCCTCAAGATCCCCTTCATTAGAGTCAGTATGGGGAGCAGCGACTGCTTAAGACCCTGCTGGGGTGAACCAAAATCATTGAGGCTTCTTGGGAATAAAGAGGGGATAGCAGGCTCATCCCAGCAAGGGAGCCACTTCCCCACAGAGACCTGAGTAACCCAGAGCCATTCCCTAGGAGTGGATTCTAGCAACCCTACCCTCTCATCTACAAATTCACCAACTTGGTGATTCTCAAACCTAGCCTGACTCTAAAAAAAATTCTCCCAGGAAGCAAACACCAGCTTAAATTAAACATAGAGCCCTGGGTATAAACTTGCTGATTCAAATAGCTGGCCCAGAGGGGAAAGCATGAGCTCCAAAGAAAGCCAGGAAGGGAAGGAGGGGAAAAGGGAAGGAGGGAAGGAAGGAAACCACACAAATATTCTATCCACAAAATCGAATGCATTGCTCCTGAGGAATTTACTACAAAATGTTGGTACAGACCTCTGCAGTTATGATTTACTCCAATAATTAACATTCACTGCAAACTGCAAGCATTTGTTTTTAAATTATTTAGTTGAAAGGGTAGACAGTGCATAACCTGCCATTTAGAAATGGTTTTAAAAGTCTGGATAGAAGTGCCCCTAAAACAAATCAACAAATCTGGCTTGCAGGATGCTATGGTTTGAATGTGTCATCCAAAGTTCAGGTGCTGGGAACTAAATCTCTAACAGTGGGATACCTTATCTTAGGGGTGGGCTAGTGTAGGTTCCTGACAAAACGATGTGCTTGGCCCTCTTCCACACGCTCCCTTTCGCAATGTCCTCTTGTCCTTTTGCCTTCTACCATGAGATGATGCAGCAAGAAAGCCCTGGTCTGATGAAGGCCCCTCAACCACAGACCTCCCAGCCTCCAGAGATAAAAGAAGCCAGTCTATTTTTCTTTAAAAGCTTACCTAGTCCCAACACAAAACAAAGTAAGCCACTAAACATCACCTGAAGCTTGTACTTTGTAAGAAAATGTTCTTTATCAGTATGATTTAGGGACACTGCAATACCTCTACAGATACACCAATAAAATATCACTATAAAAGTCCTACTCCAAGACAGCTGCAAAATGCCTATGGAGTTTAAAACTAGCACCTCTAGATGGACTCATGTAAATCTGCGCTGAAGCCCACACCTAGGTTTCCCAACTGGCAATTCATCTTCCTTGCAGATATCCATATAAAGCACGTATTGTATGCTGCTTTCTCTCGTTGAAACTGTCAAAAGAAGATTTCTATGGCAAACAATCTGAACTACTTTGTTCTCCATACAAATGCCCTGGAGGTTTGAAGGCCAGTGTAGGAAAAAACCTCCTCCACACTGGCACTTACAGGCACTTACAGGCTACTGTGACTGTCCCCAAGCACCATTTTAGAAGGACACAGACAAAAGGGTTCAAACTGGACTGAGGCTATAGCTCAGTGGTAGAGCACTTGCCTAGCATGTGTGAGGCACTGGGTTTATCCTTAGCACCACACACACACAAAAAAAAAAAATAACTAAAAATAAAAATAAAATAAAATAAAATGAAGGCATTCTGTCCATATACAACTACAAAAAAAGTTAAAAAAATAAAAAGGTTCAAACCTCTTATTTAAGAAAAGCAAAAGCTCCCCAACTATTTAAAATGCAGTGTGTCCTAGAAAAACTAGTAATAACAAACACAGCCTAGATGGCAGACCCAGAACCCAGAACCATCAGCTCGAATCCACTGGATGCCTGGGAGCAGCTGAAGAGTGTTACTAAAGCTCTGCAGACCCTGAAAATCTCGAGAACTCCTTGAACTTGTTTTGTTCTAACAAGAGCTGACCTACAGGCATGCATACCCTCTTGCTGTCATCAATCACAGACGGCTGATAAGCAGAATTCTCACTGCAGGCAGGCGGGGAAGCAGTCTCCAAGGAGGCTGCTCAGAGCTTCTCCTGGGAGGGGGCAGAAGCAGGAATGACCAGCAGCGGCTCCCAGAGCTCCACAGTTTTCAGAAGCTCCTGTCCAATGGTCTTGGTTCCATCAGAACCCTTCTTGTCTGCCAAGTCAATTTGTAATTTGAGCTGCAAGCATAGTTTTAAACCTCCTAGCAGTCACATTTACAAAAGGAAAAGGAAAAAAAAAAAACCAAAACAAACAAAAAAAACCTACTAGCAAAGCTTGGTAGCATGCTTTAGTCCCAGCTAGTCAAAAGGCTAAGGCAGCAGGATCCCTTGATCCCAGGAGCTGGAAGACAGTCTGTGGAACATAGTGAGACCCTATCTCAAAAAAGCCCCAAATAACAACAACAACAACAAAAAAAAACCTACAAAGAAATGGGAGAGATTAATTTTAACATTATCTGTTCTTTAACTCAATAGATCCAAACTAGTATCATTTCAACATGTCTTCAACAGAAAAAAAATGTATTCTAGACCTTTGACATTTTTTAAAAATGTTGTTGTCGTTGTGGATGACAATTTTATTTATTTATTTTCATGTGGTGCTGCCAAGGAACAAACCCAGTGCTTCACATGTGCTAGGGCAAGTGCTCAGCCCCTGAGCTCCAGCTCCAGCCGCTCTGATGCTCTTTTTTCCCTACTCATTCTCAAAATGTGCTGTGTCTTTTATCCCCATGCACATCTTGATTGGGAATGTCCTCGTGCCCAATGCCACACGTGGCTCATGGCTAAAGTGTTTTCAACCCCCAGAAGGTAGACTCACAGCAAAGGTGGTGACTGAACAAAGATAAAGTCACAAATGCAATGGCTGGCTTCTTCATGTTTGCTTTTCCTCATTTCAGGGAACATGTGTACAAAATTCCCCAGTGACAACAGGCAAAGGTACGATGAATTAGTCATCATGTCGCCTACCTCATCCAACCTATTTTAGAGGCCGAAAAATCTTTTTCTCTACCTCTGAAATAATAAAAGAACACGATAAATCAGAATCACTCTAAGAATGTAAATTCTCGGAGTCCAACATATAAAATGATTTAACCAGTTCTAGGAAATAGCACACAGACTGCCCATGACATTTTTGATGAAAGGAAAAAAACCCCAAAAAAACAGCAGTTTACTGCAATACAAAACACACAGCAATTTCCACAGTGGTGTTTTCTAAACTCTCGAATTCCTAACTGCACATGCTGGCTCACTGTCCAAGTTACTGGTACTTCAGAGCTAATGCAAATGAAATCAGAAAATTAAATGAATAGTGAGCAGCAGGAAATATGCACTTTGATTTCAAAACGGCTCCTTCTGCCTCCCAACCAGGCTCAGTGATAAAATGATAAAAGAAGGAGGAGAGAGATGTGTAGACTTATTTACAGTGGTCTGAGGCACAGTGGGATACCTGGCACCAGAAAGGAAGGAACATAGATGGGAAAGGAGGTGGGATGGAGGAAGGACTCATAACAAAGATCCAAGTACGAGGTGACTTAAACTTCACCAGGCAGACACATTGCCTAAATTATCTATCAACACCCACTATTTTTCAGAGTTCCTTACCAGGAGCAGCTCTGTCCTTCTGTGCTGTCCTCAGGGCAAATAAGGAGGTCATTTCCTAGAGGCAGAGAGGGCCCTACCCCTACTGGCTTCCCCAGCAGCTTCGACAGCCAGACCATCACGAAGCCATATTTTCCACACAGGCATGAGTTCACTCAAAATGAATGATTTAAGAAGTTGTTTGCCTTTTCAGCCCTAGATAAGGTATGCAGAAGTCCTTCCAGAACTCTAACCTGCTGCTCTCCTTCTACCATGCATCCCAAGGTGTGGATTCTGACCTTTTAGCAAATTCATTTTACCTGCAGAACAACCGCCACCTAAAGTTCCAAATGTATTCATTCATCCTACAAATATCTATTTAGCCTTTAGGACTGACCAGGCATCAAGCCAAGGCCAAGAAGGACACAGAATTCAATGGCAAGGTCATGGCATTCAGAATCCAGTGGATCAGGCTCTGATCCCCCGCTGGCTGGGTAACCCTGGTAAAAAGTAGTAAGTACCAGCAGGCACAATGACCATGTGGCAGCCACTGTCCTGGGCCCTTCACATGCACTGACTTGTTTCACTTCTTACACCCTATGAGTGAGTCACTAATAATGCTCCCGTTTCACAGATGTGGGAAATGAGGCTGAGCAGTTCAAAAACCTGCCTAAGTCCCAGCGCTAACAGGCAGTAGGACAGGTTTGGTTTTCCTTTTCTCAGAAGAGCTTTAGTGAGGTATAATTTACATACTATAAAATTAACTGAGCCCAGGAAAGTCCATCCTCAAAACTACACACAACGCCCCTCCACCCACCCACCTTCACTCAGCTTTCCCAAGCCACGGTGTCCTATTTTTACGAGATGCAGTTGACAAACTCTAACCCACCAAGCAGATAAGGGGTTCAATGAGAGAATAAATAGTAGTAAAACAGCACAGCGCAGAGCTTGGCACAGAGGACTGTTCAAAAAACAGGCTGCTCTTAAAGAGTTTAATCAGAGACAAAACTGGTAAATACAGAGCCCTTTGGGAGGCAGAGAAATGACATAGTACAGCTCAAGCACAAAGGGAACTGTGTGTTTAAAGGGGAGTGAGGTCCTGTATCCCAAGAGCTGAAGTATTTGAAATGATGGGCCGGGTTGAAAATGCCGACTTTAATATCAGGCTAAGTCACTGGAAGCATAAAGAGCAGCAGAACAGGCAGTACCTCTAGGAACAAGACGAGTCTTGCATGTGGAACACACGAGGCGTGAATCGCGCAGGCTGTGGAGAGCGGGCTAAATCCCTGTTTCTAGAGATGATATAAGGACCTATCTGCAAGCTCACAATGCATACTTGGCTTCCAAACCCTCTGAAAGAAACGCCTCCAAGATGGGACTGACTGCGCCAGGCAGACGCAACCTGTGCATTTGTACACTTGTCTGATCTCACTCTGCAAAGCTTACCATTGTCCTCTGACCCTGAAGGCTTCTTCTTCCACACATTACTATCATCTGGGTCTGCCCTTGGAGCTCGTCCTTTGTTCTAAGACTGAGGCAGGAGGTCAGTGGGAGGGAGGGGCAACAAAAGGAAGGTTCTCCCAGTCCAAAGGCCAGCAGCCCTCCCTGAAACCCAACCTGCAGCTCCTGCAGGAACGAACCCCAGCCAAGGCAATGGGACACTGAAGGGCAAGTGCCACCAAACTCTATAGTTCCATTCTAGGGTCTGCCACAGGAAAAGATGAATACCTTAGACACAACCCACAGTTCAGACACATTTTATAGCTCTCAAGAATCCAAGATTACTAAGTAATCTTCTGTTTGTTTTAAAGAATAAACTTCCTTCTGGGAGTGAAACTAAGAAACTTAACTCCTGATTTCAAAGATACTAGTTGTCTGGGTAGAATCTTTTGCATTCCAAGTCACCACGAGCATTACCCATGCTCAGACAATGTGTGGATCCAGGGTGACAGCCTGAGGAGTCACAAGGAGCTTGTTAACACAGTGACATCTGAGAAGGGACAAAAATCCAGCAACTGTTGAGTTCAATTTCCTCTTCTACATCTTCCATGGCAAATTTCTTTTTAAAAAAGAAGGAAAAGCACTATCAGGTTAGGCTGGACACACGCTCACCTGCGGTCCATCAGAAGCAAGAGATTTCTCCTAGCTGGCATTTTCACAAAAGTAATGATCTCACACACACAGGACCCGTATCCAAAATGGGCTCTGAAGGCAACTACTGCCTGTCGTGACAGTGCTGTCCCAACCCTGTGTGGTGGAAGACTTATAGAGCAACCTGATGGTCATGAGGAGCAGGGTCTGGAATGGCTCCTCCATCCCTCAACACAAAACCCTGGAATAAGGAGCTCACATGTTGCTCCAAGGACTAATGGAATGTCCTCCTTAGTTCAGGATGGACGAAGGCAGGTTTCTCAACAGTAGCACCACTGACATTTGGGGCTAATTCTGTGTTGTGTCCTTCACCTTTTATGTCAAGGTCACAAAGGTCTGGCAGCATTCCTTATATTCACTGGGTAACCTAAGTCCCCTGGTGACAAGCAAAACTATCTGCAAACATTACCAAATATCTCTTTGGGGAGCAAAACTGCTCTTGCTTAAGAACCACTAGTCAATAAGAAGAGGACTGTTTCTTTAGGCCCACTGACGTCCCATCTGGAAAAGGTTTTAAATCAGTAACTACTAAACACTGGGTGTAAGAAGCCAGCATGGCCCAAATCACCGGATCACAATCATCATCTCTCTAACCTCCTCCTCCTCTATTCTCAACTCAAAGGTCTCTGACATCACTGGCTCGGCCACACTACAAAGGGGACCTTCTTTCCACTCCCACCCCCCACAACCAGAGGTGCCAGATCTTCCACCCAGTTGGTCCCTCCGTGTTGATGGCTCCTGGGGTACCCACTCTCCTCTCAAGCCCCTGGTTAAATGCAGAGGAGAAAAATATCTATATCTGAGAACCCAAAGGGACGTGGTCATTTCTGTAGGCAGCTGAAAATCTTTGCTTTCTATTTGTTTTTTATTTGCCTCTTGGCAACTTTTATATATTCAGTGATGAAACCAAGAATCAAAGCAGAAGTAACTCTAGGTCATGTGTGCCTGTTATCAAATGCCATTGTTTCTCAAATGGGAGACAGAGAAAGAACCAACAAGGAAACCCAGGAAGGGTGGGATAGTCCAAGAAGCAACAAAGACTTCAAAACCCGAAGAGCAATCACCAAATCTGTCCTTTATCAAATTGGTTTAGAGTAATTTATTGGAAAAAGACAACAAAGAGGGACAATTTCTCAACCCTAAATGAGACCCAAATACTACCATATCCAAAAAAGATTACACAGACAATATTTTAAAATGTCATTACAAATATTTACATAAGTTAACATTCATTTCCTCTTTAAAAGCCCCACATAATATACACCTTCACTATAGAGAAAGGCAAATAACACATATCTGACTTGTCTTTTAAATGGGAAAAAAACAGGAATCTATGCTTGAGCATTTCCAGGTCTTACCAGCTGGGAAGAAAATAAGAATGAGCAAAATGTACATCCACGTGACTTCCTTTTTCTGAACTTTCAATTTTATTTAAAAATATAAGACAAAAATTCATCTCTACCTTCCTTTGATTAAAGAAGCAAAACTTTACTGCAGGTGTGGCAGTGCATGCCTAAAATCCCAGCAACTTGGGAGGCTGAGGCAAGAGGATCTCAAGTTTGAAGCCAGCCTGGGCAACTAAGCAAGAGCCTGTCTCAAAATAAAAATAAATAAATAAAAAGACCTGGGGATCTAGCTTAGCAGTAAAACGCCCCTGGGTTCAACCCCTAGTTCCAAAAAAAAAATAAAATAAAATAAAATAAAGGAGCAAAACAGTGATAATCACTTAAAACTAAAGTAAAAACCCACCTTGTAATGTTCTCTTAAGCTGTTGTAAATAGGAAATCTGTACAGTCACATCAACTGGCACATACTTAAGACTAATGATGAAAATGACATAAAACCACACAGACATAAGGTGTATGTGCACATCCAACTAAAGTGACCCTGGGGGAGCCAAGTGTCTGAAAACCTTCCACGGCTTTTACTGCTTGTGTATATTTAGGGGACATAAACTACTCCAAAAAGTTTATTAGGTATATCAATTGAAAACAGAAGTACAAAGTGGGACTTTTGGAAGAACTACCACGACACTAATAAAAATAAACACATTCCAAACTAAATGTGGGCTTTCTTGCCAGACAGACATCAGCACAGATAAACACAGAATTTACATTATATATGTAAAACAAATAATAGGTATATGTGTATATATATTTTTACAATGTATTTTACACACACTTAATTATTTAAACTCAGAGCCAATGCTAGAAAATTACTTAACCACAAAAAGGAAAGATGAATCTGTGCATGCTTACAGTATAGATGAATCTCGAAAACACCATGCTGAGTGAAAGAAAGCCAGACACACGTCACCTCATACATGATTCTGTTTATATGAAACATTCAGGATGGGTAAATCCACAGAAAAGAGACAGAAAACTGGTGGTTGCAGGAGGCTGGGGAGGAGTAACTGGGTAGGTACTGCTTCATGGGCACAGGGTTTTATTTGGGGGAAGCAAAACTGTCCTGAGATTAGATGGAGGTAATAGCTGCACACCTATGTGCACCGACGGCCATGAACTATACATCGTACATCTGGAAGTGGTTCGTTTTACGTTAGGTGAATCTTATCTCAAAAAATGAGTCAAATTTTAAAAAATCATTGCTGACAGAATCGTCCAAGACAATGTAGTCTGGTCTTTCGTTTTACATATGGGAAACTTGAGTTGGGGCCAAGAAGACAGCAACTTCTTGTGTCCATATTTGCAGATGGTAAATGACAGGTCAGTGCTCCACCTGGGTCTTGCACCCTACATTCTTTCCCCATAAAAATTAGTGTATACCTGAGTAGAGTGATATACACCTGTAGTACCCACTATTTAAGAGGCTGAGGCAGGAAGATCACTTGAGCCCAGTTGTTCAAGGCCAGCCTGGGCAATAAAATGAGACCCTGTCTCAAAACAGAAAAATAACTAATATGACATCTGCAAAATGGGGATAATATTGTTTTCAAGTTGCAATTACAAGGGTCACATTAAATTTTTATGAAAATGCTCATAATCCATACCCCATACTAAATGAGCATGAATATTTTAGAAACTTTAGTAGTAATAACAACAATGATCACATTATCTAATAATTTTTTTCAGTGCTCTCTGCCACTCCTCTAAGAATTTTAAATGCATTCACCATTTTATTCCTCATCAACCCTATGTGGCAGGTACGTTTTGAGCAAAATCGTCTTAGAAGTGGGTGTGTGAGGCACAGAATGGAGACTAGCTTGCCTAAACTCATACATCCAGCAAGCATCAAATTAGCATCGAAACCCAGGCACCTAGGTTCTGGTGCTTCCAGAACCTTCTCATCGACACTACACTCCCTGAGGCACTCAGTGGTCATTGTTGAAGGAATGCTAAGTCACAACAGGGATGGGACAGAATCTTACTATGACATCCAATTCTTCCTCATATCTCTGCAAAAAAATAAAGAAGAGAGCAAACTTTTAAAATACAAAATTAAAACATTTTCCTTCCTTCAAAAGACAATATTATCCAGTTTCTATCCCTGGATTAACCAAGTAAAACACAAAGAATGAGCCGAAAGACTGGACCATATGGGGATCCAGTTCAAAACTACAGAAATTTAATCTAGGACCTCACATGTCTCAAAACAGCTTCACAATAAAGTAAATACTTTGGGATGCAAGCCAAAACTAACGTGAAGGAAAATAGACACCATGCCATTCCCTTCTGTTGCTCAAAATTAAGAAGTACCACTTTTCACTATCTAAAGAGATATGTCCCTGCCAATCTAGTGTTTGGGCCACTCAGTAAAAACCAAAACATTTTGCGTTACTTGTCAACATTTCATAAACTGGAACATTTTCCATAGAATAATCCAGATCTCTGACCTCTTTTAAAATTAAAGTGCTGGGGATGGGGCTCAGTGGTTATATACTCCTGGCTTCAATCCGTGGTACCAAAAAAATAAATAAATAAACGTGGAAGGCCTGGAAACACTGAGCCCTCCAAGGTCTATGAACGCCAGTAAACCCGTCTCCACCACTCCCTCCTGCACCAACCCCGCCTTCTTCACGGCCCTTCCCTACCTGCAGTCTTTGCTCCCCTTTTATACAGGGCTTCACATAGTCTGGGTCTTACTAAAGGGTTTAAAAAATGCATTATTTTGTATGTCATGTCCCCCCATTCCGGGTAAGATTTTGAAGGGCGCTATTTTGGATATTTAATGGACTCATCAAGCAGTACTCTTTATTATAAAACTTGGCTTAAATCAAAAGGAAAATGAGTATGAGTTGAGGCTGGTCTTGGACACCACATATTGAATCATACCTTAATTCTGACCAAATGGCAGAATAAAACCCTTTCTTCAAGTCTGTATTTTAGCCACCCAAGTGAGTAAGTATGCTATTTATAGTCACCAAGGGTTAAGCTTCTAGACACCACCCTTCCCTGTTGCCCCGCACCCCCCACCCCAAGTCCCCTCCCTGAGATTGAATTTCAGTCTCTTGCAAGTCAGGCTTTTCCTTTTAGTTTGGTTTGGGATGATTCCTGAGCTATAGGCACGCTTTCTGGCCATCTGCCAACTGAGCACCAGATTGCAAGGGAAATGTTTATTCCTCAAAAAAAAAAAAAAAGAAGAAGAAGAAGAAGAAAAGATTCTACCTTCCCTTTGGTTTTCATTCAGTTTTACCAAAAAAGAGCTTCCATTTCTCAGAATGATTCCTTCTTCTGTGATTAGCATCAGACCCACATGTAAACCATTTCTTTCTTCTCAGTTACTAGAAAGGTACAAGCAATTATCAATATTGTCTTAAAACTCTTGCCAGTTTCTTTTAAAAATTCAAATCTTGAGTCCTGGTCAAGTCTTCCTCAATAAGCCACGAGGCAGAAGCTGAATATGTGACAGCTCTGGAAGGAAGCCAGGCCTTCGGGACGAGAACGGCTTGTGAACGTTTCAGACTGCAATTTTCTGCCTCTCCTTGTATGGCTAGCTGAAACTCAAGACCGCATGATTAATTTCAAGTTCACCCTGATGTTGGAGACTCTCCTTCTTTATGGGTTTGGAAGTGAAAGGGTCTTTTGAAAAACTGCATCTGCAGAGTGGACACACCAGCGTAAGTGACAAGAGGACATGTCATCACTGCCACCCCAGGAGGGCAACAAGTCAGACGGCAGGTAGCCAATGCTAAGTGCACCACAGAAGACCAGCAGGAGGATGGTCTAGCACAGAAGCAGGACCAAGCCACGGGAATGACCAGGGGAATGACAGAAAAGGCGGGTGTGCAATCTGGTGTTACACTGTGGCCTGGGGTCCACAACTTCTTGAGTCAGAAAAAGAGGAACAAGTTAGAATTATGCTACCTGCATAGGTCCACACTGAAGTTCAGAAATAAAGCTGGCGAGAACCAGGGCTCCAAATAACAGGCAAAGCAAAGTTCAGACCTAAAGAGTCAGGGTACAGTGCTGACGAGGCCCAAAAACAAAGAGGAGGGCCCAGAGGTACTTGGAGAAGGATGATGTGTTCCTCCCTGCACCTCTTAGAGGGTTCAGTTAAGGTGAAGAAGAGTGCAACATGCTTAGCTGGTCCCACTGGATGCAGACCCTACCCCTTACCCCAGGACATCGACTTTGGTGGCAAGGAGAGTCAGGAAGGAAAAAAAACAAAACAGAAGCTACCCACAACCAATGAAGAACAGCATGGTCTGTGAGCTGAGCCTCATGTCCAAGATAGCTGTCTTCCTAGAACACTCTGTGAAGCTGGGTAGAGCGCAAAGTACTTTATCTGAGCTGCAGACAGCTGAGCTGAGAGGGCCCACTCGTTGACAGAGCCCACCTGCTGGCCCTGTGGCATTTCCTCACTGCCACTTCGTGATTCCAACAAGCAATAACCTTCCCAAGGACCCAATGAGCTTCTTCTGGAATACCCTACAAAGCCTATGGGACTAGCTGTAGAAGAACCTACTATCCATTACAGGTAAGTCTACAGTATCAGAGAGTGGCCAGCAAAAGAGCAATTCAGTATGTCCCAGAACCACTGCCTGTTGGGACTAGTGAAGTCTGAAAAAACATGGCCCATCTTTGTCACTGTTAATTCTGCACACCTGTTCTTTCTGCTGAGTCCACTACTTCTGCTTTGCTTATTTGTAAATACTGAGTTTCCAGCCCCAGATATGTCCTACAATTGAGAAAGTCCTAGACAAAACTGGGTACCCATGCCATGAAAATAACCTTGAAATATAATCTCTGCCTGATGTGACAATCCATGGGGCCATGAGAGCTGTGATAAATACATGCACAGCAAGTTGGAAGGAAACAAATGAACACATAGGTTCTGGAGCAGCCAAGAGACTTGGAATTCCAACCAGCTGTGCAATCTGATAAGAGCTTCATCCCTCAAAACCAGGTTGGTCAACTGTACATGGGGTTAGCTATGGAATCTGTTATGTGGATAAATGGTGTCCCCCCAAAGCTCATGTGTAAGACAATGCAAGAAAGTTCAGATGTGAAATGATTGGATTATGACAGCCTTAACATAATCAGTGCATTAATTCCCTGATAGGGATTAACTGGGTGGAAACTGCAGGCAGGGAGGGTGTGGCTGGAGTAGATTGGTCACTGGGGGTGTGTCTTTGGACTTAATATTTTGTCCCTGGTTCGCAGTGTCTCTCTCTGTTTCTCTCTCTCTGTTTCTCTCTCTCTCTCTCTCTCTCTCTCTCTCTCTCTCTCTATCATGTTCTGAGCCGCTTTCCTCCTCCACACTCTTCTGCCATGATGTTCTGCCTCACCTTGGGCCCAGAACAATAAAGTAGGCCGTCTATGGACTGAGACCTCTGAAACCGTGAGCTCCAAATAAACTTTGCTTCCTCTAAAATTGTTCTTGTCAGATTTTTTGGACACAGCAGTGAAAAAGCTAACTAAAACAGAATCTAACACACAGAGGGTTCAAAGAGACCCTGAGTATAAGGACTTAGTACAGCAGACGTCACCAGGTAAGTGCCCCATAAGTGAACTCTGCTGCGGCTGTGGTTACTGTTAGAGGTTCGTAGTTCTAGATACATCTGAGGGAACTTCTAAAAGTTCATCAGTGACTCAACTGTCCTTGCTTGGTGCTCTCTGCCACCACTTAGCACAGGCAGTAATGGCAGGGAGTGGAACTCTTCCCAGCTGCCAGGTTAGCTTAGTCTCACAGCATTCCAGGTCAACCAGAAGTCCCGTAGCACCACTGAATCACCCTGAATTCCATCAACAGTGGTCTTTAACAAACAGCAATCTCCAAAGCAAAGAAATCACTCAGCATATTCTCATTTCTAATCATTAATCTGGATTAACAGAGCTGATGAGCAAATACTGGGGCATGTCACTTACTGGTTGAATTGCCAGGTCCCAAGTGTTAAAAATTCTAGCCTTGGTAAGAATGTTATCACTGTAGCCTCAGGACAAACCTTTCTAGCCCAGATTCCATCAGGAACCATGTCCAGAGACCTTAATTCTGCATCAGGTCAGCTAGTGCTCAACAAATTATCCACTTAGTAAATTCACTTGGCAACAGCTGATAGTGGTGCCAACTCTTGTTCTAACAAATTAAATTACCATGTGGAGTCCCAAGGACTCTTTTTAACTAAAATTACATCCAAATAATAACCAAGTTCATACATAACATTAAAATTCATCTAGCAAGATGTCTTGTATACTTAGTCTTCCAATGTCAAAAAAGCTACAGTCAGGCTGATGGTGTAGCTCAGTGGGTAAAGTGTGCACTGAGCACAAACAAGGCCCTGGCTTCAATCTCCAACACTGGGGGAAAAAAATAAAAAGCAATGAGGTCAATAAAAATCAGATTAAACTATTTTTTTTTCCTCCTCCTGATAGGAGAGAAAAATGAGCAACAAGAAGCTTGGAAAGAAGTTACTCCTAAACAACAAATTAAATCAGGAACCTTAAGAGGACCCAACTTAGTTTCAAACCTGCCTGTAAGTCGTCTTATTTTCAACAATGCCAAGTACAGATTCAGCTGCCCCTACCCAAGTTTGCAGAGTGATTTCTGTGGCTGCCAAGAAAACCGACACACTTTGTGAAAATTAAGTAGAAAGAAAAATCACACACTCATCAAAATTGGGAGAAATGGAAAAGAAAAGAGGTGTGGAGCTTGCTAGCAAGTTTCACTGACCCCACTCAAGGAGGCTGTCTCTGGCATTATCAGGGTTGGTAACCTGAGTGTTTGGTAATTAACAAAAATAACAAAGGACATGAGGAGGTTCAGCAAGTAGAGTGCAGATTGCTGAGGCTGGCCCCTTCTATCCTTCTTCCATCTCAGAAACACACATATCGGGTTCCAGCACTCTTTGGCAAACTGGTCCTATTGTCCATGCCTTTGCATCTTAGGATAAATGGAAACCCATCAGCAAGTAGGTCTAGAAAATACAACTACAAACCAATTACTCACTGATGCCTCAGAAATAAACGTTGGAATAAAAGAACTAAGATACAGCCACAGACCCAGATATATAATATAACCAAGATAACTAGATGTAATGAAGGTATTAAAAGTAATAAAAATCAGATGAATGCATTATTCACAGACACTCCAAAAAGGACACCACAGGAAATTTATTTGGCAGTGATGATTTTACTTAAAGACAAAGATGATTAAAATAACAAAATAAAGTAAAATCTTATAGAAACAAGCCAATCTTATTTTCTTTCTTTTTGGTTCCAGAGATTGAACTTAGAGGCACTTAACCACTGAGCCATATCCCCAGTACTTTTTTATTTTTTATTTAGAGACAGGTCTCACTAAGTTGCTTAGGACCTCAGGCTGGCTTTGAACTTGCAATCCTCCTGCCTCAATCACCTGAGCTGCTGGGATTAACGGCATGCATTATCTTGCTGAGCTAAAATAATCGTCTTTATCAAGGCTTCTCAGTTCTGACACAGTTATCCTTTTGGACCAGGTCAGTCTTTGTTAAGGGAACTGCCCTGTGTAATCTGGTGCTTGGAGCATCTTTGGTTCCTAACCCAGTAGACACTAGTAATACTCTCCCCACATAGGTGGTAACAACCAAAAATGTCTCCAGACATTGGTAAATGTTCCTATCGAGACAAGACTGAATACTACTATTCCATATAAAACATAACTCTAACCCCACTCTGATGTTGTATCCAACCCTTGGCAATATCCAGGCTACACACATTATCACAGAGAATATATATCTGTTGATCTAACTATGCTAGTTAGTTTCTTTTTAAAACTATAAAATCTGTATTCCTTAGGAAAAAAAAAACGTGAGCAGCTACCAAGTATCACTTCCTTAACTGAATTACAGCTTTGAAAAGTTGACTTAAATGTAAACCATTCATTATCTTTAAAACCTCACACTGTGGACTGGGCTGTAATTCAGTGGTAAAGCACTTGCCTACCATGTCCAAGACCCTGGGTTCAACCTCCAGCACTGAAAGGGGGAAAAACATGGTAGAGGGGAATCAATTTCCAAAATAGTTCCTTAAAATTTTTTATCACTAAACTTGATTGAAACAGCACTTTTCTCCAGCTCTGGTAAGAAAGGTGTGAACAGACGACAAGCCCAAAGCTGTGACAACTGCCCGTCACTTACATGAACAAAGTGGACAGAAGCGTCAACTCAGCAAGTTACAAGCAAGATTTATAAACTGTGCATGGAATCCAAAGCAAACATAGTCCATGGGAATATGAAGTTTACTAAAAACAGACTAAAGTCCAGAAAAATGATTTAGGATATTCAGTGTGACCTGAGCCTTCAGCAGGGATGCTCCTTGGAAATATATAAAAACTACTGAAACTGTTTTCTGAATCTTTTCCCTGAACCGAAGTTCTTCTTATGCCTACCACACAGCTGCAGCCAGCACAAAACAGCAGAAGCTCTGTTTTTGTTTTTTTAATATGTTTTTAGTTGTCAGTGGATACAATACCTTTATTTTATTTATTTATATGTGGTACTGAGGATCAAACCCAGTGCCTCACACGTGCTAGGCGAGCAAGAAGCTCTGCTTTTGCTTTGCTTTGATTATAAGAAAATTTGTATTCCTTGCTCCAGTCACTGGCAAAAATCGGTAATTCCTCTTAGGCTTCTATCACATGACTTTGGTCCACTTCGTGTGGAGAAGCCAAATACACACTCCTGAAGATTTCCATACAGATTCTATTTTCACCTCTTTTACAAACTTGCACACACACCAAGCGAATTCATGTTCCACACAGCTAGACCCCTACCAAATCCCAGTTCTACCACTTCCCAGCAGTGTGAACTTGGGCAAATTACTTCCCTTCTCTGTGTTCTCATATGTAAAAATGGAGATAAAAACCATACTAACTGTATAGGACTATTGGACAGATTAAGTGACTTCATACATGCAAAGATATAGTGCAGTCCCTGACTGTGGTAAGTGTTCAATAAATTTTTACAAGTAAAAACTGGATAGAAGGAAATGCAGATTCATTGAGGCTTAATGGCCAGCACAATGGCTGAACCACATGTAGAGTTTCACTTATTCAAATTTGTACCAAAACCTCTGTACTATATCAAATCTTAGGTACACATATTTTCTTCTTTTGATAATTACACCACTGCCAAATTAAAGAGCATTGCTATCACCCAAAAATCTACCTTTAAAAAAAGTTTTCTAAACTGAATTGTGATAAAGACAAGATATACTATCCTTTTAAATACTCTAAAATTCTGTTTTCCACTAGGGAATAGCTATCCAACTTCATCAAACACTTCATAAGGCAAGAGAAAACCCTCATGTGAGCCTTTAATTCTCCTGAGGATATCTAATTTCATTTCACACGCACATGCCAACTCTAAAGACTTGCATTTAGGGACTTGGTGGAGGTTTAAGTGCCAACAGGGATTTTAAGAGACTCAGTACATATCAACCTGAGTAATAGTTCTGACCCCATCATTTGATGGTAGAGTTTAGATAAAGTAGCATTGCTATCTGTGCTGAAGAATAAAAGGAATCTACTTGAAATCTCAAAGATAACATGAAAATAAATTCACATGCCCGCTAAAAGCCCTCTTAACTCCTTGAAAGAAGGACTTCTCTATTTCAGAAGCACATTTTCTTAAAATACAAACAATACATACTTATAGCCCACAAGCCTGCTGCAGCCAGGCTACAACTATTTTTGCTCCCCATTCTCATTCTCAGAACTGATGACTTATGTTTTAATTTTCTATGATAAAATACTGGAAAATAATAACTATGATGAAAAGACAGCTGCATAAATCACAACACATGCAAAGAGCCCCCGATTTGTTTACTCCTCAAAATATTGTGTGGTGAAACCCAGCCCCAATTTCACAATAAAGGGTACATTTTATCAGATGTTCTTTCTCCTAAGGGATACTTTAAAAACAAGGAGAGATCCCATCTTTTAAATATTCTATAGGAAAGATGAACTGGTTTTATGTAAAAGATCCCTAAGTGACTGCAATTTTAGAATCTAAAATACAGTAATGGAAGGTAAGAAGGAAATTGTTACAGCTAAAAAACTCCATCACCATGAGGAACCCAATTTTCAAACAGCATTGTTTTTGAACTGCTTACTGCTCTCTAAGAAGATAAGAGTTGGAAGCAGCCTCCCTACTGTCTCACACAGACTTGCCTTGTGGGCATGGGGTCATCAGAGTACTGTTTTGTCTGTCATAGGAATTGTGTTGCCAAGATTTTCCTTCTTTAGGGATTCTTCTCAAAAATAGGTGCCAAGTTCAACTTCAAGGTTATGAAGTTCAGGTGCAGATTATAAATTCTGCATTGATTTTTTTTTTAAGACCTTGAGAATTACTGAAATTCTCAGATGTTCCTCATGGTGATGGGGTTTTTCAGCTGTAACAATTTCCTTCTTGCCTTCAGGCAGATCTGATGTCTGAAAATTCCACTTCTTTATAGCAAATAGCTTTAGATTTAGGCAAAAATCTTTGGCAACATGGCCTTGGTCAAAGACTTTGTTTCCCATGCCAATAGCTGTAGCTGCCTGCACCAGGAACCATGAAGCCACAATACTCATGTAATCTCTACAGGTGCACACATATATAGGACATATTCACATGTATAGGACATACACAGTTGGCCATCTACAACTGCAGGTTCTGCAGCTATGGATTCCATCAACTGTGGTTCAAAAACACTGAAAATAAACAAACAACAACAAAAACCCAGTCTTTACTAAAGGCACGCAGACTTTTTTTTCTTGTCACCGTTCCCCTGAACAATAGTTTAACAACTATTTACGTAGCATTTACATTGCAGTCAGTATTACAAGTAATCCAGAGATGACAAAGTTTTGAAAGATGTGCACAGGTTAGCAGTACCATTTTATACAGGGACTTGAGCATCACAGGGTTTTGATATCCGAGGGGATCTTAGAACAAATCCCCATGAACACTGGAGGACAACTGTATATTAGATTTATACACACACACACACACACACACACACACACACACTAGTTTAAACAAAAGTCTTTATCTCTTTCATAGTTGAGAGATACTGGCTCACCGACCTGTTGCTGAAATACTAGACACACTTTATACACACCCTTGGGGTAACAAACAAGGGCAACTGAATGTTTTTCATATAAAACAACAGTGTTCCAAAGAAAATTACTATGTAGAGAAATTCTTTGACTTGACTTTGACAGACAATCTCAGTGGTAAGAGAAGAATACAGGGTGTCTCACCAGGTCTCAGAACCAATCTCAACTAAGATTTTAATTACAAATGGGAAAAGACAGCAAGATGGGCAGGGAGGGACTGGGGGAGACCTGAGTACAGCAAGCTGGCTCAGAAACTGGAAGTAATGGTAAAGGTAGGTCAGAGAGTTCCAGGACTGGGAGAGTTGGAGACAGCCCCATCCCTGGCTGATCAGGTGGCTCTCACCGGGTGTATTAAAAAAGTGAAAGAGAACACTGCACTTTCATGGGATTTGCCTCTCTTTTAAGATATTTGAGGGTTTTGTTTGGGTTTGTTTTTGCATTAAACCCCATAAACATTTTTCAAAGCATAAGGCCAGAGGCTGTAAGTAGTAGGCAGCAATAAAAAGCTCCTGTCCAGCATGAAATAACTGGAATAAGCACTTCCCTAGCTTCCAAACTGGTGCATTCCTCCCCAGCAGAGGACCACAGCACCAGAGAGTATGGAAGGAACTGAAGGACCAGCTGCTGGTCTCCGGTCATCCAGCACCTTATTTACATACTCTGAGCAGGTTCCTAGGGAGCACCTGTTTTTGAAACCAGAGCAGCAGGACTCCCTCCCTGCGGAGACACAAACCTTTGGGTAGAGTCTGTCCCAGGCCTTTTCAACTTTTTCTTGTCAAACACCTTTTCATGAGGACAATCCACTCACTGTCACCACCACTATTATGTCTGAGTCCTAGAGACTTTCAATGTCCTTAGAAGTCTTGGTTTACATCAAAGAAATCCCCCTGCCACTTGGTCCTACTGAGATGGATGAATGACAGGAACAGCCTGTTGTATTTTTTTCAGGGTCCCAAAGAGTCTTGTCCAGGGCTGGGGGTGTAGCTCTGTAGTAGAGCAATTGCCTCGTGTGCCTGAGGAGGCCCTGGATTGGACCCCAATCACCATAAATTTTTTTACAAAATTGTTTTGTTTTGTTTTAAAGAATCCTTGTCAACCCAGGAGATTGAGGCAAGAGGATCACAAGTTCAAAGTCAGCCTCAGCAACTTAGCGAGACGCTGTCTGAAAATTTAAAAAATTTTTATTTTTTTTAAAAAAGGCCCAGGGATGTAAGTCAGTGATTAAATGCCCTGGGTTCAATTCCTGTTCTTAAGGCTTTAGGTGAGAAGACAACCCCCTTCTTTCCAAAGGAGAACAACTGTCAGTGTAATTACTCAGTAGAACCAACATTTCTCTAATGCTCTAGAGAAAGGATCTAAGAGAGCACTTGTGGGTGAAGGAACCCAGATGGAAGCAGTGGAAGCCTTAGGGCGGACAGCACAGCTGCACAGGAACCTCCTACCCAGGCTGACTAAATCAACACAGGACTCAACAGATAGAATAGAATTTCAGCACTGATAAATGTGTGGTACTCATCACTCAGAGAGATGAAAACAATCAGGAAATAGTAGCGATGAGGAAGGCAAAAAATGCTATTGAGACCTAAGTTTAATCTAAAGCCAGAAGAGTGCGGACAGAGCACAGCAGTGCTCAACTGGGGGCAATTCCCCCCATACACATCAGGAAGAAACCTGGAGACACCTGACTGTCACATTCTGGAGATAGGCAGTGCTACTGGCACCTAGGGTTTAAAGGAAAGGGATGATGCTCAAAATCCTACAATGCACAGGACAGGTTCCCCACAACAAAGATTTGGTTGAAAACATCAAAGATGCCAGGGTTGAGAAGACCTTAAAAGTGGGCACACTTGCCCACATCTGAAAATTTGAGGTTGAAAATGACCTGAGGGTGGTCCCCCCTGGTCAACAGCAGTAAATTAGATAAGCAGATGTTAAAAAACAAAACAACAACAACAAAAAAAAAAAAAACCTAGCAGTGGCAGAAGAAGTCAACGCATCCAATCCAGGAGTTTTGTTTCTGAAAACACTTAGCCATCTCCACAGGTAGGTTTTGAGCACGTGCTCTTTTCTGCAGCAGTAAGATGGCCAGTCTCAATGAGAGTACTAGTTTTTTCAACCTTCACATTGATAAATCCCCTGGGGTCACATCATTAGAAGGAAAAGTGGGCGGAAATAAACAGAAGCAAACCTGTCCTAAATGACAATGGCATACATTGTTAAAGGCGGAGTGTGTCCTCACTTGGCATTCAACACTTTCATTTTGAAGTCTATGGAAAGATTTCCTAGGTTAATAAATAATGAGCTTAAACACACCCATTACCTCCCCTCCACACACACATGACAGGCTCCATGTTACTTTAATCTCCACAGTCAGAAGAGCAACCACCTATTAATTATTGTTGCCCAGGGTTAATTCCAAGGACACTACAAGACAAAAATGCAAATTCCACACAGAACAACTCCCCACAAAATGTCCAATGGCTCCTGGGTGATGCACATCCAAGTCTATTTCTTTGTTGTTGTTTAGTTTTTGCAGGATTGGGCACTGAACCCAGGGCTTCACCGTGCTATGTAAATGCTCTATCACTGAGCTACACCACCAGCCCCATCTAGGTCCCTTGGTGGTGTTTTGGCCTTAAATAAACATCAGTAACCAGGCTGGGATGAAGTGAGGGGTTATGTCAATCAATAGCCTTGCTTATAATTAACCAAGAAGTACAGAAGAGCCTAAAAGTAGAAGCATAAATCTAGGATCCTCTGTGCTAACTTCCTCCATAGACAGTGCATTTCATTAAGATTCTCATAAGAAAATACAAAATCCCTATGACCATAAATACTTCATGGTGGGGGTATCTCAGCTGTGCTTCCTACAAGCCATACTGACTCCTCTCTTTAAGCTTTTGCCACCAATTAGTCCAAGTCAAAATGTGCAAACCCTCTGATCAAACAACTCCACTCCTGAAAAATTTTACCTTCAAGAAATAATCAAACAAGTGTGCAATGATCTAGGTACAACAATGTTCAGGAGCTATTATAAAAGGAAACATCTAGAGACAACCTAAAATGATCATATAATTGTCAACATATCCCCCAAAAGAATGAGCAGTGCTACCATTAAGCTCAGAGCCCCAGAACCCTGCCAGGGGCTGTAGACTTTTGAGTGCCAATACTTCACCAAGACAAAAAAAAAGGGGGTGGGAGGCAGAAATGTGTCAAACTGCAAATCATGGTTATGGTGGAAAGTAGTACTGATTTTGAATCTGAACTAGCAGCAATTATTTGGTCTGTACTATCACTATGAATAGTATCATCAAAGCTTCCCCAAACTCCAAACAGAACTAATTTGACCGTTTCATTTTAAAATCATGCTTTGCATAATCTGAGACAAAATTTGTACTTAATCAAAAAGGAATAAAATGTAAAATATGCAACAAACATGGTATTTCAAGAAAATATTAAAAAATCTAAATAAGAAAACCGTTTGGGTGGATAAGAAGGAAAAGACGGGGCTGAGGCTGGGGCTCAGCAGTAGAGCGCTCACCTAGCATGTGCTGGGTTCAATCCTCAGCACTACATAAAAATAAATAAATAAAAATTAAGGTATTGTGTTCAGCTACAACTAAAAAAAAAAAAACCCTAAATATTAAAAAATTAGAAGAAGGAAAAGACTCCCAGACACAATTTCCAAATAATTTCACATAGACTCTTTTCTGGGCAATGAGCACAAATGTATCCTCAAAGATTTTTTTTTTTAATTGTATTCATTTATTTATATGTGGTGCTGAGACTCGAACCCAGTACCTCATATATGCTAGGCAAGCGCTTTACCACTGAGTCACAATCCCAGCCAAAGGTTTTTAAATGATTGACTCCGGCCTTCATTTTCTTTGCAGCACTGAGAACAGTGAAGAATAAATGAAGAAAACACAGCTCAGTGGCAGAGGGCTTGCCTAGCAAGCGCAAAGCCTAGTTTCAGTCCCCAGCAAAGCAAAAGAGAGGTTAAAAAAAACAAAAAACTTGAGAGCTGAGATTGTGGCTCAGTGATAGAGCACATGTGAGGCACTGGGTTGGATCTTCAGCACCACAAAAAAATAAATAAAGTAAAGGCATTGTGTCCAGAAAAAAAGGAATGGTGAAAATGACAGAGACTCATGAAGTTCAAATGTTTTGTAATACTTCATACAATCAATAAACTATCATCTGCAATTTCATAATTTTTTTAATGTAAACATTGCTCTATGAAGTTTATTAACAACATCAGTATCTACTATCCTGCCTCAGCAAAGCAAGCCTCCTCTACACTAAAATTAATAAAAGAACAATCTAAGAATTCAAAATCTAAGGATTCAAACCACTTGCTTATGGTTTTCTATGATGGCATTACTGTCCATACAATATAGATGATGGAAAAAATCTTCCCTATAACCATACAATTAGTGATTTTGCTAAAATACAGGCAAGAAAAATAGATTTATGGAAACTATGGCGTCCATGTCTTTATTACTCCTGCAAACGTCACTACCCATCAAGAGATCATCCAGACATGGGTAACTGTCATTAAATTCCTTGGATACTCTGCTGATTTTCAGCAATAACTTTAGCTTTAAATATATTTTTCAATTCTGTCTTATAAAGGTATGTTTGTCAATGTAGCATAGAAGACATTTTACTTGCCAGTTTGTGAGCCTGGCTCATAATTTTAAATATTCAGATATGTGATATGGGGCCTACATTTATTCTCTTGGCCCTGGCCCTGCAAATGGCCCTGCTAATCAAAGAGCTGCCTGTGCACATGCAAGTTTTCTAACATTTAAAGCTCTTCTCAATCAACTCTTATGTTTAAAAAAAACAATACAGGCTTATATACACAGAGGCATGGGGGGGGCCAAGACAAAGCACATACCGCTGAACACAGGGAGCTTCTTTTCATCTGCAGATGATGGCATTCTCTAAACCTAGCATAGTTTCTAAACTTAGTACATGTTCAATGCAGGATTAAGGAAAGAAGAAATGAATTTACAGGTGACATGCAAACATGCAGTAAAGTCTTTAGAGTAAATCTGTGTTTATCCAAGCTTTTATTTTTTTTCTTCAGCACACTCCTCAGAATTAAGTCCGTACCTCCACACAATGTATGCCACGGTCAGTGGATATGACCCACATATTATTCACTGACACCCCCCCAAAAAAACTTAAAGAATTATGGAATTCTTTGGGGACCCAATTAAAGAGACCCATGGGTGGGGTTGTAGCTTAGTGATAGAGCTCTTGCCTAACATGTGTGAGGTACTAGGTCTGATTCTCAGCACCACATATAAATTAATTAATTAATTAATTAAAGGTCTATTAACAACTAAAAAAATATATTAAAAAAAAAGAAAAGAAAAACAGGTCCATTCTATTCTAACACCCCCAAATCCTGTTTCATCTTGGGCTGAGAATCACCAACAGTAATAAAGGTAAAGTGTTGCCATCCCAAAGTGCTAAGAGTCAATCTTGCCTACCTCTTCTTTCCTATTATAAATATCTCATGTTTTTAGTTACTACAACTTAAAATGCATTTATACAGAGGCAACTATAATCCGTAAGAGCAGATACTGAAGGTAGAGCAATGACTTGTCCAGCTCCCCTATCACCCTCTGGCGCTGTGTCTCTACAGGCCAGTGGAGGCTTTGCCACAAGAACTCCAACACCTTTCCTTGTAACTGGCAGAGTCAGCTGGTATGACGTCATGTGAAGTGAGAGGCCAGATTTAAACTGGGGACTCACGTTCCTTCCTTGAGGCCTGGAGGACACATTTTCCAAATAGCTCTCAGCAAGGCCGCAAAATGTCTTATTCAAGGAATGCTCTTTGAGAAGTGATCCGACCTGACCTGCCGTCAGTGCAGCAATGAATAAGCTAAAGCAGGAATAACTGATGCAGAGAAAGGCTGGAAAAGTAGCCAGAATCTTTCATCAAAAGAGGAGACAACATCAGAAAACCTCAAAGAATACTCCAATAATTGAGGTAGAAATGGGCAAACCAATGAGACTTACCTTTTCTTTCAATAAATTAAATACTTGTCAGTTTTTAATCTAGTTTTCTAAGGGCCACATTATGTAAATCCTCCTCCCACCCTGAGGAGGCTGGGGCTGACAGCTCTAGAAACTGTATTTGACAAGAAAACAGACATTTGTCTTTCCAAAGTAAAAAGGAAGTCAAATAAATATGGGTGGCATGTTCAAAATCTGATCCTTTTCCTGTGGGGTTTTCAAAGTTTCTGGAGTGAGGACCAACCACTTATTTTCCCAGATTTCCATGCAGTTTTCAACTCAAAAAAAAAAAAAAATCACTTATGAACTGCTTACTGTATACAGAACTCCAACAACAAACCTAGAAAAGATGACACAAGCTGAAGGCAAAGGAAATTAATAGGACTGAAAAGCCCAGCTACAAAGGGCCCTCCCACGACTCTCTAGACTGCGTACCCAGGTTCAAATAATAACCAGTTTATTTTCTAGCTGTGTGACATTGGGCCAGTTACTTAACCTTTCTGGGCCTCACTTTCTTCATCTATGGAGCGGATATAATTATAGAGCCTGACTCATATGGTTGTTAAGTGTATTTAATGACTTACTGAATGTCAACTGCTTGGCAGCATGCCTGGCACATAGTAAGGACTGAACAAACACAAGCTGTATTTATTATTATCTTCAAAGAACTGTAAAGTGCTTCATAATCAAGGGAAAAGGTGAGCCACATCTCCCCTCCCATCATAAAATCTGCACTCTGGGGGAAAATACCTGCTATTCAAGGGGTCAGATCCCACCCTTGAGGACCTTTTCATGAACACGAGTTAATAAAGCTTATTTATAAGTGAGATACTTTAACTCTCCCGGCTCAGTTTACACATTTGAAAAGGGGAGTACAAAGACACGTAAGTGTCTTTATACTTTACATGTCTTAAAGTGTCTTTATGTTCCTTCAGCTAACTCTAAGTGAGCTAGCAAACAACTCTCAAGTTCCTCCTAAGCCCAAGACAGAAAGAGAAGAAGTAGGCTTGAGAGCAGGAGAATAGGACTCCTGTGAACTAGACCTGCTGGGGACAGTTTCCAAAAGGGAGCTAGACAGGCAGGATACCTGATCAGCAGAGAGGAGGGCGTGTGCGCACAGAGGTTTGCAGTAGGAAGGGTTACAGATCCTTTGGAGCAGAATGCACGTAGGGCAATAGAATAACGAGAGGGTTGCAAGATCAGAAGGCCTTGAAAACCAGGCTAAGGATTTGAACTTGATTTTATAAGGATACTCTTTAGACAGAATTCTAGAAATATAAAAGTTGCCAAGAGAGTCCAGGTTGAAAAGGTGAGAAATCAAATTGGCGCCAACCAGCCCAGGAACTGATCCTAAGGAACATCTCCCAGGCCACGATTTCCCTGGACCAGTGAGTAGTGATACTTCATTCACCATCAAGGGCCATTCCTTCTTAATTTTTAGGTACAATTACTATTACCTTTTCCCCCCCAACACTGAATTTTGTTTTATTCTATTTTTTATGTGGTGCTGGGGTTGAAATCCAGGGCCCTGAGCATGTGAGACAAGCGCTCTACCACTGAGCTACATCCCAGCTACTGTAACTAACCTTTCATTATGGCTCATATACTATGTGCCAAGTGCTCTGCAAATCTTACCACAAATTTGCCTGAAAACTAAGCAAGAGAGATACTACTATGCCCACATACTAACCAGACAGTTAAAGGCTAGATAACCTGGCCAGGAGGCCACACATGGTGAGGGGTGGATGGAGCTGGGCTTCAACTATAGGAAGGGGATGCTGTTCACAGGGCTTAGGTACATTTACGCAGAAGGAAACAGTGCCAACCTAATACAGGCTCAACCAGTGGCTCATTCTTGAATGTCCCTAGCAGATCAGTGACATGAACATGTTTTGTACCAGTGACTCTGAATCCAAAAATTTTGAAATCCAGTAATAATAAGGTACCCAAATCCCACCAGTCACAATAACAGATGAGCACAATCAAGGTTCATGTCCTCAAAGGTGACTGCACTTACAGCCAGAAGAGCTGGAAAAGCAAACCCTACTCTCTGGACCACTCTGGTTGAACAGCAAAGGAAGGTCCTGCACATGCCGGTTTGTGCCTGATTAATGAACAGGTAAAAGAGCAAGAACAACAGGCCAGGCCGTCTGAGAGGAGCAGAGTTTCCTGGCCAGCCTGGCCAAGGAGCTCATTGCTCCCTGCTAACAACTGCCCTGCCTGCAGCTGCTCCCAGGGCTTTGCTGTCCCCAACACAGCAGGGACAAAAGAAAAAAAAAAAAAAAAGTACTTGACAATAGAAATTCTTCTGGACCATGCAGAAAAGGCAGGGCACTAGAAAGCCTCTGGGAGACAAAGAAAATGTCCTCATATGATTTCACAGTGACCAAAGGGGCTACCTTTCAGGACATGGTGAGACAGGAAGTCTTCAGGCACACTGAGAGGTGATTTGGTGTGGGGGGCAGCTGCCCCGAACAGCAATGTCTCAGTGTTTTACTAATTAGAAAAATGCCAATAGATTGAAAAAAAAAAATATATATATATATATATATATACACACACACACACACACACACACATATATATACACACACTAGAAAAGGGTTTGCTTTGTAGCTTAAAAAAAAGCTCCAGGTGACAACCAAAACCATGGTGTCTTCTCAGGTTAAGTGGGAAAAGAGGTCAGTGCTTCCACTTCACATCTGCGGAGACGCGTTCGTTCTCACCCAGACTGAACCAAGCCGTGAGAAAGAGGTACAGCTGGGATATTTTCCACTGAGAATTTATCCCTTACAGCATTAATACCTGCTTTCTATATTGGTATTTGAGTGCCTACTTGTGTACATTTTTCATGATTTATTCAGAAAAATCAAAATGTTCATTTATGTCTCATTAATAATCCTCAAAATATCTTGCACTTAAATAGCCATTATGCCACACCTATGCCTAAAATAGAAAACATGAAAAGTCAAGTTCATTTGGAAATTACTGGCCCCCACTGTACTTGGCCCTGGGGATATGGAAACAGCGTCCAAAACATCAACCAGTTTGCACAGTAGTCTTGCCACTTCTTTGGCTGAGCCTTTTCTCTTTGCTTTTTTTTTAAAAAAAAAACTGATTTTGGTTAGCCATACCTAAACTTAGTTTCTGTCTGAAGTCAGCTTTTGTTTTTAACGACTTACTTAGAATCGAAGAAACAAGTTTCCCAACGACCTGTGCACACACAATTAACTCGAGAGAAGCCATAAAAATCTAATGAAGGCCAAGAAGAAACTGAAACCTGACTGGGGAGTTTGGCGCCCTCCCTCTCTCCAATCCTGGAGCACATTTTGAAGTCAGCTGTGTCAGCTGACTGGCACAAGCCTCACAGGCTTCCCTGGCCCCAGGCCGGCCATAAGATGCCTGATCCCATTTAACACAGGCAAGCACGGACAAGAAGGCGGCGTTTGCCTGGCGTACAGGAACTGGTACAGAGAGGCCACTGCATCATGCGGACGTTTTGGGGTGTGACAACTTGAGAGTGAGGTTATTACCAGCATGTAATGAGTAAGTCAGGGATGCTACTCAATGCACAGGACAGTCTCCCTGACAGTCCAACAAACATCTATCCAGCCTACAAGGTCAACAGTACCCAGTTAGAGAAACCCTGGTCTAACTGTGAGGAGCAGTTGCAATTCACAAGTAGCTCCTATTTTTTTCTTATTATTTGGCTATTCATACATAAAACACACAACATCTAATTCTGTATTTTTTTTTTCAGTTGTTAGCATGAGCTTCATACTGATGTCTGGCAAGCAGCAAGTCATTATCTCTAAATCATAGTAAAAGTTAGCAAAGAACAATAGTATACTACTTAGTGATACGGAGGCCCTACAAGTTGGCTGTCCTTGGGAATCTATCACTTCCATACTTAATGTTTCTATTCTAACAGAGCATTACAACATGTTCTTCACTGGACAATTTAACAAAAGGATGCTCTGTTAGAAGACATTAAAAAGAGAAAGAGAGAAGAGGGTCTACATTAGGAGTGTGTCTGCAACTAACATACCACCTGTTTGGCATCTCTGGCCCTGCTGCTTCCCTAAGTTATTATTTATAGGGGTGGAAATTTGAAGTCTGATTGGAAATTAATAGATTGAAAATCTAACTTTAAATAAATGAGAATTTCCCAGAAGCTTGAAAGTCCTTAGTAGCAAAGAAGAAGGCTCTGCATTCTGTAACATGTTCTTCAACCTTGGACAAGTGACTAATCACATTTGGGTTAAGATTTTTCATGTAGAAAATGAAGAGGATGGAGTAGACGATGGATAAAGGCTAATTTCAGTATTATCTTAATCACTGAAATTAAAACTAGCATCCAAGTCTCCTTACCCAAGGTAAGTGCAAGGAAAAAAGAATTCATAATCCAAAGTCCAATAGGGAACATTGGAGATCAGTACTTGGAGATCTAGCATGTTATCCTGAAGTTCCTCCCACTTACACTAGAGGGCACAGTTCTTCCCAAGGGGAGTCCACAGACAGCCGCGCCCCCCCCCCACCGTTCCCCTCCCGCCCCCTCCCCGGACTGCAGGCTTCAGGATGGTGACCCCAGAAACTGTACACAAATTCTATGTTTCATCAGTTTTTCTTAAGGACCCAGAGCACCAAAACACACACACCAAGTAAAGACTTTCCCTAGAGGCAGAGCCCCAGTTTTCTTACAGATGAAAGCAATTAAAACAGAAGCCCTGAGGTCATTTACAAATTACAACTCGCAAAAGTCCTGGTGCCTTCTCACATGAAAACAAAAGCCCGCGGATTTTAGAATATGCTAAGGTCTCACAATTGTGTATTTTGCCTTTCCTTTAAATAAACGTATGTATTGATGGATGATTAATTCCTCTCCAGTCTACCTTTCACAATGAATGAGGCAGCACTTTGAAAAATTGAATATTTGTTAGCATGCAAGAATATTTCACTTGGCTATTAGAAGTAGCTGTCTGAGAACAGCAAGTGAGCATCTAAAGAAGAGGGAAACGTGAAATATTATATCCAATTAAGGCAGAAAAAATAAGTTAACACTAAGGCAAACCCTCACCAATCTGATTTGCTGGAAATTTCAAGATTGTCCTAAGATTCACAAAACATCCCCAGGCGTTCAACAAAATTCACATCAGTCTCCCTCAAGTCAAATAAGTTTACTTTGAGCCACTTCAAACCTCAAACTTAAACAGAATTTATTAAATAAACACAACCAAGAAAGGAAAAAGGAGCCAAGAAACCACAGCAACTCTGGATCCCAGAAGGGAAAAAGTTTCTAGTAACTGGTGTCCAGCCTAAAGAGGGCATCGGTTTTGTCTCTTAAAATAACCAGTTTGCCCTCAACGAATTTGCTTTAAATTCAAAAATTAATAAGGACAGACAGCACACATACAGGATCTTTTGATCCCATGCTCTGGAATTATCCAAACCCGACATGAGCACTTCTTGGTGAGCATGGAACCCGTGCTCCAAAGAGGTCTGGCAGGCAGAGAAAACAAGTGACTGATTAAACCCTTGTCGCCCCCTCCCACACTGCCCTGAGCCGGCTCCTCGGGAAGAGTTTGCAGCACCCCTACACAGGAAGCCCGCACGTTTTGCAAAGGAAATGCCAGACCAGACCTTTCTAGGAGAAAGGCACGTCCGTGCTGAGCATTTTATGGGGCTTCCTGCAGCCAGGCAGCTCTTTCCGGGACTCACCTGGCGCGGGTACCGCGGGAGACCCGGGGAGCCAGCCACCCACACACAGGGCCACGCACCTTCGCCACCTCCCGGACACACCGAGCGCGGGACAAAACACAACCTGCCCGGGCTTACTCATCGCAGGCTCCCGGCCGGTTAGGGGGGTGGGAGCCTTCAGGCGGCTCCCGGAAAGTTTCTCCTCTCCGATCCGGGAAGGCGCCGCGTGCCGCACCCAGGCAGACCCCGCGCCCTCGGCCCCTCGCCCCGGACAGCCGGGTCGAACCGCGGCCGGGCGCACTCACCTCGGGGAAGAAGTTGTCCATTGTTCCGGCGCGCTCCCCGGCTGGCCGAGCGCGGCTCGCGGAAGTCAGCGCGGAGGCAGGTCCGGGAAGCCGTCGTGTCACGGCGCGGCTCCCAGCGACTCCAGCCCGCGGGGCGCCCCCGCGGCCATCGCCCGATGCCCTTCTCGTCTTTCTCACCTTTTGTTTGCCCAAACCCAAGTCTCTACCTCATCCGTCCCAACTGCAGCCTTTGTCTCTTCTTGCTCCAAGTTCCTCACTTCTGGGCTAAGCGCTCCCGAGCGCAGAACAGCTGGTGGCACATTCCTCCCCCGGGTAGGGGGAGGGCGGCGGGGGTCTGGCGAGGGGGCCCCCTCCCTCTGCGCTCTGCTGCGGGCGCTCGGGGCGGGCAGCGGGACAGCCGGCCACAAAGCGCGCCCGAGTGGCTCTGCCCGCACGAGCCGCCGCGGTGAGCAGTCCGGCGCCGCGGCTCAGCCGGCTCTCGCCCGCGGGAGCCTCAGCGACAGCGCGCGCCCCGCCCACCAGAGCGCCCCGCCTCCGGCCCCGCCCCGCAGGGAGCTGAGCCCCGCCCCTCCCCATGCCTTCCCGCCCCCCCCCCCCGGGGCCCAGCCCTTAGCCCGCCACCGACTGGGCGCCCGCCCCGCCCACTGCGCTCTGCGCGCCTTGGAGCTGGGAGGTTAGTGGATCGCAAAGCACTGGGTGGTCCTCCCGCGGGGTCCACCTTAGCGCGGACGGGGGACGTGACTCTTCCTTGTAGGGATGGAGACTAAATAGTCATGGGAAGTGGGGCAGGGTCCTCACTGCCTTTGATGTTAGCAGACCCTGGAACGAGCTCGACACCCGTCTCAGTGGAGCTCCGCGCTGGACGGCGCGGTCCGCCAAGATCTGCGCCAGATCAAAGCAGAAAACCGAGGCTAAGCAGAATTTCTGGGCGCTGTCTTCGCGCATTGAGTTTCTCTCCTGCGGTCGGGTTAAAAGTCATTTTAATAACTGCGGGGAATTGTAGCCTTGTAAACTGAAAGGGAACATGCCCAGTGCCCAAAGGAAACATGGACAGATTTAAGGGAGATGGGTGAATGCTCAGATCCATCTGGAAACGAGCGCTGGTTTCCTCTAGAACAGTTCCTCAAAGTTTATCGTGCCCAGGAGGCACCTGGGGATCTTGTTAACACGCGGAGTGGGATTCTGCGGGGTAACCCTTGACATTCTGCTTTCCTAACAGGCTTCCAGGTGCCCTTGGAAAGATGCTGCTTGGTCCACTGCAATGATAGAGCTTTTTAACAACCAGAGAAATTAGAAGTCAGGGGTTAGAAACTTTTGTAGTAATTTAACAGTGCCACTACATCCCACCACATTATGGATAGACTCTTTGAACCGACCCAGTTGGGTGTTGTCGGACTGACAGTCACACCTGGCACAGCATATTGGCAGTTGGCAGATTGAGAACCAAATGACTGGTTCTTCACCACAAATGGTTTGAGAAGTTCTTTCCAGGGGATCTGCCAACTGCTGCGCAACCTTTAAAACTGCTTAGAAAGGTATCTTCCAGGGAAAACTTTCTGAGAGATGTCAGATGTATCAGAGATGAATAAATGAATGAAACAAGTTTCAAATCCTTGTTTGGAAATTCAAGCATTTTTGTAACTTAATCTCAGAGCGGTTATTTAGCATTAATATCATTACTTCTACCCACTACCTTTTGGGAAAAGTAGGGTGTAAACTAAACAGTGATATTGGGCTATGTCATTGTTCTATTCTGCATACGCTTAGGGCACTACATAGTAAAGGTTGTGTTCAAGGTTGAAGGAAAGTTATGATAGAGTCAGGGTAAATAACAATACCAAACACCAACCAAAGTGCTTAGTCAAATGAGTCCTGTACCTAATTGTGTTCAGATACTGGAGCAGAACAATTACAGTCATTATGGTATTAATCTGCACACAGCATCTCTTGCAAAAGAAATTGCTAAGGAGCTTGTTCCGGTGGGTGTGGCTTCCTTCTCAGCATCAGCCCAGTCACTGGTATATTGGGCAAGCTTGGCCATATCATTTCAAATCACTCTCCTATCCAATAAGTTCTCTTCAATTAATAAATGTACCACACTAATGCAACATGTTAATAATAGGGGTGAGGGTGAAGAGTTATATGGGCACTCAATTTTTTCTGTAAACCTACACCTTTTTAAAAAGTTTGTTGATTTTTTTCAAAATCACTTTCTTGTCAAGTAGAAAATATGGATAATAATTGCATCTAATTTGACTCATACAAAGAATTGTGAGCCATATCCAATATATGAAATTCAATTTCTTTTTTTTTTTGAGAGAGAGAGAGAATTTTTTAATATTTATTTTTTAGTTTTCGGCGGACACAACATCTTTGTTTGTATGTGATGCTGATGATCAAACCCCGGGCGAGCGTGCTACCGCTTGAGCCACATCCCCAGCCCCTGAAGTTCAATTTCATGGAATCATTTCATTTCCTTAAAAAGTTTACATCAGTTTTACAATTATGATCCCTAGACTGTCTTGTCAAAATCCCCTAGGAGAAGTTGTTAAAACAAACTTAAAAAAACAAAACAAAAAAAAAAACCGACTCAATCTCTTAAGCAGATTGGGAGCCTAAAAGTCTGTATTTTAGTAAGTATCCAGGAAGCCCAGAGTTTGAGAATCACTGCTTTAAGTTGTCAAAATTCATCAGATTTTCTGTATGCATGCACATTCTCAAAAAGGTGTTAGGATAAATTGCAGCACTGACTCTATTTACAGAACAAACAGCAAAGTGCATGTTGTTTTAAGCATTCTAAATAGGGTATCTAATCCCCAGGTATTTGGGGCAGGAGCAGTTGTTTGAAAAAAAAAAATGTGTTCAATTTACAAGGTTTATTGGCAAGATGAACAGAGAAGACATTTTAAGTCAATAGGTAGCTAAGAATACCCATGCTTGGTACCATCTTTTAGGAGGTGTTTCTGTGCAGGGAGCAGTTCTCCTGTTTGGACAAAGCTGTTTAGGCTCAGAGGGCTATGCCCCATGCTCTGAGACGTGACAAGGTACCAGAACCTGTCAGAATGAGTTGTTTCTTCTCAACTATCCTACTTATTTTCAAAGATATCAAGTTAATGGTGTGTAATGTTTTCAAAAGAAAACACCTCAAAAAGCTCAAGTTCTCTTGTTTTAGTGGCATCAATTATTTCAAGACTGACAACACTTTATTTTACTCTGTTTGGAAATTCAAACATTTTTATAACTTAATCTCAGGGCGGTTATTTAGACTGTATTGGACTATTTCCCCACCATAAGAGAGAGTGATGTAAGTCTATTTGTGAGTTAAGTAATATAACCTTTCTTTGTTCTCCACCACGTGCTTATTTGTTTTCCATTGAGATGTGTTGTCTTAATTCCTTTGGGCTTTCAAATTGAGTTGTTTTGTTGTTGTTGATGCTCCTTCTGTTGATCCTAATCTTGATATGTGTGCAGGTGTAGAGTCAGTTCCATTATCTTTATTTTTATTAAATACTCAACACTTAATTGCTCCAGAGTAATGGTTTAATTACTAGTTACAGAAAGGGAAAGTTCTGCAGGGTTCTTTCACACAAATTAGAAGTTAATAACTGACACATTTCTAAACTCCTTTTGTGCTTGACTAAACAGTAGTTCATCCTTTCTGCTTATTTACAGTGTTGGATGTTGAAAAATTTAAAGGTGTTTGTCTTTTTGAACAAACACAAATTAAGGGAATTCTTCAAAGTGTTTCCTTTACTTAGCATAATTTGCCATTCAAAAAATCCTCAAGGGAATATTTTTTTTCTGTGAAACTGAAAACCACTGTGAATCATTTCTATAGAAAAAATACAATTTTGATGGGGGATACCTTAAATGTCACACATTGCAATAGAATTAGTCAAGTGCAGAAGAAAGAAAGAAAGAAAATGGAGATAAGATACTCAAAAACCTCCTTTTGATGGCACTCATTTTTCTAGACAAGAAGAGCTAGGGCCAGCGTGTAATAGACCTCATTAGACAGCATTGATGGACAGTGAATTCTAACTAGACCCCTGTCACTTCAAACTATAGGAATGTTTTCTAAAATGATATCCCACACAAACATGAGTGTTGTTTTTATAAATCAATCCATGTCCATACTTGGTCCTTGTTATGGTTTAGATATAAACTGTCCTCCAAAAGCTCACGTGTGAGCCAATGCAAGAAGCTTTGGAGAAGAAATTATCGGTTTACAATCTTAACTCAATCAGTGAATTATTCCCTGATGGGATAAACTGAGTGGTCACGGGAGGCAGGTGGGGTGTTACTGGAGGAAGTGGTTCACTGGCGACGTGGATATGGGGTATACATCTGTATCTGGCAAGCGGAGACCTTTCTCTGCTTTCCGATCAGCATGTGAGCTGGTTCCCTCTGCCACACTTCTGCCATGATGTTCTGCCTCACCTTGAGCCCTGAGGAAAGGAACCTGCTGTCTATGGATTGAGACCTCTGGAACTGGGAGCCCCTGAAGAAGTCTTTCCTCCTCTACAGTTGTTCTGGTTGGGTCCTTTTAGTCACAGCAGTGAAAAAGCTCTCTAAAACAGAACCCTTAAGAGGAAGGGCCTCATGGAAAGCAATGAAGTGGGCTGGAAAGCACTCTTAGAAGGGATTGACACTTATCTCTGCAAGTGCGGCCTTGAGAGCGGGTTGGTGTAAAGTGAGACCACCCACACGCAAGGTCTCTTTTGCACAGGTCTGCTTCCCTTATTGCTTTTTCTGCCATGTTATGAGGCAGCCAAGAAGCTCTTGTCAGAAACCAGCACCACACTGTTCGAACTTTCCAATCACCAGAACTGTGAGCCAAATAACTCTCTTTTCCTTGTCCATTACCCAGCCTCAAGTATTCCATTAGACCAACCCAAAGCAGACAAACCCACTCCTCAATATTGACTTCTACATTTCATCCCCCAAACATTTTTTTTTTAATTTTCTAACTTCTTTTCAGGAATTGCTTCATAAGTGTGCAACCTGTATAATTAAAGTTACACAGAGCCCTGAGCTCCGTTGTTGCAATCTTAAAATTCTTAATGGCCCTACTTTTCAGCTGGCACTGGGCTCCACTAATTATGTAGCTAGTCTTTAACTTTAGTTTTGTTGTTGTTGTTCTTGTTTTTAATTGTACTGGGGATTGAACTCAGGGCACTCAACCACCGAGCCACATCCCCAGCCCAATTTTGTATTTATTTAGAGACAGGGTCTTGCTGAGTTGCTTAGCACCTTGCTTTTGCTGAGGCTGAGTTTGAACTCACCATCCTCCTGTCTCAGCCTCCTGAGCCACTGGGATTATAGGTGTGAGCTACCATGCCTGGCCTCAGCTTTTAAGACACCACATTTGTCTGGTTCTCTCTCCTTCTTGACTACACCTTTTCTTATTTTTTTGTTTTGCTGTGTGTGTGTGTGTGTGTGTGTGTGTGTGTGTGTGTGTTTCCTTTGGCAGTGTGGCGCAGATTCAAATCCAGCGAGGGCCTCGTGCATGTTAGGCACACACTGTACCACTCCCTCCCAGCTCCTGTCTCTTTTGCAGGCTCTTTTTCTCCTCCCTCCTCCAAAATAGGATAAATCCCAAACATGCCTTCTCTCCCCCTACTAATCCTCAATACCCCAGCTGCCATCTCTTCATAAATAATCCTCAAACCCACAGCTAACCTTTAAGAAGGCCCACATTTCCCCCCACCTTTGTAATTTTCCCCAGTGAGATGCTATTCACACTTTACACTCCCAAGCCAAACCTTCTTCCTTCTTCCCAGGACTTTCACAAACTTCCCTATATTTGTTCATAGGATAACTGATAAGAGGCTACATGTCATTCAGACATAACTGTTTTCATATAATTCATAATTCATAATTGTTTTCATATATACACCAAAGCCACACCCCAATGCCCCACCTCCTCCAGCCACACCCTTCTGCACCTCAATGCCCCACCTCCTCCAGCCACACCCTACTGCCCTAAACCCTCTGAAGCTCTCATCTATATGCTGGGAGAATCTCCACATTGCGAATCCCTCTAACCCAATGAAGAATTTTCAAATCTCCCTTGCTTCAAACATGTGACATCAATTCTAGTGACTTATAGACACATTCCAGGAATAATCTAGAAAACAGGGGCTTAGAATAAAAGTTTTTGTAGCACAGTCTATGACAGAGTCAATGGGTCACATGAGAAATCAGAGACCCATGACTTTTATGATATATTTTAAATAAAATTATATAATTTATAATTATAGAAAACATATAACAACCATAGAATTTTTATATATGATCTGATTTAATGTTACAAAACTCATGAACCCCTGTAATTTTATATATATATATACACACACAGGCACATATGCTTACACATAGACACACACATATCCCTAGCCTTGAAGGTCAGTACAATAAAACAAAACAAAGCTGGCCTTCCCTGTGAGAAACTTCAGGGTTATGATTACCAGAGACATCAAAAAAAAATTTTTAGGCAAACTCTTCTTAACATCCTGGAAAGGTCTGGTTTTCCCCACCTCAAATTACTTAATATCACCATTGATTTTGTCTTTCTAATTAGTTAAGAATGTGATTGGAATTTTTTTTTCCTAAAGCTTCCATTAAATGCAAATGTGCTGCAGCTGAGAATATTAGGGGGGGAAATCAGATAGGCTCACAAAGTTGTTTACATAAAATTGTCCGGAGCAGAGTCGTTGAGAGTAGTGAAAGACCTGGATATACCCCCGTGCTTTTCAGGAGACTGGTTAAGTCAACTCTGGTGAAAATGCACACAGCATACTGTTTGTGGTGGTTACCTGTTTCTGTGCATCAAGCCACCAAAAATCAAGTGGCTTAACACAACAATGAGTTGGTCCTTGAACTCTGTGTCTGTCACCTAGGTGCTCTGGGACAGCTGCAGTCAGGTGGTCCCACATTTCGCAGCTGGAACAACTGGGTCAGCTGGGACTGCCGGTCTACTCTCTTCTCCTGGTCTTTGTTCACATGGTGGTGGTCTGTAGACTCCACTATGGTAAGAGAAGAAACTGAAAGACCTTTTGAGAATTTGTGCATTAGGCATATCATGCTTTCTGGCCAGCCTAGATTCCAGAGTCCATTGATGAAAAGAGTTTGAAGACTTTATGAACAAATTGGCCTTTCTAAAATGCATGGCTCAGCAGTACTAATTACATCCACAGTGTTGTGCAAGCATCACCTCAAAAGGAAACCCATGCCCACTGCTCCAATTCCCATCACCCCCACTCTCCACAGCCATTTGCTTTCTGTCTCTGTGGATTTGTCTGCTCTGGATATTTCATATCAATGGAATCATGTGATAGGTGATGTTTTGTGACTGACTTCTTTCATTCAGCATGCTTTCAAGGTTCATCCATGTTCAGTGTATATCAATACTCATTCTTTTTATGGTTGAATAATATTTCATTGTATGGACATACCACATTCTTTTTAATCCATTGATCAGTTGATGGCTATTTGGGTTATTTCCACTTTGGAGCTATTGTGAATTGTGCTGCTATAAATATTCACAAACCTGTTTTTCAATTATTGGAGGCATATGCCTAGGAATAGAGTTACTAACTCGTGGAAATTCTATGTTTAACTTTTCAAGGAACTGCCAAATTGTTTTCCTTTCCAGCCATTTTTAATCCATACTAAGTGAAAGCTAAAATAATAAAGTAGCCAGCTGTGCTGGTACACACTTGGATCCCACCTGTTGAGGCAGGAGGATCAGTAGTTTGAGGCCAGCCTGTGAAACTTAACAAGACCCTTTCTGAAATAGATGACTTTTTTTTTTTGTACCAGGATTTGAAGGCAGAGACACTTAACCACTGACCCCCAGCCCTTTTTAAATTTTTTATTTAGATACAGCTAATTTGCTTAAAGCCTCACTAAGTTGCTGGTCTTTGAACCTGTGATCCTCCTGCCTCAACATCCTGAGCTGTTGGTCAAAATACAATTTTTTAAAAAAGGGCTGGGGGCCTTGCTCACTGAGTTTAAGTCCCAGTTTTGGGAGAAAAATAAAATAAAATACTTCTATGCTTATTCATATAGAGAAACAAATAATAAAATCTACAAAATGACATGTGTCATTTGTATTTTATAGAATTTAACAAGCAAGCAAGCAATGGCTGAAAGCAAACTTGTTTGTTTTTCTGTCACAAAGACCTAAAGAGCTGGAAGGTTCTGGAAGGTTCTCAGGGATATGGCTCCTTCCAGCTCTTTCACCTGCTTCAGTGTGGCTCTCAGCCTCACCTCTGCTCCCTGGGCAGCAGAAGGTAGCAGGGATGATGAGCAAGGACACAAAGACATGCCTGGAAATTGTCATGCTCTTGTCTACTCATCTTCTCCTGGAAGAACTCGGTCATCAGCTGCAAGGAATGCTGGGAAATGAAATACGATTCTGTTTCATTTATTTGTTTTTTACCCAGCTAAAAATTATTACTTGGAAGAGGGAAAAAAAAACAAAACAGATTTTAGGGAACAACTGGCTGTTCCTCCCCTTATAATAAAACTAATTATGAAGAGAGCTTTGAACAAAAGAACAAAAATGATGAACAGATGGTGTCTACAGATGGTGGAGACAAGGGCAATTAAAAATTGTTCTTGACCCTTTTCTATATTTTCTGATCTTTTTAGTGATACCTATAAAAATCATAAAGTCATTGTTACTTTGAAAAATGAAATATTACATTTCCTTCACCAGAGCACTACTCTATTCATTTATTCTTCTTTCTTCTCTGTTGTTGTAGGAAAATGTTTGTGTTTATGATGTCAGACATTACGAGATATGATAATGAATAAGATAGGGTCTTTACCATTAAGGAAGTCAGCAGACCAGTTGCACACAGAGATATTAAAAGATTATGTCAAAACAGCTATGGAGGGCTGGGTTGTGGCTCAGTGGTAAAGCACTTGTCTGGCATGTGTGAGGCACTGGGTTCCATTCTGTGCACCACATACTAATAAATAGAAATAAAGGTCCATTGACAACTTAAAAAAAAACTATGGAATTTTCTATAATAAAATGATGCACAAGTAGGACATGATGATTGCCACCTATAATCCCCACTACTTGGGAGATTGAGATGAGGCCAGCCTAAGCAATTTAGCAAGATCCTGTCTCAAAAAAGGCCAGCAGCATGGTGAGGGGTGCTGGGCAGAAGGCTGGCCTACATGCTTGTGGGTTCAATCTGTAGCACTGGGGAAAAAAAATACCCACACAGTTATAAGTGCCATAAATATAAAAAGTGATGCCTGATGGCATGTTAGAGGTTAAATAGTATTCCTCGAAATTTTTATATTGAAGGCCTAATTCCCAGAACCTCAAAATGTGACTGTATTTGCAGGTAGATTAAAATGAGGCCATCAGGGTGGGCCCTAATCCAGTCTGATTGGTGTATTTATAAGAGGATATTTGAACATGCAAAGAGACAGCAGGATGCAAAAACATACCTGGGAAAGACCATGTGAGGACCCAGGGAGAAAGCAGCCATCTGCAAGCCAAGGAGAGAGGCCTGGTGGAAACCAAACCTTCTTTTTGGATTTCCAGTCTCCAGAACTTTGAGAAAATAAATGCCCATTGTTCAAGCCTCCCAGCCTGTGGTACTTCATTATGGCTGCCTTACCACTAATACAAGGAGTCCGGAAAACATCCCAAGAAAGCTGCCCTTGAACCAGTGCTGGGGGGTGAGTAGGAGCCTGTCACTTGCAGAAGAAAGGAGAGCACATTCTAGCCAAAGGGCGCATGGGAAGTCCCAGAAGTGTGAAAAGCATTTTAGCAAAGAGCACCACTATGTTTTACATGTGGCTTGTCCCCCAGGGTTCAGGTGGCTGGTGCTTGGCCCCCAGTGTGCTAGTATTGAGGTAGTTTTAAGAAATAGAGCCTAGTGCAAGGTAATTAGGTCATAATGGTGTTGTCCTTGGAAGGGATTAAGATAGTTTTGTGGGACCCTGGTTAGGCCTCATCAGAGGATTGTTATAAAAGAGCAAGATAGGCCCCTGTGAGCTCTCTGCTTTCCCATCTCATCATGTGATCTCTCACCACAATTGCCACCGTGATGCCATCTGCTATCATGTGACATAGCCAGGGATGCACTTCACCAGAGCTGGCACCATCTTGTTTGGACTTTCAGTCTCCAAAACTATGAGCTAAATAGATTTTTTTTTTTTTTTAATAAAGCACCCAACCTCAGGTATCTTTCTATAACAATGGAAAATAGACTAACACAACTACCAAGTTCAGAGTGTTAGGATGGAAAGTGTGCATGTGGAGCTACTGAAGATGAGTCTGGAAAGCCTGATTCAAATGTCCATTAAATTAGTTTATACCTAGTAGTATGCTGGTAAACTGGGGAGGAGAGCCCTGGTTCATAGTATTCACTGGGTCCTATGTAAATATGCTCACCATGGCTGATACCAAAATTTCAACACCATTTATTAAACATGGAGTTGGGAAGATATGCATAGTTAGCTCATCATTATTTAATATTTTGCCAAAATAAATTCAATACACAAAATAACCACAAGTACATAGATGATGGTAAAGCGTACTATAATAATTTGGAAACGATGAGCTTGGGATATTTACTATCTTTGATTTTAACAAAATTATTTAATTATAAGGTCTTGAAACTTAATTTTGAATAACGGCTATGTTTAAATATAGCTCACAAATTCCCTGAAATTTAACAATCTACTCTCATGAGTTGGTGTGAGCACACCGCTGTTTACATCTACTACTTCCTAAATGACTGTAGTTACAATGAGTGGCAAAAGATAAGTAGTGCATTGTAAAATGTATCATTGAGTTGAGATCTCTCCCTGTCTTTCACAGACAGACAGACACACACACACACACACACACACACACACACACACACCTTTAAAAGAAATTTGAGGGAATTCCTACAGAAAGTAAAAGATTATGGGCATCAGAGGAAGAAGAATGGCAGTGGTAATCAAACCATGACAGAGGAGGAGAGATTAGCTTGAGCCTTAAGAAGAGAGGTAAGGGTCATTTTTGGAATGCAGAAGGAAGATAAAGAAGATGAGGAGCGCCAAAGAGATCGGAAGAAAGGAGATTTTGAGATGGAGAGAAGGGAGGGGAAGGATTTTGTAATTGGAGGCCCGACATGATCTCAGCTTCTTAGTCAAACAGAAGATAAGATGGCTTGCATATCTGCACTGATGAATGTATAGGTTAGCCAGTTTTTATCTTGAAAGCCAGAGTATTGCAACCTTAAGGGAGTAGATAAGGGAGGGGGAAAGAGTTGGATTCTGGCAACTAGAGACCATCCAGTGAAAGGACTGGGGGAGGAAGACTGCCCACGGTGCTTCAGGACCAGGACCATCACACACACATGGGAAGGCGTTGAGGTAAGGATACGCAGAACAACCTGCCAGGGAGCCTGCACTGCACTGAGTCCGCGGAAGCAGCCAAATGGGGCCTCCTCCCTCCAGACCCCTCCACCCTCCCTGCTACGCTGCTTCCTGCCCCCTCCTTGCCATCCTCTCTGGGTCCCTATTTTCTCACCCCCATCACCCCTCCTCACTCTGGCTTCATCTTCGTTCCTACCAGAACATTCTGATCTGCAGACAGTGTGTCCCAGCAGCCCGTCTTTAACCCTTGTGGTTAAGACATGTCATCCCCCGAACTGCCACCCGTGGTTTTCAGGATCCTGGGTGTCCCTGCCCTTTCTTCCTCAACCTTCCTGACTCTCTCTCAGTGTCACCCACACGTTCTCGGCTCCACAGCACTCACCGTGACCTTCTAAAACACGATCCAACAACCCTTCACTGTAGCTCCTAAACCCTCCAGTGGATTTTTTTTTTTTTTTTAACACTTAGCACCAATACCAGCTTCTTTTGAGACTGAAAATCAAGACCAGCATCCCATCTCTCTCCCCTCCATTTCCTACCCACAACCACTCTGCCTTCTCTGTGTCTGGAGCACCACAGTCACGTAGTGCCTGCCCCAGGGCATTTGCATTTGTGTTTCCCTTACCTCCAGCGCTTCCTCACCCTCCACTCACCCCTCCTCACTGAGGACTCAGCTCAGTGTTGTCCAATCGGTCCATCTCTTCTGCACTGACCCACTAGCGTGCATCATAGTATCCCAACTGATTTTCCTCAGAACATTCATGGTCATTGAAATTATGTTCTGTTCTCTGATTCTGTCAGGGGTCAGCACACTGCAACCGATGGGCCAAATCTAGCACGAGTCTGTCGTTGAAATGAGGTTTCATGGACACGAGCCACCTGCGTTTGCTTGCATGTTGTGCAAGACGGCTTCTGTGTTACAATGGCTGAGTTGAGTACAGTAGCGCGACAGAGACCATATGGCCTGCAAAGACTGGAATATTTACAAGCTTTCCCTTTCAGAGAAGACTTGCTGATCGCTGGTCACTTGCTTACTGTGTGCGCATGTCTATTGTTTACCTTCTCCCACTAGAAAGCCAGGGAGATCGGTGGGTCCTGTCTGTTTTTATTCCCTACTGTATCTCCAGTACCCAGAAGGCTGTCGGTCACCACGGCACAAGGTGACGAAGAGTGAGGGTCACACTAAAAAAAATACTTGACAGCTAATGTTGCCCCAGCCCAACAATAACAGCATTACTAGTGCTATTACTAATAACAATAAGGGCTAAAGTGTATCAGCAAGTGTTCGTGCTGCCCTGGGCACGGCGTTAGATGCTTTGCCTTATAGTATTTAATGATTTCATCAACCCAACGAGGCAAGTTTCATGTACCCATTATATATACAAGAAAATCGAGATAGAGTTCAAGTAATTGCTCAAGATCTCACTGTTGACCAAAGGCCTCTTGAGCCTATGCTCTTCTTTCTGCCCTCGGTACTCTAGGAAGGACATGAACTTCAGCATCAGACAGAACTGGGTTCAAAAATCAGACCTCACATCGGTGCAACTGAGCCCTTGGCAATCTGTTGAATGAGAAGCTGGGAAATCATCACCTACTTTTCAGAGTCTTGAGGGCGAAATAAGATAGGTAAGGCAAGTAAGCCAGCCCCTGACACATAGTGGGTGTTCACGAGAGTTATTCTTTTCTTATTTTGGGGGACAATGGCTATACTCATGTCTTCCCAGGGAGACATTCCACTGTCTCCCTGGGCCTCAGGTGGGGTAGGAGTGTTGAGCGGGCTCTCCTGCCTGGTGAAGCCGCTGGGCTGCATCCTCATAGCTGGCTTGGCACTCACCAGGTCTGGAGGCCATGTGAATCCTTTCCCCTCGGCTTCTCCCTTTGACCCTGGCTACTGCCTCCATTGGGAACAATCCCGCGGCCTCTCTAACCGCCTTCCCTTTGAGACTCAGAGTCTTATGTAGACCTCTTCTGTCTCTCCCATCCCACATGAAGCCCCTTGTTCTGATCTCTACTCCAAGACGAGCAGAGAAATTTCAGCAGAAGGTGACACCCAACCTTCACTGACTCCCTGTGGTCTCAGGACTGGCATTTGAGTCAGTGCAGAGACTCGTGCAAACAGGGAAAGTCCTGAAGAGTTCTGAAGGAGTTTTAATATGCTGGAAATATGATAAATTTGCTGTTGCCAGGAAAGACCATTGGGGGAGAGGGAGTTGTGGGAAGAGTGACAGGGTAATATATTATGGGTTGTGAATTAGTCATGGGGCTCTTTGAATTAAACAAGAAAAACCAACCCCGGCAAACTTAGCCAGGAGAGTGAATTTATGAGCAGCATATCGGGTAGCTTGCAGAATCAAAGGGCAGGGCTCCTTTTTCTAGCCCTAAGTTGAATTAATACCACTTACCACATACACCTTGATATGCTGAGTGCAATACAATAGGAATCCTCTAAAACTCACGCATGTCCATGTATGTCCAGATTGAAGGCACTCTATAAAATACCTGACTAGTACTGCTCAAAGTGTCAGGATTGTTGAAAAGAAGGAAAGACCGAGAAACCATCACAGACCAAGGAAGCCTAGGGCACCTGACAATGAAATGCAATGTAGAATTCGGAAGCAACACACATGAAAAGGTGGGGGACATTTTTGGAAAAACTAGTGAAATCTGAATAAAGTCTGGAGTTTTAATTCATAGTAATGTACCCAAAGTGTCTTCTTCATTTTGACAGATGTATCAAGAGACTGTAGGATGTCAGTCCAATAAAGGAAATCTCTATACTATTTTTGTAACTTTTCTATAAATTATTCCCCCCAAATGTGTGTTTGAGTGTGTGTGTGTGTGTGTGTGTGTGTGTGTGTGTGTGCGCACGCGCGCGTTTAAATAAATCTGCTCGGAAGAAGTTCAAGGGAATTCACTAAGGCCCAAAGGAAGTCAAAGCAAAATCTGAAATGATAAGTGGTTCCCCAGGATTGAGCAATGGGAGACAGGCTTTGAGATTCTTGCAAAAATCGGGTCCTTCAAAGGACTACCCCCTTAGAATCAAACAGCATTGAAAATTTACAACTCTTGTCAGAGGTACTGAAATGAAAACTTGACAGCTTAGGCCTTGATTTGGTCTGAAAAATGGAATCTCCCCTGAGAACTCATAAACACAAGCAGTTCTTATTCTGGTTTAAAGTTTAAATTTATATTACCTGTTATGAGCTAGATTATGTGTCCCCCAATCATATGTTAAACCTCTAAACCCAGTACCACAGGATGGGACTGTATTTGAATATAGGCCTTTAAGGGGTGATTAAGTTAAAAGGAGGCCCTTAGGGTAACTTTAATCTAACATGAATGGTGTCCTCATAGGAAGAAGAGATTAGGACATACAGAGAGACAATAGGGCTGTGTATACACAGAAAAGTCAGGACCTTGTGAACATATAGATAAAAAGGTGGATGTCTAAGTTTCTCCGTGATGCTATAACAACACAACAGACTGAATGATTTTTTCTTTTTCTTTTTTAAAGAATTAAGATAATATCTTCTTTTATTTTTACTTTTTAAAAATATGTTTTAGTTGGCATGGACCTTTATTTTATTTATTTACATGAGGTGCTGAGAATCGAACCCAGTGCCTCACGCATGCCAGGCAAGCGCTCTACCACTGAGCCACCACCCCAGCCCCTGAGTGATTTTTTTATACCTTTATTTTATTTATTTTCATGTGGTGCTGAGCCTTGAACCCAGTGCCTCACGGGTGCGGGTGCTAGGCAAGCGCCCTACCACTGAGCTATCACCTTAGGCCCAGACTGAGTACTTTATAAACAACAGAAATTGATTTCTCAGAGGTCTGGAAGCTAGAGGTCCAAAATCAAGGCAGCAGCATGTGTGGTGTCTGGGGAAGGCCCAGACTCTACTTTCAAGATGGTGTCCCGAGCAGTGCTTCCTCTGGAGGAGATGAATGCTGTGTTCTCTTATGATGAAAAAGCAGAAGAGAGCAAACTCTCTCCCTAAACCCTGTGAGGGCTCTATCTTCATGTCTCAATCACCTCCTGAAGGCTCCACCTCTTAAAGCTATTACATTGGTGATTAAATTTCAACATAAATTTTGGAGAACATATGCAGACCATAGTAGTGGTCATCTGCAAGCCAAGGAGAGCCTCAGGAGAAACCAAACACAGCGAACCTTGAATTTGTTTGTTTGTTTGTTTTTCTCTTTCAAGGCGGGGAATTGAATCCAGGGATTCCTGAATGCTAAGCATGTGCTCTACAATTGAGTTATAATGTGGTACTGGGTTTAGAGGTTCAACATATGATTGGAACTTCCAGCCTCCAGAATGGTTAGAAAACCAATTTCTGTTATTTAAGCCACCCAGTCTATGGCAGTTTGTTGTAGCCGTCCTAGCAAACTAATGCTCTGCCCACCGTGTCCCAAGAAAACCCAAAGAAAAATATTAATATTTTTAAGCACCTCTATGGTAGGTAGACTCCTTTTGGAATGAATCATCTGGGGGAAAATTCACCCTCATCCCAACATTCTATGGTTTACCACAGATGAAGAACAGCCATACATGAATACATCATAAAACAGAAAACCCAAATACTTGGACTTTATTGCCCTCTATGTCGAGTGCTGGGGCTCCAAGTTTCTTAGGGTCTCCAGGTTTTTTATTCTCTATCTGGCTAATTGGGATGGGTATAAGAGACATTGGAAGAAGAATGGATGACATTCCCACAGAACTGCTAGGAGTTTTGTTATAAAGGGAAGCAGAAGAATCGGTCAATATCTGAAAAGAAAAAAAGTTGTATTTTAAGGAGAACCCATTTATGTCAGGATGCAGATGAAATGGACCAGTTGAAAGAGGAACAAAGACTGATGAAGAGTAGGGGAGCATAGGTGAAGAATTGCCCTGAGTGGGTGAGAGGGAGGGAAGGAGATTTGATAGTAGAGTCTATAGCTCTGGATCTGTCTAGGAAGGAGGGCCTTGGAGAAGCAAACAGCCCCCAGCATTGGAAGAGAGATCAACAGGAAATTAAGTAAGAATCTTGCTTAACATGAGCCTCAGGGGTTCTCTCTAGTCCAGTTTCTCCCAGGGACTGTGAGGAGCCTTAGTAATGTGTTCCTATGGTTTTGTAAATGTTTCACAAGGTGTTATTGTTGTCATTGATTCACCTTAAGACTGCTGCGTCTTTCCACGGGCAGTCCAGTTTGCTATACTCTCCTGTGTTTAGGGAGCATTAGAGTGAGTCGGGGACCAGAGTAAGGGAGATTTTAGTGGGGCACAAAGGTTTTCCAGAGATATAGAACCAACAAAATAGGTATATGTGATATGTAGGCATGTGTGTGTGTATAAGAGAGAGAAATTCAGCCTCAAATCTGCAGGGTTGACCAGCAGGCTGGAAAGCTAGGGAAAAGCCTGTGAAACAAGTCCAAAGGCTATTTGCAGAATTCTCTCTTGTTTAGGGGAAGGCAATCTTTGTTCCATTAAGATCTTCCACTGATTGGATGAGGCCCACCCCCATTATGGAAGGCAATCTGCTTTACCAAAGTAATCCTATTTAAATGTAAATTCCACCCAAAAACACTCTCCCAGAGAGACACCAGCCTGAGTCAGTTCAGCCCAGACCCACCTGGCTGACCTGTGCAGGATCCAGCACCCAGGGTAGGCCTGAGTCCATCCAGCCACCAGCAGACACCTGCCAGAGCTCAGGCCTGGCCCAGACTCACTTGGCTGACCTGCGTGGAAGCCAGGGCCCAGGTTAAGCTTGGGTCTGCCCCCCCCCACCACCTGGGAGCCCAGGTCTAACCCACTTCCATCTTGAGACACTGCAGCCATCCCCAGAGTTTCCCCCATGCAGTAGCCTCTACCTTGGGACAACAGACAACAATGAAAGTCAGCAAAAGGAGGTACTGCACTAAAGGAAAAACTAATCAAAGGAGAAACCAAGTCAAGTTAAATACCGAAAAATAAACAAAAATGGTGGGGAATACAAGTCATGTCTCAATAATAACCCTGAATGTTAATGGCCAATCAAAAAAAAAAAAATAGACTAGCAGATTGGATAAAAAAAAAAAAAAAGATCCAACAATATGTTGCCTCCAAGTGATTCATTTCTTAGGAAAAGACAGCCACAGACTGGAGATAAAAGGTTGGGAAAAATCATACCACTTCCATGGACTATGGAAGCAAGCAGGGGTTTCCATCCTCATATCAAATAAAGTAGACTTCAAGCCAAAGTTAATCAAAAGGGATAAAGAAGGACATTTTATACTGTTTAAGGGAACCATTCATCAGCAAGACATAACAATAATAAATATATATTCCCCAAACAATGGAGCATTTATGTTCATCAAACAAACTCTTATTAAGTTCAAGAGTCAAATAGACCACAACACAATAATTCTTTAACACACCTCTTTCATCACTGAACCGATCTTCCAAACAAAAGCTGAACAAAGAAATTATAGAAAGCAATAATACAATTTAATAACTTAAACTTAACTGTTATATATAGAATATTTCATCCATCAACCAGTTAATACACTTTCTTTTCAGCAGCACATGGATCCTTCTCCAAAATAGACCATATATTATGCCACAAAGCAACTCTTAGCAAATATAAAAAAGTAAAGATACTAACTTGCATTTTATCAGATCATAATGGGATGAAATTAGAAAGCAATGATAAACTAAAAAATAAAAGTCTCCAACACCTGGAGACAAAATAATATGCCACTGAATAAAAATGGGTTGCAAAAGACATCAAGGAGGAGATTAAAAAATTCTGAGAGGTGAATGAGAACACAGATAGAAACATATCGAAATCTCTGGGACACTATGAAGGCAGTACTAAGAGGAAAGTTTATTGCATGGAGTTCATTCTTTAAAAGAAGAAAAAGTCAACAAATAAATGACTTAACATTACATCTCAAAGCCCTAAAAAAGAAGAACAAATCAACATGAAAAGCAGTAGAAGACAGGAAATAATTAAAATTAGAGCTGAAATCAATGAAATTGAAACAAAAGAAACAATTGAAAAAATTGACAAAACAAAAAGTTGATTCTTTGAAAAAAAACAAATAAAATTGACAGACCCTTAGCCATGCTAATGAAGAGAAAAAGAGAAAACTCAAATTACTAACATATGCGATGAAAAAGGAAATATCACAATAGACACTACAGAAATACAGATGGTAATTAGAAATTATTTTGAAAACTTGTACTCCGATAAAATAGAAAATATCAAAGGCATTCACAAATTTCTAGAGTCATATGATTTACCCACATTGAATCAGGATGATAGACACAATTTAAACAGAACAATTTCTAGTAATGAAATAGAAGACACTATCAGAAGCCTACCAACCAAGAAAAGCCCATGACTGGATGGACACATAGCAGAATTCTACAAGACCTTTAAAGAAGAACTAATACCAATACTCTTCAATTTATTTCAGGAAATAGAAAAAGAGGTAGCACTTCCAAACTCATTCTATGAGACCAGTGTCACCCTGATTCCAAAACCAGGCAAAGACACATCAAAGAAAAAAAACTTCAGACCAATATCTCTAATGAACCTAGATGCAAAAATTCTCAACAAAATTCTGGCAAATCGAATACAAAAATATATCAAAGAGATAGTACACTACAATCAAGTAGGGTTCATCCCAGGGATGCAATGTTGGTTCAACATACGGAAATCAATAAATGTAATTCATCACATCCATGGACTTAAAGATAAGAACCAAATAATCATTTCAATAGATGCAGAAAATGTATTCAACAAAATACAGCACCCCTTCATGTTCAAAACACTACAAAAACTAGAGATAATAGGAACATATCTCAACATCATAAAAGCTATCTATGCTAAATCTCAGGCCAACATTATTTTAAATGGAGAAAAATTGAAAGCAACTCTCTAAAAACTAGAACAAGACAGGGATGCTCTCTTTTATCACTTCTGTTTAACATAATTCTTGAAACACTGGCCACAGCAATTAGACAGATGAAAGAAATTAAAGGGATACTGAAAGGTAAAGAAGAACTCAAATTAGTACTATTTGCCAATGATATGATTCTTTTTTTTTAAATATATATATTTTTTTAAAGAGAAAGTGAGAGAATTTTTTAATATTTATTCTTTAGATTTCGGCGGACACAACATCTTTGTTGGTATGTGGTGCTGAGGATCGAACCCGGGCCACACGCCTGCCAGGCGAGCACGCTACCGCTTGAGCCACATCCCCAGCCCGCCAATGATATGATTCTATACATAGAAGACCCAAAAAAATTCCACCAGATAACTTCTGGAACTAGTAAATGAATTCAGCAAAGTAGCAGGATACAAAATCAACACCCATAAATCAAAGGCATTTCTGTGTATCAGTGACAAATTCTCTGAAAGGGAAACAAGGAAAACTACTCCATTTACAATTGCCTCCAAAACAAACAAACAAACAAACAAAAAACCCTTGGGAATCAACTTAATGAAGGAAGTGAAAGACCTCTACAATAAAAACTACAGAACACTAAAGAAAGAAATTAAAGAAGACCTTATGCCATGGTCTCGGCTGGCACTGAATCACGAGCCACCACACACCTTGTAGATTCAAACAGCAATCTTTATTCCCGAACTCACACCGGCAGTCTACCAACACGTTCTGCTCCAATCTCCAATGTCCCACCGCCCCCAATCACCTACTCCACGAGGCTTTTTTCCAAATCCCATTTTAATCTCAGGAGAACTCAACGGGAACAAGCAGCAGGAACACCCTAATCCCAGCAGCAATAATCTTCAACCTCCAACTTCCCTAAAACCTCTATTGTCTTAAACCGGGAACACCCTAAGGAGCGGGATACTTCCTCAAGCCTGATCATCTCTAAACCCGGATCCGCCTTGGTCCTTGAGCAAGGTCACCTTACATGCAATGTCAACAGCGAAATCCATTTAACATGGGGTACGCTGGCAAGGAAATTTTGAAGTGTCATTCCTACTTGGCAATGGCCCTCAGCAACCTTAGAAAATGGAAAGATCTCCCTTGTTCTTGGATAGGCAGAATTAATATTGTCAAAATGACCATACTACCAAAAGCACTATACAGATTTAATGCAATTCCAATAAAAATATCAATGACATTCCTCATAGAAATAGAAAAAGCAGTCATGAAATCTATCTGGAAAAATAAGAGACTCAGAATAGCAAAAGCAATCCTTAGCAAGAAGAGTAAAGCAGGTGGCATCACTGTACCAGACCTTAAACTATACTACAGAGCAATAGTAACAAAAACAGCATGGTACTGGCACCAAAACAGACAGGTAGACCAATAGTACAGACTAGAGGACACAAAGAGTAACCCACAAATTGCAATTATCTTATACTAGACAAAGGTGCCAAAAACATACATTCCAGAAAAGATAGCCTTTTCAACAAATGGTGCTAGGAAAACTGGAAATCCATATGCAGCAAAATAAAATTAAACTCCTATCTCTCACTATGCACAAAACTCAACTCAAAGTGGATCAAGGACCTAGGAATTAAACCAGAGATACTGCACCTATTAGGGGAAAAAAAAGTAGGCCCAAATCTCTATCATATCGGGTTAGGCCCCTACTTCCTTAATAAGCCTCCTATAGCGCAAGAATTAATATCAAGAATAAATAAATGGGATGGATTCAAACTAAAAATCGTCTCAGCAAAAGAAACAATTAGTGAGGTGAATAGAGAACCAACAATTTGGGAACAAATTTTTACCACAGGCATGTCAGATAGAGCACTAATCTCTAGGATATATAAAGAACTCAAAAATCTTAACACCTGGGGCTGAGGATGTGGCTCAAGCGGTAGCGCGCTCGCCTAGCATGCGTGCGGCCCGGGTTCGATCCTCAGCAGCACCACATACCAACAAAGATGTTGTGTCCGCCGAGAACTAAGAAAAAATAAAATAAAATGTTAAAATTCTCTCTCTCTCTCTCTCTCTCTCTCTCTGTCCCCCTCTCTCTCTCTCTCTTTAAAAAAAAAAAAATCTTAACACCAAAAAACCAAATAACTCAATCAACAAATGGGCCAAGGAAATGAACAGATACTTCTCAGAAGAAGAATACAATCAATTAACAAATATATGAAAAAAATGTTCAACAGATATAGCAATTAGAGAAATGCAAATCAAAAGTACTCAAAAATTTCATCTCACTCCAATCAGAATGGCAGATATTAAGAATACCATCAACAATAAGTGTTGATGAGGATGTGGGGGAAAAGGCACACTCATAAGTTGCTGGTGGGACTGCAAAGTGGTGTAGCCAATATGGAAAGCAGTATGGAGATTCCTTAGAAAACTTGGAATGGAACCACCATTCGAACCAGCTATCCACTCCTCGACTTATACCCAAAGGACTTAAAAACAGCATACTATAGGGACACAGTCACATCAATGTTTATATCAGCACAACACAATAGTTAAACTGTGGAACCAATCTAGATGCCCTTCAGTAGATGAATGGATAAAGAATCTGTGTTTTATATACATAATGCAATATTATTCAGTATTAAAAGAGAATAAAATCATGGCATTTGCAGGTAATGGATGGAGTTGAGAATATAATGTTAAGTGAAGTTAGCCAATCCCCAAAACCCAAATGCTGAATGTTTTCTTTGATTTGAGGAAGCTGGTGGTGGTGTGGGGGAGCATGGGAAGCTTAGATGAACTCTAGATAGGGCAAAAAGGAGGGAGAGAGAGGGAGGGAGCATGAGGGTAGGAAAGATGATGAATGAGATGGACATCATTACCTTAAGTACATGTATGGAGACACGAATGATGTGACTCTACTTTGTGTACAACCAGAGATATGAAAAATCATGCTCTAAATGTATAATATAATTGTAATGCATGCTGCTGTCATATAACAAATTAAAATTTAAAAAAATGGAAAGATAAAAATAGATCTTAAGCTGCTTAAGAAAGCAAACTTGTACTGTATCCTTCAGATAATTAGAAGGACCCTTTTAGATTTAAATTTTCAACATTGGTGTGTTAATTTTCAGTAAATTTCTTTTAGTAAAGTAAATTTTCTAAATGGTAGTTTGTTAGTTTAATGTCAACATCCATTTCTTATAAAATAATAAAGGAACTTTAAATCTAAAAAACAAAACCAAAAACACCCTCACAAAAAATGTTCAGAAAAATGTTTGATCAAATATCTGGGTTCTGTGACCCAGCCAAGTTGGCATGTAAAATTAGCCATCACAAACAGGTTGTATTCTTGTGTGCTGGGAAGATTTGAGTTTGCGTTTAAATGAATGCTAGCGGATTGAGGGTAGGAATTGCTTTAGGGAACCCTCCTGCAGCTGCTGTTCCTCAGCGTGTCAGGAAAAAGGCCTGGGGATGTGCATTCCGAGGTCAGGAGGTATCCGTGACCCAGGCTGCTCAGAAGCAAAAGCAGAAAAATCTGGATTTGAAATAAACAGAGCAAGTCTGAAAAGGTCTTCCAGATTTGACTGTTCATATATAAAAAATCCGGATGATGTCTGCCTCAGTTTGCCAACAATCCTAAAAATGTAGAAAGGTGCTACCATTTATTCTTTGTGAAGTAGAGAGACTCTCCTATGCCTTTAACAATACAAATTAAATTTCTATTCATCAAGACTGCTTTATCAGTCTAGATTGTTTCTGTGGAAAATGTTAGCCCAAAACAAAAGACTTTCACCTGAAGAGGTGATTGAGGAATCCCCCAAATTGTGGAAAGCATAATTGTACAGAAAGAAGTAGACGTCAATAACAAGCTTCTTATAATGTGTGATTTGTGATAATGCCTTCACCCATGTTACATGACTCACTTTTGACTTAACTTTGTATTTGTAATTGGATATTATTTTTAGGGGACCCAAAATTGCAAGAGGGGAGTATGTATGGGCCCCTCAAAACCAGCATCTACTCCTGCGTAGGGTGGAGAAGGCAGAGCCAATGAGGAAGAAAAGAAACCAGCCAGACTCAGAAGCCAGAGAGCAGTGCCCTGGTTCAGGAAGCGCTCCTCAGAGACAGTGCTGACAAAATCTCACCTCTGGACTTTAAAAGCTTTCAGGGAGTTGTAAACAGCTCCATTTCACAAAAACTTAGGAGTTTATAAGCTGCCCATCTGCACGGGAATCATTAGGGATGGAGTTACCAGATTTAACTACTGCAGATTTAAGATGTCCAGTTAAATTTAAATGTCACATTAACAGTTAATAGTTTGTAGTATGAGTAGGTTGCATGCAATATTGCATCTTGCCTGGTAATGCGACTTTGGGAACTTATTAAAAATACATTTTAGCAGGTTACCCAGGGAATTCTTATGTATATTAAAGTAGGTGAACCCACTGTGGACTCCAGAAAGTGTTCTTGAAAGTATTTAGGTCACTGTTCAAAAGAATCCTGTGAACTATGAAAATTGACCTCGCCAAATTTATTTCTAATCCTTGTCCACAAACTGGTTGCATACTCTTCCTTACTGGGATGCCAAAATGTTTTAATTAGGGATTCTTTTATCTCCCAGGGCAGAGCAACATACTAGATAACAGCAAGTTCCTGATGAGCCCCTGATGTAAGTAATTGTTCCTAAAAGATATTGACTCAACAGGGTAGGTCCTTGGTCCTCATTCTTTACTCACCTTTTACAGCCCATCTCTGGTGGTCTTGGTGTTGTGTAAGAAGGGCCTCTGAGTGCCAACATAATGGCATCCAGGGCTGGCTTCTTGGGGACATGACCCGAACATATACAATTCATAAAGGGCCCATACTTGACCAAATTCCCTGCTGCCACCATCTTGATATTCATCATAATTTTCTCTTTGAAGTTGTGTTTTTCAAGTGAAATTTGATGGAATAATGGATCATGTGAGCAGAGGAGACATACACAAGATGTGTAACTAGATGTTCCATCTGCCCTGTTTGTGTACGGTTTACATGTTGCCCCAGCAAACCCAGTATGCATGGAGTTCAGAGTGGTTGAAACTGAATACAAAGTAAGGGTGCCATGTCTACAACTGAGTAAAAGGAGACCTGCTCACATTTTAAGAACACAAAGAGCAAGGAATAGTAGCAAAATGTGTGCACATCAAGAAGCGCAGTGAAAACGGTGGAGTGGGTTTTGCGCAGTGTTTCCCTTATTCTTGTTAGAACAAAATACATGTGATACACGCACAAAGAAGGAAATATGAAGCATTCCATTTGGTTGAGTCCACATGGGTTAAATGCACTGATACCGCTATTTAAAATTGGCATTGCATGGGCTGGGGTTGTGGTTCAGTGGCAGAGAGCTTGCCTGGCACATGCGAGGTGCTGGGTTCAATCCTCAGCACCACATAAAAATAAATAAACAAGATAAAGATAAAAAAAATTAAAAAAAAAAACAATTGGCATTGCACAATGTAAAGGCAAATGGCAGAAATCCTGCTCATCACTTAAAATTTTAATTTTTCTTTACTTGCAATGACATTAAAGAGCAAATAAAAACACCAGGACAAAGGAAGGGAGAGCATGCAAGAGAAAGCAGAAAGGTGAATGCTTTTCATTTTTGTACTTTTAATGGTAATGTCCCCCTACATTTTGAACAAGAGGTCACACATTTTCATTTTGCACTGGGCCCCATAAATTATGTAGCCTGCCTTCACAGAGACAGAACGGTCATTTCGGATACTACAGCACAGTTGTTTTATGTGCAATTAGGGCAGCGGGGGAGGGAGGGAGATCTTGAAGTGCAGTGGGTGTTATTTTAGGAAGGGAGGAGCTGGCCATGGTTTTGTGAAGGAATGCACTTCAAAAAATAAGTACGAAGATGAAAGTGTGGGGAACCAGACTTTCATGGCACTCTGTCTCAGCCTTCTTCTATTCAAAGGAAGGAAGATATCCCAGCCAAAGAAATTAAAAAGGGAGAAGGGAAGCCCAAGTTAGATGAAGTTCCTTTTTTTCAGTAAATATGATTATTACACAAATAGACTTAAGGGATTTTAATGAAAATTATAGACTATATAACAATTGATATTGTGAGATATGAAAACATTTTTTTTTCAGCCTGAAAGAATTTAAGAGGACTTGATTTTGATTAGCTGATCAATAAAATAAAAATAAATTCAAAGATCATATCTCATTCTTTTAGATTGTTTAATGTAAATATTTTATGGAAATGTCAGTAAGCCTACAAATATCAGAAATAATAGTCTTGCACTCCTTTGGCAAATTTTTGAAGTTTGTTTTCTTTAAAGGTTCTTTGAAAGAACATCAAAGTGTTTTGGATTGGTGACTTTCAAGGGTTTTCCCCTCCTCCCTCTTCTTTTTGGAATCCTAAATATGTCCTTACATAGAAAACTTGGATTCCCAAGAGAGAAAACTAGAAGTCACAGAGAGGATTTCTGGATTTTTCTGAAACGCTGCTCTAATCTATCAGTTAAGATAGCCAGGTGACACTAACAAAGGTAATCAAAGACGAGTTGCAACCTGAAGCATGTTGAATCAAAGCCATTTGTCAGGGAGGAAGATCGGAAACACATGCAACCTCATGTTTTAAAGGAATTTGCAGCCAAATTCCCCAAGCACGAGGCAACATCTGGACTGCACTTAACTCTTCATTATTTTTATCTTGCATGACATTTTGTTAAGAAATAGATGATGCTTTTTAATGAACTATAGACCAGTAGATTAATTTATTGATTATCTATCTCTATGTCCTGAAATACAAGGAGGAATCTTACACAGTGACATTTATTGATTACTTACTTCATTTTATGAAATTTATCTGAATTGTCTACTTTTAATACAATGAAGTAGGTTCCACTATTATCCCACTTTATAGATGAAGACAGCAAGGATCAGAGGTTAAGTAATTCTTCCAAACTCACAAAACTTGTGAGAAGGAGAATTCAAAACCCAGTGCTTTGGTGTTAGTCTATCGAACTTAACTTAGACTCAGTCTGCTAAAATAACCTCAAGCATTTAGCTACTGTGTGGAGATTAAGATTAGAAGGGGCTTCTGCATGAATTTCTCCTCTTCCTCTCCACAAGGATGACTGTGCTTGAATATCTTATGTGAAGGCAAAAGGGAAATATACAGCAAGTATACATGTCCAAGGTCATTTACTTCTGCTCAGGGTTTTTATACTTAAGTTAAAACCATGGGCAAGACTAAAGATGGAACATAATTTCCATTTGCTATCCCATGTCTCTAGAAGTGGTCTGATAATACCTGATCTTTCAAATGTTCTCAGAAAATACAAAAGAGTAATCTTAGTATGAGTCCTTTTATAATTTTAGAATGATTATTTAATTAGATGATCCAAGAACACTTAGTATTAAGAACATATTGATCTTTGTGAGTTGGCCATACTTCTACAGGGTAAAATTGCCATGCTAAACTGATTTTTAAAGGGCTGTTAGAGTGATAATGGAATGTGCTGCCAAACTTGACTAAGTACTTTGAAAGTCCTATAGCTTGTGGCAAAGATGATGAAACACAGACTAAATGATAATGCCTCCTGTGTATTATTTTATAAAAGTTTTATTTTTGGAGCTGCATCAATCTGGAGAATTTTCAAGGGGTGTGCCCTAATGCATTTGACTTTGTCCTAAGAAACTTTTCTCAAATCAGTATTTTGACAAAATAGAGAAACTGTTTATCAGGTTTTAGAGTGATAAGTATCCACTGCAGATAGCATGATTGGGTCAAGATTCTAGACGTTGTAAAATCCTTGAAGACTTGATAATTACAGAAAAGATGAAATTTAATGGGAACAAATGAGTAATTCTCTATTTATATTTTAAAAACTGACTCATCTAAGGCAAGAACATCAGTCAGGATAAACTAGATTAAGGGGTGGTAACAAATAATCCCCCAAACTCCAGTGATTTAAGCCACAAAATTTTATTTCCCATTTGCATTATATACCCATGGTGTACTATCCAGAACCTTTGGTTCACATTTTCCTCACTCTGGGTCCAGGCTGATGCACTCAGGTTGAAGAAAGCTGTCATCGGAACAATGCTGTTCACAGTGACAGAGGGAAATAGTAACTTCCCATATCTTTCATTAGCTGTTAAAGCTCATAGTGAAGTAGCACTGTTCATTTCACATCACAATGGCCAAAGGAGTCTCATGAGCACACCTGACTCTAGAGGAGCAGCACATATACTCATTCCATGTGCCCAGAGGAAAGAGAACAGGCCTGACCAGCATCGCAGGTTGGATTCAGCACAACAGCTCCTCAAGTGAAAAACAGTGAGAGAGATTTTGTTGATGCTACAGCAGCACAGACCAAGAAGGACTTGGTCAATGACAAAGCTAATGCAGTCTTAGAGTACATTGATTGCAGGGTCTGATGCAGGCTGAGTGATAGCCCAAAGACATCCAAGTCCCCATAGAGTATTACCGTCTATGGGAAAGGAGACTTTGCATCTGTGATTACCTTAAGGAATTCCGATGGGAAGAGTATCCAGGATTATCCAAGTGAGTCTTGAATACAATCTCAAGTGTCCTTATGTAGAAGGAAGGAAGATAAAGGGAAATTGGAGCAGTGTGCTTTGAAGATGAAGGAAGGGTCAGCCCTGCTGACACCTTGGTTTTAGTCCTTGTAAGACTCGTCTCACACTTCTAACTTTCAGAACTAGGAGACAAAAAAACTCATGTTGTTTTAAGTCATTAGCTTTGTAGTGACTTTTTGCAGCAGCAATAGAGACTAACACAGTATCTAAAGCAAGAGCTGTTTTGTTTCCAGGTAAAATAAGCAGAATAGTAAAGAGGCTCAGTAGCACATCACAGACAGAGCCACTGAGACAGCTAGGGACGCTGATCCTGGAGAAGAGGAAAAGCAGACTTTCACATGTGAGTTGTCTTGTGGACCTGGCTGAGGACTGCTTTGTGTGGACACTGAGCAGACCTGGACTTGTTAGGAATGGCCTGGTTATACACACAACAAGAATGCCACATGTTCAATGCTAGAACGGGCTGTTTGTACCACTTTGGCACAAAGAGGCTGGGTAATCGCCAGTCAAGGACATTGTCAGAGAGAATCTGCATTGGGTGGAAATTCGAATATATAACTTCTTGAGACCCCTTTCGTTTTGTCCAGTAAGTAGTTCTGATAGTTAACTTGATGAGGGATCACAGCATGGTTAGTAGGAGTGGCGGCCAAGAAGAGGAACAGAAGATTCTGCTGAGGTTTTATGCAGCCACCAAGAATGCTCATCAACCTCCCCAGTGTGGAGAGAAGGGAAAGCTAAGGGAAAAGTCACAGGAACTAGGGGTCCTACAACACCACTCTGGAGTGTAGCACAGAACAAAGGATTCATCAGGTTTTTCCATTTTCCAAGGTTCATCACTGATGGATGTGGGTGAGCCTCACCCTGCAGAAACGTCCTTGAACGTAGCCACACCCTTGAGTGGGTGCAGTGAACCTTGGCAGGGAACATTTAGTGTGAACTCGGAGCAGAGCCCAGGTGGACCAGTACCTCCTGAGCTCTCATTTCTTTTTTCAGCTCCCTAGTATAATGCTGAGACCTCAGGCAGTAATTTCAAGGAATAAAGAACAAATCTCACGAAAGGCAGGAAGGCAGTTTCAGAGAATTTACCCTCAATGAATGGAAAAAATGGAAAGCTTTGAACAGAGTTCGTAACAAAATGTTAAGGCATGGGAAGGTAACTAGGACGCTGTTCTTCAGTGGGAAAGGGAAGAGGCAGAACATGGCAGATAGGTGGATATTGCTTAGGGTAAAAAAAGCAACCCCAGAAACAGGTCAATGCCCCAGTGCTATTGGTTACATTGACCTGGTACCCAGTACATTCTAGGCACTGGTACAGGTTCTTGTTCTTTTCACACTATGTTCTCGCACATGCTGTAAAGTAAGTATTCTTATTATCTTAATTTTGTAGATTAGCTGAGGTTAAATCACTCACGATAGCAGATGCAAACCTCTGAGGCCTGCTTTGGAACATCTTTTTATGCTGCTTTAGAATAATTTAATAAGCAGTTGAGCAAGTTGGTAAAAAATGTGATAAGAAACAATTGAATAAAAGGAGACTACAATAATGATAAGACAACTGAGGGCCAAATCAACACAATTTCAACATAGGTAAATAAAAATACAAATTGTGTGTGAATGAAGAGATGGAACTAAAGACCAAATTTGTGGTCTGGAAGTTTAGCTCAGAGGTAGTTTGTCTAGCAACATCCAAGGCAGTAGATTTTATCCCTAGGATACCCCTGCTCTCCCCACCCCCATTAGCAGAGGAAAGGCTTACAATAACCACCTTAAATGAAGAGGAAAAAGACAGTGTCAAAATCAATGAAGAGGAGGTAAGACACACAGAGGGAAGAGCAAGAATGCCTAAGACTAATGCAAGAAAAGGATTCAAACATATAACAATGCCTCACATGCCTGAGGCCCTGGACCCAATCCCTAGTTCTGCAGAAAAAAAAAAAAATTATTTTCTGAATCTAGTTTGCATTCAGGAAATGAGAGCAGGTCCCTATTCAAATCTTGGGAGGTGAGGGTTTTTTTTGCTTTAATATTTTTTTAGTTGTATATGGACACAATATCTTTATTTTTTATGTGGTACTGAGGATCGACCCAGTGTCTCACATGTGCGAGGCAAGCGCTTCGCTACTGAGCTACAGCCCCAGCCCCAGAGGTGAGGTTTGGTTAGTATTTCCTTTGCTTCATTTGAACTGCTTTATCTTCTATTAAAATCTTGTAAAGATACCTTATACTTATCATCTAATTAAGCTGAATCCTCATTCATATTAATACCCCTTTCAACACTTATTTGATATTCCAACGAATGAATGTTAAGAGTCTAGGGTTGTCTGGGATGAGGTCCACCTTAATGTTAACAGCAGTTACTAGGTGTTTTAGGGTGTGTTGGATGATTTGACATTTAAATCTTTGCATTTTTCTTCATTACTTTAATGTTTTATAATGAGTGCATGCCTTTAAATAATAAAACAATAAAGTCACTCTTATTTAAGAGAAAGAAGCCAATAAAAAACTTAATCTTGAGAAAACCCTCTTTGGTTTTTTCCTGAGGGTCCAATAGAGAAAGTTTCTTGGCTTGCAGATGGGTGTGCTAAGTATCTGATCTGATCATAGCACCATGCATCACACTGAACCCCATACATATATATGTACAATCATCACGTGTCAGTTAAAAATAATGTACATCTTAAAACAAACAAACAAACAAATAAATAAATAAAAGCCCCACTCTCCAGTGGACTAAAGAAACAGTCACTGTGCAAGTCAAAGAGCACCCAGAGAGATGCCATGAGGTGTCCAGGGAACTCAGACCTCCTTTGCAAACCTGGGAGACTGGAAGTGAGAATAGTTGACAAGGGAAGGAAGTACTTTTACAGTTTTTGAAAGCACAAGGACATTTAGGAAGGGAGCTAGATTATCACACTCTTATAGTTGTTTTCAGTTTCTTCATCCACCCCAGAAAGAGCTGGAGGGACAAATCCTCCTAAAGGTTTCATTGCCAAATTAAGAATTCCTTATGTGAGGGAATTTAACTCCATCTCTTCCTCTGGAGCCTCAGCTCTCCTGGTTCAGTTCCGAAGCTCTTACTGCTTTCCAGCCTGAGTGATACTCCAGGCATCAAAACATTACAGAGACCTGTATTTGATTCTGGCCACATGAGGCTTAGATGACAAGAAAATGCTAATGTGACTGTTCAGGAGTAAATCCTCTTAATGGATGATACAACCCTAACACTGTTAATGGTAGGATGCACCATATTTGTGTTATTTCATAAAATTTGCAAAATGGATGCATGTTATTTATATATCCAGGACAAATATAATTTAAAATTGAATCAAGAGATTTTGCATGGGAGTTTAAAAATATCTATATTCCCTGGTCCTTGACTGGCAGCAAAACAACAACTGAATTAATTTCTCCTTTAAAAGTTATTCCCTTAATAACCAGGAGAGCAACTGGTTAAAAAGAAAATTGAGAACAAATAAAAGGAAATAACTTCTTCATGCAGCTTGTGGTCAGCTAGAGGAATTTGCTGTCACAGAGGTCAAATGGTGACATGCGGTCCTTGTACGGCTTGCAAGGCCAGTGAAATGAAGGCAGTGACTGGAGGCACAGAGGCGGTCACTTAGGGTGGCAGAGTAGAGCTGCCCTGATGACCAGCTAGAGAGGGAAGGAGGGAAAGAGATCTCCAGTTTCAGATGAAGAAAAGATTTAGCTTGAACTAGTAACAGGAACATGCTCTCAACCTTGATTCGGATATTCACTACAAAATCCTACTGACAAATTGCTCTTTAAAATTGAAACTACTTTCATTTTAATGTCACCTTTGACCTTTGGTCTCATCAGTGGACTCACTCTAACTGGCCTTGCGGCTGTCATTGTTATTCATTTGAGCACTTGAGCAATTATTGAGTTTAAGGCGCTGAGCCAGGCACTAGCAACCCAAAAGCAAATCAAAAGGAAAGAGCTCAGTCTACTTAGCAAACCAGATTTGTGAAAAAAAAAAAAAATAGACAAGCCATTAATACATGAGGATTAAGTGCCGGGAGACCATAGAAGAAGTTCATTCTGCAGAGTTCAGGATCAGCAAAAGTATTTTCTGAAACTTCCTTAACGTAAGAATCATCCTTATACACTTGCTTGATGGACAGATTCCTTAGCTCCAACTCAGACTTAGCAAGGAGATCCAGGGGAGAGACTGGATTTCTGTGAATTTAACAAGTGCCTTGGGGGATTATTACCTTGGGGCCTCTGGTATACCTAGGTAAGTAAGAGTTTGTCACAGGAAATGGGGAGTAGGGTTTACTCTGGTTAAAGGAACACTTCCCAAACTTCTGAGTCCACAAATCACCTGGCCTATGTGAAAACACAGGTTGTGCATCAGTAGTTGAGTTGGACCCAGGATTCCATCTGTAACCAGCTCCCAGTTCTGGGAGCTGCTGTTCAGCCAGCTAGGCTGAGTAGCAAACTCATACTTCTATTAAAGGGCTGAATTAATCAGCCAGGAGCTATCTTCAGTGACATGAACCTTCTTCCCTCTGAATTATTTTCTTTGTCCATTCCCAACCTGCCTCATGTTCTGACAAACTCTATATGGTATTTTGTAGACAGACGTGTGTCTTTTCTTTTACCCTCCCTCTTTGGGTTCAGAAAACTTCTGGTTCCAGATTCAGGTTCCCATGTGTTCATTAGTCCCAATCTTATCGAGGATGTCCACCAGAAAACATTCCCTGACCCCAAGCCCGGGTTAGGCCCCTCTCCTGTGGGTTCTGACGACCCTTCAACTCTCCCTGCCACGATGAATGCAGAATTGCATGTTTGCTTGTCTGCCTCTGTCCCTGCCCTCTGTAGTCTCTTTCTGTAGGCTAGCTGTGAGGAGCTGCTTCACAGACATCTTGTTCATGCACTGAACTGGATTCCAGGCGTGTGTCGAACAGCTTGGAAAGCATCGATGAGGGGGCTCAGAGAAAAAAAAAATTTCCAAGGCATTTTGGGGACTGGAATAACAGTGCAGTGAGTGCTGCTCATGAACTGTAGGAAAAAGGAACTAAAAACACAGAAGGACACAAAGGCCCTGGTATAGGACTTGAACTTGACTCTGCAGGGGCAGTCAGTAGTGGAAGTGCATTCCTCAAGTTTAACCTGTTCTGAGTCACAAAATCTTTGAGAATCTGATGAGAGCCATGGACCCTACTTCTGAAAAATGCCCATAAAAACGAAAAGACAAAAGAATGAAAATGAAATCTTACACATGATTTCAGGGGGAGAGTTAGAGATTCCCTGAAACCTATGGTCCCCAGGAAGAGAACTTGGACATCAAAGGAGACTGTGCAACAGAGGATGGATTAAGTGTAGCCCTTGGGCTGTTTTTAAAATAAAGCTGTTGGAACACAACCACCCTTGTTCGTTTAAGTATTGTCTATGGTTGCTTTCGAGCTCTAAATGCAGAGCTGAATAGTTGTGGCAGAGACCTTCTGGTCTGCAAAGCCCGAAATGTTTCCTAACTGGCCATGTGCAGAAAAGACTCGCTGACCTCTGGGTTAATGTGTCAGAGCATGGCCAGGGGAGGCTGCAGGCTGTGCAGGTCCAGAGGGCTTTCTGCATGATAGTCTAGGCCTCTTGCAAAAACAGAAAAAAGACTTTGTACATTTTAAACTGTATTTGCTTTTCCAGTTTAAAAACAAGTAAATTAAGCCTAAAACAAATGAACAAAACCCAGAAAAGCCTAGTGCAGGGTCATTTTAAATTATAAACCCTACAAATTTAGAATTACTCGAGTGTTTTAAAGGTTTTGCTTCAGTCTGGATTGGGGAGACTAAAAGTTCTAGAATCCAGCTGTTCTCCACTATTCCCAACAAAGGTGTGCTGAGCAGCAAAGAGAACTGTAGGTTTTGTCAGATGCAGGGAGCCAGGGAGAAGCTTCCCGGGTGATGTAAGGTTAACTGCTTAGCTGCTAAGTACCTCTGTTTCCTCTTTTTTTTTTTTTTTAATATTTTTCTCTTTAGTTGTAGATAGACACATTTACTTTATTTGTTTTTCTGTAGTGCTGAGGATCGAACCCAGTGCCTCATGCATGCTATTAGAGCGCTCTACCACTGAGCCACAACCCCAGCCGTTTTTTTTTTTTCCTCTTTTGTAGCATACAAGAAGAGGTGCTCATTTTCAGCAGCGCTGATGTGAAGAAAAATGATATATTGCTGCGGGGCAGATAGTTCTTTAGAAAAGTTAGTCATTAACAACCTTGGTGTCTGAAAAAAGTCACAGTGCTGGTGTCTGACACATCACATTCCTACTCTGATCATGCAGCCTAGATCCCCTAAAAAGGACCTACTGTCATGTAATTTGGGGACGTGTAGTAAATCCAGCCCATAGCACAGAGACTGCATATATTGGATTCTGTAGAAAAGCTTGTCTAATGATTAGATGAATAAGTGATGAGTGCTAAAGGCTTTTTCCTAAGTTTTAAGAGGTAGAGATGTCTTTCAATGAATTATATGAGGATTCCATTTTCTTAAATTTAGAAATACAGTCCAGGGCTTGGGGTGTAGTCCAGGGGTAGAACACTTGCCTAGTGTGGCCCTGGGTCCCATCTCCAGTACTGCTGGGTAAATAAATAAAAATACAACCCATGGGATTGGGGGTGATCACAACAGAAGCATTTCTGAACTAGATTATATTGAGGTGAGAAGCAAGTTACGCGAAGGATAACCAACTTCCAAGCCTTAAATGAAAAGGAAAAAAGACCTTATTGAAGAGTGAGGCGGGAACGGCCCACAAGGAAATTCTCCATTTCCATTTACCTGACATCCTGCCCTTTTACATCCTCTCCGCAGTCACAATTCATTTCGTTCCCATAAGAAATATTTAAAGAACCCTTTGTAACAACTCGGGAGTTGCAGCTTGGAATACAATCTATCTCTTAAATCCCTCATAGGGCCCTTTTGTTTTCTGCCTGCTCATAATCTCTCAGCATGGATGTTGAAACAATTTATGGGATGTGCTTGCATTTCCTCTTTTCTTGTTTCTCTTAGACCCTTTATCCCAAGTTCCCAAGCACTTAGACCTATTAACTCTTCTTAGAGCATTTTTTAATGACACCAAAGTAGTGAGAGAATAAATGGAATTATCTTAGGACAGGGTATAGGAGAAGAGAAAGAATGTGTAAGGGATGGTTGATCTGCTTTCTAAAAAAATTCACTCCCTGTCCTATGGATACATTGCATATAGTTGGGAGGTAGGAAGCATTCATATTTAAGAGTTACAAGAAGGGACAGAATCTGCTAAAAACACAATGACAAGAAAGGACCTGAATTGCAAAATGCAGGCTGACCCATTAAAGAAAGAACAAAGTCCGTGGGAATCTAATGCAGAAGGCTGGGAGTTTAAGTTTGGCCTCTTTTAAAAACAGAAAAAAAAAAAAAAAAGACTTGTACATTTTAAACTGGTGGTAGCTTTTGCCCACCAGAATGGTTTTCCTGGGAAACTTGGGGGTCATTCTCCTCTGTGCCCAGAGAAAGCATGGATCAGCCTGTCTGCTTTCCCAGCACCACCTTTTATTGGGCTTCCTGTCATCTCTGCTTTTACCAGTAGGAAAGAAAAAGACAGAATAGAAAACTAAAATTCTGCCCTTTGTAATAAATATGTGTGTGCTTCCTTCAAAGAGAAGATTTGTGAAGCTTAATTTGTTTATCTCTGTAAAGCACTTTAATATTTTGAGAAGGAAAATGATCCAGGAACCAGCTTAATCTGGCCTAAAGTGGAAGTATTTAAAATAATGTCATAGAGGTTCAGGATTAATATTTTTTTCCTTCTCTTTGGAGACTGTCTTTTTAGAAAGCATGGGCAACCACCAACTGGAGAGCAGGTCTCTGGAGATTGTTCATCTTTCTCTTAGATTTACTTAAAAAAAAAAAAAAAAAAAAAAAAAAAAAAAAAAAAAAAAAAAAAAAAAAACCTCTAGGAAACAGGATCAGCACAGATCTAGCCCAAGCTACAATGTCATGAAAAAAGTGTATTCTTTCCACATAGGTTTGTTTTTTGGAAGTCATCATCATTTAAAAACCTGTGAAGCTGACAAATTTTTTTTTTTTAAAAGTGGCAATTAATTTCATGTTCTTCCTGGAAGAAAAGCATTTGAGAAATTGTGTGGGGCCTGTGGCTGGAGTTTCCAGAATGAAACAGAAGATTACATGTTTAAAAACAAAACAAAAAGTTGAGGGGGAGGGTATATGCCACAGGGTAAACCAATTTTTATCTTTATTGTGCCAAGAAAAAAGTTTATATTCTTATGAACTTGAAAAGAGGACCTTTATTATTTGTTCTCTCGTTTGTTTCTTCGCTCAAAGGAGGGAGGAAGACATGGGGACACATGAGCTTTCTTCTTTATCTGTTTCTCTCCTTAACCTCAACTCAACTGAGTCCTCCATGGGCCTCATTTCAAAATGGGAACGAAAGCAAAGGATCTTACCGCCACAGGTAACCACAATGGCTCTAAGGGTGGAGAGCGAGTCAAGCCTCCTGGAATGAGTTTTGCCTGTCAACCTCATAAAGGCTGGGGCTCTGTTGAACTTTCTGGCTAATTTGGGGAGTGGTGCTGAAACACAGCCAGGGATGGCAGAAATAACGCGACGCCTTGAGGTTGTCCACTTGCAGGATTACCTGGGACACATGGCGAAATGGGCTGCGTTACAACAGAAAGAAAAGGGAAATAATTTCTCATCCTTGGATAACATATAATACCATTACCTTGATAAAGCATCCATGCTGCTGGTTATAGAATATTATAATATCTGTCCTGATAGCTGAATAGATCTGAGAGGCACCTGTGTGGTATGCTCTCTTGGCTATGTGAAGCGATTATTTTTCTCCTTTAAAAATTTTTGAATTTTAAAAATTGAAGTTGCTGAGGGCCTCACAAGTTGCTGGGACTGGTCTTGAACTTGCAATCCTCTGACCTCGGCCTCCTGAGTTGCTGGGACTATAGCATGCACCATGGCAACCTGTCCTAATGTATGCAGTGATTTTATTCTCAGCTGTGGCATTTCCCAGAAGCCTCCTTGCTTGGGTTTTGTCTGACAGTAGAGCTGGTGGTCCTTGTAGCACAGGTTGCACATAGAAAGCTCTTTCTATTCCCTGGAGTGGATGAGCACCAATTTGTTCTGATTTATGAATGAGTTTTTCCTGGAGAACTGGTAACTTTTGTTTGGCATACAGCTATTTTTTTTTTATGTCATTTTAATTTTAGGGACTTTTTTTTTTTTTATGTGCTTGCTCATTTCCTGCAGCTGGGCATGATCTGTCCATTATTCCAATAAGCCAGTTTCCCCTCATTCCCCTTAGTGAAGGGGAGCAGGATAGGGGGAAGTGCCCAGCCCTTTGTCCGAAGGGATCTATTTCTCTTCCAACAGAATTCCTTCAAAAAGCACCCTTCAAAAAGCACCTCCCAGTTCTCTCATCCCTGGTTGGCTCTATCCTGAAAGCCTGAGTTGATTCTAGAAGGCTGGCACTTTGTGAAGTAAAAACTGAAAGGAAAAGCAGGGAGAGAGATTGATATGAATAAGGAATGTCAAAGGAGCATAGAAAATGTGGGAGAGAACTATGACATTGAAGGAAAAGGAAATAAGAATGGGAAAGGAAAGGAAAAAATTTAAATCGTTTTTTTTTTTTTTTTTTTTTTTAAAAGAAGCACAAGGAAGATGCAGAACACACTATGGGCAAGTGTTTGTGCCCTTACCCTACCCTGGGAATCACACAGATCAACTAGTCTTGTTCTAACCTCTGAGAAGCCAGAATTAAGATCAGAAATCACATGAGGAACTATGTGCAGAAATGTATGCCTATGGCTACCCTTGTTTACGGAGGTACATGGACATGAAGAGAGTTTTCAAAAGTACTTAACCTATTTTTCCTCCTCTATCAAAGTGCTTCAAGTGAGTGGAATAGCTTACAAACCCAAAGTTGTAAAAATATGTGCTTTGTTCTCGTAAATCCCTTTTCTGTCTTGCAGCTTAGGTTGGGAGCTTTGTGAAGATCTCCAGCCTGAGGAGATGCCCAGGGTTTGGGAGATAATTCCTGGGCTGTGTCCGCTCCCCTCCCACCAGAAGTCAGAACGTGTGCTGCCAGAGAGAGGGAGGAAGAAAGTACAGTTTTTTCTCCTCCCTTCCAAAGCTGTTAATGTCCTGTGCTCCCATAGACAACTGCAACAATTGATTTCTGCGGGGTGAGTTGAACAAGATACTAGATGGAGCAGAGTTCCTCTCTCCTCTCTCTTTTTAACGGGCCGCCATCCCTGAACCACAAGGGCTTGTTGTTGGCCCAGATCACCAGCTCACAGCCCCTAGCCACACACACACAGTAGTTTAAGCAGGAAAGCAAAGGGGACATTCCTCCATAAAAGGCCTCAGTGTGCATTGTGTGGCGGGCAAATGCGCACAGGTCCTTGAAGTACTAAAAGTCACAGAAAGGAAGTTTGCCCCAGGAAAGCTTGTGATATTTTTGGCAGATTTTCTTACTACCTGTATTGCGTCTATTATGATGTTTACCACGACTTGTAAAAGAATAGCTACTATATTGGGATATGATGAACTTCTCAGCTGGAGAGAGAACTGAATCTCACAGAGAAACAACATTTGGGATTTGAGATGTTGTGTTCTTTGTGGTTACATTTTGATGTTGGGATAAGGAAGGGAAAAAAACATTTCCCCAAGACAGACACAGCCAAGCTGTGTCCAGTCCATGGAAGGAAAATCAAAATGTTTGAAGTGAGCTTTAGAGTTGTTTGGTCTACACAGATAAAGGGCTCTAGGTTTTGTCTACCTCACTATCATTTCCTTTTATATTTTTAGTGTGGTTGCTATTTTTTCCCCCCTCAGGATTCTGCTTTATTTCAGCAAATGTTGGGTGGTGGTTCTGGGTAATATATTTACCATAAAACTGTTGGGTATTTCAACTGCTTTTCAAGACCAGTGGCTTTTGGGGGTTGTCACTGGAAAGCAGTTTGAAAGCTCCATAAAATCTCTCCCTGCCTTCAAGGGATAGTCACACTACAAATGTGATTGATTGTTTCTGGGCTCCCTAAGAGCCCTGGAGCAACACAATGTGAAATAGGTTAGGCTGGTCTGGAAGGAAGTGATGAATGCTTTCTTCAGTGGGAAGAATTTAGGCTCTAGATGGGAGAACCTTAGGGCAAAACCCCACTCCCCAGGAGGATAATTAGTAGGGTAAGTAGAGATGGTTCTTGTAGAAAGTTCCTTGTAATTATCCCACTAGGAATGTGCCTGGGACATCTTTCTCCCTTTATTAAAGGGGTCCTGGGACCACTGAAGGACCTATGTTCAGCCTCTTACCCTAAGGAGATTTTCACCAAAGCCAAAGTCCCCTTGCCTCATCTTTTGCATTTCAAGAGAATAATATCCAAAAAGCAGTGGTTCACTTGTTAACCCACTTCAAGGTCTCTCTTTCCATTCACCAGAACACCATGTATTATGTATGCATCATATTCAATATAGTACATATTGTTTAATAAAACAAAATGCACAGAAACATTGTTTGAATATAAATATGTACACTGTTACCCCAGTGAGATTTGGGGGATGAAAGAGGTTTTCTAAAAACGGTTACAATGGTAATAAAAGGTGTTTTGTTAAATAAAGGGTATTTTATTAGGCTCTTGAAAACTCACTGGGGAGCCCCCTCCCCATTCCACACTAATCCCAGGTGATTTGTTTTTAAATTTGTTTTTATTAGAAAGTTGAGGGGTTGACAATAGAGGTTGATTTTACTAGCCAAACTCCATCTTCCCATATTTATAGGAGAAAGAAAATGACTCTTGTGAAATTTGATGACCAAATTCTCTGGCATTAAGCTCTGCTACCTCCTCGTCTGCCTGCTGGAATTCCCAGCTGGCACCTGGGACCTGTAACCTTGAGTAACTTGTATTTCAAACAAAGGGTACCCATACGGACCCATATGGAGATTAGGTGGGACATCTGCCCATTGCAGTCTGTGTTCTGCCTACTCTGCCCCACCCTTTGTCCTCAGGTGCTGAGAAGCTGCTTCACTAGTTGTCCGTTTTGTTTGTTTTTTTTTTTTTTTTTTGCTACTGGGGATTGAACTCAGGGGCACTGGACCACTGACCCACATCTCCAGACCTATTTTGTATTTTATTTAGAGACAGGGTCTCACTGAATTGCTTAGCACCTCGCTGTTGCCAAGGCTGGCTTTGAATTTGCAATCCTCCTGCCTCAGCCTCCCGAGCTGCTGGGATTATAGGATTGCACCACTGTGCCTGGCTAGTTGCCCATTCTTGACCTGGTTAATGCTCCTTGGTTATCTCCTTCTGATACTAACCATTTTTGCCTGTTTTCTGATGTGCCAGCTCAGAGGCAGCTGGGATGGGAAAATGTTATTTATTTAAAAGCTTGATATATGAGTAAAAGTTTTTATGGGAAATCAATCAACTGCCTCAAAATTAGAAAAATTTTCATTATCTGTAGTTATCTGTAATACTGTAGTTAACAGTGTCCATGAGGAGAGATGCTATTGAAATACACAAAGTTAAAACAACAACAACAAGAACAACAAAACCCTTTGGTAAATAGTGGTGCAGATTATTTCTTCAGCAGACTTTAAATTCATCTTGAATGAGAATTTTGCTTTTGTTGCCCAATATTTTAGTATATTAAGGACCATAGCTAGTGTGCATACCTGTAATGCTAGCAACTCCAGAGGTTGAGGCAGGAGAATGGCAAATTTGAGGCCAGCCTGGACAATTTAGCAAGACTCTATCTCAGAAAGGGTTGGGGGTGTAGCTCAGTGGTAGAGCATCAAGAAAGTATTGGTTTTAAGGAATCACAAAAATACATCTTAAGGCAGTCTTGTAAGAAAGTGGATTGAAATAGGGAACTGAGAATGAGTAAGGACACTTATAAATTCAGTAATCAAAAGATGAAAATTAAGGATAAAAAGATACAATACAAAAATTAAGGATAAAAAGATATAAGGATAAAAACATTTCAATAAATGGTTTTTCTTTTTTTTAGAGATAGAATTTTTTTTTTAATATTTATTTTTTAGTTCTCGGTGGACACATCTTTGTATGTGGTGCTGAGGATCGAACCCCGGCCACATGCATGCCAGGTGAGCGTGGTACCACTTGAGCCACATCCTCAGCCCCAAATGTTTTTATTTATTTATTTTAAAAACATTTATTGAAAACATCCAAGAGGCCAGGACAAAACCAGCCACTGTGACTCAGGCCTGTAATCCCATCTACTCAGGAGGCTGAGGCAGGAGCGTGGGAAGGTCCAGATCAGCCTATGCAACTTAGGGAGAACTTCTGTCAAAATAAAAAATAAACAAAGGGCTGGGGTTGCAGCTCAGCTATGGAATGCCCTGGGTTTAATCCTCTGTACTACAAAAAGGAAAAAAAAAAAAAAAAAAAAAAGCAAAGGTAAAGATTATAAAGACAGAAAGTAGCATGTTAGTGTGGTGGTTGCTAGAGCCAGGTAGGTGGCTGGGGAGTTGGTGTTTAATGAGGACAAGTTTCAGACTGGGAAGGTGAAAAAAAGTTCTGGAGATGGGTGATGGATGGTTGCATAAAAAGGTGAATGCGCTTGGTGTCACTGAACTGCATGGCTCCCAGGGGTTCATATGGTAGTTATGTATGTATATTATCCCACAGCAAAAATGCCCCACCTCCACCCCCCCAAAAAGGGAAAAGGAGGATAAAGATAGAAAACAAGTGGTGCCCCCACCAGCTCAAGAAGCTGACAGTTGAATTAACTAGAAAGTTTGTTTTTGAACCTTAGTAAAAAACAGGCAATAATCTTCTTGAAATAATTAAATTGGGGCAGAGTTCTACAGAAAGAAATGAGGAGGGAAAAAATCTCAAGAGCTTAGTATTTGTAGTGTATGTACATGCAAAGAACATAATAGAAGGCCTTTTTTTAAAGTGTGGTTGAAGGCCACTGAGTCACTGGATAGCTGAAGTATTTGAGGCTTGAGTAATGGCCCAGCAGAGAAATCCCGGAGTCAGCCCGGCTCACTCTTCACTGGGGTTGGTGGGGGTGGAGGGAGAGTCAAGTAAATTCTATCCTATTCTATCTCGAATACTTTGATATTGTGACCAAGTCCAAATTCCTCAAGGAGGGGAAGAATGTTCTGGGTTTTTGTAACCTTGATTAACTTGTATTTCAGACAAAGGGTACCCATATGGACAAGAGACAGGAAGGAAAGAGCTGAATTGGGAATCCATTTTTGTTCCCTGTTGATGATGGATGTCTTATGGCTGGGGTCAATGCCACATGTGATCTCATCCTGAGAAGACATTCTTTAACCAGATGGGCAAAATATTTGAATTTGAGTGTGTGGCAATTTGATTGACTCCACTTAAACATCTGAGGGAAATCTGAAATTATTCTGATAGGGCCTGCTGGTTATTTGTCTCTCTGAAGTTATAGCTCTTTCTGCATGTTTTCTGGCTGGGATAAAGTGATAATTTATGATTCAGGTATTTGGAACTGCCATGGCTCAGAGATGCAATGTTCTGCGATTCCATGGCTACCAGGTTAGCAGGAATCTAGTTATCCTGGGGATGCAGTTGAGCAGGGTCAAGCAAGGATGTTTTGGAGCCTGATCTCATGAGTCTGAGTCCCAGGTCTACCCCCTCTTGAGACCATGGACATTTGCCCATATCTCTGTGCTTCAGGTTTCTCATCTGTAAAGTGAGGGTAATCATAATAGGAATTGTGTTAAATGGGTGTTGTGAAAATATGACTTAAAACATGTAAAGAGTCCATAACAGTGCCTGGTGTACAGGAAGCCATCTATGAAAGTGAGCTATTATAATCATCAGTTATTGCCTCTTTGGAGGAAAAATGGCCAAAACAGTGAGTGTTAAAGCTGGTACAGTAATTCTGCCACTTAAGAATCAGAGTCCATTTATCATTTTGTTGGAGAGTTGAAAACTCTTGGCCGAGATAAACATATCTAACTGAAAATAGAGTGTTGGTTTTAAGGACTCATCACTGTATTCACTCATTTGTTGATTCACCAAGGGTCAGGCATTGACAAAGTGTCAGGCAAAGCCAAGTCAATTCTACCATGGTACTTGACCTTATGGTCCTCAGTCTAGTGGTGCAAACACTTAAAGAGATTGTTACATAATATGTAGGTGCAAAGATAGAGATAATGTATAAGGCAAGATGGAGGAGAGACCTGACCTAGGGGTAGGGGAAGGTGGAAGGAATAGTCAGAATTCCTGGAGGAAATAATCTCAGAAAATATCTGCTTTGTCAAGTCAAGATTAATTTTAACAAGTCTGTGTTTCCGTCTATGTCTTAACATAACTAAAATACTATTATTTGTCCTAAAGCAACAATGGTTGCTTAACCATAACAAAGCATCTTGATTTCCACAGTCTCATGTGTCATATTGTTTTTTAGTTGGTTTGTTTGAATCGGGATGCAGATAAAGACATGCCTTGTGATGGGCTTATGTCTCTCAACTGTCCCTAATATTTGTGGATTTCTCCTTCATCTTTTAAAAAGTTTGTTGTAATTTGTTTTCTGAAGAGACTTGTTTTTCTTGTAGTTTCCATAGATGGGTTTTACTGATCATATCCTCATAGTCCTCCTATTTTCTATGAATACCTGCTTAACTCTAAAAGATTATTCAGATTCAAGTTGTTGGGTGGGGTAGGACTATTCCATAGACAGTGTGGAGATGTATGTCCATCAGGAGGCACATAAGGTCTTGTTGCCTCTCCCTGTAAGAGGCTCAATGCATAAGTCCATTCATTACTAGGAGTGTAAAGTGACTATTCCAAGTCTATTCTCTTTCTTTAGCTGGACTTCCATAAAGAGAAACTTCCCCTCTTTTACTATTTTCTTGCTCAGTGGTCTAGTACTTCTAGGAGAGGTCTGACTAGTCCTGGATTGAAAATCCACATAAATAGTGGCCCCATGGTACTGCAGGACTTAGCAACCTTTAAAGCTAAAATCCCATCCTCATACAATGTTACTAAAGCAGGAAGGCTACTGATGAATTTTTGTAAATACTACTTGTCATGGGAAGAAGTTTCTGCTTGCAACATAGCTTTAAAAACACTTTAACATTCCCCCAAGCTTTAAATAAAAATAGGTGTTTTTTTTTTTAACAGCAATTACAAAAGATAATCTTGCCAAACTGAAATCCTAGACTGCATCTGATATCATTTTAATTTTCAATGACCTACTTACTGCATGGCATGATTTACAGTTAAGGTTTATTGCTTTACCAAAGTAATGTTTTGACTGTTTACTTAAAATACAAAGCAAAAACTCAAACCAGCAAAACAAAACTGCCCGAACCCCTCTGTTTTATTCTCTGGTGGAGAAAAGCTTTTAACATTCAACATTATTTCAAAGTTAAATGTTAAAATAATTTTGTACCTGAGGCCATAATAGATGTGTGTCTTAGACTTGATGTATGCAGAGTTTTGTGTTTTCTAAAGGCAGCAGAAGAATATATTTCTACCACTGTGTGCAGGATGAATCACACACACATACACCCACCCACACACACACACACACACACACACACACACACACACACACAGCCTAATTTAAAATGGAACATTTAAGAAGTACTACGTTTTATTTATTATAAGAAACATCATATTCTCTAAAAGTCCCTTTTAAATTTAGTCTCAAGTGTGATCAGCTGTTTGCATCTGCTTGGTGACATAAAACATTTACAACTGTAGAAACAAGAGTAATCTGGGAGGACTCCGGCATGACCTCAAGTCCCCCTATTCGCGCCAAATGGGACACTGATCACCCCAGATCTTGACCGGCTTTCCTCTTGCCCTCTTTCACCTCATCACTTCCATCCTTTGTCTCCAACCACATTAGGTCCATTCAGTGTTTCTCTTTTTAATGCCTCCACAATTTCTTAATATCTACAAAGAGTGAATTGATTCCTACCCCGGAATATGCCGGCAGGAAGCAGCGGGTGTGCGTATTGGACCAGCCCCAACTGAAGGAACAGGCCAACAAGGGGGACATTGTCTTTCTTTTCATTCATTCTTTTATTTTTTTAGAGCATTTTTCTTTCTTATCCAGATTAGTCTGACCTCAGCACAAGACAGCTATATATTACTTTGAACGGCAAACTTGCATGTCGCCTGGGTTGCGTTGGTGGTTTTCCACGAATGTAATATGATAATCCCCACGGAGCCACTCCAGCCACTTATTACTCTTACTCTGATAGAAATACTTTGTTGTTGCTATTATGATGTCTTTTATTTTTAACCCAGCTGAAAATGGAAGCATTACAGAGCTTAGAAATATTAATGAGAAAATAATCTCTCTTACATGGCAGAGTACCCCCCATTACAATGGACTGGAATAAAAGTATTTTGTCCCCATTTTACCTTAACAGAGATATATTAACTGAGGCTTTCAAGCTAAGCTGTTAAGAATGAAACCTATGACACACACATGCAAATGGAAATGCCCTGGGCATATGAAATTAACCTTCTCTTGTTGCACCTGTAGCTCTGACAGTTACAAAAGGAGTTGCTAAATAATGTACATGCTCTGATGATTCAAAATGCAGCTGTGAGCTTTTCTGTTTTAGAAATCCTGAAGGTGAAGGCCTAATCTAATCCCCTCTTTCTCGGTTTCTTTCAAATGGCACATCCTTGGAAAAGTTTTTATTCAGGACAGTTACTCATCTTGAAGCTGACCAACATTATTAATAAGCCTCAAAGGAAGGACCGTCTAGTGTTTGTTTATAAACAGATAGACATGGACTTGCACTCTTACTGTTGTTCTAATGAAACCATGCCAAAATCCAGATGGGTGTTTAAAAGCAGATGAGCCTCTTCTTTCCAAAGGACAAACTCACTAGCATGTTTTACCTCTAGGCACAGTGCTGTCGGGATGATTCGTGAGATGACACGGCAATTCTGAGCGATAATTGCCTGTTGTCATAGTCTGGGCTGTTCTAACAAATACCACATACCAAGTAGCTTACCATCAACAATCATTTCATTTCCTAAAGTTCTGAAGTTCTGGAAGTCCAAGATGAAGACTCCAGCAGATTAGGTATCTGCTGGGGCCTGTTCTTCACAGATGGTCCCTTGTATCTGTGTCCTTGCATGGTGAAAGGCTCTCTTGGGCCTCTTTTATAAGTCCCCTGGTCACTTCATGAGGGCTTTTGTCTCACGTCCAAAGACCTCACCTTGGTTGGTATTTTAACCTGTGTGTTGGTGGGGGAAACACACATTCAGATCACAGCACCTGGCGGATGAATTTTTCTTGTGTGATTCATGAGAACAAAAATAGAAAAGCTCCTCCCTCCCTTCAGTTTTATCCTGTGGAGTCTTGAAACTCCCCCCCCCCCAAAGTTTGGTTTGTAGGTCAATAATGACAACATATAAGTGTCAAGAGGCCGTGGAAAGGTTTGTCACATAGGCTCTGGGAGGAGAGCAAGGTGGACTTCCAGGCAAGGTGCAACTGGCTGGAGGGGACAGGGAAGGGCAGCGTGGCTCTTTGTGCCTTTAGGAGGTGGCCAGGGCTAAGGCCTGTGTGGCTGGAACTTCCACTGGTTTCTTATGAGCTTGCCCAGATGTAGGGCAAAGGGGGCAGGTGGCATGGTGGGACTGGAAAGATGTTAGTCGGCAAACATCAAAATGGGGCTGAACTTCAACAGATAGTGCTGGGAAAACTGGAAATCCATATGCAGCAAAATGATATTAAGCCTCTATCTCTCACCATGCACAAAACTCAACTCAAAGTGGATCAAGAACCTAGGAATTAGATCAGAGCCCCACACCTAATAGAAGAAAAAGTAGGCCCAAATCTTCATCATGTCGGATTTGGACCCTACTTCCTTAACAAGACTCCTATAGTGCAAGAAATAGAATAAAGAATCAATAGGTGGGATGGATTCAAACTGAAAAGCTTCTTCTCAGCAGAAGAAACAATCAGTGAGATGAGGAGACAACCTACAGAATGGGAGCAAATTGTTATCACACGCACATCAGAGAGAGCACTAATCTCTAGGATAGATAAAGCACTCAAAACACTTAACACCAAAGAAACAACCCAATCAATAAATGGACCAAGGACCTGAACAAACATGTCTCAGAAGATGATATACAATCGATCAATAAGTATACGAAAAAATGTTCAACATCTCTAGCGATTAGAGAAATACAAATCAAAACAAAGATTTCATCTCACTCCAGTCAGAATGGCAGCTATTAAGAATATAAACAAAAATAAGTGTTGGCGAGGATGTGGGGAGAAAAGCACATTCATACATTGATGGTGGGACTGCAAAGGAGTGTAACCAATGTGGAAAACAGTATGGAGATTCCTTAGAAAACTTGAAATGGAACCACCATTTGACCCAGCTATCCCACTCCTTAGTTTATATCCAAAGGATTTAAAAAAATAGTGATGCAGCCACATCAATGTTTATAGTAGCACAATTCACAATAGATAAATTGTGGAACTAACCTAAATGCCCTTTGATAGATGAATGGATAAAGAAACTGTGTTATATATACACAATGGAATATTACTCAGCATTAAAAGAGAATAAAATTATGGCATTTTCAGGTAAATGGATGGAGTTGGAGAATATCATGTTAAGTGAAATAGACCAATCCCCAAAATCCAAAGGCCAAATGTCTTCTCTGACATGTGGATACTGATCCATAATGGGGATGGTGGGGGAGCATGGGAGGAATGGAGGAACTTTAGATAAGGCAAAGGGGAGAGAGGGGAAGAGAGGAGGCATGGGGGTAGGAGAGATGGTGGAATGAGATGGACATCATTACTCTAAGTACATGTATGAAGACACAAATGGTGTGACTCTACTTCATGTACAACCAGGGAGAGATATGAAAAATTGTGCTCTATATGTGGACTATGAATTGAAATGCGTTCTGCTGTCATGTATAATAAATTAAAATAAATAAACAAAAATTTTAAAAATAACGTTTAAAATTTAAAAAATCTATGTATTAATCACTGTGCAATTCATATTGCTAAAATTATCCCACCATTATAGTTTAGACATAGGATCTGGGGATAACTGGCTTGATAACTGGCATGTAAAATGTAGAGGAATAAAATTTATTTCAGTTGTTTTGTAAAAGAAAAAAAAATGGGGCTGGACTCTTATTATACCTCGTTTTAAATTGAAGACCTGATATGCTCTGAAAGGTGGTGAATATTTTTAGACAAAAACCAGGTGCTGATCAAGAAGTGAAGCTTTGGGAATTTTTGGTATTTTCTCTTTGGGCTTTTAAGGACAAAAGGTATACAGTCATTTTCTGAAAACAAATTCTGAGTTTTAAAAAAGCCATACAATGTTTAGGTTATTACTAAGGATTCTTAAAAATTGAGCAGATCATGCTTACTGTTGATAGGTTATTTTTCACTCCTTAACCTAAATCCTTTGTACCCTCTGTCAAGGTATTTCTTGGTTTTCTTCACTACCCTGGTTGGAATTATAGGAAACTAGGAGGCAAAGGACCATTAGGGATTGTTCAAGATTATTTCATTCCTCTTTCAGATGGAGAAACATATGACTGAGAGACTTTGGCAGAATCCAAGCCTGAGCTTTTAAAAATGTACCTCAACTAGCTTAGTTCAGAGAATTTAGAGGTGTCTTATGCTTGTCTAAATGACAATGTTCTCTCTGAAGAAAAGTTTTAAAAATATATTCTTAAAAACTACATGGATTTTGTGTGTGACTTCCTCAGAATCTTCTAAGTCTGAATTTATTGCAGAATTTTAATATGAATTCTAAAGTGGAGTCTGTATATTTTGTTACACTAAAAACGTTAAAGTGTATCTTATCATTCCTTATGATACCCACAGATCTTTTCTTTTATTTATTTAGAGTATTAATTGTTAAAATGATACCATGCATATTCTTTTATGATTATTTCTTTACTTAAGTGTTAGATCCTAGGATTTTTTTCCTTAAAAAAAAGCTTTTTATTTAAAAATATTTGTATGTTTGTGGAAGGGTTTTGGGTTTGTTTTTGAGATGGAGTCTCATCATGTTGCCCAGGCTGGTCTTGAACTCCTGGGTTCAACTGATAGTCCTGTCTAGACCCCTGAGTGCTGAGACCACAGGTGAGTGCCATTGCACACAGTTAGATTTATAGAAGGTTTGAAAATAATACTGAGGGTTTTCTGATGTCCCACACCCAGTTACCCCTATTAATCTTACATCAGGATGGTATATTTGTCAAAATTGGCTAACTGATGTCGATATGGTATTATTAACCAAAGTCCAGACATCATTCACTTTTCTCACCTAATTCACATTAGTTCTCACCTAATGTCCCTTTTCTGTTCCAGAATTCCACCCAAGACACCACATTCCATGTAGTCATTGTCTTTTTAGGCAATTTTGAGCTATCACAGGCTCTCAGACTTTTCTTGTTTTGTTCTGATGTCCTTAAGAGTTTCAAGGAGCACTGTAGAAAGTACTTAGTTGCGTTTTGCCTGATGTTTTCTTATGGTTAGGCTGAAGTGCTGGGTTTATGAGAGGAAGACCACAGAGTGTGTCATGTCAAGGGGACACACTCCTAGCATGGTTTTGATGCTAACTTTAATCATCGGGCTGAGGTTGTACTTATCAGATGGAGGATTCAGCAGGTGCACTGGGGAGAGATGATGGATGGGAAAGACAGAAGGTTTTTTAATGTATGATTTCTACAACTAAAATATGTGTGTGTGTGTGTATACACACACTATATCTATCTATCTATCTATCTATCTATCTATCTATCTATCTATCTAAGCTGAGAGTTTCCCTTCACCTCCTTAAGATGGGAATGTGTACATAAATAATTTGAAATTTCTCTGCAAGGGCAATGTGGCTATTATTCCATATAAATAGATAGATAGATTGATTGATTCATCCATCCATCTATATCATCTTTCATTTACTTAGATGCCTAGCAGTATGGACAAATAAATATTTATTTTATACTTTGTATTATAGTCTAATCCTGTTTCTTTTAATGGTTTATATTGTTCAAACTTTGACTGTGGGAGCTCTTTTAGTTTTTGCCTGTGTCCCTTTTGACATACTCTTGGTGTTTTTTCCCCCCAGAACTTCCTATTAAAAATATATATATATATATATAGAGAGAGTTGTGGATTAACCTTTATTTTTATTTACATATTTTTATTTACTTATTTTTATGAGGTGATGATAATCAAACCCAGTGCCTCACACATGCTAGGAAAGCACCCTTCCACTGAGCCACAACCCCAGCCTCCAGAATTTCCTATTTTCTGGTGCCAATGCTGCAGCTTTATCTCACACATCCTCAGTCCTAGAATCAGCCATATCTTTGGAGTCTTGACTTCTTTTGAAGAGTGGCAAATCCACGGTAGAGGTGTGAGAGGTGCTTTTTGCTTCCAGGTGGTCTTCTCAGCCAATGAAATACGCTGATGTGGCTACCCTTGTATGTGTACACAACTAGGAAGATTTCTACGTATGTCCATCTTTATATTAAGCTAAAAGGAGTTCTCCCTGTGCCTTCAAGTCTAACCCACATGGATTACTCCAGCCTCCTTCCCTTGCTTTTTTCTAAGGGAAACAGTAAGAAACCTGGCTCCCACCCTCTGCCTGCCACTGGCTTAACTGTTCAATTCTAGTTGCACCTAAGTAGTGCTTTCAGAATTGTTCATCTGACTTGGGGATAGTTTTTAACTTCATTCTCCAACCCATCTCATAATATCTCCTCACTTACCACCATCTTTTTTTATTCCCAAGAGTTATTTTATTTCTCTAACTTTTTAGTTGGTTGATAGTTTTTTTTTTTTTTAAATCATTCTAAGAGCATTTTTGAAGTTAAAAAGTCCATTTGTTCACAGAATTGTCTCCATTTCTTCTTGTTTTTCCGTTTGTTGATCTTGGCCTCTGTCAATTGTGTTGGAAGTTTTGTTCAAATATTTCATGTTGGTTGACTATATCAACATGTCCAGTCATGAGGCACGATGCTTAGAGACTGCAAAAGTACCTAAATAAAGCACTATCTAAATAATTTCCTGTGCTAAAGAACTAGCTAATTGGTTACAGTTATGAACATTTACAAAGTATTTTGTTAATTAAGTGTTCACTTATTGTGACTAAAATATTCTTCCTAAATCACAAGACAGAATTAGGAACAGAGGCTTATATTTTTAATATTAAATATCCTGAAGAGTGTGAGAATTTCTATTTTGTACATTAGATAGATGTGGAAGGATGGATGGACCAACACTATGCAAGCTGATTGGCAGCTGTGTGTCTTGGAGGAGGACTTGTTGACTGGTGGCTTCTTCAAGGAGGGAAGCCAGCATTTTCTTTTGGGGAAATCCCCGAGGAGAACAGTAAGTTTATAGTGAGAAACAGATTTTATATAACAAACCAGTAAACCACACTACCCAAGATTCATGAGACAATTCTTAAATTTACGAAGTGCAAAAAAAAAAAAATTTACAAAGTGCAAAATACTCTGGTGTTATGCATTGAAAAGATCATAATCTACTAAATTGATTCTACAACCTAGTAATGAGCCACAACCAAAACATGAATGAGCTTAGCCCTAAAAACCTCCGTGGTCTGATCTCTATGTGCCTCTTCATTTTGATTTTTTTTTGTCACCCCCAGCAAATGTCTTGTCAGGGCCAAACTGCTTGTAAGGAGCTGCAATTCCTGTGACTTTGAGCTTTGCACGTGTTCCCTTCCCTTGATAGGTCTCCTTTCTCTTCTGCCCGATAACTTTCATGTCCTGCAGATTCAGCACAGGGCACTTCAACTGGGAAGCCTTTCTTGGTCTTGTCTTCTTTCTTGTTCCCATTCATTGCTGGGTAAAGGGAATTTTATCTCATCTGTTCTCTTTGTTTCCCTAGCTCTGAATGCACATGCTGTTAGCATATCTAACACACACATACATGCTCTCACACACGTTATAAAACCACTAAGTTTTATATCCACATCTCCCATGAGACCACAGATTCAGACTAGAGGCTGTGTTTTATAGGTTGACCTTCTCTGCTCTTGGGGTCCTGATCAGATAATGAGTCACATATGAATCAGAGACTGGCATCTACCTTCTACCTCCACCTACAAGACTTTTGGTACATTTGTGGGGGCATGTGAAGTAGATACATCTTGGTTCAGAAAGTTTTTCTATAAGCCCTGCCATTCCTACTCTAAATCTGTATAAACAGCCCCATGAGCCTTAGGCCTCTTTGGATAAGGCTGACTCCACACAGGGCCATAGTTGCTCCATACTGTGAGCACTGGAGAGTATGTCCTGTTAGATATGGACCCTCAGGTGCATTTCTAGAAAGTCAGCTGGCTTGGACTCTGAGCTAGATGTCCCTATTTTATATAACAAAACCAGTATACGCCTACAGGAGTGGAGAGACTGCTCTTGATTTGTGGTCATCTGGATAAACCCTTTTTCCTGTAGGTTAGAAAGGTGGAGAAAGGGAGTAGAAGCATTTCCCCCAAACTGTTACACATCCTTGATAGACATCAAAACTCTTCACTCTAGAAGTTGGAACAAAGAAGAAGACAAGACCAAGAAAAGCTTCCAAGATGAAGTGCCCCGGGCTGGGGATGTGACTCAAGTGGTAGCGCTTGCCTGGCATGCGTGCGGCCCGGGTTCGATCCTCAGCACCACATACCAACAAAGATGTTGTGTCTGCTGAAAACTAAAAAAAAAAAAAATATTAAAAAAATTCTCTCTCTCTCTCTCTCTCTCTTAAAAAACAAAAAAAAGATGAAGTGCCCTGTGCTGAATCTGCAGGACATGAAGTTATCGGGCAGAAGAGAAAGGAGATCTATCAGGGGAGGGGAACACATGCAAAGCACGAAGTCACAGGAATCACAGCTCTTTACAAGCAGTTTGGCCCTGACAAGACATTTGCTGGGGGTGACAAAAAAAAAAAATAAAAATGAGGAGGCACATAGAGATCAGATCTCATTCTTATATGATGTCCTTAGGGCTAAGCTCTTTCACTTTTTGGTTGTGGCTCATTACTACCTTATAGAATCAGTTTAGTAGATTATGATCTTTTCAATGCATGACACCAGAGTATTTTGCACTTTGTAGATTTTTTTTTTTTTTTTGCACTTCGTAAATTTAAGAATTGTCTCATCAAACTTGGGTAGTGGCTTAGGGCATCAAGGATCTCATTCTTATATGATGTCCTTAGCATATGGTAAATAGTCACTGGGGTGAGCTGTGAGCTCAGCATTTATGACTGAAAGGATAAATATGGATAATGATAATTGGACTAGAATTCATAATCATAAACGTACTAACTATTCAGCCAAGAGAGGAGAAAAAGGAACAGGACGGGAAGATTAGAATGTAATATCTTGGTGATTATGGATTCAAGTGATTGTCTGCCTTACTGGGAATCTAGATGGGTTTGAGAAGAAATTTATTAAAGAAGAAACAGAGGAATTTTGAGACCTGTGTATTAAAAAACATCATTAGCAAGGGTGTTATTAGAAGTATGGGAAAATAATGGTAAAGCATTGAACAAAGATTGAAAATAAGTCATATGATAAAATAATTTGGGGGCCTAACAGAATGTCCTGGAGGCCTCAGATAACCATTTGTGAAGGAGAGAGAAGTTTTTTAATATTAAAAAGAAATACTCATTTGTTATGTTAGAAAGCATTTCTTTTTTACAATTAATAGATGATAACTCCCACCCAACCCATTCTGAAATGTTTATTTTTAGGATCAGAAGTTAAGCTCATATCATTAGGGAGAATAAGGGATTTTGGGCTCAAAATAGGATGAATGTTTTAGAAAGGATAATGCTAAATTCCAACAAACAAAATCAAAATATGCTATTTATTTCTCACTCAAGTCCACAAATCTATTGCTGATCGGCACGTGGCTGGCTTCCAAGAGTGAGTCAGGGATCCTGCTCCATGTCTTGCAGCTCTGCCATCTTCTCTGTGTGGTTTCAAGGTCCCTGTGCTCAGGTGCACAAGCTGGCAGACTGAGAAGGAGCAGTAGAAGAAATTTCACTGCTTCTTATCAACTTGGTGAGAAAGTGGCGTCTGACCTTTCTACACATTCTGTTGGTGACCTTTAGTCAACAGGATGCAAGGGAGGCTGGGAATCTAGTTCCTGGTTACCAACTGCTACCAGCCACTAAGTTATATCATGAGAGGGAGCTCAGGTTTGGGCAGACAATTATCCATTTCTCCAAAGATTGGTATTTGGGATTTGTATGAATGTGTCTATGATTTCACAAAATAACTTTCAATAATTACAGTTTAAGATATCATCTAAGACATTAATCAAAGAAGAAGAAATGCAAAGAATAACTGCTTTCAGAAGTAAAAAAAAAATTCTCCTAACTGTGTCATTTTGAGAAATGTTACATTATGAAGGAAAGGATTCCACACTGGTCGTGAGCTAGAGTTTGGCCACTATTGATCTGTGGCAGGTTTTCAGGTCTTCTTGCTTGATGTGCTAGTTTTTATCCTTTAGTTGGGCTTCATTTTGGAGACGTTAGTTTTTGATGCCAGAAAAGTTGTAAAACTTTAATTAGGACTAATGAACATAACAATGCATGCTACTTGACTTTTAAAAGTATTGCTAAAATTATAGCAAGACACGACTCAAACAGTGATGGGTAAGGACAAGAGCACTCTGGGTTGCTGATATTGATTTACTTGTTTCTATTCCAGCCAGAGGGCCAACTATGAGCTGCCAAACTCAACCTTTTTCCACACCAGAATTCTCTACTCTTTGTTCCATTTTCTGAAGTCCACCTGACTGGATTTCTCTATGCTTAATTGCATGCATGAGTGGATCTGTGTTATTTTTGAACATTTGTGGTAATTCAAAGTAGGGAAACTTATCAATTAGATGTAATGAGAACAGAAGGAAGAGTTTGAGGAGCTGGGAGGGAGCCTATAGTTTCAATTAGCATCTATTTATATCTGATCCTTCAAGATTGGGAGCCAATTTGGTCAAATGGGAGTGAGACTTGAACATATAAAACCATTTCTTTTCTTGATTTCCAATCACACCATCTCATGCTTTTCATTAAATCTTTCATTTTGCATTTCAGTATGTCTGGATCCCTTTTGCTTTCTCCAATTTATTTGTTCACCCTCTTCCTTGCTTCCCTGCTAAATCAGTTGGTCTTTCTTAGCCATTTGATTGTCTTACTTTCTCTTCCTTGGTCTTCACTATCAAACCATTCTCACGTGTCTGGAATGAAATGCAAACAGCTCAATCATGCTTTAGAAGAATAAAATAAGCAAAAAGTTTCTTCCTATTTGATTTCCTTTTGGAGGGTGAGAAAGTGAATAAGAACAGTGAAAAGGAAATACACAGAGACCAGAAGCAGGGAGAACAGCTCTCAGGCATGCTGGGTTGATGCTAGGTTGAAGGAGTTTATAGGACCTCTCTTCTGATGTGACTGAAACTGTCACATGAGGCCAGAGTCTGGCCATCTAACTGAAAAAGTGGATTAGGGGCAAGGAGTCTCTTTTTAAAAAGTGATGCATTTCTTTTACAGCCTTTGACTTAAAATACATACTGATCTTTAATGTAGGGCCAAGATTTTTTTCCCTTTGTTTTTAGTTTGAGCCTACTGATTGGGGTATGGTGTCATCTTTCTTGGGTAAGCAACATCCTCTAATTTATCATCCATGAGTTCTAACTTTGGTTTCTTTATAACAAAGGCAGGATTTAAAGACACCTGTGAAATAAAGTGCGTAATTCTTTTGATTTTCATAACCCAGCTCCCTTTAGTCATTTATAGTTGTTCCATCCAATTTACTTTGACAGCAGTTATATTGTTAGACACTCACTTTTATTTAGTCTCTATATTCCACTGTTTTCATTTACAAAACAATAGCTTTCTTCTCACACTCGGATTTCATGGGTTTTCATAGTAGTAAACTGATTTTAATTAAATCCTTAATTAAAATAAGGATTTTAATTCAGATAAAATGATTTGAGAATAAATACAACTGAATTTTATAAGCACATGGTTTCCTGGTTGCATCTGAAAACAAATGTCAAAAGTGCCAGTGAGCTGTATGCTTATCAAATTGGCTTGTGTGTCACACCCCACAGAGAGCCTACTGGTTCTAGTTTCCAGCATGTTGTGGGTCTCATCAGTTTGCTTGTCAGATAGATTGGAGAGTGTTGGTTTCCCCAAGTGGGTTAGGTAAGTAGAGGCCCATTGGAAGAACTCCACATTATTCTCAAGTTTGTGAAGCTGTCATTCCAGATTTAGAACACAGAGTGATTAGGCCCTCCTTACAGTGGGAAGATGTTACTGAATACAACCTTAAGTACTCTGGTGAAGAGGCTCTAGGCACCATCGTTTACCACAATGATGAAGATGAAGTACATGGAGTTCTGCTACTGAGTTACTGTAATTTAAGATTAAGTGTTGCTTTATACAAACACTCTCTTTTAAATTAATGTATGTTTAACTGTAAATATGTTAGGAGCCACAGCAAAAATATTGATACAGGCACCTTTGGATTTTATTGACTGCCAGCCAGCAATTCACATTCATATGGTATTTGGACTCATGCTGTTCAGCTGGGCCCATTTCAGGACTCAGGTTACTCATGTCACTCTTGTAATGGGAGAGTTCCCATTGGTTGGAAAAGGATGGTAGGAGGGTGTTCCGGGGGAAGTGGAAGCCCCCCCGGCTCAGGTAGACACACACGTGTGGACCCACTTGTTAGGGGACGCACATGGCCTCTCTCTAAATAAAACTTTGTCTCAGTTTGACTGGCTTGTGTTTTTGTGCCCAACCGGGCTGTAAGATTGCAAGCCGGCGTGCACTGATAGCTCAGCAGGGGATCGCTCAGCAGGGGTGCCGCAGGCAGTGCTCGGCAGCAGGAACGGGACTCAGCCGGCCCGGGGCCGGGCAGTTTGCGGCATAAATACCCAGCTTTATTATTAATACATTCTTTGAATTAATTTATTGAATCAATTTTACTACTAGAAAGTACTTTGGGATAAGCCAAAGTCTTAGGAAAGAGAAAAAGTAACGTAAGTAGAGTTTCCCAAGATAGTCTAGTCCCTACTTCCCTATTTTCCCTGGAGCTGAATCTGAACTTGGCCACCTTATTAGTAAGGAGAACTGTCCAGAGTTTTTGAAAATCTACCATTTCTAGCACTATGCTGGTTTTTGGGCATACAAAGGGGTGTTAGTGCAACATGGGCTTACTGATAAATACTTATCCAGATACTTCTGGCTCTTAGTTTTAGGATAGGCGAACATCTAAGTGTGGTAAGTTTTGGAATAGGAGCTTAATGACAGTCTTGACAGAACAAGAATGGAGCCACTCTCTCTGGCTGAGGGGCTCTTGGAAGGCATTCAGGAGGAGGTCACTCTTGGGCTGAACCTTGGAGGGTAAAACCACGTTTGTCACACAGAAAAGTTGGGAGAAGGCACCAACCGCAGCCAAATGCATGGATTACTCTGCAAGATGCTTAGACTGTGCATGGGCAATTGTTTGGCTTATAGGATACACAGGGTAAGGAAGTCACAGGTTCAAAGTCTCTTCTTCATTTTCTTCTTCTGATAAAATATGGGACAGATCTCTCCAGCCTAGATGTAGCCACCTCTTTGGAACTGGAAGAGCACAAATGCCTGTTAGTTGTAGTCACAAAACTGTGAAGGTCAACAAAGGGACTTCAAGTTATCAATCTATACTATCCAGCAATATTTGTAGAACAAAATGAGTAGAACTAAAAACATGCAAGAACAAAGCACTGACAATTTGAGAAGCCATTTTGATATCATAAGTGTCATTTGTTGAGTTGTTCTTGGATCATAACCCCCAGGCCTATCTATGCCTTTTTGCTAAATGTTGCACAAGAAATTAACCATAGTGAGTGGTTGCTGTGCTCACCACAGCATAATGGTGGTAGGACTCACTATAGAGTATTTTTCTCACCATGCACTGTGATCAGCTTGAGTGTTTGGAATCCATAATCAACAGTGGTTTATTTAATTAAAAACTCGAAGCAGCTACATGTTTATTCCAAACTGCAGAGTGAATAAATACCAAATTCCTTGTTTGAGCTTATCCTTTTTTGGTGATGATTAAGGTGGTGACAATTAAAATAATAATCAATTTTTATTAATTATGGATTTACCCAAGTTGTTTTGTCTATTAAATTATTGTCCTCATTTTACAAATGGGTAATCTGAGACTCAATTTTTTTAACCTCAGTTTAATTTACACAGTGTTTTGCTGCTAAGATGCTAGACTCTCTTCATATATTTTTATTACTATTGATAGTGACCTTAAATGATTTGTAGCCCAAGATGGATTTCGATATATCTATATCCTCTGTTAATCCTGTAGACTAAAATTAATCAAATACTACTTGGCAAGATTTCAAAAATCACTTTTTTTCATGTAGGTAAGAGAAGGATTATCTCTCAAAGGATATGTGATTAATCTTGTATTCACTTTGTATATATTACTGCTTGTTATGGTTTGGATGTGAGATGTCCCCCAAAAAAGTCATGTGTGAGAAAATGCAAGAAGGTTTGGAGGAAAATGATTGGGTTATAGCCTTGACTTAATCAGAGAATTAATCCCTGTTGGGATCAACTGAGTGGTAACTGGAGGCGGGAGAAAGTGGTACATTAGGGGCATGAGTATGGGATATGTATTCTGTATCTGGAGAGTGGAGCTTTTCTCTCTCTCTGCTTCCTGATCACCATGTGAGCTGCTTCTCTTCACAATACTCTTCCACCATGATGTCCTGTCTCACCTTGAGCCCTTGGGAATGGAGCCAGCCACTTATGGACTGAGATCTCTGAAACCCCTAGCTCCTAAATAAACCTTTGCTCCTCTACAATTGTGCTAATTGGATCCTTTAGTCACAGCAGTGAAAAGCTGACCAAAACACTGTTACATGTCTAAGGAGAAGAGCCAATATGTCCTGAAGAGGGAGAGGAATCGGGAAAACCTAAGGAGAGGGGTAAAGAGCTGCCTGGTTTTGTCTGGTCCACATGCGGTGGCTTATACAAAGCTCCAGCCTACGTTTAGTTTTAGCTTTGGACCATTTGCAGGATTTCCCTAACCTGGTTCCTGTCCTGGGAGTGGGACCCCGTGAAAAATTCCTCCTCTCAAGCTAAGATGACATTTGGCCCTACCAAGATGAGAAAAACTCAGGCAGTGGCGGTAAATTCCCATCCTGGAGGAAGCTCAGGGGTCATAACATCCTGCAGGCAGCTCCAGGGCGTGGATCCCCAGCTTCCAAAGACATGATCTTTTTGCCTGTGCTGGAGAAGCAGGAGGTCTCTGGTTGCCCACCTGTGTCTATTTATAATAGTTCACAGGACCTTTTTCAGGACAAAGAAAACACACTGCGCTGACTTAGGACAAACAAATGTTTATGTTGATTGTGATGGCCATGTGTGTGTGTGTGTGTGTTTGGCATCAAGCAGGAAAATAGCTTAGCTCTGAGCAGGAAAATAATACTTTGGAAGGAGAATACAAAGGGAGATATAAATGTGACATAAAGACATAACTGCCAAGTCTTCAATCGGAATTGATTTAGCATTCACTGATTCATTCACTCACTTTTCCAACCAAAGATGATTAAGCTAACACTGAAAGCTAACCACCCTCTCACTGCTGGGGAGACCTTCAGAGGATTTAATCTCCGCTCTCATTGAGTTTATAGTGGAAAAGGTAAATAGTCATTAGCTAACAAATAATTTTGTTTAAAGCTCTCCAAAAGAAACCTGGCAAAATATTACATGGACATAAATTAGTGTCATAAGCAACCCAATATAGACTAGAGTTTCTAGAAGGACGTATCATGTAAGCCCAGATCTGAAATGTAGGTCAAGGTTAGACAGGAAAAGGGCAACGGGAAGAAGGATGGGTGGAGCTGTTTGGGGGGAAGGAACAGAGTGATACTAATTTGAAAAAGGCTTAATTTATGAAATGCTTGGACATGAACTTCAGTAACTAGCCTTTGTGTGTTAAGAGTTTTCTATACAGTGTCATACTTGATCTTTTATAGTACCTTTGCAAAGTAAATATTATTTCCAGATAAAGAAATAAAAAGGTCTAGAGAAATTAAATGACAGTAAGTTGAAGAATTCGAACCCAGATTGAAGTCCAAATTATAACATTTAAAAGGGAGAAAGAGGGGGGCAAGAGGTGGGAATTCCTAATCTCAAACAGTGTTAGCTACCTTTGCTTCAGTTCCAAGCTTGGACTCTCAATCCAGTCACATGGGAAGTCCATCTGTTTCGGAAGTCAGGGGTTCTAGTAACTGATGCTGAAAGGGAGATCCCTGAGCATCTATCTCTAAACCACGGCCTTAGTTTGGGCTGCTATCCAACCATAGAGACTGGATGCTTTAAATAACGGACATTTGTTCTTCGCAGTTCTGAGTGCCCAAGGCTGAACTTAGGATCCCTGCATGGCCAGTCTCTGGTGAGGGTTCCCTTCCTGTTTTGCAGATGGCTGCCTGTTGCTGATCTCCACACAGAGGAGAGCAGTGACTTGAGAAGCAAGTCCCATAAAGGTACCAATACCACCACGAGGGCTGCAATGACCTAATTGCTCCCCAAAGGCCCCATCTCCAAATGCCATCTTGTTGTGGAGCAGGGTTTCACTATGTGAATATGGGGCAACACCAACATGAAGTCCGTAACAACCACCTGATTCAAATTCCTGATCTCTAACACTGAGTCCTGCTTTCCATGACGTGTTTGGAGGGCTGTCCTTTTGAGACATTTACCTGCCTTCAAGATCAGCTTTGGTGTATGTGAGTGGGGTGTGGACATGGTGGTGATCCACACTGGTGGAGCAGGCTGGCGGGGGCATCGCCACACTGAGGATGCCTTCAAGTCATAAACTGTGGACATCAAAACTTAGCTCAGCCCTGAAGACATCTGGACTTCTAACTCCTAGAAGGAAGAGGCTCCTTGTGGCTCCCTGTTCACGGCACCCAGGCTCCACTAATCAAGGCTTGAAACTGTTTCTCAAATCTGGGTTGTCTTCAACCTTCATTTTCCTGAATTGTGCATTTCTTATTACATACAGGCTGGTTGAGCACGGAAATTTTGCCCGGCTGATAAAGGGGCTCTTGGGAAGGTTAACCCAGCCAGACAGATGGTGTTCTGGCCCCACCATCTTCTACCCAGAAAACCTTTACCCCTATTTGGTCTGGAGTAATGAAGCCCAGAAGGAAATTCCAAGAAGCAAAGTTGCTCTTGGCTATGTGTCACTAGAGACAGCCTCGGTCCAATTAATTCCCAACCTCTTTGGTTTACAAGCTCCTTTTAGAATCTGCTGAAAACGATAAACTTTTCTTTTCCCATAAAAAGTACCACACACAAAAATTTGCATTAATTTGGGGGCATATCATCCTACCATGGACCAGAGATTAAACACAGTTATATTATATGTTGCAGCAAATAGGAAGCCAGGATGAGTTGATGACAGTCTCTCAAAGGATCCTTGTTAGACATTGGAAAATCCGGTCTGAAAGAAGGTGACGTGAAAATAGTTATTGTTAATGATAGAGATATACATTCTGAGAAATGTGTCATTAGGTGATTTAGTTATTATATGAACATCATAGAGTGTATGTATACAAATCCTAATGGCAAGGTCAATTATTCAACATGGCCCCTGAATACCGTCATGAGACACGGTAAATACCAGATGTATGTGGGTGCTGCTGGCATAACAAGGCATTGTCTTTTTTTAAAAAAAAATTTAAGTTGTTGATGGACCTTTATTTTATCTATTTAGTCATATGTGGTGCTGGGAATTGAACCCAGTGCCTCACACATGCTAGGCAAGCGCTGTACCACTGAGCCACAACCCCAGCCCCATGGCATTCTTTTTTATAGTAAAACACTTTTTTTTAAAACAAGAAGGAATTTTTAATAAATAGCAATAAAAAGTATAGTGTGATAAATCTATAAGCCAGTAAAATAATAATTTATTATCATTATCAAGTATTATATACCATATGCAATTAAATTTTATATATACATATCTGTACATCTATATATATAGCAAGTGTATATGTGTGTGTGTGTGTGTGTGTGTGTGTGTACAGGTACATATATCACATATATGTGTGTATGTGTGTGTGTATACACTTTCAAAAAAGTATTTTTTAGTTGTCGACGGGAACAATACCTTTATTTTATTTTATTTTATTTTTTTTTTATGCTGTGCTAAGGATCAAACCCAGTGCCTCACACATTCTAAGCAAGCTCTCTTCCACTGAGCTACAGCCTAGGGGCTGGGCCTGTAGCTCAGTGGAAGAGCACTTGCTTAGAATGTGTGAGGCACAGGGTTTGATATATATATATATATATATATATATATATATATATATATATATATACACTTTATGAGAAAGGGTCTTATTAATTTGCCCATGCTGGCCTTGAACTTGCAATCTTCAGGCCTCAGTATTTCAAGTGGCTGGAATTATTAGTATGTGCCACTGTGCCTGGCTTCTTTTACTATATTTTTATGTAACTGGCAGCCTGATGGGTTTGCATACATCGATATCATCCCAATCATGTCAGTATATGAGGCTGTGATGGCTATGAGGACACTAGTTGATAGACAGTTTCTGGTCCATGATAGTCTTATGGGACTGCATCATACATGTGGTCTGTCATTGACTGAAACATATAGTGCATGACTGTAATTCATCAATCAAGTGATCAAGCAAACAAGATCAATTTTCTTATTCTGCTTCAATTTAAGGCTGTAGTTGTGTTCTAGAGAAAAAGGTCATGCAATTTAAATTAAATGTTTTAATGATGCTTACTCTTTAGAGATGGGGTACTGGGGACTGAATCCAGGGCTTTTCACATGCTAGGCAACACTACTGACCCACGCCCAGGGTTCTTTTTATTTTGTTTTGAAACATAGTTCATTATGTTGCCCCGGCTAGCCTCAAACTTGTGATCCTCCTTCCTCTGTCACCCTAGCAGATGAGATTACAGGTGTGTGCCACCATGCCCAGCTTACTTTTTAAATGGTCTGGTAGGACATCTTTGGAGAACATCAGCTAGAGATGATCTTCAATGGTATTCTTACATTACCTCATTTCTCGTGAGAACAATAGTGGGATGATTGCTAAAATTTATAATTGCTGAGTATATAAATTTAAAAGCTAATGATGAAATAGGATGTCTAGGAGTCTAGTCCTAATTCCTGTAATTGTTGTCTTGACACTACAGGGAAAGAAAATGACCAGTAAATTAACCTTTGCTCTTCCTATGATTCTAAAAGAGCAATATCCATAATCACTGTGAACCTCACTATCCTGAAATGGTCCAGTGCTGTAGCTGTGGTCAGTGTTGGATATTTTAATTGCAGTTCTTAATCAGCTACAGCCTGAGCCCATAAGCCTTGAGTTGCTTTTGGGAGCCAGACCTGTAACTGTCCAACCTTTACAGGGTAGCATTGAAGGTCCATGGGGGTAGTGACAAGAAGGAAATTGTGCTTGCTTCAGAATATTCTGAAACATTAGTTAAAATCATAGGGATCTAGCCACCTTACGTGGGAAAATGATACTGAATTCAAACATGTTCTTGTTCAAAGGAGCTGTCTGACTCTGCAGGCATTATAGACTTCAACTTTTCTTTTGAAAAAATATCGAATGAAAAAAGTGTACTACATTTAGTGGCCTCTCAACTCTTGGTGATGGTATTACTGTGCTGTATTTGTGTATGTGACAATTCACCCAGCAGGCATTCAGTCAAAAGGGAGGTTGTTAAAATAAACTGTGGAATTCACGAGAAATCTATATAGACTCTTAACATACTACCAAGAAGTGCGAGCCCGGCTTAGCTCCGTCAGGGTTTCTCTCTCCACTAACTTGTTTAATAAACAAGCCCGGGGAACAGAGTGAGGACAGATGTTATTAGTGGGCCCTAGGTCAGTCATGAGATTTGTTGTGATTCCAAAAGGACATGTTTTTACCAAGGGTACACTATTTGATGTCCTTGTGGATAATTAGAAACTCACTTGGCTTTTGGCAATAAACATGTTCTTATTTAGTTATTTCCTTTGCTTTTTTGGTGAGTTTTCAATAGGGGGATTAAAGTTATTGTGTCCAACTGAAGTCGAGGCTGAGCTTCATGAAGGGGTCTCTTCTGATTAATGAGTGGAAATGACCATCTGAAGCCACATCCACTCCCCAGAAGCCATTAGCTATTAGCCAACTAAAATTAACATGGATGTCAAGCGAACATTTTTGAAGCAGAACTAGATGGTTCCTATGGCTAAAACTTTTAAAAGTGTTATATTCCAAATAACTCATGTGCTATACCACTAGCTGCCTTATAGTGTACATTTGCTGTATTTTAATAGAGTCCTCAGATGGTGCAACTATTACTGCATTACTGTGACAGGACTATTTTTGTCCCTATCACAAGAAACCCTGGCTCTATTGCAGCCACTTCCCACTCATGCCCTGGGTCATCCTATCCTATCAAATATTTTCCCCAAACATCTTAGTTTTTAAACTTGTTTTATTTAGAGTAGTAAACAGTATACATCATAGTAAACGATCACAGTGCTATGCTAAGTAAGTACATAGAACATTTATGTAACAAATATGAAGGGAACGATTTTTTTGGACCTCACGCTTTTTGAGGCTTCTTATAGAGTTGTGAACAAAATAGATGCAAATTATGTCCCTGTGGAACATGCATTCTAGGAAGTGGGAAGAGCTGACAAACAAGATATATAAAAAAATATGTAATATGTGGAAATGAGTCTACAAAAAATTAATTAAGGACGGGTAACAAGGAGCCAGTGAACACAGATTTCATACCAGTGAATACGGATACATTGGTTTGAAAAATTTGTTCCAAAGGAATTCTGTTTGGAATGTTTGGAGGGGAACCTTAAAGGAGACTGAAGAGGTGATATTTTGATGTGGAGACACCTCAATTCAGTCACCTTCCCCTGTGAGATCCTGGAAGGGGCTGTGTGTATGGAGAATACACAGACAGAGTGAAATTGAGAGACCTCCATTGCTCACTAGGTGTTGGCCCTCAGCCCTGGGGCCCCTCTGCCTGGTCAGCCGCTGGACCCCAAGGGAGCTCCTCTTGGTGAGTGGCTGCTGAGCACATGCTGCTCACATTCCTAGGCTGCACCCTTGAGTCCTTCTCTTCCTCGGTCACTTGAGAGAAGCACTCTTAAAAATCAAGAGTGGAGAGCAGAGCCGGTGAGAGGGAACCAGGGAACCTCCTGAGCCACACTTAGAGTCTCTGTTCCAAGCTTCTAATTTATCATTCAACAAATGTTCACTGAGTACCTGCAATGATTCACAGTGGTGGTGGCTTCTGAGGGCCAGGAGGGAAAGGCAAAGATACAGCCCTCCTGGAAACAATGATCAATTAGAGGAACACTTCAGAAATAATTTCCACAAGGTGCCAGGAGGTGCTGCAGGTGCCGTGGTCAGGGTTCCCAACTTGGAAGCCGGAAGGCTTGGGTCTGCGTCTCGGTGACTTCAGCACCTACCTGTCTCTGTACCTCAGTCTCCTCATTTGTGAAATGGGATGATGACGATCGTATCCACGCACACGCATGAACGCCCTGTGCTGCCAAGACTGGACGAGTACAGCTCTCAAGGGGCTTTCTCTAAAGACAAGGAGGAGCTAAGTTGGCTTGAAAGGTGTCTGCACTGTGGCCTCAGGGAAGGGAAGAACCCACTCTGGGCTGTGGCTGCCTGTCTCCCTGTGGAAGATCCCAGTACGAGGATGGGGGCAACATCCCTTCCTAGACTTTGGCACATCCTTTTCTACAATCCTTCCTTGGGAGTGGAATGTATTTATCTTTTTCCAAGTCAACATAGGGGAGGAGAGAGTTCAGGATGGGGAGAGGAGTGGAGGGTCTTCGGATTTCTTCATTCTTAGGCCAGCATCCACATATCTTGGTCTTTTTTTCCTTGTAATACCAAAGGCTCCATGGTCAGGCTGTGATACGTTCTCCCTGCAGGGGTGGGGAGCATGGAGATCAGTGCAGCGTCGGATGAGTACGGAACCAATGTTCCTACTGCCTTGCTCCCTCTTTCCTCCCCAGGTATCCTCCTGAGAGTGGTGAGACCAGGAAGATCCACCCCTGTCCTTTGATGACCTTTGGGCAGGTGCCCCCTTTGCTGCTTAACTTAGATATTTCCACAGTAGGGCCAAACAGGGCTTCAAGTTCTTTCCAAGGCCACCCTTGATTCTAGGCTAAGAATGAGCCCTTAACTCTTGTTTCCCATTTTAAATTACCTTTGTTAATCTGTCCAACCTAACCACAAGGCAAAATTAAACAGCAAACACTGGTTCATACGATAACCTCAAATTATACAGGGTTGGCAATGAAACATGGAAACATGAATTATCTTCCATTATCTAGTGAATCTCTCGGTACCCTGGAGAGACTGAGAATTCAAAGTAAATATGCTTTCTTCTTATTGCTAGAGAGAAATTTAAAGTCAAAAGAAAGAAAAGAGAGAGAGAGAAAAGAAAAATAAGAAAGATGTTTCCTTTCTTGCCTGTGCCTATTAAACTCCCAAACCTCTCTTCTTATTTGATTTTTAATATTATTAGCCCCATCTTATCTTTTTTTTTTTTTTTCAGGGGATGCTAGGAATTGAACCCAGGGCCTTGCACATGCTAAACATTTACTGTACCACTGAGCCACACTGCAGTCCCTAGCATCACCATTCTGAGCATTCACATATGGAATTTTGGACACTTCCCAATTTGACCACACCCCCAGGGCCAAGCTGGAGTCCTGGAATCTGTTCATTCCTCTGATCACTTTCTGCAGTTTGGGAAATAGCCCTACTTCAGGCTTGGAGTATGCAATTATCTCAAGTCGTGGAAAGCAGGGTTTTGGCTCACAGAGTTCCTCTTTAGCCATAAAACCATTATTTGATGAGTCGTAGGGATAATTACCATCTAATTTATCCTACTTTGCTTTTAAAAATAATGATTAAAATGGCATTTTATTAGCACAAATGTTTGTTAAAATGTCAGATTTATGACCCCTTTGAATACAAGTAGCAAATTAAAAAATGAATGGGAAATTGGGAGTCCAAGGATGGTATCACATCCTTTGTCAGTCTCAGCAATCTCTTTATTCCTTGGTTTTAGTTTGGTTTTGGAGAAAACTCTTGACTCATGCCAATAGACAGCAGCAATCTCAGGACCCTCCTCCATATTTACTCCAGAGATTTGCAAGAGGAGCACAGGAGCAGTTTCAAAGTGGGATCTGCATCCTGCTGTGTCCCCCTCTCCCTCATTATCACATCACATACCATACCATAACTAGTGTGTATGACCAACAGGCCTGGGATGTGGTGGAGTTTGATTCTGAAAAATACAGGCTATGAGTTTGTGCTCCTTCATGAAGCTACATGAATACACAAAGGTGGGCTTGCATTTGTAAAAATCCTTCTAATCACTTTTCAGGGTACAATTCAGGGGCGTTTGGTGAAACCGCAGTGCCATGTCACCATCGTTAGTGTCCCGTACTTTGGTTGTGCACGTTGTTTCTAAGAGCTCTATCAAGCATTTTGCAGGCAACACACAAATATCAACCATTCCTATTAAGTTGCTATTTATACCCTCGCTTTAGCTCACACCATTCTCAGTTTTGATTAATCTCTTCAGAACAAACTTCACTCCCTTCCCCCCAGGTTAGAATTCTTCTGGATTGTTCTTTCTTAGTTGTGTTTTCAGAGCTCCAGGGAGGTAGGAAGGTGAGGTTGGCAGATGCGGCCTGATCTCCTGGTAGTGTTTTCAGGACTAATTAGCTACTTACCCTCATTTCTTTAGTTAGTATCTTACCTGTCCCCTGAGGTAATCTTGATGACCTAAAATCTCATCACATGTTTCCTGTGGAAAATGAGAACATTCACTTTTATGACAATGTTTTGTTTTTGTCCAACAGGAAGGAGAGAGAGAGAGAGAGAGAGAGAGAGAGAGAGAGAGAGAGAGAGAATCAACTATATCTCTTATAAACAACCATTTTGATCAAAAGATCACTTTTTACTAGAATGATCCTTACAGTAGCCCTGTGAGGAGGATATGCTTATCATCTCTATTGACAGATAATGAGATGGAAGCACAGAGAGATTAAATAACCCGCTGCAGGTCACACAGCCAGGTAAAAGCAGAGCTAGGACTTCCACCCACGCAGCCATCTCCAGAGTCTACACCTAGTTACTGAGGGACTCTATTTCTTCTACTGAGATCACAGTTCCTCTCTAGAATAATAATAAGTGGTATGGGATATGTCCAAACCACATAAGGAGATTGAGGAAAGGTTGGAACCAACACCACCGTCTTTTTGATTTCATAAGAAATAGCACATGGAGAGGAATTAGCCTAAAGAATTCAATAAACATTTGCTATTGTTATTTGGAGACAAAGAAGTGGTGCCACTTAGTCTTATATAGAAAGACACAAAACTTCTCTAAGCTGTGGCTTCCCTTAAGTAAAATGGAAATGATCATAATGCCTTCCAAGATTAGTAGATTGGCGAGGACGTTGTCTGAAACATTAGAGAACCCGAACCGATAGTAGTTCTCAGCAATATTAGTGATTACTTACAATTCCAAGTTCAAGAAAAAAACAATACTTTATAAAGAGGATCTTCCTTTCATTAAACAGAGGATAAAATAAGGACCGAGGCTCAGAAGCCCAGGATAAACCACTGGGCTTAATCCCCTCAAGTGGTTTATTTACCCCTAAACACTCTGAACACATCCCATTCTCCAAAGCCTGATATCACTGACCCCAAAAGCTGTCAAAAAAGCTGGGGAAAAATCAAACAGCACAACTGAATAAGAACTGAGCCTCTGAAGTCGGCCTGGCTTGAGGATGAAGACAGGAATGAACAGGCAGAACTGGCAGGGGGTACCGTAGGTGCCTCTTCTCAAAGAGGTGGCCCCCCTGGGCAGTGCGAGCTGGAGTGAGGGTCTAGCAGGGGCGGCATTTGCAAAATGACCCTGAAATCTGGCAGGAAAACCCTGCCTGATAGTCTTGTCTGATATGCATAAAATTGAAACCCAAGTAGTGGATCTTATTACAATTCAAGGTTATTTTTTTTAAAAAAAATGAATAACCCAGGAAAATACTAAGGATGAAATGACAGTTTCTAGGCCAGTTAGAAAATGAGATGAGAGTGTGTGGGTGAGTCAGAGAGAAAACCCAAAACAACAACCTTGATTCAGATTTTCTTTTGGGATGGGGGTTGGGTGATGGGATTTTTAAAACAATGACCCTCACATCCTGCTTACACCAGCTGTTAAAAATAGCACTTGGGGTTTTTGTTTTAATCTCTCCTGGGTGTAGGCTATGTTACCAACCACCTTTGTACACACAGCAACTTCATCCTAAGAAAAGGGAAGTTGGGAATTTTGGAGAGTGGCAAGATCCTTCAGCTTTGGCCCCTGTGAACAATCTTGAAGATTCTATCTCCTTTTCTCTCTCTCTTTCTCTCTCCCTCCAACAATGGCACACTTCCACACGTATTTCTCGAGTACTTAGTGTGTTCTAGAGGCAGAAAAGAGCAAGCTCCACCCTGGAGATGGTCCCTCCACTGTTTGCTGTGCCGCTTCAAGTGTGTTATGTAACTACACAGTTTGCTAAAGCTGAAGACAGAAGGAGTGCTGGTAGGAGGAACCATCATGACCTTGAACTCCTAACATAGATTTCATTTCAAACTTAATGCTAATGTGATCAGTCTTTAGGAAGTTTCATTCCAGTTCAAGCATAGATTCTAATTTTTTTTTAAATTGCTGTTTGTTTAGGAAACATATACCAAATAGTGGAACAACAGCAAAAAAAGATGTTTGAATTTCCATTGCATTTTGATGAGCAGCATGTGGATGATTTGCCAGTTCTATGGTATCATGTGCATAAGCTGCTGTTCCCTAAGTACCATTCCCAGACAGGCACCAGCTGCATCACTTGGGAACTTGCTGGAAATGCACACCCTTGGGACACAGATCTGCTGATTGTGAAACTCTGGAACTGTCTCCAGGATATTTGGAGGTACACAGGTGGATGTTTTTCATGATCCAAAACTTTTCAGCCAGTGTCATTCTGATAAATCTTATGTTCCGTATAAATCTCAGTAAAAAGTCCTTGGACCCATTTCCCTCTGTATAGTTGAAGTTTCTGTGTAACTTGTGCAATGAAACCTCCATCACTATAGCCCTGTAACTTGGAAGCACTGCAAATTGTCTTTCCATCTCCTTTAAAATATTCTATTTCCCACCAGGACACAAGGGCTAAAATAAAGGAGGAGGACAAAGCACCTTCAAGTATTCCACAGACAGGCAGATGAGTAGATTATTTACACTGCCTCTCTACTGGGTCATCAGTGTCCCTGTGGGACTGAGACAATGAATTACGTACAACTGGCCATGACAGCTCTAAGTCATGGACACGTCCCTTCTCCAGGTCAGCCAAAGCATTTAACTGCTTCAGCATGTCTGCCGTGTCACTTGGTTTTGGCAAGTCCCAAAGGTGGTCTGCTGGAGCTGGCTCTTGCTGCCTCAGGAGAGCATTAGGACCAGTGAGCACAACCCTTCCCAGTTCAGTGATCAGTAACATCACGTCCATATCAGCCATGGTGGGAGAATTAGCACCATGAAAATTCACAGACACTACAAGTGAGGACTTGTTATTTTTTTGAGTTGACTTACAATACACCAGTGGATTTAGAAGAAGATGATAGAGCTTCCAGAAAGTTTCTATTGACTGAGCTCATCTACTCTGGAACAGCAGCCTTTGAAAATACTTTTTGTTTTAGCATCAAGACACATCCTTATGCTCATCTAGAGGGACCCATATTGGGATTCAAGCAAATCAGTTAGAAAGTCTTTGCATAACTTGACTGTTGTCATCTCTGCTTGTGCAATGAGGCCTCCATCAGACATACAGACTTTTTTTTTTTTTTTTTTTTTTTTTTTTGCTGGGGACCACCTAGGTGTGTGCCAGGCACACCTGCCTCCTGCCAGGTACCTCCTGCTGCTGCTGTAGGAGGAGGCTTGAGAAGTGTCCGAGATGGTTGGCACAGCCATGGAGGGGGACTCTCTTCATCCCTTCTCTGTTTCCTTCTCCACTCATAGTTTACACTGATGTCAAGTAGAAAAAAAGAGGTTTTAGTGAAAAGGCTATTTCCATTTTGATTTATAAAGTTAGTGTTTACTAAGCACATAGTATGACCCAGAAACTGTGCTGGTGACTCTCAAACATAGCCTCATTTAGTACTTCTGGAAGTCCCAAGAGATAGGATGACTAGTATCTTTCCAAGTGAGGAAGCTTGGGCATAGATAGGTAAAGGCCAAGATCACCAAAGATTTGAACTTGGTGTATCTGATGCATGTCTCTCTCCTGAAACCAGAGGTGAGATCACAGGACCTACAGAGGTCTCAGTCACAGACACCAAACGTGACTTGGAATTAATCTAGAGCCTGTTTTTTCTTTTCTCAGGCTAATTTATCTCCCTGGTACCCTTAAGTCCCTCATGCAAATAGCCATCTGGTGGGTTTGCCCTATCGGGCCACCAGATATGCCCTGGGAGGTCTCAACACAGGATTATTATGGGTTCAAATGAGGAGGGCCTTCTTACAATAAGTCAATCAGTGATTTATTTAGTTCTTGCGATGGTGATTTTGCTTTGTTATCTCCCCCAGAGCTTTAAAAACCTAGAGATGCTTTAGGTCCTTCTCTAGAAATCCTGATCTATTGCTTATGGAATAAAACATGGATTTTTCACTAAGCTCTAGAGGGGAATGGATAATTAGAATCCTCTCCAGTATTAGATACCTAGAAATATTACAAAATAATACAAAATATTATAACATCCTTTTAAATGTGTAAGCTGCGTTCATACCTGTTAATTTCTAGTTGCTGTTGTAACAAATTATTATAAATTGGGTGGTTTAAAACAACCCAAATGTATTATTTCAGATTTTTAGATTGGAATTCCAGAGTCTTACCAGACTAAAATCAAGAGGTTCTCAGAGCTGGGCTCTTTCTGGAAACTCAAGAGCAGCATTTGTCTCTGTGCTTTTTCCACCTTCTTGGGGTAGCCCGCATTTCTTTGGGCTGAGTCTTTCTCAAGCTGTTAGTTATCTGATTGTCCTGCTTCTGCCTCTCTCTTCTATTTCTAAGAACTCTTTTACATTTTATTTATTTATTTTGTGTGTGTTATAGATGGCCACTATGCCTTTATTTTGTTTATTTTTATGTGGTGCTGAGGATTGAACCCAGTGTCTCTCACTGGCTAAGGCAAGCTCTCTACCACTGAGCTACAACCCCAGCCTTCTGAGGACTTTTGTGATTTTAATGGACCATTTATGCAATCCAGGATAATCCTGGCTATACGCTCAGGAAATATAGTAATGATTTTTTTTAATTGATGACACAAATACAAAAGAAATTTATTTTGAGATCATGTAATAGTCCAAGGAGGAAGTTTTTGTTTTGTTTTGCTTTTGTGGGTGGATGTCTGTCTTCTGTGTGATGACTCAGGAATGAAGAAAATGGTTTTAAGCCACTACAGTTGGGGCTTTTGTTATACTGCAAGAGATAACTGGAATAGGCATTGTATTAGTCCATTTTTTGCATCTATAACAAAGTACATGAGAATGGCTAAATTTATAAAGAAAGGAGGTTTGTTTAGCTCACAGTTCTGCAGATTCAAGGGCATGGCTCTGGTATCGGTTCCACTTTGGTGAGGACCTCATCGAAGGTAGCAGGAGCTTGTGTGAGGGAAGGATGGCATCACCAAACAGGAAGCCAAAGAGGTTGGGGTTCCACTCTCCCTTCTGAAGGCACCCCTGAAATTGACCTAAGACCTCCCACAAGGTCCACCTTTTAAAGGTTCACCACCTCTCAGCACTACCACACCAAGCTCTCAACTTATGAAGAGATGTTAGATTAAAGGTCTTTTCTTTCCATTCCTTCCTCTGTTAATGTCATATTCTAGAATCCAGATGCTTTTGTTGGGCATGAGAATTTTTGCTTGGGAAGTTTCTAAATACTATTGCATTTTTGGAATAAGCCTTTTAAATACTTTCCTTTCTATGAGCCTGTATTGTCACCAGGGCCAGCTTCATAAGTGTAGGAACAGTGCAGTGACACACAACTCCTTGCTTGGTTAAATGCCCTGCAGTTTGCATCCTGAAATTCTCAAAGCATTTTATCTTTGAACTTGAGCTTTGTGGAACCATGCAGCAGAAGGGGTGTGTGCAATTTGTGTTCACAGCGGTCCCAATCCCACATACTTTCCTTAGTATTCCATGAACACAGAACCCAGAGACCCATGACATGTGGGTGTTCACTGAGACCAAGGAAAACCCAAGGTCAGCATTTTGTGTCTAAAATGAGTCAGCAAGGGCATGGGCTCTCCTGAGAGGCAAAGCTTTTCCCTTTTGAATCAGAATGTGTTCTGGCTGCAGAAGAAAAATGATATCCTAAGAAGCATGATGTCCAAAGGCCCTCTAGCCACCCTTTCCAACTGAGGTTGCCTCTTTGTATTGGCCAACCACATATGCTGAGATGGTGAAGCCAGGGAAAGGGAGAGTGGAGCCACACAGAAACCTTTGGCTTTTAGTGGCTTTTTGCTTATTAGCCTTCAAAGGTAGAGAGTGCTAGAACAGATGCATACCAAGAAGGGGAATAAAAATACCTGGGTCACACTTGTGCAATACCATATACCTCTGTGAACTAAGGAATGCGAATTATGTGCTTTCTGTGACTCTGTCTAGGAGTTAAGTGTTCTTAGATTGGCATTTTTAGTTAGTATTGTACAATATAAAGGAAAATGATAAAATTCATGCTAATACTTTAAATTTAAAATGTTTTATTTACTTAGAACATCATTAAATAGCAAATAAAAGCCACCGTAACCATTATTAGAGTACAGAAGAACAGAGAAAGCTTTATGTGTTAGTCTTTTGATTTTATTTTCTTTTTCCTTTTAAACAAGGATGGCATGGTTTTGCTTTGCTTTGGGCTTCACAGATTATAGAGCTGGCCCTGATAGTCATTATTGAACTTCCTTTTCCCATCAATGCAATCCCCTCTTCTACCTAAATACTGAAATTTACCTCTTTAAAGGATTTCTTTATTCTATTTGTCACTGTTGTGGATAGATGCTAGGGTTTCCTCAGAGATCATGTGTTGATGTCCTAACCTTAATCATGGTGATGGTAGGAGGTGGGACGTTTGGGGAGTGATCAGGTTAACATGAAGTTGGATGGGGAGACTCCATGGTGGGATTAGTGGCCTTTCTCTCCCTCCATGTGAGGATACAGCAAGAAGGTGGACATCTGTCCAGGAAGCGAGCCCTCTGAGGGGCTGAATCTGCTGGCACCGGTATCCTGGATTTCTAGCCACCAGAGCTGTGGGAAGTGAATGTCTATGGTTGAGGCCACCCAGTCTGTGGTGTCTTACTATGGCAGCTCAATCTGCCAGGGACCATCAACAAAACATTAATGTGATCTTTTACCTCCTCTTGTCTCTCAGAGAATTCCTGTCACATCTACCCACATTTTCACGTATATTTACAATCTCATATTGCTCCGAACCATTTATGTTTTATTGTTTTTTCCATGTTTGCATTGCAACTGTTGCATGAGACTTTCAGGAGCTATGTACTTGGTGGGATTGCAATGAATTCTCAAAATGAGTGCCATGTTGCCAGTAACATTAGCATGGGACTAAAAGTTTCCCATCTGTGTAGAGAGGTGTTCCATATGCATGTGAGATAAGACTCCTTCATCTACATTTTTGGATTTAAACTAATCTTAGATGGACATTTCACAGAGAATTTCAGAGCTTGTGCACCCTTCTCCAGCTGAGCTGCCTGTTATTTAGGCAAGTATCCGGTTAAATAACAAAGGAGTTAATGACTAATGACTAAAATGACTCTGCTTTTTCCTACCAAGGACCTAACCTAATATAGAAAGAAAATCTTAACTTCCTTGAGCTGGATGCTGCTTTTAAAAATCTTTCTGAGTTTTGTTTTCAAAACACTTTTAGCATGTGCTTTGCAATGAGATTGTAACTTACAACATAATAATGAATTTGAAAATGGGTAGTCTCCAAGTAAAGTGAAAGTTAATCTGGTAGTCAGTGGAAAAACTAAAAATTGGGCTCTGAACATGAGCAAAGCTTTGCTTTTAGATTTACAGTTTAACTCACATAAATAATAGTGGAAACACTGTCCTAGATGATTTAAATGTCTAAGGGATTATCCAGGGACAATTCATAATAATTTTGAATAGTTCAGTGCTTTCCTCTGAGGCAGGAAGTGTTACCTTTATTTCATGGTTATATACATAGGTTTGTAATTCCAAAGTCTAAGGTGGAGCTACAGAAAATTGATTTTTGAAAACATTTTGTTCATTTGTACTTATTTCTTTTTTAAAAATATATATATATATTAGTTATTGATGGACCTTTATTTTATTTGCTTATTTTTATATGTGGTGCTGGGAATTAAACCCAGTGCTAGAGCTGGGTAAATAGCTAAGTTGGTAGAGTGCATGTCTAGCATGCACAAGACCCTGGGTTCAATCCCAGCACCACCAAAAAACAAAACAAAAAACAGTGCTTCACACGTATGAGGCAAGTGCTCTACCGCTAACTACTTCTCCAGCCCCTCATTGGTACTTATAATGTGACTTTAAAGGTGAGCATTTTTATTATTTGGCATATCATTTTTTAAAAAGTTTGTCATTGAATTTTAACTTCACTCATAATTACAAAACAGAGATTCATAGACTGCTTTCAATAGTCCTAAATTTCAATCTCTGTTTTAAATTAGTTTAACCTCACTTACAAAGTCAAGGGTACTGAGGTGTCTTTCCAACTCTGACATTCTATCCTATAGACTCCTAAGTATTTCTTTTACTGTCAAGGCAAATGAAAAAAATTTTAGAACATTTAAAAAATTTGGGGGGTACTGGATGGGTTTTAATTATTCATAATCTTAAATGTATACTCCTTAGACTATGATAATGAATTGAGAAATATAACAGAGATTGTGCTATATACATCAAAATCTGTGAGCCTAATTTATTTTAGGAATGTCTCTTATTTTCTTTACATACCATTTGTTTGTTTGTTTATACAACAACCCAAATGGGAAAAGGAAGGCCATTTTTTTCTGTTAATATAGGCTTCTCAAATTAGTGATGGATACACATTTATAAGGTTCATGTCTCCATAACTGGAGCAACACTTGGGTGGAACTTGACACCCAGCAGCTCTACCTTGCTGTGATGTCAAAATATGCTCAAAGAGGGTCCGAATACTGCTTTGTCTTTAACACTTGGTTCATTAGTTGGGTGACTCTACAATTCCACATAAAAGTTGAGTACTTACTATACTCTGAGTTTCACTAATATTGAAAAATAGTTTATCATCTCAAATTTGATCCTGCTAGGATTAAAGCTTATTGATTTGAAGATGCCAGTGGACTTTAGCACAGCAGGCTTATCAGGTAGATCCTCCAGAAGATCTACTGGCAGGGCTAGGAATTAACAGCTTTGGGGAAAATTGCAGTCTGCTCTGGAGAACGTGCCTCAGATGATTTTAGCTTCATCAGAATAGTTTGGAGCATATCATGAATATCCAGGCAATGATTAAATATAATGCCAGAGGCATCAGTGGAAGAGCGGACCCCAACAGTCATGGCAAACTCTGTAAGAGAGAGAGGGGTGCAGGTTCTGGTAATGATTATTTGGGGAATATCTCCTCTTGCCTTCCTTATCTTGGGAAATGGTACCATTATCTACTCAGTTACTCAATGGAGAATGTGGGATCATCCTGGATCTCTATTTCTCTCTCTCTTTTATAACCTTAATTGAATCAACTACTCTTCTCATCAATTCATCCATTCTGCCTTCTAAATATTTCCTAAGATAGTTTAACTGGAATTGACTACTGAGACAAGTAACTACTTTTTATATTTTTTTCCCAAGCTGAAAATCTTTTGGTGAAGTGGAAGTTGAGTGGTAAGTTTCTAATGATGCATAAGAAGATATGAAAATTTAGGGGCTGGTGTTGTGGCTCAGTGGTAGAGTGCTTGCCTAGCATGTGTGAGGCATTGGGTTCAATTCTCAGCACCGTGTAGAAATAAATGAATAAAATAAAGGTTCATCACATCTAAAAAAATATTTTTTTTAAAAAAGAAGATATAAATACTTAATGAGCTTTCACCCAAGTTTACAAGTAAATATATAGAATATCTGAAAGATCTAAGAATTGATCATGTTGACTTTCTCCTTCCATTAGTTGTAATTTTCTAGGCATGCAGCCCAAGCCCCAAGCTGAGGCAGCAGAAAGAGTTGGCTCCAGAGCTGGAGTGTCTGATCGAATCTTGGTTTCAAACCCACAGCCATTTTCCTGATTTTTGGCTTCTACAGTGCTTGCCTGGAGAAGGACAGCAGTCTTCTGAGCACTCTGTCTCCTTCCTTTGAGCTCCTCTCCTTGCCATTAGAGTAATCCATTAAAAGTGCACCCTTGATCACTTCAACTGTAAACATTGGTGCACATTTATACATAAATGTTTGTGAGTACATGCATCCACTTTTAATTAGTGTCTATGGCTAAATCTTACCAAGATTCAAAGATAAAAAAACAAACAAACAGTCCCTGCTCTCAAGGACTTAACAAATCAATGGGTGAATTTAAATAATATATGTAAGGATAAATAAAAAATTTAAAACATTTCTCTTCCTTTTGTTGACACTTGAAGAACAATGCAGAATACAAATTCCTATTTGCTGAGGTCAACACCGTCAACAATAGTGTGACCTCACATGGCAGGTTCAAGTTATCAACATGGATGCCAAGTTTTGCTTAAAAGCTTTTGCATTCTTGTGGCAACTTGTACAACAATACGACTGAAAACAAGTCGGCCCCGATGGTGTGGGAAAACCTAACACCATTATTGGATCTCAAAGGCCATAGATGGCAGACACTGTTTTATGTTCAGTGCCAACAGGCAGGAGGGGAATGCAAATGTTGAACTTCATACATATGTGTGAAATAGTACTTGTCCTTCAAGGAAGTCTTGAATGTAGAAAGTGCTGGGAATCTTTTTTTTTTTTTTTTCCTTAGAACATGACAAAAATCTAGTCACCATTTGATATTTGGTAATAACGTTGCAGATACTGCTATCAGTATCTAGAAAGTTATTATGCAAACACTGTATAATAACACTGTATAATGATGTAGCCCAATTTTTCATTTGAAGATGAAGTGAATAATAATGAGTGTTTTTTTTTTCCCAAGGATATTTGTGTGGTGTTCATTGAACTTTACTATGTGATGTATTTATTAACTAAAGTTGGTTACTTCTCATCAGTGGAAGAAACTTATTTTTTCCTTAAAGACATTGGGAATTGTGCAATTTATGCTGACATTTAATTTTTTTAAAAAAGGAATTTCATAAACTTTAAATGAATGAATTTTTGCTAATTTTATAAACTTTAAACGAGTTCTACTTCTGGGTGAAATGCCTATTTTATACTCGTATGTTGAGCATGCATAAGTAAAAGGCAGAGCTGACCATGAATTTAACTGGGACAGAGTCTTAATGTAAATCCAGGCATCATTTTTTTTTCTCCCAATAACAAACTTTAGGTGAAATGAGATGATAAATTACTCATTTGGACAACTCAGAGAATAAAAACTTATTAAGCTTCATCCAATTTTAAGATCAAATATATAAGGAGGTAGGGATAATTGGAGTTGAATCAAAGAGGTCTTGATAGCTGTGGCTGCTATGCACAGCATGATAGAAATGTCTCTGACTGTGCATAGGTTCATATTACATGAGTTTGGATAACTTTAGGATCTAGACTCTAACCTTAAGAATAGGAAGTTAAAGGCTGGGATTACGGCTCAGTGGTAAAGCACTTGCCTCGCACATGTGAGGTCCTGGGTTTGATCCTCAGCGCCACATAAAAATAAAAGTATTTTTGTCCACCTACAACCAAAAATATTTTTAAAAATAGGAAGTTAAAAGGACAGATGTGTGGTGACAGACCGGTCTTACTTCCAGAATTTGGAAGAGGCATTACTTCTTTAAAAACTCATTTGTTAGGAGAAGGGTTGAGCTCTAAGGTTTTTCAGTGAATTCCCCTATCCTTTTTGGCTCTGTTTTACTAAAAACTCAAATTTGTTCCTTATTCTAATATTCATAGAAAGATGTCTTGTATTTTGCTGCATCCTGACAACCAATAGCAGGTTAGCTAGTTTAAGTATAAATGACTAAAAATTCATTTTACTTTTATTTATTTTTTTTTTAAAGAGAGAGTGAGGAGAGAGAGAGAGAGAGAGAGAGAGAGAATTTTAACATTTTATTTCTTAGTTTTCGGCAGACACAACATCTTTGTTTGTATGTGGTGCTGAGGATAGAACTCGGGCTGCGCGCTTGAGCCACATCCCCAGCCCCTCATTTTGCTTTTAAAAAAGTAAATGAAGACATCAAATATCTAGGATATTTGAAGATTGAATATGAAGCCATTTTTCATTCATTAATTGTGATTTTTCTGGATGTACTATCTAAGATAAAGATGTGTAGCCTAGGCTCAGGTTCTGGCTTGCCTGGCTCTGACAGTCACATGCTTAGGCATTGGACAAACGCTTCACCACTGTGTCAGTTTGCTCATCTGGCAAATAGGTATGGCATGATGAATGCTTGTCTCTTTGGGTTGCACCAAGGATTAATACCCATCACCTAGGCAAAGCACTTTGAATAGAATCTAGTGGAACATGGCCCATGCTGAACAGTTCTGTAAATGTTAAGTCCTTCTATTTTGTATTCTCTATAAGTGGAATTCACCCTAGAATTTTGCAGACCACCATGAAGCTTTGCCTTGGAACCACAAGAATATGGATGGAATAAAAATAAGAACACAAAAATGGTGATGGACAGTTGGCTTCGGAGCCAGGTGTCAGGCATGGGTGTGTGGGTCATCTTTTTGATTTCCAAACAGAACTGATCTGTGATTAGAGTGGGTCCCTCAAGAAATGCAGCTACAGTAATCCTTATCTAGACCCCTTTCTCTTATTGTTTTGTGTTCACACAAACAAAGATAGGAAATCTTCGAATAAGCAACCTAAATATTTGCCTCAGAGGAATTTTAAGTTCATTGTTCTATCTTAGTTTCCTTGAGAACTGCTTAGATAGATTTTTTCTCCTTATGTGTTTAGCAGAAGCAAATTAAAATTTTTTAAAAAACAGGATTTACTAGGGAATTTTAAAGCATGGAATATCACCTAGGCAAATGTATGCCAGAGCTACATAATCCCGTGGCACTACAGCCAGCTCTGTGTTGTGCTTATGTAAGGTAAGCCCTTGGAGTGGCTTTGCCTGAGTATTGAAGTGCTGCCTTGAATCTTCACAGGTGTCGCTGCAGGATTCCTGCTCCTTCAGTGTCAAGGTCAGCTGCAGGAAGAACTTACTCTTTGAGATTTGAGCAAGTGGAAGTGTAGTATCCTGGGTACAGCTGACACTTAGAGAAGTCCAGTGGTCACTTTATGTAAAATGGAGGTCAGGCAGAAAGTGGAGTTTGTCTCCCACATTGATAGTGACCCCCACTCTGAAAGGAAGCTCAGGACTGTCCTAACGTAGGGAACACCCCAGTGAAAACTCTTTCTTCAATCCCACCAATGATGCTGTACGAGTACCAGGTTTGGCATCATCCTTTTGAAATCTGGTAGCCACCTCTTGTTCCTTAAATGAATTACTAAAATTTAACTTTGTAACTCTTCTAGAAGTCTATGTCCCTGTCCTTGGCCGTTAAGAACATGAGCTCCTTAAAATAAAAGTCCCTGTATCTGCTGGAGATTTAAAAAATAGCAGAATAATGTTGACAATGTTAAAAGCAATATGGATAAAGACAATGCAGATAGTATTAAAATATTTTGAAGGGTCTCTGTTTTTTTTTATCTTTTTTTAAGAGAATTTTTTTCTTATGTCTTTTTTTTATTGGTTGTTCAAAACATTACAAAGCTCTTGACATACCATCTTTCATACATTTGATTCAAGTGGGTTATGAACTCCCATTTTTACCCTGTATACAGATTGCAGAATCACATCGGTTACACATCCACGTTTTTACATAATGCCATACTAGTGACTGTTGTATTCTGCTACCTTTCCTATCCTCTACTATCCTCCCTCCCCTCCCCTCCCATCTTCTCTCTCTACCCCATCTACTGTAATTCATTTCTCTTCCTTGATTTTTTTCCTTTCCCCTCACATCCTCTACTTAATTTTGTATAACAATGTGTGTCTCCTTGAAGGGTCTTTGAATACTAGGGTAAAAGGAAATAAGTTATCTCATGTGAGCTAGTTATTTAAATGAAATTTCAAATGCAATATTTAAATGTTCAATTTTGATCAGCCTTGACTGACAAGATCTTAAGAAATAGAAAAATGCAACTGCAAAGAACGTTTCTTGGAAGTTTCTGCAATTCTGAAGCAGATTGGTGGAATAATGAATAGGGAAAAAAAATCGAGAAATTGATTATTTGTGCATTAAAATCATACTATTTTCTTGGGTCGTTTGGATTATATTGGATTATATTATAAACAAAGCCATTGCTTTGTTTTAGTTTGGTTTAGTTTAATTAAGTTTAGTAGAAACTTCAAGCTAAATCCACTGCAGGGAAGGGGTAGAGTAAAAAGTTCCATATTCACTCAAGTTTTGGACATGAAGAGACAAATCTGGTCCTCTTGCCTCAGCCAGAGGAAAGCCACTTTGAGGAACACAGACTCATAACAGATGTGGTCAAGAGCATGAGGGTCATCGGTGGCTTTTGCCCATTTGCAGTCAGCCTGCTTGTTACTGAGTCTCTGCTTACCCAGTAAATGTCCCACTTAGAACTGAAAAACAAAAACTTCTTTTCTGACTTGGAACAGTGCCCTGAGCCAACCAGGAATTCCAAAAGAATAAAAAGTAATTTGCACATTTTTTATCTGAACAAAATAAGCTGCATTTAACCGAGCATTTTCTATGTGCTTGGGACTGGCAATTTAAAGATCTCTTTGATTTGAGCAAGACCTGAGAGGGAGAAGTAAATGCAAAGAGAGAAGAGGAAATCCAAGGCCTTGCTTCTCCCTTGTCTTGCTCCTGAGGGAGTTGGTGTAGCTAGATGGCAAAAGGAAGTCTTAATGAGGATCTGATTCTAGGCAACTGCCCAGGAGCACAAAAAGACAGACAAGAAACTTTCCATTTGTAGAGCTTCTCTTCTTCCTAAAGAAAAATGTAACTTTGAGAAAAGGCAATGCCAAGACCGATATGCAGGAAGAACTGTTCTTTCATGGAAGACCTGGAGAGAGTTGCAAATAGCCACGGGCTCACTTTTCCCTGCATTGGGCTGAAACTCTTGGATGGCATGAGAGTGAAGCCAGGTGTCAGGAGAAAGCAGCCTGGAGGTAGAGCCCTTGCCTCAAAGACTGTATTCTCCTCTCTTTCTAAACTGAATTACAAAAACATGGTTCAAAATATAAAAATTGGCACTAAGAAAAGATGGCCTCTGGGGTTTACAGTGGGCACTGGGTAGCAGAGGGTGAGGTTGGAAAGCACTCAGGAACTTTTTTTGGGAAATTATCCTTTTCTGGCCTGAGCCCCAGTTTTGCAGTTTATGGGAATTCCCCAACAATGGTAGGATGACTCTGTGGCCCAAATACATCTTGAACTTTGTCCTAGGCCAAGTTTTCTTCTGATTTCCTCATCTTACTCTTAAAGTTAAGTTTAGCTAAGTGACCAAAGCATTCTCCAATAAATCCTTAGCTATACATGTTTTTTTTAAATGCCCACTTTTCAGAGTCAGTTTTTGTTTCTACTTATTGTTCATCACAGAAATCCTCAGTTATTTTCTCATTTCCAAGAATCCCAGGTCTCTAGAAAGAAGACTATGGCTGCCCTGAGACCTAGTCCCAAGCACAGAAGGATCCCTCAGGCCTTGAAGCCAGCGTTCTGAGGGAGTTCTTGTACATCTGCCCTCTTGGCTATTTGCATCAATGACTGGAGATATGTTTATGACTGTAAAATCCTCTCTTAGTATGAGAGTTCTAGAATTTTCACATGGCTGTCTTCCTAGGCACAGTTTGTGGGGGAAAGTACTTCATTTATTTACTTATTCACTTAACATTTCCATTGGGTGCTGGGCAGTCATGGAGGTTGTATATAGGTTGTATGCAAATGCTGTTCCATTTTATATAAGGTGCTTGAGCATCCACAGATTTCATATTTGCAGGGGTCCTGCAACCAGTCTGTCTCTGATACACAGGGATGAGAGTATATGGCACGTTAGAATTGATAAAAGAGAAAGTGCAGAGGTGGGTTGTGTAGAGTGGCTAGGAAAAGCCCACTAAGCCAAGTAAGATCACTCAAGCCACAGAGCAAAAGAGAGAAGGTGTGAGAGCCTCTGCCGCGGTCTCGGTGGCTATAGAAATCGATGGAGGAGGATCAGGAGGCGAAGGCTCTGGTGGTTTGGAGAAAGTTTGTGTTAAAGGCTTGGTTGCCAGTCCATGATGCAATTGGGAGGTGTGAAACCTTCTAGAGGTGGGGCTTAGTAGGAGGTCTTCCAGCCATTGTCTTTGTGCCCTTGCAGAGGGATATTGGGACCCCATTCCCTTCTCTTCCTCTCATGTCAAACCCAGCCCTGGGGTAAACAGGCCTCTCCTTCCACAAGCCCTTGCCAGGATGTACTGTGCCCAAAGCACATAGCAATAGGCCCAGAGCAATGCAGCCAATTAGTCATCAACCAAAACCTCCCAAACCATGAGCCAAAATACATCTTTTAAGTTGTTGTATTGCAGATATTTGTTATAGTAATGGGAAGCTTACTAATGTCTTAGAGGTAAGGCTAGGAGCTATTCTGAGCAGATCACGTGCAGTTCCTGAAATGAGATGGGAAGCTGTTGGAAAGTTTTGACCAGAGAAGGGTGTGATCTGACTTACGTGTTAACAAAACCACTCTGACTTGGGGTTGAAGGAGATTGTTGGGTGACAAAGGTGGGAGCCAGGAAGCCAATGAGGGAAGATAGCTAGTTATGCAGGCAAGAGCTAGTGGTGGTTTGGTCCAGGCTGGTGACAATGGAGGAAGTGAGTGGAGGTCATATTCTATATATACTTGATGGCAGTGTTGACAAAATGTAATGGCAGTTTAAGTGTGGATGTAGGAGAAGGGTCAAGGATGATCCCAGAATTTTTGCCTGAGTAATTATAAGAATGGAGTTTCCATTTACCAAGATAGAGGAAGTCTCTGAGAAAAGTTAATTGGTTGGAGGAGGGGAGAAGGTTTTCAGTAGTTTTGTTTACATTAAATTTGAGACAATTATTATACTTTCTACTAAAAATTATCTCTATCTAGGACATCTGAGAAGTTCAGGTGAGAGGTCTGAGCTGGAGGGGACCTGTATTATAGATGGTATTTGAGCTGGGAGACTAGATGAGCTTACCAAAGAAGTGAGAGTAGCCTTGGAGTAAGAAGGTCTGTTCCAGATTCTAGTTTGTTTTTGTTTTGGTTTTTAGGGTTCTGGGGATTGAACCGAGGACCTTGTGCATGTGAGGCAAGCTCTCTACCAGTTTTAACACTCAGGACTGTGTAACAAACTGTGTACAGACTCTAACTCTTTATCTGTACAGTGGCCATGAATAGGCCTAAAGTGGTATCCAGTGCTTTTCATGGCCATGCTGTAAGTGACCCCCAGAGACCACTGAAAAAATGCAGACCCTGAGCCCTGCCAAGACCCGTGCAGTTTGGATTTCTCTGAATGGGGCCAGGACACGGGTATTTAACAACAGCACCCTATCTGGACAATTCTATTGTGCAAATAGAACCATGGTTCCATGAGAAAGAACCAAGTCAAGCACACCTGAAAATCATGGCTACTCAGGCAGACCAAGGTAAGCATAGTGTAGTTGTTCTAGTTCCTATTCTGTTCCCAAACACTCAACTGAAAGAAGAGTAGATGGCATCTATCAGAGTCTGCAGTGGGTAACTATAACCTGAATGTGTTCCTCCAATGATTTTTTTTTAATATTTATTTTTTAGTTGGACACAATATCTTTATTTTTATGTGGTGCTGAGGATTGAACCCAGGGCCTTGCACATGCTAGGTGAGCGCTCTACCGCTGAGCCACAACCCCAACCCCCTCCAATGATCTTTTTTTTTTTTTTTTAGCCAAACCCATTTATTCTTTTTTTAAAATTTTTAAACTTTAATTTGTTATATATGACAGCAGAATGTATTACAATTCATATCACACATGTAGAGCACAATTTTTCATATCTCTGTTTGTATACAAAGTATATTCACACCATTCGTGTCTTCATAGATGTACTTAGGGTAGTAATGTCCAACTCATTCCACCATCTTTTCTACCCCCATGCCTCCTCCCTTCCTCTCCCACTCCTTTGCCCTCTCTAGAGTTCATCTAATCCTCCCAACCCAACATAATCAGCCTCCATATACCAGAGAAAGCATTCGGCATTTGTTTTTTGGGGATTGGCTAATTTCACTTAGCATCATATTCCCATTTATTCTTTTTTTTTTTTAAGAGAGAGAGAGAGAGAGAGAATTTTTTTTTAATATTTATTTTTCAGTTCTCGGCAGACACATCTTTGTTGGTATGTGGTGCTGAGGATCGAACCCGGGCCGCACCCATGCCAGGTGAGCGCGCTACCGCTTGAGCCACATCCCCAGCCCTCCCATTTATTCTTTTTAAAAATATTTATTCTTAAGTTTTAGGTAGACACAATATCTTTATTTTACATTTATGTAGTGCTGAGGTTTGAACCTGGTGCCTCCTTCATGCTAGGAGAGTACCACTGAGCCACAAACCCAGTCTCCCATTTATTCTTTTTTAAAAAATATTTTTATTAGTTATTGATGGACCTTTATTTATTTGCTTATATGTGTTGCTGAGAATCGAATCCAGTGCCTTACCGGTGGGCTGATGTTGTGGCTCAGTGGTAGAACGCTTGCCAAGCATGTGTAAGGCACTGGATTCGATTCTCAGCACCCTCCAATAATCTTGATGGATGGGCCTGGGTGGCCATATCCTACCCCCACTTGATTTTCTGTGCATAATGGAGGAAAACAAGTTGGATTTAGGTTGACTATTTTGTAGAAGATCTCCAAGTTGTAAATTCATTGTGGAACAGCTGACCTTCAAGGACTACCTATGTACAAACCTGTGCAAACATGGTTTAGAAAAGATCTCTTTATTTTCTTTTATTATTATTTTTAATTACAGTCCCTGAAATTTCCTTTGTTCCAACCTATCTTTTCTAATGCAGACTTTCCTGGCAACAGGTGACTGTGCCATTGTTTAGAAGCCTTTGTTTTGTTCTTCTTCTTTTTTAAATTTTTTTAAAATTTTTAATTTTTTTATTAGTTGTTCAAAACATTACAAAGCTCTTGACATATCATATTTCATACATTTGATTCAAGCGGATTAAGAACTCCCATTTTTACCCCATATACATATTGCAGATTCATATCGGTTACACATCCACTTTTTTACCTACTGCCATTCTGGTGTATGTTGTATTCTTTCAGTGGTTATCTGCCCCATAAAAGAGCTCTTCTTGCAGAGTAGAAATCTGAATATTCTGGAGACAGAACCGCAGGTGTGGTTGCTGCAGAATTGAGAACTGACTACAGTCAGCACCTAGAATCTGGCTGGCTGGTTTGCCTGAGGGAGAGTGAGCTTCTTGGGGACAGTGACAACTGTCCTTCCCTTCCAGCCTCCCTGCTCTGTGCCTGACCCAAGTGCTTACAGATAAACTGGTCTCCTCACTGCACAGGCAATTCCTGCACCAAGGTTCCGCCAGGCCTCTGTCCAGGCAGATGTTGTCTAGAAGCGTGATTTATGATCATGATGAGTAGACAGATTGGAGCTTCTGCCATTATTATTTGCCCAAAGGACCAGTATGACCCCCCGCCTCGTCATCTTTGGGAGTTTTTGATGTTCAAGGAGAAAGGTTTCACAAATGAGGGAGCCAGGCCTCTGTGTACATCCTCTGCGTGCTTCTCTGACCTTGCTTTCAGTGGGGGTGGTCTGACTGGGCCAGTGGCCAGGTGCAGGCTGAGGCGGGAGGCTCATGCTTGCTCCCTGGCAGCCCTCCTGAGGTTCCAGGAATCCTCTATCTCAAATATCTTGCCAACTCTTAAACTCCTCCCTGACAGAGGAATCTATATATTTTAAGTAGTATTGAATTTCAGAATCCAACTAATGCAGGACCTATGACAGACCAATAAAACAGGATAATATGTGCATAAAATGATAGATATCCACACGAGCCTGCTTCAGCAGCCATAATGTAGAGCTGTTATTTCACTGTAAAATATACCAGCTGTTATTTCACTGTGAAAATGTGTTTGTGTAGTTTAAACAACATAATAAACCAACAGCTTTAAAACCACCATCTATGTCAAGAAGGGAATGTCTTTAGTACCTCAGAGATGTCTCATGTGTTCCACCCACATTGAATATCCTTCCCCAACCCCCTTCCCTGTCAGATAACCACTGTTCTGAATTTCATGTTAATCATACTTTTGCTTTGGGGGTGTGTGTGTATATATATATATATATATATATATATATATATATATATATATATCAGCAAATAGTGTATTTAGCATGGCCTGTTTTAGAAATCATACTGAAATCATGCTGATTTACTTCTTGGCCTCAACATTGTTTGTGAAATTTGGCCACATGGGTTTGAGTAACATGGTGCAACCATTTTCATGGCTGTGTAATAATCCATGGCATAGGAAACTGTCCCTTTTAAATATCCTGCTGCTGATAGATATTGGATTCTGTCTTTATGAATAGAACTGCTATAACATTTGTGAACATGTTTCCTGGTACATGTGTGTAGTTGTATTTTGAAACTTCTTTGACCAGAGTTTTGTTTTTTCATTGAGGGGATCATGAACATATGAAAAAACTCTTCAATACTGGAGAGGTCAAATATATTTTTTATTTTTAGGAAGAGTTGGAATCTGGAATCTACTGAACCATAAGTATAATGAGGAATCTTGGCCAAATTCTGCAACAGAAAATTAGATGTCGTTTGTCCTTCAGAGTATTAAAAAAGAAAATTAGGTCCCTGGGACGTAGTGTAATGCCACTAAAAAGTAAGCCCTGAGAAATTATTTTAATCAGTTCTCTTGGTCTGTTTACTGTGCTGGTAGGTCCAGGAGACGTGACATTGGCCTTGTTTTCCTGGGAGCATCCTATGAGCTCTGGAGGGATTCCCCAGGATAGGACTCTTCATCGAGGCTTGTTTTGTTCCGTGTCTACTTTTCTAGACCCCAAACTCTGGTGAGCCCCATCTGGTTGATCTAATGATGCTCTTCACTGCAGCCTTGTCCTGCCTAGGACTGACTGGATGGGTGCTCTCCTTGAAGATGAATCTATAACGGAGGAATCCTCTATCTCAGGGAGCCAGGATATATACTTAGTAGAATGACTTCAGTAGTTGCATTTTTCACGTAGGACAAACTCACCAATAATTGGAATAAACACTCCTCATCTCTTCTATGAGCAGGGTAGAACTTAACTTTGCCCTTCTGCCAGTGACAGAAGATATAGGCAGGAGGACAGAACATCATAGTGCTGTAAACAATCACATCTAGTGATTATTACTAGCAGATAAATGCCATTTAGAAACTTCTATTTAAGTCTTGGCCTTGCTTGAGAATTTTGTGCATGGTCCAGATGAGTTTGCTCGCTTACTTATTTATTATAAGTTCACTGAGATAAAATTCACATACTGTGTAATTTACTTATTTCTATTGTATGAATTAGTGGTTTCTAGAATGGATAATTATCACCAAAATCATTTTTGGAATATTTTAATCCCTCCTAAAAGAAATCCTATACCCATTAGTAGTTACTCTCTATTTGCCCCCAACTTTCCTAGCCCTAGGAAGCCACTAGTCTGATTTTAGTCTTACTGGATTTGCCTATTCTGGATATTTTACATAAGTGTAATCATGCAATATGACAACTTTTGTGACTGGCTCTTCTCACATAGTATGTTTCCAAGGATTATCCATGTTGTAGCCCATGTCAGTACTTCATTCTGTTTTATTGCTGAGTAATATTCTATTCCATGGATACCACATTTTCACTATTTATTCATTAGTTGGTGAGCATTTGGAATATTTGGGCTATTTTGAATAATGTTGCTGTGACCATTTGTGTAAAGGTTTTTGTGTAGGTGTATGTTTTTACTTCTTTCTGAAATGTGTTCATTTAATTTCATCTCTCTTGGGCAGGGACTTAAAAGTGGGATTGCTGGATTATATGGTAACTCTCAATTGAGAAACTTGTCTTGGTATGTGTATGCGTGTGTATCTCATATATATATATCTATATATAGATATATATATATATGATATTAGTAACATGTACTACCAAATATGACTTATAGTGTATTTACTTTAATAAAGGGAGATATGATATTATACTTAATAGAATGACTTCAGTAGTTGCATTATATATATATATATCTGTATATATATGTGTATATGTGTGTGTGTATATATATATATATATATATACACATACACACACATACACATACATAAAATCTCTCTTTTTTTTTTTCTAATACTGGAGATTGAACTCAGGGCTTGTGCATGCTAGGCAAGAGTCCCGCCACTGAGCTGTACCTACAGTCCTTTTTTAATAAGTAATTTAGCTGGGCATAATGGCAGGTGCTACTTGGGAGGCTGAGACAGGAGGATCTCTTGAGCACAAGAGTTTGATATCAGCCTGGGCAGTATAGTAGGGGCCAATATCTTTAAAAAGAGGAAATAACTTAGATGAAGAAAAAAATCATAATAATTAAATTTGTAAATGATATAAATCTGCAAGTGCTTTAAGTGGTGCTGTCAGTAGGACATCTGCTAGCGACCTGTGACTGTTGAACACATGAAATGTGGTTAGTTCAAATTCAGATGAGCCGGAAGTGTAAAGTACATACTGGATCTTGAAGGCTTATTATGAGAAAATGAGTATAAATATCTCAATAATTTTTATGCTAACTACATGTCCAAATTATAATATTTTGGATGAGTAAGTAAAATATATTATTAAAATAAATTAAAACTGCTTCTTAAAAACTTTTAAAATGTGGTCACCAGAAAATTTAATATTCCACATGTATCTCAAATTTCAATTGGGTGATGATGATCTGTTGGCTTTCATATCCATTTCTTCCTTTAAACTGTAAATGGATACTAAATTGGCAGGGTCTAGAATTAGTCAGACCTGGACTGGAAACCAGACTCTTCTTAAATGTAAAGTGTGGACAAGTTATTTAGCATGTCTAAGTCTCAGTTCTTTTTAACTGTAAAAATTCGAAAACTATAAAAACTACTTTTTCCAAATGTCACAAGGATTCACTAAAATAAATTATATACAGAATTTAGCTACTGGATAAAGTGGTTTATGCCTGTAATCTCAGTGACTTGGGAGGCTGAGGCAGGAGAATCACAAGTTTGAGGTCAGCTTCTGTCACTTAGAGAGATTCTGTCTCAAAATAAAAACTAAAAAAGAGCTGAGGATGTAACTTGGCGTAAAGCACCCCTGGTTCAGTCCCCAGTACCTGGGAAATAAACAAAACAAAACAAAACAAAACAAAACAAAACCCAGCAGGATGAAGACTCATAGAAAGACCTAAATCAATGCTAATTCTCTTCTCTCTTTTTCTCATTCCCATTCTGTGAAGTGACAGGTCATTAGCCTAGTCTGATGCTTTACAGTTCTGTATCGTAACGTGTACTACCAAGTGTGACTTACACTGTATTTACTTTAATAAGGGAAGCCAGGATATTATGGACACCACTTCTCATCTCTTCTAGGAGCAGGGTAGAACTTAACTTTGCCCTTTTGCCATTAAGTATGCTCTAAGTCTTAAAATAAGTCTGGGTTGTTGGCATTGACTCTACCGTGAGGAACTGTTGAGATTGAGATTGCTCACATGTGTTTCAGGATGTCATTCGAATCCTTCAAAACTCATTCAATATGGAAAACTCAGTGAGGACTTCTCAAGGAAACTTGTTCTCTCTCTAGAGCTCACTGGAATTTCCTGTTTCTGTTTGGACTCAAAATATCACATGAAGTTCCCCTTTTCTAAACACTCTGGATCCTGGCTTGACCCAGGAAGCCACCTTCTAATTTAAATGAAAAACACGCACACTGCAGCCCCTTTGCCACCTCCCCAGTTCTGAGGCTGATGGGTTCACCAGAAGCCATTTTCTCCCAAAGGTATTGGTCATGGGTCAACTCCCTTCACTTCTGTGGAGAAGTTTAACCTCCTTCTCCAGAGTCAGCAACCATCCTCAAATTGTGTGTGTGTGTGTGTGTTAAAATACATTCAACATAAAATTTACCAAGTTGAACATTTTTAAGCATACAGTTTCATTAAATACATTCATAATGTTATGCCACTATCACCACCATCCACTTGCACAATTCTTTTCATCTTATAAAACTGAAACTCTATACCTATTATTATTATTTTTTTGAGAGAGAGAGAGAATTTTTTTAATATTTACTTTTTAGTTTTCGGCGGACACAACATCTTTATTTTGTTTTTATGTGGTGCTGAGGATCGAACCCAGAGCCGCGTGCATGCCAGGGGAGCGTGCTATTGCTTGAGCCACATCCCCAGCCTGAAACTCTATACCTATTAAATAATAACTCCTCATTTTTTGTGGTTTGGATGTGAGGTGTCTCCAAAAAGCACATGAGTGAGACAATGCAAGAAGGCTTAGAGGAGAAATAATTGGGCTTTGAAAGCCTTAACCCAATCAGTGAATTAATCACCTGATGGGATTAACTGAGTGGTAACTGAAGGCAGGTGGGGCATCAGGGTTGTGGCTTTGGGGTATATATTTGTGTTTGGCAAGTGGAGTCTCTCTCTGTGCAGTCTGATCATTATGTGAGCTTCTTCTCTCTGCCACACTTTTCCACTGTGATGTTCAGCCTGACCTGGAGCTCTGAAGAATGGAGCTGCTGTCTATGAACTGAGACCTATGAAACTGTGAGCCCTCAAATAAACTTTTCTCCTCTACAATTTTTCTGGCTGGGTCTTTAAGTCACAGCGAAAAAGCTGACTAAAACACCATTTTTCTTGCACATAGCTCCTAGCAAAACCATTCTACTTCCTGTCTATGATTCTGATCACTCCAAGTTATCTCATATGAGTGGAATCATACAGTATTTATCTTTTTGTGAATGACTTATTTCACTTAGAATGATGTCCTCAAGGTTCATTCAGGTTGTAACAAGAGTCAGATTTTCATTGGGTATAGTGGTACACACTTGGAATCCCAGAAGGATTGAGAATCCAAAGGCAGCCTCAGCAACTTAATGAAGCTCTGACCAACTTAGCAAGACTCTTGTCTTTAAATAAAATATATAAAAAAGACTGAATATAAAGGAGAATGAAAATATAGCATCTGCCAGTAAACGGATGGAATTATAGGCTATCGTGTTAGGTGAAATAAGCCAATCCCTAAAAATTAAAGGCTGAATGTTTCCTCTGATAAGCTGATGCCGACTCACAATGGGTGGGGGTGGGGGGTGCTTAGGTTCACTGGATTGGGTTGGGATGAATGGGGGGAAAGTAGAGAAATGGGAATGGAAAGGACCAGAGAATGAGTCGGACATAAGTTTCCTCTGTTCATACATGAATACACGACCAGTGTAACTCCACATCATGTACAACCACAAGAATGGAAATTTATACTTCATGTATATACAATATGTAAAATATATTCTGCTGTCATGTATAGCTAAACAGAACAAATTTTTTAAATTGCTCAAAAAAAGGACTCCCTGTAGCTTCTAATCTGTTGTCTTTTTCAACTTCTTCTTTCTAATATTCACAAAAATCAGTTTGTTCTAATCTTCTGGGGAGGTAGCTCAGTGGTTAAGCACTGAGTTCAATCCATGATACAAAAAAAAAAAAATAAAAATAAAGTCAGATTTTCTTCTGAATAATAATAATAATTATATATATATATATATATATATATATATATATATATATATATATCACATTTTGCTATCCATTCATCTACTGATATACATCTGGTTGCTCCCACCTTTTGGCTATTGTGAATATTGCTGCTGTGAGCCCGGCTGTACAAGTGAGCTTTATGCACTTTTGGAAGCAGATGGAACATCGAATACAGAGAGCAATGGATGGAATGGAATTGGCTAAGATTTACTTAATTGAAGGAAAAGATTGCCTGTAAAATTGAAGTTTCATGTAATCCTATAAAACCTCTAAATGTACTCAGGTTTCAGGTAGGTCTTTCCTGGCTTGGGTTAAGAGGATAGGCACATAAAGTTAGGTTATTATTGCTTGAGTATTAATCACTTTCTTTTTCTTCCTTAGATGATTGAATGTAGGACATGCCTATTTGAATTCAGTTGGAAAAAAAGCTGCCTCTTTAACTTTTAGAGAAATATGGAAATATTGGTCTGGGGTAATAAAAGGGACACTTTCCGTGGCCCCTGACCCTCTTGTTTCCTTTGCTTCCTTCAGGTTTGAACATCTTTCAGCCATGTGTGAACTTGGCACCCTCAAGATTCCTGCTAAAAGCTGCAATTCCTTTGACATCCCACTGCACCCTCTAGAGAAATGTCTAAAGACTTCCTTCAAGCTGTCACCAAACATGATCAAGTGTCACTTGCTGACAGAATAGATTTGATTGTCCTGGCTAGAAATGCATTTCTTGCCATCTCTAGGGCACTAAACTATTGGATATTACACTAACTTCTAGAGGTCCTTTGCCCAAAGGATGGAAAAGAACGTGACTCTCTAATGACAAAATGTTAATCAGGAGAGCAACAGACATTATCCAGTTTCTGAGAAAGTCACATCAAAAAGTCAAGCAGCACTGATGGACCAGGATCAGCTGAAAGGACTCCCTGTAGCTTCTCATCTATTAAGTCCTTTTCAACTTCTTCTTTCTAATATTCCCAAAGATCAGTTTGTTCTAATCTTCTGGAACCTAAGTCAGACTGTTCCCTCAAGCAAGAAAGAGGTCACTGAGAAGAAGTCAAAGAATTGGAAATGTCGTTTCTTCCTCCAACTCATTTAGAATTGCAATGTCCCCTCACCTGGAACACAAAGTCCCCGATCAGATATGGGTGGTTTTGAGCAAATGAGTTACTTCCCAAGGCAGTAGCCAGATGCTCCTATTTTCTATGTTTCAAATTAAATTGTTTGGTGATGAGTAGATGAGGGACAGAGGCAGGGAAGGTGGAGTTTCCTCCTCTGGGATGATGGTTTTGCCCTATTTTTCCCAACATTAACTGGAACCCAGAGATTACTTGTTTAATTGGAAAATAATTTCAGTTTATTGCACAAATATAATAAAAAATAAAATGAATTGAATTTAAAGAATGATCAACTCATAATCCAGTTCTGTAACATAATAACTCTCTATTTTTCCATGTATTTTCCAGTCTTTGTTGATAATTCAGAGAATACTACTTTTTTATATTTGATAACTCTTATGTCATTTAGTCAAATAAGATTTGAAGCTATAGTGATTCAATAAGAGCATGTCCATATATATTAAATGCAGCAAAGAGAAATATTATTTAATGATAGAAATATAAAAGCCACAAGAATCTATTAAAATCATGTGCCTTTATGCCAAAGTAACATAAAACCTGAGTATATAAAGCAAAAACTCATAGATATGTTAAGAAAATATAAAACAAAAAAATTGTTCTGGAATATTGTAATATATCTCTTTCAGAATTTAACCAACTAAGCAGATAAAAATAAGGAAGAATAAAGCTTAAAAAATAAAAACTTTCAACATTATACGTGCTGTAAGATTATATCCTACAGAAAATAGATGTTCTTTTATGAGTATAGGCATTCACATAACTCCATCATGGAATTTTCCACAGAGAAAACATTAATAAATTTAATGTTTAAATAAATTTAATTAACTTTCCAAAATAGAAGTTTAGAGGATATATTCTTTGTTCAAAATTCAATGAAACTGGGCTGGGGATGTGGCTCAAGCAGTAGTGCACTCACCTGGCATGCGTGCGGCCCGGGTTCGATCCTCAGCCCCACATACAAACAAAGATGTTGTGTCCGCCGAAAAACTAAAAAATAAATATTAAAAAGTTCTCTCTCTCTCTCTCTTTAAAAAAAATTCAATGAAACTGGAAATCAGTAATATATGTATAGATAAGCTGAGTTGAACAAAGCTCTGTCTAATCTAGCAGAACTTAGTGTCATATTTTATTGACAGGGAGTAACAAATGGTATAGGAACTTGTGAATATAGAAATTACCAATAGCACTAAATAATTGAGAAATTATTTTTTTTGGGGGGGGATCCAGTTTCCTATGGTACCTGGGCTGCCTATCAATCCTTGGAAATATTCTAAGGGTTCAGAAAATCCTGGTAAGGAATGGATTTGAGGGCCAAACAGCTGACAAGTCAGCATGAGATTGACCCATTATTTCTTTTTCTTTCCTGCTTTAAGGAAACAAGGACCATTGTAACAATGGGGCCTTTCCAGGGTCCATGATAAGATCTTCCTTCCGTGTCTGGAGCTGCTCTCTGAAGTGCTAGACTCTTAATCAGCAGAAAGAGGAAACCAAGGCTTCCTTCCCAGTTGGACCTGGCAGCCATGGACCACCTCTTACAAAATTCTTTGGATGGGGTCAACTCAAGATCCATTTTTAGTTTGGTTCCTCTAGGTATTATATTTAAAAAGGACTGTGTTCCCATTTTAAGGAGTGTCCCTTAAAAGAAAGTCTTTCCTACTGAGTGAAGAATGAAGAAAAGAAGCTCACCTTATATTTACACTTTTACATCCACCATGATTATTGACGTTAAATTCAAAAGTATATTTCATGAGGTAACAAGTATGTACTGGTCAGGATGGGCAGGAATTGTCTTTGATGAAAGAAATCTTTTAATTTTAGATAAAGAGAGTTATCTTGGTATATCTTTAATGACAATAAACCAATTTGTTTTATCCGTTTAATAAAATTCAGAGAAAGGTAAGCTCCGGAGACATGAGAGGGGTGGAGATGGAGGCACATAGGGTTTTCTCTTTTATTCTGATGTGCAAATATTTCCCATTCTCATTTGTAGAATGAGATCAACTGAGAAAACAGAGTGTGAAAAGGCATTGGCTGAGTGAGTCTTCCCCTGGTAAGGCCCCAACTGTTGATAGCCACAGCCAAAGGGGCCCCAGCAAACTTCCAGCTGCCAGCTGATGATTGGCTCACAGCGGCCCAGCAACATCTAGCTGATTGGCTCCTCCACGGAGCTGCTCATTGGGGGACTTCTTTGGCTCCGCCCACACAACCCAGCCAATCGGCCTCAAGAGCAGGAGGATTGTGGGAGGTGGAGAGGCTGGTGTGGGGGTGAGAGGCTTGTGGAAGCTGGTGGTGGCAGTTGGGCTCTGAGGGTTTTTTCCTGAGGAGCTGTTTTGTTTGGCGTTTGTAGTTCTAAAAATAAAGTTAGTTTCTTTTGACAAGTGGCTCCTGAATTGTGCCCAGCCAGACTGCGGCACCCAACCTTCCCAAAGATGCCAAGTTTACAAAAGATCTAAGAAGCACCAACTGACTAGGGACAATTTTCACTTTGTTTTAAAGGCAAATATTAACCTCAAAAGGTTGAAAACACTTAGATCTCAGCCCTGCGAGCTCATGTTTGCATCTCGCAGGCTGATATACCTAGCAACCTATTCTGACAGGGGTGTTGGCAGAGCCAATATAATTCTTTAAAATGAGAAGCTCAGTGAATAATTGCTATCTTATGGGGTTATTGGATATTTTCTATGACTCTTTCTTTCCCTTTGCACCTGTCCTTACTAATGGCTCCTGCACACTGGGCCTCCTCCTCTTTGGGGTCTGTCCTTTCTTGGAGTGATAGAAATAGAGATGAAGTGCTTGTGACCTTAAGCTTGGCTTATGGAGCCCATCCTCCATGGCTGGTTGGGGGGCCCGGGAATCCAGGAGGCCCCCACGGAAGGAAGAACTCCTGCCCCACCATTCTTCCAGGCAGCTTGAGGCTACATAAAATGAGAATTGGGCTTGGCCTCCATCTCCTTTATTATTTATAAAGGGGCACAAGGTTTGCCTACACACTCATTGGGAAGAAATCTGGTTTGGAAGTTTGTAGAACTTTTGTTAGAGAATGAAAATACACCCATAAGCCTGAGTTCTTTTCTTTCTCTCTCAGTCTTTGCTTAGAATATAAAAGGAATACTAGTATGTATTGTCTGATATGAACTGATTAAATGAGAATAGCTGCATATACACAAATTAAAATTTTTGAACTTCTTGAAAGAAAGTTGTGTCTAAGTAGCAGACATGTCAGTATTTAGCAAACATTAAATGTATGGTTTGACTAGAAAAATCAAACAAAATTTAGAACAAATTGTGTTCTAGTGAAAGTCAGAAAAGAAAAAAGTAAGAACATTTATTTTGGTATGAGTTGATGTTATTAATGACAGAATTTTCTCCTATGGTACTATAATATTTATAATAAATCTGCACCATGGCTAAAACTTTCATGTAAATCACGTTAAGCAGGACAGGGGATAAGGCTCAGTACTAACGCATTTGCCTGGCAAATGGGTTCAATTTGCCAGGGTTCAATTCTCAGCACCGCATATAAATAAACAAAATAAAGGTCTATCAACAACTAAAAATTTAAAAAATTAATTTATGTTAAGTTGACTGATGGCAGATGAGGTAGGTGACTTCTTGGAAGAATGACATTCTTGGATTCAGTAAGCAGAAGTTCAGTCTCTCAGGGTGGAACTGGTTGCCTCTCAGGAGATCACACCTTCAGGATCCATTAACAAAGGGAATGCATAAGTCCTTGGGAAATTTTACTCAGCAAGAACTTTGGATTCACCTTTGATAAGAGCAAATACTTCAAAATGCTGTTAACTCAACCAAACTCCTGTTTTACTTTATTAAATCAATCAACTCTTCATGAGCAACTAGGGTATTCATTTGTCCAACTTGGGGAAGGGAGGAGTGTTTCTCAAATTGCTTCTCAAATTGCTTTATTTATTCTCACTAAATCCTTGTGATTTAGGTGAATGCTGGCACCAAGGGATTTGGAACTGGGAATGGAGTAGACAGCATTTAAAGGTGAAGAGAATCCCCATTACCACAGTACGTCAATCAAAGGGCAAGGAAAAGACCCTCTCTCAATTCCATCAGAAAGCGTCCAGAGAAAGCCACCATGTTGAAAGTCTTCCCTTTTCAGTATAAGCAGAGTGTAAAAATGTAGATTTGTGTCTTCTTGGAGTTTAACATCATATTGATCCTCTCAGCTTGTATTTGCTTTATGTTGGATTTAGACATTATCTCTCAGCTCTCTGATTTTTTAAAAAGGACTTTAAAGAGGATTGCTTAGGAGAAATAATTTTTAAGCCCTTTGATTACCACAAGCCAGGAAACTATAAGCTATGAAGGAGCACAGTTTGCTAAGAATCGCAATATTACTCAAACTTGTTTTTTTTTTTTTTTAAGTACTGATACAGTCCTGAAGTATTTTTGGTTTATATACTCACTCTCTCTGACTTTGAAATATGTTCAAAACATAAGATAAGCTAGAGGGATGGCTGGAGGGAAAAGCTTGTGACAAAGCAAGTTTTGTAAGATGATGGAAGAGTCTAGTTTGGGGAATGCATGTGTTCACTGTAAAATTATTTACATTTTCCTATATGTTTGAGTCTTTCACAACATATAAAACTACTGTGAAATATATAATATTTGCAATAAAGAAAAGAAATGATGATTTATATAGTATTAACAGTTGAAAAATAATTAGTAAATTGTAAAGTTAGATTTAGGAGCTTTTCCTGAAACAAACAGGAAAGAACAAAGAAGTAAGAAATAGAAAATCATGGGGCCAATGGGATAGCTGTCAGAATGATGTCATGAGCGAGTGTCATTATTAAATAGACCAAACACATTGTGTCTTTTCACAATGTCAGAGTTTATTGAACAACACTAAGTTCATAGGCTACACCACTTTCATTAGTGGCAGTTCATTGAATACAAGTGGGTCACCTGGTAGTAAATCACAGGTTCTTTTATTCCAGTCTTAATTTCTAATAACACTCAAGTCACACATGACACTTCACACGATTGTCTATGTCGGTTACAGAAAGGCTAAGAAAGGGTTAAGGCGGCCACAGGGGTTCAGAGGGCTGCACTGAGAGCACAGCAGAGAGCAGGTATTGATGCCAAGAGTCACTGTAGATGGTCAGACAGGATTAGGAACCAGCTTAAGAACTCTGTCAGGGCACAGAGCTATCAAAGTGCAGAAACTACCTGTAGGTCAATGTCTGGATGGACATGTCATGTCAGATGGAGATGTCAGCTTGGAGTGGGACGTGTGTGGTCATCTTGGGCAGGAGAAATTGCACTCTGTTAAAGCCTGATGACAGAGATTCGGAGGTTTGTGGCTGTTGTGATTTTCCTGGGCAAGGCTCAGAGTGACCGTTACTCTGGTCAGAAGTGCTGCCTTGTTCTGTCTCAGGGTGCTACTCCTTTTCTGGGTCTTGAGTGAGGGGGTCGCATCCTTTGGTGGTCTAGTGTGTTCAATAAGCTTGTGGGCCTGGTTTTTCTGATAGGAGTTTGATACGCTCATGCTGTGCTTCTGATTAATTTGATAATTTCACAGGTGGGGTCATTCTTATTAGTATAATTAATTTATTCATCAGTTTATGCCTTATGGTTGTGCCAGGCAGATGGTGGTTGTTTGCTTGTACAAACAAGAGGTAGAGACCTTCCCCCTTAGCACTTCAACTCCAAGTGGAGTAAGTAACTTATGACAAACTAGTGCTTTATAGAATGGAGTTACAAAGGTTTCAGGCAGAGTCTGGAAACTGCTCTTCTGTACCTCAGGCAGTAACTCAGATCTCGGAACTGTCTGCTCTCCACAATGAAGACTCGGAGGAAGAAAAAAAAAAAAACTGGAGATGGAGAAAGGGATACATTTGAAAATAATAAATGAGATTAAAAACACCCAGATGCCGATTTGGCCTGCCTCTCTTCCCTTATCCAGGAAATCTGAATTTGTGGGGATGGGCTCACCATTGGTATTTTTAAAAATTCCTAAGTCACTTTAATGTGCATTCAGGATGAAAATTTCTGGCTGAGAAGGTGTCTTGGGAGGATTGCATGCTTTAAACATAAAACATTTGTGAGATTGTAGAAATTATTAAAAGGAAGCAAATGGCCATGATTTTAACAACAACCCAGCTTTCTTTAGGTTCTGAAAGATTGGCTTTTATCTGTTGGTAGTTTCTCAATTGCACTAAGAACAGAAAAATATTATTGGAAGTCAATGGAATTGCATTGCCCGTACATCTTCAACTAATTTTTTTTTTTGGCCTAAAATAAAAAACTTCATCCATGAAAATGGAAGACATGTTAGCTATTTAAAATAATCTTTATCATATTTATTAAAATGATAGATGAGTATTATAAAAATACAAGTGATATTGAAGGATGAAAGAAGAAAGTAAAAAGAAAAATGGCTCCTAAAGTTACCATATGCTCCATGCTATATTTGTGGAAAAAAATATATATTTATTCAAATAAATTTATACTAAATTTCACCAAGTTTACTAAATTTCAGAAATTAGTACTTTAAAATTCTGTAAAGAAGATTTTTAAAAATCAGCTTTTTGAGTGACTATTTTATTTTTAACCCATAATTTTAAATATATTTCCCCTCTCTGCTATGAACAATGAAGAACTTAATAAATATATACACTCTCATGTTCTGTGCCCTGAAACCTCCTAGTTTTTGTTGGCTAGATATTTGTTTACATTGTCAAGATACATACTGTTTACATTCTGTTTTAAAAGCTAATCCCATTTTTGTCTCAATTTAGGGTTATCTTTAGCAATGCGCTGTCCACCTTTATAGCAGTTCCAATACTTGAAACTTCTTTTTCACTTCAGTGACAATGATGATAGAATGGGTACTATTTATTTAGTGCTTGATGATTGCAAGCATCTGCTAAGCCATTTTCTTGCAGAATCTCATTGAATATCATAACAATTCTCTGAGGCAGACCCTCTGCACAGATGGGGAGACAGATTCAGAAAGATGAACCCAGTCCGTGTCACACAGTATGTGTAGTCGACTCCTGTGTGGTCATACTGCTTGCCTGGAGGAGGTACACGGATGCTATTTGCTGGATTTTTGCATGTCTGGGATGCATGTCACAGCACATTCTAGAATCACACGTTCCCACGTCAAATTGTAAACATCACCCCCTGACTTCTGCAATTGACAGTTGTTTGGAAGAAGCCTGAGGAAAGAAGTGGTTTTGTCTCGTTTTTGTTTTTCCTTTTGTAACTTGTTTTTCTAACCTAGATCCCTGAAGAATTATTTCCTTATTCTTGAGGTTTCATGAAATTTCCATGACAAAAAATGGTATGAAAAGGTCTGTAAAAGTTTATATAGAGGCCTGTATGCCTTGCCATCTGCCGGACCAGCATGACTTCAGTCTGCTTATTCTCTTCTTTTAGGGGACAGTTTCGTTTTCAAGGACATCGTTTATGTATATATTGGGAATCCTTTTCCCATTTTCTGTATGTATCATGTTCTTTTGAATTATTTTACATTGTTGTTCTTTTCTGTGTTCTTTCTTTAAGCTTTTTCTCCAAGTTTGTATTTTTGGGTGTCCTGCTCTTCATTGCTTCTCATGTGAGCTTTATCTCTGTGAGGACTTCGTTTTTCTTTTTTCCATTTTTTTCTGACACATTAAATTTCTGGGTCTGTCTGCTGACCCACACCTTTACTTTGACTTTTTATGATTTCCAAATGATCTCTCTTTTCAAAGAAGTCACATACTTTTTAATTCCTTCAAGATTTGGGGAAACAATTTGGAACATTTTCCTTTATTTTCTTGGACAAGTCCTCTTATGATATGTCATCTTTCTCTGCTTTTTTTTTTGCCTAGATTCCTTCCTGTCTCTCTCTCTTCAATGTCAACACATAAATCCCAGCTGACAGCCATTATGTGTGTGACTCATCTTCAGAGTCAGTTGAGTCTGCTGTTGGCTGAGGACACTGTGGAATGAGAGGGTCGGGGAGGTGTGCTAGTGTCAGCTGTGAGGGCCCCAGCAGGAATTAGGATGTCTGACCTGATACCTGGGTGTGGTGGCACACCCCTAAAATCTCAGCTACTAGGGAGACTGAGGCTGGAGGATCCTGAGTTTGAGGCCAGGCTGGGCAATTCTGAGAGATCCCTCTCTCAAAATTAAACAAAACAAAACTATTGCCTGAACAATTGCTCATCTAGTATTGTGACATTTGTCCTGAGAGCACACATGTCTTTGCTATTCATAAAGTTGGGGTGGCTCATAGTTTATCCATAGGACTTAGTTTTTTTTTTTTTTTTTTGGTGCATATGGGTTAAGTCATGTTCCCCCCAAATTCATGGATTGAAGTCCTAATTCCCAATACCTCAGAATACGATCTTGTTGCAGATGTAGCTGATTGGGAAGAAGTCATACTAAAGCACAGTGGGCCCCTGATCCAAATGACTAGAGTCCTTAAGAGCACCATGTGAGGAGACAGGGACACAGGGACAGCGCCAGGTGAACAAGAGGACAGTTTGGTATGATACGCTCTCCAAGTAGGGGAGAGGCCTGGACCGCTCCCTTCCCTCAAAGCTTGACAGCTAGTCTCTGTGAGAAGAAAGATGTGGTGTGTCAAGCCACCCCATCTCTGGTGCTCTGTACAGCAGCCGAGCTGGCTCAGCTCCTCCATCTCTGCCACACTCGCCCTTGTCCTCAGCGAGGACCCTAGATGCGCACAGGCCTGGGTCTCTCTCATTTCCATTTCTCTGCTGTTCTGCAGGTGGAACTGCCACACTCTGCTCCTCAATATTCCCTCCTTTGTGCCATTCAAGTCAGGTGGTTCTTCCAGGACTATGGAATCTCTTCCAGAATCTCTGCATGGCCCTGGGTCTGAGGGGATTATGTCATCTCTCACTCCTCCTTCCCCCAGATTCTGTACAGTTTTAAATTTTGTCTTCTTTCCTTCCTTCCTTCCTTCCTTCCTTCCTTCCTTCCTTCCTTCCTTCCTTCCTTCCTTCCTTCCTCCCTTTCTCTCTCTCTCTCTCTCTCTCTCTCTCTCTCTCTCTCTCTCTCTCTCTCTCTCTCTCTCTTTTCTTCCTCTCACAATTCCTACTCAAGCCACTGACTTCCATTTATTAAGGTGAGCTCCACTCCACCACCATCACTGAATTTATCTTCCATATTTGCAGTACAGTTAGATTTATTGTTACGGTCTATAATCCATCCTGGATCCTCCAACGTCCTGCTTGGGTTTGTATACATTAAGTTTCACTCCTTCTGACTCTGAGTTCTGTGGGTTTTGATCAATGTAGTCACGTATCCATCACCACCATGCCGTAGAGAACAGTTTTGTTACCCCCGCCCCCAAATAATCCCTGTTTTGATTCTTTGTTGGCAGTCTATCCTCTGGAAATTTTGCCAATGCCTCTTACTTTGATAAATTTTCTCTTTTGAGTCAGATATTCTTCCTAATTTTAGTTTGGGGGCAGGGGTCTTTATTTCATTTAAAATGGGCTTTTCTTACTGTGGGGGTCTTTCATTGTTTGTGTGTTTCAAGACCCCTTATGGAAGTATTTAAAGACGCCTTCTGGTGACTACCGTAGTTTGTGTCCTAAGTGTCTTCCAAAGGCCTCAAGATAAAGATAGATAAAGATGGCACTGTTGGGAGGTGGTGGGACTTCTGAGAGCTTGTGGGAAGTGTCAGGTCACTGGGGACATCCCCTTGTAAGGGAAGTGGGACAAGTCCCTTCTCTTTCTCTCTCTGTGTCTCATTTACCAGCCACAAGGTGAGAGGTTCTGCTCTGCCCTGGGCTCTATCATGATGCGCTGCCAGAGACGCAGAGCAACAGGGCCTCCCAACTGGAGAAAACCTCTAAGTCTGTGATTCCAACCAAGTACATCTTTTTTTCCCATGTAAGTTGGTTATCTTAGGCATTTTTTATTGTAATGAAAAGTGACAAACATTAACATTTTCATCTTTCAGATCATCTCTGGCAAGGGATTTATCTAAGAGCAAGGGATTCATCATGAAATCTAATGCTGAGATCTAAAGATTCTCTGTAGTTTTATAAAAATCATCTTTGCTGAGCACGGGACACAGTGTGGAACATTTCATCATTTCACTCTTTTTCATCAAGGAAATTATCATGATCTTCTCATGGGGCACAGAGTCGGGGGGGGAAAAGGAAAAAGGGAAAAACAAAGAAATTATAATCCAGTCTGTTCTGTTTAGCAACACCAGTGACATGGACAGAGTCATTGGAGATCGGACGCCAGATCCTAAATAAGTCATTCTACTGTGATGATCAGTCCCTGAATAAAATTCTATCTGTTACTCCAGAAGTTGATTCTGTCTAGGACAGACATGGATTGCTTCCAGTGCAAATGAAACTAAGGTTACAAGGCCAATCCCCAATTTGGTTTTATTCTAAGTGTTGACAAATTCTGTTGGAAAGAGTCAGAGGATAAATCTTTTAGATTTTGTGGACCATACTCAAGTTTTTGTCATATATTTTCCCCCCTGTTTTTTTTTACAACTCTTAAAAATGTGAAAACCATTCATAATTCATGGATCATATAAAAATGGGCCACGGGCTGCTGTTGGCTGAGCCTTTGGTTTATAGTAGGATGCACCTTAAGTTTCTGCTCTCTAAATCTTGGGAATAGCCCTTAAACTGTCAGAAAAGATCTCAAACAGGAGTATGTGGTAGACTGGGTATTGTTTTCAGAGGCCTCCCTCTGTGGGGAGATTGTACGCACACTCCCACTGGGTGGCACGCATTGCACTCTCCTATGGGCAAGTTTACTTCCCCACATGCTGGTGTAAGGCTTGGCCACACAGCCTGCTTCTTCTACACAACATGAGTGGGATTGTGGTATGCTCTTCCAGAAACTGATGAGCCAATATTTTGGTTGGACCATTGCCTGGTTCTACCACTGAGTGGATGGACCATTGTGTGGATCCGCCATTGCATAAATCTGCCATGTGGGGAAGTGCCAATGGGTGGATACGTCATTGCTTTCTCTTTCTTCAAGACCAACATGGTTCAGACAAACTTGATCCCAGAGTGAAGATGCAAAAAACAGAGTCCCAGAACTCTCAGTTACCTGTAAAGTAGGCAAAAAGTAAGCCTTTGATCTTAGAGGCCCAGGTGATGTTTTTGTTGTTGCTACTCTGGCTCATCTGAGAAAGCTGGCCTGTGCACCCATTGAAGCTATTCATTCTCATCTCAGACTTCTGACCTGAGCCGGCATGGAGCAGAATCATTGAGTATACATTTTAACCCAGGGATACATTTTTAAAAATACAATTTTCAAATTCTTATTTTATCAATAAAGGTAGTTTATTTTAAAGAGGAGGTAAAGCTTTGCTAGACACTGCCCAGAATTCTAAGCAAGGCAAATTAGTGACATAGTAGGAAGAGACGTGCATATCCAGCTAATGTGGCCACAACAGCCAATTCTCTAGAAAACCCAGAAAATCATGAACTCCACAAAAAAAACTGTAAAATAACTTGCATTATTTTTTAACAATGTTTTTCAAAAAATGAAATTGCAACACTGCAACTATTTCTCAATAATGTTTTATAAAGAATAAGCATAGTTTTAATCATTGGTCCAAGTGATGAAACCCATCCACAGTGTTGAGCTTGGGGACAGGGGGCTGTTGCAGACCTTCAACTGTGCACACATTATCACTGTACCTGAAGTGCTAAAAGCTATGACTTTGGGGGCAGAGTCAACTCGGGATTTTGTCCCTGCCAGTTAATGAATAGACAAGATAAACTTTTAATTTATGTCTTCTTTTGCAGATTGCTTTTATGTGGGCTAAACATATCTATTAATATTAATGGTGATTCACTGAACAGTTTACATGTGCCAGGTATGATGCTAAATGTTTCAGATGCTTCTTCAAGATCAGGTCACAACTATGTAAAGCACTTACGTACGGTTGGCCCTCCCTTCATATCCTTGGGCTCCACGTCTGTAGATTCAGCCAACTGCAGGGAAAAATAATATGTCTGTATTAAACATGTACATGCTTTTTCTCTTGTCATTATCCCCCAAAGAACACAGAACAACAACTATTTATGTTGTCTTAGGTATAATACATGTATTTAATCTAGAGATATTTAAAATGCATGGCAGGTTATGGGTAGGCTGGTGCAAATACTACCCCATTTTGTGCGAGACACTTGAGCATTCACATATTTTGGCATCTGTGGGAGGGGGGCTGGAAACAATTCCCCATGGATACTGAGGTACGACCACACTGATCTTATCCCCAGGTGAAAAATGAGGATTCAGTGACTTATCCAAGTCTACACAGCTAATAATAGGCTGAGTCAGGATTTAAATTCAGTTCAGTCTGATCCTAGAGTTCACCCTCTGGCCTGGAGGACACCACTGTCTTGTGTTTAGCTCTTTCTGAGGCTCCAGAACTTTGAGAATGCTAAGGGAGATGGCATCTGTGAGCCCTTTGAGAACTGTTGGGCACTGTGCAGACGAGAGGTCTTAGGGTGAGCACTGTGTATTGTCCAGGTGACCCAAGGCACAGCCACGTTAAAGGGTACAGGTGAGGAGACTACCAAGGTGTGCTTCGTGGAGTCTCTCCTGGGTACATTAGGTGATGAGAAGCTTGATCATGCACAAAGGGGCAGAGGCTCATCTCAATGATGACTGAATTCACAACAGAGAACTTGTCTTCATCCACTCTGGGTGAGTCCATTAGCACATCATCTCCTATTTTCTAGGGTAAGCACAGTATGTGGCCTGGAATCCAATCTCTGGAGACTGGTTCTTTGGACTCCCTCTACGTGATTTATTGGATCAAATGTCTAGCATTTCAGGCTGATTTTAAAAATGGAAATGCATCGGGAGGCAAAGGAGGCCTCTGGGAACTGAAACTGGTTTTTGTCCTCTTTTCACATAAGAACAAATTTAGGAGGTCTGTATTTAAATGGCTAGGGTGGAAACATGGTGAAGGACAGAGCTGGGCCTTGAGGCAAAAGTGGGCAGCAGGTGCCCTGTCTGGTTTGCAGCAGGGGGGAAGGCTCATGGTGCTCAGAAGAGCTTGTGGCCCAGCCCTTAGGGACGTGAGAGATAGCAACAGGCCTCATGCACTAGTGAGACTGAGTCTTCAAGTCGGCCTGGAACATACTTCTGATTTTTTTGATGGGGTTGAACCATTTGTGGCTTTTACAGGTGTGTAAGTTACTAGGGTGCTCAGCTATCTGAGAAGGAGGAGAATCAGGAAGAGAGAGGAAGGGATGAACAGGTGAGGGAGACAGGAGGAAGCCGAGGCTTTAGAAGGATGAGGACTGTGTTGCCCTAACCCTCAGGTGGGCGAAAGCTCAGAACCAGAAAATAGTCAAGGACACCTAGTATTGAATTGCAAGTGCAGATTTGTTCTTCACCTAAGATCTAGCATTAGTTAATTTCCAACCTCAAGGTTCAGAAACAGGTTTGCCACAATCATATATGTGTAAGATCGACATCACCTCTTTAGAAAAATCACTAGGCCTCAACCAGAATAGGATCAGAAATTTCTCTGTAACCATTGGTCATGGGAAGTATAGTCATGGGTAATCCCCTATTTCTCTTAGGAGTAACTGTCATTGACTATATGAAGCTCACAGACATTTAAAAGCATTCAGGACTTGTCTATCTTTTGATTTTTAGGAAGTCCACGTTGTTACTCAATGTAGAAGTTTAATACATTCTAACATCCTGGAGTTTTAGAATGAATACTAATTTTGACTCAACACCATCTTCAAAACAGCCTGACTTCTTTATTCCCTTCATTTGAAAAATAACACTATTGAGATACTATAGACCAACCATGTCCTTCCCTTGAAGGCAAGGGTGCTTGGTTCAGTCTTGGTTTCTCATCATGGTTTTACCCAGGAACCCAAGTGTGCTTTCAACACTGGGGCATATTCGAAAGAGACGTCCTCCACGTGGCTGCAATGGGGCTCTTCGCCAGCTTTTGTAAGTTTGCCAAACCTGGGGGGAGACTCGACATCCTGCTGTAGTCCGTGGAAAAGGCAGAGCTAGGCGAGGGTCTTGGACTTGCTCCATCTGTTTTCCTTCTGCCAGGGCTTTGGCTCTTGAGGCTGCGTCAAATGACAAGAGTTAACTTCTAATAAGCAAATTACAATCCTTGCCCTGATAGAAACACTGCCTATATTCACGTCTGCCACCCACACTTCAGACAATTGGCAGCATATAGAAACGTGAATGAACCACTCTCTAGAATCATGCCATCGAGGGGGAGAAGTTTATCCTGTAAGTGTGGGAGGAACAGGCTGAGAAAGTGTCAAACTGCATAAATCCAAGGAAAGGCGAGTCTGCCCCCTGGGATTAGAGAAAGCACCGAGGCGTGTGCTCTCTTCAGTATGCGGTCAGACACAGCGAGGTGGGTGCGGGTAGTGATGGAAGAGATCTGCGACGAGCCCTGGATGTCTGATTCAACAAAATGAGACTCGTCTCTGAGTATTCAGGTTGAGTCTAGAGAATTTGATTTTGGAAATAGTGTGGGAATTCCTGTATCTGATGGGGATTTGGACTAGATATCTCTGCTTACATTCAGACTTTAGGAATTCCATCCAGGGCCTTCCTTCTGCCCCAAGGAACCAAAGGCCTGCAATTCATATGCAAGAAATACATTGCTGACATTCTCTCTTTCTCTTGTGATTTCTCAAACTACCAAATGATTCTAAATAAATGTGACTAGTGAATCTGAGCTCACGTGATCACCAGTGCAGTGAAATCCAGGGCCTTCTTGCTTTCTCCAGTAGAAGGTTCTTACCCTCCTGGACACTGTGTCCTCCCTTGGTGGTTTAAACCCAAGCCAGTGTGCTAATGGAAGGTCTCCCAACTTGCAGAGGAGGGTAACTTAGTGAGAGATACCACACCTTTCTGTAACCCAACTCCCAAATTAGTTGCATTTTGGAGTCTGATACTTTCTGCAATGTGAGTGGCCCTGGGGAGTGATCAGAGGGTCTTTCTCCGTCTCTCTCCCTCCGGGGAACTACATGAGGCATTGCATGTCAGTGTGTATGGTGCACAGATGTGGCTGAAAATGACCTCTGAGCATCCTCCCCTGCCCCCACGAAAGCTATTTCTTCTGTCATGAAAGAGGGCACTCATGCGTGATTGCTTGTTCATCTGAGGGCCATCATAAATCTCAGATGGATCTTTCTACTCCTCTGTAGGCTCCAACTCCTCCCCCGACTCCCTTCCCTGGGGAAATTCCTTTGACTCGGTGCTTCAAGGTGGGTAAATGGGCAGTGGAGAGGGGGAGTGAGGCTATGGCCTCTACTTCTCTTTGAGGAAGAAAGTGCATCTGAAACCTGAGCCGGTGGGGCTGGCTAGTGGGGCTGGCCCTGCTCTACTGCTCTACTGAGAGAGCGACTGTTACAACCTGAAGGACAAAGAGAACAGCACGGGAGAAACCCTCTATATGAGTTCCCTGTAAATCACCGGGCAAGGGTCCTGAACAGACAGCCTCATGGAACTGAGATCCTTTCCTAAAGAGCCACACACAGGGATCGACTCTGAAAACCATTCAGATGATCCGGAAGCAGATCTCTGAACGTATCTACTAGGCAGCACTGCCCAGTGTCATGTTCAGCCATGTTGGGGACCTTCTACCCTCATGTGACTGCTGAGCACTTGAAATGTGGCTAGTGTGACCGAGGAACTGACTTTTCGGTTTAATTTGCTTTTTAACAAATGTAAACTTTGCAGCCTGATTTAAGGGCATTTGGATGAGGTGGCATCTCTGCTGCTCCTAGAGCCTTGCTCTTCCCTTCTCTGTGGTCCAGGACACCACTGCCTCTAGGCTGAGGACACACCACCCTGAAAAATGTTTGTGTTCCTCATCCCTTTCCTCATTTTCCAACTTGCATTGGGAGATTGTAAGAAGGGCAGTGAGAGCCAGACACAGTAGCACATTCCTCTAATCCCAGCAGCTTGGGAGGCTGAGGCAGGGGGATCTCAAGTTCAAGCCAGCCTCATCAACTCATCAGCCTAGTGAGGCCCTAAGCAACTTAGTGAGACCCTGAAACAAAAAGGGCTGGGGATGTGGCTCAGTGGTTGAGTGCCTCTGGGTTCAATTGTGGACATAGGTACCAAACCCAGCCTCCTATGTGACTGTCTCTGGGGGCTCCTCTCCTGTCTGAGTATGGGGGTGATTTCTGTGAAACCTGAATTCAAGGTTCCCCCGGCTCTGACTTCCTCTCATTGTGTGCTTCAGCTGCCATTTTCTTAACCTGTTTAACACTTTTCCTCAAGGTCTACCAATTGATGTGTGGTCAAACAACCGGAGGGAGCTATGTGCTTCCGCTGGATTCCGATGGTGTCTGTGGCATTGATCAATACCCCTGCAAACATCACTAGGAAGGAGGAACTGGACCATCCTGAGACTCCCCATCATTTCTGGGTCTTACCTTACTCAATCAGAGACACTCAGAAATTAGAACAAACCAAGCACGAGACTCTGAGACTCAAATTACCTGCTAGGGTTGTGGCCACATTTTATAGGCAAGAGAGGCCCAATGGCAACCCACCTGGGTCACTCAGGTAAGAACAGAACTAGAGCTAGCTCTCCTCACTTCGGGTTTAGTGCCTTTTTTCTTTCTTTTTTCCTAAATCATATTACACTGTGTCCCCAGAGGTCCCAAATTTCAGAAGGATAAGGTTTATTTTTAACATTATACAATAGAAAGACAGGGTAATAAGACATTTTTTAGAGACAAACACTATTTAATTCCATGAGGTCAGATTCCTAAATTTTCCCTCCTATTGCATGCCATTTTTTAGGATTACAAGAAGAATCCATTTTCTGTGGTTATGACAAAATGCCCAAAGCTGAATATTTTATAAAGAAAAGAGGCTTATTTAGCTCACAGTTTTGGAGGGTGAAAGTTGAAGATCAGGCCACCTCATCTGCTTGGCCTTGGTGAGACCTCATGACAGATGGCATTGAAATGGTGGGAGCAGGCAACCAAGAGGACACATGGTTCATCTCCCAGGGAGGTTCAGGGGCCAGGCTTCTCTTTCTATAACAACCTTCCCCGGAGGGGACCAACCAGGGTCGGAGGAGAACCAACTTATCCTGGGGGCAGCACCCTGATGACCTAATGCCTTGCTCTCGGCCCTGCCTCTTAAAAGTCCCAACACCTTTTAGTGCTGCCAACTGGGCCCCAAGCGCCTAGCATGTGATCTGCCAGGGGCCCAGTCCAACCAGGACAGAGAGCGAATCCAGTGAAGGAAGTCCAGAGCAGCTGGGTGTGCAGCGCTCACTCCGGGTCACTTTCAGTGGACTGAGTTGGCTCTAGGGTTCTGCTTTACTCACTCGTGTCCTCTTCTCTCTCCTCAGAAGCAGACACTTCTGCCATGTGTCACCTAACAATGGGGACATGTTCTGGGAAGTGTATCATTAGGCAATTGCATGGTTGTGTGGACATCGCCATGTGTCTGGTCTTCAGTTCAGTCGAGAGAGGCTTCTCTATGTCTGGACAAGACTCCTGTCTCCCTTAGCCCCCAAGGAGCAGATTCCTAACAGCCTCTATCACTTTGCTCTTGTTCCTCAGGATCATGACCACAGTCGAGTGGGGCACATCTGCCTGATGGGCCATAGTCACCATGCATTTTCCACCATCATGGTCCTTTTTTGTTTGTTGGTTTGGTACCCGGCATTGATCCCAGGGGTGCTTAACCACTGAGTCGCCTCCCAGCCCTTTTTATTTTTCATTTGAGGTCGAGTCTCACTAAATTGCTGAGGCTGGCCTTGAACTTGCTGTTCTCCTGCCTCAGCCTCCCAAGTCACTGGGATCACAGGCGTGCACCACTGTCCACTGCCTCACTGCCGTGGGCTCAAGGCCCTTGATTGTTTTGAATCCGTTGCCAGGTTGATCACTTGACGTGGACTCCTACTGGCAGCATCTGCAGTGGGTCTGTATGTTTAGGGCCACCGTGGACAAAACCCCATGAGCCTGAATCAAGCAGAAGAGGAATGATGCCACCGAGAGTGGAAAGCCACAGTGAGTGTGCGGTGGCTGAGCCTGCTGCCAGAGCGACAAGGCACTCTTCACGCCACTGTTCACAAGTCGAAGGAGCACACTCCCAAACAGGGATTAAAATATGGCGGTATACAAACCAGGAACATTGTCATTTATGACATCCCCTAGCACTGTGTACTGTACATAATTGCACATGCTGTGTTTTCCCATGACTGGCAGCACAGTGGTCTGGGTACCCAGCACCACTACAGCCTGGTGAGCAATGACTAAGCTACAACGTCGCTGGGCGATGGTAACTTTTCAGTTCCTTGTTATCTTATGGGGCCACCGTGATGTATATGATCTGTCATGGACTGGAACACTGTTATGTGGTTTGTGACTACTGATGCTGCCACACGACAGATGATGACATTCAGCAGAGAGAAGTTGAGTAGCTTGCCCAAGGATGCACAGCTAGTAGAAGGTAGAGTCAGATTTCAAAACCAAGTGGGAGGCAGAACCTGCACCAGAGAGCCCTGGAGTGGCCAAGGGAATATGTGTATTTCTCCTTCTTACCTCCTCCCCAGGGCGGAGGTAGTTCTAGAAGAGTAAGCAGTCTTGCTGATAGGAAGAGGTGAAGAAACAGAAATGTGAGGACCAGTGTGGGTTAGACCTGGAATTTTCTAGTATGTTTATGAATTAGAAGCATAAGATCAAAATTGGTGCTATGATTTTCATTGCTTCCAGCTTTCCCTGTTTGCTTTGTTATGGTTCTTGCTGATAGTTTGTTATTAGTATCTGAAAGTGTGTGAGGGCCAAATTCTCCTTCTCAGCATTAGTTCCCTTCAGGACTAAAACCCTGCCAGCTTTTCAACCTGTTTCCTCCTTAACATTCTTATAGAAATTTAAATTTCATAATAGCCACTGACTTGCTTTGTCAATGCTTTTGGGGAGGAACAGGAAAGCAAGATATAACTCAAACATTTGATCTCTTGGCTTTAAACCAGCAGGATGTGCTCTATGTGCACAGGGTGTGTACCTTGCCAAATGCACATTGTGCTCTGAGCTCCAGAGCACCACCATGATGCTGAGGCCAGAGGTGAGCTGCTACCTATGGGACCAAACTAGTTAAAAGTCAAATCATGTATCCATTGGGTGAGTGTAAAACATCATAAGGCGGGTGCAGAGTGGGGATATAAAGAGGAGTGACAATGAGTCCTGTTTTATAGAAGGCATAGGAGATGCCTTGCCTGAGAAGGTAGCATTTGAATTGACATCAGAAATAACTGAACTGTGGGGCTATGTGAGGCAAAGAATACTGTAGACACAGGAAATAGCAAATGCAAAGGCCCTGAGGCAGGAGCATACTCAGGGGTTACTCAAAGGCTGACAAGGAAGTAAGGGAAAGAGTAGAGAGGGTGAGCCGGGAGCCATTGGACATTGTGTGTGTCCCATAAGCCTTCTAGGGTGTTAGTGTTCACTCTGAGACAAACACAGTGAATGGTTTAAAGCAGAGGAGTGATATCATATCATCTGGTGTAGATTTTCGAAGAATCACTTTTGCTCTATGTGAAGCCAGTCTGTGGTAAGGGAAAGGCCACGTAGCTATAAAAACTCTCAGATTTGCAAAAAGTCAGTGAGAATAACTGCCCTCAGATATCCTTATGAAAGACTCCATCCAGATAAAAGAAACAAGGAATTTAGCATGATCTTTAAATGGCCCCAGGGAAAGAAAAGTCTTGGGCAAATATAAACAACGTTGCATTCAAGAGGTGAAGTTGAGACATGCTTTCAATCTAGCGGCTTTGTAAGAGCCAAGCCATCCCAGCACAATCAAAGCCAGCTGGGACCACGGAAGATGACTCCATATCCTGTTGATGCTCTGCTTGGCACACTGTGGGTGGGAGCCAATGAGGGTGGGAGGGGTTGAGGCCCCAAGGCTGCTACCAACCCATGTGCAGAGCTGGGGCACTTCTGAGTCAGAAGAGAGACAGAGGTGACTTAGGGAAGGTTCTGAGGCTTCCTCCATCAATGTTTTGTGGCCCTCCAAGGTACCACTGGAACTATTTCTGAGCATTTTCCTATTTTAAAAAGAATTGGCAGGTCTTTAAGCGGGTAGTGATACCCAACACTTATTCAGCACTTGCTGCGTGCCAGGTTTGGAGCTGAATTTACCACATTCATTATCTTCTTACTAATTTAAGTCTTCACAGCAGCCCAATGTGCAAGGTGCTATTTTTAGTGTCCCCATTTTTTTTTTTTTAGAAGTGGGGTCTGAAGTTTACAGAGTTGCATAAGCAGCAAAAATCAGAAATCCAGACCATCAGAATTCACTCTGATGATGAAGAATAGTGCATTTGAACAATAGCTCACTGACTCTGATTGCTACTTGTCAGGGTCTGCCTGAGAAGTTGGCCAAGGAGTGGCAAAGTTTATTCTTACTTGGTTTCCCCTTGATGGATGTGGGCAGAGGTTTTACCTCACCATGACTGCTCCCTGTGTGGCAGTGCAAATAAACAGCAACAAGGTATTAGACTGATGTGAGAAAATGTATCAACTGATATGCAAACCCTATTTTCAGCAAACCTGTTAAAATGAAGCATTGACTTATAGAACGGCCTTGTGAAGGGCATGATTTCATTTTTTTAAAAAAAATGTGATTACTTTATCAAAGGATTTGCCAGAGTATTCCCTTAAATAGTGTCCTCAGTAACATACCTAGTGCATAATTTACACTTAACCCAGGACATCATGGTTATGACCAACTCAGCAGCATGGCCACAAATCCAGACAGTCCCTGCAGGTCAGTCAGTGTAAAGGTACATTTGGGATAAAAAAAAAAAAATGGAAACATTTCACCTTGGCTGAAAGCTGACCCTGCTATAGTCTAGCAAGGAAACTCTGTACACTCATTTATAAATCACCTTTTTTTTTCCTTTTATTTTGGTGGCAGGGTTTTACTCGGTTGCCCAGACTGGTGTCAAGCTCCTGGGCTCAAGCCATCCTCCTTCCTCAGCCTCCTGAGCGCTGGCACAAGCACAGGCACAGGCCTAGCTTTATAAAGTATCGTCACTTGCAGGACACAGAGATTTTCCCCCTAGTTATGTGGTTCATAAAAATGGCTACAGGGTCTAGAGTTAAATATTCTAGAAGTGATAACTTTTGACCAAACTGGCTAGTAAAAGAAAAAGATGGGCCTGGAGGGACCCTGCTTTGTTCTTCAACCCTGGTTACACAGTTCAACCTCTCCATACTTTGGGGCCTAGGGAGAGTCCAGAAATTGGAACAGGGAAAAGGAAAGGTAGGTACCTACTTCCTGCCCCACAGAGGGAGAGTGGAAGACATGCATCCCAGGAACGTGAGTTTTGTGTCAACCCACGAGGGCAACACCAGTTAGGAGACAGTTTTGGGATAGGAAACACACCCAGAATTAGCAGCGAAGGGACACAGGGGAGAACTGTGGAAGTAGAAAACTCAGCCCTCCGCCCTAAAGCTGGAGTAGTAGATGGAGAGGTGAGTTCAGTAGATAACTTACAATTCTATTTCTGGAAGACTGTGTATCAGGCCATCTTCTGTTACTATAAGGAAATACTGAGGCTGGGTGATGTAGAAGGAAAAGAGATTATTTAGCTCAGTTTTGGAGGATGAAAGACCAGGATTAGGAAACCCCATCTGTCTGGTTACTGGTGAGGGTGTCTTTGGCTACATCACCCATGGTAGATGGCATTGGGGTGGAGATCCCATGGCAAGACTAGAAGCTAGGGACACTCAGGGGTCACATTCACTCTTTCCTAGCCATCTACTCTCCTGAGAACCAGCTCACTGCTAGAGGCCAACATTACTGCCTTCTGAGGGCAGCACTCCCAGTGACCTAACACTTTGCATGGGGTCCCACTTTTTGAAGAGTCCAGCAGCTATCAACATCACCCCATGGAGTTTCTCCATCATGAAACGTTGGAGGACACACTCAAACTAAATCCACACCATTCATTCACTTAGTTCCAGATGTGAATTGCCATCTAAATAGAGCCCAATCAGCCCACATACAGCGAGGATATGGCTTCCTGTCCCAGCACAGATGACCAAGGATCCGGCAGTGGCTTCTTGAGATTTATGGTGGTGAACTCTGTTTTCATATTTTCTCCTCTGGAACACTTTAATCACTCGCTCAGTGTGTGTGTGTGTGTGTGTGTGTGTGTGTGTGTGTGTGTGTGTGTTTTCTATGAGAAGTAGAAGGGCTGAGACTCCATCCAAAGAGAAATTGAGTTTCCCAAGGTAACTGTGAATTCTTTCTGTTCCCTGTTTTGGTCCCCACCCTGACCCACCATTATTGATTTTTACTATTCATAAACATTTCCTCAAATATTTTGAAGAATTACTGAAAGCAAAATAGTACTTTCTTGTTCTGTGAATTAAGAGAGAGAGAGAGAGAGAGAGAGAGAGAGAGAGAGAGAGAGAGAGAGAGTGTGCGAGTGAGCATGCGCAAGGTGGGAGGGGAAGAAATAAGAGAATGACACCTTCCCGGCTTGGTTTATTCTTCAGGCAAACTTTTCATCTCTTCAGTTGAGTTGGTGACAATGGCTTGCTACACTGGAGATCTACAGGAACCACTATAAAGAATTTATGTACTGGACTCTGTGTTGCACACCCATAATCCTAGTGATTCAGGTGGCTGAGGCAGAGAGATTGCTGAGTTTGAGGGCTTGGCAATTTAGTCTCCTTGTCTCAGAATAAAAAATAAAATAAAATAAAGTAAAAAGGGCTGGAGATGTAGCTCAGTGGTAGAGCCTATCCTGGATTAAAAAACAAATGAGAGTTTTACAAATCTTAGGTGCTTCTGCAATCCAGCTGGGGTCCAGTACATCCTCCTCACTTGGAAGCAATACATTAGTGGTACAAGTAGGTAATTCTGCTTATTAATTTTAGAAAAAGAATCTTAATTTGAATAATTTCTCTGTAGAGAAATAATATTCTATTCTGTACTAAGTGGCCATTAACTTATAACAAAGTCATACCAAATTTGTAGAAGAGAGCTATTTGTGTTTGTTGTTTTGAGTGTGAGACCATCTTTTTAACCTTGTTGCCAAGTTTACATGTTAGCTTAAAAAGTCTTTGGTCTATAAACTGGCAGAAATGTACTTTTTTCTTTTTGGTATAATTTGGGATCAGATTCAGCATTCTGCACATGCTAGGCACGTGCTCTGCTATTAAGCACCCCAGGCCAGGAGAGATTTCTTTCTTTCTTTCTTTCTTTCTTTCTTTTTTTTTAAATGAAAGAAAAAAAAAAAGAAAGAAAGCATTTTCCTAAGAATTAGATCTGCCAGTGGCAATAATTACAGTTCCTTTGAATTCACTTTCCCTCCCCCAGTCAAGGTGGCTTGTTGCTGAGTGAGCTCTTTCTACTGCTCACTGTACTTCAGTTCTAGACGCCTGAGCTCTGTTTATGAAATTTGTGAGTTTATGCAAAATAGCAGCTCTGAAGCAGAGATACCCACCCAGTGGAGGAGCTGTTGTAAATCTGACTTAAACACATAAAACTTAATACACCAGAGATACCACCAATAGTTTTTAATTATTCACATATGTTCTTTCCTGAACAGTTTGCATTATGTCCCTTTATTCGTAAATCAAATGGTCCATTTAAAAGTGATTATATAGAGGAAAAATTATTTCAAGCTTTGTTTACCAGTGTTTTTACTTATGTTAATTCCCAACTCCTATGAATCAAAAGAATTATTTTCAAGTAAACTGTTCAACCCATTAGTAAATGTGATATATCTTTTGTAGAGCTTGGATCCCTCTGAAAGAAATTTCAAGAAATTTATTTCTACTCAGGAACAAAAGCTTAAGTTATTTTAACAGAGTGTGTATGTGTGTGTGTTCATGTGTGCTTTTTACCATAGAAAACATTGCAGTGAATGTTCAAATACACAATGGCAGCTTCTATAGACCACTGACTCCAGAAGTTTCTGAGGCAACAGAGATGCTGAGAGCCACATGAGCCACAGCTCATCAGCTTCCTGGGACAGGGCTGCATATCATTTAGAAGAAAACAAGCTCTTGCTTTCACAATTTTAATCTAGTCTGAAAATCTAAACTACCTGGTTCTATCACATATTGCTGTTATCTTGATAATGCTGAATTACTAACACACTTTTAATTTTATCCCTAAACTGATTCTCCAGAATCTAAAAGGAACTTCTGTGATCTCCATTTCTTATAACAAAATCCACTCAAATCTATGGATGGCACAGGGAGGAGGAGGAACAAATCAGAGTTCTTGTCAAAAAGTCTAACCAGAGTGATACCTAGATGTTATGATGTCTGAATACGAATCTTAAGGTGAAGAGATAGATTCACTTTGTTCTACAACTTTTAGCCTTTTTTATATTGTTATGTGAGAAGTTTATTTTTATTTTTTTTCAGTGCAGATTTGGCAAGTTAAATCCCAGGAAAGGAGGTTGCATCACAGTGAGGGACCCTGGGCAGTCGGGCAAGGTCAGATGTGAGGCTTGGGGTGGGGTAAGCAGCAGGTGGGAAAGAGGCTTCCCCCTAGGGAAGCCCAGCCTTGGAGTCCAGGAATGCTGGGAATTTTCTCAAGCTTCCTGGCTGCCCTCAGGAAGTGGCTTGACCTTTGCCTGGCTGGTCAGTTTGGGAAACGAAATCCCAGCCTAGTGATTCCCCTCTTGCAAATGACTCTATTTCAGTTCCAGTTTTTGTTTCTACATTCCTTCTATTGAAGAAGCATCGTCTGGTGACCCTCATGAACAAATCTCTTGGCATTTTTGTTTTTAGTTTGTAAGATACAAGCAGATTAGAGATGACAATATCATTACAACTCTCATCATTATTTTCTTTTCTAGAAGCAAGTTTTTAATATTGATCTTATTTCTTCAAAGTCTTGAATGCTTGGAATCCTGATAATTAATTTGTGGTTTGTCTTGTAAATGATTTTTAAAAATTGTGCACAGTATATTATGTTTGGATATTTTACCATTTTTCCCCCATCATTCATTGTTTAAAAGAAGCAAGATACCCCTAAACAATTCACAGAATACAACAGATCTAAGATTCTTATGCCATTCAATACTGATGTTTTATATTAATTACCCCAAATAAATATCTTTATATGATGTGATTTTCATCACTCAGGGTAGCAACTGTACTGTGCCTCCCAATGATATCCTTATTTTCTACACCTAGGTGAGTTCTTAGTGTTCAATAAGTCATTGTTTAGGGAACTAAGATGAGCAAGAGAAAAACCTTTTAAATGTACAGGTTTTTGTTCATTTAAATGCCATTCAGCTTGGATTTATTTTATTTTTTATCTCTTTGACAACTTCCTTAGGATTTATTCAATGGAACTAAGAAATGAAAAAAAAAAATTTAATAATAATAATATTACGTTTAATTTTTAAGATTGATATGTTACATTTAATGTTCATATTCTATCAAACAATGAAACAATCATTGACAAATTTATGATAGTGAGTACTAATGCACTTAATTTCCATAGAGGTAGTCAGAATACAATTAACTTTGTTTATATGAAGCAAGTTAGAATTGAAATTCTTGCTGCTACCAGAGTTCCCAATGCTCTGTGAGGACAGCAGCTCATTTGGGGTGCAAGTAGAGCCAAAAAAGGGCACACTGACTGGGGACCAGGTATCATTATCTTTACTTGGTCTCCTGAGATGATTCAGACCTTTCTAGAAGTTTCTTTTCTTCAATTACACATCTCTCTCTCTCTAGAAGGTTCTTTTCTTTAATTACACGATTTAAAGAAAAATGAGCCCCAGCTCATATGGTCTTGGAGAATCTTGGCAAAACAAATTCACATTCTTGACTCTCAATTCAGCCAGCAACTGTGTAATTCTAAATTCCCATGAGGCATTTGGGTTTTCGATTTTCTTGAATTCAGCCTATGGTCTAGAAGAGGTGGTTTCTTTATTTGATAAATTCCCTGGCTAAAGTTTCAAAGAGACTGGCCATTATTCTCAAGGAAATGCTAGCTCTTTATCTTAAGAAAAGCTTTCATACCAAATTTTCAAAGTACTGCTTGGTCCAAAATACTAGAAATGGAAACGTGTGCTGTCAGGAAGGCTCTTCCTCAATTGGTGGAAAAGAATCTATGTGAATCATGGGAGGATCACAGAGATTTTTCTATTCCAAAGACCCTTCACTTTTCAGATGAGGAAACTTAAGACTCAAAGGTTAACTGAGATAATACTGAGTGCAGGCACTTGGGGTGAGAATGGGGTACTTGGCGTTTTAGTGAATGACATGTGATGCCTTTGACACCCTTGCCTGGCTATAAATTACGTTTTAAATCCCTGCTGATGTGGAGAGCCTGTGAGCTTGGCTGAGCGTTCCTGTTCACAAGTGTATCTTTTTACTTGAGGATTAGGAATTGTGTACTGACTTAGCACAGGTGAGCTTTGATCTTGCCCAAGGTCAACGTCAAAAAAGTGGCATCCTTTATAAAGGAGGAACAGGAAAACCCAGTATGAGATTTCACATATGTATTTATTCCCCTGATAAGCTTCACATTTCCAAGAGCTGTAGCCTTCACTTCCCTAATGATTTGATTGAGTAGATCTCTCATCCATGATTTTGTTTTTGGTGATGTGGTATAAGTAATGATCTGAGCCTTAATCTACCTTAGTCATTAGACAATTGACTCTGGTCTGTATTATCTACTTGCTGTTCAATGAAACTGTTGGTTGATATTTTTCAGAATGAATTTCACAGCAACCTTAAATGAAAGCTACTTAAAGGCAACAGGCTTAGATCTTTCCCATGAATCATTCTAAGCAACATTTCTGAAGCTACTTCAAAACCAAAATTTTGTAAGGTGAGCTACTCAAAAGTAATCATGGCAAGGCATTAATTTATTGTTTTGGCAAAGAAGATATACCACATGTCAGAAGTGCTCTGAGTACCACAGGATTCCTGAAGTCCTAGGGATTTCTGTATAAAGACCAAACTTCTAGAAATGGTTGTCAGAGACAAAAATCACAGTAATTTGAGTTTTTAGACCTAATTGGATTTTACTTGTGATTTTAGAATTGGGCAACAACTCTTTCTACAAAGTTAAGGGATGTTCCAATGAACTGAGCCAGGGGAGTTTGCCTCTACAGGCAGAAAAGGGCTGGAGAAAGCAGAAATGGGGAACAAAAAGCAGATAGGTTATTTCAATGTGACTTCCTTATTGGATTTCTTGTCCTGCTGGCTCAGGTAAACTGGGCCCCTTCTGATTGGTTGCTGTCAATCCCTTGCTTTTGGAAAAATCGTCCTGTTTCAGAGCTCAATTTGATTATGTGGCAGTTAGCAGGAGGGACTCCAGTCTGGCTAGTTCTGGTCTGCTGGAGCCCCACCTAGGAGGCCTCCCATAACTTTGACACTTTACCTCCCCTTTCTTCATCCCTTTTCTTCTACAGTTTATTGTTTGAAATACCAGATCATGATTGTCTCCAAGAAGAGATGTCTGTTGGAAATTTCTATTTATTCTGCTTTTAGTAATAATGGACATGTGTGTTTTCAAAAGAAATGAGCAAGAAGGGGCCAGTGTTCCACAGACCATGTCCTTCAAAGCTCCTGTGTATTTACTTACAGACAGTGGACCATGAAGTGTGGCTCCTACTGCCCTGGGCTGGATTCCATCCTGTCCATAAGATCATACTGCTTGGCCATCAATCCAATGCCCAGAGATTTTTTTTTTTCAGATGAAGAAACTGAGGCCCAAAGGTTAAAATGAAATGCTTTTAAGAGAGAAAACTGAAAAGCTTAAAATCACCAGGCAATTCCCAAGGAGGGTGACTTCTTTGTTGTGCTTTTGTTGATACCTCTGTTCTCAAGGTTAATTACATATTTGGTTAATTGGTTTAATTAGTTAATTGGTTTGCTAAGCCTGCCTTCCTGGGGGGAATTCAAATGCAAATTCACACATGGACATACCCTTTCATTGCTCCTGGCTTATAACCAAGAATCACTCTGCTTCATCTTAAGTGTTTGGGGGAATTGACTATTTCTTCTCTGAGGAGATTTTTTTTTTTTCATTAGGATGCAAGTGGTGCAAATGCCAATTTACTGCCAATTCCAGAAAAGTCTGCTCTTTTGCAGCATGGGGGCAGATGGGAACAGCCAGCCCCCAGATGGGAAGATATGGCTGTAGAATTGATGGTGAATGGTTTAGAGTTCTTCTAGACTGTGTCCTCAATTCCTCCACAGTAAAAACAAGAAAAAAAGGTAGAATTCAGTGTGTTAATTCTGAATGCCAACATTTCCCAGATAATCCACGAGACTGAATTTGCTCTAGATTGCTGGTGGAATAAGAGGAAGCCGAGAGAAAGTTTCAAACCATAGATGGGTTTAACAAATCTAGACTGTCTAATCATTTCTAGTCCTCTCTATTTTCAATTTACTTCACATCATATTTTTCACAGATAATTTTATCCATGTTGAACAAGTTATTGGCGTATCGTGTTTGGTTCCTGGGGACTGGAGCTTGGAGAAATGCCCCGGGAGCCTCCTCTGGCACCAGCTCTAGTGGAGTGGAGGGATAGGCAGGTTGGCCTTGCCACACATGTTCACTCTCAGGATTCTGAAATATCCAGAAAGAGCATGACTTAGGTCCACAGATCGTAACTAGAGAAGGAGCTTGTCCATTGTTGGAATGATGCTGTTTTATCTGGACCGTCTCTAATCGTCGGGTTTCTCATTTCAATCTGCAGGGCTAACAAGTTTGTAACCTCCTCTAGCAGCCTTGCCCAAGATTCTTTTCTTCCCTCTTAATTAGAGAGCTTTTTGTAATCTTTAATCAAACCTTTCTTTGAACTAACTTAATTGCATCTCATTTTAGCTTCATTGACCAGTGTGGCTAATGTGATCTTCCTTCTCCCATAATATTGCTTTATGCCTTTTAAAAGCAATTACAGCTCTTTTCATTTCCATCCTCTCAATTGCTGGAGTATCCCTTTTAAAAAATTATCATCCTTTTTAAATGACAGAAGCCATGTAACGTTAGGACTGAGTCAGTCTCCAAACTGCTTCTTACAAATCATACTCCAAATGATATCCTCCTTTAGATTTGAAGTTTGAAAACCAAACATGAGACCAGCATCCTATAACCAGCTCGGAAGTTGGTGGCGGAAGTTCTCATGCTTTATGCCTAGCATTGGAATTCTTGTTCATACATCCCGATGCCAGAGGCCATTTCCTCTTTTGGGGTGGGGGAGGTTTGGGGAGAAAGGCGGGTGGCAACAGTGTCTCACTGGTGACTCATGTTCCTGTGTCTGTGAGCATGAGGGCAATGGCAGAGTTCTCCAGAACAGTGTCCTGTGAGCAGTGGGGTAAGTTGTAGGGTCTGGTTAGGGCTACTTGTTATGGCAAGGTGTTCACATGGCTTCTTAGCCTTAGTGAGGAAACAGGAAATGAGATAGGGACTAAGCAGGCAGACCAAACTGGGTAAGAAAAGAAAGAAAAAAAGAATGAATGAAAGAAAGAAAGAGAAAATGGCAATCAAGAAAAAGAAAAAAAGGGGAAAAATAGAGTGGAGGCAGAGAAAGAAATGAGATCTATGGAAATAACTCTGGGATAAATTTGAAGCATATGGACTGGCATTTAAAAAGCCATTCTTGCAGTTACTCCCACCTTTGTGTTGATGGAGAGGAAATGGGTTGGTGTCCAACTCAAAACCTCTCCCTGTTCACTCATGGCCCACACTTGTCTGGGTGATGGATATTAATCACCTGCTGACTGTTCTGGCATCTGGGCCATGTTATCTCCTAGGCTTGGTGCAATAGCATGGGTGGAGCAGAAGAGGAGGAGGGAAATGAGGAAGGTAGAGAGTCCCAGAGAAGGGAGAGTAAGCTCTGGAGTGCATCCCCTTTAGGGAAATCAGTAGCCAGGTGAGTCAGCAGAAATCAGCCTACAGTCCAAGTTGATGGGGTGTTGAGGGAAGGTGGCCCTCGGCAGCTGGTGCAGGTTGTGATGGTGGAGGAGCTCGCTGGGGTCACAGGTTCGAGGCAGTGCTATGGCTCCATTTTCTTTGGGCTGCACTTCATTGACCCAAGCAGCTAGGTGAACAGGGTTTCATGAAAATTAGAAAATATTCCCACATTTTTTTTTAACTTGTAACATGACTAACATCAGGTGTCACTATTGTAGTTCTTTGTAAGTTAATCGCCTTTTCTAATAAGAGGATTTTTGTTTTCAGCTGTTATCAGTATTAATGTACTCTGTTACTGTCAACTATAAATTAACTTTAAATATTTACCTTGGAAGCCAGTGAAGTCAGAGATTAAGACCGAAACTGAGATCACACATGCTCCTGGTTTCACCATCTGCAGAAATATCAAGTGAAATAATAGTAATGTTAATTTAATCTGGCGACCAGGTTACTTCTAACACCTTCCATTTTTCTCACCTTATCAGTGTGCCCAGCTCCCTGCTTGGTGCGGGAGATACTAGCACTACTTCTACAGCCACGATGTCCCACCTCAGTCACGCTTGCTGTGCACCCAGCGCTGTCCTAAGTGCTGTGCGTGGACATCATTGAATCCTTCACCCTGCAAGCTGCCTCATGTTATGTTATTTAGTTTTTATAAATGAGTAAATCAAGACACAGAAATGTGAAAGCAGCCCAAGGTGCCCCCCTCACTCACCCGCTTCTGGTATGGGGGTGCCTGTCCCCCCGGCTGCTGCAGCTCTCGAGTGGCTTACGTTTGTTTGTGTGACTCTCTGCCTGGACATGTCTGGGCAGAAACTCCAAGGCTCGCTCCACCTCAGCCCACCACACAGGCAGGGGCTGGCCAGTGACTAACAGACAAGGAGCCGGGAAGACTCAGCCTCCAGCCTCAAGGCCATTTGACTGATGGTGCAGGGTCCCTTCCACCCCCACGGTGGACTAGGCCACAACTGGCCTTTCCTGTAGACCACATCCTTCCTCCCTCCGTCCTTGTCCTTGTCTCCCTTCTCTCACTTCTTGTTAGGTTTAGCCCTTGACCAGCACCGATTCATGAATGAAGGTTCAAACGTGAGAAATCTCTAGGGAGTTTTGATTTAAAGAGACAAGACTTTAATTACCTTTAAATCAGCTCCAGAATGGCTCCTCCTAGCTCCAGCCTCCAGCCACCTATTATGGTAGCGAGGTTTACTGAAGAGGCTAGTGAGAGAGAAAGAACACGCCAGGGAGTGGACTTTTATTGGGGAACAAAAAATTCTGGGGAAAATCCCATCCAATGAGGTTTAAGGGGGGGGCAGCATCCCAAGGTCAGGGGCAATGACTGGGTCTTCAGGGTAGTGGCTAGACACGCCTCCACACAGACAAGCCCTCGGACCTGAGAAGGGTGGAGAAAGCTCCGGACCCAAGATATGCCAAGCGCCTCTCGCCCAGCCCAGGAGGTAACTCAAATCACATTCGAGGATGGCCTCCCACAGTTAGGGGTTAAATTATTTATCCCTCAAATTCATATGTTGAAGCCCTAACCCCCAATGTCTCAAAGCGAGACTGCAGTTGAAAAGGTAGTTAAAGCGAGGCTGTTAGGGTGGCTGAATCAGCAATCTGACTGCAGAAGAGGAGACCAGGACTCACAGAGAACCCTTAGGGGCATTGGTGCAGGAGGAAGGACCACATGAGGATTCAGCAGTAACGTGCCATTGGCCAGCCCAGGAGAGACCTGAGGAGAAACCAAACCAGCCAATACCTTGTTCTTGGACTTCCAGCTTCTAGAACTATGAGCCACTTGGCCTTGGAATTCTGTCCTGTCAGCCCTCAGCAAAGGGCATGTGCCAGGATCCTGGTCTCAGACCCTTCTGCTGGGAACTTGACCAAAGACAAAGGAACTGAGGCACCGGTGTTTGGACTGCATTCCAGATGTGGCAGCCTTTTGTGGATTATTTCATGATTTTGTTAATTAAAAGTTAATACCCAGGCTAAGGGCTTCTGAGGACAGTGTTCTGTTGCTGGCCCAGGCTTTAGAGGCACAGAGGGGGTCCCCAAGATTCATTTGAAAATGAGTCTTTCTTTTTTCCAGTTACTAAGTCTTCTACATCATACAGAAGTCTAAGTTAAAAGAAGTTCCAGTGTATACGTAAATTCATTTGTTTCTGATTAAAACCAGAAAGAAATTTAGACATGACAAAAATAATTAACATAAACATCTTTTTTATCCTTGATCTTTGCTCCTACCTGTGGCTGTGTATACAGCAGAGAAGCAGAGGGACCATGTAGGCTAGAAAACACACCAGACGAGGCATTGAGGACCCAGAGTCAAGTTCTGGTTGAACCAGTTGTGTGGTTTTAGACCCTCGGATAGACTTGGCCTCAGATTCTGTTTTAACAAACACTGCCGGTCTGACAAAAAGAAAACAAGAAAAAGTGTTCCAAAGCTCTGCAAGCCCGTGTCCATCTAAGGTTCTGATAGTGTCAACAAACCTGGGTCTCTCAAGGGTGTTGTTCCCGATTCTTGGGTGGTTCAATCAGAAGTCTCCCTTCTTCCCAGTTTGCAGTGGATCCCAGCCCACTCCTATGCTCCGATTTTCATTTGTGAACTTTAACTCCCTTTACCTGTCTGTCCTCAAATCCCCCAGCTGACTCTGTATGTCAAATAAACCTCTCCAAATAGACTTGGAGTCTGGCTCGGCAGCAGTTATTGAAAACCCATTATGTCCTGTTTACTTATTCTGCAATCAGAGCTTGCACATTTCTGATACACTAATGGGAAAGTTTTGGCCAAAGAAAAGTCGATTGTTCTGGCTCTGTCCTGTCCCGTGATATCCAAGATTCATCTGTGGAACACATCTGAAATCTTTTGTCTTCTAATAGCTACCATGGTTAACCCTGAGAAAGAGGTAGGGGGGAATGCATGCAAGCGTGTGTGTTGGGAGGGGCAGGTGTTGATTTTTTTTAGCTTAGGACTCTTAATACTATGAACTTTTTGAAGAACTCTCAAAATCTCAAAAGTACACCTTCTAGCTTGTAGTTTATTTTCCTAAGGCTTTGCTGACAGTGAACTGACCAAGAGACTATGAAGTACCTGAAATATTGCAGGAAAGAACAATTTTTCTGCATTTGCCTGGCAGAGTGAGTTCCTTAGGCGACTCTAAGATCCTAAGCAGCTTGAGACATGACTCGTGAAAATGTATGGAAAGGTGGGGTCAATGGAAAAGATGCACTGATGTCTTTCAATGCACAATGAGTCTGGAGATAATAGTGTTTTTGAAAGGAGAGAACTTGTGCCAGAGATCAGTGACTTGTAAAAGGTAACCCCCCTGCCTCATTTATTTTTGTACTGCTGCAGTATTCAGCCATGCCTGGCACACAGTAGGTTGTGAATAAGTAATGGACTGAGTAATGAAATGTGGCTCTGAGGCTCCAATTTGGGTTCATGCTCTGGCCCACAGAGCAGATTAATCCTGCATCTTAGAACTGGCAGTATGTCATTTGTCTTCTCAACAAAGTTTATGAGCTCTAGAGGACACCATGCTGCATGTCTTAATTGTAAATAGCACCTAGACAGTTCCGGGCACATAATTACACATTGATAAATTGTTGTTGAGTGCATGAATGTATAAATGAATGAGTGCAGAGGAGGTAAACTATCACCTGATTATATAAATATTAATGGAGAAAGCAATATGTGCTCTCAATGGTTGGACCCCATGAAAGAACCAGATTCTGGGCTAGGAATGGAGCTCAGTGGTAGAGCACTTGCCTAGCATCTGCAAAGCCCTGGGTTTGATTCCTAGAAAACACACACACACACACACACACACACACACACACAGAGAGAGAGAGAGAGAGAGTTGTGCACAAGCAAACCAGATCCTGTTTTTGAGGAATTTATAAACTTCTTGGGGAGAAGTGGCCCAATGCTGACATTCCATCTGTCCTTTGCTGTGTCCTCTAAAGGAGCTTGACCCCTTGACTCCACAGTCAATAGGATAAGAATTTGCCATCTGTCTCCTAGAAACTTCACTGCTTCTTGGGTGTTGAAAATGGATTCATAGATATGATTTCATATTTATGATGCTCTAGACAGGTCAAACTAATCCAGTCAGAAATCAGAATGGTAGTTGCCTTCTTGGGTAGAATATATCAGAAAAGAGTCACTGGGGAATTTTCTAGGGGGATAAACGTTCTTCAACTTGACTTGGGTGGTGGTTAACACAGGTGTAGACCATCATGAAATCCTGCTGACTCATAAAGATCAGTGTTTCATGACTTGTAAATTAAGCTTCATTAATTGACTAGAGGACAATGCTTGCAATGAGCATGGTAAAGCTACCCAAACACACTTGCTCCCTTTCTTTCGGGATCTCCAGTGACCTGATCCCAATCCCAGTGGTCTCCCTTTATGCTGGCACCACCCAGAGGAAACACATGTTCTTAAACTAGTTGGAGTTACCAAAGTGGGCAGAAGAAATGTTACCTCTAAAATAGATTGGTGAAATTGCACCCCGTTTGAAGTTCTGGACTGTAATCTCTCAGGAATCTGAGGCCCAGATGAATCGAGGTGTACTTCTGAAGGCCATGCAGCCCACCAATAGCAGAGCTGGACCTGAAACTCAGATCAGCTCCCCAGCCGGCTCCCAATAGCCAGCTACCTTCCTTTTCATCTGCATGTGGAGCAGGAAGGAGTCCTTCCCTGGACGCACCTAGCCTCTGATCCTTGACCTATATTGTGTGTTACATGCGTGAGCAGCTGTTCACTGTCTCCGTGACTCAGTGTCCACATCTGAAAAATGCTGCGGTCTTTACCTGGAATGAGACTACTGATGCCTGTCAACACTAGGTGATTAGTAACTGTCAGCCACTCTCCCTTCCGGCCCTCTTCACTGCTAATTCTCCTGTCAAGCCTCCTCCTTCCCAGTCTTTTCATTACTAATTCTCTGTACTTCCTCCCTATACTCAGGCCCTTGGCATGTTTATTCACAAGGCTACACTACAATGAATTAGTTCTTTAAATAAATATTGCTCTTTGTGAGAATTAATAACCCTGTTTAAGTAGGGTTTCTAAAATTCCTAAACCTCTTTCTCTGTACCCAGAAGACTCTTTACCCAATAAGAAAATGAATCTCATCAAAAGGACAAACTGCAGTGTAGTGCAAAGACACCAGATACTATTTTTTTTCCTGAAATAATTGGAAAGGTAAAAATACTTCAATGTCTTATAGATTTTCCATCATTTTTTAGCAAATCCTTTTCATTCACTGTGCCTACTTTAAAATCCCTCAAAATAGAATGGGTGTTTCTTTTGAAAAGTTGAGAATGCTTTGAAGAAAGGATTGTTACTTTATCGACATATCTTTTAGGAAAATTTTGAGGTCCTACCATCAAAACTGTCATCTGGTTCCTCTGATGACCTTGAGGGCATTCCATTATTGGGCATGATATTTAATGGGTCAAATGTAGGGACCCCTGCTGCCTGGACCAGGGGTGCATTTATTTTGGTGACTTGCCTCACCAGAAGCCCCATTTTTTTTTTTTTTGAGAGAGAGAGAGAATTTTTTTAATATTTATTTTTTAGTTCTCGGCGGACACAACATCTTTGTTGGTATGTGGTGCTGAGGATCGAACCCGGGCCGCAGGCATGCCTGGCGAGCGCGCTACCGCTTGAGCCACATCCCCAGCCCGCCCCTTCTTTTTTTGCTATGTTCATGCTTCTGTCCTCACTGATTGTAGCTCAGACAACAGTTCCTGAGAGGGTTGACCAGGCAATTATAAGCATTCATGATCAAAAAAGAAAAAGAAAGAAAATAAAAGTTCGAAAACAAACCTGAATAGAAGGTTGCATAGACTTCTCAGGAAAAGCAAGCAGAAGAAGAGCAAGATCCACAGGTCTCCTGTCCTTGCCGCCCACCATACAAGGTCTGGGCCTTGCCGTGAAGCTCTCGGTCATAATGCAAAGCCTGGGAGTGCTATGCCTGAAGTGTGACGTCTCCAGCATCCTCATGGTGCTCCTGGCAGCCACAGATCAGGCCCACAGGGATCTAATTTCAAGCATAAAGCATTCCTGCAGCCGCTCCAATGGCTGTCGCCTCCTATTTCACTGTAGAGCCAATAGTCTCTGAGAAAACTCATACTGCACACAGGAACACACAAAATAAACACACTCATCCAATCCCCACTGAAGTCAGGCCAAGCTGAGAAACAAACTCCGACCTTTCTCACTTTGACAGGACTGAACTTGACTGAGACACTTGACTGTTTCCTTGGAAATATCAAACATCGAAACTCTATTCTTTCTGGGCTCATCTTTCAAATGGTGTGCCTCCAGGAAGGACCTCTGGACTTCTGCTCATCATATGGATCTGCTTGAAAAAGTCACATCCTGCAGATTCTAGCTGAGGGCCTCAGTTAAATCTTTAGTGCAAACTATTCTTGTGAGTCACATGGGAAGAGAATTTGGCTCCAGGGCTCTGTTTTTCCAGGAAGACCCAATAATTGTTGGATTGTGCATAGCACAAATTGAGTCTGAAGTTGAAATTAGCACTGAGATGAGCTTTAGAAATTATAAATGCAATATAATTTTATATATTTGCTGTATTGCACATAGCAAGGAAATGGTATTTGGCAAGGAGTCCAAGTCACAGAGCCACATCATGGCAAACTAGGGTCTCAAAATTTAAACTTCCATTTCCCAGTTTGGTGTCTTTCCATAGACTCCAGATTTTATATTTTTAGCAATTGTGCCTTTTAATCAGATCATGCTTCCCCCAAAGCAAATCTTGGTCAAGTTTCCTAGAAGCCCATCTGACTACCATAACTTATGTTCAATAAGGTAGGAACAGTGTCAGAAGCAAACTAACTACTCCCCCTTCCAGCAGCTCCCTCCTAAGTCCAGTCCTCCTTCTGATCGTTTCTCTGATTTTTCCTTTCTAGGGCACAGAGGCAGGGATGCAGGGTAAGGCCAAGGACAGAGGAGGCACTAGTTAGTTGTTACAGCTTTCTCCCAGAGAAGGTGACTAAGCAGCAAGGACAGTTGATCCATCCTAATTCTCTTCTAAGGGAATTAAGATAGATCAAGAATATTCATTGATTTAGTTCCCAATTATATCCTTTAGATCAAAAAGCAGAGTAGTTGGACAAAAACCTCTTTCTGTTGAGTTTTACCACAAAACTTTGGCTATCTTGATGACTAGCAAAAAAAAAAAAAAAAAAAAAAAAAAGGTGCTCTTAGTTTTATTACAGAAGCTTTGCAAAACTTAAAGTATAGAGTTCCGCAAATTGTGTAGTGAATCCAAAAAATAATGGCAACTTCTGGCTTGCCGTGATGTTATATTTAGTTCCAATATCTGTCATAAGTAGCTAAATAATGCAAGAATGGAGCCTAAATTTAAGAAGTGGTGTGTGTAGAGTAAGGAGAACCCTAGCCAGAGTTGAAGACCAACAGGGAAATATACACTCTGTAACAAGAGTATGCTACGATGTCTATGTGTCCTGAAAGTGCTTTCTTTTTCAACATTCCAGGAACCTGACTTTGGAGATTTCTTCTCCTAAAACTTTAGCTTGCATCTCAGGAAGAATGAGAGATTTTCTTCCCAAACATTTGCTTAACTATAGACTTAACAAATAGACTGAAATCAAAACACAGGGGTTGGTGTGGGAGCAGGGAGTACACTTAGGAAAATTCTTGCATGATAGAATTATCTTAAATAATGAACAAGGAGCCACTGCCTTAGAGCTCTTATGGAACCATAGCAATATACTGAGCTGTATGTGTTAATAATGAAACAGACAGAAATAAAGATGGGGCTTGGCCCTGCTTCATCCACCAACTGGGAAATAAAATCACGAACATGCTTTTAAAGGGGTGGCTGGTTTCCATCAGGTAGAAGTCCAGATTTAAAAATAGGAAACCAAACTTTGAAATATATATCAGAGGTTCTTCAATAAATTTCACATTTTGAAAACTGTACAGGCAAATCTTGATGTTGGCAAATGTGCTCAGTTTTCAACTCATTTTCCCTTGTAAAATATTGGCAAATTCCAAATTAAAGATTATGCTGCTGGATTTTACTAGCAAAAATAAAAGAAGCCCCCCTTGTGGCCAGTTCGAAAAATGCAAACTGGATTGCATGTTCAAAGTCTTAGGGTTTTAACTAGACTAACATTTGAAGCCTCCAAACCAGTTTCTACCAACATTCTACCCTTAGGAAAAGAATAACACAGTTTTGAAAACCAATGTTTTAGCATCTTCTCTGAAAGAACTGAAAGCCTAAGAAAAAATAGATTAATTGTAAGCTATAATGCTAATGAAAGCCAAATAACAATCACATGGTATAGGTTTTATAACTGTCCCCTTCCTGTGGGACAGGAAATTAGATGTCACACCAAGTGATGATCAGTAAGCAGCCTGGTTCATTGAGGCCATAACTCACTTTGCCAGTTTGGAAGGCAGTGATGTCCTGCATCTGGAACACAGGGGTCTGGGATCAAACTGGGTTGGATTTTCACAAATCAATGATTTCCCCCCTTGCAACCTGCATTTATTTTGGATTTAAGAAATGGATGTTGGGCCAATTTCTCCTTCTTCACTGGGCTTCCGAGAAACTTGGTCTGGCTTCCTCTTGGAGCTGCCTTCTGTAGGGCTTGGTTTAGCCAAGCAACTCTTACTTTCCTAAAGATCTTTTCTTTGTGGATTTAATTTATTATTATTTTTAAACAAATCCATTAAGATTTTCAGGAAGTTGTAAAAAATGGCCAGAGAGGTTCCATGTACACTTCATCCATCATTTTTCAATGGTCACATTTTCTTGAACCACAGGAAACTGAAGTTGGTACAAACTCATAGTAGCTTCACCAGCTTTACAAACATCTCTGTGTTAAGTTCTGTGCAATTTTATCACATGATGTGATCATGACTGCAGTCAGGCCACACGATTGTGCCTTTACTACAAGACTTTGCCAGCTGCAGCTCTATATCCAAACTACTGCCTACCCTGACCCAGGAGCACTCACTAATCTTTTCATCTCTATGATCTTGTTTTTGTGAAAATATTGTATAAATGGAATAATAACTTTCTGAAATGGACTATTTTTTTTTTTAACTCAGCAGAATTCCCCTGAGATCTATCCAAGTTGTTGTGTATCTCAATAGTTCATTCTGTTTTATGGCTGAGCTACAGTTCATGGTATGGATTTTCCACAGTTTATTTAACCTTTCACCACTGAAAGACATGTGGGTTGCTTCCGGAGGTTAACCAGCTGTGATGAATAAGAGCTTCTGTGAATATTCTTGTACAGGTTTCTGCTGAATTACAAAGTGCTAATGAAAGAAATCAAAGAAGACATAATAACCTTCTTCTTTTCTTTCTTTCTTTTTTTTTTTTTTAAAGGAAAACCGTTTCAGTTTCTTCGGACGTGAATCACATTTCTTCTTTGGTGGCTCTTTATGAGAGTCTCCTCTTGACAGAAGTCTTCCTGGATTCTGATTTTACATCTTCACCCTCTAGTTACATGGCAAGATACATTATCATTTACTGGTGTGGTTTAAATCTTTATATATGGAGCAGTCGAGTTTAGTTTTCTTCCTTGCCATTGTCCCCATCCCTAATATGCAGTTTTAGGATCAGTGGTCTTCTAAGAACTGGGTGTGTTCTTGATCAGCACAGACCAATATGATAGCTGCTAGCCACATGTGGTCAGTGAGCCTGCAGCACTCCTGAGATGTGTTGTAAAGGCAATATAAACAAAAGGTTGAGGTCTTAGTATTAAAAAAAAAAAAAAGAATGTAATGAAAGGAGGAATGTAAAATATTTCAATATATTTTTTATATTGATTACATGTTGAAATGATTACCCTTTGGATATACTGAGTGAAATAAAACATTATTAAAATTAAAATTAGTCTTATCCATTTACTGTTGTCTTTAATGTAACTAATAGAAAATATAAAATTAGGTATGCGGACAATGGCACCCAAGGCCATTGAGATGGCAAGGAAATAAAAGTCCAAGGCAGCCAAATAACCTGCCCAAGTCACAATGTAAACCTTTTCTGCAATGTGGTCTGTCTGTGATTGTTTCTGTTCCAATGATTGGTTATGTGTCAATGTCATTGTCTTAGTCCAAATTTTGTGCTACTATTACAGAATACCTGAGACTGGGTAATTTATAAAGCACAGAAATTCACTCTCTCACAGTTTTGGAGTCTGGAAAATCCAAGATCAAGGTGCTAGCAGTGTAGGGCCTAGTTTCTCTGATTCTGAGATTGCTCTTTGAATGCCGTGGCCTTTGGGGACATGTGTGCATGTGGGAACACCATGTTCTTCTATGGCAGAAGAGAACAATCACACTCCTACGAATGCTTTTAATAGTAACATTAATCTATTATAAAATGGATCCGAGTGTGGTTCTGCTGTCGTGACCCAAACACTCCTGTCAGGCCCTACATCTCAACACTGTTGTGCTGAGAGTTCACGAGTTCTGACAGGACAAAGACATGTGAGCAAGTCATGAGTTTATGCTAAAGCTATGAGGCCCGGAAGACACCCAAATACTTTGGGATGACAAGCTCCACTTCAGGGTGCCAGGGACACTTGTCATCTGGGTTCCTTGGGTGCCATTGTCCGCTGGTGACTTTGAGGACAACTTGCTTTGATCCTTGTGCCCCATAAGCTCCTCCTGGAGCAGATGTGCTGTAATTGCCCATCACCTTCCACTTCTCCCGTATCTTTTGTCTGTCCTCAAGGCAGTACTAGAAACTGCTTTTAAACCCACTTCAGAATTCATGTTATGTCCTAAACACATGCAGCTAAAAATGGCTGCTCTTTATTCAGCATCAGGCTAAATAGTATACCACGAATGATTTCACTTAGTCTCACAACTACCCCATGAGGTCAATGTTCACTTGGCTCCATTTCATAAATGAGAAAACTGAGGCTTAGAGAATCTACACAAATTGCCCGAGATACCCAAGCAGGAAGTATGCAAGCCAGAATTATAGTCTTTACCATCTGACTTTTGAATTCCCACTCCTGGCCACAATTATGTATTGGTGGGTGAATTGCTTATTGAGTTCTTTGTTTACAATAGAAATGTCATTCATAAATTTAATACTATACTCTAAAATATCTCTGCAGAACCCACAAAGCATAATTGCTTACAAGCTGCAGTAGACTATGCTTAGGGACTCTGGAGTTTTCTTTCATTCAATTTGGGATATATTCTTTACAGGGGAAATTGTCTGTGCCCATATCTTTCTAGAATAGCAGCAAAGGGTTTTGTGCATGACTTCTAAGTTCTAAAGTTTCTTCAATCTTATGTATTTGACAGGCTTAATTGAAGCCATTTGTATGTGTGGATGACTGGTGTTGATGATTCACCATTGGTGCAGATGTCATGGACATCCTAGCTACATCCTGCATGATCAAATATTAAAGCCGAAGGAGACTAGTATTCTATTGCAGTGTTCAGCAAGTGTTTTCCATAAAGCTAAACTTTTGCAACTGCTCAATTCGGACATTGTAGAATGAAAGCAGCTATAGACAATTAGTGAATGAACAGGCATGGTTATGTTCCAATAAAATCTTTTTTTTTGGGGGGGGGGAGGTACTGGGGATTTAGCCAGGGGCTCTTCACTACTGAGCTACATCCCCAATTAGTTTTTTTAATTTTAAATTTTTGAGATAGGGTCTCACTAAGTTACTTAGGGCTTCACTAAACTGCTGAGACTATCTTTGAAATTGCAATCCTCCTTCCTCAGTCTCCCAATTTGCTGGGATTACAGGTATGTCCCATTTCACCCAGCTAATACAAATTTATTTACAAAAACACAGGGCTATAGTTTGTTGGCCTCTCTTCTAGCACTTCTATAGTTAAAGGAAGAGGACGCAATGCATCAGCTTGTTCAATTTAAACCAGGAGCTTGTTGTAGAACAAGGTTTAGAAATCAGACCTCCTGGGCTGGGGCTGGGGCTCAGTGGTAGAATGCTTGCCTTCTCTGTGGGAGTCCCTGGGTTTGATTCTTAGTACCACATATAAATAAATAAATTTAAAAAAAAAAAAGAAATCAGACCTCCTTACTATTAGCATGTCCCCTGCTGTGTGATATTACTTCACATTGAATTTCCTTCCCCCACCTCTTTTTAAAAATTATAAAAATTTCAAACATTCAAAAAGACATAAAGGTAGTATGAAAATCATCTGCCCATACCCATCACAGTGCCTAAGGAGGGAAAACTACAAATAGGATTGAACTTTGTGTGCACCCTTCCTAGTTACTGCCTCCACTTCCCCAGGTAACCTTTTCCCTGATTCTGACATTGGTCTTCATACTCTACAGCACATATTCAGCTCTTAAAGCAATGGGCAACGTTGTTTTATGTACACTGGAATATGCAAATGGTATCATATTATACGTACCCTTCATCCCTCTTTCGAAATAAAAAATAAACATCTTTTTTCCTAATTGCAAAAAATCAGAGCCCTAAATTACCAATAGCCAGAAGACGGGTAGATAACATTAGGAAAATGACCCATCTCCCTCCTCAAATTCCTGAATAAAATGGATTGTTTATTTAAAGAGAATTGGTAGCAAGATATGCATAGAATATATTTTGAAACAAGGCTACTTAAAAGATGCAGCTGTGTGACCTTGGGCAACTTATATAACCTCTCTGTACCTCAACCTGAAACAATGGGAGGAGCCATAGTACCTACCTGTTAGGGCCATAGACAGAGGTAAACGAGTTAGGTTTGTGAGATGCTCACCATGTGAATTCAATGTTAGCTTATATTACTTTTTTTTAAATTATTTTTTCCATTACAATTCTTAATAAACCTTTATACCACAATTTATCATGTCTCTGATTCATATTACTTTTAACATTCATAATTTAAAGCTCAAATCTTTAAGCGTTTATATCAGGAATAAAGACAATGAAGATATACTGTAAAACTGAACATGTTACCTCATTAGATGGAGTTTCTAATTCTCTAGACTGAGAGCCAACAAAAACTTGAATATGACCTTGACAAACCAGGAAAGTATTATCAAAGGAAGTATTTACTGAGGAACACAAATCCAGTAAGTATGAGAAGAGGTACTATTATGGACCACATGTTTGTCATCTCCTGCCCAACGATTCATAGGTGAAACACCAGTCCTCAACATGGAGAGTCTTTGAGAGGTACCATAACTAGGGCTGGATGAGGTCATGGGGTGGAGCCCTTGTGACGGGATTGGTGCCCATTTAAGAGGAGAAAAGAGTACATGGTTTTTCTCTCTCTATTCTTGGTCATGTGAGGATATAGCATGAAGGTAAAGTAACTGTCTACAAATCAGGAATAGCTCCTTTATGGGACACCCTATCTCTCAGGGCCTTGACCTTGAACATCTTAGCTTCCAGAACTTGAGAAAGAGATGTCTGTTTTTAAGTCACTCAATGCATGGCATTTTTGTTGTAGCAGACTGAGTTGTCTGACACAGATACCTTAATTATAATCCTCAAACAGATGTTAGGAAGAGAAGGCCACATGCGTTTGAGAGTAAACCCAGAGCTCCAACTGTAGATTACAGTCAAGACTTCTGCACTCACACATGGGAACATCTCAGGCAAGTTCTTGAACCTCTCCAAGCCTACGTCCCTCACTGGAAAATACAGTGATAATAGACTAACCATGTGGGGCAGTTGTGAGCCACGAATACAGGGTCACAAAGTCCAGATGTTGCTATTATTGTTGCTCTTGTTGGGATTATTACAAGGCACAGGCTTAGTGGCATGATGACCTGTGTGGCGCAGACTCTGTACTGAATGAAGATTCCTCAGGAATGTGATTCTGTGGGGAAAGCCAGCGTGACACAGAGACCTGAGAAGCATAACAGGAGCGGTTAAGGCAAGAGTTCTGTATACATTCTTCCTCCAAGTTCTCCCCTCAGCTCAAACTTTGCTAGCAAACAAAATCTCGAGTTTGTTTGTTTCTGTAGTTAAAATCATGCAGAGAAACCAGAAGCACACAGTGTTTTAAAGGATGACAATTAGTTCTGTTAGAAAAGTTTAAGGCTTGGGAATCATTTGGCTGGGAGAAAAGTCGATTCAGAAAGGTTTAATGACCATCTTTAAGTAAATGAAAGGTTTTAACGTGGGGAGTGTGCGCCAGTTTTTTCTCAGATTTGTCAAAGGCCAAATTAGTGGACATGGACTTAAATTAAAGAGGAGACATTTGGCATTCATAACAAGTTCTCAAAAATCATAGCAACACACTGTTGCAGCGGCTGCCAAGAGAGACTGAGAGTCGGCGTTCAGCGGGTTGAAGGAACATGTCAACATAACCACGCCGTTCAGATATTTTTTTCTAAAATCTCTTCTGGGTCAAGAGGTCAGGTACTCTTTGGATGGAATTCTGGGCAAAGAATGTAGAAAAGTCATGCAATTTTCTTATTTTCTGTGTAAATGGAATGAGCTGATCATTCCCACTGGTACCTCAGATGTTCATGGAGTTCCTCTCTTCTCAGGGCTTCTCCTGGCCTCTGGCTGTGTCTGGCTCCATTACAGGGCTGGGTTTCCTAACTGGTTAATCTGCAGGATGTTTCAAACCAAATGACTTGTCTTCTGGTGACTCTTCCGTCCCCCCGGGGACTCATCTTCATGTCTTCTCTTAAAGCTGCTTGTCTCCTTGCTCCATTCTCTGAATTCCCTAAGTTGCATGGGTTTGTTCCTTTACCGTTCCTATTTATAGCACTCAGAATCAATGGAAGCCTCAGTGGAGTCTGTGGTCACTGCTGCCTCCTGCTTTTGAGGTTTATAACAGGGTTGAAGCTTTGTTCCGTCTTGTAACTCAAATGCATGCTTTCCTGAGAAGCACATCTGAAGTATGTTTTCTCCCTATTAAAGTGTGGGTACTCAGCTCCTGAGTGGAAGTTCATTCTGAAGCTGTAAGGATTAAACCTAGACCAGTACGGAGTGATGTGGTGTGGACCACGCAGGGGTTGGCAGACCACGGCCATGGGCGGCTCCAGCCTCCATTTGTTAGTATAGCCTGAGGGCTGAGAGCTGTGCTAACATTTTAAAATATTTGAAAACATTAGGAAGCAAAGATTTCAGTTGGTACCTTTAGTTCTGCCCCTTTGAGCCATAGGAGAAATGAAACCATGAAGGCAGAAGGTAAGCATATAAAGAGATGGGAGGAGGAAGCCCTGCCACATTTTGGGGCAGAGATTAAAATGTGCCGAAGTGGAAATTCACACTCGGGAGGATTAAGGAACCTCCCATGAGTCTTATTAGGTTTTGGGAAGGGCTTCCCCAAGATATGTTCTGTGTGTGCGGGTGTGATACAGGATTTATAAGCATTCAATTTTTTAATATTTATCTTTTAGTTGTAGTTGGACAAATTCCTTTATTTTTTTATTTTTTATGTGGTGCTGAGTATTGAACCTAGGGCCTCACACATGCTAGGCGAGCGCTCTACCTCTGAGCCACAACCCCAGCCCCATTCAATGTTTTTAATGTGGCTTAGAGAACCATGGAATGAAGGATTCAAGACATCCTTACTTAGCTTCTCTTCTCTCTTCCTACCCATGAGTTTGTCACACAACTGTCCAGGTGTAGGCAGAAGTTATTCAAATTCAACATAGATTTCTTGGGCACCCATGAGATGCCCGGTACTTTGCTGTGTGCTGAGGATACAAAGAAGAGGGCAGCCTCAGGACATTACTATTGAATGAACCAATGGAAGAATCATCCTCTCTAAAGTCTTGTTTTCTGCTCTCAAAATTATGGACATATGACCCCGCAATTCCAAGCCATGTATAAACCCCAGAGAATTGAAATCAGGTATTCAAACAAATACTTGACCATAAATGTTCACAGCAATACTATTCACATGGCCAAAAATAGAAACAACTTTATTCATCAAATAATGAAGGGAAAACAAAATGTGGCATGTAAATACCACGTGAAATCATTCAACCATAAGGAATAAAGTCTTATATGTGCTACAACATGGAAGAAGCCTGAAATATTCTAGGAGAAAGAAAGCAGACACAAATGGCCAGAATTACATGATTTGGTTTATATGAAATATCCAGAATAGTCAAATCCATACAGAGAAAAAAGAAAATAGGGTTGTTGGAAAGAAGAAATTCAGTGTGACTATTTAATTGGTAGAGGGTCTTCTTTTGCTATCATAATAATTTTGGAGCTAGACATAGGTAGTGGTCATACAACACTTTGAGTAGCCTAAAGCCACTAAGTTGTGCACTTTAAAATGATTAAATTTATGTTATGTGAACTTTACCTCAGTACCCAGCAAATTTTAGACAAGTGGACTTGCAATTAGCACAGTCATGGTATTTGCCAATATGGCTCATCATGGGCTGTGAAATGCTTTACATGGATCATCTCATGGAATCTTCAAATTAACCTGCTGAGGTTGACACTATTGATATCAGCATCTTATGGATGGGAAACTGAAGCTTAGAGAAAGCCCGTGATGCGTCTAAGGTTGTGCAGCCTGTAGCTGGCAGAGGTAGTTAATGCTCAGTGGATTTTTTCCACATGGAATCAGCAGTCCTCTACTCTTCCTTTTCATGGGACTTTTGTGTATTGTCATACTTTACTGTTCCTGGTGCCCTTTTCCCACATCTGCTTCCTACTTCTCAATCGCATGAGTCTGAATGTCTAACTTAGGAAGAGGGAACTTTCTTCCTCTACTGATCCCAGGCTTTCTTTCACATGTTGGTATGGGGCAAGGCCTCTCCACAGTGTCTTAGCAGCAGAGGCTGTTCACCACTCTTCACGTATACAAGGGTTTTCCTGACATATGCATGTGAATGCCTAATAGATTTCACAAATGACAGGTGTTTAAAACTGATTTTCTAGGCTCCCCCCAACCCAATCTGCTTACCCCAAACCCTCCCCATTTCAGTTGATGACAATGTCAGCTTCTTGTTGCTTAGGCTGAAAGCCTTGGCATCATCCTGAGCTCTCTTTATCTCACTCCAATCCAATCTGTCAGGAAAGTTTTTGCCTGCTTCTAACCAAAAGAAGGGCACTGTTTCTGCACCAAAGGCTCAGACTGCTTTAGCAGTGCAGAGTGGGGTACATGCAAGCTGGCAGCATAACTATCTCTACTTAGAAATTAGAGCAATGATGGATTTGCTGATTTGTTGAAAGTCAAGGTCAACTTCATTTTAACCATAGTTCCTACACATTCTAGGCCCTGGTGCTTCTTGTTCTCAAAGAAGCTATTTGATATTGTGGTAAATTGTAAAAATGGCCACAAATCCTGTCCCCTGTCTCTCATTGCATCCAATGTGAAGATCCCATGCCATCAAGAGATGGGGTCATTTTCTCTATTCCTTGAACCTGGGATCTTTATCAGAGCCTAAGACAAAAGAGCTTTTGTGCACACATGATGTGTTCCCCCTGCCCACCTATGAGATGCATCAGAGGCAAATAAGGTATTCTCATTAACCAACCTCTTGCCATCATCTGAATGAAACTGGAGGAAATCAGAGGATTCACGTACTGATCACACAACCACCAGCTGATCATTTGTATATCAGTGACCCTAGCAGAAGAATCACCCAGCTGAGCCCAGCCCAATTTACTGACCCACAGAGTTGTGAGCTAAATGAAGAATTATGGTTGGATGCCACTATATATATTGAGATAATTTGTTATGCAATAAAAACTGATGAGAGATAACTATCTTTAGTCTACTTTTTTAAAAAAATCTGTTGCTAATTTGGTTTTAAAAGCCTTTCAATGCAATTGTGTGTATGTTAATTATTTTATTTTATCATTTGAATTTGAAGTCATTTAACTTCTTAAATATTGTGGTACTTAGACCTCACTGATAGAGGTAGATTTTGTTGTTGTTGTGCTATATCACCCTTGGGAACCAAACCTAGTCACAAAGGCTTTGTATTTTTTAGAGCCCAAAGCAAAAGAACAACAAAAATGAACACTTGAAATTTTCAAAACCTTGAATATAGGCATTGTGACAGCTGGTTTCTTTGACATCTTTTAATCTGGATAGGCTTTATATGCAGAGAAAAAAATCAAAGCCACAAGAAGAAAGAAACATACTTTAGCCCACAGGGCCTCACCTGTCTAAATGTGTCATTTCCAACTATGTGAAGTAGTTTAGAAGTAGTGCTCTCTCTTATTTGTCTGAAGTGAGATTTTAAGCACTATCAATGCTCTAGGGGATAGCGGGAGTATACTTTAGGATATTGTCTCTATGTCAGCAACAGAAGGTTAGAACAATTTCTTTCTTTTTGGGGGATGGGGTACTGGGAATTGGACCCAGGGAGCCTTAACCACTGAGCCACATCCCTAGTCTCTCCCCAACTTTTTTTTTTTTTTGAGATGGGTTCTTGCTTAGGGCCTTATTAAATTGCAGAGGCTGGCCTCAAAATTGTGATACTCCTGTATCAGCCTCCCATGCTGCTGGGATTACAGGCATGTACCACTGTGCTTGACTCCAACAGTTTCTTCAGGTAACAATTATGGGTAGGAGAGCTTCGTTTATTTATGAAATTTGTAATAAATGAATACTTTGGGAGGTCAAAAGTACATTTTACAAATAAGACATACAAAAGCCATGGTAAAAAAAATAATTTCAAAACACACACACACCAACAAACAGCTGTTTTAAAATACCTAACGTGCAGAAGAACTAATTCCACTCTAACCACAGTTTTACAAAATGCCAACAGCTTCTCACAGGTTCTCTACATTGCAAAGACTCCCCCCACGTTGGAAACCACAGTGTCTGCCTAGAAGGTCTGCTTTTCATTTTCATCAAACCTGGAAGCAAAAATGAGAAATATGTCACCCTTTTCTTTTGAACTTTGAAACAATTTATTTTGGCCAGTGTAGAGAATATTTTCACACAGACAGTATTAATCTCATTGTAAAACAACATGAAATGAAACGCATTTTGAAATGCCAACCAAAAATCCAGTTTCACAAGAAACATGTGAAATAGCTATACTAATCTATGTCATATTAATGTGGGGCGACAATAGCAGTCTCTCTCTGTGTGTGTGTGTGTGTGAGTGTTTGAGTGTGAGTGTGTGTGTGTGTGTGTGTGAGAGAGCTTTTAATAAATATACCCAAGCCTTCCCTTGGAAAAACGCATATCCATGATGCCATCTTAACAAGGGAACTAAGTAAAATCTTATAGTGACTTAGGGATAAAGTCAGTGAAGCCAACCGTTACGTGTAAATTGTCTAAATAGCAAACAAATTCACAAGATTCTCGTTATTCCACATTTTTGTTCTTTTGGTAAATACCCTTCTAATCTGTTTGTTGTCCTATTCTTTTTTGTGACTAACGACTTATGGCTGAACATGACACCCAGGGAATTCAATGGCTTTGTAATGATCTCTTTGGAGTAAGATTGCTTTACAAACAGTAATGAAAACAGTTTAAATTACACATTGGAGTGGAAATAAGATGAGAATTATTTTCAGTTTTTATGTGTTTATGTCTTTTTGGCTAATGGCTTCTTTCCAGATGTTCATTGTCAAAAAAAAATAAGTATTTGTAAAATACTTATTCAATATCTTTTAAATACTTATTTAAAGTAGTGAGCACCCATAGCAGAAGGTGGTGAAGCTAAGTTTGTAAGTGGGTCCCTGTCATTACCCAATGACTTTGCTGCACACTTCCCCTAATGCATGTGTCCCCAAAATTCATAACGCAGAAACGGCTTGTTGGAGCTCAAAATATGGTACTCCAGCTGGGCAGGGTGGTACACGCCTATAATCCCAGAGGCTTTGGAGGCTGAGCAGGAGGATTCCAAGTTTAAAGCCAGCCTCAACAACTTAGCGAGGCCCTAAGCAACTTAGTGAGATGCTGTCTCAAAATAAATAAAACAAAAAGGACTGGGGAGTTTGCTCAGTGGTTAAGCGCCCCTGTGTCCCTGTGTTCAATCCCAGGTAAGAAAGAAAGAAAAGAAAAGAAAAAGAGAGAGAGAGAGAGAGAGAGAGAGAGAGAGAGAGAGAGAGAGAAAGAAAGAAAGAAAGAAAGAAAGAAAGAAAGAAAGAAAGAAAGAAAGAAAGAAAGAAAGAAAGAAAAAATCCTCCAAGGTGAAGGCTTCAGAAGCAATGCCTCAAAGGTGACCTTTCCTGCAGAATTACCACTGTAGTTGTCCCCTGCCCTTTTGTGTTGGAGCTGACCTAAAGAAATCCCATGACCTGCTTGGTCTGATAGTAGAAAATAAGAGCCACTTCAGGAGGCTTCTGTCCTGTACCCGGTAGGAAGGCAATTGGCACAGGGAGGCTGAGTCTCAAGAGATGGGCCTGGCTGTGTTTCCCCACTCAGCCCACCACCATTAGCTCAAACCCTTTCATCCAGCCGCATTTTCATGCGCTGTCCACGCTTCATCTAATCTAAACATCAAGTTGGACACTTCACCCTCAGTCTTTGGCTCCTTGACATGAAGCCTCCTGTGTCATGTAAAACTATGATCAAATAAATCTACCATACTCCTAGTCAGCCTGTGTTCTGGTATCACCCCATCAGCTACGACCCTTGATGATGGGCAGGAGGGAGAGCACACCCCTTTTCTGTCCTTATTTTTTCTTAGGGAAAAAAGTTCCATGAACAATGAGCTGAAGCACTCTCCGGGACCCCCAGAGACTGCAGCTCTGAGACTCCGCCATGGGCATCAGAATCTTCCATATTTGAAGGCTTGGAGAAACAGATTGACTTTTGGTGGTAGAATTTTGAAAAAGTGAATCGGCGAATTTGCAAGGAGTCAGTGCTGTTGATTCATTTGGGGACATTTTTCATAAAATGTTTCTTCCAGGCTCCTGGGATTCCCCCAGCCTTGAGAGGACTTCCGTTTGGCAGGGACAGCAAGATCTACCAATCCAGTGCTCCCTTTTGATCTGTTTGCATTCCCCCCCTTTCTAGTCTATTCTTGGTAGCTAGCCACTAGATCGTATAAACTATGAAGTCATCATTTCTGTGAGCCCAAGAAGGAAGAATGCAGTCACATTCAATTTGGGAAAGCAATTATTGGATGCCTACTATGTGAAAGGCTTTGTCCTAGGTCCTGAACATAAGTGGTGGGTTTGCATTTTCTGCAGTGAGCCCAGTTCCCTTTGAGACTACGTGTACATGCAGGCATCAGGGGCTCCCAGATTTTCAACTTGGTGCCAAGTAAATGCACCACTGACCTATCATTCAGAACATGGTTGCACAGAGTTCAAAATTGTCTGAGGACGCAAATGATAATTTAGGGGCATCCTTCCTACAACTGTGTAGCCTCTATATCATCAGGGATCGGTAAAGAGAGAAGGAAGGAAGAAAGAAAGAAAATAAGGAGAGAGGGAGGGAGGGAGGGAAGGAAGAATGAAAGAAAGATGAAAATTATGCTCCAAAGTGAAGGCCTCAGAGGCAATGCCTCACCTATCCTGTGGAGGCTAAATCCGTAGATGCTCAGGTCTCTTGTATCAAATGGCACAGTACTGGCATATAGAGAGAGTATACACATCCTCCTATGTACTTAACATTTCCAGATTGCTTTTAATACTAGCAAAATATAAATGCTACATACAATGTAAATATAAATATACCCTATTTTTTAAGGAATAACAACATGAGAAAGGAGTTTACATGTGTTCAGAACAGAATATTAATATTCTCCATCTACAGTTTGTTGAATCCATGGACATGGAGTTGCTCCAGTTTACAGTGAGACACTTGCTGAAGTTAAACAGGGGTGAGAGATTATCTCTGAGCCAGCTGAGAAAAGTCATCACCTACTCACTCTTTTGCTTTCTTCTGGATGTGTTAATGATCATCATGGTAGATATCAGCTAACTAGAAAATAAGTGGCTTGTACCAGGATTTTGAAACTAAACACGGATTCCTGAGTCTAGCAGTCTTCTTTCAGAACTTTGAGTAGGTGGAAAGATTTCTTAAGTCTCAGATTATCTGGAGGAAAAGCACAGATTTCCTTCTTACGTACATTCAGTGGCACTGCAGGTCAGTTCCGCGCAGGCCTGCCACGCCCAAGTCGCTTCATGGGTGGTTAGCCAAAGGCCAGGCTCTACATCTAGTGGGCAGTGCACCCTGGGGGTGTCCTGGATGGGTAGAGAAGATTCCAGCCCTTCTCTGCTCTCATGGGGGCAACAGCCTTTGTTTCTCTATTCCGAGCACCCGCAAATTTACCGACCTAGGGCAATATTTGCAAACTATGCTCAGAGCTTCTTTAGGCAATGTGAAGGATGGCCTTGATTTACCTAGCATATCCTAGGGTTAGCACTCAAAGTTCCACATTCCAGGGACACTCCCAGCCTTGGGAAAATCAGAATAGGTGATAATCTGTCCTTAGCTGGGAGAGAAACACTGGGTTCAAAATACCCATAGTCAATGATGTTGAGAAACTGCTTCCTGTTGTCACGTCTTTTAAAATGTTATAGTAAAGTCACACAACTTAGAATTTACTTCCTTAATGTATCATTCAGTAGTGTTAAGCACTGTTGTGTTTTCATCTTTTAGAGACATAAAAAGCACAATAGAATATTGAGTCACTCAGCAAGTTCTTTAGCAAAAAAGCCTGTTCAAACTTAAGTTTCCAAAACTTATCTTGCATAGAGTTCTTAAGCAATACCTCTTAACACTGTTGAATATAACTTGGTAAATGGTGTTATGGCCCATTTTTTTAATCTTGTGCAGTAATAAATTTATTGGATGATGTTTTCTGTTATGCAAGTTTCTGTTTTCTGGAAGTGTCTATGGACCTTTCCTGGTTTAGACGGTTAGAGGTATCAGAATTGTGTATGGATGGAACATAGCTTCCTGCTGCAAAGCTATCAGTCCCTTAAGGAAGAACAACTGGAATCTCTGGGTTCTGCATCACTAAGACACAGTGGGCATTCAGTGTGTTTTTATTGAAGAGAACTAAATGCATATTCTTGATTCTGTTGAGGTAGTGGAGTTTGAATTACAAACATACTTTGTTTAATAATTGGAGACTATCTGTATTGAAAGGTTGTGATTAAAATTTTCAAGAGCGGATTTTATCATCAAACATATCTCTTTAAAGCCCTTACCAAAGTAGCTCTCTATTTGAGATGATGGTTCAATCTTCTGAGGAAGAGAAGATACAAACTTTCTGAATTGTGGGATGTCAGAACATGGTATGTGCTCCAAAAAATAGTAGCCAGGTTTCAAACCTTATCAATTAGAAGTTCCCACAGACATCATCTAGCTAGATGAATAAACTAAGGCCCATGAAGACAAAATTGTTTATCCCAGTAAGCAACAGAATAGCAGCTGGAACCTCCATTACTTGGGTCTTAATCAGTGAAGGATGTTTATTAGAGTCTCAGTCTATTTTCTGTTGCTTTAACAAGATATTGGAGACTGGTAATTGATAAGCAATAGAGTTTTACTTTTCATTCTAGAGGCTGGGAAGTTCAAGAGTATGGTGCTGGAATTTGCTTGGCATTTGATGAGGGTCTTCTAGCTTAGGTCTTTCTGCTTCTTCCCATAGACCCCCAATGTCATCCTGGGGGCCTCACCCTCATGACATCTCATCCTACTTACTTCCCAAAGGTTTTGCCTCTAATTACTGTCAACATATGAACCTGGGGATTGGGTTTCCAACTTGTGAATTTGGGGGTCACATTTAAACCATAGCCATCAGAGAGTATTTTGGTGATTGACACCTGTAAAAAGGAAAAGAGGGAGGCCAGATTAAGGGAGGGAGATGCTGAGCTGTAAAGCAGCCTGACTGCAGGAGCTGAAGCTGGGATGGCCTGCAGAGTTGGCACACAGGGCCTTCCTACCCCCACGTGGCCCAGTCACGGCTGTGGGCTCTGGGATGGGCCTTGGCTTTCAGTGGAGGAGCTCCTTCCAACCGTCACAGGTGGATGTGGGGAGGGTTTTGCACCTGAGCACTGCATCCAGAGGGATAATCTGTGTGGGACATCTTCCCAGGACTCTCACTTCCTCCTAAACAGGAGATTATTGGCTCAAACTATTCTGCTTCAGAGAGAAGACAGAACCCAGTTGAGAAGTTGCTTCATAGCAGATTCATTTTTGAAGAGAACCCTGGACAGAAATAATAATCTTTTTGATGTCAGCCTACTAGATTATAATTCTGTTTACTCTGTTGGAAACTAAAGGTAAGAACAGAGTCTTGGGTTAGGGGGGAAGAGACAGGGAGAAAGAAGGAGAAGGAGGAAGAAGAGGAGGAAGGGAAGTGGAAGGGGAGGGGGAGGAGGAGAGGAAAAGTGGGGAGGGCAAGGGAAGGAGAGGGAAAGTGGAAAGAAGGAAGGAAAGAAAAGAAAGGAAAAGAGAGACAATGATACCAGAGCAGAGGCAAGATCATTATTGACTGTTTTGTGTATTTCCACGCAATCACTGATTGTACATCATTTTTAAAAATTTAATTACTGTCTGATATAAGTATAAAGTTGGGCCTTCCTGTTGAGAGAGTCTTGGACCACTAAGCCCAAGGGCAGTATGGGGTGGTGGCTAGCAGCAGCGTGGCTCTTAGAGTCAGATTCCCGACTCATTTTCTCCAGTTTTATCTCATATGGATGGGTGACTGTAGGTCTCAGGTTCCCAGGATCATGCTAGAACTTGTTTCAGAAAGTGGTTGACGATTTTTACTCTGAGGCACCTGGGGCCGACATTTCTCTCCCTCCCTCACACCCTTCTTAATATCATCCTTGTTGGCTCCCCTGGAACCTCCTTTTCTTCTCATTGTAAGGACTTCGGCTATATCTTCAACCCATTGTTAATTAATCTGCTGTCCTCCCTAGGGACACTATTTTTTTCTTGAATCAGGTCCAGTGGAATGGGGGCTGTTCTTTTCCCTGCCATCTGAAATCTGGGAGGTGGGTAGCCAGCATTGTCCTCTGTCTGGGTCTAGATGTCACTTCATTTTCCTGGTGTGAAAATCCTCTTGGTTTTGGGTTGTGCTATCCATCTAAACCACCCTAGTATGCCGTGGATCCCTGACATCTACTGACCTTCTGATCTCTCGCCCTCATTATGGGAGACCTCGTCACAGGGTTCATGGTCTCCATCTCTTGATCACCATGTGGGGGGCAATTTGATGTCCACAAACATAACCCCAAACAGGGTAGCATCTAAGGCTTCTTCATCTCAGAAGCAGAAGCATTCATCCTCACTACACCTGGGCACCCTGCCCTCCTCACAGCCCCAGACAGACTCACCTCTGAAAACGTCAAGAGCAGTAGCTCCTATTTTGGGTGAGACACCCCCAAAACACAGACCTGAAGAGGAATTCTAATACAAAGAGTTTGTATGGGAGCAAACGCCAGCGTGGAGGTAAAGGACCAAGACAAGGAGGGCAAAGACGCTAGTCAACAGCACATGCCAAGGAAGCTCCCCCAGTGGGCAGTGGGAACTGCCTCCCACTGGGAGACCCTGGCAGGCAGCGGAAACGTCCCCAGAGTCATCCCACCTGCGGGAAGGTGAAGGAGCTGGGCTAGAGAGTCACTGGTTCCCATTGGTCATTGGCTGAGGGTTGATTCTAAGGGGCAGTAACTGCCCAGGGGCCTCAAAAAGAACAGAGGCAAAAGCAGGTGAGTCTGGCCAGAGTCGAGGGTGTAGAAATGGGGGCGGCTGCAGGACACTGGGGCACTCTGGCAGCATGGCTTCACCTACCATTTTGGCTTTCTTAACCATGCATTTTCTCTAAATGTGTATTTCATCTTTATAGAGGCCTCTAATCCTTTGGTTTATCCATTTCCAGCTAACTATTGGCCTCTTGGGGACCACAATTCCTTCCATATGGAGCCTGGATCCCAAGACCAATTAGAACTTCTTTCTCTTAAGCTGCTCAATTTCATTGTTTTCTTGTATCTTTTTGTTTTTTCCTTTTTTCTTTTTTAACCACAATTTAGGATTTCCCAACCGAGTTCAGACTATCATAGCTAGCAAGAAATGCCCACCCAGGCAAACTGGTGCCACTGTAAATTAATGGGAGTCTGACTCTTCCATTTCTTTTTCTTTTTTTCTTTGTCTGCTCTCCCTTTAACAACTCTCAGCTACTCATTAAGCTTTCCTCCTCTTTCAAGACACCTTCTCAGCTTTTACTCCTTCCATCCCCAGCTAATGACTCACCCAAGTCACCACAGAGGGTTGTCTATATTTACTGTCTCTGGTTTCCTCTCCTGGCTATTCCTCAACCCATCCCAGTGTGATTTCTGGCTCCATTGGGTTGCCCTCCATGCCAACCTACTGGATATTTCTACAATTATTTTTTTTTCTTAGTAATACTCTTAGACATCCTCTCTTTCTGGAACTTTGTCCACTGCCTATTTTCTTTTCCCCCAAATATGTTGGGTTTTTTTTCTTTATATTTTTGCTCATTTCTTCTGTCTGAACTTTTATCATCTTCTATCTAGCCACTGAATTGTTGAGCTCCCCCAAATTCTAAGAACTCTCCTTTATTTTATACTCTGTCCATAAACAATCTTGTCTTATCCATACTGACTTCTATATTTTCATTTGGGCTTCTTCTTTGAGATCCAGGCTCATAGGGCCAATAGTCTACTTGCCATCTACTCTTTAACCTCTCAAAGACACATTAAAATCAATATATTCAGAAGTAAATCCATGATATTTCTCCCAGATGCAGACCACTTACCGTACCCTTCTTTGTAATCCATCCAACTTGGTGCAGATCTAAAATCTAGGAACCAGCCTCAATACTCTTTCCCCTTGTGCTCTCTGAATTTTTTTTAAAGCATCTTCTCTTTCAATTTTCACCACTGTCCCCTTTTCCAAGCTATAGATGACTATAGCTGGTCTATTTTCCCTCACTGGTCTATCTTGCCCTCTCTGGGCTTCTCTACTCCATTCTCCAAGTCACAGCTAGGCTCAACTTTATGAAAGTTTGTGAAATATAAATGTGATGATAATGAGCTCATCTCCCTACCCACTTTAAAACTTGTCAATGGTTTCTTAGTGCTTTGGGGATCAGGATGAGCCCTGCTGCATGCCTTGCAAGGACCCTCCTGGCCTGGTCTTACTATGTCTCCAGGTCAATCTTTCACTATACTCCACTTCACTCCTCCTGCTCTGGCCACACTGACTATCTGCTGATCCTGGGACTTGTGAAACTCCCCACTGTACAAGGCTTTGGCTCATACTGAGTCTTCTTCCTGTCTTTCCCTATTAGTTGACTCTAATACATGGACCGGAGTTACATCACTTCACCAAGTGACATGTCCTTATGTTGATAAGAGTTTTGACTTGTGTGCAATAAGAGTTTATCAGTAAGAGGAATTGACATGCTCATCAGGAAGGCTTTGATATATATGAGTTCTATAACCTCATATTGAACTATATAATTTGCTGTAGCACCTACCATAGTTGTAATTTTGCATTTATTTTATGGTGATTTTTAAATGACTACTACTCTCCCAGGTTTTAAGTTCCAAGAGAACACAGATGAAGCCTAAGGTGCCAGGGTACTTAGTAGGGACTCAGAAAATAGTGATTGAAATAATGACTTGATGGATGAATGACTTCTTTCTCATTTTCTAGAGAATATTGAGTTCCAAGGTGTAACTGACTTCTTTTTCCAACACAGATCCTAATAAGGCATCTCTGTTCTAGATGAAGCCCCTCACCTCTGCTTTTAGCCACATACCCTCCCTCATCTAGTTCTCATCATTCTATTCCTGTCATTAATATTTTAGGTCCCATTGGGAAAAATACCTTCCCTAACTTAGTACTTTGCCTTTTTCCCCTTACAAATTGCCCCAGATAAATAATCCATACTAGCTATCTCCACTTTTAATTTTTATTGTACTCTTAAAGATTGACCTTAAAGTCAATCTTTCTCTTGGACCCCAGACTCAGATAACAATTGCTGCCTCAATATATTTATCTGCATGTGTCAGGCCTTCTTTAATTTACCCTATTACTTTCTCTTTTTTTTTTCCTTTTCTGCTACTTTAGAACAGGTAAAGAGAGCTCCCCTACTCAGTTACAAGGATGGTTATCCCAGTCTACCTATGTCAATTAGTCATCTAGTCTGGGCTGCTATATTTTTTAAAATGTTTCTGGAATCTCTGCATTCATCAGTACAGTAGCTCAACTTTAGTTCCTGAACCATGGAGAGAGCTTTTGAGTCGCCTCCTGGCTCAGCCTGGGTGTGACTCAGTGTTATTAGTCAGCTTTTCACGGCTATGACCAAAATACCTGATAAGATCAACTTGGAGGAAGACAAGTTTATTTTGGCTCATGTTTTCAGAGGTTCAGTCCAGGGTTGGCTGATTCCATTGCTCTGGGCCCAAGGTGAGGCAGAACATCATGGCAGAAGGGTGTGGTGGAGGAGTGTTGCTCAGCTCATGGCAGCTGGAAAGCAGAAGGAGAGAGGGAGGAAGGGGGAAGAGAGAGAGAGAGAGAGAGAGAGAGAGAGAGAGAGAGAGAGAGAGAGAGAGAGAGAGAACAAGAATGAGCACACAGGGGCCAGGAACAAAAAATAATCCCAAGGGCATGCCCCCTGTGATCTACTTTCTGTAGCATGCCCCACCTGCTTCCAGAAATTATAAATCCATCAAATGGATTAATCCATTGATGAAGTTACAGCTCTGATAATCTGATCATCTCACCCTGACCATTCCTGCATTGCCCAGCACATGAGCTTTTTTTTGGGGGGGGGGGACATTAAAGATCCAAACCAAAACATGCAGTATTTGCTTTGCTGGAGTGATCTTTCTAAAGCACAAATCTGATCATGTGTAACCCACTCCCCTCCAGGTTCAGACCCCTTAATGGTTCCTACAGGCTCCAGTGCCCTGTTGTGGCATGCAAGTTCCCATGTGGTTCTCTCTTCACCTTCCTCTCCAGCTCCTTTCCTTGATGATCTAGATATTCCCTAGACTTTGATTTTCTTGTAATGCAGGAAGTTGCCTTGCTTCATGTTTCTGTTCTTTTTCACCCACAGCTTTGTCTCTTTGTAGCATACTCTCTGACCTCTGGGAATAGGAGAACCCCCTACTGATACTGCAAGTTTCAGGTCAATAAGTACTTGTCTTGTGTAGTGGCCCCTGACATTCCCAAATAGCATTGACTATTCCCAATGTACCAGCTACACATTCTATTAGTACTTGTGCAGGCAAAGCTGTTGCAGAGCAGAAGATTTTTAAGGTTGTGGACTGAATAAATTTTGGGTCTTTGTTCACCAGATGATGCCCAATCAGCCAATCACACATCACAGCTCTACTTTTGAACCATTTTTTCCTTTCTTTGTCCTTAAAGATCATGGGAACAGGAAAGGAGGCATAAAACAATTAAAAATGTAAGACGTGGAACATGTGTGTTGGAATGCCATGCTAACTCAAGAGGCATGGAGTACAGGTGTGTGCTGAGTCAGGGTACTTATGTGTGCAATGCAGGAGCTTAAAGAAAGGCTCTATTGTGCTTGGATAGTCCATACTTAAGTGGCAAACTGTGCGAAAGGTATGGCAAGAAGGGGCTGGCTTGGAGCAGTAAGGTCATTAAATAACATCAGAGCAGGAAGAGGTAGGAGAGGTGGACCATTTAAATAAAAATAAACAAATGAAAAGTGGTCACTGCAAATCAAGAGGAGGCTCTTCCATATCTTCATGGGGTTGATGGCAGGTGTTGGCAAATGGGGGTCTCTCAAGTCAGCCTCCTCCCGGGGCTTGAGTTCCCTACTGTGTGGAGTCTGAATGGAGCCTGGGTGGGGTGGGGGTCTTCACATGCTTGCTCCCTCCCCCACTGGATTGAGAGCTTCTTTAGACCAGGAGCTGAGACTTGATGGTCACCAGCATGGTGCATGGTACCACGCCCATCATGGGCCCTCCACACCCTTCCTAGCCAGCAGGTGAAAAGAAAAGGGAGGTTTATGAACTTTGACCAGAACAGGGTAACAACAGTAGTCAAAACAAATGCTTTTAAACCAGGTTCCTGATGCTTTTCTAAGTGCTTCATATGCACTGACTAATTTTATCCTCATATGGAAGTATCCTAGTAATTACCATCTTGCTGATGGTAGGGATGTTAAGTAACCTGCCCAAGGTCACACAGCCTCCAGTAAGGAAGCAGGACATGACTGCACACAGCAGCCTGGCTCCAGAGCCTGTTCTTTATGCTCCTCTGCCACCCACCTGTTGTGATGGCAATTTCAATCTGAAGAGACGTTGAGGATTTTAATGAGTACACTTGGTGCCGTGGATTTACACAAGCTCAGTGGGTTTTGCCTTCTTATTTTCTTTTTTGAGAAAGTCTGTCCCTGTTTGTTCATGGAGACGGTCCTCTCTGACTCACACCTGCAATCTCTTTTCCCTTGTTCCTGGTGGGTGAGTCAGGAGGGAGAGACCCTGAATGTTTGTTCCAGGGAGACCTTTCACTGCATGTCCCCTGAGCTCCTCTCTGGTCGATTCCTACTCTAGGTAGATATCAGGGAGGTTTTTCTCCACTTGTCTTTTTGCTTTGGTATTGGTTTTGGGGAGAGGAGGCTAGGAGTCACCAGACCCATCTTTGGGAACACCTGGGAGCATGAGTTTCCCCTCCTTGCTGCCTGCAGAGCAGCTGATGCAGCTCCTTTTCTCCAGCCAGGCTTTCCCTGTGTTCTTCATGACCTTTTGTGAATCAGGCAATTTTGTAATTTGGTTCCATGTTGTCATCTTACCGTAGAGAGGAATACTTATATTTCTTCCAGAAACATTCATGATTTTCCTTTATACCTACCTGAATCTCTCTAACCTGTGGTGAGAATTGAAAGGCAGACTGAATAATTTAAGGTCTATGAGTCTGAAGTTTCTTGGCTAAAATAAAAAAAAAAAAATTCACACTTGTCCTGTATTTTATGAGGCTTCATCATTTTCTTTGGATCCCAACAGGCTTTTAGACACATGCATGTTAACATTTTTGTAGAATATACTAATAAATAAGAGCTTTGATATTTTTACTTTAGCTCTGAGGGGGAAAACAGGCATTGTGTTTAAAAGGCAGGGAATCAACAACCAAGGCCAGATTCTAATTCATTTTTTGATTTAGATCTTTAAAAATATTTAGTTTAAAATAATTCCTCCCCCCACCCACCCCACCCCAGGGTCAAGTCTTTTCTAATCATGTTGTTGGTTGGCCTGAGCGTGTGTGAGAGCTGGTCTTCACTCTTCGTGTTCATGAAGGCAGGCAGGATTCTTAGATTTCCTCAAAATAGGACAGCATCCCCTTATAACAAGGTAGCCCACACTTACATGTTAAGGATAAAAAGGTCCGTGGATTTCTGTCCTTAATTCTCTCTAAATTATATTTGGTTTGGTTTGGTTTTAAAATGTCCTCAAAATGATGCATGGTGATAAAACTTCAGTTCCAGAATTGGGATTTGCTATATTCCTAGCGATGGCAACTGAACCTCCTTACAAGATTTTATGAAGAGTTGAGTGAAGGTACTTTCCTGGGATTAAGCAAAGTTCTGTTTGGAAGAAAAACTGTTAACTATGGATTAAGGGTGGCTGGGTTTCTGATATGAGGGATTTCAGTTGCTTGAGTCATTTACACATAGGCCACAAGCACTGATTTTCAGATTGGACAACACAGTCTCTGTATTGGTTTCTGCAACAAACTACCACAGGTTAGGCAGCTTAAACAGGACAAATTTATTTTCTGGCAGTTCTAGAAGCTGGTAGTCCAAAATCAAGGGGTTGGCAGGGTTGGATTTTCCTGAGACCTCTCTTTGATTTATAGATGTTGTCTCCTCATCCCTGGGTCCTCACATGGTCTTCTATTGTGCACACATGTCTCTGTCCTGGTATTCTATTCTTATAAGAACCCTAGTCATATTGGGCTAGGGCCTACTCTAAAACTTCATTTTATCTTAATTACTTCTTTCAAGGCCCCATCTCCAAATACAGTTGTCATCTGAGATAATAGTGCAGGAATACAATACAGCCCAGAACAGTCCCTGTAAATATTTGGTTTTTTAGTCCAGGTAGGTACTAGGGACCTGAATATTTTTAGGTCATCCTGGCTATGTTAGTTTTCTGTGGCTGTAACAAAATGCTGAGGTAACCAACCCATAAGGAGAAAAGATCTATTTTAGCTGACTGTTTGTCCATAATTGGCTGGCCCTGTTGCTTCAGGCAAGGCAGCACATTATGACATGGATACATGACAAATCAAAATTCCTCCCATCAAGAGCCTGGGCGCAGGGGGAAGGAAGGAACCAGGGTCATCTCACAGTCCTCTTTGGGGACATGTCTCCAGTGACCTGGACTTCCCACAAAGCCCCACCTCTTAAAAGTAGCACCTCCCAACAGCACCACCCTGGGGACAAGCCTTGAATCACTGGCCTTTAGGACATTTAAGAGCCAAAGTATAGCAATGGCCCTATTCAAAGTGGCTCATTAGTACATTGAAGAGCAATGATGTTGGCATACTACTTGATACCACCAAAGAATAAGGAGTATTTTAATCCCAGAAGTTATAAGATATATAAAACAATTCATTATGATTACCTAATAAATATAAGAACCAAGAGCACTTTTAGATAATAATAGCTCAGTCTACCATTTGCAGATTAGCCTACCAGTCATGATTAAATGACATCTCAGGACTTATTAAGTAATTAGCATTGGTATTAATATGTTTTCTTTTTTTTCGTTTTTTAATTTGTTTTAATTAGTTACACAGTACAATGATCTTGACATATCATACATTTGAATCAGATGTTTTCTTCATCCATTGTGGGGCAAGCGCTTTGCTTGTCTTCGAGAAGATACCTTGAGAGGTCCTTGAGACTTTACCCTTCTTGTCCTTGAGACCTTACTCTTCTTGTCCTTGAGAGGTTCCTAGTTTAGGATGACAACTCGTTTGAGATCCAGACACAACAGGGCCTCATGTGGGAGTAAACCAGATGTCAGTGGCCACCCACCCACCTTCCGAGTCCAGATCAGATCTGCTTCAATGCCCTGTCCTGCAGGCACATGTCTCGTGATCTTGCCCACATTTCGATACATCCTGTCATGCTCCCAGCCACCTCTGATTTCAGCTTCTGGCTTCTTCTCAGTTTTTGTCCCCTCTCTGTCTTGCAGCTCTTCCTTTACTGTTCCCCTGGAGCTATTCCAAGCTTGAGACACAGCCCTTGATTATTTGCTCCCTCTGTTAAAGTACAATTGCAGGTGAAGCAGCTGCGCCTGGGAGATCTTTGCTGGTGATTTGATGGCAAGGAAGGATACCCTGAGTCCTGGACCCGCCTGTCTTCACAGCGTTACTTGGGCATTTCCATCAAGTCTGGTTTCAGTTCCCTACTGAGAACTCTCCGACATCTACTTCTCTTCTCTCCTACTCTTCCTCTTTTCTCTGTTCTTCCCTTCCTCCCTCACTCCATCCTTCTGATTCCTTCATGAATTAAGCAATGCTGTTAAACACACACACACACACACACACACACACACACACACACTGTAGATTACCTCCAAATTACACCTTCAGGCCTTCCTCTCTACCCCTTATAGAGTCATAGTTCTAGTTCCAAAATGAGGTGCTGGAGTTTACTTAACTTTAAATCCATGCAAAGGGATTAAGTATTAGCAACTGTGTAGGAGAGATTTGCATACATTCTATGAACATTTAGGTAAAGAAATGACTAGGGACACCTGCAAGTGTTTGGACCTTGCCACAGGAGGTGACTCTTTATCTCATAGGATAAAGAGGAGAGGATGCACCCTCCTCCCCACTCTTCACTGAAGGAGTAGCACAGGTGGTGGAGTAAAGACTCCTTTGGCTTGTAGGCGAGGAAGGGAGAGAGGGGGACCCTTTCCTCCCACAGCATAAGGCTCATGGTTGACACCTTTATTACAAAAGTCAGATGAATGAGAGAAAGCACAACAAATTCATTTAATAAAGTTTATGTGGCATGAGAACCTTCAGAAGTAAAAAGACCCAGAGACCCTGGGGAAATTGTATCCCTGTGCTAAGTGTGATGAAAGTAGACAGGAGTGGAGAAAAGTGAGAGCTCACAATGGGGTTGTTCTAATGGGAATAAACCCGGGTAGGGGAGGCCCTGCAAGGCCTGCTTGTTTACAGTCCTGTTCCTGCCTCTGCAGATGGGGCAGGACACCTGCTGCAAGCACATTTTGGGGGTGGGGGTGAATTGAGTGACCTTTCTCGATTTTATGGCTTACTTTGGGGGAGAATTCTAGTTTCAGTGAACAGCTTAGGTGCTGCAAAGGGAAAAAGAGAGAGGAGGACAAGAAAAGGACAGAGGGAGAGTCTGGCTGAAAATGTCCTCTAAAAGGGATATTTCTTAATTCTCTTGAAAAATGGTAGATCAGACTTTTGGGTAACTAAGCCTCAGGAGTCTCATCAGGAAAACAGTTTGGCATCTAACAACCCATAATTGCTACCAATGAACTTACTTTTTCTAAAAGGTTTAAATTTTCCTTTCCACATGTAATTTGTTTTTCTGTGCTGGGCTTATTTCACTTAGTATATGTCCTCCAGTTCCATAAACTTTGCCACAAAGGACAGAATTTTATTCTTTTTTTTGTGGTTGGGTAGTATTTCTTTGTGTATGTATCTCACATTTTCTTTGTCTGTTCATCCATTGATGGGCTCCTTGGCTGATCTCGTATCTTGGCCATTGTGACTAGTTCTGCAGCAAACGCTGGAGTCCAAGTATCTCTTTGATATAATGATTTCATTTCCTTTGGATATAATGTACCCAGAAGTGGGATTTCTGGGATACCAAAATACAGTTAGAAGAGAAATGAGTTCTGGTGTTATCCCACAATAGCCTAGTGGGGTAACTATAGTCTACAACAGTCTATGAAATATTTCAAAATAACTACAAGAGTTCAAATGCCCTCAAAGCATAGAAATTAATATTCGAGAAAGTAGAAATGCTGAATTACTCCAATTTGATCCTTACACCTTGTGTATGTGTATTGAATTACGTTATACCCCATAAACACGCACAAATATTATGTCAATTTTTAAAAAGCTTATAAAAGAATTGCCATTCACAGGCAGCACTTTTTCTATCTTAACCCCTTCTCTACCAGAAGTCTGAGAGCACTGGAGCAGAGGGCTGGAGTCTAGGGCAGTGAAGATGAGAGTGAGGATGAGGGATGGATCTCTTTATCTGAGTGAATAACTGTTTATTTTTATAGTCATCTCTGAGGTTGTTAATGGGCAAAAAGGAAATCTGTAAGGACTCTGAGTTTATTTTACAGTAAAACCTAAAGAACATAATTGTAGGACTTTAGACAAGGCCTTAATTATGATCTGATATTATTTCAGAAACTTCACTGTGTGGCTCTTTTGAAGTGATCTCCCAAGTTGCAGGATGGCCTATCTCCCAGAATGCATGCAAGAAAATATTAAGAGAAAATTGGACACAGATGAATTCTTTAACTTGCAAAGTAGTAATAAATGCTAAGCTTTACTGATATTTAATATGTACCTTGAGAGTAAGTGGTTCATGTGCATAATTTCTAAATAAATGTCATATCGAAAATGACTCCTCAGAAATATTTTACTAATAGGGACACATGATCCAAAAAGTTTGGACTCAGTATATAATAAGACGAGAAGCAAGCAGGTGGGCTATGGCATTAAGGGAGATGTGGGGGTGGAGAAGCGGGGATACTGGACCGTTGGGATAAAGAGGAAGAGGAAGATGAGAATGAAATTTGGGAGCTAGGTTCTACAGGATTTGATGATTGATGCATTGTGAGTGAACATTTGATAAAACCCTTACCCCTCTTTGAAGAGCATATTACCTTCTTAATTCTTCCTCAGACCTTCCATCATCCTGTTATGGCAAAGCACCCTAGTTATTTACTGGCCTTTTCCCCTCTCAGCCATTTGGAGCTGTATCCCCAGTAATTCAGTGGTTGATAAATAAATGTTGCAATGTTAATATTATACTAAATGTTTTAAGAGCTCACAAGTAGCTAATTTTCTTGAATAAGACTGTGTTCTTAGAATTTTGCTTCATGAGAGAAATACTAATGCATTATGATATGCTCTGGAATTAGGGTTCTTAAGACAAGTTTTAGGATTCTGTATTACAGCTTGGAACGTATTGGGTTCAGTCATTTGTTGATACTTGTTATTTGAAATTTACATGGTAATTAAGGACACTATTGAGCACTCATATTTTACCCATTGCAAGTATTGGACTTAAAATTCACCATAAAAACTATTTTCCCCTTACAAAAATATGGGTCAAAATTAGCCATAAAAGTTATTTTCAAAGCATTTCCTTTTGGACACTTAAGGAATGCTGACTATTCAACCATCAGTAGTTGCATGAAGAGGATTTTGGTCCCATGATCTGGCTGAAGCTTTGCACAAACAGCTGCTTATCTCATGAATGGAATTTCCTGTTAATATTCTTGCAGGCTAATTGTTCATCAAAAGTATAACAAATGTCAACAAGTATCACAAATGTGTTGCATCTCAGTATTTAAGAGACAGCAGAAATAGTTCAGATGTTTAACTTGCTTGTGCTTAAAAAGCAAAGCTTCAGCTCTTGTCACAGACTACTCTTAATAGGATTAATGCTACTCAGAGAGACCATTTGGTTCCAATGCCCTCTTTCCTTTTAATTTACGACAACATGTGGCTTAAGATAGGTTAAAGGAAGAGACAAAATCGTCACTTCAAACACTGATGTTTGCAGTACCTTTGGATGGATTTCTCATACATTTCATCCCAACTACCTATGGAAATAAATTTTCTTAGAATTGAAAATGCTTTAAGCAGACTCCTAAATTCTTTGGCAGCAACCACAAAGACCTGTACCTTTTAAAGTCAGATGTGGGTCTCTCCCGTAGAGGTCCCAGCAGTAGGATGTAATATCACCAGGACATCAGGATTTGCATCCGAGGTGGAAATTTAGTGTCAATAGAAACTTCCTGGAACACAGACAACAGATTATTTTCAAAAAGCATTTCCAGTGGTTTTTCCTCCCAGTAAAATTAGCATGTTTGCACTAAGGTGTAAACTCCCAGAGCTGTTTCAGGAAGGTGTGCACAAAAAAATTTTAGCAAAACACTCTGTTCTCGAGCCCTATTTTCTTTTCCTGAGGCCCGACAAATTCAGGTGCTGAAGCACTGGAGACCAGCTGCAAGTCTGTTTCATTCCATTCTAGTTGGGGTCAATCTTTGTTCCTCTGATGCAAGTAGAGGCTCCTTATTGTTGGCATGTCCTCCTGAAGAGAGGGGTAATACAGGCAGAGCAGCCCTAATCCCAAAACCCCAAATCTGAAATGCTCTGAAATCTAAAGCTTTTTGAATGCTGCAAAGGGAAAATTCCACACCTGACCCCCTGTGATGGGTCATGGTAAAAATGCAGCACACTAAAACTATTGCATAAGATTACTTTCAGGCCATGTATGCAGAGTGTAAATGAAATACAAATGACTTTTGTGTTTGGGTCCTATCACCAAGGTGTCATTATATGAAATTATTCTAAAATCTGAAATACTTCTGATCCTCAGCATTTTGCATAAATGTTATTCAACCTGCACCCTCCCAGGTACTAGAGGCCACTTCTTGAGTTACAGGAGGGAGTTTCAATTGTTTCCACATCTGTAATCTTACCTGTTTCTGTAGATTTTTAGGCACAAACTCTCTCTCCTTGAATACTTGTTTTGGTATGCAGGAACCCCCTTGTCTGTGATGATTAGCTTCTTTATACCACTGCCACCTTTTCTCACTCCTGGACAAAGGTTAGTGTTATCCACTGGTTACTGGTCTGTGGTCTGTGCTAATGCAGTGTTTTTATAGTTCTGTGCAGCTCAGTACCCTGAAGTACTAATGAAATCATGAATTAAATAAACCTTCAGTGAACATCCTTTCCCATATACTCTGCTGTAAGTGGGGTGCACAGGGATGAGTGAGAGATTTTTGCAACCCCTCATAAATTTGCATTAGGAAGATGACATAAGGAAGGTATTGGCAAACTATGTCCAAGGGACACATCTCAGGACACCACCTGTCTTTATAGGCCCTGCTATCTAGTAATATGTAAGATCATAAAATAGTGTGCACCAGAGATGCATGTTACCTATAAGTCTGAAATATTTACTATCTGGCCCTTTAGAGCAAAAGGTTGCTCACCCTTGACACAAGGACTGTAATGCAAAGGAAAATATTTCAAGATCCTTATCAGGAATAAGATTAAAAGGCCATTGGGATCCAGAGGAGGGAAATACCACTCTTGATACATGGGATCAAAGAAAGGCCTGGGTGGATGGAGGAAGTAAGCTGTAAAGAAAAGGTGGTATTTCAATGGAAGGAAATGGAACAGAAGTCCCCCCACCCCGCCGCCTGCCCAGGGTGAGGGAAAAGGGAGAAAGAGGAAAGAATCCCTTATGGCTTCTCACTCCTTAACTGCACTAGGTAAATCCCTGGAAAACTTTGAGAATAGATTCTGTCAAACCCTAAAATTGAAAATAAATGGAAACAAATGCCTAACTGTATCAGGCTGGAAATATAACCACATAGAATAAGAAGTATATTAAGTAACTTTTGAACTCAGTGCTCATGGGAAATAAATAGTACAAGGACAAAAAGAACTGCAAAGAAATCTTGAACTTTCCTTAGTCATTTCTGAATGATGGTAAGGCTGGCATTGTGATTAAGACATTAATTTACTTGTGTTGGGATAAAGCAAATTACTATATATGTTAATTTTTTACTAAGAATCAAGATTTCTGATATAAGGAGAAATTGATGCAAATAAAAATCAAAGATGGTAAGAAGATTAAGCTTTAATCAGAAATATTGGCATGTCACGATTTCAATGCTTGTATATACCCTAGTGTTTTATTTAAATGTGTGTGTGTGTGTGTGTGTGTATTTATACTTAAAGGATCTAAAAGTGTTGACACTACAGTAGCCATGAGACACCTGCTGCTCTCAGACTTGGTTTCTAAGTACCATCAAAAGGAACAGGTTTCTTGGAGAAATGGCTGATTCTTGGCTTGGTTCAGGGAAAGTTCAAGGTGAGGATGGGAGTCTTACTATGCCAGACAGTGAAAAGTGTCCATGATTAATGAAATCATATCAAAAGTTCAGAGAATTAGATTGACAGCCTTCCCAGTTGGCAAATTTGGAACAATTTGAGCATTAAAAAGAATGATAACTGTTACTGATTGAAAAATATGAAATAAAAACTCTAAATCCAGGGGCTGGGGTTATGGCTCAGCAGTAGAGCACTCGCCTGGCACGTGCAAGGCCCTGGGTTCTATCCTCAGCACCACATAAAAATGGATAAATAAAATAAAGTTATATAAAAACAACAACAACAACAACAACAACAAAACCTCTAAGTCCATAGTTATAAAAAAGAAAGGGAGAATAAGAGAAAAAAAAAAGGAAGAAGTCACTTGCTGATAACACTCATAAAACTCTTGATCTAAAAATTAGTAATGAGGTGGAAATAATTAGCATTCACTCTGCCTTTATAAAAAGAACTATAGTTCATCTCAATTTGCTGGGGACATGCTCTTCTTCATGAGAGAATGCCAGCTAAGAAACAAAAAGGATGAGAGAATTTTAAAAGTATCTCTATTAACTCATACATTGCAGGTAGGAATATAGATGGTAGAGACACTGTGGAAAAGAACTTGGCAGTTTTTTTTTTTTTTAAGTTAAACATTCATTTACTAAATGACTTAGCAATACTATTTCTAAGTATTTGTCCAAGTGAAATAAAAACTTATGTTCACACAAAGACCTGGATTAGAATGTTTGTATGGTTTTATCTATAATTACCCTAAACTGCAAACAACCCAAATGTCACTTAGTGGATAAGCAAACTAATACACCCGTACAATAGAACAGTATTCAGCAATTCAAAGGAAAGGATTATTGACACAGTAACAACCGGGATGGATCTCAAATGTACTTTGCTGATGAAAGAAGCCAATCTCAAAAGACGATACAATATTTGATTTTTGGTATGTGCCATTCTATAAAAGGCAGATTTAAAGGGACAGAAAGAGATCAGTGGCTATGAGGGGCTGGGGTCAGGGAGGACTTGACTATAATGGGATGCAGGCAATTTGGGGAGGGCATGGAACTATTCCATCTCCTAGTGGTTGTGGTGGTTATACAAATGTATGTATTTCTCAAGAGTTGAACAATTGTACAGAATAAAAGGATGAATTTTTACTGTAAATATTGCCTTAGTAGAAAAGTAAAAAAAAAAAAATAGTGAACATTTTTCAATGATTCTTTCACTGTCATTAGTGGATGCTAAAAATAATAGTTTAAATTTTGTTGAGGAAACAGGGTATTAATGGGCCAGAATTTTACCTCATAGGTTCCTTGTTAATCGCAAATGGAAAAATATATTTAAATGGAGAGGTGGGATGTTTGCCTCTCTAATCAAGGGATCAAACTCTCTCATCATGGTACCTGATAGTATGTGTCACCTGATGTGAAGTATCCATTTTCTGTGAGTTGTGTCTTCCAGATGTTTATTCTGAGTCTATATTTTTAGACTTTAATTTATAGGAAACTCCTAGGAAATGATGTCCAAGTTAAATGACACCATGAAGAGACAATCAGACCAATATATATTGTCGACTATTCTTTCCATCCTCCTGCTTTAAAAAGTCAGTGTAATAAATAAATAAATAAATAAATAAAAGGAGAACAATAAACTCAAGAGCCTTAAGGACCAAATACAATGTATACAATTTGATTGAATCTCAGTTTTAAAAAATCTGCTAAAAGGAAGATTTAGGGGATAGTGGAGATGTGCATATGAACTGGACAACAAGAAATTATGGTCTTTATTTTATTATACATTGTGGTTATGTAGAAAAACATACTTATTTTTGGATAGTTCCATCCTAAAGGACTTATGGATCCAATGTCATAGCTGCAAATTATTTTCAAATAGTTCATCTCTCTGTCTCTTTCTCTCTATATATGTATACATATATGCATATATGTGTATACAGTTATACATATATGTATATATTTATATCTGAGATCCATCATATATATGAGATACATAAATGATATATATGATGGATCTCATATTTTTACACATTATTCATTTAACTCTTTTTTTTTTCCATACTGAGGATTGAACTCAACCACTGAGCCATGTCCCCAGCCCAATTTTGTATTTTATTTAGAGACAGGGTCTCACTGAGTTGCTTAGCGCCTTGCTTTTTGTTGAGGCCGGTTTTGAACTCAAAATGCTCCTACTTCAGCCTCTGGAGCCACTGGAATTACAGGCATGCGCCACTGCACCCAGCTTCATTCAATACTTCTTGATGTTTAAAGTTTTTAATAACAAAACGTATGGGGAAATATTAATACCAGGTCCTACCCCAGGACTAAATAAGTTAGGACGTGTTGGGGACAAGATCTAAACTCTACCATTTTTAAAAAGTTCCCCTGATACTTTTTAAAAAATAAGCAACCATTTTATTGGGCTCTTGGATTCTGTTGGTCAGGAATTCAGACAGGGCAAAGAGAGGGCAATTTGTCTCTCTTCCATGATGTCTGGGGCTCAGTTGGGGTTCCTTGGTGCCTGGGGACTGGGGTCATCTGGATGCATCTTCATACATGTCTAGCAGTTGAGCCTGGCTGTTGGCTAGAACCTTAGCTGGGCAGTTAGCCAGAACACTTCCACGTAGCCTCTCCATGTGGTTGTTCTGCATGGTCTCCAGGTGATTTTATTTAATGTGAAGGCAGCATTTCCCCAAAAATGAATAATCAAAAGCAAGCATTTATTAAAGTTTAGATTCCTGTTCTTTTTCCTGGTCATGTGGTGGCGTCTATTAATACTACAGTTAAAAATCACCCAAGTGATTCTAATGAAAATGTAAGTTTGGAAAACATTGACCTAGGGCATCAGCCCTATTGTATTTAAGATTCCTTATGTGTCTAGGTACTCTATACCAGACACCACAGAGGAGGGGATATGTTGCCTTCTATTTCCCTATTTCTAGAACTTTGTCAGATTATTCCTTTGACTCTAGATTATCTTATTGCCTATAGCTTTGTCTTGCCTTTGTTTATGGATATGTTTTTTCTAAGGCTATGTGGTTTTTTACTGATTTAATTAAAACATTTGTATCATTGGACTAAGTCCTTGGAATTTCCTTCCTCAGGTCATGACTATCTAGACACAGAAATGAGATGAGTTTAAGATAGAGTAGGAGAGAGAAAATGAAGCTAAATGATATCAGTTCTTGAATGCTAGCTAGGGAGTTTGATCTAAAGACAATTAGCAACGGTAATCCAGAGAGGGTTAGTCATGAATTCGGAAGGATCAGGGATGAACATTGTGAAAATGTATCAGGAGTAGTGAGAGTCTGGAAGCAGGGAGAATAGGTTAGAGCCTAGAAGAAAAGTTATGGGGCATTTACCAAGATGGCGGCAATCTCACTCTTAAGAAGGTGATGGGTGTGGGATACATTGTTTTCCAATCCCTTAACAGAGCATCATCACATTCTTTGCATTATGTTGATTTATAAAATTGAATGCATAAACATTTTTGAAGAAAGATGACACTATTGATTTATAAACTACATTCTGAATTTGTCATGATTGTGTCAACATACGTGTAAGTTGATCATGAGAACGTACTCTCCTGCTTGTCTCAGTCTCTTCTTGGCCAAGGACACTGAAGCTAAGATAAGCTTTGCATCTGTGGGTCTTTGCCTCAGCAGCATGATTCTCCAGCCAACTGAGCCTACTATCATAATCTAAAGCAAGGAAGGTCTTCTACACCCAAATTAGAACCAGAGAAATAGATTGTCTTCTGAAGATGGTCCCATGGTACCTGCTCAACGGTTACTCAGATGTGCTGGTGTCTTGTTTTGTGAAAATCTGCCTAAGTTTAATGAAGATATAACTTCTGCTAGTTATTAAAGAATAAAGAGTAACTTCTAGATGAATTTAGGGCAAGCCATCCCCATAGCCCATAGGTGAATAGGGCCCAATGTCTATTTATGTAAATCTTGTTTACCTGGGACATAGCCATACTTATTTTCACATATTTTTAACCTTTGAAGGCAGAGTGAAGTAGATGGCCTACAAAGTTTAAACATTCAGTATCTTGTCCTTCCCTGGAAAAGTTTACTGACTCCCAACTTTCTCATCAACCAGTGGTATGGTCTGCTGCACGTTCATGGTGTTGGAAGAGGAAGGACAATGAGACAAATGAAGACTTTTCTATCCATTTTTCTTGAAATCATTGAAGTCAAGAAGGGAGAATCAAATACAAATCGCACCTCCCATTTCCTTTTTTTGTGTGTGTGTGTGTGTGTGTGTATGGTTTTGTATGGGTGTGTGTGTGTGTGTGTGACGGATGGAACCCAGGTGCTTTTGTATGCTAGGCAAGAGTGTTCTACCATTGACATACACCTTCATCCCTTTTTATTTTATTTTGAGACAGTGTCTTGCTAAATTGTTCAAGCTGGCCTTGATCTTGTCATCCTCCTACTTCAGCTTCTCTAGTAACAGGAATTATAGGCATGTACCATGTACCATTGTGCATTTTCTTTGAACTTTTTTTTTTTAAAAGGAATTGTTACTAGATTTATATTTGGCAGGACTACAGTCAGAGCTCATCTGTGAATTGTGGTGCAGTAGTTAAATTCATGGGCTCTGGAGCCAGACTGTTCATGTTCACATCCCAGTGACTCCCAATATAAACCTGGGCAAACTATGTGACTATTCTCTGCTTCAACCTCAGCAATAGTAACAGAACCCAAAGTCAAGGTTAAGGGAAAGATTAAATAAATTAGCGCACATCATGACTAAGATAGTTGCTGGCCTACAGTCCACATTCTGTACACATTAGCTCTTAGTAGTAGATGTGCTAGAAGGTTGTCCACAGCCAACATTCTTTGTGAAACCACCAGTACTCTTGCTCTGATGACATTTGCTTTAATTGAAAGAAAAGAATCTATTGCCTGAGTCAGGACTCTCTGAAATTGGCCTTCCAAGTTTCCCTGAATGAGTGGAATGACCATCACCCTGGAAATGTGCTAGAAATACAAATTTTCAGGGGCTAGAGTGGTAGAATGCTCACCTAGCATATAGGAGGTCCTGGGTTTGATCCCCAGCACCACAGGCAATAAATCTCAGGTGCTATCTAAGACTATTGAGTCAGACTCTGAAGATGGGTACTAGCCAATGGCGTGCTGGTAAAAGTTGAACGCTATCTCTTCTGGGAGCAAATGCCTTACAGTGCTGACCCTTGTGGTTAAATTCCACCACTAAGACTGACCTCAAGCTACTGACATGGTGATGTTGAATGTGGAGCTGGGAAGAGATGTCCTCGGGCAGCTCTCCTAAGCTGATAGAAGGAGCCTGCTCCGGTACATGCTGACCCAGTAATCTCTGTTTCACAATGTTCCTGGATAATTCTAATACACAATCAAATTTGAGAACCATTGTTCTGACTGATCACCCAAGAGCTTATTCTTCTAGAGTTCTGGTGAGAAAGTGTGGCCTAGAGCCTCGGCTTGAAATGTAGAATATAAGGGCACAATCTTACTCCACCATTTCATGACCTTAGGAAAATGCCTGACACATAGTTATACAAAACTATACACTGGCTGTTACTATTTATGTTACAAGCTTTTTATCTGGGACCCTAACACTGGACATGAACGACTTTAAGGAGGAAAGATTTATCTTGGCTCAGTTTCAGAGGTTTCAGTCCATGGTCAGCTGGCTCATTGTATTGGGCCTGAGGCAGAACATCATAGCAAAAAGGTGTGGCAGAGGAAAGCTGCTCAGCTCATGGCAATTGAGGAGGTGGGGGAAAGGGTCTAGGATAAGATATAGTCCCCAAGAGCATGGCCCCAAGGACCCATTCCTTTCCAGCAGGTCCCTGCTCCCATAGCCCCCACCACTTCCCAGTAAGCCATTCAACTATCAGTGGGTTACTCCACTGATGAGGCCAGAGCCCTCTCTATCGAATCACTTCCCAAAGGCCCACTACTGCACTGGGGACCAAATTTGCAACACAGGAGCCTTTGAGGAACATTTCAAATGCAAACTTGAACCCAGCTGACCAATGCCTTCCCTGAACCTTTATGGACTTTTACTGCTCCCCAAGGCCCCTGGTAAGGCAATGATGTTCCCCACTGCTGTATTTTGCAGACAGATCTATAGGCCTTTCCTGAGGGCTTTGGCATGCTATATAGTGTGCCCCACAGTGAGGTGAAATGGAAAGCAGCTTTTACTTCCCTATTTTACATGACAATAGGTAAAGCAGGCAACACCAGCATGCTGATTTACAGAGCCTGATCGTTACACGGGTTGAAGTCCAGCTGGAAGTTCACAACTGCCTCTTGGTATCTAAGGCAACTAGATGGGGGTTGGCAGGCAGAGGGTTCTAACTCCAGTTTCCAGCACAATCAAGTAGCTGGTCTCCTGTGTGTAAGGAAGCCACATGGGCAGAGAGGCCAGCTTGGTAGACTTGAAGTCCAGTGAGACTGTGTTAAACCATGCTGAGCGGCTCTCCTCGAGACCACATTCACACTTACGTAGTGTTCATTCCGTGACAGGCTCTGGCTAAGCAGTTTACGTCTGTTGACTAATTTAATGCTCATAACAACCTTGTGAGGGAGATGCCACTGTTATCTCCAGTTTATAGAGGAGGAAATTAAGACTTAGAAAAGTTGGATAACTTGAGGGAAGTCCCACAACCATGAAGCACCAAAGTTGGGATCTGAACCCAGATGGCTGTGTTCCTCATGGCCACACTATCACTGCCTTTCTTTCTTTCTTTCTTTTTTTTTTAAGAGAGAGTGAGAGAGGAGAGAGAGAGTTTTTTTTTTAAAAATATTTATTTATTTATTTTAGTTATCGGCGGACACAACATCTTTGTTGGTATATGGTGCTGAGGATCGAACCCGGGCTGCACGCATGCCAGACGAGCGCGCTACCAACTGAGCCACATTCCCAGCGCTATCACTGCCTTTCTTGAGTAGACAGAATAGCAGGGAAGTTGTGTAACCCTGGAGCACCTGTCTCTAGACTTCTCTTTATGGAAGTATATGCCATTATGTTTAAAGCACCTAAGGTTGGGTTCCTTGGTACTTGCAGCCTCAAACATTCTCAGCCATACCAGTGTCTTTGAATGTCTCTCTTTTTTTTTTTCATTTCATTTCATGCGTTCATTTTTCTCAACTGAGTCACTCTTCTATCCAAGGACTGCTTTCCTGCAGACAGGGATTAAGAAACCGCCACAAGGTCAAAGGAAGAACCATCCATCTAAGGTGGAGGGAATACCAATGTTGCAATACTGAATGGCGACACCAGTAGAAAGATTCCATTGGAACCTGGAGCTTATAGCAATGAGCATACAGCCCTTTAAGAGCTGCTTGATTCTCAAAAAGGAAGTTGGTCCAAAGATATTGTGGGAATGAAAAGCTGAAGGTATATGGAGGTTACTAAAAAAAAAAAAAAAAAATCTCTAAAATCTATGGTGGCTTCCAGTGTCTGCTGTCATTATTCATTATGTTCTCACCATGTAGTCAGCATTGGGATTTCCCAGCATCCCAAAATCTCTTTTGTGACTAAGAATTGAGGATGACTTGTGTATTTCACTGATAAATTGGGTGTTTGGCCTCCAGACTTATAAGAATTTGGAAATAGAGGAAATGTTCCATCCATTCTGTCAGAGGCAAATTTGGACTTAAAGGGATAATATTGAGCTGGGCACAGAAGGTGCTCCTGTGGAAGACAGTTGCTAGAAATCTGCTTCCTTTCTCATGGCTTTCCTTCTTCCTTCCTTGCTCTACAATGGACCATCCCTTCCCCATTTCCCTTCTCCCCACCAACCCTAGTAATTCCTTCCTACTACATTCTAGGACCAAGGAGAACCAGGGTTCTACTACAAGGAATATGGTGATCTATTCATTGGATCAACAAATCCATTGGAAGAACAAATATAAGTGGCAGAGAGTCCCCGGCCCATCCTTCAACACAGTCTGCATTTCCCCCTCACTCATTTAGCAAAGAACTTTTAAGCACCTACTCTGTACTAAGCACTGGAGATACAAGGGTAAAAAAAAAAAAAAAAAAAATTCTTCCTGGAAGATAAAGCAAACTTCTTGAGAGTCCTTCTTGAATTTTATTTCTTAAACTTATTTCAGTATTTCATGTATCTAAAGACCCAGCATTATCTTTTTATCAAAGCTCTGAAATAAATAGGTTAGGAATCTCAAAAGGCAGGGAGAAGTCTTCATCAGTCATGAAGACTGACGGCAAGTTACTTTCTCATGGGATGTGGGTAATGACAGACCCAGCCCTCAAACCCACATGGACTGATTCATTTATGTTCCTGAGACATCTCATCTAGTCTGGGCAGAGTCAACCACCGACATTCCCACCGGCATTCTTAGTGCCCGAAGCAGGCTGCCTGTGCAATCTTTTTACCAGGAGCCCCTCACCCAAAGTTAAGACAGGACCACTGGCAGCCACCTGTGTGATCCTGCTGGTTTGTCTTTGAAGTAAAGAACCTTGAGATCAAAGGAAATATTTTGTGGAACTCAGCTATTTGTCCTTGATCTACTAAAAAACCCTTAATTTAATTAGCAATATAAACTTTGTAAAGACTTCACTTTCCAAACTTGGTTTAACTGATGCCATTTCCTTTATGTCTAAGTGAGTTGGAAAAAAATAGGGGGAAAAGTATCTAAAACATCTTACATGAGATGTAGACTATGCAGTACTTCTAGCTCATGAGTATTTTCTGGTGGTTCTGACCCACATTCGTATCCTTTACATACTCCAATGAGTAATAAGTTATGGTGGGAAATATTTTGGACTAAAGTATCTAGCTGGGTTCCAGAATGGCAAAATTCCCAGATTCCTTTTTTTTTTTTTTTTTGGAAGAGGGCACTAAAATTATGACATATTCCTCAAGTCAGGTGCTTTGCATATGTTTAAAGAATTCAATCCTGACAAGAATCTGTGACATAAGCAAGCATTCCTGTCTCTAATTCTGGAAATTTGGTGCATCCCACAGTCACGCAGTTTAGGACTTAATCTACGAGGACTAATGCAAAGACCTACTATGTACCTCCCTGTGTATGCAGAGCTCCCTTCATACCTTCTAAAATCATCTGCTTGAGAACCGAAGAAAATAATCCCTGGAACTTAAAATACCTGTCTATCCCTCATGGAACAGAGAAAAAATTCAAGCCACTAACTCTGAAGAGGGCAGTCTTCCTGGTACTTTTGCAGCTGATTGAGAAAGCAAACTTTGTCTGAAGCAATGGAGGCCACCTGTGGATTCTGGAGGAAACTCTTCCATCCTGGGATGTCTGACGTGCACTGTGAGGATAAGATGCCAAAGTGGTTGCTGGTGAGGGGTCTTCCGGGGCATTTGTGTCCTAAGAGACTGGCTCACCTTATTTCCATCTGCACATGGGGTGTGTGTGTGTCAACTGTGCAGCTGGCCACCCCTCTTCTGTTGGCCTACATTCATGGCAGAGATTTGTCTGCCTTCAGCACTGGTTCTAGGGAGGACTCCACGTGGAAATAGGGAGGTTGCTGGCCAAGACTCCAGGCCCTGACCTGCATCATGCCAAACCTACATTTGCTGCTATGTAGACATGGGCAGTATTTTGGGGCAGTCATTTGAGTTCACAAAATCCCACAATGGGAGGTTTCAAATGACTCTGGTGATAAATGACATGGCAAGACCTTGAGCTAAAATTGGTGCCTACTTCTCATGTTTTTTACTTTCCCTTTCACTTGCCCAGAGCAAACTAGACTTCAGCAAGGGACTGTTGATATTAATGTATAAATTCTCCTTTTCTCAGGACATGCTATGAAAACAAGAAGGGAGGAAGGGAGGGAGGGAGGGAAGGGGGGGGGAGAGAGAGAGAGAGAGAGAGAGAGAGAGAGAGAGAGAGAGAGAGAGAGAGAGAGAGAGAGAGGGAGAGAGAGGGAATATGAATCACATTCTGCATCAGAGAAGCTCCAAAACAGACAAGCCCATGTCACCTCCCTCCCCAAGAATAGTGGCTGGTCCTGACTCCCCATGGGACCTTTTTCATTAAACAGTCTGAAATATAAAAGTGCATGAATTGGCTGGTATTCATGCACTTTTTGATATTCAGGTATCCAATGTCATTTGTACTCCCCTCCCCCGCCTGAACCCCCACTTTTCCCACCATGAGCAGCATTTCTTTAGCTGGGAAAAAATCTAAACTTCTTACTGGAATTTGCTGCAAGAGGATAAAATCCCAGAGAAGTAAAATGTGAGCTTGGCATCAGTTTTGTTTCAGAGTCACATTCAAAGTAGTAAGTTACAGTGAGATAGATTCCTTTTTAATGATTCCTCATGATTTCTCTGAAATCACCATTGAAAGTCAGAATCTAAAGAGAGTTTTGCCAAGCCCATTGTGTGTAATTTGTACTAAGAACTATTTCAATGTGGTTTCATAAGTAAGAGGAAATATGGGGGGAGTTGGGAACATGGTCCAAGTTTTGTGCAACACATTTGAATCTCTTTTCTTTTTTTCTTTCCGTTCCTCCCTCCCTTCCCATCACCTACTGAATACAGTGGCTGAAATGAGTGGAGGTTTAATGTCCATGCTGAGTGGTGGTACGTGCAGCATCACTATTCTTTCCTCCAGACTACTGTGCACGTTTGAAACTTTCCATAATAAAGAAGAAAAAGGAAACAGTGGCCAAGAGAAAAGCTCCTGGCCCTCATATTGGGCTGTTTTCAGCTTCAAAGAACCACTAGTGAGAACTAAACAGAAGCAGGAACTACATTTAGTTCAAGCTCATTTTCCTAGGAGACTTTTCAAAATGTGTTTTCCTGGAACCTTAAAAACACCCTCACAGACTCTCTTAACATGACCCAGCCCAGCCCAGCCCAGCACTGGTCAGAGATGGCAGGAGTACAAGACTGTTGAGAAAGTCCGAGACATAGAGTTAGTGGCTGGTTGAGACGAATCCCAAATAGAAATCTGACCAAATAGACAGTCAGAGGATTAGAAAAATAGAAGACAGTGACCCTGATGTTACTCATGTGGCTGCCACATATTTCCTCTTTACCTAGGGGCCATCAATATAGTTTTTTTTTAAAGGTTGGAAAAATTAATTTATGAAGTCTTAAGAAGCACTGAATATAATTCAACTGTAACCCAGGTTAGATGCAATTTAAAATATAGTTCATTTAGATGCAATTTAATAATAATAGTTCATTTAGATGCAATTTAATGATAATAGTTCATTTCCAAAATAAAAGTTATCCTAAGTGAAACCATGAAATTTCCTAACACTTGCTTTTAATACAGTGTACTAATTTTCTAAAACAACTCTGAGGAACCAATATTTACAATAGATGGAATATTTATGAAAAATCTGCCATCAGGTATATTTTTTGTGTATATATATTCATATATATAGATCCCTAGAGATTACATGAAGGAGGAAATAAGAGTCTGTATGTCATGTCTTAACAGTAGAACTAGAGTGCAGAGTGTGAAACTTTTCAAAGCACGTGGAAAAGGAGCAGACATCTTATTTCAAAATCTTAACTGCCTTAGAGAAAAGGAAGCTTTTCTGGCTTTAATTGTTCATCTGCATCAGAAAGTCCAGTATCCCTGAGATATGAACCACTGCAATAAGAAGGGAGTGATAGGTTCTTTCAAAGGAAAATTGTTGCTTAATTTGGACGACTTGCCCTGGCCATCCGGTGTAATGCAATACTAATTGTTCCAAAACTGGTTATAGTGCAACTGTTGTCTTCCACAAGAAGACAACAGTTTCTTGCCTCCTTATATGGAGGCAAGAAACACAGAATTACTGCTGAGATTTTTTCTCCAAATGATAAGAATCTTTTTGCTCAATTGAAGGGGAATGGAATGGTGTAATGTATGCAAAATATGCAACAGGGGAAAATATGGTCTTTGTAGATACCAAGAAGTTGCCTATAATCAAGAAGAAAGTGAGGAAGTTGGAAGACCAGAATGAGTACGAGTCCTGCTGCCTTTGGAAGGATGTCACTTTCAATTTAAAAGGCAGAGACATTGATGCAGCAACTGAAGCAAAGCACAGGCTTGAAGAAAAACAAAGAGCAGAAGCCGAAGAAAAGAAGGAGAAGGAAATTCAGTGGGAGACAAGGTTCTTCCATGAAGACGGAGAATGCTGGGTTTATGATGAACCATTACTAAAACATCTTGGTGTTGTGAAGCATTAGGTTGGGAAACACAGTTTTGAGTTTTTAAGCATTGTCATTTCAATGGACCTTGCTGCATTGGAGAAACTCCTTGTCCCGTCCCATCCTTCCTAACAAGCACGAGGTACAACTGTGCTTAGAGCAAACTGTTTCCTGTTTCAGATTTTCTAGGGGGAAAGAAGCATATTCACAGGCAGATTACTAACCTTGCCTCAGCACGCTGGGGTAAGCTTCCTAGACAGCTAATTCTCCTGTGAGCTGGCAGCTCCCAGCTGCTCCCCACGTGAAGCAGGGCTGCTCCCTCCTCTGCGGAACCTGTGGCCCCAGAGATTGCTCTCCACTGGGGCAGTGACCAACTAGCCATGGGTCCAGGGCTCCAGTGTCCTGGTAGCTCAGAAGTCGGGGAAACAACACGATTTTCGAGGAGCCCCTGGGGATTTGTGAGTCCCCTCTGGCCTGTGGTCCTGTCTTGTCCAAGGATCACCAAGTCATGGGCCTCGGGTAGCCTGTCTTTGCATTTTCTTCTGCCACTGCTGCTCCATGAGTCTTTTCCAGGGTGGCCCAATCTGCTTCCCTCCCATGCCACCCCTTCCCACTGGACTGTCGGGGGTCCTTGTTCCTTGATGGATACTCCCTTCTGTGGCCTCAGTCTTTGAAGAATGCCACACTGACTGAAGTCCTCTCTAATTCTCTGGGTTCCTGGTTTTCTAAGCTCATCCACCTGGTTGAGTCTCAGCATTATACCCATGATCACCCGCAGTCTGCTATTCTCCCTCCTATCTGGGCTTAGTCCTCCATGTCTTGTGCTTCTCTTTCACATCCATTCCTTCTTGCTTGTCCTCCCTGTGATATTCTGGTGACAGCTTTTTCTACTCACCATGAAGAAGCAAGAGAGAGAGAGAGAGAGAGAGAGAGTGTGTGTGTGTGTGTACTCGCGCTCATGTGAGTACGTGTGTGTGCATAGAGCGTTGAGCACCCTGGTTGCCACAGCTGATGACCTGGGTTCTGATTTTGGCTTTGTGCTCACTGGTGAGTGGACCTTATGTGGAGTTACTTGCTATCTTCAGGATGTGCGCTCTGGAACTTGGACAACGGCACCTCCTACTGCGCAGGGTTGTTCTCAGGATGAAATGAGGAGATCCGGGCTGGGGATGTGGCTCAAGTGATAGCGCGCTCGCCTGGCATGCGTGCGGCCCGGGTTCGATCCTCAGCACCACATACAGACAAAGATGCTGTGTCCGCCAAATACTGAAAAATAAATATTAAAAAAGTTAAAAAAAAAAAAAAGAAATGAGGAGATCCATATAAATTGCTTAGCCCTAACTCACTCAGTGTAAACTGTGATCATATTTGGCTGGCTTTCTTTCCTACTCGAATTCACCATGATCTGGGGGAAATGTCCATGTTCTTTGTAACAGCACAATCCATTTCTGGAGAGAGTTCCTGCCTTCTGCCCCTCTGGCTCTTACATCTCCAGAACCTGGCCAATCCCACTGCCCAACAGCTACCTCCTCAGCTCCCCCTTCCTGCTGCCTCTCCCTGCTGGTGTCACTCCCATCCTATCCACTCTGTCCTGTAGCCTTATCCTGGATCCCTTCAGCAGGCTTGCTTTCACTGAACTCAACCCAGGCCGTGACGTACAGGTGATTAATCTTGCATGAATGTCATGTTTATTCTAAGCTTATATTTTCCATAATTCTTCCATGATAAGAATTTGTCAGGGACTGAACCACACCCAACCCATCCCCCACAAGCCAAAGGGTATATGTGAACATCTGTCACCCTGTTTGGAGATTTGGCCTCAGGTCAGTAATGATCCCAGAGGGTGAGCTGTCTAGGACCCCAGGTGGCAGGGAAGTGGGATGGCACTTTTCACATGGCGATGACTTGGTGGCTGGAAAGCAAGGAGGCCACTGGTGGTCATCCTCCTCTGAACTGGTGTTAGCTGGGGTGGGCAGGGAGAGGACCTGTGGGCTGTGGGAAAAACTCAGCGTGTTTTGGTTCTTCCGTGACTGTCTTTGATTCCCCTTTAATTTTCTTTAGAGCTTGTTTCAATCGACATTTTTGCCATTGTGACTAAAAGACCTGACATGAACAATTTGAAGGAGGAAAATTTTATTTGGGGGCTCACAGTTTCAGAGGTCTCAGTCTACAGACAGCTGGCTCCATTTCCTGGGACTCCAGGTGATCAGCTCACATGGTGATCAGGAAGCAGAGAGAGACTCCACTAACTAGATGACAATATATACCCCAAAGGCATACCCCCAAGGATCCACCTCCTCCAGCCACACCCTACCCACCTTCAGTTACCACCCAGCTAATCCCATCAGGAGATTAATTCCCTGGTTGGGTTAAGACTCTCATAACCCAATCATTTAAACCTTCTTGTATTGTCTCACATATAAGCTTTTGGGGGGACACCTCCTATCTAAACTCTAACAGTGCTTTTGGGTAATTTTAGTTTGTTCCAAATCTGCAAAAGCACAATGAGAAGAAGGGATTTTTTTTATCCCAGGAGGATGTCGTTAGGTATTTTGTCCTGGCTTGGGCCAGATCTCTAAGATGTGGTCTTGGCAGAGGGAATTAGTCTTAGGCCCATGAAAGCGTTCTGAAGGGCTGTGTCATGCAGAGAATGTCAGGGTCAGTAAGCTAATGACCTTCCTGTGTCAGGGACATGTGGAGCCAGGAAATTAGGGGAGATTTAGTTCTGCTTGTGCCTTGATATTTTTTTCTGCAATTCTAGATGGTGGAATGGCTCTTTTGCGGAATGAAAATCTCGTAGGTCTTGGAGAATCAGGGCATGACGGTGTATTTGCACCATTTTGTTTGAGCTTTTATGAATTCTCAAAACATCGGAGATGTTTCTATCTAAAATATCCACTTCATGACAGGTACACATTCTGAGAAATGACTTGTTAGGTAGGCAGTTTTGTCCTTGTGGGAATATGACTGAGTTACCTACATAAACCTGGATGGTGTAGCCTAACGTACTCCTTGGTTGTATGTTACAGCCAATGGTTCCTAGGCTTCAAACCTGCCCAGCGTCTCACTGTACCAAACACCGTGGACAACTGAAAGCTCTAGTAAAAATACTAGGCAATAGGAATTTTTCAGTGCCACTATAATCTTATGGAATCACAGCCGCAGGTGCCATCTGTCATTGACCAGAGTGTGATTATGTGGTACATGGTGGTACACAAAAGAACCCCCAAAGGCTCTGCTGCTTGACCTTCATTTGGGAAGATATATTCATGTTTCTCCCATAGTTGGGTAATTAAGAAGAGAATATAATTGTGTGAGACTTAAGAGAGGCTTTACAAGGAGTCGGGGAATCTGTCCCTTAAGCCCTGTTCATCCTCTAAAAGCCTGTTGACCTAGGATGCTTAACTTGGCTCTGGGTTCCCTTAAGTTTAAAAGCCTCTTTTTTTTTTTTTTCTATTTCTTTCCTTACCTCTTCCTTTAGCTGTCAGAAGAATAAGAGAACATTTACATTAAATATGTTGAGTTACTCATAGTTTTCTCCAGGGAGAAAGTGTTTTAAAAATGTCAACAGGACTGTGAGATTTTAGGCCTTTGAGGCCTATAAAATGCACTGGAAAAGACAAGGAATATGTCTCCAGAAATCACCAGGAATTGAGCATTTAAAAAGAAATAAGCTGGTGTGGTGGTACACACTTGTAATCCCAGCAGCCGGGAGAAGCAGAGGCAGGAGGATTGTGAGTTCAAAGCCGGCCTCAGCAAAAACGAGGTGCTAAACAACTCAGTGAGACCCTGTCTCTGAATAAAATACAAAATAGCTCTGGGGATTTGGCTCAGTGGTCGAGGGCCCCTGAGTAGTTCAATCCCCAGTACCAATAAATAAATAAATAAAAATGAAAAAGAAATAAAAGGGGCTGCTTTTGTAGTTCAGTGGTAGAACACGTGCCTTGGATATGTGAGGCACTGGGTTGTATCCTCAGCACCACATAAAAATAAATGAATAGAATAAAGTTTTTTTTTAACAATTAAAAAATATTTTAAAAAGAAGTAAAAATGTTTTATACTGCAAGTAGGAATCTGAGTATTGGGTAGTCAGAAAAAAAGGGGGAGAAAAGGAGAAAACAGAAAAAAAGTCCATAAAGCTGTGTGCTTTGTCACTTAAATCTCTCTTCATTGCCATTCCCCAAATTCCACTCTGCTTTTTCCCAGTTTGGTTGGAAGTGTCAGATTCCCAGGGCTGCCCTTATTAAGGTCCATGAGCTTGATGAGTTGAAACAACGGAAATTTACTTTCTCTCAATTCTGGAGCTGCAGAGCCTGAAATCAAGGTGTGGGCAGGGCTGGTTCCTTCTGGAGACTTCAGGGGAGTCTCGGGTCCCTGCTGCTCTCCTGGCTGCTGTGGCTGTCAGCATCCCCTGGTTTTCTTGGCTTGTGGATGCATCACCCTAATCTCTGCCTCAGTCAGTCCATGGCATCTCTCTGTCCATATTTCCTCTCCTTACAATGACAGTAGTCACCTAAGAACCTCCTCTTAACTGATTGCATCTGCAAAGAGAGTCTTGGAATAAGGTCACTTTCACATATAAGGGGTGGTATTTAGGACTTAGACACATTTTGGAGTGTTGTTCAATCTACATAACTGACCAAGTGAAAGGAAATCTTTATTTTTTAGTTGTAGGTGGACACACAATATCTTTATTTCATTTTTATGTGGTGCTGAGGATTAAACCCAGTGCCTCATGTGTGCTAAGCAAGCACTCTACCACTGAGCCACAACCCCAGTATTGGTGAAAGGAAATCTTCACCAGTCACAATGACCTAGGCTCTGGCAACTCCTTAGTGTGGATAAGGCCACCTGTGGCTGCCTTAACAGGCAGGCCAGGAAGCTCAGGCCAGGAGCAGGGGCCGGAGGGGCCTGGCTTGGGTGGTGAGTGCCTGGACTGTGCCTTTGTTGAAGTTTTCTTCCTGGGTCCCATCATTCCTTTTCTTAGGAACTCTCAATCCAAGAAATTTATTTTTCATTTAATGAATAAATCAAATGCCTTTAAGAGTGGTTAGTTTAATGACAAAATAAAACCCAGCTGCTTTTAAGCTGGATTGGAACACATGTTTATGGCCTTTTGCACTCACCCTTGGTCTCCCTCCCCTCCATCACCAGGAGGCTGCCACCTGACCTTCTCCCATGAGGTTGTGCCCTTGCTCAGCTGTGATACCCAGTGCATTATTAAATTAAATGTCTGCCACTCTTAAATCTTGCTTAAACCTTGCATAAGTCATCTAAAGTTCCTTGTTTATGGATATCAGCAGGGGTGACGGGGTAAGGGAGAGTAGGGGTAAGAGAGGAGGCTGTTTTCAACTGAGCAAAATTTGACATTTGCAAGACCCGCATGTTATCTCTGGCCTGACCGTTTTGTTAACATTCCTTTGCTGGTTCAGGTTTCCTGAGCGCACATGCATTGACCTTAGTTTGGGGCCAATTCTGAATGCTGGAGTCAGCTGCTTTTTAGCTATTACTGCCAGAAAATGGATACATATTTTTTTTCAGCAAAAAGCGCCTTGTGCAATTTTCTTCTAATCATATCTGGAAAATGGTGGCCTTCTGCAGTGCAAAAACAGTTCACTTCTGACAATATTTATAAAACGACCTGAATTTATGCAGATTAATGGTTTTGAAGATGTTCTTGTGTGCCGTGACTGCAGTGCCCCCTCGTGGACACTTTTGTGCCACACGTGGTTCACAGAAATGTCAAGAATGTATCTTAAGGAACACAGTAAACTTTTTTTTTTTTTTTAAACAGTGAGTCCCTATTTTGTTTCTTGCTCCAACCCCCAAATTGTGTAAATGTATAATTCTCTAATTGATCGCAGGAGATTTTCTACACATTTCCTCTCCTTCCATTCAGGAGATTGGAAAGAAGGGAGATGTGATAATATGAGCATGTGAGTAAATCACCATAAGGGATTTTGACCTGTATTGGGATACATAATGTCTGTCTGTTTGTCTATCTCTCTCCAGAAAACTAAAATGCTGTAAATATTACTTTGGTGAATTTAAATCTAAAATCATAATGATTAAAAATTTTTAGCTGGGCGCTGTGGTGCACACCTGTAATCCCAGTGGCCCTGGAGGCTAAGGCAGAAGGACTTGGAGTTCAAAGCCAGCTCAGTCATTTAGAGAGGCCCTAAGCAACTCAGGAGACCCTGTCTCTAAATAAAATACAAAAAAAGAGCTGGTGATGCGGCTCAGTGGTTGAGTGCCTCTGGGTTCAATCCCTAGTACCAATAAATAAATAAATAAATAAAAATTAGATTCAGTATAAGGATATGAATTCGTTGAATTAAATTAAAGCTTCACATCCATTTTATTCTAGAAGGCTTACAACAAGTGGGTGGGGAGGGAATAGCAGGTGGCTAGGTGAGGCTGCTTCCTTACTGGTTTGCATGATGGTGCCCTCCCTGTAGCTTTGGTTGAGCTGAGGCCGGCTTTCCATCTGTCCTGCATGTTGGTATTTGAGTGGAGGTGAGGGTCCTGGCCTCGCTGCCTCCTGCTGTAGCTTCCTGGAGAGTATAGAATAGCTAAGCCCAGGGATCTGAGCAGGGACTGTCTTATATGGAAAACAGCTTTGGAGGATTCTCAAGGTTTCTCCAGAGTCATTGTAAAGCTATCACAGGGACTCCCAGACTTGGAGATTTTACGAGCAACCTAAAAAGATTAAAAGATTAAAAAGAAAGACAGCTACTTCAAAACATTTTCCCCAAGTAATGGCATTGAAATATACTAATTAATAATTGAACAGCTACAATTATCTATTCCCATCAGTTCATAAGGAAAGAACAATTTCCTATAAAAGATAAGATAGACTTTCAAAAGAAAGGACACTTCCCAGGAACATATGTGTTTTGTATCTATATTATATATTGTGTTATACATATGTATATGGACATTATAATATATACATGCATATATATATAGACACACACTTACATATGCAAATATTTGCATGTGTGTGTATGTCTGCATACAACCACAATTTGTCTTTGCTGTTGTTTCATTTCTCCAGAACAGGGTAGAGTTTGTCCTAAACTAGCAGGCTTTTGGGACAGGCATGAGAACTCTGCCTTTGACATTTCACATTCCCTGGTGTGATATGGTAATTTTTGTGATATTAGAACTCAGGGCTGTATTGTGTGTGTGTAAGGAGATGGGCCATGAGAGAATTTTTGCCCCTTTGATTATAGAACTTGTTCACTGCTGGCCTCGTTGATGTGGAGAACACATAGGAAAGCCAGACCTTAGAGTCCCTTGAGAAGGGCAGGACCTTCAGAGGGCTGCTTGGTGAATCCTCCAGGTAATCCCAGAACTTTATGTGAATCTTTCCAGGCAGAGGGGAACATGCACTCACATTCAGAGGAAGGATTCCACAGCCTCCCTGAACATTGCATTCTGACACAAGAATGCTAGTTCTCAGGGAGGGAACTTATAGACTTTAGAATCAGTGGTCTGGGCCAGAAATGGCCTAAAACCACATGGTTGAATTAAAGTTGCCAATTAGCTTCAAAAAGGCAAAGGACAAGCAGGGGTCCTCTAGACTGGTGTGGACAGTACTCTGTGTGAGCCACAGAGCCCAACACTGAAGCCTTGAGCATTCTCAGGCTGCAGTTCAGACAGTGGTAATGGTCTGGGGTCTCCTGATGCATCATGTTACATACACCCAAGCCCCCACCTCCTGAGATCCTGCAGTGCATGATGTCACACTTAACATCAGTACCCAGAGAGCCAACAGTAATGTATTAGCAGCATGCCTCTATCTTGAGATGGGTGAAAGAGGCTTTTTTCTCCAGAGCCTCTGCCTGCTGGGCTTGGGCCCATCAATTAATTTTCCAAGCTTTCTCTTATTGGTGATCAAATATTTCATCCTTTGGTTTTAAAGGCCTTCATTTTACAAATATTTAATTGTTTTTTTTCTAAATTTAATTCTCTTTTCATATGTGTTGTTCCAAACAGGCCAATATTTGAATGGACAGTTACCCGATTTATACATCCTTCTGTACGTTTTAAGAGCCTAAAGATTGCATCTTCTTACCTGTACAAGTATATTTGCTGTCTTTCAATTTGCTTTGTTCTGTCTTCTTAGACTTTGGATTAGTTGTATATTTTGACTATTTAACTCAGTTGGCTAGTTTTGGATAATGTTTCTGAAGTGGGCTGAATGATGCCTTGTTCCCCCAAAACATACATCCCCATCCCAGTCTGAACACTACCTTATTTGCATACTTAATTAAGTTAAAGATCTTGAGATGGGGGAATTACTCTGATTGTTGTGTGGGCCCCAAATTCAAACAAATATCCTCATAAAAGACACATAAGAGAGACACAAAGAGAAAGTGATGTGATGACCAAGGCAGACGTTGGTGTGCTGTAGCCACAGTCAGGAATGGTGGCAGGTGCCAGGAGTGAACAAGAGGCAAGGAAGAATTTTGCTTTTGGACTCCAGAATCTGGAGAGAGAAAATTTCTGTTGTGCACACCACTGAGTTTCTGGTGATTTGTTATAGTAGCTGTAGAAACAAATGGAGTCTCTGATCTTCCAAGTCTATGTTCAACAAAATTCCTATTGGGTGCTAGTCAGTCATTGTTCCTTTATTTCATGTTATTCCCCAACTGACAACTTCTCACCCCATCTTTTGGGTCACTGACCTCAGTTCTTTTGTGTGTTCAACTCATTACATTGTGTCTGTCCATTTGTGGGTTGTGTCTAGAATTGGAGACTTGTGTCTTTCCCAGTGAGCAGAAAACAATCTTGATAATTTCCAACTCACATATTTTGGAGGAAAAAAACCTGGAAAACTTATAGAATGGAATAGCTTGATATTTCAAAAGGAAATATGAGTCTTGTGAAGGTGTCTTTGAGCAACTTCAGGAATCCTTAGTGTCAGATGGTCTTGAAGATGGACAGTTGGTTGTGAGCAAATTGTTGATCTTCTCTTGTCATCGATTTCCACATCTATGCAACAGAGATAAAAACTGAATCAACTAATAGGGTTTTTTGGTCAGAATTAAGTGAGGCGATATTGGATATTTCTTAGAACAAGGCCTAGGATATAATGAACACCTTAGAAATGTCAACCATCATCTATGTGTTTATGCCTCAAGCATCTAATTAATGTGAAAGCTCCATAAAATGGGGAAGACTGATTTTTTTGTAACTTTTCATTATTTCCTTGGTTTCAAAGCATCTAGCAGTGCTCCTAGGTGTATACCCTGTGTGATTCTGAAAATAGGATTTTAAGCAGAATTATATAAATACTCCCATAGAAATGAGCAAAGAATGATATAAAGCTCATAGTAATTGTTGGGCTTTATGCCCTTGATAATTATATTTAGCAGGAAGTAAATGACAAATTACCCTTTCTTGTTAAACCAGCTGCCTATCCCATGCCTTGATCACTTGCCGCGATTCTAAAATTTGTTCCATCATTTCAACTCAAAGCCTAAATGATTAATCCCCTTAAGCTCATTGCTTCACACTTGCACTGATGTCAATACTCATGGACCTCATCCTATCTAAGTCTTTTCCCTCCAGCAGTATTTTGAACACAGCATTTTTTAGTCCTCAGACCTTGGGAAATTCCCGAGGCATCTTTGCATTCTATATACAATCCATGAAATACAAATTAACATGCCCTTTCAAAATACATAAAAATGCTTATGTTAATAAGGCACACAATCGAAATTTTAAAAAAGAGTTTAGCAGAAACAGGAAGCATTTTCAAGTGTCTTGCTAACCCTGACACTTGGCCCTGTTATCAGCTGTCATCTAAGGCATACTTTACACCTAGAGTGAGGCTGTGTAGAAACAGTGGATGCAAACCCTCATTGCAATGCATTTTGTTGCAATTTAATGTTTTTTTTATTTTATTATTATTACTTTTATCCAGTTCATTGCATTTCTCTCACGCTGGGGTGTGGATGACTCTGCTCTGCTGCCTCCTTGAAGCTCATGTGTCCTTGCTTTTTAGGTACCATGGTGAACCTGCCATTCTTTCCAGATCTGTTTTTACACTGCTTGTCCATCTTTTGAGGCCAATTTAAGCCAAAACATGATGATACATGGGAAGTAAAGTCAAATCATTTACACTACTTTGGGGTAAATTCGAATGCTCCTTGGCCATCTAACAAGGGTGAGGACATGGTATCAATCTCCATACTTAGTGTTGGAAATATGTTCTTATTGCTGTCCATTTGGCCATCTTGAGGGTGGACATGCATCTCTTGGGGACCACTGTCTATAGATGAAATCCCAACTTTAATCCTGACTACCAAGACCCTCTGGAGCCTGACTCCATTGGCCTTGGTGGGTTGGCTCCTACAGGACCCAAAGTGGACACAAGTGCTGGGCTTCAGTCTATACGGATTGCTCTCTGTCCCCTGACTCCCTAACACAACTCCTTTTACCTTCACAGCATTCCTTAGCCTGTCCTCCTCATGCTCAAGTAGACAATTCTGCCTTTCTAAGAAAGCCCATGTTAGGTCTCACCTCTCTTCCTGTACGACCTCAAGCCGGCAGTGAGTGCTCCTCTGACTCTGGACACATTCTTTTGGCAATTAATCAAACCTGTGAGTTGCCATCTATTATTCTTTAATTGTCATTGAAACTCTCATTATTCCTATTCTCTTTTTACAAGCTTTTTGTCTTATCTTCACAATTAGATTGGTAATTTCTTAATGATAAATTTGTGTCTTATTTTTTTAAAAGTTAACTTTAAAAACCAAAGGTACTAAAGAAAAGTAAAAACCACAAAAAAGAAAGTAAACACAAAAAGAAAAAAATTTAAAAAGAAAAAGTATAATAAAACAAAGGTACTATGTGCACATGATTCAAAATGCTATCAGTATAAAAAGCTTATTATGAAAAACACCATTCCTCTATAGCCTTTCCTTCATATCTTCCTTTTGACCTTCCTTAGGGGGATTTTCTTTCAATTTTTGGCTGGTTCTCCTGTTAAGTTCCTTGATATCTTAGTCCTGCTCTTTCTGTAATTCTTGAATTGTCACCTAGGGACATTTTCTATAGAATTTCTGTTAAGGGATTTTCTATGGAATTTCTGTTAAGGGATTAAGGACGGGGCTTCCCATAGCTCCTCCTTCCCTCTTCCCTCTGCCCTTTCCATGTACTTCCCCAGCACTCTGTCATTTGTTTTTATTAGTCAGTATTTGCATCGCCTGATTCTATAACTATGGTCCTTCACTGAGCCACATAAAGTATATGTGCTCATTTTCTTCACAACTTTCATTTTTAATTTGTTCTGCTACATCTGAAGCTATCATCACTTCTTCTTTCAAAATCTATCAGTATTACTCTTCAAATTTTCAAAGCATTATGTAACCCTTCTGTTCAGTTTTTGCTGGGTGCTGTAGTTTAGATCTGAAATGTCCCCCCACAAAGACCCAAGTATTGAAGGCTTGGTCATCAGCCTGTGATGCTCTGGGAGGTGGTGGAACCTTCAGGAGGTGGGGCCAAGTGGGAGGAAGCTAGGTTTCTAAGTGGTTTCCCTGAAAGGGAATATAGGGACCCTGGCCCTCTCCTCTTTCTTTCACTTCCAGACCACCATGAGATGAACAATTTTCTCCACCACATACTTACACCATGGCATACTGTGCTACTACAGTCCCCAAACAATAGGGCCAAGTGACAATGGACCCTTTGGTCCATTGGGACAGGGGTTCCCATACTCTTTGAAACCTTGAGCCAAAATTAAGTTGGCTGTCTCAGGTATTTTGTCACAGCAATGGAAAGCTAACCCACCAAGAGAGCTTCCTCTTGTCTCACGGGCCAAGTTCACCTGTCCTGCTCTCAGTCAATGTCTTCTGGACTGCTCTGCTGATCTTGTCCTGAGACTCCCCTTCGGTACTCCCCTGTGTGGGGTGCCCTCCTTTTTGGACTGTCAAAATAGTCCTTAAAAGAAATCTGAAAATATCTGTCCTACTTGTTTCGATGGATAGATTTTGTGTACAATACTAGATTGGGAATAATTTTTTTCCCCTGGAATTTTAAATTCTTCTTACCTTTTGTTTTGCCATTCTGATTTCTGACTCCATTCCTTTGTTTCCTCCGTAGACATCTCTGGCATCTTCTCTTTCTGCAGTTTCGACATTTCAATATGGTGTGATCTTTTCACTCATTGTGTTTGACACTCAAACTGCCTTTTTAATTTGGATGCGGTGGTCCTCAATTCTGGGGAAATCTTTCTATATTCTCTTGGGCAATTTCTTCTCTTCTGTTCTTTTTCTGGAATTTCAGAAATGTTGGACTTCTTATTTTGGGACTTTGTCTTTCCTTTTTTCACTCCTGTTTTCTACTTCTTGATATTTTTGTTTTGCTTTCTATTATTATGTTCTAATCTTCTATTGAAATGTATATGTTGATTAATATATTTTTAATTCCCAAGAAATCTCTCTTTCTCTCTGATGCCTGCTTCATATCTTCCTGTTTTTATTTTGTGAATGTGCTCTCCTCTCCAGCAGCTCTGAGGATATTGATGTTATGTGTGCATCTCTGATTCCTGCATCATTTTCTCTGGGTTCCTTCCCACCAGTCTCCTCTAGGTCATACAAGTTTTCTTAAATGCCTGGTGAGGCATGGGTCTCCTTTTATAATTAAGACTAAAGTACTTCAGAACAATTTTCAAACTCTGTGTGGACAAAGCTAGTGGGCAAGTGGGCTTCACAGTAAGTGCCCAACAAGTTTTGACTAGGGGCACTTAGGAAACAGATCTCCAGTCTCCTGTTGGCAGTATTTTCCCAGTTACAGCCTTCCAGGATCAGGTTGTGGGAAATGGAATGGGCACTGTATCATCAGTAGGCCAGCTTCAGTTAATTCCCCTGGTTTGGGATCTGTCCTTACCTTCTCTCCTCTGTTTTTCTGGACACGTTTCCAATCAAGAGTGGTAACCATGGTGCTCAGAGGTAGTTGAGAGGGATTGTCTGCGATCATTGGGTATTTCCTGCTTCTAAGTCCTGAACCTTGGAAAGCAGCTGTAGCAAACTGGCTTTCAAACCTTCATGTGAAAAAAGGGCAGTGTGAAGACATTTTTTTTTTTTTTTAATTAAAGAGGTGAATCAATGAGTATTGCTGTGAATTTTCTGACTGGGTAGAGTTCATGATGCTTGATTTGGGTTGAAAAAATTAGTGGAAACTGCAGGTTGAAATCTGCATCATTTGGGAAGTTTCTTGTTAGTATGTGGACAATGAAATCTGTGCTAAGAATACTAAGTTGACACCAACTGGGAAGTGAATTTGCATTGTTGGGCATATGAGAATGGATCTTCCTGCAGAGGTATCAAGGGGACTGAAAAATAATTCTAATTTGGCACCCAAGTGAGTCTTGTATTACTACCTGGCTCCAGCACAGATAAGGGAGTGTGTATTTTCCCTTGTTAGGTGATGTGAACTCATAAGTGGAAGAAGAAAATTATTCAATGGAATGAAATTAAGGAAATCGCAATCTTAGGTTAAGGAAATTCTTCCTGTTGGTTGTATTTAGTAGTCAAAGACACATGTGTCTCCTGAATTATAGAGGCCACAAAGGCATAGTAGCGGAGTCAGGGAAATGAACATTAATTGTACAGTAAATAGTATTGAGCAAATGCATCCCACAGATGGCACTTAATCATCTGTGTTTTTCATTGCTTTCCATAAAGAGGACGTCTTAGCCCCTTTATTGCATCCTAAATTTCATTTTAAAATGTTAAATAATGCCAACATCTTTTAAAGGAATTTATATCATACCTAAATGTGTTTTTATCGTGATCATGGCAGGTGAAATGAATAAATGAATGAATGAATCATGATCAGGGATTACTAACAATTTAATACATATCTGCTGCTTAAACACACCTGGGGCTAAATACTTTACAGATATTATAGCTCACAGCCACCATTAAATGAATTGTACTGGTTCACTTAGCCTAAGTTATGCTGCATAAAAAAAATAGCCCCAGACCACAGGGGTGTACAACAATTCACGTTTCTCATCCATACCACTATGTCATGGGGCTGTGTCAATGGCTACCTCAAAAGTGGGGCCATTCTGGGGGGATAAGGGAAAGGTAAATGGTGAACTATATGCTTGTTCTTAAACTTCTGCTCAGAAGTGACACATTCGACATTTCTTTTAGGTGTAAGGCCAAGACCAGTCATGAGGTCACTCCTGACTTCAGTGTAGTAGGGAGGTTTCATCCTATTATGTGGAGGGACATCCCCCAGCCATGTCTGGTATCAATGGGTGGAGAAGGGCAATCCTCCACTAGGGAGGGGCAGTGCTTGGTTCAGATAAGTGTCCCCAAAGCCCCATGTGTTAAAGAACTGGTCCCTAGAGTGGTGCTATTGGGAGAGAAACTTGAAGCTTTAAGAAGAAGGGCCTGGTGGGAAGTCATTGGAAGCTTCCCTTCAAAGGGGATTGGTCTTTTCTCTCTTTTTTGCTTCCTGGCGAGGTTAGTGGCTTTGCTCCATTAAACACCATGAATTCCTGCCACATGTTTGAGCCTCTTACCCAGGTCCAAAGCAATGGGGCCAATGGATCATGAACTGAAATATCCCAAACTGTGAGCCAAAATGAAGCTCTTCTCTTTGTAAGTTGATTACTTCAGGGATTCGTTAAAGTGATGGAAAGCTGACTCACTGGGTAGCAAATATTTTGAATGATATAATTAACCACAGACAGCTAATTTTATTATCTCCATTGTGCTGGTGGGGAAAATAAGCAAGGTGAGGGTGCCATCCATTTCCTAAACTCCATGAAGCAAGCAATTGATTTGAATACCTAAAAGAGTGCACATATTTTATCCAGTTAAAAGGTAAGCAAAGAAAGCAAACCAAAACAACAAAAATGCAGAGTGGAGGGAATCAATCATGCAGAAATGCTAGAATCAAGACCTATGTCACTTTTTTGAAAGAGAAAATTTGTATTATTTTATTGTATCATTTGTATTATTCTAAGGTGGTTGGGAAAGAAAAATAAACATTAAGATATTATGTATGAGGAATAGCACACAGAGATTCAAAAGGGCCTTTGAAAAAGGGCCAATCTAATCTCTCTCTCTCTCTCTCTCTCTTTTTTTGGTGGTGCTGGGGATTGAACTCAGGCCTCATGTATACTAGTGCTGTCCACTAAGCTAAACCCCCAGTCCTGCTGCTCCTCCTTCTCCTCTTTTTCTTCATCTTTAAAAAAATATTTTAAACATATTTTTAGTTGTAGATGGACACAATACCTTCATTTTATTTATTTATGTGGTGCTGGGAATTGAACCCAGTGCATCACATATGCTAGGCAAATGCTCTACCGCAGAGCCACAACCCCAACCACCTCCCCCATCTTCTTTATACAAATGAAATTAAGGTTCAAAATCTGTATTTCAGATACAGATTAGGTAGTCTCAGAGAGGATCATGTTTCACTTTGGAGAATCTTGTGTTTTACATCCATGTGACTGAGATATTCCAAATGTGACATATACTGGGAAGAATTAAGCATTGTTATTTTAAGAGGAAATAATTCTTAAGAGGAAATAATTTTATATCACCAGAAGCATATCTTTAGTTCTTGGGTACCTAGCCAATTTTCGCATTTTATTTCCTTTCTTGTGGTTGCAAAATGTCTTATTTGTCAGCAAATGAATGCTTACATGTCCTAAGGTTTTAGCTTATTTTTTATTTTGCTAAAATGTTCAGGAAAAAGTCTACATTTCTCTGGGTTTGGTATTTATTATTGCCCTCTAAGAATTAGCTAAACAGATGATAATGTGATTTGTTGAATGAGCCTGCCACCTTGTGGTTATTTTGAAAATCACATGGGCAAGACAGTTCTGCAAATACTTTTCTTTCAATAAAAACGTATTAAGCGCCTAATATGACATCAATCCTGATGTAAGGCACTGAGCTTACCATAGTGATCAAATTGACAAAAGCTTGTGTATGTACATTAGTATTTGGAAACGTGCCCACTTCATCAACCTGTCAACCTAGTTTTGACTGACACCTGTGCCTGCCTTCCCTCGAATTCTTCCTGCTATGGGTGGGTGGGCCGTCTCTGCTCCTGTAAAAGTAGGTGCTTCCCTTTTTCTACTGTCTGGCTTTCTCAAGGACTTTGCAACTGTAATTGTTCCTCCCTTTTCATCAGCTCCCTGCTTTCCTATGTCCCCATTAACAAATTCACATGCCTTAGTAACCTTCATTAAAAAAAGAAATCTCTGTCTAATCCCATTTTTTTTTTCTGGGTAATGCTGCATTTCTTAGTCACAGTAAAATGTCTTAAAGGTTTTGTTCATATTCAATGTATCCATTTCTTCTCTACTAATTGTATTCCACCATCTCTGCTATCTCCACTCCCCTGGGACCTCTCCTGTCCAGGTGACACACTACCTCCAAGCACAGAGGGTCCCTGTCCATCCTTATCTTACTCTGGCTCTCAGCACTGAACATTGCCTTTGCCCCTCCCAACAAATCCTGGGAGGCTTGAAGCTGCTGTTCCTTTGCCACCATACCTTCCCTTCCATATTTTCAAGGCTGGTTCATATCATGAAACTTCCAGCTCCTTGTATGAGAGGCCTTCCCTGACCATCTATCACAGGCTGGCTCCTCATCCCCAGCCCACGATTCCTCAGAGAGAAGTTATTCTCTGGCAGTGAGTGACCTGACTGCCTGCATTTACCTGACTTTTTAAAAAAAATTATTATTTTTTTACCTTGATAGCTAGATTCCCAGCATCCAGGAATAGTTTGTGGCATTCAGTAGGCACTTTGCAAATACGCTTAATGTTTGCATGGTTAGAATTCACACAACAGTCATCCTGCCCTGCTCTGTAGGTAATCTAGTCTTTGGGAACAGGAGCATGAAGGGCATGGCGCTGACAGGAGACTCGGGTTTACCACTTGAACAAGTTCTTTAACTTCAATATGCCTAGATTCCAACCTGTTACATGAAGCAATTGAGCTGGTTTGGAGGCAAGAAGTGCACATCAGTTTTGGGGGGAAGATGGACTTGGCAGTGGACTCCAGGGTAGAGTATTACAAAGAATGACATGGTTGAGACTTGAGTGATCACCACCGTCCACCCTGCCTGTGGGAGGTGGCAGGGTCTGTTTCCTGGACAGCATGGTTCCTTCTAGCTCTAAATGTCAAAGAATGATTTTAAAAGACCACCTCTCAAAACATCATCGGTTCAGTCGAATTTTAGATTCAAATTAGATAAACATTTGAAGGCTTCTCAACATTTAGTAATAGAAAAAGAACTAACCACAGGCTCAAAATTATAAGTTGCTACCTCCAGGAACTAATCTCACAGAGCTGTGTCTATTTATTTAACCAGGATTCACCTGATAGCCTATGTCATGACGGAGAAGTAGTCTATCATACGATTTTAAAAGTGAGCCCTTTAAGCCAGGTGCCATGGCACATGCCTGTAATTCCAGCAGTTCAGGAGGCTGAGGCTTGTGAGTTCAAAGCCAGCCTCAGCCATTTAGTGAGGCCCTAAACAACTCGGCGAGACACAATCTCTAAATTAAATATAAAAAAGGGACTGGGGATATGGTTAAACGCCCTTGGGTTTGATCCCTGGTACCCCCCCCCACCCAAATAAAAAATGGCCTTTCAGAAAAATTTCTGGCACTAAGTCTAGTATTTATTATTCTTTATGTTTTATTTCCCTTAAGATGTGTCTTCTTTCCGTCTCTTCTGGGTGGTGGTCTTGCTTTCTCCCCCCACCCCATTTTGCTTTTCCATAGGAGATAATTGTAGACTAGACTGGCAAATATTCCAAGCCACATTTCAATTACTGGGATAATATGAAATTCATTAGATTAAAATAACATAAACCTCAGAAGGCAGTGTGAAACTCTCCTAATGGAAATTTGGATTAAGTATAGATTTTCATCACTTTATGTATCAGGCAGTCAGAAATGTTGTGAACGGATGAAAGAAATGACAAAAGAAACTGTGAGGCATTTATCTTAAGTAAAAAAAAAAAAGAACCATTTGTGACATGTGAACTTCTGTATACAGCATGTTCAAAAGATTAGAGAGCTCTTTTCTTCCTATTTCTTGCCCCACAATAATTTCCTAAGGGAACTAATATAATGCATATTTTAAAAATTGAGTTTTTTGAAAGGAAGCTTCAAAGTCATTCTATTATGGAGATTTCAGGAGGAAGAAATCATGAACAGTCTAGATCAGGAATGTGCCAACTCAGCCTTGGGGTCAAAGCCAACCTGCCATGTGCTTTTGTAAATAAAGTTTTGTGGGAACACGGCCATGTCCATTGTTTATGCATCCCCTATGGCTTGCTTTTCTGCTACGGTAGTAAAGTTGGCTCTAGAAATCTCATGATCTTCAACAATTAAAATATTCACTAGAGGACCCTTTACAAAAAAAAATTTCTGACTCCCATTCTAGGTCATAAGCTTCATTGGCTTGTATACTTTTGAAGGTAGGGATTTTATAATTAACTTTTGTTTTTAAGTGCTCTTAAAAATATATATATATCAAGGTGAGCACTATGGCACACTCCTGTGTTAGCAGCTAGAGGGGAGGCTGAGGCAGGAGGATCACAAGTCAGAGGCCAGCCTGGGTAACTCAAGAGACCATGTCTCAAAATAAAAAGGAGATAGAGGTGTAACTCAGTAGTAGAGTGCTCACCTGGCATGTGAGGTCCTGGGTTTAATTCCCAGGACTACAAAAGTATAATATTAGTAACAACTTTCAGATTATCAGTTAACCACAACTTTAAAAAAAAATGCAGTGTCCAACACAAGTTTATGCAGGGGTTGCCATTTAAAACTTTCCTATCAGGTATTACTTGTGGCCCACCTTATTTTCTCCTCCCTTGGAGGAATGGTTGTATTCTCTACTTCTCTACCCTGCTGGGATCTTCAATATCTTCCACCCCAGAAGGAAGCTCTGCACAGGCCTCAGGCTCGACATCTTCCAGCCTGGACTCTTCCCCCAAGTCCCCCAGAGGCCACTCAAGTGCGTGCACTTTCCAGCCACATCCCCCCAGTAGCTATGGCCTTCAAAAATCTTTGCAGCACAGGTTGCCTTTTACTTCCTCTGTGCTTCTGGCCTCTGGGGCTTGCACTCAGCAATTTGTAGGCCCTTGAGCAGAGTTTAAACAGCTACGGCACAAGACATGGTGTCTCCATGTCAGACCCCAGGCACAAAGGGGAGAGCTCTCCTCTGTGGGGCCAAGGTAGGAGCCAAGGTTTAAAATGAAGAAGAAAAGGGGGGAGAAGGAGAAGGAATGAAGAAGAAGAAAGAGAATGAATGGGTGGGAAGAAGGGGAAGAGGAAGAGGAAGAGGAGGAAAGCCCTCAGGTATTTATTGTTTTTCTGCCAATAAAACACTTGAGAAGCCCATTTTTCCTCTGCAGTGTTTGTTTATAGTTCACAACATTCAATAAGAATGATCTAGGGCAGAAGTGGTCCAAGACTTCCCTGTTGTCCATCAGTCTGGGTTTCCCTGGTCATAAAGCTCTGCTTGAGACTCCAGGGCAGAGGCAGCCTTAGGGGGATATGCATTTCAGAGAGACTTTGCTCCCTGGTGGGAACTCCAACACTGTTCCAGGAGAGGCTTCCTCCTCCCTTCCACCTCCTGCATGGAGACTCTCTCCCAGCACAGAGTTTGCCCATCTGGGTGTTATTTTTCCTTCTCAGAAAAGTGGTTTCGTAGAATTATAATGTGATGGTTTCTGAAATTTGAGGTTGACACAATGAAAGGCCTCATGAGAACATTTCTGTATTTCCCATAAAAACTTTATTTAAAAATTATCCTTTAACAAATTCATTATCCCCTTTGTAAGAGGATGTATCCAATTGGTGTTGTTACAAAATTAGCTTCTTCAGGACACATTTTTCTGAGGGTGTTGTATGACTGTGTTAAAGGTTTTACATAAACTTTTTTTTTAATATTACCCTCAGAATAACCCAAGAATGTTGGTAATATTTTATTCTCCAGATTAAAAAAATTAGGGCCAAGAGAGATGAAGGACTTTGCTCAAACACAGGAAGCTAGAAAGTATTGGCACATTTGGGATTCTAACCCATTATAGGTAACAACCAAGTTTGTCTGCTCAGCCACTAAGATGTATCATGTGCCTGGTCACCTCCTAGTGGAAGACAAGAGTTACCCAGAGAACAGGTCTCTAAGGACAGACTAATTTTCCCATTGAAGGGACAGTTTGAAAACTTTTACCTGTAGAACTGATGTTAACCCTTTTAAAAAGACTGAGACTGTTAAACTAGACAAATCACTGAATCAATATAGGAAAATAAAGTCTAATCTTTTAAAAAGTTAATTAATTTATTTTAATTAGGTATATGACAACAGAATGCATTTTGATTCATTGTACACAATTGCAGAACAAATTTATATGTCTTTGGTTGTACAAGAGGTAGCGTCACACAAGTCTAATCTTTTTGGTAATTAAATATATTCAATTTAAAACCATTGGTACCTATGAAAAGCTGTAAAATGTATTTGAGGAAACCATTCCCTCAGGTTCTTTCAGTTGCACTGAATGTCTTTAATTTTTTTTTTTTTTTTTTTTGGCACAGGGAATTGAATCCAAGGGCACTTAACCACTGAAGCACATCCCACCCCTTTTTATGTTTAATTTTGAGACAGGGTCCCACGAAGTTGCTTAGGGCCTATAGCCTTGCTAAATTGCTGAGGCTGGCTTCAAACTCACAATCCTTTTGCCTCAGCCTCCTGAGTTGCTGGGATTACAGGCATGTGCTACCATGCCGGCTGCTTTTAATCTCTCTCCCTCTTTCTCTCTCTCTTTCAAAAAATATTGTTTTAGTTGTTGATGGACCTTTATTGGTTATAATATGTGGTACTGAGTATCGAACCCAGCACCACACACTTGGCAGGCAACTGCTCCACCACAGACTACAACCCCAGCCCCACCTTTAATCTTATTGGAGGGAAAAAGCCATAGAAACCAAAGCAGCATTAATTGATAGACCCTATCATACTTAGAAACTTAAACTGAGGATATTTCAAAGGGTTTAAACTTTATGGGTTTGAAGCTGTCATACAGTGTTATGAGAAGTGAAAAAGGGAAAGAAAGATCACTGGCTTCCAATAGAATATAAAGTACTTAATGGATTTGATTTAGCTCTAATGCTGTGTCCTAGGTCATTCAGATATATGGAGGAAGACACACACAAACACACATACACACCAAGGTTATGCACAAAGTAGAATATTGTGTATGTGTGTTATGGGTCCATTGACACAAAAGGAAGCTAAAAATATTAAGCATAGGCTAAAATCTTCTTGTTCCTGTAATCACTACTCATTGATCAACCACCATGAAATGAAGAATACCCTAACAGGGCTCCTGAGCATCTCCCCAAATCATATATTATAGTTACCGAAGCAACAAATGGTCAGTGTCCAAAATACTCATTCAATGTAGAATTTTATAACGTGGTTTCAGAAAGAGAGGCTACCTTCCACTCCACTTCTGAAATGGCACCATCTCTCATGGAGGTCTGTGTCGACAGTCTGGGGTCACATGCTGCAGACATTTCCCATGTATTTAATTATAACTTAAATGGGACAAGACTACACACACTGCTCAGCAACTTGCTGTAGGTATCTGAGAAATTGTTTTTGACACTTTTCCTTATGTTTGACTTTGGTACAATTATTATCTTAAATACAAGGAAGTTGATTTTCTTTTTCCTTTCAAGTCTTCCAGGAACACTGATACTTCAGGATGGTAACTGTGATTTTCAAGTACCGTAATTGTGTTAAGCACCCTGACACATCCTGTCCTCATTTCCCTCATTTTAGTACATGGCATTGCTTCTCCTTAAAGTGACTGACACAATGGCTAGTTGGTTTAGTTGGATTTGGAATATCCTCAAATATTTCTACCAACTTTATCCACAATGCATTCTCAGTCTAGCTCTTATTTCTTTTAATCTTGCTTGATTTTATTTTATTTTTTCTTTAGGCAAAAATCTTTATTTCTGACACTGAGTTGAGCTTATCTGTGAAGGAGATTCTTGGGTTTGAGAACTACTGTTTGGGACTCAAAAGGAGTCTATCAAAAGTGCAGTTAGGCAGATATTGCATTTGGACAGTATTTATACTTGGATCAATAGGCAAAGCGGCACCTCTTAATTTATTGATAACAAAAAAGTGCATCCTTTTTATTCTGTTTAGCTCCTTGCCAATTTGTTTTGGGTAGGATTCCTCGCACTAGTGTTAAAGTAACAATATTTTAATCACTACAACCCCGTAGGGGCTGATCTGAAATTAGAAACGGTTGGTATTACAAGGGGAAGCTGGGCTCAGTGCTCACGCTGTTTAACATGGGAATCTCTACAGTCTTCATCTGTTCAAAAGTGGAATCAGGGGAACATGAGGCTGCAACATTCTTTATGCCACTGGAAATGAGCTTGTTCTGAAGGGCTTAAAGGGTGGTTATAGGGTTCTGGGTCTAGCCAAAGAATTAAGGACTGCTTCCCCCAGATTGAGGCAAGGCACTTTAATCCCTTGCCTTTTGCCTATGGGAACAGGTAGGCCCTACCTGGAAAACCCCCCCTGGTTAGTGAGACAATCACCATTTACCATCAATTTTACATATTTTCTTAAAAGAAAATGCAGGTGAGTAGAAAAGAATTTTGGAACTAAAGGGATAGGTGGGGGCACTGTGACTAATGAAAATGAGAAGGAGGTTAGGAATGAGAACTGTTCCCATAGACCATGAGATTATTCTCATCCACCTTTTATCCTGGTCAAATGCTCCCAGCTCAGCCCCAAGGCCAGCCTGGCCTTCTCATTTCAAGTCCAGACCTTTGTAGTAAACAGATGTTTGCTCAGGTTTCTGGCTATCCTTTTACATACAGTATATAAAAAGGAAGGGAAATAGGGAATCAGGTTAAGCTGTTTTCTTTCAGTTACTCAGCATGTAGTCACAGGCAGTGGAATTCAGAACCCCTGATGTTAATCTTTGGCATTGCTCTTGAAGTAACTGGACTGATTTGCGTTAGAGGGGGGCGGGTCAGTGAAGGGCTCAGCCTGCTTTGTGGCCTGATGAAAGGGAAATCTCCATTATATGTTGTTCCTTCAAGTACGCTGTTGCCCTGCTGAAGTCAGAGACAGCTTCTCTCTGCACTGAGCTCTCATAAATAAGTAAATAAGTAAATAAATAAATGGTATCTTTTCCAACTGAGCATCAACTTCATACTCACAAACAGCAGAATTTCTCAATCTCATTCATCGTTATCATTGTTATTGACATTTTGCACTGAGTAGTAGTCTGTTATGGGTCTGTCCTGTCATTGGAGGATGTCTAGCAGCATCCCTGACCTCTGCTCAGCAGGTGGTACCCTTTCTACCCTGCACCCTTATACCTCCCATAGTGACAACCAAAAATGCCTCCAGATACTGTCAGATGTTCTCTGGGGAGTACAACACGCCCTAGTTGTGAACCACTGATTTAAACAAAGGGATTGTCCTATGGGGCTGTGCGAAGAGCAAGGCCGTAATAGGGTGGTGTGGTGGAAAAGGAGAAAGATGAAGTAAATACACAGATCCCAATATTCTCTTTTGATGAAAAATAGAAAATAAATTCAAAGGGAAAAAGCGATACACTGCCATATACAATGCTGACTGGTCCTTGGCTTGCAATTTGTAGGTAAGATTTGTTTAACAAATTGCAGCAAGACAGTCCTCTACCCAATATTCACCAGTAGAGCTAGATATATTTTCTTTAGATTGGTCTTTGAGGGTCTGGTTACCTCAGTGGCCAGGAGTAGGAATAATCCACAAAGATGTCAAGCAAAGGTGGCTGGAAGTATGATGCTTCTGTCACCATGCTTTTCCTTTATTTATGTTATTCTACATCTTTTATTTGAGATGCTAATCTTCTTTTTACTATTTAAGAGGAAAAGATAGGAAATGGGAGGATGCTAGATCTCCATGGGTGATGGGGAGGGAGGAGGAGGGATGTCATAAGTGAGATTTGTAGGTGAGATAAAATGTATATAAATCATGTATGGCAGGTATCTCAGCTGACACCATAGATGCCATTTGAATGGCTGAACACACTAGTGTTTCTGTATTGACTAAGTGACAATGAGTCCATTATATTGGAAGCAATTCTATGGCAAATCCTTTAGTAAAAACTAGCAATCACGAATGATTTCTCTTTTTGATAAATACCTCATAGGGCATGTTATGCTTTCCTGCAGCAAATTATGTAGGCAATTAAAAAGACAGTGGAATTCAGTTTGTAATCAACAAAGTCCAGCTTTGTTTATTGAAAATATATTCACTCTTTCTTCTTCATGAATGTAATGGTGAAAACTAATTAAAGTTATTATAAATTGTACCCTTAATATATGCTCTCAAGTTCATCAAGTCTATAATCTAAACAGCCATTTAACATCCGTATTAAGAAATGTTAACAATTTTCTAAAATCCAGAGCTTCAAAAACTTATTCATTTACCCCCATATTGTGTTTTAAAGAGTTTTTCAAGAGCATATACCCCCAAATTTATGATATTAGAGGAACAACTAAAAACGAGACTAAAAACATCACAAGTCAGATTTATTTAATAATAGTAATGTTGCATTGAGATGTAGCATTTGGGCCACCATTTATAGCATGTCTACAAATTCTCCAAAAGCTTCTATCCTTAAGTTAATAGCATTATTGATCAGTTGCATCACTAGTTCATAAACAATTCCTTTCTTTTTCTTCTTAAAAAAAAAAACACCTTTAAAGAGAGCAACTATATCTAATGGAAGACAAAATTGAGGACACCTGCAGTTCACTGGTATAGGCTTTTGCCTCCAGTTTCCATGGTAACCTGCGATCTGTATTCCAATCACACCTTTGAAAGGCTTGTTTTCTCTCTCCATCATGAAAATTTCGCCAGAAGCACTGGAGGTACCAAACATTAAATTTTAGCTTGTTTTTTTTTTTTTTTTTTTTTTTTTTTATTGGAGTGGGGAACAAAGAAAGAAGATAACACCCATAGGCTTATCATGTAAATACAATGGGAACATACAGTCACTAATTTTAAGATGACCACCAAGATAAAAAAAATACCTGAATGGTAAATGAATAATTAGTCAGCATCTCTAACAAATTCTTATCTTGAACAAAAAATTGTATAAACATTTATTAAATTTGATAGGGTAAAAAAAAAGGAGAACTTGGTTATAAAAGTCCACAATTTTACAAATCAATGGTTTTCAACTGGAGTGATTTTGCTTGCTGAGAGAATTTAGTAATATCTGGAGATATTTTGATGGTCAAAATTAGGGAGTGTGTGGGAATTATCCTTTTTCAAATAGGAGGCTGAGAACCCCTACAACTAGCTTCATACACGGTATACCAGCATAAGGGAAATAAATGTTCAAATGAATATAATGCTTTGGAAGCAATCATACTGGTGATTTGCTTCTCTGTTCCTGTGCTCTCCTAATTTCTTATTTCATTTAAATGCCAAATGAAGGTGGTGGGGAAGAAAGAAAGAAAAGAAAATCAAACAAAACTTTCTCTTATCATTCTTTGGTTAAAATGTGAACATTTCCAGTCTGCACGCATTGACCTAATTTGGTGCAGCCTCGTATAAACTGTATGCATTCAGTCAGCATTTCCACTGCAAAACAGCTACCAACATATTGGGCTGACCTGCCATTTCGATTAACTTAAAGTTACAATAATTTTCTTGTTAAGGGAAAACATACTTATCTTTCCCCCATGGAATACAAATTCACTTACCTTTAGTGTGTGTCTATCTAAATGTGGTTACATTTTGTCACCCTGATTCTGGAGGTCAGGCTTGTCCCGAATTAGTGCCCAGGTCAAGAGGGCATCCGCCCTGTAGGACAACCCGCAAGTTGATCATTTTCCTTGGCTGAAACGTAGGCGAACATGAAAATAATCCAAATACAGCCAGAGGGCGCCAAATTGCCGCAAATAAAAGTTCCAAAGGTTCAGACCGGGTTTGCGGGAAGGTAAAATTGACTTTTGTCTAATGAAAGCTACCTTTGCAAACGATGTCACGTTAGGTTATAGTTTGCATTTCCCTTTTGTCAACAGGTAAACACAGTAAACATATCTCCCACCCCTGGAGACTATTTTGTGTCCTGGTATTACAAAAAGTGGCCGCCCCCTAGGATACCTGGACACAACGCAGTTGGCCGCAGCTTTGACCCGGGCGCTTTCTAGCAGCGCTGTGCGGGCTGCCTCAGCCAGCCCTGTCTTCTGAGAACTAACTGATGGCTTCCATTAAAGCACAGAAATAAAAAAAAAAAAAAAAAATAAATAAAAAATAAAAAATCGACGGCCCCTTTGCCGGGCGCTTCTCTTCCCTCCTTCCTCTCCCAAGTCTCAGGCGCATCCTCGGAGGGGCAACTCTGCCTGTCCGGGCAGCTGGACTTTGGCGGTGGCCCTTCCCCAAAACAGCAGCCTCGGGGGGCTCAGCCTTGCGGGGAGCCTCCCGAGGAGCAAGTCTCCTTCGCAGAAGAGCAGCCCGGACGTGCCTGCGGTCGGGGCCACTCTAAACCCGCCGACGTCTGTTCTGATGGGCTGAGGGAACCACCAGGTCTCCCCCAACCTCACTGCCTGCCGGTATAGCGGAATCTCAGCGAGAAGTCTGAAGCCGGCGGGGTTGGGGTGTGGAGAAGGGTAGCTTTTGGCGAGGGCGTCAGTCTCGCCCCTTAAGTCTGAGCGAGAGCCCAGCACTTCTTATTCGACCGTTCCAAATACATGAGGGGGGTAGGGAGGGAGGGAAGGAGGGAAGGATGGAGGAGGAGAGGGGGGAGCGAGCCCCCACGAACAGCCCCTGCGCGGAGGGGGAAGGGAGGGCAAGGGAATGGAGGGCAGCAGAGGGAGGGGGTTTATGAAAAATATGGATAGAGGGCAATTGAGGGGAGGCATGAAGGGCACAGAGTTGGAGGGGAGGGGAGGAACCGGCATGGAGGGGAGCGGAGGCTGGGGGTGACTGCAGGTGGGGAGGGAGGTGGCGGTTCTCGAACAACCAGGAATTGAGGGGAGGCGGGAGGGGCACCGGGTTGTAGGGGTGGGAAGGGGAGCGATGGGAGTGGTGGGAGCGGTGGGAGGGACTGCAGGAAGGGAGGGAGGTGGGGGTGCTTGGATCGCGGGGAGTTGAGGGGAGGAGGGCTGGCAGGGACTGGAGGGGAGGAGAGGGGAGGGAGGGACTGCGGGAGGAGGGGGGTGGGGGCACGGAGGTGGCGAGGAGTAGAGGGGAGGCGGGCGGGGCGCCGGGTTGGAGGGGCGGGGAGGGGAGAGAGGCGGGCGGGGTCCGCGAGCCGAGGGAGGCTGGGCGGGCGGACGCGGCGGGGGAGGGCGCTGGGCAGGAAGGGGAGGGGGAGCGCGAGCGCGAGAAATGCAGAGGCTGCAGCGGCGGCGGCGGCGGCAGTAGCGGCAGCGGCGACGGCGGCGGCGGCAGTGCTCCAACTCGCTCCTAGCTCCGGGCTCCGCCGTCGAGCCGGGAGAGAGCCTCCGCCAGCGGCCAGGCACCCGGCCGGACCACACCAGCGACCCGGGCCCTTTGGTGGCACCGCACTCACCCAGGGGCGGCACAGGCACCCAGAGCAGGTAAGGAGGCACATCTGGTGGCCCCGCTGCCACAGTGGATTCGGGGGCCTCTGTCTCCCCACCGCGCCCCGCCCCACCCACGAAGCCCCTGGGTTCTTCCCCCTACAGCGGGCAGCCGGGATGCGGGTGGATTAGACAGCAGTAGGCGTGGAGTCCCTCCGTGAAGGTTCGGTCACACTTTGGGGATCTAGGGTGGTGGGGGGCCCTAAGGTGGGAGGCTTCGGCCACTCGCGGGGTGGAGAGGACGAGGGGAGTGGCGAGGCTGATAAACGGAGTTTGGGAGGGAGGGGGCTAGCAGAAGGAAGCTGCTGGAGAAGGAGGAAATGCTGAATGCGAAACCCTTGAAGCGCTGGAGTCCCAAAGATTCTGTGGTGGGTTGAACCGAGCGTTTCTGTCATCGGAACCGTTCCCAGCCGGGAGGACCAAAAGGGCAGGGTGTGAGGGGCGCAGCAGAGAAAGATGGAGGGTGGGGGTGGGGTGGGGCGGGAGTAAGGGGAGAAGGAAGAGGAGGAATTTGCTCTGATCGGAAGGGAGAGGGTGGGTTTTTGGTTTGGCAAATGGGCTTCCTTGACCCGTGGGACTCCTGAATCTTGGTTTGGGGTAACCAAGGAACACGAGGTTCACGCGACAGCATGCATCCAGAAGCACATCCAGAGCCGATCAAAGCCCCAGTCTCGTACGTGGCTGAATTGCCTTCCCATCAACCTGTGGGTTACCTCGGAGCTTTTTATTTTTTGAGCCATTGGCCCAGAGAATGAGCCGCACGCCTCCACCGCCGCCCGGGCCTGCGGTGTGCGAGCTGCAGCCTGACAGCGCGCGGCCCTAATGGGGCTCAGCTTCACTGTGCGCTAAGGTTTGGGGTTTAGCAGTTTTTTTTTGCGTAAGGCGCAATCGCCGAAGTCTGACGTCCAGTTCCCGCTCCCCATCGCCAGAAAAATAAAAATTGCGGAACCCCTGGATCCGTTTGCACACACAATGCGTGGCTACGAACCGCATTCTTTTCATGAATATTCATCGAACGCTTGGCTGGGCTCCTTATCTGCTTCCCCAGAGACATTTCCGCCTTGAAACGAACTCGGTGGACAGCCTTTGCCCGAGTAATTTTCACTCTGCTGAAATTAGCGTGGCGTACATGGGTGCGTTTTTAGTGCCTTGTGCAGGGTTGACACACCTCTGTCTTCGCCACGACCTCTAGCTCTTGCTTGGCGGGTTAAAACCAAACACTAGCACTGAGGTGGTCTTCTGCTATAGGGGTGTGGATCAGCCCCCTCCCGCCCCCACCCACCCTTCTGGGAATACAGCCGGGGCTAACCGATCTCGGGTACTGCGGGCAAAATGAATGAATCCGGACTGTAATTACCTATTCCTTTGTCTTGGCCTCGCGCATGCGCTGGAGAGCAGGGTGTGGAGGGCCTGGCAGCCCCATCTGATCTCCCCATCATCCACCCACCCACTCCCTCCGAAGCCTAGGAACAAAGGCTTTTGCCCTAAATGTTTCTTAAAGCCCTGGGACACAAATGACAGCCCCCCCCCCCTCCCCGTGTGTCTATTTCCTCTTTCCCAGGCTATCACTCATCATTTGCTGTCTTACTGATTTCAACCGACCAAAACCAAGATTAGCCTTTATGGCGAGGACAAATTGTGGATTAAATATATTTTAAACGTGCACTGCTATTTTACCTTCTAGAACTGTCCATTGTTCTTTTTCCTGTAACATATCCCTCTACCGGGATGGGTGGCTTTCTTAATTTGCATCAATTAACCATTCCTCTTGACAGAGCTTTGTTGCTGGTCATTTGACTAAAGGACAGTGGTCTCAAACCAGCAGTGGGTGTTGCCCCTAGTAACACCACCTGGGAAAAAATTAAGACATCTTGGCATTTATACGAACAAGATGGCCTACAAAAACCGGAGCGAGAAAATGGTTACCTTGTCAGGATCCTAACCCTTCTGGTTTCTCTTGATTCCCACGCTACTGTTTCATTAAGAGTTCCAAAATGCAAACCCCGTGGAGATGGCAATTAGGACTGCCGGGGTGAATATGGTGAAGTTCTAAGTTCATGATGCTTCTTTTAAAAAAATTTATTTCTACAAAATCTAACCAGAAGCCGTGGTCTATACATTGATGACTGATTTTCTTTCAAATGATGTATTTTCCAGGTTATAACCCTTAAGAATTCTTTTCGGGTTTGTTTTTACCTTCCTAAAGGTGACTTACTATATATATCAAATAGGAGTTAAGTACTACATTTTCTGTAATGTAGTAGGTTATGTGTAAAAAAAAAAAAATTCATGCTGAAGCATTCTCAGTATATACTGGTGCAGTAACACGTGGCGTGAGACGGAAGTCATCTCTTTTGTTCCTTTTAATAAAAACTTGATATTAGCCATGTTTAATATTACCAGAGCCTGTAATTGCTATGGTGGCAGCCTGGCTGTATTCTAGGTAGCATGGATCATTCCTTCTGTGCTGCTTAGTATTGAATGGGTTATTGTGGCTTAGAGGGCTATAGGTGCTTTTTCTTTCTTTCTTTCTTTCTTTTTTTTTTCCTCTTCTATCAGGTAGAATTTAGCAGGGTGGGAATACAGACTAATTTTGTGTTGAAATACAGACTAAATATACAAGCTGACATATGCCAGTATACCTTGAATTCAGGGAGTTTTGAGTTTTTAAACAAGATTATTTAAAAATCAAATATTAGCAATTATCAGTTATTTTGTTTCTACAATTTTATTTATTTATTTATTTATTTATTTATTTATTTATTTATTTATTTATGCCAAGCTTTAGCAGGTAGAGGAAGGGAACTAGTTGAATCTTTTGATAAAATGTACCAACAGTGACTGCATGACAGTGGCCTTATATCTCTAACTGGTACTTAGGCCACCATTGTGGTATAGAGAATGGATCCTTTTTTTCCCCTCCCCACCCACATCACCCTAATTTAAATGTTCAGAGCCCTAGGCATTTAGGCTCTCTATCCTTGGAGGCCTCTTAATAATTCTCTGGAATTACCTGAAAAAACTACATGATGGTTTAAGATCTCTTTAGGTTTTTTCTCCCCCAATTTCACACCAGAACAATTTCACGTCATTTTCTTTCCATGGTTAAAATAACTGGAATATGATACCAGAGAAGAACTTGCCTTTGCAGGAGATTTGATCACTGTAAAATGGATGTCTGTGTCGTTTGTGATAGTTTTGTAAAATATTGCAACATTTAGAACCATTTTTTTTTTATTAAAGCACCATGTATATACACACATGTGAATGCATAGTGTGTATGTACATACACGCATGGATATCTATTTATATTTATGTACAGATTGTAAAAATCTTATTAATGATATGTGCTAAACTAGTTGGTATAGAACATTATTTTCTAGTGGTTTTACATTGGTCTTTGGAAAATAATCAATTTCTGTCTTTCTAAGGATATGCTTAGAAAAGGCTCACTAGTCTACTAATATGCTCATCTTCAATTTCTCCCAATGTATTCCTAAAATAAATGGCTGCCTGGAGTATCTGAAGCTAAGATGTTCATTTAGGGGCTTCAAAACTCATTAAACACTGATGAACTTTCAAAGCTGGAGTACACAATGCTTACTAAATAAAGGACTTATGCATTTTTTTTCTGTTTAATTTTTGTGATCTCTTGTAAAATTTCATTTTTCAAAATATGTCCCCAAAAGACCTGTTAAAAAGTAAAACAAGTATCTCTGGTGTTTGATTCTGTTGAAAGAGACATTTTGATTTGTTCAGGCCTTTCTCACTCAACTCATCTTGACCAAGACACCTTCTTGGTCTTCCTGATGATTGTGTGAACTGGAATCCAGGTAGCTATTGAGGGCAAACCATATGTGGATGCATTGGATGGTCCCTGGGACAGATGCAGAATCCTTATCATCTTTTCAAGTTTTCTCAAGTCAGTCTTTTCCATTTTTTTTTTTTCTGTCTCTTAAGTCTTTAGATAACCTGATGAATGTGAACTTTACGCCTTGAAATTACCATGAAGTTGCAAATAGAAGTTTTTGAAGGATAAAATACTGTCTGGGCATCTGAAAGGTTCTCAGATACCCTAACTTTGGTCCTCTAGTGGAGACATATTTGAAATTCTGTAAGGTGTTGTATGGAGATTTGCCCAGGAGTAGATTGTGTGGTGTCAGGATGGCCACCCTCCTTGAATTTCCCAGGGCTGCTATGTAACTCAAGAGGTGGCATTTAAGTTCTTTTGAGAAAAATATAGGTAGTCTTAAAACCACAGCAGTTCCCAGCCTGCCAGAAGAAGGATTTTGTTACATGCCATTCCCCGCATAGCTATTCAGACAGATAGGTGGCTGTCATGTGATAAAAATTGTCTGTGAACCTTCTCAAGAGTAAAAACAATCATACAGAATCAAATTCTCAACAGGATAGAGTTAAATTTTAATTCTGAGGAGACAACAAGCCTAAGTGGGATTACAACCGCATTCTCCTTTTCCCACTGGAAGTTAGCAGGAGAATGGAGTGGGAGGCCAAGAGAGGCAAAGGGGCCATTTTCCCTCTACTGCAAACTAGGATTTAAATGCAAATCCAGGGATAGCAGAAGCCAAAGCCATCAGCGCCCAGAGGTTGTGATTGAGCAGATTGGAAGTCTAGGAATACATTCCTGAAAGCTTTGGAGACTTAGAAATAGAAACCATCTGTAAGCACAACAGGGGCCCAGGGCATAAGGAAATACTTCAAGATAATATAGGAAAATGGTGCTCAGTGGGGAAGGCAAAGTCCTTACACAACATTTTTTTCCTTATCACTTGAACATTTTATGAACTTTTACTGCTTTTGAAAATTTATTTTGGATATGGTAAGAAGAACTGGGCTTCAATGGCTTGTTTTTTGAATTTCTCCTTGAAATAAATATTTCAACAATTGTGCTTTGTGTAGGGAGTATGACTTTTAGACACTGTGACTTATAGGGTTTGGTGTGGCTGGGGCCAAATTCACCCCGATTAGCCTTCTCTTTCAGCCATTTACTAGCTGTGTGACTTTTGTCAAATTGCTTAGCTTCTTTGTGCCTCAGTCCTCATCTTTAAAATGAGATAGTAATACAGGGTTATTGTGAGGATTAAGTGAAATTGTCAAACAGGGCAAAGCCTCATACATACTCAGTGCATCTTTGTAATCCACATTCATCATAAAATGGGGAAGAACACTGTTTTTCCTAACTTTATCCCCTATTTCTACAGTTATTCACATGCTTGTTTCAAAGGGATCATTATTGCAAGACAGGCTGATGCTGGTGCCTTGGACAGAGTTTGGTAGGACATAGAAGTCAGTGGTTTAGAAAATCCTCCAGGCATAGCTCTGATTCCTTGATTATCAGATAGGACACTTGTAATAGTTTCCAAAGCATACACACAGTAGGTAGAAGGTTGACATAACCTCGGCCTCCACAGTGCATTGGCATTTTTTGAAATGAAAATAATAATAATAATAATAATAAATGATGATGATGTGGTGCAAGTCCCTGAAACTACAGAGAAAGGGTTACTCCATGTTGAGACATGAGCTCAACTTGATTAGCCATATGACCTTGGCTATGGACATAATTCATTTGGATTCCTAAAATACTTAGCTTTGTTATATCTTGAACCAATATGCATTAGTGAGCACTGAAAGAAGTCACTTGGTCATTTCTGGTAAGATTGATAAACCAACCTCAGTATTAAAATTCTGCATCATATATTATCTGGTGACAATCCTCCACCCCTTCACACAGCTGACATAGTGTTCCCATTTCACTTTCCCACATCTTTGCCCCCTCCATACCAGGAAGAAAACTGAAACCTGTACTAGGCAGGAATGTAAAGGTGCTGTTACCTGTTGACAAATCTGTGGAAGCAATTATCCCCATGGAGACCTTAGATACAGGCCTCCTAAAACCATGAAGGAAGTTCTTTGGAATTTCAGGTATTTGGGGTGGATCAATCCTGGAATTGGTCTGAAAATTTCAGGCATTGAATTTAGGGGCATATTCAGATGATTTTTTTTTTTTTTTTTTGTCCTTCTGGGCACATGTGCTTGCTTTTGAGCAAAGGTAGAATCGTTCTAATTTTAGGTAAGATATATTTAATGGTTTCTTTAAGCAAAGTTGGTTTTTGAAAATCTTATGGATTCAGAAGGGTAGTTATAGTTACTCTGCCAAGTTTACCAAAGGGAAAGAGACTATAGTGGTTCTTTATAAAAGCTTCTTTGAAGTTTTTTTTTTTTTTTTAACTTGGGAAAATTAAAGGATGAGGATGGATACTTGGTGATAGTTTATTGCATGCGTGATAACATGCTCAAATTGACTTTTAATCCCCTCAAACAAATTGTAAGACACATTTTATCTTTGAATAAATGAAAAATAGTTAAATAATGTACCTGAGATCCCAATGCTAATAGAAATTGGTGGGACTTAAATCGGGTCTTATGGCTTTCTGCCCTGTTCTCTTCACCAGCACCACACTGTACTGCCTGTGAGCCTTGACATTTCATCTTATATAACATGGACCCTTAGGATAAAATAAGTAACCTCTTAACATATAACACCTTCAATATCCATTCAGATAGAGTTGCACTAAGTGCATAGTTTAAGTATTCAAGCAGTAAGTACAGTAAGTACCTCTGTACCGGAAGTGCTGTTTGTCATAGTGAACAGCCACTCACTCATACTCATTTCCAGGACAATGAAGGTGGTGAAGATGGTGTTTGCTGTTATTGAGGACTGCAACTGAGTGTGGATGTAGTCAGCCTCTTCTCTCACCTCCTGACATTTCACTTGGGGTGGGAGTCACACTTCAAATGCCTCATCTGTGATTCTGCTCTTGGGACATGGTTAGGTGCTTATCCACCTGTTTGCATCTGTGTAACCAGGGTTGCCAGGTTAGAATAAGCCAAGTCCTAGACTTGTTAACCTCCTTTCCTTCTGTCTCTGTGCAGGATTCATTTTCAGAAGGTCAGTGGCTACTTTTAACCACTATCCCAGCCTCAGCCCTTTGTAAATTCTTGTGTCATTGGAGCAGGGTGGAAAGCTCAGGACTAATATGTTTATCTCTAAGATCAACAGGATCTTAGAGAAATTACTGGCTTGCACAAGGTCCCATGAACTCGTTAGTGGCCTAGGGGAACTTCAGGTTGTTTACCAATAAAGCCTCATTCCTGCCTTCCCTCTTTGCTGAGGGAGAGAGGGTAGGCAGAGAGAGAGAGACAGAAGCAGTGTCACATTGAGTCAGACTCTTACTCATTGCTTGCAACACAAAATACAACAGAACAATACAACACGACAACAAAAGAAAACCAAAGAAACCTACCATTCTTTAACCCTGTTACCATTTTTTTTTTTTTTAAATCTCATCTGGGTTCTATTTCTCTCTGACTGTCTTTCTCATAGGGATCTCCTCTGCCCTTTACTATACTACATGTGCTCCTATAGGGAACTTTCTGTAACTAATGCTTTCTGCCTCATCCATTGGCATCTGTCTCCCTTATTTTTCCCGTCTCTGCTTCTTGCGTTGTATGCATGTAATTTTCATATTCCAAAGACTATATGCATGTATTGAAACACCTTTCTTTATAAAATTAAATATTAGTACTGTGTGTTGGTTTTCTTCCTAAAATGAACAATGGGTACAGGGTTGAGTCTGTGGATGGCAGGTACAGATTTCAAAGGAGAGCCAGTTGATTTTAGACTAGTTTGGGTGTTGTAGAATGAGTGGGACAGTGGAGCACCCTGCCATAGAAATCTCAGGAACCTCAGAGCCTCTGGGAATACCAGCATGCTGCTCATCACTGTGCACAGGTGGTGATGGAGACAGCATTTATGCTGATTTCTGGTGCTCTCTGTCTTATTGGTTTGGGAACTGCATACAGCAGGAGATTTCATCTTTTTTTTTTTTTTTTTTTTTTTTTTTTTACTTTAGAATTACCATTTACAGTAATTGGGCTGGTTTTGAGATTTAAAAGAGGTGAATGGTTCTGAAGTAGTCTTTAAAATATGGGACTTGGGGCTGGGATTATAGCTCAGTGGTAGAGCACTTGTCTAGCATGTGTGAGGCACTGGGTTTGCTCCTCAGCACCACATAAAAATAAATAAATAAAGGTATTGTGTCCATTTGCAACTTTTTTTTTTTTAATATGGAACCTAAGTATTTAAGTTACTAAGACAAATTATAGGGCTTAGTAATGAAATTCTTGAAACATATTAACAAGTTAAACTGTTTGTGTGCCTTAAGTGGAGCTTTGAGGAATTTATATTTTTCCAGAGAAACCTGAAATAAATAAGGGCCTGCAGTTTTCATAAGACTTTTTTTTTTTTTTTTTTCCCATGCCAGGAGTCAAACCCAGAGCCTTGCAGACAGTAGGCAAGAGTTCTATCATTGATCTACATTCCCAGCTCCCACTTAATAATTTTTTTATTTTGATACAGGGTGGTTCTAAGTCGCCCAGACTGGCCTCCTTGCAATCCTCCTGACTCAGCTTTCCAGGTTGCTAGGAATACAGGTGTGTGCCACTTCGCCCAGCTTTCTAAGAGTTTTAACCATTACTTAGGCTGATGCAGAAAATGATGTATTACTAAAATAAACTCAAATTAAGACTTCCTTTTTAAGTTGATGAAGAAATAGATGTACAAGAAAAGTTTCTACCAGTTGAACTTTGAGAATTACAAATTTCCCGGATTGCTCAGCAAAGTGACTTTGGAAAGACCCACATCATTTTCCAGCTGATAGGCTATTCAAAACACCTTTACCACACAGACTAATACAAGAGCCAAGTTAAATAGTAGCAAGATCTAATCAACATGAAACAGTGTATCAGAGTGGAAAACAGTGACCATCTCTTCACAGTGTGATCCTATATGGTGCTATATGAAGTCTCCAGTTGTCCAGTTTTCCCAGATGTCTCTCCTAGGCATCTCTGAGCTCACCCTAGAGATTGCAGGGGCTATAGGGATATTTGCTTTCTTTGACATTTACAGGTGTTCTCAGTTGTTTCAATAGGGAAAACAGTATCTGTGTTCTGCATTTGCCTTAGGATTATTAAAGATGATGGGAGAAAAGAAAAAAAAAGTAGAAAATCAGTGATTTACAGGTAAGCAGATCTGAGACAACTCCCGCCTTCTTTATCCTACAGTTTATGGAAGGTTAAGTGACTGGGTGTTTACTAACGACATTAGTATGATCAAATAAGACAACCTGGAACCTTCTTTGAATGATTCCTTTTCCTGAGGGGAAAGAGAAGAATCTCAAGTAACTACTGAGATTCCCAAGCTGAGTACGCAGTGGCTTCTGAGGCTTTGCATGGTCACCAACTTTAGGTAAACAGGGCGAATGCTGTACTAGTGACACAGGGTTTATCAGTGGGGATCTTATGTTGAGATCTCAAACTCCAGTTACCTTGGGCTCACACAATTGGACTTCACAAACCTGGTTTCAGAATTTTCAGTGTTTGATTTTCCTACAGATAGTCACAGGTGTTTGTACCCACTCTCCACCAAAGGTTGTTAAGACAAGACTGACAATGGTCTCCCAGGTGTGTGTTTCTTTTTGTGACTCACAACTCAGTGTTTTTCTTCACCTGATGCAATGGTTGACTAATGAAAGGTTTCAGGGCAGGTTTAGTTATCCTTTCTCTGGTGGAAGAAGCAAAAACAGAAAAATAAGTCATTAATAGCTCACTACATTCATCTCTGCCTTTCTATTGTAACTGGTTTTATTTCTGCTATCCAGAAAGCTTGGGCTTTGGTTCCATCTGAACTAGGGTCTTGGATGTGCAGGGAGGGGGTTATCACAGGAAAACTAAACTGACCACAGGGCACATGGTAATAGCTCGACCACGGAAAACTAAAAAATCATTTCTCTAAGGTAAGAGTTTTAGTTTTATATGGGATGAACTCTTAATGGAAAAGGAGTCCCACTAATTTCTCTAAGATAAGGGGTTTAGCTTGTTGCAACTCTGAAAGCAGAAATTTGAACAAAAAAGATAATTTAACAAAAAAGCGAATTTTATATTCATCTCCTAGGTTACCCCAAATCCATGTTAATTAGCTCTTGCTTAAAAAATCACTTTATTGGGGCTGGGGATATGGCTCAAGTAGTAACGCGCTCGCCTGGCATGTGTGAGGCACTGGGTTCGCTCCTCAGCACCACATAAAAATAAAATAAAGATATTGTGTCCACCTAAAGTTAAAAAATAAATATTTAAAAAAATCACTTTGTTGCAATTTCATCTTTAGTGATGTCAATAGCAACATATTCTTTGAACATATCCTTGTTTCTAGCAGTGAATGCTTCTATGCTATGTCAGGAAGGTAGCAACAGGGGTCAGGGAGAGCAGTTGGCAGATTAGCACACATATTTTTGTTACCTCTTGATCTTGTGTTCTCTAGACCTAGAGCTAGGACTTGGCAGGTTTCATTCCTGTATTGATTCCCCTTGGCTAGGCACATTACCAAAAGAGGATCCTTTGTCATTTGTGTGGTAAGTTCGCCAAGAATCTCAGATAAAGGGCAAAGAAGTCCAGAGTGATGCAATACTGCAAAAAAATGTTAACTGCTATTTCTAAGAAGAGTGAAGAAAACCAATGCCAGTTTTGAGTTGGGTGTGATTTCTGTTGGAAGAGGGTGAGAACTGGAGGAGATATATCTTAAGTAAAAAATACCCTCAGGGTATTAAGATGGTTGTTAATATTAGCAGCACACAGCATAGCAAACCAGCAAGCCCTGACACGTTGGCGGCTGTTTGCATAGTTTACCTGGTGGAAGAAATATCCAACATAGAGCCAAAGTTTTGGCATACTAATGTTCGATGTGGTTAGCATGAGGTCTAGTTGACTGAGACACATTTCCATTTGATTCCAGTAACACATTTAACTACCTCCCAAGCTGAGTACACAGTTCCAGACTTGAGAGAGGAAGAGGCATTTGTGAGAAGCATTTCTTGTTAAATATCAGTGTTGGTAAAACCCTCCTGAAAAGGAGGAAATGGCTACACTGGAGGGAAGTGTCAGCAGGGTAATTTTGCAGCAGTATCCTTGCATAGGAGAGGGGAAAGATCTTCCTTTTTCCTCCTAGGAGTGTCTGGATTCCCCTTATGTGGGCAGGATTTCTGATCAGTGCAATATAGACAGCAAAATCATGTTGTTGTAGGCCAGCGGTCAGTTACCTCTGCCTTCTGAACTCCACTGTTCCAGCCTCATGGTATTTGCAGGGGGAAGTTTGTAAAGGCTGGGAAGATCAGCTTGCAGGAGTAGAAGTGGTGGTGGCTTTATTTCTGCATCAGTCTTCTTGTGCTGCCGTAAGGATGTTACAGACCATGTGGTTTAAGCAACAGAAATGCATTTTCTCACCATTCTGGAGACTGGAAGTCCAAGATCAAGGTGCTGGCAGGGCTAGTTACTCCTGAGGCCCCTCCCCTTGGTTGCAGGTGGTTGTTTTTTTCACTATGTCCTCTCAGTGTGTCCTAATCTCTTTCTTTAAGAATACCAGCCAGATTGGATTAAGGACCATCCTAAAAGCTCTATTTCAATTTCATCACCTCTTTAAAAGCCCTATCTTTAAATACAGTCTGGGCTGCTGGAGGTTAGGCCTTCAACATATGGATTTTAGGGGGATGAGATTCTGCCTGTGACAACTGCTGTTTCATATAAGAAAAGAGAGTCCAGTGAAGAATTTTTGAAGCTCTCTGACTCGGGAAGAAGGGAGTGGGCGAGGGAGATGGACAACCTGGTTTCCTCCTCATGAATCCATGGGAGGCCAGCACAAGGGTCTCCATTTGACACATGAAATGCAGAGAAGTTGATTTCTCCAGGATTCAGAGTCAGGTTTCGGTGTCCTCCTGGACCCAGAGCTTTAGGGAGCTGCACCAATAGGCATTAACACATGGGGAACTTCTTTTCCTTCTGACATTAAATTTGAGGCTTTCCTTCTAGCTGAAGACTTTCCCAAGTGTTATAAGAGACTGAATCAAGAGAGAGAAAGAGGAAGAGTTGCTAAGTGTGTGCAATATAAAGATGTAACCAGACTCAGGCTTTCTAAATGAGAAGGGAATTATTCTGGGGAAGCTTCTTTTAAAATACCCCATCATTAGTGGCAATGATAGGGAGTCCTTCCCTGACGAGATGGCCAGATGTGTAGGCCAGTTTAAAATCCTGTTCTAGCATCTATGCTTGTAGGTATGGATTCAGCCAACAGATTTTTACCAAGGAACAAGTTTTGTTGGACAAAGGCTTGGGGTTGAAGACTTTAGAAGACAGGGGCTCTAACAAGAGCAGGTGTTGGAAGAGTGGGATTTGGTGACAGGTTTATGATTTCATGGGGTACCATGGAGGCAGAAGTAATTGCCAGGAATTGTATGAAATCCTTGATGACTACAAAAACCAAGGCTAATGAATCTTGGGGCCTTTCCAAGCAACAAAACAAGTAGTGATACTTAAAGGGACTCTTTAGAGGGACATTCTAAGCAGATGTGGAAGTGGGTATGTTACACATAGCAACTGTGAGAGTCTCTTTTTAAAGAGCATTTTACAACTTTTGGGAGTGCCTACTCAGGTCATTCAATCATTGCTTTCCTGTTTCATGTTTCAGGTCACGTCATGTGGTATTAACTATGGCAACCTGAGCACGACCTCATTAATCCACAGTGAGATTGAATATGACAATTTAATTTTATTACACTGAATAAACAAATCTCCAGCCCCCAAATAATTGAAAGTTGATGCTCTTTAATATCTTTTATTAAAATTTCCACTGGTGAATGATCTTCTGCATAAAACATGGGGTGTGAGCTACTTTCAAATTTTAAAATTTAAACTTTTTAAAATTTGTGCAAGTCTTATCTTCAATCCATTTCTGGTGGTCCTCTTGAAGTATACAATTTTTTTTTTGTGTGTGTGTGTGTGCCCCCTCTTCCATTCAGGTCAGAAGGCTGGCATATCTGTGCACTGTCTTCCAAGGCCCATCCTTACAGCATTCTTTTTTCTTTTGTAAAAATTTGTTCTAATTAGTTATACATGACAGTAGAATGTGTTTTGACACATTGTACACAAATGGAGCACAACTTCTTCCTCTGGCTGTATAAGGTGCAGAGTCACACTGGTTTTGTAATCATACATGTACATAGGGTAATAATGTCCGTCTCATTCCACAGTCCTTTCCACCCCCACACCCCCTCTCCTCTCCTCATTCTCCTCTGCACAATCCAAAGTTCTCCATTCTTCCCTACCTCCCCCCATTATGCATCAGCATCTGCTTATCAGAGAAAATGTTTGGGACCATCATTCTTTCATTTCTCACATTTGCTCATTTCTCTTCACCTTAAGCTAGGAAACTAGTTTGAAGTGAGACCATCCTTCTCTTGGCAACTACCTCTTGCAAATCTAGTGTAGCATTTCTCCACCTGAGACCTTCCATCCCGACTCTCCGTTACACCTAGAATACAATTCAAAACCCTCCTCTGGTCTGCAGGGTCCTGCATGTTCAATCTTCTGTTTTCCTCTACAGCCCACTTTCAGTCTTCACCCTCCCCACCTCTGTGGTCCAGCCCACTGGCTGCAGAAGTTGCCCCCAGCTCCAAGATCTTTCCTCCTGTTTCTTCTGCATGGGATATTTGTTTTCCCACAGAGTTACTCCTATTCAGTGTCATTTTCCTGAAGATCACCACCCCTCATAGTACTGGGCATTCTTGTCCCTGGGCTCACTAAAACTGATGTGATTATTTAATGTTTCTGCTCCTCTAGATGGAAGTAGCCGGGAGGCAGGGATGTGTCAGCTTTTCTTAGACCTATCACTGTGCCCTGTGACAATTTCTGGTCCATGCTCAGCACTCCATGTTTGTTCAGAGCATGTTGTCTTCATGGAGGGCACATGTCTCCTGAAAGTCACCTTTTGACAGCTGAAATGACTTCAGTATAGGGACACTAAATTTCACCTCATCAGTTGTGCTTACTATGAAGATGAATAGCTGATGAACTCCAATTAGTGTAATTATTCTGTTTCCAGCCAGTCACCTTGGTAGTAAATTGTCCTAAAGCCCTGAGACATTACAAGTAATTAGTCCTGATGGCTTGTGCATCTCAGCTTCCTCCCAAGGTGGAGTCTGGAATGGAGAATAAAATTGTGTGTTATTTGTGGGAAGCAAATAATATTACATTGTGGGGATTTATTGAAAAATACAGTTAGTGAAAGTTGGGGCAGATTTGTCTGTTCTTCCAAGTCACTGAATGTCATTCGTTAGCTCTGGACACCAGTAAGCGGCTTAATCAATGCATGATAGTAACAGCCTTTGTGAAGTCCAGAATATTAGGTCCCTGGATAAGCATGTGATTTGAAATCATCACATATCTGTGAATGGTAAACCTACCAAAGTAACAACGAATGGAGCCCTGGCTCTGTGCTGTTTCCACTTACACTCAATTGTGAGTTTCTAGTTGGGACTTTGTTCATCTGTGGATATCAGGTTGCTAGCCCTGAACCTCTTTCCAATAAAGGGTGAAACAAATGGAAGGGCACGCTCCATGGCCATGTGACCTGTGCTGTACCAATAAGATCTGTTTCAGAATGTGTCCTTGACTTGGCTTTATTTCACACCCAAGAACCAACTTGTAATGAACCATTAGCAAACATCACTTTTTTTTTTCCCCAGTAGAGAGAAGTGCAGTGAAGACATATTTGGGATTCACTTCCCTACCTCCTTGATTTTGAAGGACTCATGATGATCAGAATTCATTTTCCAGTGTCTTATTCTTAAGTGCCATGGGCATCCTCCTCCTTCCTGATGTCCCTCCCCATTACATGCCCCAGGATACTTGGTGGACAGATCTGAAGGCACTTTCCCATAGGGTCAAGTCAGTTTGATTTAAGTTGGGTGGTAGAATAGACAGTCAAGGTTATGGGCCAGGTGTCTCTCTGCAATTGCTTTCTCATCCTAAGCGCTGTTTAGAGACCCTGAGTCACGACATTGCCTCCTGAGTTCTTGCATTCTGAACTTCAGGTGGTGTTTGGGAAGCCTGGACTCATATTGTAGATTACATAATTGGAAAGTGTGATTAGCTGGGAAAAAGTGGTATTGATGATTGAACAGCAATTTATGAAATAAATAAGTATCTAGTTGACCGATTGATATGCTTTTAGATATATATTTCCAAGCAGATGATATTTTTTCTCCCCCTTTTTCTTTGTCTTTTTTTTTTTTCCCTACTTCTGTTGCAACTTGTTAGTGATGGTGATGATGTCATTTTGGTTTAAACTTTTGAATACAAGCAGAAAAGTATTTGTGGCTGCAATAAGTAAGTCCATGGCATGATTATTATAGCTGTTTAAGTCCACTCTCTCCCACCTCCAGGGAACATTAAGGTTGGGGCTCAGTCTTCTGCAGCTGTGCACTTCACCTCCGTTTGATTATGTGAAGATTTTGTTACTGGGTTGGAGGAGTATGATGTAATTTGAGCATTTGAAGCCCTAAGTACAGAATGCATATTTTATGTAGTTAAAAGGTACAAGTATTGCTTTTGTGATGAATTCATTCTTTTTCTTTGGGGAGAGGGTACTGAGGATTGAGCCCAAGGGCACTTTACCACTGAGCTATATCCCCAGCTTTTTTTTTTTTTAATATTTTATTTTGAGGGAAGGCTTGCTAAATTGCTAAGGCTGCCCTCAAAATTGTGATTCTTCTGTTTCAACCTCCTGAGCCACTAGGATTACAGGCATGTACCACCATGCCCACCTGAATTCATTTGTTATGAAAAATTAGTGGCCTTTGGAAGCATATTTCTAGACTTAGCTTTTTAAAAAGAGGTTCAAATGATTCTACAGTCCTCTCTAAGCATATGTTGAAAACTTATTTTTCTGCCCATGAATGAGCAACTGACATAAAGTTTTTCTACTTTATTAAATGTGACCTGGGAAAATGCAAACCACATTAAAATATTGCAGAATTAATATTTATTTATTGATGGAGCTGGGAGACTCAAGGACCTATTATCTTCCTTTAAGGAGATTACAATTGGTGAGGGCAATCAAGTAAACTAGTAATTACAGTGAGATAAGTATTGGTCTGTAGATATGTGGGATAGAGACAGTGACCTGCAGATAGTCATTAAATTAACTTCTTGGATCAATCATTACCTGTACCTTTGCCGTGTTCTCCTGTCTGTCTGTAGTCTGTCTGTAGATTCCTTTTGCCTGACAAAGCCATGCGAGTTATCCCAAGTTCAATTGGCTATTATTTAAAGAGATTTATGTAAATATCACTTTAGAGAATATGGGAGAATTCAGGATCGATTACATTTAGTTCAAAGATCTTAATTACAACATAGAAAAGACATTTAAGTATCTTAAGTGCCTATCAAAACCCTAGTGCTTTGGGATAAGAAATTGAAGGGAAAGTCTCCAAGAACAGCCAGTTGTTGATGCAGAGTGAGAATATGTCTCGCATCTGGGTGTCCTCACACCTGGGCCTCCCTGGGAGTTGTCCCCAGGCAGTGCTCTCCTGACAGTCTAACTGTGGTAAGACAGGCTGCTCCCTTGAGAAACAGGAAGAATTGCTATGGACCTGTCTTCAAAATTCTGAGAAATGCTTGCAATAGGTTTTTGAATTTTTGCTGTAGGGCGCTTCTTTCCCAGTCCAAGAAATGAATGGTAAGAAGGATGCTGACTCTAGGAAGACAAGTTGGGGTGCATGAAAATAACTGCAATGGCAGTGACATACAGTGAAGGAGGGTGTTTCTATACAAATAAAACATTTGTTTTGATAAAACATGCTTTTAAAGTGTTAATCCCAGAGTTTCCATAGTGGGCTAGGTGTGTTCGCACCACCAATATTGACAGCATTTCCATTAATGATTTGCATAGGAGATGTGGAGGCCACTTTTGCTCTACAGTGCTGGTTTCTCTTAGCTCTTGAATTGCAAGACTCTTGACCATGATCTTTTTTTTTTTCCCCCCTAACATCTCAACAAATTAAGAGTGAAGTTGATAACTGATCTCCTATCACTGCTCTTGTCTGGCTTTCACCATCCAGTCTGATCTGTATTCCCCAGCATCTGATTCTCCATCTCATGGGAAACTCTTTGGAGGCTGGAACCCCATCTGCCTGGTTTTTGTTTTCTTAGAACTTCAGATAGTCCTTGGCCCACAGCAATTGCTCGATGTGAATCGATGCGTTCATTTTTGAGCCCATTCTGCTTTGGGAGAAGAAAAACAGAGAAAATAAAAAATGGTTTATTAATGCATGTATTTAAATCAATGTTTATTTTATACTTGTGGGGTTCTTGGGCAAATCATCCAGGGAGTTAGGTTTTTTGTTGATAAATGGGAATCAAAACATTTCACTCTTTGTCACTATTCTCTCTTACCTAGTCCAATGGCAAATGAATATATCCTGAGAGCATGTCCTGAAGTTTTCATGTCGCTATTGAAAACAGCAAGACACATTTTAATAAGAGGAACAAAGGATTTATATCAAGATCCAGACACCTGAAGGTCGAGTGGTTCAAATATGCTAGCACCTTCTTTGAGTTAGATCCATCTCTTAAATACTTTTTAGTAGGTCATCCTGATGTAAGTGAATTGTAATTCTGCAAATAAAAAAAGCTGCTTGTGCTACTGTGTAATTCCCCTGGAATTTTTAAAAGCTGGGGTTTTTCTGTATACTCTGAAAGTTTGGTAGTGGAATCTTTCAGCCCATGCTCCAGTAAACAACCAAGAATTCTTCACAGAGTGGTAGTCAGGAACACTGGTAAGGCTGTCCAGTTAGGGCCTCCAAGAAACCCTCCTGTGCTCATCGGGAACATTTCCTGAGTCAAGGCACAGACTGGTTCTGTTCTTAACATTAGCGTCTTGGGTGATTTTCATTTTAAAAAAGAAAGGCTACCCAAATCTGGTTGAGCTTGAAGGCATTATGGCTGGAGGTGCTTCACTGGGCTCTGGATCTTCCTGAGTGGCTGTCCCCTGACGTGGCTTTCTGAAGTCAGAGTGCTTGTAGTCTTCAGTGTCACTAAGCCCATATGAGACATGGATTTGTGTGAAGCGACTGTTTTATTATATAAGTCCTTATTTGGGGGATTCTTGTCCTTTCCCTATTTGGGGTCATTTTCTTTGGGTGGATCTAAGCAGGTGACACTCCTACTGTCACTCTGTGGTTTGAGCTCAAAATAGTTTTGTGAATGTTCTCTAATCTATTGTCTAGGTACCTTTATGATTTTTCTCTGTTTTAGCTGCTTTTCTTGTTTATAACAGTGCTGGACTTTCTCCTCAAACTCTTTTAAGATGTATTTGGTTCTTTGCATCATCTCAGCCTTCTTCTGCAGGGAATGTGGTCACTGTTTTCAACCAACTCAGTCTCCATAGCTGGCTATCTGAGTTTTTATTTAACCAAAAATAAAACTTCAAAGAAGCAGAATAGGCTTGAGCCTCCTTCCCCTCCCTTTCAACTAACACCTACTGATGTTTATCTTGGGAATAATTTGATGTTTATTGGATGAAACATGTAGTTAAGGGTTAATGGAGACTCATGTCAAGCTTCAGAACAATATGGAGAAACTTCTAATATCCTAAGTGGAGCCTGTGGTTCAAGGTCTCTGTGGAACCCACGATGGTGAGGGTAAAAGTGCCTGTTGGCCCTAGATGTCTATATTGAATGTAATGAAGCTGAGTCACATCCAATACAATCTGAACTTGAACTTGACCAACCTTTTCCTCTTCAACTCCTACCATCTCTTCTTTTTCTAAGTTCGTCATCTTCATTTTCAGCACTGTGAACTGTTCATAATTTCTGATAAATATCTAATGTGTGACCCAAATTATATAACTATTTAAACATGGCTCATTATAAATAGTATTTAAATATCGATATGACTTCAGGAGTTTTCAAAGAACAGGTGGAAATTTCTGAGCACAACTATTCAAGGCCTATTTTCAGTTCAACTTTGGTTATATTCAGTGAACTTTCAACATCCTCTATTCAAATGGGGATTGCCCAGCTTTCTGAGAGATAAGTAGGAAAGAGAATTGGTTTAGTGCTCACTCATTTTAGCCATGGAAGAAGCCAGTTCAGCTTGGTTCACCCAATAACATGTTGAGCTGGGGAATAAAGCCACACACTGTTCCTTACCTGAACAGTCTGTCAACATGTGACTTCATATCACATGCTACCATTAACTCTTTTTGAAAGGTGTGGTCTATGTGTAGAGTCTCTTCACTCACTGTGCAAAATCATTTTTGGGGTAAACAAATTTAGGATCCAAATAAACCCAACAAGTGTTAACAAAAGGCCATATATTTGATGTGAACTGTGGACCTCACACTAACCCTGGAGTCTGGGCGACAGTGTCCCAGAGGATGTGTCCAGAGATCATAGGTCACAGATTGATGTTGTAATCCAACTCTGGTCCTATGTCTTCTAAAGCCTTGCAAAATGAGGCTGATCCTATTTAGGACCCAGGAATTCCATATGTGCAGCACTGATAATGTCCTTTCAAAGTTGAAAACACAAACTTGAACTAGTAAAGTCAAACTCTTCTGGTGTGGATTCCCCCCCAAACCTGTGAATCTATACCCAATCCGAAACATCTTTGCTGGTCACTTCTGCTTTGGAAACGCAGTACTGTGGTGGTGTTTGCTTTTTCTTTTCCTCTTCACTAGTCAGTAGTTCCGTAGTAGGACCTGTTAACAGAGAAAGTTAAAAAAATGACCTATGCTGTGGTTTAATGTGTATGCCCTTCCCAAACTTATATAGTAGAACTTAATAATACTCAGTGTGATAGTATTAAAGGGTCTTTTGGCACATGATTAAGCCATGAGTATTTCCACTATCATCAATGAGATTAGGGTTCTTAAAAAACGGTTGATGGGAGCATCCTACTCCACTTTTGTCCTGGATTTTGGACTTCCTGGCCTCCAACATGATGAGAAATAAATTATTTATAAATTACTCAGTCTAAGGTGTTATAGCAGCAGGAATGGACTAAGACATCCCACAAAACAAAGTCTAGATTATTGTGATTTCAATTTTAAGTTTATAACTTAAAACCACCATTACAGGGAAAATGAAATAAGACAAAGATCTATTTTTTTAATAGCCAAATGTTTTATAATTTCTTTGAATAATAATAGTTCAAAATAAAACCTTTTATTCTACTGAACAGAAGCTTGTCTTTTACTTATCATATGCCTAAAAGGCATTTTTGATTGGCATTTTAAAATACACCAACTGGATGAGGTACATACCACTGTTATCCCGTTGTACAGATGAGGAAACTGTGGCATAAAGAAATAAATAACAGGTCCAGCCAGTGTGATCTGGGACACCTTAATTCATATTCATGCTTTTAACTTGCCGGAAGCATTCTAGTCAACAACAGCAAATGCTTTCTATTTCTTTTTAAAAATTTATTATTTATTTTTTAAATTTATATATGACAGCAGAATGCATTACAATTCTTATTACACATATAGAGCACAATTTTCATAGCTCTTGTTGTATACATAGTATATTTACACCAATTCGTGTCTTCATAACTGTACTTTGAATAATAATGATCATCACATACCAACATCATTAATAACCCCCCCAACCCCTCTGCCCTATCTAGAGTTTGTCTATTCCTCCCATGCTCCTTCTCCCTATCCTACTATGAATGAGCCTCCTTATATCAAAGAAAACATTCAGCATTTGTTGTTTTTTTTTGGGGGGGGGGCGGAGATTGGCTAACTTCACTTAGCATTATCTTCTCTAACTCATTTACCTGCAAATGCCATGATTTTATTCTCTTTTATTGTTGAGTAATATTCCATTGTGTATATATGCCACATTTTTTTTTATCCATTCATCTATTGAAGGGCATCTAGGTTGGTTCCACAGTTTAACTATTTTTAATTGTGCTGCTATAAACATTAATGTGGCTGTGTCCCTGTAGTATGCTGTTTTTAAGTCCTTTGGGTATAGACTGAGGAGAGGGATAGCTGGGTCAAATGGTGATTCCATTCCCAATTTTTCAAATCTCTATACTGCTTTTCATATTGGCTGCACCAATTTGGAGAGGGCATCGATTTTAAATGAATTTATGCTTGCAAAATGATGTTTTGTATAAGTCCTGTCATCTCCATAAATATGTATCTTTCCTCAAACCTGGAAATCAGAGCCATTTATGTGGGTAACATGAAAGGGAACAGTCTGGAATGCTTATAGTGTTTGGCCTCCAGTAGGCCCACATGGTAGGTGGGAAAGGGTATCACAATATACCCACAATTACTTAAATCCTTGTTTCATTCTTTATGGAACCTTGACTTGGGCCAGTTCCTTACACCTGCTTAGCTTCCGTTATTTGTATCTAACTTGATACTAATGTCTACCTCATTCTATTGCAGAGGTAGCCAGGTGCATGGGAACTCCTCATCCCCTTTTTACTGTGATCTACATCTTGGTGTCCTTCAAAGCATTTGCAGCACATTCTGATTATTGTATTTGTGAGTCTGTCTTCTTTGTGCACTGTGTCTTAGTATATGATGTTATGATGTTATGATTGAGGAACCTGCCTTCATTATTTGTGACTCTAACCATCTCCCTTTCTAGCCTGCAGTGTAAACAAGGTGCTACCAGGTCCTCTGTCTCAGGAGTGACTCTGTCTCCAACACACTGCACTCTGTCCTCAGTGAATATCCATTGCCAATATTTACTGTTGCCAGAAGAACACAGAGCATTGTAGTCCTGCCAAAATGTTCATCAGGCAGAATATTTTAAGCTGAATAAATTCTGGATACTTTCAGGAACTGGATAAAGTTAATTTTTTTTTTTGCAAATAATATCCTATACTATAAATTTTAAAACAGGACTGAAGATTTCTAACTGATATTTTAGGTTCTAAATATTGGAAGATGAATTTCAATTTCATTAGAATCTATGTGTTAAAATATTTCCAGTATATACCTTCTTGATAAGAATGTATGCATTGCTATTCCCAATGTGTGGAGGACTGAAGAATTAGGTGAAAGTTTGGTGCAACATTGTGTGTGTGTGTGTGTGTGTGTGTGTGTGTGTGTGTTTTCTCCAAATAAGTAATTTAGCCTATGCCAGTATAATTGGATTTGTGTTCATGAGGGATCTACTTTAATTTCAGATGGGATATTGTACAGTGTTACTTTTTGTTTGTTTTGTATGGGCAGGTAAAAATTATGTTGAACTTCAAACATGAATATGATACAATACCATTATACAATACCAGTAAAACATTCTGGCTTAAGGATACATTGTCCAGGAACCTCTGGGGCATGTGCTCTGGTTAGTAAATCCACTGATTTGGGGAATAACACTGGACAAGTCCTGAAGAATCCTGGGAATCGTCTCTCCCACCTTGCCATTTTATGGACAAAAGAGCTCATGATGGCAGGGTCTAGGAATTACCCTCAAGAGCCCTTCCATTATAAATATTGTCAGATCTTAAAGTTATATTTTAACTTGAACTGACTTGATAGGACTGTGGACATTGAATGTATAATTTTCATCATGCACATTGAAGATATTGTGATTATGGCTTTTAAAACGTTACTTAAATGTTCATGTTATAATAAGATGTTTTTCCCCTTGTAGTGGCTGCAAATAAATAACATTAAAGATTGTTTTCTCTCATTTTGAAGATGGAGTTGAATGTTATCATTATTGATACTATTTTGTTTCATGAGAGCTAGCCAATTAGTACTGTTTGGTCCACTATCATATTAAAATTGTTAAAAGGAATTTTATAAATGCTAAATCTAAAATGTCAAGTATGTGATATATTTGTATTCAGGAGACAAATCTATAGTTACCTCTTGATTTCTGTAACTGATTCTTTTTTTTTTTTTTTAAATAAGCATTCTTACCTCAGCAATTTAGAATATAAAATTCTGGGATTAATGACAAATAAATTTTATAATTTTATAAGCTTTTAAAAATCATCAGGTTCTGCATATAAAGTTGAAATTTTTCTTCTAGGCAGAGAATCTTCTTGGTCTTTACTATTTATCACACTTTTAAAAAATATAGATAAAACTGTATCTTAGACTGGGGAAAGTTTAAAAAAGTGGAGAAAGAGACAAAGGAGTGAAAAAAGGAGAGATGGAAGAAGAAATTGAGGTCAGAAAGAATAAGTTCATTTCTCAGGAGAATGTGAAGGGAAGCACCAGGATTCAAAAGCACGTCTGTGGATCCCCTGACCTTGCTCCTGGGCTTTCACGGAGTGGAAATGTAAACCTAGGGGACGTTTGTGAATTACCAGTATGTTGAATAACATGAATGAAATGTATTTATAGAGAAAAAGATATCTAGGAGACTCTAGGAAAAAGAAACAGGAGCTAGATGGTTTCTAGAATAACTGGAGAATGTGTTGTGGTAGAAACCTGTCACACTCTGAGGTCTTTGGAAGAGGTCTTTCTGCTGGAAAAAAATTGCCACAACCTACCCACAACTTGTGGGATTGGGCTTGCATTTTTTGGAGGACATTTAGTAATGTCCTAATAAGAGTGGAAACTCCCTGTAAAAGACCTTTGGAAAGAAAGAGATTCTAGATGGAAGGTTCTGGAATATCCCCCCAAAGCTGAGTCTGCGTGGTGGTGGTGGGAAGCCAGTGAGACTGGAATTTCAACAAAGTGTGGATCCAAGGGAGCTGAGCCTGGGTCTCAACCTCCAGACAACTCTAATGGTTGTCTCACTAGATGGGAGGGAGAGCCAAGGGATCACCCTGACACAGGCCAGTGAACTTGAGAAGGGGAAGTTTAGATTTAAAATGGGATCCTGGTTATTATTTCTATCATTGTGATTTAATTTGAACTTTGTTAAATTTAAATTGTGTTATGCTTTGAGTCAACTCACATCTCTGTGACTACTAGATACAGAATTTTAAGGGTATATGTTCACTTAGAAAAATCTGGAATGACCTCATTTCTCTAAGCTACCCGTTTTCCTGGTTGGTTTTCAAACCTTTCTGTAAAAAGTCTTTTTTAAAACTGCATTTTTTTTGCTCCCTTTCAGCTTATGAGGATCTCAATTCTGTCTGTGACAACTGAGAATCACATATGTCTCCCTTTTTATCTTCTATCACCTTATAAAAATCATGTGAGTTTCTGAATGTTGGCGTTTTACTAAAAGTTCTGGCCATGGCATGATAGGACTTTTGATCTACGTGCAGGCTCTATGAGGGATACGGATCCTGACTTCATGCACGTCAACAATTATGTTATTTTAATGTTGTTATTTCAATGTTTTAATTTGGTTTAGGAGATTGAAAACTATAATGTTTTTGTGTTTTCATCTAAACTATGAAGACATAGGCTGAATACTAAACTGCACAGTGTGTGTTCTTTTGTATACTTTCAGGCTTTGAGACTAATCCACAGTTGTAACTCACTGAAAATGCTGCTTCTTCAAAAGATCTTGGTGGTTAGGAAGCAGCACTGATGTGGCCTGTGAAGTTTCCAGACCGGCCTCGAGCCACCCTTTTATGGCCCAACTCCTCAGGCAGATTTACAAAACTGCGAATCTTTTAGTACAGATAGTGTTGGGAATGAGGGAGGGCTGTATCAGTGTTCTGCAGGCATTTCGTGCTTATTTAAGTTTGTGTTCCACATTTAGCCTACAAAGTCAGTACAGTTCATGTCATGCAAATGAGGATATAAATTCATTGCAGGGGATTTATGAAATACTTCACATTTCGGTGGCCTCTCCAGCTGCATAAGGGCATCAGAGAAATTGTGAAGGTTGGCATCTTAGGCCACCATGAATGTGTCTTAGGTTGAACTGGCCACTAATCCCAGGGTTAGGATTTGCTCATTATTTGCTTAGGATGATTTGAGTTCAAATACTTGAACTTTCCAGATCAGAGTTTCTAGGTAGATGGTTTCATGCTATCAATATGTTACAGTGAGTTTATTTTTTGATAGTTGTCTATAATCCTGTTGTCAGAATTCTCACTTGAGCTATAAATACAGCAACTGCTTTGAAACACACTTAATTTTAATTAATACAGTGCCCCTAAACGGTTGTTATTAAAGGACCTCAGTTATGATCTCAATCTGTTCATTTGATGTGAAAATAGTTGTGTCATACTTTTAAAAAAGGGTTGCTTTTTCCATCATGTGCTGTTTCTGTGTGTTCTGGATACAGGCTTTTATAATTAAAATTTCCCCTGTCAGTGTAGATTGCATTGATTCTATAAAGGACTATAATTCTATTCTGTTTTAGTTAAATGGGAGTTCACTATAGCAAAACCACCCCAAAGTATTCATTTTAGCTTGAGTTGGACATTACTCTGTAATAGGATGGTGTTTAATTATCATTACCATAGTGTGTATCTATGATGGAATATCCTCATTGCATGGAATTGAGAATTAATAAAACCAAGTGCAGACACCACAGTGTTCTTTCAAGCTCAGAAGGACAGGAGCCACAGAGTCCTACAAGAATGGGAATGATTTGTAGTATGTCCCCAAACAAGCATGTTAATATGGGCCCACATTAAATAAGGTGGTACAGAATGACAGCACTGTAATCTCTTAAAAGAAAACCCACCTAGCAGTTGTGCTTCTTTATAGCTCATAAAGCACGTTTACCTATCAATGCACCTGTTGTAGGGCTCCTTGATTTCCATTTTCCCTTCATGCACCACAATTCCATGGGCTCCAGCATCTTTTCATAATGGATGCCTTGCTCCAAATCATATTAAACATGAACACATACTCACATCCCAAATTAAATGCAATTTGCATAATTATAAATGTGTTGAACTGTAGAAGCTAATTGGCATAACCGTTACAGTAGATAAACACTTATTAATTAAAATCTGGAGGTCTTTTTTGTGTTCTGGAGAACTTATTTTATTTTTTATCTCAAACTTTGATACTTTTCAGGGCCTTGATGAGCTCAGACACCCCTACCTTGTGCCTCCAGGCCCAATGCAGGTACTGTCCCTGTGGCAGGACTTGCATTGATTCATCCCTGGATGGGTCTGACCTGTGTGGGGTACAGTAAATGTTGGTCTTCCTGCATTTCCTTTGGTTTTTACTCAGAAGAGAATTCAGTGAAAGGTGAAATGCCATCTGTTCCTCCCTGTGCATTATCTGTAGCAGGCAGGGAGAGGCTTTCTGTTTTTGGAATGCAGGGTTCTGGATCTTCAGTGTGGTAGTTCCCTCCTGAGCTGTGGGACCAGAAGTATCTATATGGATGTGATCTAACTCACCAGGAATCTGAAATGTCGAATGCAGTTATGACTTTCATGATATCTCTTCTGCTATATTCAATGAGAATGGAATCTAAATTGAAGTTTTCAAAAGGTAAAGGGGTTGTGTGTAATTAAAAAAAAAAAAAAAAGGTGTACTAGGAAACAGCCAGCATATAGTTTTTTGTTTGTTTGCTTGTTTTTGTTTTTACTTTCTAGCACCTTGCAGTGGAGTTAGAAACAGATTTTAAGTGGAAAGAGGAGAGATGCAGTTGGATGCAAGGGTAGTGATGATGATAGCACAAGCTGGCCCAGAAAGAGCCATGGGGTGGATGATGCATCTTGCCTCTTGGAACTGAATACTGGAAAGGATTTGGTTCAGGTAGTGAAAGCTAGCCATGAGCACACGTGGGAAAGTCTTGAGTCTGGGTTCCTGAGGATATCCATGTAGGTCAGTGGTACCACTGTGCTTGAATCTGAAGCCTAGGACAGGACAGTGGTCTGGAGAGTGTACAGAAAGGAATCTTCAGCATCCAAAAGGGCTCTGGAGACTCTAAGTGGATGGCTCTCCCAAGAAGAACAGGAAGACTGAATGAATAAGGGCTTAGGTGACATCCCCAGGAACTTCTGGAGGAAGCTAGGAATGGTGGAGAAGAGCCCAAGCTGGGGAGGAAGGTGAGAAAAACAAGTCCTGGGAGAACTGAAAGGAAACTTTTGTGGGGCTGGGGGTAAGCTCATAAGAAACAACTATTTTTTCTTTCCCTTTACTGTTATCATTGGACTAGTTTTTGGTATTATGGAAACATCATAGAGATAACTTCAGACAGTATTATATAATTGATGGGGCACCACAAGACCACATCCTCTGCTCAAGAGTAGCATCTAACTTTATTGTTTTGTTTAATTTTTACAAATTCTTTCTCACATGAAGGTAGTATTTTCCCTGTCCTGTGCTTGTGGAAAAAAACAGACTCCTGAGGTTAGGGGACTCCTTGTATATCATGCAACAGAAAGGATGGATCCTTGTTTGGAACCCAAGCATGATTTTTTTTTTTGGTTCTGGTCTTTGTTTACTTTGTGCTGTAGCACTGTGCCTGCTGGGAGGCTGAATGAGTTGTCCAAAGTTTTTGACCTGGTAAGGGTTATGTTTCTCCCTCAAACCTAAATCTCTTTGCTCTCAGGCAGTCAAATTCCAGAATGAGCAGTTAGAGTTTGAAAAAAAAAGTATCTTGTTTCCCAGTCTTAATACATTCCCATGTGACATTCTTTTTCACTGATACTATTGTTGCAAACCAAAGAGTGCCTGATTAATCTTTGCAGCATCCTTTAGACTTGAGTCACACATTCATCTGATCTTAGGAACTGAGTCACTGGGTTAAGTACGTTCATCTAAGACTCCAGACACAGGTCAGCAAGCTTTTACTTAAAGGACAAGATAGAAAATATTTTAGCCTTTTCCAGCTATATACTTCCTGTTTCAGCTACTCAATTCTGTTCTTGGAGTGTGAAAGAGCTTTATAGATAGTATATCAATGAATGACCACGAGTGTGTTCCAGTAAAATGTTATTTTCTAAGACAAGTAGCCTGCCCAGTTTGCTGACCCCTGCTCTAGAAGGAAAGGTTATATTCTCGAATTTTCACCTTTAATTTGTCACGTAAAATCATCTATGACAAAACTGTGAAAATAGTGAATTGTTTTTCTTCATTTACTGAGTACAAAAACGTACCTACTTTTAAAAAAATCTGACATCTCTGCATTGATCTTTGAAATGTGTAATGATGATTTTAGGAACACAGATGCAAAGTATGAAATTAGATTGCCCACTTTTTTCTTTATTTTCTCCTGTGTAGCCTTGATGGAACTCGCAGTACATAATCAAGTCCTCCTAATCTCTCAAAATAACCCAAACTACCGTCTAAATCAGGGAGGCCCTGGTTACCAAACTGAGAAGTTTAAGTTGCTTTGATCCCCATCTATGTGAACCTCAACGTCTGTGGGATTACACACAGGAATCCATGGCCAAGAGAAAGCTTGAATACTTGAATTACTAGTGAATTTTCATGCATTAATTCACCAGAAGTGAGAAGACCACTAACACCTCTAGGAGGCTTTTTGGAACATAAATACCCTTCAACATTAATCACTATGTCTGATGTTTTTAATTTGTATTAAGCAGAGGATATGCATTGGGTACTTTTGAAAAGCATTATAAATGGGATTTGAATGTTGATGATTTTAACATTGTGTTCGAATTGTCAGACTTCATTGGTACCATATTTGAGGATTTTTGGTAATTTGAACCAGACTGAATCTTGAAGGGATAATTTTTTTTTTAATAAAAGAATGAACTAGGAGGACTTTAGCATCTTATATGCAAGTGAGGGCTGATTATGACACATAAGCATAATTAATTTCTAAAAGAATTATAAGTTGGTTTCTTTTTTTTATTGTTGGTTGTTCAAAACATTACATAGTTCTTGATATATCTATCATATTTCACACTTTGATTCAAGTGGGTTATGAACTCCCATTTAAGCTGGTTTCTTTTTAATTTTTTTAAGTTGTAGATGGATACAATACCTTTATTTTATTTATTTATTTTTATGTGGTGCTGAGAATGGAACCCAGCACCTCCCACATGGCGAGCATGCTACTGCTGCGCCACAACCCCAACCCCTGGTCTCTATTCCTTTTAGCAGTTCCTTATTGTCTGTTTGCAACTGCTCAAGCATATTCCGGCTACTTAACTGTAGTTCATTCTTTGTGTTTATCTGAAAAGAACCTTTCCCTTTCCAGCAGGCTTGCATTGTTGCAGTAACCCAGGGTGCACTCCTACCAGTGTCTCCTCACCCTGAGGCTGAGGACCATTCATCTGTTTGACCTTTGGCTTTATCCTGGGTTTTGAGAATAAAACATTCTGGTGCAAAGGGTCTCTGAATGTTGGAGTGACTGGGGAGCTGGGAAGACTTCACTGGGCTGATGAATCCTGTGAATCTGTTAAAACAACTAAAACAGTCGAGTTTAACTAATTCCACGTCCAAGGGGATGGATCAGATTTTTCTAGTTCTTTTTGGAAGTGCAGTTTTTTTTTTTTTTTTTTTTAATTTCCTAGGAGTTTTTAGAGGGAAGCAATTTATGTGAACAGGTCAAGTGAGGTAAGTTGATAAAACATTTGATGTGCAGTGGATCTTTGTATATTATTAAGTGTTTGAAAACACTTTTAGTGGCCACGTTTATTCTTAGATTTGACAAGATTTGTAAGTGCCATGTTTGAGTTGAAACAAAATATGAATCATCTCATCCTGAATACTGAAATTTTATTCCATACCACAGTTGATCCTGGTCATAAGATATTTGAGGTTTAAATGAAAAAAAGAGGTACATAAATGCAGAGAGTAAATCTTAAAGCACCATCCACGCTGGATATCTTGATTTCAGCAGTCAGCACATAAAATGTCCTATTTCAATTGGCACCAAAAGACAATGTTCTGATACCAATCCTTCTCTTCGTAAATGTTGCCCATCCTATGGGGGTCTTGGGTAACTGCAGTTTGTCCTCTGCTTCTTCCTGTCTTTCAACTGACGAAGGTATAACATTGATTTTTTTCCCCCTTCATATCATATGACAGTTTATTTAATCTTACAAGCAATGTTTTTGTTTATTTAGTGGACCTATTGTTTCCAACATGTAAACTGTTTTGGACTTGCAAATTTTCTATCTTGGTATTTATCATATTAGAGTTTTAGATACATAGCATTATAGCGATGAAGTTGCACAATCTCATGGGTACAGATGTGAAGAAATGGTACAGGGTCACAAGAGCTAGGTGATGCTGTTCTAACAGATTCTACTTCCCTTTCGTTCAGTGTAATCTATTTTCAGTCTTTCTGTCTCATGCTAATGACATAGTAAAATAATCTACCCACTTAATACTATAATAAGTTCACTAGGATTTTCCCCATTAAAACAGACTTATGAGTCATAGCTTACTATTACCTTCTAAGCTCATATTTTCTGTTTTCCTTCAGCATCCAAGAGTCTGTGGTACCTGTGTCAGACTGAGGCTGGTGCATGTTTTGAAATCACTTGCTCCATGTTGGATGCTTGGTGTCATTCAGGGAAATGATGAAATTTGTAACCCAGCACTCATGATGGAGTTACAGGAAAGGAAGTTGTGGAGGTACAGGGTTGGCTGTGTGCATCAATGTTTAGACACCCAGAATCTTCACTGAGGTTGGGTTTTGTCAGATTGTGTAAGTCAGATAAATATTCTCATGTTGAATACATCTCTAATACTTCTACCCTTGTTTTAGCCTGGAAATATGTTTGCCTTGACTTTTCTATTAATTCATTACACCATCTTCAAACACATTTTTTTTTTTTTTTTTTGCATCTTGCAGATTGCTTAAGACTTATGCTGGCACTGGTGTATTCTATTCAGCATTGTCTTATAGAGCAGCATAGGATTATAGATAGGGAGATCCAGGTGGTCAAATGAAGAAGACATCCTTGAGTGCATAGCGTAGGACATTACTGAGTGCAAAAGGAATTTGTAATTACTGAATGAATCTAGAGGTGTCCTGTTATTGACATCTGAGGTTCAATACTGTTCCTCATTTGTCTGCTATCTGTATGTTTTACACCTTCACCTTCCAACACTCCACTTCTTTGTAGTTCCCATCTTGCCCTGTATCACAACAGTGCACAAAAAAGTTTGAGTGGAGACCCCAGAAAGCCTCATTAAGAAAGATTTGGGGGTTGGGGTTGTAGCTCAGTGGTACAGCACTTGCCTTGCTTGAAGGAGGCCCTGGGTTCTATCCTTAGTGCCATATTAAAAAAAAAAAAATGTTCCCTCTCTCTCATATATATATAAAATTAGTTTACTCTAACTCTTGCAAAATAAATTATTTTTTTCTAGTAGCTGACCTGTTAAAATTGTTTAAGCAGTGCTCCCAGAATTCAGACAACAGGCTGGCATTTCCTGTTTCCTTTGAGTCTTTAAAGAGGTGTAATTTTCCTAGGATACAGGCTAGAGAGATCTATGGAAGGTCAGAGTTGATCTTGTGTCCTGTTGCCTTTAGCACAGTGCCTAGATGTTTATGTCATTTCTGAAATAAGGGGGGAGTTAAGTGGATTTGAGTGCTTAATACAATGTAATTAAATGTATAGATGGTTGCTGCACATTTGTGTAAAGACTAAAAATTATAGACCTAAGGGATACAATTAAAGTCATTTATATTGCAAGTGAAATAGCCAAACCTGGGGAGTAAAAAGGAGCTGTTTTACATAAATGGCTAGTTTGGTGGCTGTGGTAGACTCAAACCCAAGTTGAATAGATTTTTTTTCTTTTTTTCTATTTCTTTCTTTTTTTTCTTTTTTTTTTTTTTTTAAGATTCATGTTCAAAAAATCATGAACAAAGAGGGTGTTAGCTCACTTTCTACAGAGATAACTTGTGTGGTTGGAACATGCGCTGGACTCTCTGGCATTATCTTGGCCTTGATTCGGAGCCCTCCTGTAGGCTGAATACCAAGAGGCCAAGGTGTGGCTTGGAATGCAGTGCCACATTCCCTAGTGGTTCCCTAATTCTAGGAGAGCTGCTCCTGGATTCAGGCAACGGATTTTCTTGACTTGCTTTCTCTAGGTTTATAGGAAAAAAATGGTGGTGTCTGACTTCCAGCTGGATTTTATCCTAAGGTTGAGGAAGGATATCTGTTACTCCTTTATTTTGTGTTTGAATATGATTTTACAGTTATGGGTGGAAAATCAAATATTCCTACGGAAAAGATAGTTCAATTTAAAAACTTTTGAACCTCAAACTGGTGAATGGGACAAAAGAGAGTAAGGTGCATGGCCTTTTGCTGCAGCTTCTGTCTCATCTATGCAAGTAAGATGAAAATATAGTTAGGAAAAGCCTGTCTCCTGAGGGTGCTTTAAGTGGAATTCCTCTGGGAATGTAAAACACATTTCAAGGTGCATTCTCCCTTGGGATTATTTCCTTAGAGTGTTGGTCTGTGCTTGACTCAGTCATTTGGCATTCTGCATTTGTGTGCATCCTTTCTTTTCCCTAGAATGGAGAATTGAACCCAGGGACACTTTATCTACTCTCCCCCCTCCTCTTCTTCCTCCTCTCCCTCCTCCTCTCCCTCCTCTCTCCCCTTCCTCCTGCTCCTCCTCCTTCTCTTCCTCCTCCTCCTTCTCTTCCTTCTCCTTCTTTTCCTCCTCCTCCTTCTTTTGGTACTGGAGATTGAACCAAGGGGTGCTTTAGCACATCCCTAGCACCCCTCTTTTTAATTTTTTATTTTGAGATAGGGTTTTGCTAAGTTGCTGAGGCTAGCCTAGAACTCATGTCTCTCCTGAGCCTCCTGAGAAGCTGGGATTATATGCTGTGCCCAGTTGTATTTATCTTTTACCAACGTGATCCATCTGTTTTATCATTGTAAGTTTTAATAACATTGACTTACTCTTAGAATCATAGGTTATATAATGCATTTTGCAGAGTCTAACCTAGGATTTCAATGTAAAGGAAGATGATAATTGTAATTGAATCAATACCCATTTGTTTGCCAGCTGTGAATACAGAGATTGTCCTACCTCTGTTTTGTTTTTGAAATTCAGAATTCCTTGAAATTGAGACCTACTCTGTGCTATATGTGAACAGAGCTAAGAAATGAAGTTCTAGGTAAAGGAAGGTGAAAGTGACTGAAAATCTACTGTATGTGTCATGTGCCAAACTGTGTCCTTGGCTGCAAATATTCCCTTTAATGCTATTAATGGCCTCCTGCCCTATTTTTGATTCTATAGGGCAGGTTGGGTTTTCTGGGGCTGATTTTGCAGGCCCTGGATCACATCACTGAATGTGGTCCACTGACTCCTTATACTTCTTTTTCATAGTCTGTGTTGTTGGGTCAGGGCTGAAAACTTACTGGCAAGCCATCAAAGTTCCATTTGAACTAGAAGAGAAAAACCTGTTTTCTGAAATATGAACTCTAATTACATACAATGCATGCTTCTGAAAAGAGGATCATCTCACAGGGCAGGCTGTAAATTGTGGACAATTGAAGGCTCACATTACATAAGAAGGGTGCTTACAGAGCCCAAGGGTGCCTTTCCTGTCCCCCTCTTGTTGGAATGGGCACAAGGTGGATTTATGCAGTTGAGGAGGAGAAATAAAGAATGTCCACAGGCTTCTGCCCTTTTCAATGCTTTATTCACTCAAATCACTCAATACAATTTCACTCTATAGGTTCTTAATCAAGAAAAATGACAATCCTTAATGCTAGGCACTGCAATAGACACAATCAATTCACAGCAAACAATTCTAGATTAATTCTAGGCACTGCAAACACACTTAATTGTGACAGGCATTCCCTCTGCATGCTAAACTCAAGTGTCAGATCAAAAGTCTCATGCCTTAGGCTCTAAGTCCAGCAGATGCACGTCACTCAGATCCTGGTGATCAGATCAGGAACCAAGGCAGGCTGCTCCTGGGGTGGAACTGATGGCTGGCTGAGGAGGTGGTCATAGGGAGAAGTCCTTTTCTCACCAGAGTCAAGAGGCTGCTGTAGAGTTTGAGAGCGGTGAGAACAATGCAGAGGATCAGGCAGAGGAGAAGAGTTGGGATTTCAGTCCAGGTTCTCATCAGGCTCTGAGGCTTGTGTGCATCAGTGTCAGCTGGCTGAATATCTGTTCATTTGCTCCATCATTTCTACTAAAATTTGGGGCTTCTGACCACTCTTTGAATCCCTATCAGCTGTTACCAGATTTCTCAGTGATGTCATTTGCCCTGGGGTTAGAGCATCTGGTCTGGTTTTCTTGCCTGTCCTCCTTATCCAGGTGAGGACAACATGGCAGAGACTTCACTCTGAGCTTGTCAGGGTGGGGAGAAGTGACTTGTTTGTGCCTGAGGGCCATACTGGAGGGCTCCTGGGTGTGCCTGGTGAGACTGCAGGTTTCAAACTGGAGTTTTAAAATGGAGTTGCTTAGGCTAAGGCCTAAGGCTATCTTTATACCCCTCCAGAGATAAAAGTTGTCCCAACCTAGTGTGTGGACAAGGGGCTTCTCTGCGACCTATAAAGCTGCTGCTGGGACCGAATCTTGCATTCCAACATAGGCTGCTTGTGTCTTGTCCTTTCTGTGGCCAAGGATGGCACTAATAGGAAGGTTGACAGATAGTGGTGGGGAAGGGGATGATGGGGTAGTCAATGGGGAGGAGAATTGGCTGCTAGGGAACTTCTGCTATGCAGAGTAATTTCTGAGACTTAGTCCTACCAGTTTTGAGATTTCATGGGGCTGACAGTACTCAGTTTAGTGCACCCTCACCTCTAGGCGAGGCCCAGCCTGGTTTCCTGGCATGATTTTGGTTTTGCTTTGTCACTACTAATAATTACACTGGTCTTTGGGATTTTTCTTGTTCTTGGTTTTATGGATGATGCAAAAACATTAGTTGATTCAAAGTCACTGCAACCTACGTGTATCTGTATTTCTCAATGTTGTAACCTTGCACCATTTAGTAAAATATGAGTTCTTAGGACTCAGTGGAGGTCTCCACTAGGAAAGAGTAGATAGAGGCTCTGGTGCACCCCCCCCATCCCCTTCCATATCATTTTTAACAAGTTTCTCAGATGATTCCTATATACGCCCATTTTATCACTACTTTCTGATGCATTATGTTGAAATATTGGCAAATAAACGGACAAAGTGATGGCTGTAAGTCACAGCATGAGTAGGGGGCATAGGTACTGAATTCTAGTTGCCTCAGTTAGAATTCATTCCATTCGTTCATTGAAAAAAATACTGATTGTTTTTTTCTTTTACTGTGTGCTGGGTGTGAGGATGAAAAGCAAAGTCTTATTTAAGATTCCATCAGTGAGAAGAAGTACCCTCATTTCTGTTTTGAAAGTCTCACCGACTCTGGACTCAAGTCTTGGGTGTTTCTTCATTGCTCAATGTCTCATTAGGTAGCCAAGAGGCTTAGATTTGAAGATGGCAAAAGAGTGCAGGAGAATGTGATCATGGATAGGCTGGGAGCTTCCACTGAAATATATTTGAATTGTGAGAAGGAGCCAATGACATTGAATGGTGAAGTGTGTTGTTCAGAATCAACTTTGAGTCTCAGAGGTGGACACAGCCTATGCCCTTCACCTCTGGATTTAATGCATTTTCTCATTAATTCAGCAAATATATTCTTAACCCTTATTTGTGTTTTTCAAGACACCAAGAAATAAGTAGTTTTTTTGTTTAATAAATTATAGGTCTGAAAGAATTTTAGAATGGTTTTCACTGAGAATGATGAGAATAGGAAATGGCTTTAAGATCATAAATACTACATTTGCTGTTGATGCCAGAAAAAGAGATACCCAATTTTTGTTGGTAATAAAAAGTGTGAACCAGGGCTTGGGTTGTGGGTTTGATCCTCAGCATCACATAAAAATAAATAAACAAAATACAGATATTTGTCCATGTATAACTAAAAAATGTTTTTTTTTTTTTTTTTTTTTTTAAAGTGTGAATCACTTTATATTTGGAGATAAAAATCCCTGGCAATATGCCGCAGCTACCCCTGGTGTAGGTGGGCCTCCCCTCTTCTTCTTAGCCACTGGCCTCTCATGGCTCCCAGCCCATCACATTCTGTCAAGTCCATTAATAAGCAGCAAATATATCTCAGCTGCTATTAGTTTTTTTCCCCATACTTTATTTTGAATTCTGTTTTGAGAGTTCTAAATTAGTTGCAGTGATAAGACGCATTAAGTTTCCTGGGTCTTTAGAGGAGAAAAGTGGTTCAGAAATGATCTCAGCAGTTTACATTTCCTGAGCTGGTTGTGGTTCACTTACTCACCTTATTGACTAAAAGAGCAGGTGATTCATACAAAGTCATGTTAGGATGCAGCAACCAGGGCTTTTGAAAGGACCACCCATTAAGTGCAAATAAATAACCATGTGGCTGCACAGTGGACTCTAAAAGCAGTGGGCTATTGATGAGAATGAATAATGCATGATTTCTGATAGTGTTTGCTGCATGTGGCGGGATATGTTAAAAGGGGAAAAACCTTCCGCATAATGTCTAGGTTCAATCAACCTTTGCATTTGAAGAGAAGCCTATCATCTGCCACTTCAATACCAGTATCACCATCATCAATTTGGAATTTCATGGTTACAACTTGTAGAATCAATTAGGAGATGTACTTGTGTCTTGTCCCTTCTGTGGCCAAGGATAGCACTAACAAGAAGGGTTAACAGTAGGGAAGGGGATGGTGGGGTAGTCAGTGGGAAGGAGAATTGGCTGCTAGGGAACTTCTGCTATGCAGAGTAATTTCTGAGACTTAAGGGCTGGATGTCCTACCAGTTTTGAGATTTCACGGGGGCTGACAGTACTCAGTTAAAAAAATTGGTCTCTACAATATGCACATAGTTACTTAAAAGTCTTCACAGTATTGTTGCAATGGTATCCTTGTTTATGTTCTTCAATTATGTGATGGGTTGCAATTTGCTGCCACAGATGTTGTCTGGAACTTGGTCATGTCTCATTTAATGGAATGGACATTTCAGTTATAATTTAAAATACTTATTTTTTTCTACTGCTAAGTGAAAGATGAGTCTACATAACTTAATTTATAGTCATAGTTGTATTGATTTTTTTTTGTCCTACAAGTTCATAGCTTTGAAATTGAATCTTTCAGGGTGTAGTGAGTTTATAATATTTACATTATATTAGCAACCACAAACAAAATGTTTGTTCTGGGGTGTCATTAGTCATATTTGAATCTATACTAAAGAAAAACTGTAGGTCAATATATAAGAGAAGTCAGGGTCTATTTTCCTGCTAAAACTTCCAACACAATACAACAGAACATGAAAGGATTAAGTAATGATGTTACAGATAAATGACCAAAGATGAAGACTGGATAGTATAATAAAGGAGAAAAAGGAGTTCTTCAGAATTAAGGACCCTTTCTATATTTGAAAATATGTGTCTGGGTGTTGACTGAGTCTTCCTTTATTTCAGAAGCTCATGAAACGGTAGTGCAGCAAGTCTATTTACTTCTGTGCATGGAATGTTTTCACAATAAGACCTCTCCAGGTTTAGTGGTCATGACATCAGTTCTCTCACCTTTTGCTGATGAAATATCTGCCCTTTTGTTCCCAGCACTTAAGAAACCTTAAACGTTGTCACGGGAGAGAACTGAGAAGATAAATGGCAGGACAAGTGAACACCTAAAATACTGGAAGATTAAATGGCCATTTCAGAGACCTCGGGCTATCATTTACTGTGTAAAGATCTTACTGAGCATTTGGTCTGCAGTAATTCATATTTGCCCATATTCACTTGGAGGAGAGTGATGTTAAGCCAGGGCCGCCTTCTGGGAGTCCCTCTCTCCTTTTCCTCCCTCCCCTATCTGAATCATGAGTGGCAAGTGTCCTTCTTCCACCAATTGATTTTTTTTTTCTTTTTTTTTTTTTTGAGATGGAGTCTCTTACTGTGTTTCTTAGGGTGGCCTTGCACACCTGGGCTCAGCCTTCTGAGTAGCTGGGATCACAGGCATGGGCCCCTGAACCAATAAACGTAACTTTGATGTACCTCTCTGAGACCCCTAGGACTGTGCCCTATCAATAGTTCTCCTTCATTTTGACCTTCAGTTTCTCTTTTTTTTCTTTTGTTCCATTCCTTCTTCCCGTACGTATTTTCAGTTTCTCTAAATTCTTATAAACAAGTGAAGCTCATTCTCGCCAGTGTTCCGGGTTCCTGCCTTCCCCTCACACACTCTGGTGTTGGCCACGTGGAGGTGTCTTCAGGTGCTCACATGCTCTTTGAACCCTTCCCAAGAGCCCAGAGTCTGGGCTGCTCTAGCTAAGCTGCTCCCTAGGCCGTGGAGACAGCTCCTTAGCAAGTCAGATTGCACAATGTCCATTCTTATCTTTCTTAACCTTTCTGTAGAAGCATAGGACTCCTCAGAGCTGCTTCGTAAAATCTCGCTTTCTTTTTGGTAATCAGAGACATTATTTTTTCCTTCAAGAACTTTTTTTTTTTTTTTTTTTTTTATCTGCATGGTGCTACCTCAATCGAGATATTTCCGTGTTAGGCAACCTTGTAGGTCTGTACTCCATCACCCCACACTCCAGGTCGTTCAGAGCAGTCGTCTGCCTCCTGAGTGTGGGTTTTCTGATGATCTTCACCAGATGCTTCCTCTTTGTTCCTTCTGTCATACACACTTTGCACTTTGCACTTCCCCATCTTCATGTCGAAAGCTCAACTGACCTTCAAGGTGGCGTAAGGTGGTTATGAGGCTCCCTGCCTGGCCAGAGGGCCTGGGTTCTCATTGCATCTGCACGAACTGCTCAGGTTTGATGTTGGGTGAGTTATTTACCTCCTGTGATTCTTCGCTTCCTCATCGTGGAGTGGAATAGCAATAGCTCGGTCCTCACCTAGGTCAGTGAAGGGATTGACTTCTGTAAAGGTCAAATACTGAAACAGTCCTCGGCAGAGTGAGTCCTCTTTGTACTTTTGATGTTTCTGCTGTCTCAGTCTGCTTTCTCAATAGACCTTTCCTGATCTCCTGACCTCAACTACCGTCTCCTCTTTAGGTGAAACTCTTATTGTTTATCACTCTTATGGCACTTACCATCACTTATATTTCAGGTGTCTCTCTGTCTTCTCCTCCTGATAGATTGGAGTGGTCTTTTCCTTACTTATGTCCCCTTCCACGTCTTCACACTTGGTACACACTTCCAAAAAGATCTTTCCCCACAAAGATCAAGCCTGTTTTTCTAGAATAAGTTTGGAACATCTGACAGTCTTGAGATCACTCTGCTTGTTGGATTTTTAGGAGAGATCCCCAAAGACACGTTGAGGATACTTTGCAGGACTAGACTAGGAGTTGGAGAGGTTACTTGTGATTAGTCTTGTTTTGATCCTTCTGACTTAGTAGATGTAACTCTCTTTAATGCCCTGTTTGGGAAAATGGGGTTGCATCAATGTGTGCATCACTGTCTGTATTTTCCCTACCCCCAAATTGTCTTGCAGTACATTTTTATAATGCTTAATATTTTTATTGTGACAAGGGAATAAATTATAGTGAAAATGTTTTTTTTCTGAATTTTTATTATACTTCAATTTTTGTGGTATTTAAAAATGTGAGATTGAGACATGGATTGACAATTCTTACTACAGTTCTCTCTCCCCAGGGAACATTCCCATCCCATAAATTTTGGTGATATTAGAATTGCCAAATAGAAGCTTTGACTGAATCAAAACATTGGCAACAATACCTCTAAATGAGAATTACCAGGCATTGAAGAAACCTGAAGGAGATCATTGTGACAGAACACATATTGACAGGAAGCCAAAAATATGCACACATGACATTGTTTCATTTTTCCATTTTACAATAAAAATTTTGACCATTTAAAAGAAAGAGGCTAGTCCTTTGTTCAAAATAGGTATTTGTGGATAGAACCAAAAGTTTTAAGCCAGGCGCAGTGGCACATGCCTGTAATCCCAGCTTGGGAGGCTGAGACAGGAGGATCTTGAGTTCAAAGCCAGCCTCAGCAAAAGCAAGACACTAAGCAACTTCTTGATATCCTGCCTCTAAATAAAATACAAAATAGGGCTGGGGATGTGGCTCAGTGGTTGAGTGCCCCTGAGTTCAATCCCCAGTAGCCTCCTACCCCCTAACAAAAAAAGTTTTTTAGGTTTTTTTCCCTTTATTTTTACTGAAAATACTTTCAGATTATGCTGTGCTTATTTATTCTTTTAAAATTATTTTCTTAAGGTTAAAAAAAAGATTTTTTTTCTTTTATCCCAGCATATTTCAGCTAGGTAGATCAGTAACTTGGATTCTTCCAACCTAAGTAATCATAAAGTTCCTTGTCTGAATTTTTCTGCAGGTGAAACTCATGGGCAAGTTGAAACTTTATGTTACAGTTGGTTGTCTGAGGATAGGCAGTTAATATGCTGGGGACACATGCTGCACTTTGTCAAGATCCCTTGACTCATTCCCAGCATCCTAATAAAGCAGATGTATTTTCTCCTGATTATGAGATGGAAATAAAATCAAAACGAGATTGCTTCTTGTCTTCATGCCATGATGAAGCTGTAATCAAACTAGATGTAACACTCCGGACTCTGCCACATACTCTTGTATATTCATGTCGGGCTTTGCTGAAGACCGGGAGTCATCTCCGGCATTATAATCTGTTTGCTGTCATCCTTAAGAACTCTGTTCTGAGGATTATAGGTGAAATGATTAATTAATCCAAGTCTACATTTTCAAAGTAGAAATGTTGCAGTGGATGAGACCTTTGTATAAAAGAAGTGCCTAGATATTACTAGTCCAGAGAAAGAAGATCTACATAGTAACAGCGCATGATGTAGTGAATACGGGAACTTTCCGATGATATGGAGAGATTTGATATCTTGTTTTGTTGTATATATCATTTACTGTATGCCATTGACTCTCATGATGTCACAGAATTGTGTTGTTCATTGTTGGAGCAACATCAAGTAAAAATATGCTAATCAGAAATGGAATTGGAGGTGGCATGGAAAATGTAGTATAGGAAGTACACACCATGGGTTTGGGGTAGGTTATGCCTTGAAACTGTCATGCAAGGGGGCACTTTCTTTTCTTTTACTAGTGCATTATAGTTGTACATAACAGTTGGGTCCATTATGACATAATCATACATGCATGGAATTTAATTTACTCCATTTCTGTCCTGATTTACTTGCCTTTATTCCTCCTCTTACTCTGTTTTCTTCTACTCTACTGGTCTGCCTTCCACTCATTTGTTTATTTTTAATAGGTGCTTTATAGACATACATAAAGGTGGAATTCACTGTGCTATATTTACATATGCACATAGTGTAATTTTGTCAAATTATAAGAGCCCCTTTCCCATCCCTCCTCCCTGCCTGTCAGTCTCCTTCTACTGCACTGACCTTCCCTCTATCTTTTTTTTTTTTTTTTTTTTGGTAATTTTGCAGGAAAGGGATTTTTAAATTTTTTTCTCATTTATCATATATAATTCATGTCTTTCCATACCAATATATTTTCGTGTCTTTCTGGTTAATGAAATGTCTCATTTTCTTAACGACTTCAAAGTATTATCGAAATCAATGAGTACTGTATGAATTGCCAGGTTCTCTGGCCCTGGATTTGTCTTCATGGGGTGTTTCAGAATCTAGATTTGAAACACTTTGTTGTCTTTTAATTACGCTTAGACCTTCTCTGATTCAGTGCCTAACGCTCAGGCTCTGGGTAGCATCCTAGCTCTTTCAACAAGGTCATGATCCCGTTCTCTCCTGTTCAGGTTCTTTCCTTGAGAACTGCGTGTCCCCTGTTCCTTTGCTCTAGCCTTCATGCACGAGAGAGAACATTCCACGACCACACGGATGTATTTTCATCGTGGGGGTGGTCAATGCTATCACTGGGGCTTCCATTCAGAAAAAGGCTGGTTCTGGTGGAGAAGATTTTCCAAAGACGGGATTGGGAGGGTGAGGAGAGACTTCATTCCAATCGGGAAGCACTCCTCCTACCCTTTTCAGGATCTCCTCCTCACTCTTGCCCTCTTTTGTGTGAGGGTAATGAATCTGTGTCCTTACCTGTTTAAAGTCACCATGGCCTCCCAGGGATGTTCCCAAAGCAGGACTGTAGGGATCAAAAGCTGTAACTGGCCTGGAACTCTCCCAACCTATAAATTCTAAACAAAATCTAATAAAATGTTGCATTCTGATAGCTCTGTAGAGATGTCCTAGTTTTGTATAACTTTTCTATTTCAAAAAAAAGATAGAAATGAGTTAACCTTTCATTTGTGGGGTTATTTAAGAATTCCTTAGATAACCTTTTCAAACAGGTTCTGAACATACTAGAGAAGCTCTGAAAATGTATGGGCATTAGTGAACAAATTTAGGTTTTTCCCCCCCTTAGAAGAAATACTCCATATTTGTGTGTTCAATTAAAAACAAAATACTAAATGGTTCATCCAAAGTAAGTGTTTAGGATTAATTGTTGAGAAGAGTGTTTATGTGTTAAGCCTTAAGATTTGAAGGAAGAGAAAGGGAATGAGTCAACAGCTAACACCTTCAATTTTGGCAAAATTTAGGCCATTTTTATGGTGCTGTACTGTCTTAACATTTCAGGAATTTAATCCATTTTGTTGATAAAATTTAAGATACTTACCGTATATTTCCCCCCCCCCAAAAAAAAAGGATCAATGTAGGTATAATTGAAATTGCTCTGTGTGTGTTAAATATTTCTTACATGTTTTTAGGGAAAAAGGAGTCTGTGGTTAAGGACTTGATATTTTTAACATTAATTAAGGAAGAAGTGAATCTAGCCTACTACTTAGCTGAATATTACTCACCAGTAGCAAACAGGTGAAAGCAAAGTTTCTGGCAGATGACATGTGTCCTCACGAAGTGCAGGTTTCAGTATTAGTGTCCTATGAAACAGCATTAGCTTGCTTTAGAACAAAGAGAAGTTCCCCATTTGCATTGAGCATGCTGTGATCCTGAAGCCTTACACACACTGTCTATAATGTCAACCAAATATGTCCTACATTGGTATGTGTTTACTTATGTTTTTACAAATGGGTTTTATGTACAGGAAACAAATTCTTCTTAGATTCATGAAACTGAATTTATAATTAAATGGTTCTCATAGGCTACAAAGAGGTAAAAGGAAAATGTTTTAATTTAGCTTTCCAGGTTTGGTAATTTTTTTTATATTGCTTGGTTTCTATTTTAAGTTAGAAGTCACTTTTTTTTCTTCAGAGGATCATGGATATATTGTAAAAACTCTGGGCCTGAGAACTCTTCCCACTTATTATTTTCTCAACATTCCTACACAGTACTAAACTGAATGTCATGTTGGTGTGTGAGAATTGTGATTAGCCTCGCCTCCATTTTACTCTTTTTGGAATGGTAATTTTAAAATATCTGTAGGCTGATGTTGCTTTGCATTGAAAGATAGTTTGGTTGGTTTAGGAAGTACTCTTGCTCACAGAGACTGGGCATAGGGCAAATCTTGCCAGGCAGGACCACTGATGGCTGGTAGATGACTTGATGAAAATAGGTAAAGGGAAACAACTGAGTGTCTTTTATAAATAACCACAACACTGTCAAAGTGTTCCGTGCCAGGGAAGCTCATGAAACCTTTCTTTTCTGACAGTTATGACTTCATCTGAGATGTCTTCAGTGTGTAGTTCCATCCTGACTCATTACTGAAGCTGATACACTATCCTGAAAACATTTCCTAAATGTAATTGAGAACATTTTAAAAGTTATATGCCTTGGTAAATATTTAGGTGTTACTTTACAAATTTTTATTTCAAATTTTTCAAAAATCATTTTTATTTTTAAGTTTCTTTTTATATATATTTTTATTTATATATGATAGCAGAATGCATTACAATTCTTATTACCCATATAGAGCACTATTTTATTTTTAATTTTCAATAAGCTTCACAGACATTGAAATTATGTAGAAAGACTATCCAATCATAGTGATTAAACTGGCTGGCTCTCAATTTAATCTTGAGGGTATGATGATATTAGTTTTTATGAGAGAACTTTATTGATAATATCACATTTTTCCCAAGCTTAACATTTTATTTAGTGCCATATGCATTCATAAAAAAATCTTTTTCCCCCAAAACAGAATAAATTTTAAAATCTTCATTATACTGATTAGGAAATTTGAGACCCAGAGCAAAGGTGACTTGGTTCAGACTCAGTATGTTCTTGATGGTGGAGTCTGGCACCCAGCACATTGGCTGTTTTTTAGCCAACTTCACTCTGAATACTAGATGGCTTGTTTTTGACACAAGTCCTGAGGGAAAGATTTTATAATTTTAATTTTTTCCTGCATGTCATTTTGTCAGTGCCTTTTTCACTTTTATTTTCTCAAATGAATTCTAACTTTTCATTCATTTGACTTTCAGGTAGTTTGGCTTAAGGTAAGAAAAATATTACGTGCATATTAGGAATGTTTTGGATGAATTAGATCATATTAGTAGCCAAGTCGTGTGGTAGTTTGTGAGAACCGTAGTTGTTTAATGGAATTCCATGGTAATTAAGCTTGCATGAAGGTGCTTTGGGCCTGTGTGTCCTGGGGATTTTTTGTATAAAATAAACACAACTCGGATGATTTGAATGGCTAAGCAGAGTCTTTCCTGTTCTGGACTGCCTTCCTAGAAGGAAAGAAATGAACTACTAGAAAAACTTTGAAGATCATCTCCTTTTTTATAGTATCTTATTTACAAAATATTTCAAATTATTGCTCACCTTTGATCTCCCAAACTTTCATACAAATGTAAAATACAAATATTCATATAGATATAATTTTTTTCAATTTTACATAGCTATATAGTTTTCATATTGAAGTTCCCAATAGAACTGATGTTTTTAGTGTTTTTTAGATATGTTATAATGGCATTATGTAAGACCACAGTTTTTACCACAAAATTTGAACAGTAGGTGATCAATAAAATTTTCTTTAAGGAAAGATATATCTGTCAGCACCAAAATTTGACAGAATCCTCCTAATATTTGTTTTGAAGAGAAAATTAGGGCCTATTCTTTGTCCTTTTATCATCATCATCATTATTATTCATTGTTATTATTAGTATGCAGTTGCTTCCAAGGACCAAAAAAGAAATCACTTTACCTGGCCTACATAACTAGTAAGTTGTTCTTTTATTTGCTTTTCTGATGAAGAAGGTGGAGAAACAAAGGTTTAGAAGTTTCATGAAAGTTCATAAATGCATACTTACTCTTTATGAGAATTACCAATAAGCAAGAGAAAGCTAGTGCCAGCCAAGAGAGTGTGGTTAATCTGACAACCATTCCATGATGTCAGTCTCCAGAGGGGGTGGGTGCATATTACGTGGGTGCAAACTCTGAGTTCCTCAACAGGTGTCAGCCAAAAGAACTGGGCTGGTGTGGCCATTAACCACCAATGAAACTGTAACCTTTCTAGACCTACCTCTGGTTTTCCAGGTTCCCATCTCAGGTTGCTCTGATCAACTAGCACTGCAAAAGGGTGTGGGACTTGAAAACATTTCTTCTAGAACATTGGTTTATAGCCAATGGGATTAATTAAATACAGTCTGGGTTTTATAAAGCAAAGGGAATAGAATTGATTATAAGACAATTGTGGGAGATTTAGCATATATGTGTGTGTATATCTGTTTGCTTTAAAATATTAAACTCTTTGATATTTTAAAAAATGAATCTGTAGGGAGTGTTGATAGGGGACTTGACAATGTTACTTTCTCAGAAGTCTTTTATGTTTAGCTTATTAACCAAGACAAAGTACAGATCAAATTTTTTAGCTTTCATGCATAAAAATTTGAGGCCGTGATTGAATTTTAACTAAGGCAATTGAATTCTTTTCCATCCTAATGATGAAAGTAGAGTTTCTTGTTTGCTTGAACCAAGTGATGAAGAGGACATGAGAATTCAGGGAAGATGGAAGGATGGTTCTTCCATGATCACCTGGGACTCATTCAAAAGAAGAGCAATGAACTTGATGACTAATCTATAATTTTTATCTTTGTCTAGAAACTGATTTCTTCATATAATGGGCTGTTAATCTATTTAAAAAGACTCACTGCCTCCCAAATCTTAAGTACATAAAAGCATTCAAATCAATGAAGCAGACTGATTTTAACAGCAGTATGGCAACAGTAGATTACTTGTCAGACTTCCTTTACACATATACAGAGAGAGCAGGAACTTGCTTGGAATTTGGTATAAAACACATACCAAACATCCTTTAGATACCATTTTTTAAAGTTTTTATTTTTAATGTATATTTTTAAGTACAGTGCTTCTAATGGCTGGTTCTAGCATGTGTGTTTGTGAAATCCATGTTTGCTATTCTGGTAGTTTATAAGCATGGAATTACTTAAGAATTATAAAATTAAATGTTAAGGAAAGGAACTAACATTTATTGTAGACCTGTAGTCAAATGTTGTACTGATGCCTCACTTGAAATTCCCACTAAATTGATTTTTGTTATTTTACAGGAAATAGTGGGACAACAGTGTTACATAACTTACCCAAGGATTCAAGGTGGATGTGCTGTGGAGATAGAATTCTTATTAACACCTTACGAGACAACCATGACCCAGTGTCCAGAGTTTCCCTGAAACAATTCTAGTCCAACATTTACCAGATTAAGCTCAAAATACTTTTCTCTATTGCTATTTATTGTTAATTATTTTCTACATCAGGTTGACCCTTGTGACAGAGAGGTTACTTGTGATTTTAAAGGACAGCTACTGATTTTCTTTCCTTTGGGATGTGAGGACTGAGATCAACTCTAGTGTGTGTTGTTGTATGAACACATGGGACTTAGTCTGCATTCGGCATCTGAGGGTCCTTTCTGTGCCATTCAACTGCTAGTGAATGGCCTGAATGTGGACCAATGCAAAGGCAGCCTTAGCCCTTTGGGTTTTGCTTTGGTTTAGGTTTAAGTGACTTCAGGGAAGAATTATATAGTAACTTGTTGAAATATGCATCTCTTTTTCAACTTGAAAGTTCCAACTTTCTCCATCAAATAATTTTTTTTCCATCTACAGAAGTTAATAGAAATGAGGGAAATTATTAGACTCCATGCCCATGTTCTCCCTTATTTCCTAAGAGTGTGGATGCAAAGGTTCTTTGGCAAATAGGAAAATGAAAAGCTAACTTTTTTCCTTACTTTCCCCACATCCCTATCTGTGACCCAAAGAGGGTGACATTCCTGGGCTGGAAGCTCTGCCTGGTTGCCAGCCTCTTGGTGGAGTCCCCTCTGACCTCCTCAATGGTGTCTTCTTTTCTACCAGATGTTGTTGGACTTGGCCTTTTGCTTATTATACAGCACCATGAACTCAGATAGGACTTCCTAATAGGTAAAGGAGGGTGCTAGTGGCCAATAGCTGCATGGTGCTGCTTAAAGAGTTAAGTGACTATATATGTTTAGGATTAGGATTTTGCCTGCACCTAGGAAACATTAGATTTTCATTTACCCCTGAAAGTAAGCAAGGTCTTCACTCCATTGTGTTGGGAACTCACCAGATGACCCTGCTGTTCCAGGGATCTAGTGCATTCTACAAGTCTTTTTCTGCTACCTCACTATAGCTCACACAAGTAAATTACCTGAAAGTTGGGGGTATTTACTTAACTTTGCATTTGAAAAAAGAACAGAATTAAAGACAAATTCTCTCACCACAACTTGATTGTGTTCACTTCTTACCCAGAAAAGCAGTGCAGCTGGACTTAGAGAATAGAATGTGACTTTAATTGGGTTTTGGAAAACCAATTTTAGTAACTTAGATTTTAGGTTTGTAAACCAACAGGACTTTAACCTCTGGGGATTGCTATATAGAATTTCATGCTGTGGGTGTCAGAATGCAGCACCCCCGTTATGCTCACAATGCACACTACATTTATTTGTCTCATGGTCCGTAATTTCTAGGTTGGGAATTGGGAGAAGATACTTACTGCAGGCCTCTCAGGTTTCTTCTCTTTTAGTTCAACCTAATGTACCAAAATGAATTTTGAAATATCAGAACTAAAATTATAATTGATATAAACCGACCATGTACACTGGCTTATTAAGAATTCACTGAGAGTTACAAATTATAATTTAAAATATTGATCAGATTTATTTTTATTTTCATTTATTGCTTTGCATTAAAACTAAATTTTATTTTATTTTAATATTTATTTTTTAGTTGTAGTTGGACACAATACCTTTATTTCACTTATTTATTTTTATGTGGGGCTGAGGATCGAACCCAGAGTCTTGCACATGCAAGGTGAGCGCTCTACCGCTGAGCCACCACCCCAGCCCCCTAAATTTTATTTTTACCATATATTTTGCTCCTACTTCTGCTTGAAAAATTGTGAATTGTCTAAAATAGATTTTGACCAAAAGCCATTTTTTAAAGACATGTAAGAGAATTTTTTGGATAACGTGATAAAGACTTTTCTTGAAAATAAGATTATTTTAATCATCTTTCAATTTATTACTTTCCCCCCCTCCAACTGTTGAAGTCATTTCAGACAGAAAATTTGGATAGAGTGGAGAGACAAATTTTACTGAAGAGTAGTGCTTTCTATTTCACACCTGACTTTTAAAAGATGAACGTGGGTTATTTTACTATCATGAATCATGATTCCATGGAGTGTAATGAATAAACAGCTCATTTTCAGTACTGAATGGATATTTTCAAAAAGTTGACTGATTAAGGAGAATGCTATAATTCTCCCAGTAGTAAACACTGACCTGGGCCAGACCTAGATGGTCTCTTGGACTCTCCAGCTTCTGCTGGGACCTGGGAAGGTGTTCCCCCTCTGCTGGACACCTTTCATTTGTAGGACTGAAGGGGACCATGATGTAATTTTGGCCATGTTTCCTATGGGAAAAGCAACTGATATCTTTTGAAAAACCAACATTTCAGTGGATTCTCATGGATATGATACTAGAAAAATGCATTTGAAGAAAAAAAAAAGGTTTCCTAATTTTTAATGCACCAATGGTGAATTATGAATTTTTAATTATGAATTTATAATTTATTATTTTTTCTGGTTTAATGCTTTGGTATCAGAGAAGAAAAATTCATGATTCAAATAGAACCAGTTGAGCTTATGTGATGGTGTATGCCTGTAGTCCTATCCCCTCAGCAAGACTAAGGCAAGTGGTTTTCTAGTTTGAATTGAACCTGAACAGCACAGCAAGATCCTGTCTTAAAGAAAAAAGAAATAGTAGGCCCTCAAATACACCAGAATGGAAGAAAGAGCCTCAAGATAGAGAAGTAACTTTTCAGTGGAAAAGGCCATTAAAGGCCCTTTACCTGGCATATATAATTCAGATTCTATCAGGAGACAATTTTATATTACTATGGAACTATTCGTTTAAGCCAAAAGTACCTTGAAAAGCAATGAATACAGATCAGACACACTAGGAAATTAAATATAGCTAGAGAAAGTGTACTTTCCACTCTTGCTCTTCGTTGGTTAGAAGAGTGAATCCTGCCCTCAGGTCTTTAAGATGTGTTTGCGTATAGAAACAGATGAATGAAGGAGCTTGAAGAGAGTTGTAGTTTGAGATTATTTCTTAGAAATTCCCGATTTGTGCTTTATTGCAGCTATGCAGAATGTACTTTAAAAGGATGAAGCCCAGCGGGCATGGTGGCGCTCACCTGTAATCCCAGAGGCTGGGGAGGTTGAGGCAGGAGGATATCGAGATCAAAGCTAGCTTCAGCAAAGGCGAGGCACTATCAACTCAGTGAGGCCCTGTCTCTAAATAAAATAGGGCTGGGGACAAGGCTCAGTGGTTAAGTGTCCCTGAATTCAATCCTCAGTACACCCCCCCCCCCCAAAAAAAAAGATGAAGCCCATATAGACCTAGAGTGAACTGCCACTGCCATTTTTACATTTTTGACCCATGTTCAGTTTTTATTTTTAACTGTGATACAATACGTGTAGCACAATGTGCTCCGCCATCCATTTCTTCGCGTGCGATCCCTGGGACCAAGCCCCTTGCTCTGCACCTGAGCCTCGCGCCTTGACGGCTGGCCAGTAACCCCTTTTGTCTTGTCTTCTGTTTGCTTCCAGAGCTCCAAGATGGGAGGCAAGCTCAGCAAGAAGAAGAAGGGCTACAATGTGAATGACGAGAAGGCCAAGGACAAAGACAAGAAGGCCGAAGGCACGGGCACCGAAGAGGAGGGGACCCCGAAGGAGAGCGAGCCCCAGGCGGCCGCCGACGCGGCAGAGGCCAAGGAGAGCCAGGAGGAGAAGCCCGACAAGGCGGCGGACGCCGAGGGCAAAGCAGAGGCGCAGGAAGGCGACAAGGCGGCGGCCGCGGCCAAGGAGGAGGCGCCCAAGGCTGAGCCCGAGAAGAGCGAGGGCGGCGCTGAGGAGCAGCCCGAGCCCGCGGCTGCGCCCGCGCAGGAGCCGGGGCCCGGGGCCGCGGAAGCGCCCAGCGCGGCCGAGGCGGGCGCGGCGGAGAGCTCGGCCAGCGCGCCCGGGGACGGCGCGGGCAAGGAGGAAGGGGAACCCAAAAAGACTGAGGCTCCCGCAGCTCCTGCCACCCAGGAAACGAAAAGTGACGGGGCCCCGGCCTCAGACTCAAAACCTAGCAGCGCCGAGGCGGCCGCCTGCCCCAAGGAGCCCCCTGCAGCCTCGGAGGCGCCTAGTAGTACCAAGGCTCCAGCGCCCGCAGCGCCCGCCGACGAGCCCCAGCCCGGAGAGGCCCCAGCTGCCGAGCAGAGCGTGGCCGTGAAAGAGTAACCGGGACGCCTAGGGAAATGCCACTTACAAACAGCCTCTCTTTCTTTCTCTCTCTCTCTCCCTCTGTCTCTCCCTCCCCCCCCCTCTCTCTCTCTGTCTCTCACACTGTCTCTCACTCTCTCTGTCTCTCTCCTATACTAACTTGTTTCAAATCGGAAGTAAGGATATGTATTGCCCAAGGGGGGAAAAGGATGCTGTCCCATCGAGGGAGGGAGGGGGTGGGAGAATCCAAATAGTATTTTTGTGGGGAAATATCTAATATACCTTCAGTCAACTTTACCAATAAGTCCTGGATTTTGAAGATGAGCGTCTGAAAGTACAGTACATGGTTGGTACGTGAACTGCTGCGCACGCACGACTCCACCGCTAGGAGCCCAGTCTCTCCGCTTCTGCCTGGGAGTTGGGAGTGGGGCGTTTGATGCTGCCCACAGGGCCTGTGCCAAGGCAATCAGATCTTTAGGAAAGCAGTATTTTCTGTGTTTTCTTTTTAATTTACAGCCTTTCTTATTTTGATATTTTTTTAATGTTGTGGATGAATGCCAACTTTCAGACGGAGCCCACTTAGCTTGTCCATATGTATCTCGATGCCAACCCTCCATTCTTCCTCTCCAGATAATTTTGGGAGTAACAAACATTCTCTCATCGTACTTAGCCTACCTAGATTTCTCATGACGAGTTAATGCATGTCCGTGGTTGGGTGCACCTGTAGTTCTGTTTATTGGTCAGTGGAAATGAAAAAAAAAAAAAAAAAGTCTGCGTTCATTGCAGTTCCAGTTTCTCTTCATTCTGTGTCACAGACACCAACACACCACTCATTGGAAAATGGAAAAAAAAAATAAAAAATAAAAAAATAAAAAAATGTACAATGGATGCATTGAAATTATATGTAATTGTATAAATGGTGCAACAGTAATAAAGTTAAACAATTAAAAAGAAGTTAGAAAGACTGCTGGTTTTCTTTTACTTCCCCCCTCCTGACCTCCCCTGGGTAAATTACCTCCTTAAAGAACAGAGCACTGTATGGGTATTTTTTTCTCCGCCCACCCCCCCCCCCCAACATTTTTTTGTGTGTGTGTGTATGGAAGCTTAAAGTAAGATCCTCAAATTTTTTGACACACACACACACACACACATATATTTATACATATATAAATGATATATATATATATGAATATGACTGAACCTAGAGGTGCTTCACACACTGAGCTACATCCCCAGTCCTTTTTATTTTATTTTGAGATAGAGTCTCCAAGTTGCTAAAGCTGGCCTTGAAGTTGTGATCCTCCTGAGTGGGCCTCCCAGTCCCCTGGATTACAGGCATGTGCCACCATTGCCCAGCACCATTACTTTTCAAAGTAGCTGGGTCAGTGCTGGTTAACTATCACAGTAAAAGAGACTAAGCTGAAAATGTCCTATCTATATATATGCATCTTATGAAACATGGGTATAATAACTTTATTTAGAAAGAACTAATATTTTGTACAAAGTCATTAAAGAATAATAAATAGATCTGATCTTGAAAACTGTGAGGAAAAGAACACTAAGATCTTGTAGAAACACCATATGAATATATAAATGAGAAAGCCATGATAAGCATTCTGTGCAATCCCTCTTCCCTTCTGTTTTTGTTATATCATGATGGCCAGGAAAGGGGACCAAGTGTGAGGCAGGCAGTGAGAGTGAAAGCTTGGAACTGGCCTTCATGGTGGCTGGATTTCTGACCCAGTTCTGACAGTGACAGCGTGGCTTGTAAGTCAGTTCCCACCTCTCCACAGATCTTCCTGGCTTCACCTATAGGAGGGCAAGTCAGTTCCCACCTCTCCACAGACCTTCCTGGCTTCACCTATAGGAGGGCACAGACTTTATAACCTCTAAGGCAAGGCACCTTTGACTTCTGAAATATTTGGTAGTTTGTGGATGTGTCTGGTCACAATGTATACCATGGATGGACGTGATGCTACCTCCAGTTCTTGGATAGTGACCATCTGTGTGCTCAGGTTCCATCTATGCCACAGGTGCAGAAGGCTGGAGAATTGGTGTAAGCAGTGACTTAGGCAGTGCCCAGGTATGCACATGAACTCTGTGGGCATGAATGAACTCCTATGGCTTATATTACATATAGAGAGATAAAACAGGAAAACAATATCCTCTCTGAGTAGTCTGTAGTCTGTGCCACGTTTAAGATGTTGCCAATAGTTGACAACTGGGAAAACAAATGGTGAAACTGAGTCATAGGCAAATATTATATCTGCTGGGTTCAATTCATGCCCATGATCACCTTTTGGCACTTTGGGTTCTTGCTTTTATGTGAAATAAATTTGAACTCTCAATGCTTGAAAGCACAGCACACATGAACTATGTAAATACATTGACCACCAAGCAACTGTTTTAAGTAAGGAAAACAGCAGGGGAATGTCCAGATGATTACTGATGTGCCCTGAAATACATGAAGTCACTTGGGGATAGGGTGCTGGGGGTAGGGAGAAAACTGCTTCAGTCTTAATATAATTACTCATTTTTAAAAAAATTTTAAATTAAAAGTTTTATTTTCAAAATTTAAATATTTTAACTGATAGTTACTAACATTAAATGCCATGCATTTCTTGCCAAAAAAAAAAATGTGTTTGATGGAAGTAATAGGTGATATTTTCAGCCTCTTGGGTTAGCATTTATTATTATAAATTGCTGGTTAGGGATATATGAAATAAGGAGATTTTTTTTCTTAGTTTGTTTATACATAGAGCACTGTTGGGTAGGGTAGAGGAAAATTAAAGTCTGAGCTATATGTATTTATTTTTCTGTTTTCTCTTAGGTGCTCAAGCAATTAAGTAGTATCAGAAATGTGGTCACCAAGATATTTAAAACAAAATTTTAACCTAACTGTGATCTATAGCATTAATCTTACATACTTCAGGGGGAAAATAAAAAGACTTACAGTGTAGTTTGAAACTGTGCATTCAGCAGAAAATGTACATGTGGGAGTGACTGGCTCAGCCAGAAAGGGAACAGTGTTGGGCTCCCATGTTAATTTTGGATTAACCTAGATAGTTCCCTCCTCATGAATGATTTAAAATGAAGGGAAGGCAGTGCACAGGTCGCACTCATCAGAAATGTCAGACTGTTTGGAACTTACCACGTTTTGCTTCATGAACTTAGGCATGTCCTCCTCCACGCAGAACAAAGGGCTCCAGGGTCTCACACTTGCAGGGTGCCAGTGTGAAGACTGCAAGGAGGGATCTAAATCTTCGTGTTCGCAGTTACCAGGTTCGTTCCTCTACTTTGAAGGGAACACTACCTCTGCATGATGGGGATGAACCCAAGTCCCCAAGAGCTGGGCTGTGCCAAACATCCTAGGGGCCCCATGTGGCCTTAACCCTAAAGAAGACCATCTTCAGTCTGTTCCAGCCATTGCAGCAAGGGCCACACAGGCACTAATCAGGAACATCATTTGCCTGCGCTAGAGACACTCCTGAGTGGGGTTAAGGCCCAGGTCTAGCAGACATAAGGGAATAGTGGTCAACTATCTGGTGCTGACAAGATCTAGACAATTCTTTAGCTGCATTGGTTGAGTAAATTATGAAGTTCTGGCAAAGCCAAGAACGGAAGTGCCACCCAAAGTCTGTTCTCATAAAGCAGTCTGGAACTTTAATTTTCATTAAATGAAACTTCATGGCATACTGAAATACCACATTTTTATTGAAACATTAATTAAAGTCCACTGTCAAAGCTGGCTCTTGGGACACAAATCTTATCTTTGACATAGCAAATTTCATTTGTGAGAACAATCTATAAGGTTTATAAAATTTGCAAATTTGATGTTATCCAACTTTTTGTCTCAGGATCAAAGAGATAAATCTTCATCCTTTTGATTTCTATTCTGCTTTTTGAGGACAACAATGTAGATGTTTGGAGCTTTGTTTTAACTAACGTACAATGTTGAAAACTGGATGCTCAGGAAGTAATTTTAAAATATACCAAACAGCAGCACACTGAAGCTCTGTGGGATGTCAGGTGAGCTTTCATGTACATTCTTATGTAAGGAGGCTTAATTCCTAACAGATATGACTTTACTCTAATGCTGTAGATAGTGGACTCAGGGATGGCTCATTGGTTAGGATATCGATTTTCATTGTACCTTATCTGTTAATGTAGAAGTAAACAGGTTAATATGGGAAGTTTTTCATGAAGGTATATATCTCTGATTTTTAAAATAAGCTATTCTTTATCATGTGCCTATATGCTTTCTGTCTTTTTAATGACAGGGTATAATTGGTATATAAAATGTCTAAGTTCAGAGAATCATCGATTTAGCATAATTCTCCAAGTTTTTCTTAGTCTCCGGTTTATTAAGAGCAATTTTCATTCTGGAGTCATATATGTTTACTAACATACATATTTAGGAGAATCACATAGGGAATATCTTTTTAAAAAAGAGCGGTGATCTTAAAAAAATCTTAGTGCAATTATACATATTGAAATAGAAAAATCATGTAAAAGTATATCTATCTTATAAACACTCGATCTTCATATTTTTCTAAGGTGCAAACATCACATTTGATCCTTATTTTGTTTTCTTTAAGGTAGTTTTATATTTAGCCTGAGTTTTCCTCTGGATTCAGAAAAATTCACTTTTAATATTAATATATTAAATTCAATGCCTTCTTTAATGCATCCATTTCTTTTAACTCTCTTAGGTTAATGTGTTAAAATGACAAATGGTAAAAGGATGAGTTAATAGGCATGGATTTAGAATCATTTAGAGAACATTCACATTTGCTTTCTTAACATATTTTTTTCTTATATCATCCAGATATTAAAAGACTAACAGTAAAAGGTTCTTAATAAAAATGCTGTTTTGGGGAATTCTCATTTTAAATATGCTTTTTACATATATTACACTAATCCTCAAGCAGAGTTTCAGATAATTAAAGCAAGACATTGTTGGTCTACAGGCAACTCTGAAGTCCTTAATATAAAAACTTAAACTAATGCTTAAAAAGAATCTACTTTCTAAAACATACAGATATTCTGATTAATTTTTTAAAAAACTTAAAGACTGAGTTCCAAACACTAGAAAGAAAGGCTTATGATTGGTGTCTTCACTGTTCTTTGTTTTTTTTTTTTAAGCTATGAGTTTATTCAAGGATAACATATGTTTAAAAAGGCCCCAAAGACTCTTGGCTTGTAATTAGACAGTAAATTCTTACTGTGGATTGGGTTGTGTTTAAGAGCCACACGACCAAAAAGTCAGTACTTCAAGCTATTGCTCAAAGAAAAAAAAACACGTGTTTTACCTTGAGGAAAATATGTTCACTTGTAACACACTTTTGTTAAAAAAAAAAAAAGTGGGAAAGAAAAATAAATAAAGGAAGAAAAGAAAGGAAGGAAGGAAAGAAAGAAGGGCGGAAGGAATTCCCCAGCATTCATTTTAGTGGAAGACACAGACTGTGTTTCAGTATCTTCTTGACAGAAACAGCCCAGCTTTGAGCTTTGCCAAGGAATAGGGATGACACCTCTAATTACGGGAGCCTCTTGCACAGGTTTGGGAAAAGTGACTTGACAGGTGAACCCCACTGAAGGAGATGACTATGAGGTCCTGAAGCAGCAGTGAACAATTTCCGCCCCACTCTGCCTCAGCACAGACATCCAAGAATAGAGCTCCCTTTCAGCCGGAACCACCCACTGCAGAGCACCCAAGTCTGACTAGTATGCAAATTTCCCCAAAGGGTGCTTTTTTTTTTCTTTTTAAACATTTTTTTTTTACCTCTTTTAGCTTAGAATAATAAAGACTACATTTTGCTTGCTATCTATTCAGTTGCTTTCTTTTTCAAGAGCTGAAACTGCCTTGACATTCAGAGCAAATTCTACCTTTCAACACACACACACACACACACACACACACACACACGCACAGACACACCATTAAAAAGAACCAACCCAAAAGAACAATTAAAAGACAAACTATCAGAGTACATAAAAAAGAGTGGCTTACCTTTCTGATACTAGTCAGAACCTATTATAGCTTTTTTGGGTCTTTTATTTATTTCCTCTCTTGCTTACTCTGTTTTGTTGGCACATAATTTTTTTTTTCCATCAAGTTCTTCACTTCTACTTTATGTTGTTGCTCAGTTAATTATTTTCCATTCTTTCCTTCTGGCCTGCTTGCCTTTCACCAATTCCTCACAGAGGCAGATGCTTACATTGGGACAGAACTGTAAAAATCACTCTTTCAATGCACAGTTCTTAAATAACGGTAAGTGTGCAGCTCTTTTTGACTTGACATAACCTTCATTTGTTCAGGAAGAACAAATATAATTTCTTTGCCACCCATCTGTACACTTGATGCACCTTCCTTCACCTACCTGCTTTTATCTGTAAGAACAACATGGAGATTAAGAGGACATGTTCAGGATCTAAGGGAATTTGAAGTAATTTTTTTTTTTTCTGTGCTGGAGGCTTGAATCCAGGGCCTTGCACATGCTAGACAAGTATTACATCCCCAGCCCAAAATAATCCTTGATGTTCTGTGCTTATTCAAAGAGATTCTATTACCAACTGTTTCAGAAGGTAAGAAAGTGGTTCTTAATATTCCATGTAACCTGGAAGCATAAAGATTTTTTCTTGGATACCGGAGTAAGAAAATTTTAGCCCCCCTCCCTCCATCTGTGATTCAGTAGTTTTTAAAAAATTTTTTAAAAAATTTGCTCTAATTAGTTATATATGACAGTAGAATGCATTTTGACATATACATAAATGGAGTTTAGCTTCTGATTCTTCTGGTTGTACATGATGTAGTAATACACTGGTCATGTAATCATATATGCTCATAGGATTATAATGTCAGGTGCGCAGGAAGGGAGGTTCTATAAAGTACCTCTTTGAAAATCAAAAGAAATAGTGTGATTTTTCACAAAATTTGGAATCAAAGAGACTTGAATTAGAATCTAGATTTAGTGTGTTTTTCTGTGATTTTTAAATAATTTACTTAAGATCTCTAGGCTCACTTCTCTCTCTCTCTCTCTCTCTCTCTCTCTCTCTCTCTCTCTCTCTCTGTGTGTGTGTGTGTGTGGTGCTGGGGATTGAACCCAGGGCCTTGTGCATGTGATGCAAGCACTGAGTTATATCCCCCCACTAGGCTTACTTCTCTCATTTGAGAAAAAGATAGGGAAGAATAAAAAGAACAGCAGAGTCACTGGGAACATTTTCAATAAGACCTGGAAGGGTCAGTAAGCTGCCTAGAAGTAACTGGATCACGATACACAGTTTGCCCTCTCGGCTCTCCATCTCTGTGGGTTCCACATCTGTAGGTTCAACCAACTCTGGATTAAAAATAGTGGGGAAATAACCATCACTACTTGTTACAGTTTGGGTCTTAAATGGTACCCCAAAGCCTGTGTGTTGAAGGCTATGTCCCCAACCTCTGGTGCTCTTGAGAGGCGGAGGAACCTATAGGAAATGGGGCCTAACTGAAGGCAGTTAGGTCATTGAGGATGGACGTTTAAAGATGATATTGGGACCCTCGTCCTTCCTCTCTGTTTTCCTGCAGCCATGAGGTAAGCACATTTGTTTTACCAAGCATTCTCTGCCATGATGTTCTGCTTCACCATAGGTTCAAAGGCAGCTGGGGTCAAGTATCCAAGGACTGAAACTTCTGAAACCATGAGCCAAAATAAACCATATCTCCAGTAAGTTAATTATCTCAGGTATTTTGTCATAGTCACCAAACACTGACTAACACCATACTAAACATGTCGGGACTTTTTTTTCCCCTGTCACTAGTCCCTAAGCATTATAATACTACAACTATTTAGATAACATTTACATTGTGTTAGATTTTGCAAATAACATAGAGTTAATTTAAAGTGTGAAGATGGATGTACATAGATTACATTCAAGTACTTCACCATTTCATGTAAGGGACTTGCATCTTTGGGGGTCTTGGATACTGAGGTAAAACTGAATACTCAGTGAACCACAGCTGTTCCAAAGGAGGCTTCAATTCTTAAAAAACCCTGGACTCAGAAGATCTGGCCTGCTTACTTCAGTTATAAAAGAGGATATAATGGAAAGACAATTTTTTTTTCATTTCCTTTTTTTTTAAAAATTAAAGGACCATAATTATACATAGTAATTGGGTTTATTTTGACAAAATAATAATACATGCAAGGAATTTGATTTCAAGCTCCATCTCCCTCCCTTTTTCTCCCCTTCTCCTTCCCCCAATTTTCCTTAAATTTTCTTTCTTCTACATATACATAAAAGTGAAATTCCCTATGGTATCTGAAATAAGAATATTTTACTAAATTCATTTCATTTATCTTTCCCTTTTCCTCTGTCTTCCCTCTCAGTCTCCTGTGTCTACTCCAATGATCTTCCCTGTATCTTCATGATATTCAATTCCTTCCCCCATTGCCCTCGTGGAAAGAATTTCTAATATCAATATTTCCTTGAAAATGCAGTGATGACAACCATGGATAGAGACCCAAATTGTCTTAGAGGACAGTTTAATTTGAAGAAAAAAAATATACACAGTGTAGGGAAATTACTCCTTTGGGGTGTCAAAATCTAAGGTGGTTTTCCTGAGAATGTTCTAATTAGATTATGGAGATAACTAAGATTAATTAAGAAGGGAGAATAAGTTGCTTTTGTGTTGGGATGTGAAGTAGTCGACCCCACCTGTATTACTTTGTTAGCTCCGGGACCTGGGCATGGAATTAACTTCTTGGAGCACAATGTGCTTCTCGGAGAGTTGGAGAATACACCTCCCTTGGGAGCTGGAGGGGAGAATAGAAGGTTATGTTCGGCACACTATCTGGCATGTAAGCACTTGTTCAGTGGATTCTCTCTGTGATTACATTTTCTTATCAAACGAGTGAAAAAAATCTATTTCATAGGTCAACTCTGGTTTGGTCCTTATTCAATCTGTATATATAAAACTTTCATGTACATCAGTTCTAGTGTATTCTACATTGCTTCATTCACTCATTCATTTGCCAAATACTTATTAAGCAGCTACTGTCTTCCAGTCATTAAATGGCTCTGATTGCTAAGAATATAAAGAACATAAACACAGAGCCCAGTCTTCTTCTCAACTCTGAACTTTATTTATTTTTTTTTAAAGAGAGAGTGAGAGAGGAGAGAGAGAGTGAGAGAGAGAGAGAGAGAATTTTTTTAATATTTATTTTTCAGTTCTCGGCGGACACAACATCTTTGTTGGTATGTGGTGCTGAGGATCGAACCCGGGTCGCACGCATGCCAGGCGAGCGCGCTACCGCTTGAGCCACATCCCCAGCCCAACTCTGAACTTTAAAATGCAACTTGTCTTTCAGTACCTCCTCTTGGATGACAGGCAATCGTCTCTAAGGTAACATATCCACAAGGGAGCTTCTGATTCCTCTTCACCCCCAAGACAGGCTCCTTCTGTCCTCTATGGCTTACTGGTAACTTCATCCTTCAGATATTAAGGCCAAGTCATTGATTCCACACCTGACTTATATCCTTTACTTACACTCAACAGCTCCTATCGGGATCCTCCTTTCCCTCCACAGTCCTGACTCAAGCACTCTTGTACCTGGTCAAGGACACCCTGAGTCTCTTATTATTTTATTGCCAGAATCTTCTCACCAACTCTTCTGATCCTGCCCTTGCTTTTGGTCATCTTCTCAACATTGCAGCCAGAATGTCCATGTTAAAACATAAGTGTCTCCACTAGACCAGACTTGGATGAAACAGTGTCTCCCAGGTCCTACAGGAAACACTGGTTATGAAGTTTGCAGGACCTTATTCAAAAGCCTTTGGGAATTTCAAGATGGGGAAAGAGCAGAATACTAAATGAAGCCCAGGTCTCTTCTGAGGGTGGGACCCTGTGTGTCTTCCTAGGTCACATGCCCAGGAAGCTGATCCTACCCATAGGTTTCGAGCAGGATATCCCTCCCATGTCCTCCTGCAGTATTTGATGTCCTCCTTTCTCCTTCACTCTGGCCACCTGGCCAGTTTGGTGGTCCTTCAACATGAACTCTGCAGGTGCCTTGCTGCTTCAGGCCTTTACAATGCTAGTCCCTCTGCTCCGAGCTTTTCCAAACTCCCAGCCCTTTTCCATGACTTTGCTCAAATGTTACATTTGCATGAGATCGCTCACCATCCTGTTTAAAATCCGCAACCTCCACGTGACCCTGTCTCATCCAACCTCACTTCCTACACATCCCCTGGTTATTTCCTCTTCAGTTCTGGTCACCAAGCCATGATTGCTTTTTCTGAAATAATTTGCTTATTCTGTCTTCTTCCACTAGACTATAGGATCTACAGGGCAGAGTTTTTTTGTTTTGTTTTGTTTTGTATTTTTTTTTTCAATGCTATATCTCATTACCTAGGTTAGAATAAATAGTCAATACATCTTATTTTGAAAATATGAATGTCAGTGGTAGAGATGCAAAAATTAAACAATCATCCAGTAATTACACCTGAGTTATGTGCTGCAACTTTGAGCCAGAGCAGGTTGAGGAGAGGGACAAGTGTTTTAGGCAGAGAGAACAGCATGAACAGGGGCCTATGGGCAAAGTGAACAGGAAGGCTGAAGGAGCTGAGAGAAGGTCACAAAAGGGGGAATTCATGGAGGAAGAGCAAAGTGGGAAAAAATGGGTATGAACCTGTAGCTGGATTTGACCAAGTAGGCTTTGCTGAGAACTCTGGTCTTCATGCTGAGGATGATTGGACATCCCAAGAGAACTAGAAACTGAGAACATGGAAAGGAAAGGAAAGATCATTCTAGGTCTGTGTGGAGAACCTCTGGGCATGTGGGGTGAATTTAGGGAGACTGACAAGGAAGTTCTTTGCAGTTAACTGATAGGAGCGGGCTGCTTGAGAACAGAGGTGGCAGCCAAAACGGAGAAAATCAGACCAATGAAGTTGCTATTCCTGTGGCAAGATCACAGGATTGGATATCTGAGATTTTTGACTGGTGGATAGGATTTGAAGCTCAGGTAGAAGGACGACCTCTGAAGAAGAGCGGAGATTCCTCCCTGTGTACAACACAGAGGGAGGTGCCTATGTGGACAGCCTTGGGTGTTTGCGAGGGAAAACGGAGGCAGCATCACTTGGATGGCTTTAACTTTCTGTGAAAATGTGAAGATCATTTTTTTTTTCATCACTGAGGGGACAATTGGGGTGTTGAACAGGTGGTTGGTGGGAGATTTGAGGATGAAAAAAGACCTGACTGTTGACTTCCCAAGTGAAGTTACATGGCAGACACACATCCAGGATGGCCCACAAGGAGCTGTGAGTGCTGCTGCTCTGTTGTTGGATCATCCCCAGCACACTCTGGCGATTTGGGTGCAGACACACAAAAAGAGCAGAGTTGGGAAGGTGTTAACTTTTTGTCACTGTGACCAAAATACCAGACAAGAATGGATTAAAGGAGGAAAAGTTGATTTTGACCTTATGGTTTCAGAGGTTCAGTCTGTTGGTGGACTCCATGGCTCAGGGTCTGAAGTGAGGAAGAACATCACGATGCAAGGACATCTGGAAGGAGAAATGCACTGTCCATGGCCTCCAGGAAGCTGAGGGAGAGAGGGGAAGGGGCCCCAGGAAAGAGGAGCCTTTTCAGGCAAAGCCCCTCAGGAATCCCCCCTTCTCCAGCCACCTGCCTACAGCTACCATTCAGTCAATCCATTCAAACTAGTATGAACCAATTAGGTGACTGCTCTCGTAATCTAATCGTTTGTGTCTGAAAATTCCTGAGACAGAGATATCTGAGGACAGAGATATCTGAGTAAGCAACATGTTGGGGAAATCGAACAGGACACTGAAACTGGAAATTTTGTTGATAGAGAAGTTTTGAATGGTGACAATTGACAGTTTCTCTTCCTGGTACCCAGGAAGAAGGTAGACAAGGTGGCACGAGGGGTATTCAGTGAGAAAAAAGAGCAAGATGCTTAAAGGCCAGGGGATGGGATGGATTTTCCAGGTGGAAGGCAATTGCCACTGACGAGGCCGGCATCCAAGACTTAGGGACTGAAGGGCATGACCAGGAGCCTGTGACGATAGCAAAAAGAGATTGGTGTGGCCCAAAGATGGAAGCCTCAAAACAGACCTGGTACTGCAGTTGCAATTTTTGTTTGGTTTGTTCTAAATGGTAGAATACATTTTTGGAAGTGACAGGAGGGAGCAAGGAGTTGACCAGCCTCCACGAAGAGGGCTGCTGTGGAAGCCATGTCCTCAGGAGCTTGGGCTGAGGAAAGGAGATGAAAAGTAAGCTCCAAACCCAGCGTCCAGTAAAAATGGAGTTGTCTCGTGATGAGGCAGTGGGTATGGAGGGCATGATAGCAGTGCTCAGGAGGTGAGGAACACTCTGCTGAGTCTGGAGCAAGGAAATGCAAGAGGGGTGGCCCAGAGTGTTGCAGAAAAAGCAGGCCCATGGGAGCTTCCACTGGGGTGTTGATTGGTGATGAGGTTAGGCTTCAGCATCCTGAGGGCCAAATTGAGCCCAGAAACTGATGACCAAAGACGTTTTTTTCACAAGATCTAAAGTAGAGGATTTGTAAACAATAATGAAACTCATGGTGAGGTCCTTCCAATCTTTTGAGTCGGATATCGAGTTTGCTTCTTTAGAGCTCTTAGGGTAACTTCTTGGAGGTTGACACTATCTTCCCCCATGATGTCCCCCATCATCCTATATAGAATTGAAAATGTGGGACTTAATGAGAAGAAAGGGGGAAGGCTTTCATTTTCTCTAAGATAATCTCTACTTTGCCTCAACAGACCTAGGATGCTGGCCCACAAATCAAGTGAATGAACCTACTTGACACTAGAGGTAAGTACAAACTGTTCCGTTACCTCAGATCTCTCAAAGGCCTCCCAGGTCTCCATGCTCCTGGATGCTTCTCCTACTGTCAGGAGCTGTGCATCAAAGGCGCGGGCAGATCCCCTGGTTTGAAGCTTGGTTCTGAAGCTTCCCAAGCTCAGTGCCTAGGATAAGTCACTTAACATCTTGGCAATTTATCCACTTTGTCTGTAATAATAATAATAATATGATTTAACTTACAGCATTGTCACCAGTTCAAATGACATAGATGATCTAAAGCCCAACACCTGGAACCTAGTGAGAAATTAAAGAAAACTCACCACTGATGCCTTTGAACACACCCGAGTTATTTTCCTTCAGGATCCCACTGCCTCCACTACCCGCTACTGCCCAGTGTGTGTCTGGAAGTCTCCACTCCTCCTCCAGCCATCCTTAGACATTCTGGAGACTTTCCCACTGGGAGGACTAGGTTGCAGCTGTCCTGTTCAGGCTCCTCTTCGCTGATCCACCTTCTTCATGCAGCCATCCACTTCTGCATATCAACCCATAAGCAAGTGTACCTCTCTACAGGGCTGTGGGTGGCTTGAGGGCTGGGGCACTCCTCATGTTCTATGCCCAGTACCTTGAACGTTGTTTCACACTCCAAGTCTTAAAAATATTTGTTGAGATGTAAATGACTTATGTAGTATGACTCATCTTTTCCCTCCCAAACCCATATACGTGCTCTTCAAAAGGAGACAAAAAAATTGAACTGAAAGTGACTCTACATTTTCCATTTTCAGATTATGGTTGGGCAGAGGAGAAACTGTCCACTTGGGGAAGGGTAGGGTTACCTGTGGTGTTGGGTGGTAGTATTGTTGCTTCGGATTGTCCTAGAACCACTTAAATCACATGATCATTTATAATCATTTTTGACTCCCTTAATAAGGCCAATCCTCTTTTTGGTAGAAACGCTATTTTTCTCATTAATGAATTTAAAAATATAGTACTTTCTTATATTTGTCAAAGAAAAGATGCAAATGCTTGTCCTGATTCTATTGTTATAAGTGAACAAGAAAAACACACCTTGAACAGATTGAAGACAAGCATGATTATTTTATGCAGGTGTTGAATGGGATTGCCCCATTTATGCTTCCTCTCTCTGAACAAATATCAATGGGTGTCCAATAATGTTCACAAAGGACTGGGCAGAAATTGAGTAGATAACTGAAAATACTGCATTATTCAATTTAAATTTGTACAAGATAAAAACAATTAGAAAATTCTCTTGTCTTATTAAATATTCTTCAGATAAAGGAGCTTTTACTGTTGGATTCCTGGAAATTTTACATCAGTTTTGAAAAGGCTCTAGCGTTTCCCTGAAGTTCAGGGGGCTGCTACAGACTTATATAAGAGGTGGCATTTCCTAGCCTGGTTCTCTAATTCCCTCAATAATTATTGAATAGTGTCATCTTTTTCAGATAAAGGACTAAGGTGTATAATCAATTCATCAAAGTTTTTAATAACTAGAGAGTAAGTTCATTCAGGTGCAACCCTGATAATAAAGTAACATAAATGTCATCTTCTTTTTTCTATATATTGCCTGGTGATTTGGTAAACATCAAGTGAAAAACAAACATGACTCTCCAACAGATTTTATTAGCCATGGTGTTTCCTCTTCCCTGATAGAAAAAAAATGTATATAAAGTGTTTATTATTCCTATCAATTGTAGCATGCTAACCAACAAAACCCTGTATCTTCATTGTATTTTAGTAATTAAAAAATCTTATTCTTCTTCATTTATATAAAATATACAAAAAGATGCTGCAGCTATGCTGTATTCATCAAAGGAAAGAATCCTGTTATTAACCACAAGCATGTTCAATTATACTGCAATGAAAATAATCTGTGAAAGGTTATAAGGAATATAGAGGATTATTTCATTTTTAAAGCATATTCCCATCAGTAGTGCTGTGCCTTCATTTAAACTGGGATTTAATTTCAGGGAGAAATGCTGGCTAGTTATGCTACATATCTAGCTTGATGGGTGTCTATAATTTCTGTCTCTGAGAAAACATTTGGATTTAGCCATGGACTATAACTCTGAGCTGGCTATATTCAATCTTGGTTGCTGATTTTGAAGACCATCATTTTTTTTTTGACTGACCATTTATGACCATTCAACCTCTGGCTTGCGTTTACTCTTACACAGTCTTTCTGACATTCAATAAGAATTCTTGTGGATGCCCCCTACTTTTCAGTTCTCTGAAGCAGCACAGTCTCACCTTTATGAAAGATTTCATATCAGCTACATCCACTCTCAAATGCAAGAGTAGGATAAAGAATTGTTCTTTTTTTAAAAAAAAATAAAAACATTTTGTTGCTATCGATGAACCCTTATTGTATTTATTTATTTATATGTGGTGCTGAGAATGGAACCCAGTGCTTCACACATATTAAGCAAGCACTCTACCACTATGTATGTCATAGTAAAGACACATTTTTGTTGTGTTGAGACTAAAAATATTTTTAATTTAAATTTTGATTTATTTTTTATATCTTAGACTAAGATTCTATGTTGTTCCTTGAGACAGTTTTGGGCTTATGGAAGAGCTAGAAGAGAGTCTTGTGTGGTCTTTGAGGGCTTAGGAGGGTCAGGGTCATGGGGTAGCAGCTGTAGACAGAGATATGCCTGAAATCAACAAAGTCCAGGAGGGAGCATGCCACACAGGAACGAGAAAATCACATTCAGATGAAGCTGGCAGACCACTGAACACCCAGTCCATAGACAAGTTCCCAAATGGGAGATCTTTGTGACTTACAGAGTAGAACACCCAGGGTTTTCTCCTAGCCTGTGTGCTGCCTTTAGACTTCTCCCTGCTCCTTTGTGCTTTTCTCAAACATGTGGCTGAACGTGGCTGCCCTCCAGATGCTTGTACCATTTTTCACTCCAGTTGTGTTTATCATAGTAGGTTAGCTGAATAAAGGACATTTTCCTACCTTTTTGAGACCACAGGGGTAGAGGGTGAGATAGGAATGAGTGGATTAGTACATGTATTTTCATCAATTTACACTATATTTAGATAATTAATAGTAACTAGATGGAGATATTTCTACCTAAGAAATGTTCCCCAAATTCTTTACCATTATTGAGTATATTGAAAAGCTTAGAGTATTTCCCCCACTTTAAACTTGTATAAATCACCTGGAGCTCTTGTTATATTGCAGATTCTGACTCAGCATGTCTGTACTGGGCTAGAAGATTATGAATTTCTAAAAATCTCCCAAGAGACATCTGTGTGCTGGTCCTTGCTCCACGTAAGAGTAGCAAGATCTTAGGGATTTCAAACAATTAATATTGTTCTAGCAAATATGTATGTTACCTACTTCTGAAAATGTATGTCATAGGTAAATGTCTAATTTATTTCAGAATAGTAGTTAAAATTAATCCTAGACTTTGTATTTTGCTGCCTATATTTGAATGATTGCTAGGCTTAAGTGGTAAAATGTTGAGTAGATATTTTTTGGTCTCCAAAAAGAGACAGCTAAATGACAGCTTTTGTGTCTTCAAATACTTGTAGAGTTATTGTTTTCTTTTCTCAAAAGACAACAGACCTCCTTCCTACCCCGCACTTCATATGAGACTGAAACAGAAACATTTAAATTAAGACTGCGCAATTCTGTCTTACACATAGGGAGAACTTACAGAATGCTGGGGTATGCATGAGTCTCCATCCCTCATTGATCTTCTAAGAATCCATACTAACATAATCCTTGCCTTGAGGAAGCAGCATTGGTTCAGAGCACATCCCTCAACATTAAAAAGCTGGGTCACTGGATCTCCATGTAAAAATGGGACGATTCCACTGTCATAGTCCTTTGCATGAACACCCCTGCAAGGTTCCCATTCTGAAATCCCATGCCATCTGCCTCTGGGAAGACTTCATTCCCACATGAAGATTCATCTTGATCTCAGAGAGTTTGAGAAGTTAGGAAACCTTAACCTAATGCTGATGTTAATGACACTTAGCTTTGGCCCTGAGATACAGTTTACCCTTCCACCTCATTTAGACAAAAGGGTCAGAAACATATCCAAGAATACATGTCCCCCTAAAGTGTGATCCTCCAGAATTGAGGTGTCACCTAGATCTTGTCAGTTCTCTTCTAGACTGGGAGTCCTGGGTCCTGAGCCCCTGTAATGGCAGGACTGTAGCCAGAAGCCAGCTCAGGCTTTCCAAAAATCTCTGCAGAGGCTATCTATAGAGTCCCTGTTCCTAGGACCCCTGATCCCCACTTACCTGTACAGATGATCCTAGTTATTGTTATTCTATTCCTTAATGTTGGGGCCACTTACCTAGACTGGCAAAAAAATGTCAAATTCTCTGAATCCTGGATTTTGCTGTCCCTCTTGTTTCTTTCTCCAATCTGGCACCAATGCTTCCCACTTCTTGGGGCAGGCCAGTGTCCGAGCTCAACTCTTTCATTAGTCCTCTGAATTGCTACAAAGAGGAAAGCAGAGTGCTGGGCATAAACTGCTTGATGTGTGCTCCCCAAGCAGTTGGCTAAATGAATACAATGGCAGACATGCTTTCTGACTGAATAATCTCCTGGATTTTCCCATGCCAATGCCTAATTTAATTCTCTCTCTCTTTTTTTTAATATATTTTTTTTTCTGTAATTGTAGATGGACACAGTACATTTATTTTATTATTTATTTTTTATGTGGTGCTGAGGATCAAACCCAATGCCACACACATGCCAGTTGAGTGCTCTATACTACTGAGCCATAGCTCCAGCCCCTTTCTTCTGCTTACATATTTTTGTTAAAAAAAACTGCTAGCTTTTTAAAAAGTCTAACTTCAAAATTATAGAGATATTACCAAATTATTGCCTTAAGGAATTATGCTTTTGCTCTTCATAAATTATGTTCACCATTTCCAATGGCAAAAATCATACTTTAAAACAAAAGGTTATTATTCATACTGCAAATATGGCTAGAGTTTCTTGCCCTGTTTGTCTAGCTAATCACACCTGTGAAAGGGCAACATTCTAGAGAAGTACTAATATGACTTGGGAGGGTCTGTTATTTATAGATAACAGGTTTGGATAAGTGTGTGGTTAATAAGTTCATAATTAGAGATAGAAACAGGAAAGAGAAACTGAACAGAGACATTGCAGATTCAGAAACACATTTCAGATCTGTTTACGTTTTCATCCGGGTAAGAAAATGACAGCAAATATCTGTATGGAAACATTTGCATCCACAGGTAAGTAGGTAGAAAAAAAATGAACCAAAAGAGTGGATGATTAACATGAAACTCAGCCATGACATCAAAGTGTTGATAGACAACAGTCCAACCCAGGAAGAGTGATGTTGCTGCTGTCGCTATCTTCTGAGCTGCAGTCTAAGAAGTGTTGTTGCTATGTTAATGGCAATTCATGAATTAACTGGTTTACATTTGCACCATAAAACCAGGTTACAACTAAAAGTTTTAATATTTTTAACTAAGAATGGAAATAGGATTGGACTTTCCAAAATTGTTTTTATTACAAATTTGTCTAGCCATTAAGGAAATTATATTTGTTATCTATGGTCACTCATAAATTGGGAAACATCCTTCATAAGTAGATATTTGGAGTTAAAATCAAAAACAGTTATGATTTAACATTTTGATTGACACACCCATGCACATTTCTAACTATAAAAATTAGCTTTTTGTTTTATAGAAACCCACTTTTTTGTAATAGTAAATTATAGTTAGTGTATTTTGTGAAGAGCAAATAATACCCTTTGTGGACACATTAGTGTTTTGACCCCTCTTACTGGGGACAGGGGTGGGTGTGAGGATCAGGTTTATGGAAACTCATAAGATGTGACACATGAATAAGCCAAAGCAAACTATGAGCAGAAATACAAGAAAATTCTTGTCACAGAGCCTAGGCACTGTTCTCTAGCAATTCTCAGTCCCTTGATTTGGTCCTTGTTCTAGATAAGGACAAGGATGAGAAAGATGGCAACCAGATTATGCAGTATAGTATTCTGTCCTCATCTGTAGGGGATGCATTACAGATCTCCTATTAGTGTTTGAAACCGCAGGTTATATGGGACCCCATATATTTCTTTTCCTATACACTAATGTTAAAGTATAATTTATAAATTAGGCAAACCAAACATTAATAATAATAGTTAATAGTTAAATAAAGCTATTATAATAACATACTGTAAGAAAATGACCAGTACCACTACTTTGGTGCTATGGGGTCATTATTAAATAAATAAGGGACACTTGATACAAGCAGTGATATATTATAATATTGGATCTGATAACCAAGATGACTACTGGTGACTAACAGACAGATAACATATACACCATGGATACACTGAATAAAGAGATGACTCCCCTTCAAGGCAGGGTAGGGCAGGATGGCAGGAGAGTTCATCATATTTTTTAGAACAATATGAAATTCAAACCTAACAAATTATTTCTGAAAATTTTCATTTAATATTTTTAGACTTCAGGTAACTTAAGCCACAGAAAACAAAACCACAGGAAAGACAAACTACACAGTGGTTGTCTATGAAGGGAAGAGACTGGTAGCAAGTGGAGTCATATACCTCAGGACTCTTAAAAGCATCCCTGCAGTATAAAGTAAAATGTAAAGTGTCTGATGTGCATAAAGATTACTGAATCACACAGGAGAGTTTAAATCATGCCCCACATCACTCACAGATCAGTTTCTTTTCATTTCACCCACCAGACACTAATTGTATTCCTTGGTTGTGCTCTTATGAGGAGGTCCTACCCAACTCCTTTGATCTTCTTCATGTCTTCATGTACAAGGGCAAAGCTCCAAGCAGTCTTTGACATTGCAGAACATTGTGGTATCATGTCTAACTGTGACACTGTCATGCTTTATCCAAATGTTGCAAATGAGGAACACTCATCTGAGACTTTGCCTCCATACCAGCTCACCTCCAACCACCAGATCTAACTCCATATTGTACCCTTCCTCAACCCCTAGCAAAGCTTCTCTGTAGCTCAGGGGTTTCTAAACAGGTGCCTACTGGAGAAACGTGGGGACTGTGGTCAACTGTTCCAGGCCAGCTGCTGCTCAGTCCTGCATATGGTTTCCTGGAGGCCTGGAATTACTGGATTTTTTTTTTAATCAAAGGAAGCCTTTGATTGTTTTTTTTAATGGATTTTTTTTGTATTTTTATGTCAGTAAATGCAATATTTAAAAATGTGGGGCCAAACAACACTTTGAGGGACGAATCTGGACCACAGACCTCAATCTGTCACCTTAGCTCTGTCTTTGAAATTTACGCCACCTCTGAGTGTCCCCATCTCTGCCTGTGTCCAGTCAAGTAAATATTAGGACAAAGATGTGTGTTAACTATCCACAATCTATCCACAACTTCTGGATAGATTACAATAGTAATCTTGGAAAATAGTGTTATACATATAATTTTCTATATAATGTATTATAATAATATAACCCTGGAAAGCAATATCTTTCTCAAAAGGATTATATATACTCTAATTATAAATGGCATATTAGAAGAAAGTTTATGCATAATTTATTCTTAAAAACTTGAATTCATAACAGAAAAAAAATAAACCTTTAGTTAATATTCTTTGGTGGTTGTAAATCTCTCTAAGTTATTAAGATGTAGCCTGGGGCAAATTTAAGATGTTAGCAATGAATTCTGATTAAGCAAAATGTAATTATGGTCATGTCTACAGCACAGCAAGTATGCATTTTAATAAAAAAAATTGAAATAGAAAAACCAGAAAGGATTTTATAGATCATAAGGAGCATTTTATTGACCTTTTTGTTTGAAATATTTTTGTTCAAAAAAATTAATTTTTTTTGGAATTAAGAAAAACTGTATATATTTAGCATGTGCGACATGATGTTGTGTATCAACAGTTTCTGTTGTTAAATGTGGGGGTCCTTCTCATATGAACCCCTTGGCAAAATTCTTGGCTTTAGTAAACACTGGAAGATTCACATCATCTCTGCTACTCGTAACTTCCTTTTATGACTCTGATGTATGCCTTGGGAACCCCCAATTTAGCTATGGGTAGTGAAATTCTCCGAGTGATGGCATTTTGAATTTCTTATCAGGTGGTTTGTTTTGTGGCATAGGCTTTGTGCTGACATAGGTTAACTATGCACACTGGGAAGGAAGGAGGAACCCTAGCGACCCTGTCCTTAGGTGTCAACCCTAGGTGATCCTGATGACTCCCACTTCTGTGAGCTGTCCTGCCTGGCACCTGGCCTGTGTCATCCCAGGGAGCCCTTGCTTGCTGACCTACCTGCATCTTTTCTCCTTGGCCCCTTCTCAGCCTCCAATTTCCCCTTTTCTCCAGTCTTACAGTAACTCTGGGTATCGGAGGAGTTCATCAATGCTCTAAGGCAGATTTGCTGAGCTCTCAGCTAAGCAGAGATGGTGGGCTGAGTCCCTGCCTGGAGGCCACCATTGACATAGCCATTCTTTAATACTGAGTGAGATCCAAGCTTTGGCTTCTGCCCCATGATTTCTGCTAAAAACTGCTGTACACTTACTTTTCTCTGCTCAGTCTTCTAACCCTGATTTGCTTGTGGCAAGGTCTGCTTGATGAGGAGTCTTTTTTCTTTGATATTTCATACCTACCTGGAATAAACTGCCTCTGTTGTTTGTTTCTTCTTTCTCCCCCAGTGTTTTCCCCTACTTTTGAAAAGCTAGAAATACACCTCCTGAGGAGCTTTGCCACCTTTCCTGCCCTTCTTGGGATCCCTGGTGTGGGACACAGCTTTTATCCATGCTCAGCAGGCACAGAGGGATGATATATATTATATTTTCTGTCATATTAACCCAAGAATGGTTGAGGGGTTGATTGATATCTAAAAGCTCTTCTGCAGGCATCATCCTTTGTTTGAGAAAGTTCAATCTTAAAGTGAAAAAATTCCTGAGAGTTTCTCTTGTTCTTCAGAAAATGTGATTATTTTTATTTTAAGGGAAAGGGCTGGAATTCTATTGAGAAACCTCAATTCCATTGAAAAACCACCAAAGGACATAACATTCCCAAAATTTGCACGTCGTGGACATAGACCTCCGGAAAGACTTTTGTCTTTCTAAATCAAAGTGGTCAAAATCTGCCTGACCCTCCCCGTTTCATTGATGCTGAGAACTCCTTCAAGAAAACTTTTGAAAGGACTATATTTCCCTTTGCAAAATAGTCTTAATCTGGAGGCACTTACTCTTTGCGGAGCCCTGGTCCCACCTTATCATTTATTTAATGAAGATTCTCTTGAAGATTCACAACAGAGCAGTTCTAGAAATTCTTACAAGATTAGGCACTGGGCTAGAAGGTAGTACTGAACGGCCATGAGTATTAATTGTTTCCTCTTTGAAGCAATTTATCTCTCTTCGAGGAGAAAGATGGACAGTGGAGCAGGTTTGAATAAAGGAATACAACTTCTGCTCGGAAGGTGAGATGATAATCACAGACTTAATGTATCATAGACTGTGAGTTTGTCATCATGGTGCAGTTGACTGAGTCAAGGTCAACCAGGCCATGAGGTCAGGAAATATTTTTCTTACAGAGAAATGTTGTATATATGATATTTGTTTTGTTTGGAGTTTGACCTAAGCTATGACGAGAACTCAGTTGAGTCATTCAGCTCTGAGAGAGCAAAGCCGCTTGTTGCTTTGTTTCCTTTTTAACAATTGGGAATTATTTTCTGAAAGATTTCATCTGTCTGTGAAATGATCTAAAAGGTACAGTAGAATTGTACAGTGACTAAAAATAGAGCTTGAATTAGTTTTGGCAACTGGAGGATCCCTAATAGCAAATACATTAGCAAGAATGTTGTTTCCCACCGAGAAAAATGTTTTGTTTGTTTAAGGAAGAGAGTGTGTGTCTTTTTATAAACTGTCATGTCTGTGAGGATATTAAATTAACATATGGTAGGAATAACAAATTGCAGTTACCAGTTCCCACCATTATCTTTCATCAATATGATTAATATTGTCTAATAAATTGTAAAATATGATGTAACACTTAGTGAAAAAATTTTAAAAGGCATCATGTATATCCATAAGATATTTTAAAAAAACCCAAACTAAAATTAAATAACAAAAGATCAGTAGAGTAGAGGGAAGAGAGCAGAGGGAGGGAGAGAGGAGAGAAAGGGGAAATACTAGGGACTGAATTACAGCAAATTATATTCCACGCTTTTTAACTATGTTAAAATTAATCCTAATGTTATGTATAACTAAAAAGAATCAATATAACATCTAAATACAGTCTTAATTAAGTAGTGATTTGTATAACTAATGATCATTTTAATTGAAATGACCAGATTAAACATAAATACAGGATAAGCCCTGCACCTTTGGTGACGTACATAGAAAATAATAACCTCCATATATTGGAGAAGTACAGTGATGTCAGAATATGTTCTTGGAGGTCACAGAAAAAGTTGCTACAAGAATAATATCTAAAAATTTACTAAACTTGAGATCAGTGCATCCTCCTTATCTGAACACTCCAAAAAGATCACCAAGTGGCTATTTGAGCAGATATGTGGTTTTAGATAAAAATGGAATTTTTATTGTCACAATTCATTTAAATGGTGTTGACTTTGGATAGCAAACAAGCTGGGGTCTGACCTGCCTGATACTGCTTCAGGCAATGATGTCAGCAGTTGCGTGTTAAAGAAATAAATTAAAGATTCCTTAAATGCCAAGTTACACAATCAGAAACCCAGCAGTCTTTTTCCATTGGCTTTTTACAACAGGTTTGTGTATCTTCGGGACATGAATCAGAGCAAGTCTACTGGTAAACCTGGGAGCTAGACATTATTTTCAAGATGGCAAGATAAATGACATAGCTGAAAGAAACTTCTAGCCAATGTCTGTGGCCACTGGGAGGTAACTGAAGTAGGGGGAGAGTTGAGGGGAAAGATGGTGAAGAGCTTGATTCTCCACTGAGTCTCATCAGTCAATTTAGAAGGGAAAACCAGATGGTCTCTCTGACCCCTTCCAAACTTATTATGCATATGTGTGTGGCACGGGGCTAGATTGTTGTACACTCAAATAAATAGAAATTTCCCTTGTGTTAGGTCACTGACTCCAGCTCTGGCCATGTCACAGATCAAAAGAAAAAGAAAGCTGAAGAAAATCTCTTCCAAACATGGAATTTTGCTGCTTAGTGCAATTTTATGAAATATGAGTGAGAACGAGTTCTAAGATATAGTCTAGTCCTTTTGAGACAGCAATCCTTTTTTAGAGAAGTAGTGAGTTCATGAAGTTTGACTGTTGATATAAACTTTTCAAGAAACTCAACACTGTATTTCAAAAATTTCTAAAGGTGGATACGATCCTAAATGGACCATTAATCCTACCCATTGGTGAGAGGTCTGATTGCAATGATTTTCCAACTACAGTTCTAGAGATCCTTAAAGATTCCTCTGTTTCTAAGGATGTGCAAGGTGTTTGCAGGCTCTAAATAAGTACAAACACATAATTGTAGTCCAAACAAGAGCTCTGTTCTTTTCTGCCTTGGATGGTTGGAATGAAACAACAGCGGCACCAAACCAACAAAGGTCAAGTTTCCGCTAGCTCTGTGAAGAAGCTGGTTGGTTTCAAGACATTTGACATGTTTGCTGAAGTCTTTGAAATTTGACTGTAAGGACTTGGCAGGTCTCTCTTACTGGCTGTGTTAATGCAGAAGCAGAGAAGGATGCTCCAACAGACAGAGCAAAACACAATAATCCTGCAAAGGAAAAATCAACTGGGGCAACTCTAGGAAGACATTTATGAAAGGCAGGATAAAAATCCATTTAATGAATTTTTTGCTCTGAACACTGTGAAAAAGAATTTTGCCCAACTAAAGTAATTTAAATTCAATTCAATGAACATTTATGGAGTACATACTCTGGGACGTTAGTATTTTGCAGTGAAAACAAAAATTGGGTTAGATTTCAAAGGAGTCTAAAAGGTCATTATTATAAATGTGACCAGCATATGAATAATCTCTCTCTCTTATTTCTTTCTCCCTTCTGGGAACATTCCTGCCTTATTCTCAGATAGAACATAATTTTCTTTATTCTTTCTGTATTCTTTTGAAATGCATGATTATTTTACAATATAGTTTAACTTTTCCTTAAATATTTTATGCTATTTACAATACATATTCTTTATATACATAAAATATTATTTATAATTATATATACTATTTATAATTACATACAACAATATCACAAAAATGTGTACATGTGTATATGTATGTGTGTGTATATGTACACATATTTTTTATTTTTTTCCTCTTTCTCCATGACTAAAATTTATTTCCCACTCCCCTCCATCATCTATCTGTATGGACTCCTTGGCTGAATACTTGATAGGGTTCTTTTCCTTGGTAAAATAAGCAGAATGAAAGCCAGAAGTGGGTTACAATTCTTGTAACTATTGTTCCATTGTGAAAATTGATTAAATTCTCTAGGCTTCAATTTCCTTTCGCATAAAATTTACCGGCAGTAAAATATGGGAAAGTAACTTCTTGGATTCATTGCTGGAGCCTTTGATTGCATTATATTTCATGAGAAAAATGATGGCAATGGCCCAGACGCCTGGTAGGTGGCAGTCTATTAAGTCGACCCTAAATCAGATTAACTGAATATTTATTTAGTTGCTTGGACATGCAAGATACAGTTGAGAGATTACAAAAGGGATCTTAAATTAATGATAATACTGAGATAACCTAAGATAAAATATTTAACTAGGAAGTTTTTTTATATTATTAAGTACAAGGTCTTTAGAGATGCCTGCTTTTTATGTTGAATATCCCCTAACAATAATCTGATGAATTAGATTAATCTGGAAAACTTCAACCTATCTCCTGAGAGATCTCAGAGGAAGTCTGTTACTAGAGATTAAATCATAGACCAGTTTAACCTTGTAAGTACAGGCTTGCTATCCAATGTTTTGTCATCTATGTGACTTCTGAAAGGAACCCACAAACATTGCAATCAGATCCTAGAGTAGTCTACAGCATCTCCTGAATGACACCAATCACAAACGTACAGTTTCAGAAAATAAGAACATGGAAAAAAAAAAGTCTTTAGCAAAAAAAATCCCCAAACATAACAATCTTCACTGAAAGCCATGTTTGCTCTCAGCCATGTTTTTCTGAGAAACTTGTAGGTGGAGAGAAAAGAGGCTTCCTGCTAAACATATGTCAAAGTTGAATTGAGGTTGAAGGACTGGAGCTGAATGGTGGGTGGACGGCACTAGGAGTTGACACTGGCAGATGAGAGCAGCTCACAGATTGTGTGTTCCTTAGGAGAGATGTCAGATCACCTCTGGGTCAAACCAACTTCCAGAAGAACTTTAAATCCATTCATGTGGAAATCCTGGTCACTTATAGTGTCTATACCTACAGTGTTTGTGCCAGCTCTTCTAATAAAGTATTTTCAACTCAGAAGAATTCTGCAGTTCCTTGGACTAATTGATAGGACTTGGAGAGAAATGAACACTTTCAATTTACTAATTATTTTCCTAAGTAAGTGTTACCAGATGGAGGAATTTGATCTTGAATTTTACTATTCTGAGATTGATGCTGGGTACCCCATCCGATGATGTGTTCAGCTAAATGCTTGCGTGTCAAATGAGCCATGCTTTTGCATGCTTCTGTGTCAAAGTGAATCAACTTTGAAGGAAGAACCATTTATTTATCTCTATACAATGCAAGCTGTTTTTAAAAAATACGTATTTTTAGTTTTAGATGTTTTATTTATTTATTTTCATGTGGTGCTGAGGATCAAACCCAGTGCCTCACACATGTGAGGCAAGTGCTTCATCACTGAGATACAATCCCAACCCTGTAGGCTGTTTTTGATGAAATCTCTCCTGGGCTCTTACCCAGCCCAAACAATGTGAGATAGTGGAAGTTGCAATGACTGCCCCCCAATATTCAAGCATTCCAATGTAGGACCACTGCCTCATTTAAAGCAACCAATGACCAGAAGTCCCACTAAAATAAGCTAGCATTTTTAATTTAATGGTAATTAAAATATTGAGCTATTTTTGTTTTGCCGAGAGTTCCCATCAATTCCTATGGAAGCTCATAGGTTAATAACCAAGTAAATGAATCTCCCTTATCAGTTTATAAAACACATCCGCTACTAATCAAATAACAGGAAATCAAGGGAGGGAAAGACTAAAAATTGGTAGTATTTGCTATTATACATTTCTTAGTAAATTTTCCCCTTTCGTGTAATTCACAATTTCATTGTCACCAGGTGTGAGAACATTTAAAAAAATAAATATGCATGTATATATAATATATGAGTCAAAGATTAAGGTGTGTGCCTTTTCAAAAGTGAATCCTCTTTCATAGTGATTTGTTTGGTTTTAAATTCAGCACAGCACTGTGGTCTAAAAGCAACTTTCTATGACTGGAAGTCTAGATGAAGTGAAGGAGGGTGGAGGTAAGTGGGTGTGTTCCTTGGGAAGATCCAAGGGAAAGGGGAAGGTAGAAAAGGAGAAATTTCAAAAGTGTGGTTGTGACCTGACAGTTTGGAAATATTTCAAACAATGTGAAGAGCTTCCTCAGTAATATTTTTCAATTGCAGGAGGGTCAAACTGAGGGAAAACAATATTTGACAAAGTATAATTCAGTTTTATTTGCATGGTTAAAATCATCAAAATACGCATAGTTCCAATAGCAGTAACTCTGGCCCGCTTTGCTTCACTGAGGTAGTGAAGTCCCTTACCCTTTCCATCACTGCTAACCTCCCTTCTGTTCCGCAAGCATTTGGGGAAACATCTGCATTGTGCAAGATGCTGTGTGCTGGGAAGTCTGTGAAGCTTATCATTGGCATAAGTCATATTCAAGAGCTGATTCTTCTCAAATTCCTTGAGCTTTAATCAAAGTCTGTTTTTAAAAATCTAAAAATTTTAAATAATACTTGAAAATATTTACCATGTGAAAATAATTAAATGAATTAATATTTTGACTGAATTCACAAAATCATCTGGTGTCTTTGGTATTATCGACATCAGTGCTTCTCAAAATATGGTCAGTGTACCCGTAACATCAGTGTATTAGAAATGCAGGGTGGGGGTGCTGGTGATGGCATGTTAGAAATGCAGATCGTGGGTTCCATTACAGACCTACTGAATCAGAATCTCTGGGGGGCTTGTTAAAACAAGCCCCCCAGATGATTGGACACATAATCCTGAGAAGTGTCAATCAAGGTGAAACTGTATGATGAGACCCTGTACTTTTCATTTGTTCTGATCAGTAGTTTTAAATTTTGATAAGAAAAAACACAGTATATATAATTTTCCAAAAAAAGTGAACATCTTATTTTTTTGTGAAATTGAAAGTATTTCCTTAATGATAACCGTTCACAGAATCCAGTGAAAAGATTTATTAGAAGAGAGAGATGAAGAGTTTTGAAAAAAGCATAGACATTTGCTAAGTGTGGTGGCACATGCTTATAAGCTTAGGAGCTCAGGAGGCTGAGGCAGGAGGATAGAGTTCCAAAACAAACATCAGCAAAAGTGAGGCACTAAGCAACTCAGTGAGACCCTGTCTTCTCTAAATAAAATACAAAATAGGGCTGGGGATGTGTCTCAGTTGCGTGTCCTTGAGTTAATAAAATAAATAAATAAACCCCCTCCCCCAGAACCAAAAAAAAAAAAAAAAAAGCAAAAAAACAAAAAAAACCCAAAACATTTAGCAATTATTTTTATTTCAAAGACTTTAAATTGAGTTTTCTATTAGTTAGAAATTTCTGCAATTTAACTTGAATAGGTTGGCTCATAGACAATAGTTACATAGGACATAGAAGAGATTGTCTATTTTAATATAATTGGAATCCAGAACATAGTGGAGTAAATGAACTGGCTCTTTTGGTTGTTTAAATTAGCATTTTGCAAATTATCTGTGAAAACAATGTTTTTTTTTTTTTTTTTCCCCTAGTTTCCAATTCATCCTGGACTGTTACTTCTATAAAATGCAATTGAATTACCGGAAAAGTGAGGTAAGAAAGTCGTATACATTGAATGCACCAGTTTTTATTACTAGAGTCAACAGACATAAACCAATCCAATTACATGATGTTTCTGAATGCTGGCTTCATTTCCAAACCTACTTTGTCATGAGTTGACCAACAGTTTACTGTAGGCACCTATCTGTGGGCCACACTCAGACTGATTAGACACCATTGCAGTGTACTAATTAGTAACCAATTGTGGTAAAAGACCTAGTGGGCAAAAAACATTGGGAAAGATTTAAATATTTAAAATCCTTTGAAATACAATAATTATTAAATAGTCTTCTTGGTGTCTTTTCCCCAAGCCTTGTTAATAAAACCAGAAGCAGTAGAGGCTCTGGAGTCTGAGTTGAATCTTGGTGGGGCCTTGTGCATCAGGTTTCTTCCCAGCACAAAGGTGACGATAGTAACCTCACAGGATGATGGAGAGGGATTCTGGGGGTTGAGGACATATGTAAGGGATACTTTAAATGAATGCTCCAGAATTTAAGCTGTTATCTTGGTAGAGAAATGAGGACACCAGGAAGGAGGAGTACATTGAAAAATGCAGGATCAACGTGGTGTGCTGGTGTTAAATAATGACTGGAGTCGATACTACAGGGAAAAGGGTGGAAAGACAAAAGGTCGTTGTTGTGGTCTGAGTTTTTGTGTCCTCGAAAAAGTCATGTGTGGAAGTTCTATCCTCCAGTTTGGAAATGGGCCCATTGGGAGGCAGTCAGGTGAGGGTGTGAGGATGGAGGTCTCTTGATGGGATTAGAGTGCTTATCAAGGCACACAAGAGAGCTCTCTGTCTTTCAAAACCTCCAGGGAAAGGACATGTGTACCTGAAAGCAAGCAGTTATCTGCAGGGGAGGAAATGGGCCCTCACTAGAATCTGACCAGGCTGGCACCCTGATCTCAGACCGCCAGCTTCCAGAACTTGGAAGAAATAAACTTCTATTGTGTAAATAATTCTGTCTGTGATATTTGTTACAGCATTCCTAACTAAGATGGTGGTAATCAAGACATTAGAATTTTTTGGAATGAATTTGAGTTAAGGACAATGAACTTCTATAATAGGGCATGGTTGGATGAGAGGGTTGTCTGGGCTCTTTTTAAAAAAATATTGTTTAGTTGTCAGTGGATCTTTATTTATTTATATGTGGTACTGAGAATTGAACACAGTGCCTCACGAATGTTAGAGAAGCACTCTATCACTGAGCCATAACCCCAGCCCCACCCACTCTCTTTTTAATGCTGAATTATGATACTTGAGACTAAACTTGTGGCTCATATTAGATGTTTACAAAAGATTGCATCTTCAATTTCTTTTTTCAGTATCTGAGATGCATATAAGCAAGTAAAAAGTTGTATCAATGTTCTTGGAAGTGTCAGACTGTCTTTGTATCTTTGTATCTTTTCTAGTTTAAAGCCAAATAGATTGATGTCATTTATACAGCTATTCATTCAAGAATATTTAAGTGCTGATCAGAATGACAAACACACCTACCTGTGTTTCTTGTTCTGATGGAGTTTATATTCTAAGGATATGGAAGCAGCGGTGGTGGTGATGCATAAAATTAAAGATAAACATTATAACCAGATAAGTTATATAGTATGTTAGAGGTGGAAATTACTGGGAAATAAAGGAGAAGGCTGGGGGCTGGTGTGGGAAGTAGGGGTACATTATAGTGTTCATAGGTTTTGGGGGTAATAGGCCTCACAGAGAAGGTATCATCTGAGCAATGATTTGAAGGAGGTGGGAGAGGCTTCTGAGATAGTTGTGGGTACCTGAGGATAGAACTTTCCAGGCAGAGGCAGAGATAATATTTGTTGATTATTGAATCTCTATTATGTGTATCATTTTCTGCTACTTCTGAACAAAACTTTTATAGGCTTTACCTAAGTGACAGGAAAGTGATTATGATGGGCCTATCCTGCCCATTGTGGGCACTTGACCCCTTCTCCTTTATTTTGGCTTCAAACCAGGCTTTCCCAGGTGTGGTCTCAGCTGCAGGAGTATCTCCAGGATCTTGTAAAAAATGTGCGTGGTTGGGGTCTCCTCAGAACTTCAGGATCAGACACTCTGTGGTGGAACCCAGGGATCTATGCTTAAATTCATCCTCTAGCTGACTGATACCCACCCAACTCTGAGACTCAGGGGTCTGGGACTTATGGCCTGTAAACCAAAGTCTGGTTTGTAGCCTGATATTGTGTAGTTGGTGAGTGAAGAAAATTTAAAAATATTTATTAATGGTTAAAAAACAGCCAGGTACCATTGTGTGAGATATGAAAATCATCTGAAATTTTTAAAATTTCAGTGTCTGTCCATAACTAACAGCTTTATGGGAAAACAGCCACATCCATTAATTTACAGATCATCTATGGTCTATGGCAGATTTCACTCTACCTAGTGGAGTGGGGTGGTTGCGACAGAGGCCATGTGATCTACAGCCTAAAACGTTTACTCATAGACCTAAAATGTTCCCTATCTGTTCCTTTGCAGAAATAGTGTGCCAACCCTGGCTGTATACCCTTTGTTCCTTCCTTTTCCTCCTCCATCTCTACCCCACTCCTACCTGTGTTCAGCTGTGTCATGCAGTGTCATAAACCGCCCCTAACTATAGGAGGAACTCAGGGTCAAAGGGGTTGTTAACCTTGGTTTTAGTATAATGCCGTGCACAGAAGCTCAACAACCAGGATTTCCTCATGCAAACTAGATTGACGTGTATCTGCCCAGAGAGAACATTACTCCCATGTAGTTTGCATTCACATTTTTTGTTTCAGGGTTTTGGGCATATATTTTCTTAGCATTTGATTATGGATCTGTTTTTAGAGGGAAAGGCTGTGGGGCAGAAGGTGGGCATGCTACTGTTAGTTCTGACAAGAATGCTTTGGCATGCTCAGGGCAGACATTGCTAATTGTAGAAATGAATACTTGCGGTGTAGAGATTTGGCAGTTGTCATTCTAGATGAGATTGCATGTCTGTCAAGTTCAGACTCTCACTTCCTGAAAAAGGTTCTCTCCTAATACTGCATGATTTAAAGACATACACACTCGGCTACCCCAGCCAGGAATGTGATGGCAATTGTATCCTTGTGGCAACTCAAAATGATTCTGTTTTTGTTTCTCTTCCCTGAAACCTGAGGCTTCTTCCTGAGGCAGAGTGTTATTTGCCTAGTACTAGAATAATAGCCACTGAAACCATGATCTGTGTTAAAATTAATCTTTCAAATCACTTAATAATGTGCTGCAGAGGCATCCAATTGTACAACTTAAGTGAACTGCTTTTAGCACAAAGAGGAATATTTCATTCTGGGTTTAATTTCACATTGATTTAATTATGTGAATGTCTGCAAATGACTCAGTTTTACCTTACTTTTCCCTGGGGAGATGTCACTGAATTCTGAATTCTTTCCAAGCAGTCAGTCTTGGAGTATTTGTGTGGTTTGCTTTATCACTTTACTATCTGACTCTAATAGGGCCAGTTGGACTTTGCCTCAGTGTAGTGGTGATGGGGGCACTGAGTGTGTGTGTGTATGCATGTGTGTGCATGCTCATGTGCAAAGATGTCTGGGCTAAGTGACAAAGAGCATAGAAAGAATAGCATTATGAAAACTTCAACTGGCAACAAATGCAAAAAGAGGTCTACATTTCAATAAGAATCACTGGTGATTGTTGATAAGAGTTCTTAGACAACCTAGTTCTCCCCATGAGAAAGGTTGTGAAAATGTCCCTGAGAAGGTCAGAAACTGCAGTATACCTCCCTGCTGCCCGGATGGAGAAGGCAGGGCTGGGGGAAGGCAGGGAAGCATGGACTTCAGGACTGACAAGGAGTTCTTTGATCTATTGATGCAAATGACCTGTTTCTTGAAACTTTTATTGTGAAACACTTTCAAGGTACAGAAAAATGAAAAGACTCATTCAGTGAACACCACTAAGTTCATCCAGTGACATGTAACAAATGGTTAAGGTTCTTTGGTATCTACTGCGTCCACTGTTCTGAGTGTCCATCCTCTATCTTGCCCATCTGTCGATTTCTGTCTCCATCTCTTCACCCATCCCATTCTGTTCATCCAGCCATCCATCTTCTCATTTCTCTCTTTTTAGTCTTGAAAATAAGTTGCAGATATTATGAGAATTGATTCATAAATAAGTTAGCATGTGTCACTTCAAAACACATTCTCCTTTATTTGTTTATTATACTTATTATACTTATACTTAATTATAATTATTTTAATTAATGTTTCTAGACATAAAATTTTCATGTTCATTATTTTCTTTTCATATATTGTAGTTTTCAGTTTGGGAAGTTCTGTTTTCTTTTTAAAATTTCCTTTCCTTTGCTCATATTTTATTTTAATCTTTTTAGAGAGAGAAAGAGAGAGAGATAATTTTTTAATATTTATTTTTTAGTTCTTGGTGGACACGACATCTTTATTTTATTTTTATGCAGTGCTGAGGATCAAACCCAGCACCCCTCGCATGCCAGGCAAGCGCGCTACCGCTTGAGCCACATCCCCAGCCCTCCTTTTGCTCATAATTTAAAGCTTCTTTTTAAAAATTCCTTTAAAAATGATTAAATATTATTGTTATCTATACTGTCTATTACTTCCAATATCTATAATGTTGTATGCCTCTTTGAGCTGTTTGGTATTTTTGCTGATTCTTGTAAAGGTGCTTATTTTTCGTGTTTCTTGAATTTTGAGTGAGAGCTGCCTGTTTTCCTTGCAACTTCATTATTGGGAACTAGTTAAGGTTTGATTTGAGCTTGAGATCCTCCAGAAAGAACATGATCTTGCTTTCTGTTTGCAGCAAAGCTGAGACTACTCTAACCTAACACTCTGGTGGATGATTTATATAACATGGCATAAATTTGATTTGAAAACTCATATAAGGGCCAGATTTTTTTCCATTCATTCAGTCTTGACATTGAGATGGGCATATATTTTGTGTTTTGGTTTGGTTTTTGTCTCCTTCTGAGTATGTCATGTTTCTTGTTTACCTTTGAAGTCCCAGTTGTAGGTGAGTGTCTTCTATTAGATTCCCAGCTTGGATAGGCCCTGGATTTTAATGTGTCTCTGACGTGCAGTGCCAGCCCCTCAGAACTCAGCTGTATTTGGAAAGGCTTGCTCTTCAGAGTTTCCATGTTCTCTTGGGGATACCTGTAGTATAGGGAATATACTGCCAAAAAAGGCAAGTAAGTTTTTCACTAGGATCATAAGGGAGATTATTCAAGGAAGGAAGAAGATAACAGATTTTCCTATGGGAAAGAATTTCAAGACTTGAGTTCAATTCCTGTCTTGAAATAGCCTAGAGTAATGATGCAAAGACTTGCATGACAAGATTGTTTTATTGTTATTGGAACATCAAACACTGTTGACTTCATCTGGCCAGGTTTTATTCTCCTGCAGCAATGGAGGCTATACATTGTCTACAATAGGATACTTTGCTCATTCCAAATGAGGGGATTAAATAATGCCCTGCTTAGTATCTAATAATTTGCAATTGAAAATTGAAATGGTTTCTGCTTTGACTTTTAGAGAAATGTTTTTTTAGACACACAGAGGTCCAGAGGGGGTATTTCATAAGGGAAGCCAAAAGGACTTTTGTGGTGTGATCAGCAGGATGTGCTCTATGTGAAGCCAAGTGTTTGGCAAATGTGACAACTCACAAGAAGGAGGTCATCACCATTAGCCAAACCGAAAATGTGGAAGAATAAAGCTGGTAGGTAATATTATTGTAAATGTTTGAACTTTCTTACCAGGTAATTAAAAAAAGATGTACTTCTCCATGTTGTTTCAACTTGGCTCACTTCAATCTTTGAGATTTTACATTTTCAACTAAGAAAATAGAATATTATGGTATTTCTGAGTATGTTTTCTATAGAGTGACTCCATAGTGACAATGGGAATAATGTGGATAGAATTTGAGTTTTTTCCCACACTTTTTTTTTATTGGTGCCTTATCACTGTGCACAATGATGTATTTGTTGTTATGTATGTGTACATGCACCCGATGTAACAATATAATTTGACCAATATCATTCCCCAACATTTGCCTTCTCTTTTACTGATTTCCTTTTTATTTTCATGTGATGTCTGTTCCATCGCCACCTTTTTTTTTTCCTCTCTTTATAGATGTAGAGATTACCATGTATATTTTGGACATAGATACAGTTTCCATGTAAGAACAGAACATATATAATAAATATGTATCAGGATCCTTAAGAGAACATAGCCTTGCTTTTTCCAGAGCATCTGAAAACAATTGTAAATCACAGACACTTAGGTTCAAGTCACTGCATAGGGTTTTATGGATCTTTTAATCTTTACTTGACTCTTCCTTATAACCTTCCTCAAATAGGAATGAGTGGAAGTAACTTTCTTCAAAGTACAATGATTTTTTTTTTTGACCACTTTAAAATTTGGAGCATGTCGTGCAAAACATAACTCTTTAAAAGTTCTACTAAGCACTAGGGCAGGACACAGTAGGTGGACACTGGATGGAATAACAAGGTAGGAGCATCTCCGGGTCTAGGCTTGCTCCATAGCAACCCAGATCTCCCCGCTACCCAGATGAATCCACAAATCCATGTGTTCTTGAGTTGAACTTGTCCTCTTGCCTAGAGTGGGCATTTTGGGCATGCAGATTTACACTTACATCACCATCAAACATCAATAAATTCTTTGTGCTCTGTTCTCACTGCCACCACCTTGGTGGAGGCCCTCAGTTCCCCCTGATGGGCTTAGTGTTGTGTTACAATCCTAACAGAACACTGCCTCTGATCTCTCCCCACACCTGTCCATGCTATGAGCGGCACTTGGTTAATTCCTGCTGAAGCCACTTAGCTCAGATTGCCTGAGCCTGTAAACATTCAATGTCCCTGCAGTGACCACAGAGAAAAAGCCCAAATTTCATAATTTTGCTCCAAGGTCTTTTAGGAATTTTGGTCCTGAACTCCCTATTCAATGCATAATAACAACCCTTCTGTTTTGGTTTTACTCATTTGGTCTTTGTAACCAACTCCCTGAAGGTACATTGTGTATATTAAACTCAAAAGAAGTCATTATTTCATATTGTGAAAACGCAGGGGAAAAGTTTAGGATCAATACCAACAGATGTAGCAGACTTATTGGAAGTTTTAATAGCTGTTATCACTCCCAATAAACCTGATGCAATCCTTCTTATAATTAACTCTATGGTTTCAGTAGGTGGTTAGACAGAGTGATAAGACTAAATTCACCCCACCTGTAAGCAGATCATATTATAATGTAGGAAGCTCTTCTTCATATGAATTCTTCTCCCATTTTTTCCCTCTGCCCTCTTCTTTTGAATACTCCTCTTTGATATTTGTTATTAACAGCATTTGCAATCCCATGTTTGTGAATATTTGCTGTCTTTGGAACAGCTGGGTGCATTTTGACTGATGTCCTTTGCTCGTCATTCGAACACAGCATCACTTTGAACATGATTTTCAACTTGATGAATGTTCATGATGTATCGGTGGTCTTGTCCATAACATAATTCTGGTTAGTTTTGGAAGCTTTCCATGTTTGTATGTTTTTTATTATGGAATTCACTTTTTTTTTTTTTACTAATTTTAAACTCTGCATTCTTTATTCTTAAAAACCTTATAATAAACCAACAATTTGTACTAAAATATTATCTATTTATGTGTTTAAAATATTTTGATTTTACTTTTGGGGTATGTTTTATGCTATGTATAACACACCAACACATGAAATTATGCTAATGTTTATAAAGAAATTATTGCACACTCTGAGGATGAACACACATTTTTAATAAAGAGTATGTGATAATATGATTTTAACAATTTGGAGACAATTTTAAATTTTTTTTACCATCAGGTTTACCTTTATGATGTTCCACAACATGTGATAATAGCTTTATTGAGGTAAAATTTATATTCCATGAAATTCATTCATTTTTAAGTACACAACTAAATGATTTTTAGTAAATTTGCAGAGTTATATGAACTCTGGGCCCATTTGCATTCTGTTCTCACCTCCAGCCCCAAGCAACCAATGATGTGCATTCTATCCCCAAAGATATGCTTTTGGTGGACATTGGGTATAAATGGAATCCTACAAATATGTGGCCATTCTTCTTTCACTTAGCATGTTTTCTAGGTTCTTTCATGAGATAGTATGCATTAATACTTCACTCACTCATTTGTATTCTTGGACAGTATTAACTATGTGGATAGATCATATTTTTTGCTTATTCATTCAATGCTGATGGTCATTGGATTCGTCCCAAACAGTTATTATGACTACACTTCTATGTACATTCATATGGACGATGATTTTTTTTTTATAAATTCCTAAGAGTGAAATTTCTAGGACATATAGTAACACTATATTTACTTTTCAAGGAAGCAACCAAACTCTTTGCCAATGTGAAGGCACATTTTACATCTTATCAGCAACATCTACACCCTTTTCTTCAACATTTGTTATTATTGTTTTATTATAGCCTTTCTAGTGGGCATGAAGTGAATTTCATTATGGTATTTATTTGCTTTTTTTCTGATGAATAATATTGAATCTGTTTTCAATGTATACCTTAACTAGTGAAATGTCTATTCACATCTTTTGTTGATTACATTCACCAAAAAGTGAGTCCTCTATGAATCTCTTGATAGTGTTGGTCCACTAATAGTGATCCAAATATCCAAAGGGATAATCATGATTTTATAGACTAAATTTAAAGAGGGTTTAATGTTTTATCTTATAGGATCATGAATCTAACTGCCAACAGAAGCTATGCAGGTAAGATAAATGTGCAAATTGGGCCAAGTTTAGTAAAATAAGTGAGTGGTGAAGAGGGCATGCCTTGTTTATAAAGACATCTAAGGTCACTTAACAATAATCACTGGAACAGAGATAAGAAAAATTGTGCTCTATATGTATAATAAGTATTGTAATGCATTCTTCTGCCATGTATTTAAAAAATAAAATCAATTTTAAAAAGTGAAAAAAAAACCCAGTAATCACTGGGCAGGTCAAGGAAGTGCATTTATCACTGGGTTTAACCTGTAGAGATGTCAGCTTTATATTGCTCATTAGATGTATACCCCATCCTTTACCCCTGAACCTAAGTCATGAAAACTCAGGATACTAACTGGGATATTTCTATCACTCTGGTGCCATAAGGATCTTTTAGGAGAGATTCTGTAACCTATTAAGACTTCTTTAGCTTCTTACAGTTCACTATGCTATAGTCAGAGGGGTCTTTCTGAAGACAGTCTTGTTGGTATCTGCCACACTGAAAACCCTTCAAAAACTCATTACCCGTCTGGATCAACTCTAACATGGCCTAGGAGAGGAACTGACCTGGATTTCTTTCAGTTGTGCCAATACCCACCTCATATTCTCACTACTAGCTTTCTGTTCCTGCAATTTCATCTCCCTCCAAGATTCTCACCCCCAGCTGACACCTTCAGTTGGTTACTCCCTCTTATCTTTCTCTGCTCACTTTTGATGCAATTTTTACTAAAACTCCCCTTTAGATTCTGTATTACTTTGGTCAGAGCCCATTTCACGTTTTATTGTGATTTCCTCTTTGCTTGATGAGTTTCTGTGCCGTTTGAGGGCAAACACTATGTGGATCATATTTGTAGGCCTATTCCATGACCAATGCTCCTGGTTGCATAGTGTAGGACCTGTAAGGGGTCCTACAGCAGCATCTTGGGGAATGACATTAGTGCAGAGTCACTGAGTCTGACTGGAAGTGATATAATAAAATTCCCACTTACTTGCATATCAGATTGGCTTAGGATTCTCTACAATGCTTGGGGAACATAGCATTTTTTTTTCTAGAATGACTTTTACTGGGGCTGCTTACTAAGATAATATCCAGAAACTGCAAGTGAGAAAGGAGAGGATGGAGCCCAAGCTGCCGTTGCCTGGTGCATTATCTGACAGCTCTTCCCACTGGCTTATTGCTGTGTCCAGTTTCCCATTTTCTTCCTCCATTGGGGTCCTCAGGGAATATTAACCACCTACCAAAGCACAAGTGTTGATGATATGCAGAGTGGAGGGTACCGACTCACTTCATGGGACTTGATCCTTGCCTAAGGAAGCTCAGGGCAGGGGATGGGGACACACATAGGTGTCAAAAATATGACTTCATTTTCTTGTTTTTAAAGGCTTAGGTTCATCTTCAAACCTGAAGGGTCATCTGCATTGGCTTCATTTTCATTTGGAAAAGAAGTCTATGCTTAGGGCTAAAATTTTTAATTTTTATTTTTATTTATACACGACAGCAGAATGCATTACAATTCTTATTACACATATAGAGCACAATTTTTCATATCTCTGGTTGCATACAAAGTATATTCACACCAATTCATGTCTTCATACATGTACTTTGTATAATAATGATCATCACATTAGTTAGGGCTAAAGTTTTAAAGTGAGGTTTTAGTGCTTCTCTAGGTGAGATTCACACACACACACACACACACACACACACATCCTATCTTGATCTTGGCTTCCCACACCAAGCCTTGAGTGCCTCAGGGAATCAGAGTTGAGGAGTGAAATGGTTTAGGTTTCAGGTTCTACCCTCTTCTCTGGGCAGAATAAGACCACGTTTACAGAGCTTGCCAGGTACCTTCTCCAAACTTCAGGATGAGTAAAATCTGGTAAGCATTGCTGTTCTTTCACATTGTCTCCTATGGGGCTGTTGGCAACACCCAAAGGTGAGGGGCTGAGGAGCTAGGGGCTAGAATTTCCTCAATCTTTACAGTTCTTGGGTTTCAAAGAAGGGAGCAAAAGAAGTTCCAATTTCTCAGCATTACTAATTGGCAGGGAATTAATTTAACATCTTAACAGTTTATTTATGTGGCATAGTTGGGAAATGAAAGCCTTCCTATTAACTGAATTATAAAAAAAATTATTGGCCCTTTAAGCACTAAACACTAAACACTAAGCACTAAATATTGGCCCTTTAAGCACTTGTCAAAAGGAATCCCAGGGACTGCGTTGTTAGTTAATGCTTTGATATACTCAGAGATGCTACTAGGTGAGTAGGTCTAATTAATTCTATACCAAATAGCCCCAGTTTGCAACTTTTAAAATTTACTTTTCTTCCTAAATTATGCTATCTATTTTTAAAAGTTATTCTGTCTCATTTTTGCTTTCAGGTTGTGACCGCTCACTTCTTTCTGCTGCTACTAGGACTCTATTAGCAATACATTCTCTATTCCCTCTCAGATCTGTGACTTCAGCCCTTATAATGGGCTAGACAAATGGATCTCCAAGCTTGTTAGATTTAAATAACTCTGTAGGCACAGAGATACACTCCTACAGGTCAAAACAGGAAATATAGTGACTGAAATGTATCATATATGATTTGGCTAGTTTTAAAAGTTCTGGACATTTTTTTTTTCTCTTACAGGTAATCAAAGGTATAGGATAGGTGAATTCTGGAAGTGATGTGTTCTTACATCACATCTTTTTATGCTCAAAATAAGTAATGCAGTAAAAATGATTTTATTCTTTTTCTTCCTTTCAATCTATGAATGAGCACACTGAGAGGGAGAGGGGGAGAAGAGAGGAGAATCAGAGGGATTCATCATGGTGCCAGGGCTCAGTTTCATCATTCAGAAATTTAATTACAATAACTTTTTGTTTATCCAGAGGATGTCAAATTCTGAAAAATTAAATCATACTAACCATATTAGTTTCTCATTGCTGTTATAACAAATTACCACCAATATAGCTGCTTTAAAAGTACTCATTTATTATCTTATAGTGCTAGAGGTTAAAAGTTCAAAATGGTTCTCACTGGGCAAAAGTCAAGGAATCAACAGGGATCTCTGGAGGCTGTAGGGGAGAATCTGTTTCCTCGTCATTCTGGCTTCTACAGGTTTCTATATCTCTCATCTCATGGCCTCTCCCTCTATCCCCAAAGCAGCATGGTAGCACCTTCAGATCCTTTCCAGATGTCTGACCTCTGCTTCCATAGCCACATTTCCATCTTTCCTTGACTCTAACCCTTCAGACTTCTTCTTGTAAGGCTACTGTGATAATGTTGAGCCTACCCAGGTAATCCAGGATAATTTCCCCCTCTCAAGATCCTTAACAGTCACATCTACAGAATTTCTTTGGCACTGTAAAGTAACAGATTGACATATTCTGGGACTAGGACAGGGGCCAGTTGTTGTTGGTGGTCATGGGGCATTATTCAACTTCTCACACTCACTAAACTCATAATGTCCCTATATAAGAACATGCTGGTGGGATAAATATAATTGCTCATTTGCATAGGACACTTTCTTCTGCCAGGGCAATAGGTCACATGAGAAGGCCAAAATAAGATAAGCTTGCTTTGTAAGCATAGAATTATATCCATGGCTGTAGTCAAGAAACAGTAGTAGCTTGAAAATTGTCCTTTGTAATCTGAAAATGTTTCTACCCAACTAAGCAGCTCTGGCTGTTAGAATTGCTTTTCTGTGTAGGCCTTGAATTTGACACCTTGACAGGTTCAGATCCTTTGATTCTCCTCTAGTAAATTCCCTAGCCTGTGGTTCTAATCATGTGTGTAAGTAATGTGGTGCCCTCAAGGCAGCTGAAGTGCCTGAGAAGGAATTCCCATTCTAGATTCTATAGATGACATTCGAAGTATCACAACAAGGAACAATCTCTTCCTATATTTACGAATTCAAGACTCTTGAATTAGATTTATTGAATTAGCAATTAGTAGATAAGCAGTGATTTTTCAGTGGTGATGTGAGGGGTTATCAAGGTCAATGACAGGTTAGAAACATTGGATGGGTCCCAGTGTCTTTATTATAGCACCTAGGAAGCCAAGGAGCTGATCACTAGTGTAGGGCTCAAGGTCTAGAGTCATATTAGTCCTTGTCAGTGCTTCATGAAAGATGCTGACACCTCTCCAGGACCTGGATGAACCTGTCTGCAAAAATTTTAATCTGATTGACACTGAAAGTTTTGTGCCTGGTGTTGCAGGATGTCAGAGAGGACACTTTTCGGAGTTGTGAGAGTAAGTCTCAGGGCTTTTTGCTGACTACTTGCTATAAATGTTTCTACATTTGTCAGAAATTGGACTAATACTTTATAATCTCCCACTTGGCATTAGGAGAAGGAACATGTAACTCTATGATCTAATACATGAATTAGGAGGTTCTTGCTTCTCTGGCTTTAAAGAGCATCACTGTCATCCAGGAGAGCTGGTTAACTCAGATGCCTGGGCCCACCCTGACCTTCTGAGCCAGTAGGTCTTGGGAGGGAGGTTGGGGAACACATTGCTCTCTATGTTCCAGCTGATGTTGATGCTGCTCACTGGGGGCCATTCTTTGAGAACTACTGGGTTTTGTTGTGGCCTAAAGCCACAAAAGATTGATTTATTGCTCACACTACATGTGCCTGTGGGTTAGCTGGAGGCTCTAGTCTGCATCAGGACTGATGCTACTCCACTGCAGAGATGGATGGAGCAACAATCTGGAATATCACTGTGGTGTGTGTATGCAAGAACAGGAACTGGTGATAAAACTCCTCAAAACTCCTTGGCTAAGACTGGTCACATCCCACCACGTGCCTGGTCCTACCACATGAATGCCAAGAAGCACAATTTTACCATGTGTCCTGGAGGATAATAACCTGAATATTTGTAAATAGCACCAATGGCTACCTCATGTACTCCCCAACTTTAACCAGAACAATCTGATAGCAGTCAAGCAGTCAAACTGACTTAAGTCAGCACAGGGTGCTTGGGCATGGCATAGCTGTATCATGGTGGCTCAGTTTACCTTGGGTGTGACATAGGTGGTATCATCCTGGATTAGTTTGCCTTGGGTGTGGTGTAGCTGGTGTTACTGTTTAGTCTTTCCAGGTAGAACTGGAGATTATGACTTAATTTGTGTCCTGGTTACAAGGCATACTTCATTTGGTTCCTCTTAGATATATGGTTGATCCATCTCTCCCTCCTCCCTTTGTCTCCCCCACCCCTCTGTATTTGATACTTATATTCTATTGCGGATATGATCTTTTTTGACTTTCTCCTTAAATTTTAGAGATAGACTTGACTTTGGAGATTTGCTGCCTTATTGTGTTGACTGTAACAGGATGATAATTCTGACAATTCTGATCATCAGCAACTCTCACTTCATTCCTTCTTCCCTCTGCCTCCCTCCCTCCCTTCCACCTCTCCCCTTTCCTTTGTTCCTTTCTTCCTTCATTTGTTCATTCCTTCCTGATAAAGCTTTGTTGCTTTACCACCATTTAAGCCATTTATGAAGCTGGGACAACATAATATATAAGTATAAATTTAAACTTTCCATCTAATATTATGTCTCAAGACCCCTCTCCAAGCCATCAATTTAGCCCATGCTCCTATTAAAGCCTGCTTTCTCATAGATCCTTAATTACTTTCCAGCCCACCAGAGAGTGTTTACATCTTCACCAAGGACAGGCTGCAGGGAGAACAACGGGGTGAAGACTGCTTGTTTTGCATTCTTTGGTTCGATCATTTCAGTTCATCAGGGAAATAAAACTGTCAACACAAGATTTCTGAGTAAGGGGGATGATGGTATGGTATATGATTCAAAGGATTGCCAGAGGCTAAAGCCACTGTGAAAGCTTTAATTAACTGGGACAGTCAGGGGCAGGTGTGATGGAAGGGAGCACTGTGGTTATTAATGTTAATTTTATATGAATATAGGGAAACTCCTGAATGCATTATTTCATAATTAATTTTCTTATAGGTACAGATGTCCTAGATACCCCCTAAAGGAAGACTGGAGAGATCAATTCATTTAATACACTTTAGTGTTTGGAGGCAGCCATATATTTATGGCTATGGTTTTGCTTTACTTTCTTAATGCTGTTTTCTTTCTCTGTTCTTAAGATGGCATGGTTTATGGTCATTACCACGGTTTTTGAAGTATTTTAAGTTCCTTGGGTACATTTTCGGTCATTGCTCAAAGCAAGATGAACAAAAATCGTGATGGCTTTGGAGTTTCTGATATTTAATTCTGTTCTTGCAGAATATATACAAGTATTTGTCAACTAAGTAAATGTGTCTTTTTTTTTAAAGTTGGGACTATTCTGGTAATTGGTAATTGAGTATTTTGTCTTATGTGAAATATTGTATATATTCTAATGTTTTGTTGTCTTAAAAGTTGAAGTTTTCTACTTATTTTTTTTAACATTGTTATTTTTATTGTTCCTGACCACAAACTTAAATGGGAACAGGGAGGACCCAGCTACTCATGTTTGCCCCAAGGTTTAGAAACCAGGCTGATAAGACTGTTTTTAGCTGAACCAGATTTTCAGGTAGGACAGAACTGCCAGGATTCATCAGCAGCCTGAACTCAACCCTGGAGGTAGGTGGGGAATGGGGGAGAGATCTGTGGTACAAAGAAGCAAATTTTCTTTCAAGGACATGTTTCTCTCTGAAAATTGGTAGGTTTCCCTAACCACAGCATGCCTGAGATATTTGCGTGGGGTTAAAATCTTGTCAGAAGAAACACTCTGTCCTTACCTGTGAGATGCTCACCTTCCATCTGCCTGTCTGTGTAGCCCTTACTAGCATAGGACTGTAGCCCTCATACTCAATTCCTCCATACTTTATGTTCTTTATTTGTAGAAAGGGAGCAGTAAAAAAATATTATAGAATGTTGAGAAGATTATATGATGTCATATGGAAACAGTTCCTTGAAGAGTAAACATTGGACAGGTAGATAAACATTATATATTGTGTGTCTCCTTTTCCTATCTTGTCTTGCATACATTAACAATAATCAAACCAAAATCACACATTGTTCTGCTCCCTCTTGTAAGGCCTTGTTGGGCTCAGAAAGAAATATAAGGCAAATTTTCTCCAAAAGGTTATGAAACAATTGGTAAGATGAATCATAAATAAGTAAACCATGGTTTAGAAAAAGAAGAGAAATTTGCATTAGTTTTCAAGTCAATATTACAGATCATGAGCGTCAAAGAAATTCAGGAAGGGGAAGACCACTCTGGAATGAAGTGATCTGCAAGACTTCACAGAGGACTGATTTGGATAGGTATAAAAAGTTAGAGGTATAGATGGGGGTGGAAATGGTGGGGAGATGGAGAAGTTTCTTAGAGCATTATGTAGGGATGCTGATAATACCAAAAGCAGGGAGGCCACAGAGTAAAAAGGGTGTTTGAATAAGAGCAAACAACCTAGTTTGTCAGGTAAGTACTCTATTGGTGAGTGATAAAATATATGTGTTAGAGCCAATTTGGCGGGGGGACTTATTGGCATTTAATCATATTTGTTAAAACCATCTTATAAGTGAATTTGAGGAAATATGGCTACTAACATTTTAATGGTGGAGATATGTTCAATTTTTCTATATGCATTGTGCAGTCATTGTGATGGTTTTGTGTGTCAATTTAACTGGACTACAAGATGCCTACATAGCTAGTGGAACATTTCTGGGTGTGTTCGTGAGGGTGCTTTCAGAAGAGATTACCATTCAAATTGCAGGACTGAGTAAGGAAGCATGTCCTCACCAGTTTGAGTGGAGTCATTTAACCAGATGCCGGTGGGGAGGATGAAGAAATGGTGGTTAAAAGAAAAAATTTCACAAAACAAATTTAACTGAGTTTGTTCGCATCAAGGATGATTTGAATGTCCAGCAGCATCCAAGACTGGAGAGGTACAGTGAGCTCCACCCCAGCAGCATGGGCTGCCATGGAGTAAGACAAAGAAGATATATTTGATTGGTTAGAGTAAGAAAGACCTTAGGTGGAGAGTATTTGGTTATTTCTGAATGGTAAAATCTCTAGTTTCACTTTATTATTTATGTTGGGCTGAAGCAGGAACTTGAAGTACTAGAGCCATCCCAATCTAAAGACTTCCTAGTTGAAAATGTCTTATCAGGACCTGTTCACTCTTCTGGGACATTCATCTTCTCCTGTCCTTGGACATTTGCCCTCATGGTTACTGGGCCTTCAGACTCTGATCACCACTTAGATTACTGGACTCCCCAGTTCTCAGGTCTTCATGTTTGGACTAGATGAGACCATCAGCTCTCCAGGGCCTCCTGGTTGCAGATGACAGGTCATGTGGCTTCTCAGGCTCTTCAGTTATGTGAGTAAATCCCTTGAAAGAGATCTATGAATCTCTGTATCATATGGGTTCTGTTTCTCTGGAGAATCCTGCCTAACACAGTCTTTTTTTTTTTTTTTTTTTTTTTTTTTTAAGAGAGAGTGAGAGAGGAGAGAGAGAGAATTTTTTTTAATATTTATTTTTTGGTTCTCGGCAGACACAACATCTTTGTTGGTATGTGGTGCTGAGGGTCGAACCCGGGTTGCATGCATGCCAGGCGAGCGCACTACCACTTGAGCCACATCCCCAGCCCCTAACACAGTCTTGATATGATCATTAATGTGATCTTCACATATATAATCAAACCAGCACAAGGCCATGGGTATATGTTAACTTCTCTCTAGAGAACCCCTAGACATCTTTTCTCGCATTTACATTTGAGAAATTATTTATTTTTTAGTTATAGGTGGACACAGTGTCTTTATTTTTTACTTTATGTGGTGCTGAGGATCGAACCCAGTGCCCTCACGCATGCTAGGTGAGCACTCTACCTCTGAGCCACAACCCCAGCCCCTCTCGTAGTTACTTTTTAAATAGTACTTCAATTTAAACAGATAGCATGCAATGTATATCTCATGCCATACAGTATTTATCTGTTTCAGAAGATTGCTTATTCTTAGCACTGTCTATTAGAGGCCTGTGGGATATACTCATTGATTTGGAAAAAAACATAGTCCATCTTGGATCAATAAATAGGTATTTGGTTTATATTAAATTGAATAATCTATTAAACAAAATCTATTTTTGTCATAGTTTATCATTTTTTGTGGGTGATGATGGTAAAATAACATGGAACACTTTGATTTTTTTCATCTTTTCTATCTATTACATATTTAATCTTTCATTGAATCTGTCAACATGCTTAAAATAGTTTTTCCCTTTAGTATGGAATGATTTTTAGATTGAATGTCTTAATAAATCACCTAATGTAAGATTTATAACTCATGTCAGAGTTGATGTTTTGCAAGATTAAAATATTTTCTACAAGCTGGGCATGGTGGTGCACACCTATAATTCCAGAAGCTAGGGAGGCTGAGGCAGGAAGACTCTAAGCTCAAAGCCAGTCTCAGCAACTTAGGTAGGCCCTAGGTAACTCAGCAAGACCCTGTCTCTACATAAAATAGAAACAAAACAAAACAAAACAAAAAACTGTGGATGTGGCTCAGTGGTTAAGTACTTCTAGGTTCAATCCTTTTTTAATTAAAAAGAAATCTTTTTTTTTCTTCAGTATACACACAATTTAGCTCAGGCAAAAGAGACATATTCTTGATGATAAATGTTTCTTATAAGATTGTTTTTTAGTGACCATAATCAAGAGCAATAAAAAAAAGGAAAAGGAAGAAAGAATAAAATTCACTAATAATAAATTGGGATTGGCTGGAAGTTCTTGATGTCCGGATTTAAATTTTTTTAAACATTTAATAATGAAAAATTTAAGAAAATATAGTAAATTGAAAGAATTTTAAATAAACACCCATGCACCCACCACCTAGATTATACCATTAATGTTTACTTGCTTTATTACACATCTATTTTTAAATCTACCTGCACAAGGAAAAGTTACATCAATTTTATACTGAGTTCCAGTTGGTTGCGTCTATGCCATCTGTTTTCATGTTTCTATAGCATCTACTACCACTTCCAACCAAGACCAGTGGGACAGATGGATAGTCATTTCAATTTATCAAAAAATGCTTGTTGAGGCTTTAATGACATACCCTACATCACTCTGTGGAACTGTAAAGTCATCAGTAAATGACACTGATTATATTTTGTAATTTCTGCTGTGGTTTTTGGTAGTTACCTGGGGAGCTTGCTCACCTGAGTTCTCTTAGACCTCCCTAAAACGATTTGAGTCAATAAACCTGACATGGGAACTTGAAGTTAGTATATCTTAGAAGCCTTTAAAAAAGCATCAGAGGTGACTTTGAAGTGTGATTGGATTTGGAAACCACGGATCTTGATTTTAATACAAGAATCACATCTTACATTCATTGAAGAAGAAAAAGCATTTTGGGGAAAAGTCAATAATACAGTATGTAATCAAGCACTATATTCTGTGGTGTTGTGGTTTGGATATACAGTATTTCCCCAAAGTTCCTATGTTAATGCAGGAATGCTCAGAGGTGCAATGATTAGATTATGAGAGCTGTATCCTATTTAGTCTAGTCACCCATTTGCTGGATTGATAATTTGAGTGGACTAACTGGGTGGTAATTGTAGGTATTTGGGGTGTGGATGGAGGAAGTAGGTCACAGGGTGGGGGGGTTGGTCTTTGGGTTTATGATTTGTCTCTGTGGTGTCTGTCTCCATTTCTCTGTTTCTTGGCTACCATGAGATGAGTAGTTTTTCTTTATCATGGCTTTCCACCATGGTGTTCCATCTTACCACCAGCCCAGAGTGATGGAGTCAGCTAATCATGAACCAAACCTCTGAAAATTCGAGCTTGAAATAAACTTTTCTTCTTCTAAGTTGTTTTTGTTAGGTATTTTGGTCACAGTGATAAAAAACTGACTAATGTGTGTGGTTTATACATTCAAAATGCTTGAGGCTTTTAGAGAATGGAAAAACTGATGTGGGCCAGAGAGTTATTCAGTTCTCTGGATGACCAGGACTGAGTCTGAGAGCATCTGTAATATCTGAAGAAGTCAAGAGGAGGGACAGGAGATCTAAGTCTGGAAAACACCAGAAGTGTTATGAACTGGTGAGAGTGAAGTATCTCTAATGAGCAGACAGAGAGATGTAGGTTTTGGAGGATATCAAACACCAGATAGGTAGCAAATGTAAAATTTTGGAAAAAAAATGTTAAAGATTGTGCTTGAAAGTCATCAGTAAATGACATTGGTTATATTTTGTAATTTCTGCTGTGGTTTGTTAGATACAAAGTCCCATATACTAGCTATGAATTTTAATGGCATTAAGGGTAAACCATTTTCATCCTAGGATGAAGCATTATCTTTTATTTAGCTTATTCAGGCCCTTCTGAGTTTTAGATACGCATCATTTTGAGCTGTTGAGATTTCTGAGGCCTTTTTCTCACTTTGACATTGATTCCTGGTTCCAAAAACCTTGTTTGGATCATAGAAAAAGTAACATTCATATTCCTTTCCTTTTCACATGTCTCCAAGACCTCTGGCACCCGTCAACCCCTTGTATTAGCCAGGGTTCCCCAGGGGAACAGAATGAATAGAATGTAATATAATTGAGATGCTCTATTCGATTGGCTTATGTGTTCAGAACCAGGATCGTCCCACCACAGTGCTTGTCTGCAGGCTGGAGAGTCTGCGAAACCAGAAGCTGTTTAGTCCAAGCAGCTGGAAGCATCAGAAAAATAGGGACTAATGATGCAGTCCCCATCTGAGACTGAGGCTTGGAAGTCCCCTGGAGAGTAACTGGTGTGAGTCCACTTTCAGAGGCGGAAGGTTCTGGAGTCTAGTGTCCTTGGGTGAAGGCAGTAGCTGAAATGCACACTCCTGGGAAGAGCCAACTGTGTACTTACATGCAAGCTTCATTTTTCTTGCTGTCTACTGGACTGTGCCACCCACATTCAGGGCAAGTCTCCCCATTCAGTGTGCTGACCCACATGGCAATCATCTCTGGAAAAACCCCCTCAGACACACCTAAATGTGGGCTTTACTAATTTTCTAGGCACCTCTTGTTCCAGTCAAAAGTTGACAACCAATTAACCATCACACCCTCTGTTGTGTATCTTTTGTTTTGTTTTTGGTTCTGTCCCCATAATCAGACATGTTCCTTGAAGTCAGGGAATACCTATCTGCTACTTTGTCATCTTGGACCTGTCAGGATCCTTGACTTATTTATGGGACCCTAAGTAACTATAAGATTGTTGGTTACCTTTATGATTTCACAGTTTTGAGTGTCGGCAATCTGAGTTGCTTAGCTGGTGGTTCTCTTCTGGTTCTGGGTTTCTCCTGAGGTTTCAGTTCATGTGTGGGCAAGGTTGCAGTCATATGAAGACTCTATTGGGGTGAAAGGATCCATGGCCCAGCTCACTCATGTGGTTGTCAGCAGGCTCCTGTTTATCACTGATGTTGCCAGAGAGTTCAGTTTCTTTCCTGATGGTTTTTTGTGTAGGGCTTTTCTGAAGGTGGTAGCTGGCTCTCTCCCAGATCAGCAAAATCCCAGGAGCTAGACTGCACCTAACGTGGAAGCCTAAGGATTTTGTAACTGAGAATCAGAAGTGTCACCACTTCTGCATGCTATTTGTCACACAAAGCATCCTCAATATAACGAAGGAGATGCTATAAAAGGTAGGAGTATCAGGAGGCAGGGATCATTGGGGGTTACCTTGGAGGCTGGCAACAACAGGACTGTTAGCTCTGTTGGGTGTCCAGTGTTCACTCTTCTCCCAGTTCCATATTTATTTAATTGCTTTCTCCATCTGTCTTGTTAGAATAGGAAAAAGGAGAGACCCTGAGCACATTATCAGGAAAGCCTCAATATGTTGACTGAGTGGTTTGGGTATACTAAATGCCATTGTGGGTACTGTGAAGGTCACTAAAATCATAGATGACTTCTTATCCTCAAGATCTTTATGATATAGTTGAGAAAACAATGCACACCAGGGTACTCAGAATCCTTTTTTCATGGCAAACTATATTAAATTCAACTCAGCCATAGCCTAGGCAGCAAGAGGAATTTCCTGGAAGGCTGTGTAGCTCAGGGAAAGGCAGGGGTGCAAGCCCAGCTGGATGCAGTGTACAGATCTCACCAGGACACTTGTACTCATTTTTCATTTCTGTGACTCTTTCTGCATCTATTGGCCTCATTCACAAGACTTCTGGCAGTCCTTGGTCTACATCTTGAAGCTGTACTATGTAGACAATAAAGCCTGCTTGTAGTTCTAAATTCTAAAATCTAAGGGAAGGGCTCTGATGGTTCCAGTCTGAACCCTAGACTGATGAGCATCTCTCTAATCTTTTGTCTGACCCTCATTTGGCATTGACACTGTGGCAGATATTGGGTGGGTGCCGGATTTACAAAATCAAAAGTAAATCCTGTTAAAGGTATAGTTGTAGTTGAGAGGCAGGGCCAGGAGGGGTAAGACTCTTTTTTTGTGGGTGTGAAACAGTCCTGATTAAAGAAAGACCCTGCTTGCATGATAGGAGACAACACTGAGAGTGTGGGCCTACAGGTGTGAGGCCATGTGTCATTTCCATTCCCCTTTTAAACTTCAGTTCTTTTGCACTATTCTTTTATTTAGTTGGGTCTAGAAGTTCTGTCTGGGCTGCTTCTTTGGGATGTCAGTTGCTTGTCTAAGAAACTCTTGGCAGGCTGCATTCGGAGTAGCACCTAGTGTGCCGAACATCACTTGATTTCTAACAAGTCATAATAGTTCTGACAAGATCTTTCTTTCAAAGGGAAATGTGAGAGAACAAGGGAGATGGAAATGTCTCTGTTTTCACTGAAGTACAGTCAGAATGAATAATTAAGAAATTGATCCTGAGCTCTGCAGTATTATCAGAGCTGTTAGTCAAAAGAAGGAGGATGAGGTGTGGGTGTGTTTGTGCTTCCACATGACAGGTGGAAGTTCTCATGTCTACACTTCTGTTCATAGAGCCATCCAACTGGATGATGAGGACAGAGCTCTCTTCGGGGTGAATAGGGTTGTTTTTCCAAAACAACACACCTAGAGTAAGTGCTAGTATGATTTCAGGTAAGAGGTAGTTTCAAACTCCAAACAAAAGTCCCCAAATACATCCATGCTCAGTAACCAATCCCCTGTCAGAGACAACATATCTTATTCTATGGTTAAAAAAAAAAAGAGATGAATCATTTCTGGAAGATTTTAATAAACATTCATATTAAAATATTAATAGGGGCTGGGGATGTGGCTCAAGCGGTAGCGCGCTCGCCTGGCATGCGTGTGGCCAGGGTTCGATCCTCAGCACCACATACAAACAAAGATGTTGTGTCCGCCGAGAACTAAAAAATAAATATTAAAATTCTCTCTCTTTAAAAAAAATTAATAAATCACATCAGATGCTTTCTTGAAATACTCTCTTTTTTTTTTAATTTAATGAGGCATAAGTATGTGCATGCTATGTGTGTGTATGTGTGTGATTGTGAATAAGTTTAGGGACAGGGACCCCAACTTCTAATACAAAATTTTGCCTATGGCCAATTGTGATATTAAATTCTCATTTATCTTCATATCACATATAATTTATGTGTTTGAATAGAAATTCCATCTGCAGAGTAACGATGTAGAGTCAGACATTAAACTCTCTAAGAATACTTACGTCCTTCATCATTTATTTTAACAATTAGTCTGGATATTAGCATTCTATAAGACTAGACCTCTCAATACTTAATTCTTTTAAATTGGAACATACACATTAGCATTCTTCTATTGAATATTTTGTTCAGAAGCAGAGAAAAGTTCAGCACTTCTTCCCTGATGTGATACTGTTTACTAGGCATCGTCTCCTTCCAGTGACTACGTTTGGATACATTTCAAATCAGATAAGGCCCGTTATTTATTTTAAGACCCTTTAAGAACATAGCCAATTAGAGCACAGCACCCAGATTTCCTAGAAAGGGAGCAATAATGGTTTTTTGAGCTCTGTTACAAAGCATGGCAAGGGGTCTGTTTTTAAAGGGAAGTTTATTTTTAGAATCCTGTGATCCTCTTGTTATCCTCAAATTCCTTTGCTTATAGGTGTTTCAAAGAAATCTGAGCCCTGGTCAGGCTATTTTTATAAAGTCACCTACTTTTCCCCCTTCCCTAGGTTTCTTTAGACAAGGAATTAAGTTAAAACAGGCTTAATAAAACCATGCTCTGCTCAATTCAACTGACTTTGAATCAAGTTCATCAGATTTCTATTAATGAATTACTTTATTAATTAATTTGTTCAGAAAATATTTACTGAGGTCCTACTAAGAGCCACATACCAGAGTTAATACAATAGACATATAACCTCCTTATGACCATAGGCCAATATGCAAACACATGTGACTGTACTACACAAATGAACAGTCACAGCCAGGCTGAGAATTTACCCCAAGTGGTTAAAGACTGAGAACCTTAGTTTTGGGGGGCTAGACATACTCTCTTTAGGAAGAAACTTTGCCCTAATCTGTATGTCCAGGAGACATTATGTCTCTGAAGACTGAGGAAGAATACCCAGAACAGAGAAAACAGTCAGTCCAAAGACCCAAGGTGAAGGCTGGTACTGGCATGAGGAACATTTTCCCTTTCATTGCAGAACTGTGCACATTGTCAGTGATGGTGAGTAAGCGAGAACATCAGTCAACAGAAATGAGAGACAAAAATGGTGGAGTGAAGTTTGGCGGCCACCCACTGCCCCTCCACAGCCCAGAAAGGAAGCAGTTTGAGAATGGCTGACCAGAGACTGGTGCTGATACTGGGGACAGCAGAAATTCATGTCATGGAGTAAAAATATCAATACCTGGATAGTCACCCAGCCTGGGAGATAAAGAGAAAGAAGCTCACTAAATAGTTTATTGCATAAAAGTAGAAGCAATAATCACCCCAGCATATGGACAGACATATGAGCAGTATGAAAAAGCAAGAGAACAAACCACCCAAAACAGCCCACAGTACTTCAACAACTGATCCCATTGACACCGTGTTAAAGGAAATGTTGGAGAAAGAATTTAGGAAGTTCATAGTTAAATTTTCAATGAGCTAAAAGAAGATGTAAGGGATGAACTTAGAAAATATAGGAGGTGAAAGATCATTTCAATAAAGTGCACCATGATCAAGTGGATTTCATCTCAGTGATGCAAGGTTGATTCAAGGTATTCAAATGAACCAATATAATGCACCATATTAATAGAGTTAATGATAAAAACCACATGATTATCTCAATAGATACAAAAAAAAAAAAAAAAGCATTTGACCAAGTCCAGCACCATGCATGTTTAAAAAGACTAGAAAACTAGGGATGGAGGGAACTTACCTCAACATTGTAAAGGTTCTATATGACAAACCCAAGGCCAACATAATATTAAATGAAGAGAAACTGAAAGCACTTTCTCTAAAATCAGGAATAAGACAAGGATGTCCACTCTACCACTCCTATTCAACATAGTCTTTGACACTCTAATCTGGAGCTATCAGGCAAGGGAATGAAATTAAAGAAATACACATAGCAAAATAAGAAGTAAAATTATCTGTTTGCTGATGACATGATCCTACATCTAAGGCCCAAAAGACTCCACCAGAAAACTTCTAGATCTTAAATTCAGCAAAGTAGCAGGATACAAGATTGACATATATAAATCAACCACTTCCTTGCATTCCAATGATGAATCTGTTAAGAAAGAAATAAGGAAAATTATCTCAGTTACAATAGCTTCAGGAAAAACAATACTTGGGACTAAATCTGAGAAGGTAAAAGATCTCTTCAATAACAACTATAGACCATTGAAAAATGAAATTGAAAAAGACATAGAAGATGGAAAGATCTCATTTTCTTGGACAGGCAGGATTAATATCAAAATGGCCATACTATCAAAAGTGTTATACAGAATCAATGCAATCCCTATCCAAATACCAATGACATTTCCCCCAGAGTTAGAAAAAGAATGTTCTAAAATTCTTTGGAAGAATAAGAGACTCAGAGTGGCCAAAGCAATCCTGAGCAAGAAGAACAATGCTGGAGGCATCACAATACGGGACCTTATACTACAGGGTTATAGTAACAAAAGCAGTATGGCATTGGCACCAAAACAGACTTAAAGACCAGTGGAATAGAATAAAATACACAGAGACAAGCCCACATAGATACAGTCATCTGATACTAGAGAAAGGTGTCAAAAACATACATTGGAAAAAAGATAGTCTTTTTAACAAATGGTGCTAGGAAAACTGGATATCCATATTTAGAAGAAGGAAATAGACCCCTATCTCCCATCCTGCACAAAAGTCAATGCAAAGTGGATCAAAGACTTAGGAATTAGACCAGAAACATCACAACTTTCTTAAGAAAACCTTGGCTCAACACTCCTAATATGTTAGCACTGGTATCAACTTCCTAAACAAGACTCCTAAAGCACAAGAAAGGAAACCAAAAAGGAGTAAGTGGAATGGCATCAAGTTGAAAAGCTTCTGCCCAGCAAAGAAAACACTTAGGAGTATGAAAAGAGAGCTTACAGAATGGGAGAAGATCTTTGCCACTTGATCCTCAAAGAAGGGATTAATATCTAGAATATATAAAGAACTCAAAATACTTAACACCAAAAAAAAAAAAAGACCCAAATAAAAAATGGGCAAAAGAACTAAATAGACACTTCTCAAAAGAAGAAATAGAAATGGCTAACAAATATATGAAAAAAATGGTCAGTATCTCTGGCAATCAGGGTAATGTAAATGAAAATCATATTGAGATCCCATGGCACTTTAGTCAAAAGATAAATTATTTAGACTACAACCAATAAAAAGTGCTGGGGAGGATGTGGAAAAAAGGAACACTCATGCATTGTAGGTTGAACTGCAAATTGGTACAACCACTGTGGAAAGTAGTATGGAGATTCTTCAAAAAAATAGAACTGGAACCACCATAGGACTGAGTTATCCCACTTCCTGGTATTTATCCAAATGATCTAAAGTCAGTATACTGTATTGATACAGCTGCATCAATGTTCACAACAGTGTAATTCACAATAGAATTTTGTTCAGTCATAAAGAAGAATGAAATTATGACATTTGTTGGTAAATGGATGGAACTGGAGAGCGTCATGCTAAGTGAAAGAAGCCAGAATCAGAAACTCAAGGGTCAAATGTTTTCTGTCTTATGCAGAAGCTAGACCACAATAAGGGGGGTAAGAGGGAGTGGATTCCATAAAATGAAATGAAGTGAAGTAGAGGAAGGGGATTGAGAGGGAGGGAGGAGTTACAAGAAAAGAAGGAATGGTGAAATGAAATTGACCAAACTATCTTATGTACATATATGGATACACCATAGCAAATTTCACCTTTATGTATATCTATGAAGCACTAATTTTTTCTTTTTTTAAAAAAAGCTAAATAGAAGGAAGACCAGTAGAGTAAAGGAAAGAGAACAAAGTAGTTCCCCTTTTTCTCCCCTCTCCTTCTTCCTGAATTGGAGCAAATTATATTGTATGCTGGTAAGATTGTGTCAAAATTAACCCCAAAGTTATGTAAAACTACAATGTGCTAATAAAAATGCAAAAATCAAATTATTCTCAACAACAACAACAACAACAAAGGACCCCAAAGTGGGAAAAAGCTTGGCATGTTGGAGCATAGGAAAAGGGTCTTTTGACAAAGCTAAGACAAAGCTCAGACAATGGCTCAGTGGGTAGGGCCCAGAGTATGTCCACCTTTGTAGTCCAGGGGAAGGAATTCAGGTTTGAAATGCAGTGAAAAGACTTGAGAGAGTTTTAAGCAGAAAAAGGCTACAGTCTAATTTTGCTTCATGGAAAATGGATAATAGGGAGCAAGAGTAGAAGTAGAGAGATGGATTATGAGGGACTTGTACTAGCCTAGTGGCTCTGATGCAGAGCACCTAGTCTAGAGAGTATGTGAAATGATCTCTTAGTGTGACAAAGGGAATATTGTACATATTTGGCACATATACATATATGCATATGTTTTAGACCATTGAGTGTCTGTAACAATATGCCATAAATAGGGTGGCTTATAAACGGCAGAAGTTGATTTCTCACAGTTCTGGGGGCTGGTAAGTCCCTGATCAAGGTGCAAGCAGATTCTGTGTCTGGAGAGGAACTCTTTGTTGATTAATAGATGGTGCTTTCATGCTATGTCATCACTTGGAAGAAGAAGCAAGGTGACTCTAGGGCCTCTTTTATAGGAACACTAATCCCACTTATTAGGGCTCTGTCCATGTGACCTAATCCCCTCCTGAAATCCCCACCTCTCATAAAGATATTTGCATTTATTGGGCTTTTATTGGGTTTTAACATATGAATTTGGGGTGTGGGAGACACAAATTTTCAGAACATAGCAGTATATGAGATTTTTTTAAAAAATTCAAATTAGACATTATAACATGCAGAATATGTGGATACCATAATCATATATGATTCATAAATAAATCTCCTCCAGTGGAGGTACAATGCTAAAATCATTATATTTCCACTGTGTGATTGCAGCCAGAGTTTTGGAAATCTCTGGTCTAGGTACAAGGCAATGGTGACTCAGATTTGGTCGTAAAGTGGAGAGAAGTAGTGGCTTTGGGATTAGGTTTGATTTGTTGATGAATTGGACTGTACTTCTCTCTGTGTGGGACCATGAAGACTTGACAGGCTCAAGACTGGCCAAGCCCTTGGAGATCTTGTAGCCCTGTAGCATTTTTTGACTGAAGACTAAGAACATAATAGTTTTGTTTACTTTTACACACATTATGGCTCAGAATTGCCAAGGGGAAATTAACATTTTTACCAGGGCTTCTTTGCACAATTCTAGGGGCCACCATTAGCAATGCCTTTTCTGAGGTGCATCCAAGGACAAATGGTTCAGGATCATACGTTGAAAAGGTGGTGTGTGTATGTGTGTATGTGTGTGTGTGTGTGCATGTGTGTGTAAATTTTTCAACAGTCTATAGTACAGTGACTTTGGCCTTCTCTCTCCCCTGCCCCGCTTCCTTGAGAGTCTTTTCTTGAGACTGCAGAAACAAAGGAACAATGTGAGATTGGCCAATTTTCCCTATGTCTAGGAGATCTTGTCTCAAAGTTGAGAAGCCGATTTCAGCTGGGTCCTGAAGCCAGGAACTGAGGTTCTCTGTGGTTGGGACAGTGTGGCTCAGAGGTGTAATGATTTCCACACATAATCTGTCTGTGCCTTTTTCCAGGCTTGATGTGGCACATAATACCTACTTACCTTGACCCCTCACCCCTTGCCCAAATAACCCCACCACACCTCAGGCATGAGTGAGCAATATTAAACTTAGTGAGAATTTGTCACCTGACACTGTTTTATCCCCAAGTCAGCTCTCACCCAATTTTCAGAGATGATTTTCCTCCCATGGTCCTGAACCCAGCTTTATATTTCTTAGCCTCCTTTCTCACCTCAAATTGTTTACCTTTAGGGCATGTTCTGCTGTATGCAATTAATGTGATCTTCAGAACAAACTTAATCCTTTTGGGAAATGGAATTCATACATCACCTTCCACAAAGACAGCCCTTTCTCTGTGTTGTTACAATGTGAACATGTTACAATGACTGATACATGTTAACCTTTTTATTGTTATTGTTACTAGGATAAGATGAATTTTGAGTTCTGAATGACTGACCAACAAGTGTATTTTTGGAATATACTCTGTGGGCTAGAGGCCATTTTTTAAAAATCTATTCAATTCATAATTGTAGCCTTCAGATATTTGCTGAAAGCGCAGTGTACTATACTTATCCTGAGAATATTTTTCCCCTCCAAGGGATAAGAATTATCTTTTATAATTTCACAGCATTTTGGGTATTCATGGAAAATCAATCACTAGGTAAACATTAAAGTAGGCTTGATTGTTACTCTTTTTATTCCAGTAAAGAGGCTTCAGTTATGTTAGGTTAGAGTCAGTTATGGTTTGGATTTGATTTATCCCCTAAAAGCTCCTGTGCTAATGCAGGATGTTCAGAGGTGAAGGGATTGGATTATAACCCAATCAGTCCATCCTAGTTTGAATGGGCTGATGGGGTGGTAATTGTGGGTAGGTGGGTTGTGTCTAGAGGAGGGGGGTCACTGGGGGGTGTGCTGTGGAAAGTGCCTGTTGCCTGTGACTCTGCCCCTCTTTCTCTTTGCTTCCTGGCTGCCCTGAGTGGAGCAGTGCTTCTCTGTCAAGCTCTTCCACCCTGATGTTCTGCCTCCTCTCAGGCCCAAAGCAATGGAGTTGGTTGACTGTAGATTGAACCTCTGAAATGACGAGCTCAAAATAAACTTTTCCTCCTTTAAGTTGTTCTTGTCCGGTATTTTGGTCACGACCATGAAAACCTAATTAAAAGAACAATGTTTAATAAGGATTTGAGATCACTATTTTCTGATAAGAAGAAAAAGAACTACTTTAGCTTTGTATCGCTGATGTTCTTGGGAGGAAATTAGGAGGTCAGGGTCCTTTGTTTTGATCTTGAACAGGGAAGAGCAGTAGAAGGAAAGACTCTGTTCTCTACCAAGTAAAATTCAGCTAGGAAAATGAAATTTATGCATTCGGGCTTTGGACATCTGGTAAATTGATGGCTAGTGGTCAGGCAGAGAATATATCATTTCACCCCCTAAGTGCCACTTGTCTGTAACCTGATTATAAAACCACAAGAGCACACCAGAATTGGAGTTTAAGTAGAAATATAAAAATATAAGTAGAAAGCATTAAATTGTTAGGCAATAGGAAATTTCTTTCTCCCCTGGTCATTTTGAATACTCTTAGGCTCCATGGAGAATTTTACCACTATGCTAATATTTTTTATTGCTGCTCTAAAAAAATCACCACAAACTTAATGGGTTAAAAACTGCAAATTTACTCTTTTAAAGTTCTAGAGGTCGGAAGTCCAAGTAAATGTTTCCATTGAAATCAAGGTGACAGCAGGTTTGCCTCTCTTCTGGAGCCTCTAGGATTGGTTTCCTTGCTCTTCTCAGAGGCTGTTGACATTCCCAAATTCATGGCCTGGTTTTCTGTCTTTGTTTTTAGTAACACAGAATCTCAGGCCTCTCTCCTTCCCTCTGCTCCTATCACACAAGTCCTCTGTCCTCTACAAGGACTCCTGTGGTTAGAGAAGCCCCACCTAGACAACTCAGGATGCTTCTTGCTCTCAGCTTTCTCAATCACATCCACAAAGTCCCTTTTGCCATGGAAAGTAATGCACTGCCAGGTGCTGGGGTTAGGATGTGGACATCTTCAGCGGCCACTTTTCTGTGCGCCACCCCTCAGTCCTAAATCTAGAGACTTACTTTCCCAGCCTTCTTATCAAGGTTGCAATCAGAGTAAGTGTGTAAGTCACTCACCCCAGTGGACTAATTGAAAGGAGCAACTATAAACTCAATAACCAATATGAAACCAATTTAAACCAATATTTTAAAGTCATATTTAAAAAATGAAATTTCAAAAACATCCACGATAGACAAAATTTTAAATAAATTCAACGTGAGTATAGCAGATTTTCCCTTTCCCTTTGGCCCCAATGTGGTGGGGCATGGCGATTTCCACTGTAACTCTACAAAGGCATGTGATCTGTACTATACAAAAGAGGTACACATATGGCACACTTTGATTTAGAAAGCACAACTGAAGGAAGCAGGGACATTATATGCACTTTTAAAGCCAGAGTGATTGGAAGCTGCCACAGCAGATGTGGACAGTATAACTGGCCTTGGGGGAGTGAGCTTCTTGCCTGTGCCTTTGCTTTGGGACAATGTCAGTGGCTTCTGGCCCGTAGGACTTGTGACTTGAGTTTTGTTCCTGGTCACATTGCCTATCAACCCATTCTTAGATCTATTTGAAGATTCTGAGAGGTAACTTTTATTCTTTACTGAATCCCTTTTCTGCTTAATCAGCCAATTTACCATTGTTTGCAATTAATTACCCCCAATAATGTAGTTTATCACAATAAAGGTCATCTGATTTGGTTGGGTTAGCCAAGGCAAAGTCAAAGGCATGCATCAACATTGAAAGGGCACCATGACAATGGCTTAATCAAGGAAATACAGCATGTATACACCATCTAAAAACTCATCCTAATATTTTCTGGAATCTAAAAATAAAATCTTTATTTTTCAGTTTCTCACCTGATATTTCCCTGGCTCCAAATTAATACCTTATTCAGGGATTTATTAGTAATAAGAAGATATTGTCTTTATGTTTGCTCACAGAATAATGGCTCAATTCTGGGTGGAATCACATATGAGGCACTGGAAGGATTCTTCTGATGTGAGCTTTGGTGCATGTGTGCACACACTTTCTCTTTTCTTCTGAGTATTCTAATATTGAGGTAGAATTATTTGTGGTTTCAAATTTCAAAATTTTCAGATCATATTTTCTTTGTGGTTTCAAATTTCAAAATTTTCAGATCATATTTTCAGGTTTTAAAATTTTTTTGGTTGTAGATGGACAAAATACCTTTTTAAAAATATATTTATGTGATGCTGAGGATAGAACTCAGTGCCTCACACATGCTAGGTGAGTGCTCTACCACCAAGCCACAACCTCAACTCCTATTCTCATATTCTTTAACTGGATTTTCTCATCAAAGGTGACATTGTGACAGTTTGCTCCAAAATCCTTAAGAGATACCTTGCTTGTATAGCTCCATTTTCTTCTTTTCAATTTTTTTTAATCAATTTTTTGTCTTTTTGTCCAAAATGATTTAATTGAATTGACTATGTATTAGAATCAATGATGTATTCAAAAAATAATGCTTTTGATCATGAGCCTGATACTGTCATCAAATCACAAATGTGTGTGTCTGGAGGAAATATAGATGAAAGTAAGTAAATGTTGGGGTTTTTGATCAAGGTGGTTGAAGTGAAGTAGACAGTCGGCCTGGAAGTTAGGAAGTTAGGGAGTTAGGACAATGTCCTACAACATTTAAGTAAGCTTTTGAGCAGCTGTCAGGCTCCTGTTGTTGGAAGATTCCTCTTTACTGCCATTTCACAACAAAACCAAGGGTCTTCTAGCTGTTCTTCTGTGCAAACATTTCCATCTCCTTATTTCTCTCCAGCTTCTTAGTCCTGATGAAATTACTGAGGTTGAAGGTAATTTACGACACATTGGCAAAGAGGATGATGTGTCAGTGACTGTGCCCAAACCCCTGCCCTGCCACACTGATGTGAATGAGAAATACTCTGCTCCTTACAGGTGAATGTAGCACATGTTTACATATTGGGTACTGTGCTGATCTCTGGGTCAAAATACCTAGATAATCGACTTGTGAGGAGGAGAGATTTATTTTGGCTCAAAGTTTCAGAGATTTCAGTCTATGGTCGCTTGGATTCTTTGTCTTTAGGCCTGTGGTGAGACTGAACATCATGGCAAGGAGTGTGTTGTGGAGGGGAAGCTGCTCCACTTCTTTGTGGCAGCCAGTTAGGGGGGGATGGGGGACAGGCAGGCAGGCCAGGGTCTTCTTATTTCCTTCAAGGACCCACAGCTTCTCAATGTTCCACCACTTCTCACACCTTCTCAGTGTTCCACCACCTCTCAGTAGTTCTGGGACGAAGCCTTCAACACATAGGCCTTTGGGGGACACTTCAAAACTGGAGCAGGCACTGACAAAATACCCACTGCTGTCATAGGTATGACCTTGGAGGTAAATTTAAAGCACCATGCCTTCTGGATACTTAAAGTCTAATTGGAGAGTAGAAATTCATATATTAGAAAAAAAATACAGAGTAATATATGAAAGTATGGAATTAAGTACAAATTTGTGAGGTGCTGTCTGTGCCCTACATAATTTAGGAGTTCAGACAGAGAATGGAAGAATGCTGACCTGGGAGGGAGGTGTCTGGGAGGACTTTCTTGGGGGTTGGTTACCACATAGCTTTCTTCCCTACCGGATAAGCTTTAGAATTTAGAATACAATTTGCATTTATTTAAGAATGTGAATGGTTCCCAGCGTGGACTCAGTCAGGAAAATTTTTAAAAATTGCTTAAGGTGATTCCAGCAGAGAGGTAAGATATGTAAAATGAGGAATTAGATGACAAAGTCATGGGACTACTGCCCAGAGGAACAGAAAGGGGAGCGGTTTCAGAGGTCAGGAGCTACAGGAATGTGTGCCAGCCCTGTGGGAGTGTGTGACTCCTGGGTCAAGCTGCTGACCATGAGCAAGCGTGTGGTGTTCTGTCACTCCAGAGCTCAGATGTCTCCAGCAATGGCTAAAGCCTGAGAAGGAAGGTAGCTGCTCTACTTCCACCGACTGCTCTCATGTGAGAGGCTGGCTGAACCTTGACTGGAGCCTCTGGCACAGGAGTCGGTGATGTGTAGAGTCCAGGCTTCTAGCTTGGCTCAGAATCAATAGAGAATATCTGGCCCAGGAGTGGCAGGTGCCAGTGCTGTTAAGGGATATTTCTCAGGTACTGACCAACGTCTCAGTTTCTCACAGTGTTTTCTCTCTTCTCTTCTTACTCAGACCAAACCCCCTTGCAAATACTTGTGGATTATTTTTTTTTAACATATTCATACGATATACTTGTTTCATGTGTCTAAGTTTTATCTTCCTAACTGAATTTTTAAAGATTGGGAGCAGAACCTCATTTATTAGCTAATTATTTTTATGTGTACAGGAAGCAAAACACTGTTCAACACATCAAGGACAGAGTGGTGACCCAGACAGCCACATTCTGCTCTTAATGGAGCCTACGTTGTCATGAGAGAGACTGACAATCAACAATAAATGCATAATTAATATCCTGGGATGATAAATGCACTGAAAAAATAGAGTGGGATAAAGTGATAGAGAAAACAGATTGGCATGGCAGGGGCTGCTTTTCATGTGGTGGTTAGGGGAGGATTCTCTGATGGCAGGATCTGCAGACGCGGAGGGAGAAGGGAGCATGTGTGTAACTGGAGAAAGAGGTTTCCAAGCAGACTGAGCAGCAAGTGAAGAGTTGAGGCCAGACACATTTGAGAAATGGCATGAAGCCCAGTGAGGCTGGAAAGGAGAGAGCAAGAAATAAGACCAAGGCAGAGGAGAGGGGAAAGATCTTCCATGTTTATGTATCTTCTGTATTCCAAATAGAGCTGGCTTTCTTCTGGAAATGTAAAAGGTTTAGCTCCAATCTTCAAACCCGACACCCGCCATGCTGAGCATGGTATTTTCCCCTTCTGCCTTATATTGTGCTATCTTCTCTTTGATGTGGGTCCGTAGCTGCATTTATGTTTTTTCCCCTTTATTAAGTCACACAGACCACTTGCTGGAATAATATATAGATCTGTTATTCCTGAAGGCAGGTTGCCTTAGCAACAGGGCAAATCTTACCCATTTGAGCAAAACCTTATCAATAAAGCAGTCTCACAAGAGACTAGTGTTCACATCATTAAACGTCTGCTATGCTTTTTTTTCCCTCTGTTCCTTAACCATGGTAATTCTTAGATTGTTAATTAGGTGAGTGCCAATCAGCTGAATAGCTCCACAGAAGGGACACTGAGAAGGCATAATAATAGACGGATCCCCAGCAGTCGCAGTTGACAGCCTCAAGTTGCCATGTTGTTTTCATTCCCTAGCTATTCCACAGCAAATCTTTATCCCTTTCAGGCACAAGCAAGCAGCTTCCATGTTGAACACCTGGCACCCATTTAGCCTGGGCAGTATCTATTACCTAACAAGCCTCAGGCAATGAGGAAGCAGAATTTGGAAGAAGAACAGAGTGTGTGGAGTCTTGCCAGCTATGAATAAACAGGTATGTGGCTCCCTGAAGAGGCAAAGTAGAAAAAAATAAACCCTAAACCTCTTAGCTTAAATCTTAAGGGATTTCATACTATGAAATAAATTACCTAATTAATAGCAAAAGAGGCATGTAAATGTAGGTGTTTTTTTTTTTTTTTGTATAAGAAATTGTAGCACTTGTCTGAAACAAGTGCATGAGACAAGAGAAATAGTATACACACCCTCACCCACCTATATGCACACATAGATTTGGTGTACTCATTGATTGATTGGAATTGGCTCACGTAAGTCTGGAGACTGGCAAGTAAGGTAGACTGGTAGGGAAGAAATTCACCCGAGATGGTGCTGCAGTCTTTAGTTTGGATTCTGCAGGGCAGCAGGCTGGAAACGCAGGCAGGGTTTCTATACTGCAGTCTTGAGAATCTTGGGGAGAAGTTTGGAAACCAGAATCTTGGTCTATATGACCTGCACCTGACTGGATGAGGCCCTCAAGGGGGGCTGTCTGATAGTGTTTGCTCATTTGGAAGCGAGGCACATCCTTGAACACCTTCCCAGCAACATCTCAACTGATGTTGGACCATTCAATGGGACATCGTAGCCTCTCCAATTTGACATGAAGTTAACCATTATGAGTGCAGAATAAGATATTTTTTTTTGGTTTTGGTAGTTCTAGTTTTCTAAGGGTGATTTCTTTCTTTCTCTCTCTTTTTAAACATGAAAAACAAGTGAATCAGGATATATAAGAAATATGGAAAGTTAGAGTAAAAGAGACTAATCATTCTAGAACTTCCTTATCATTAATATTTTTCCTTCTTAATCATAGCACTCTTAGTCGGTAAAGCCATTAGGGAGGCTGAGAAGAATATTCAGTACGTTGATGAATCAGAATTTTCTTTGTAACTATTTTATGTAGTATCATTGAGTTAAAGAATAATGTTATACCTTGACAACAGAAAACTATCGCATGTCCTGGAAAGATAACATCTGCCTAATTTGAGACTTTTTCAGTTAAAATAACACTTTTCATTTATGTGGTATGACTTATTTAAATCAATGAAGTTTGGTTTTGATAAAAGAAAAAAAAAGTATAAAGAACTCAAATCAATGTAATAACCAGAGTTGGGTTTGGCCCTAGAGGTCTGTCTCTCTAGCCTATGTGGTTGTAAAATATATGGTTTGACATAATTTCCGATGACCATTATTTTCTATCATTAGATGGTCTCCTCTTGCACAGTGAAAGCCATTCTACTCCCACTGATGTCATCTTTGCTGATACTAAAACTATAATGATATCGTGGATTGATAAGGACCACCGCTCTGTGACAGGTTAATGTGCCAACTTTGCTAGGCTGTAGTACTCAGTTATTTAATTAGAAATCTAGGGATTTCTGTCAAAGTGTTTTATAAATGTAGTTAATATTTATAGTCAGTTGACTTTAAATAAAGCAAATTAGCTCTGATGATATGGGTGGGCCTCATCCAATCAACTGAGGGCCTGAAGAGTGGAAACAGGTTTTGTAGAAGAAGAAGAAATTCTGCTGTGATACAGAAATGCTTTCTGAGCGACTAGTCTGCTGCCTGCTTTATGGATTTCATACTTGCCAACCCACACTATCACGTAAGACAATTCCTTAAAGTAAATCTCTGAAAAAAAATATGTGTATTATTCATAATCCAATTCAGATTCAGTCGGATCCATTGCACTCTTCTTCCTTTGTCCCACCCCTCCTCCCTCCCCCTCAACTCCCTCAACAAGTCCACCAATCTTTCCAGTGTACATATATGAATATACCACAGAGAATCTCACCCTCATGTATATTCATAAGACACTAATTAAAAATACACTGTAAGTAAGTAGTAGAAAGATCAGTAGAGTGAAGGGAACAGGAGGGGTGGGGAGGGAAAAGGGAAGTGCTGGGAACTGAATTAGAGCAAATTACATTCCAGGCTTTTATAATTATGTCAAAATGAATCCTAGTGTGATGTATAATTCGAACTGATAAAAATTCTTTTCTCAAAATTATGTTATACATGTCTATGTGTACGCATACACATATGCATATTCATATGTAAATATATCCTGTTGGCTTTTTCTCTAGAGAACCTTGAATGATGTGTACACTAATATCATTTGTTTACTTCATCCATTTTTGTTATCAAACTTGGAAAATCAGTTATCTTTAGGATACTGCTTACTCTAGTGGACATATGATGTCATTGAGCCAGGCTGCTGTGGCCCAAACAGCTATTGTACTGGGAGTGGCTAATGATTTGTAAAATTTTTTTTTTTTTCATATTGGATTCAATGTGGGTTTATTGAACTAGGCTGTACCATCTTCAAAAATAAATTTATTTGATGGTGGGATTCAACCTTGAAAGTATTAATTAAGTACAAAAATTAGACTTTAAGTAACAAAAATTAAGTAATTAAGTAACAAAAATTAGACTAACGACACTGCCTAAAATCATGACCAATTGCAAATGGTATGGGTCTCTGCAAATGGAAGCCTCCAGGAACCAGGGAATTGAGAGCATTCATCATGACAGGCATAGGAAACTCTAAGTGCATGTAAAAACACCTGCATGAAGTTTCAGTACCTTTAAAAAGGATGCCAGAATGGAGGCTTGGTTTCAGAACATACAGTGGGTGAGTGTTGTAGCTTGGTTTTGTGATGAGGTCACAGAAGTGGAGAAGAGTGTAGACGTTAAGGAACAGACCAATGAATGAGCCTTCTTCTAACTGTAGCCTGTGGAGATCTATTGGGGAAGGTGCTGGATGTAGAGTTTATTCTGATAGAGCACTATTTCAGAAATGAAGTCACAAATATACAGTTGTAGGAAATAACCTGGAGCTACTCGGTGACAGAGGACAGAAAACATCAAGTGTTTCTGAAAAGTAGATTTTCTGTGTACGTGTTAAAATATGTGGTTCTGCAAATGGTCACGAGTACCACTAAAGCATTCAGTTTTATTACTCATATAAAGATTTCTTCTGCTTTCTTGAGCTAACCAACAGAATTTGAGGAGTCTGACACATGATGATTTATAAGAAGTTAGGAAGCTAAGTTAAGGAAGTACAGGATTAGAGGGGATGATTTCGGCATTATTTGTGTCATGCAAAGCACTCTGTCTCCTTTCTGCTAAAGGTCACAGTGTCTTTCCTCATGGTCAGTTTGTTAACTTCGAACCTGCCCTTGTCCTCCAGGGTTTCTGCTGGAGTTACCCCTGCAGCAAGTTGCTTACTGACAGTCCTTTCCTCTGACCAGTGGTTCTTCCTCTGCTCTGTGGGTTTCTCCTTTTTCTCTCAGGCACATTCTTCTTCATAGACTGAATTTTTAGAGTGCCTAAGAATACAATGGTTTTAAGAAATAATGTTCTCATCACTAGGAAAACCACTTTTCATGCCCTCTGCATCTCTTCCCTTTGCCCTTTGTAAAGAGGAAGAGGGAGTTTTAAAATAATGATAATATGTGGAATTTGCTTCAAATTGAGCTGGAAAAGGTGTTTGCTTGTGTTGCAGCCAGCTTTCTCCGGAGTCTGGAAGATGCTGCTTCATTCTGGGGAAGACAGATGGGGACTCCCATATCTAAGGAGCTGTCACCAGCATGGAGCCAGAGGTAAGGGTCAGAGTAGGGTCCTGCCACTTTCTTTCCACCTGACAGAAATTGCCAGGAGAAACAGGTCAGAGGACACTGGGAGTGGGCAGGAGTAGATCAGAAAGGTAAAAAGTGAGGGAGTGAGATGGATCCAGGTGAGCCCCACTGGGCAGGCATTGCAGGTGCCCTTGGGTAAAGTATGGAAATGGTTTCACACACTCTCCCACTTCGCAAGTTGATACTTTTCAGGTTTTTCTCCTAGGAGAGGTCTGTGCCTGCCTGCTCTTCCTGCATCACAGGCCGGCAGAAATCTTACCTGGGGCCACATGGCAAGGCCTTGGCCTGTGGTACACACTGGAGATGGAATGGCTGTTATGATCTCTCTTCTTTCATTTCCCCAAAACATCACATTCATTTTCCTGCCTGCCTTCCAGAAGTATAATTTAGATCTCTCAATGTTTGAAGGGACCCAACTTGCCCCAACTTGGCGTGTTCTTCTCTTTCTATTATGGCTCATATTCCATATCTTCAAAGGAATCATTATTCTTCCAGTCAAGAGGCTTAGGAATTTGGAGTTTACTTGTACTCTTCTTTCTGTTTCACAACTCATATTTGGCCTGCCTTAAATTCTGTGGCTTTTTGGCCTGTGGTTCATAGCTGGCCTCTGTACTCTCTTTTCCATTAGCCTGTGAATGGTGTGGGAGTCTCCATAGGGTTTGCACTCCCTGTCATTTCTTCTTCTCTCTCCCCATCCCAGGAGGTTGCCTGCAGCTGCCGATGGTTGAAGAGGCAGAGTGAAAGTGTAGACTCAGCAGAGGGCGGGAGGAGACATTCAAACTCTGACTCTGCTATTCCCTTCTTTGGAGAACAGAAATGCTCATTTTCTGTGTGGCTATAGGTTTACATGAGGATTATATGCCTTTCTAACCAATGTCCCCTGTTTGAGCACTATGGTGTGGCAACATCTCTGATTTCACAGAAGAAAAATGAAAAGCTGGATTAGGAGAAAACTCAGAAATTCTTTGGGATTAGTCGGGGTTTCTGTGAAACCATTGAAAGCATGATGGAACACTTCAAAATACAAGTGTGCTTTTAAAATTTCCCCATTAATATATTGATGTTATATGACATTCCATCATAGGCACATTCAATGATTTTTTTTTACTACTTCCTCACGTTATACACACACACACACACACACACTCATGTATACACAATCATATATATGTTTATATATATATACACACACACAAACACACACACACACATTTGGTATTTTAAACATCACTAACAATAAATCCTTATCTGCCTTCCTTGTGAATTTGTGGCTGTGGAGTCTTGGAGGAGAGACTGTAACCATTTTAAGAACTAACTGTGAGTTTGAAATTTGAAATATCCCTTGTGAGATGGGTAACTTTGGCAGAGGAAAAAAATATGCAGAGTTAATCATTAGCATTAACTGCTGGTCACATTTACATGGGAACTGCACTCATGAATATCACTATGCACTAAGTTGTAGCTTTTTTGTTTTGAGACAAGGTGTCCCAGTGTTGCTCAGCCTGGTTTCTGACTTCTGGCCTCAAATACTCCTACCACTTCAGTTTCCCAAGTAGCTGTGGGGAGGCCACCTTGTATCTGTTTTGGAACTGCAAGCAGACCCTAAGAATGGCAGTCAAGTTCTCTCTGTTAAGGTAAGAGAGCCTTTCTCATTTCTCATGCCAGATTTAAGAAATACCTTGACTCTGTTTCCCAGTGCTGGTGCAAGTACCCTGGGCTTCATGGAGGACTGGGTGGTGGTAAGCCTGAGTCTCCTTTGTGGTCTCAGATGAGGCATTTAGGGCCACGAAGAAGCATTCTCCTCTCTCTGAATACTGGGCTACTTTTCTGTGTTTTCCTTTTATCAGAACTCATTGTACTTTTGCAAAGCTAGGCCTCCTCCTTTCCCCTTTCCTTATGTCATATTGAGAGTGCTGCATTTTTCTAAATTGTCTAACTAGGCAGAGCAATTAGTGCCCAAGGAGACAGGAGGTTGACTGCCTGGCAGGATGAACGGTTTTCTTGGGAACCGCGTTGAAAGCATGGTACTGAGTGAGGAAATTTGCCAGAGCTCTTGTTTGGTGCTGGCCCTCCTGTTTGGCTGCACACAAGCTGTTTATGCTTGCTGATGCTCTAATAAACAGCCCCTTTCATGGAGTGAATCCTTGAAATAGTTTCATTCCCAGCATGAACTCCTGTCACCAGCCAAACGCCAAGCTAAGCAGGGCATCAGGAGAGTCATGGTCTTCTCTGTGGTTCAGTAGTAAATGGACACACTTCTTGGTCACTCCTGGGAGAAAGATTTCACCAGCCTTTTAGTCTTCCAATATTTAACAGTTGGCCAAAAGGTCAGATCCTGTTTTGGACACTGGGGTTGCAGTGAGGGATAAGACACACAGGTCCTATTTCTCCTGGAGGTTGCATTCTAGTGAGTCATCAGACAGTAAACAGATAAAGGAACACACAGTGTGTCAGGTGCCGAGAAGGCTATGTGGGGAATTTTATCAGCCTGCTGTGATGGTGAACTTCTGTCACTCATGGGGCCATCCGGGGAAAGTATCTCTAAGATGACATCTCAATAAGACCTTAGACTGGTATGTCAGGAAGAGGGCTGAGGATTGCCAGGCCAAGGGATCAAGGACAAGCAAAGAGAAGATTGGTGGGTTTAATAAACAGAAAACCAGGAAGAAGGCAACCTGGGTAGGGTTTAATGAGTAAGTGGGTGTGGTGTGAGATGAGGTTCCATAGGTAGACAGGGCCAGGTCACAAAAGGCCTGGAAAGCTAGAATAAGTGGCGTGGGTTGTATTGTAAGTGTCATAGAAAGCCACCAGAGGACTGTGAGCAGAAGAGTGCTCCATTGTGATTCTTGTTTTAAAGTACTGCTATGCCGTTTGAATGCTCACCTTATTGTAGGACAACAGAGGAAGCAAAGGGCTCAGTCCCACTAGGTGCTCCCACTTCACATGTGAGCCACAAAAGGTGTCCCCAAGTCACCCATACTTTTGCCCAGGCTACTACAAATTTAGGGGTCTCCATGACCCTTCCTCAGGTTTAAAAACTTGCTGAGATGATACTCAGAATGTAGAGAAATGCTTATCTTCCCAATGCAGTTAGTTATAATGATATTAATGAGCAGTCAGATAAAAAGGAGTATATGTAGGGATATGTCCAGAAGGTCCTGTGGCAGGAGCCTCTGTCTCCCAGCTTGAGGATATGCTCACCCATTCAGAAACTGCCTTAGCATCTTCCTTTCCATGGCTCTTCAGGTTACATTGTGGAGGCATGATTGATTAAGTCGGTGGTTATTGGCGATTGAGTGAAATGTCCAGCCCCATTTTTTCCTCAGAGGTTGAGAGGGATGATGAAAGTTTTTATCCTTGAATCAAGTGCTTGTTTTTTCTGGTTACCAGACCAGTGCTCATCCTGAAGCAATCTAGGGGCCTTGCCAAGAGTCACCTCATTAACATAAATGAAAGAGACTCATTATAAATAACAAAAGACTCTCCCATCACTCAGGAAATTCCATGGGTCTTAGGAGCTCCGTGCCAGGAACAGGAAAAAGGGCCTAATATACATTTCCACATGTATATCTGTGGGTAATTCTCAGCTTTCTTGCCTATCTAGTACCAAATTGTGCTGGTTGTCTTATTCATGTTCAACAACAGAGAAAAATGACAGTTTGTATCTTATTATTTCGATTTGTTTAGATTATTCTACAAAAAATTCTCATTTTGTCCCCAGCATTTTTTAAGGGGAGGTAAGTACATACTGGAAAGACGGGATAGGATTGGAAGCATGAGTTGACCTGTTTAGAAATTTCAAATGGACTGGTAGTGACATGCTCACTGAACAAAGGATGAAAGGAAAACTGTGTTAGAGGGAGTGAATGTATGCCCATGTGCATGGGGCTGATCTCTGTCCCGGTTCCACAGGTGTTAGAGGGACTTCCTTACTAAAATTCTGATCTGGGGGATGGTCTCCATTTTCTTGAGCGTAACTGATGTGATGTGAGCCAAGCTTTGCTGTAGGCTGACCAGCAGAGGCACCTGAACTGGCTGCTAAGAGGGTAGGTAGAAGAGCAGCAGTTCCATCTTTGGACAGAGGGGGAGCTCATGGACACAATGGCTGCTGGGGCTGCAGGAGTGGATCACTCTCCTAAGGCTGGGGTGGGAACGTCCAGCAAAGCCTCTTGTGTCCCTCCTTTATGCTTTCATGGCCTCTCCATGCCTAATTTTTTCATTAGGGATCCCCAAACTTTTTCATGTCTCCTACCACTTTTTCTAGCCTGGAAGAATTGCTTTCTCATTTTGGTCTCAATCACTTCTTTTGCCAGAGATTTCCTTCTCTCTCAGTTTGCACAGCCCTTGGTGTAAACCCTATAGGGTTTTGCTTCAGTTTGGGAAAAAGGCTTTAGGAACTGAAAATCTACAGGCTACCGAACTCATGCAAATAGAATGTTTGGAAATGACACTGGGTTAAGTGAGGGGAGACATTAAGGGATTTGGGAAAGGAAAACACTGGAGGAGAAAATCATTTAATATCTCAAAAAGTATTAGCTTGACCTGTTCTGAAGCCAATATTTCTCTTTCAGCTACAAAATCTGCTTTTCCACCAATTTCTGAAAGAATAGCTCTTCCATGTTTTCAGTCATATTTTGGTAATGTTTTAAGTGATGGGCTGAAAGGCTACTCAGATATCTGAGGAAGCTGTGAAGATGATTGAAGTAGCTTATAGTCATACAGAAGCTGGTAGGGAAGTATAAACAGTAAATGTCATTTAAAACTTTTCTCTTCCCATTGGCTGCCTTTTGCTCAAGTCATTGCCTTCTCTTAGAGACATCATCTAAAATTTCTGCATTGTTCTTTCTTTTGCCTAGAAGTGAGTAGTCTCCACCCTGAGGTGTATGCACAGGCTCCAGTGTGAGGAATCCAGATGATCTGTTTGCATGTGAGAAGAAAATATTAGAATTTGCTCTTCTGTTTTTAATCCCATGTTTTCAATTTGTCTATTTTTTGATGTTATAATATTGGCACAGTGAACATGTGTATAATACAAAAGTATAACTCAACAGAATAAATTATTTGGGGGCCTGGAGTTGTGGCTCAGTGGTAGAACACTTGCCTAGCAACATGTGAGGTACTGGGTTCAATTTTCAGTGCCACATAAATATAAATAAATAAAGACATTGTGTCGATCTACAACTTTAAAAAAATTATCTGGGGCTACTGATCTAGAAATCTTGTAGGTTTGCATTTTCTTTTCTGAACCTGATTTCCTGAGTCCTTGGTCATCAAAGTCCAAATTGCTCATGAAAAGTGCTGATACTTGTTCCTCCACATTCCTAATTATGCATCAGTTGTTCTTGAGTTGGGCCCAAGTAATCTTCATTTTAAGGAGGTTCATAATGGTTCTTGAACAAATGTTAGAAAAGAACTCAAAGTTTTAATTTCCAGCTCCTCATAGAATCTCCATGTAAAACACAAGACCACATGATTTACCTGCAGGTTTTGACTAACTGAGGCAACTTGCCATGGATTCTGACCCTTGGAACAGGTCTTCTAAATGGAAGTGATGGTGGGCAATATGTTCTTGACCCCTGTTGTAGACTCCAGTAGTGGAATGAGATGGCTTGAGATATTTACTCTCTGTCATCATTCCAAGTCTCGTTCCTACCTCTCCTTCCATTGCTCATTGTTTTGTGAGCAAGCTGTGGAATCTCTGCACTTGTCACTTGTAATTATAAGCAGCAGGATAGTGACCTCAAATGATGCTTCCTTTGGCCTTCTTTTCCTGCCCCAAAGCACAGTACTCCACATCTGGTAGATGGCCGTTAGCATCAAAGCCTCATCACTTAGATGTCGTTATATTCCCAGCAGCACCAGAGACAGGCATGCCCACAAATGACCTGAAGATATGGTCTTTTAAATATCACTTCTCTTAAGGTCAGACTGTGGATGAATTCAGGAAAAATGTCATACCATATGCTATAGATCCTGACCAGTATAATTTGCTCCATTTCTACCAAGGGGATGAAAACCTTTGTGATTTAGCTGTAGATCCTCTTCTCCTGCCTAGGGAAGAAAATATGAGAAAAACCAATGATGGAGGGTCAGTTGTACATGGATAAGCACACCTGGGGATATTCAAGTGAGACTGCAACCTCAGGCAATGATCTCACTTGGGATATTTAAGTTGATGCACACATCCTTCAGGCAGTAGGTGCAGACTTTCTAAGGTATGGGTGGAAGCCTGGAGAATTATAATGGGTTCAGATTCTAGAAACTCTGTTTCCATATGTGTTTTCTTGGAAAATGATCTGCCTCAGAGAAAGTTCATGATGAATCTCAGCCATTATCCTTCCCACTTCTCCTTTGAAAATCCTATTTATTTTTGCTTTGTAAATAACAGCATGGCTTTCTTCATGTTGGTTTTCATCATGTGCTCTTATTTATAATGAATAAATATCAAGGAGGCCAAACTCAAAATACTAAATAATATTGGTGTCAGAGATTTTTTTCTTTTTAGCCACACCCTAAAATCATGCCTATTCATTTCAGTAAGAAATGCACTTCCAAAATGTCTTGCTTGTTATCACTTATTAATTACCTAAGTGCATTATATATTTATGTTATTTTAATCAATCATGGACTAACAATAATATAATTGATTTCTAAAACACCTGCCCCCTTGAAATTTAATACTTAGAACTGTCTGAACACAGTGACCTAAACACTGTAGGAACTTAAAATCATTAACACCTGCCTGTTCACTTTTTTTTTAAGAGAGAGAGAGAGAGAGAGAGAGAATTTTTCAATATTTAATTTTTAGTTATTGGCGGGCACAACATCTTTGTTGGTATGTGGTGCTGAGGATCGAACCCGGGCCGCACGCATGCCAGGCGAGCGCGCTACCGCTTGAGCCACATCCCCAGCCCCTGCCTGTTCACTTTTGATGGGGTGATCCATAGAAGTCATTGAAGCATAAAAATATATCACCTTATGGTAAATTGTATGGGAAAGGGAAACAAAAATGTGATTTTAAGAAGAAAGGGAATACTGTGAAAGCTCTTTTACAAAAGAGCTAATACGTGTATTTGAAATATGGCTGATGGTAGAAATCAAATTGCTGATTTTTAATTTAATTGTAATTTCAAAATATCAAAATTTAAATATATGATAGAAATTATATTCTTTGCAACCATTAAAATATGCAATAAAGAATTTTAGATGTAAACTTAAAATGTGTTAAATAATCAAAAGTCAGAAGTTATAAACCCTTGTTAACAACTTTTAGAGTCGCTGTTGCAGGCATAAGTAATATGCATATTTTTTCTCAGTTTTCTCTCTGATTTTAGTCTATTAGAATGTTTAAAATTATTCTCATGAATCTTTAGTTCTATCAGGATCGGGTGACTTGAGCACTTTCAAATGCTAAAAGGAGCTAGTAAAGATGAATCCAAGGGAGATATAGAGGAGATGAGGAGTACATTGAAGAACAAAGGGTAATAGTGGACCATGATCTTGGAGGAGGGAAGAGAGGTCAGGAGGGAACACAGGGAAATGGAAACTAGCATGAATGCAAAGGGGTGCCCCTTTTTTTCAGTTGTTGTTGGGAAGAAAATGAGAATAAACGTGGATGTAACCAAGTTTGATGGTGATGGTGGAAGGTGGGGGTGATTGTTTAGTTGGGATGATGTAAACTCTCTCAATGTTTTTGCTGAAGGAAGAAGTATTTGTTTTTTAGTGGGGTGGTGAAGGAGACAGGAATTGGATAGTTGGCATGTATCATGTTAAGATTTTGAATTGCTTCCATTAGGATGGGAGAAGAATTTGCAGGTATTGGGCTTCCACTTTGACAATTTTTATTCAATTTTGCTTGTGGGAAAGAATCCTGCTGATTTGCTATTCTTTTCTCTAAACTGCTGATCTCTAAACATGCTTACAGAAGTTGATTCTCTCAGGATTTAGAGAACTTCACTGTTTTCCTGTTCTTCTTTCTGTTACAACAGGAAGAAGAAAATCTAGAGTCTAGTTTGTGTCTGATATGTATTCTGTACTGTGACTAACCCAAATCCTTCTCTGAGGCTCTCTGATTCCAGAGCCTTTGGGGCTCTGCATTCATCTATTTGAATTCAAGAATTGGTAGAACCCTCAAGCTAAGAAATGCAGCAGAAGAAGGCTGATAGGCCCATAGGCAGAGCCCAAGCTAACACCTGGTGTCTCTGAGCGCTGGCTGGTGTTTTCTGACTTTTATGAGCTTATTAATATCTTTTAAAAATGAATGCTGGTCTGCATCAATTGCTTTAATATTTAAATTGTCTAATATTTAAAATGCCTAACAGACTGTGTCCCCCTCATTTGCTTCCACCCCTTAGCCTCTGAAACATCATCATGTAACATCCTTGCCCTTTTTTTTTTTTTTTTTTTTTTTAGGTCTTTGAGTGAGCTGACCATAGACTGAGCCTCTGAAGCTGTGATCCCAAAATAAACTCTTCTTCCTCTAAGTTGTTCCTGACTTGGTCTCATTCTTTTCTGCTTTATTTTCAGCACTTCGGACAGGGTCTTGCACATAGGTGGTGCTCAATAAATACTTGTTGAGAAAAATAGTGTGAATAAATGAGTGAAGTTGACCTCCTTTGTATTTTGAGTTATTTCTTTCTTAAAGCAGTGGCAGTGGCTTGAGTAAGGGGAAGAGCTTTGGGACCAGAGATCCCCTCCCCAAACTGCATAATATCTGACAATGTTGTACCATGATATGTATGTGCAGGTGATAGCTACATTAAATGTATACATGGACTATGAGAATGGAGTTGATGTTTTCCTAAAGGTAGTAGAGTCCACCCAGTTTCTTCCTGGTAGACAAATTTTGTTTCCTGGTGTGCATGTCAGAAGAAGTTGGTGCCGGTTTGGAATGCAGCATGGCTGTCGTGGACAGCTCCTGGAAGTCTTCTGCTTCCAGTCATGGTCATGGGTTCTTTCAACCCCAGTTACTGCAAAGGCCCTGTTTACATTCTTCTTGGAAACTCTTGATACAGTGGGTTGCAAAACCACTGTGGAATGCAATAAAACATCAGAATGGAGACACTAGTGGGAAATGGATCTGAAGTTCTTAGTGTTTTTTTTTTCTGTCCAAAAATACAAGCATAGAGAAATTTATTTTTCTAGAAATAACTTTTTTTTTCTAAATAGCTTTGTTCTAAATAGTACTGTAAGTCCTATCCCCACCCCCAAAATCTGAACCTAGTATTAAAGAACATAAATATTTTGAAAAGATTTACTGACTCACCAGTATCACCAGCTGAGATAGAAGATATCCAGTGCACGCACTGGGAAAAACCAGTGTGAATCCACACAGTCAGAACTGTGGGTACAGATTCTTTCGGATCATAGAGAGGAGAGATGTGAAATTCTTTCTGAGAGTAAGTATAGCTTACTCATAGATTACAAGCACTAGCAAGACTAACATTTTAAATCATATGCTTATTCCTGATAATAAATGGTCATTCCTTGTACTCATTTAAAAATACTTGGCAGTAACAGACTCATCTCTACCTACAGATCACAAATTAGATATGGGGGATTTTCATGTAGGTTATTTTTGCAGATTCTGAGTGAAGACCTGTTTCTAAGAAGAATTATACTGTCCACATATTTTGAGCTGAAGTCAAGGTCCCATTCTGGTAATTCCCAGTTCAGATGTTTCTCATTTTATGCAGTATTACTCCCTTGAAAATGCAGCTAAACTAGATCATCTTTTAAATGCACTGAAAGCACTGGCTGTAATAAATCAAGAAAGATGATATCTTCTCCAAACCAAATCACTACCTCTAATGTAGCTGACTTTTAAATTTGAATTCCCTGAGGTTTGCCTTAAAGCTTGGCTCTGGGCCAAGCTGCCATTAGGAGATTGTGTGGGTGACTCTAATACACTTTGTGTAATTGCCCCCAGGCTTGTAAATGGCCCCAACAAAAGGGCAAGACACATTTTTATAGGATTTTTGCAGACAGAAAAAAAGATACCATATGGAAATTTTGTTACAATATACAGTTTATATTAATTATTGCTGCTTATGTGCATATCAAAAAAGAAAAAAATACAGGTATAATTAAATTGAAGAAAGGATGCTATATTTTTATCCTGTTGGTATTTATCCTGTTGTAGAGAAAACTTAAAGAAGGAATTGTGCGGTCACATGGCCACATGAATCAAGGCACTTGGACTCTGTGCATAATATGCTTGAAGACCACTTTTCTCGTCCATTTTCCACATTTGCTGCCAAATGGAGCAATTTATCAACTAGACATGTTAAGAGCTGGTAGGAGGGATATATTACAGGGCCTCTGTGTTTTGATTCCTGCTTTATGGTTTTGAGGCTCATAAAAGAATGCAGACTCGTCCAAAATTTCAGCTCACTATAGGTGCAAGGTTGCCAGTATTCCTGTGGGGACTTAGAGGCATCTCCTTTTCTCCTGGGACTTGGAAAAAAGATTTCCCACTAAGAGTTAAACTTGGAAACTAGCTTATACAGGCTTACACTAGTATACAAAGGATTCTTAAAATAGACAAGATGGCTTTTTAGACTCTTTACCCAATGAAGTCAATCTTTTATTAGCTATGCTACTACTGTTATTCTGAATGGAGGTTGAGCACACTTGGACGCTTGGATAAAAGGAGAATCATAAGGCAAACATGATGTTAACCATCTAAGCACTGTCTAGGATAGCAAGTTCAGTCAAGCAACCTCACAAGCTAATGGCCCCAAGTCATGACACTGTTCCTCTTCTGGAGCTAAAAGCCCAATAACATTACATTTCCAGTTAATCTCATTCCCTCCATTCTGATTCCAAATTCATTTGGCCACATGCTGAACACAATTTTTCTTCTGTTATCGGTATGCAAATTTCTTGATTTAGTGAGTTCATGGATCTTGATGTGTGTCAGTGCATGTGTATTTATCTTACATATTTGGTTACTATACATTGCCTCCTGAAAGACAAAAACACCCCCAGTTTCCTTTGTTCAGTCAACTAGGACTCACAGGGCACCCATTGCTGGCTAAAGCCATTTGCAAGGCCTTTTGGGAGAAGACCAAGGATTCCACACTGGCTTAGGGTCCCTTTCTCCTTGGAAGTGTCTACGAGCTCTTTCCTCTGCTCCCTCCCCTCTGAGCCTTTCTCAGTGTTTGATGTGGCACTGTTGTTAAGTGACACATTCAACCTTTGCAAAGCTTTGATAATTTTTGTGAGCTTCCTGGGTGGCAAAACGAAGCCACTGAGCTCTACTCTGCAAATGAAGTTTATGAAAACCATTTCTTATACATCCCTTCACTCTTGCTCCAGGGTTATATGTTCTTGGGTAGATGGCTCCTGGGTTTGGGAAAGGCTTTGCGATACATAGCAGCCTCTTTACCAAGAGTAGGTTATGATATCTTGAGGCCATTTTGGAGGTGGATGGAGCCTGAGAGATTGTAGCCCTCGTGTTTCCAGAAGGAAACTGAGGTCAAAAGAGTTAAATTATTGGCCTCCAAAATATGGCCTAATTTAATTTGATTTCTGTGATTTGGGGCTAGTTCCAACTGTTATTAGCAGTGATTGAAGCAGAAAATGTGCTCTAGAACACGGCAAAGTAGGCTAGTTCTGACGAATGCTACAAATCAATGTGGCTGCTGCCTTAGAAGGAAGGCAAGAGGCCCTACTTCTGTTGTTTCTATGACTCTGCATATTTCATATAACCAGTTGCAAACTAATCATGACCAAGAGCTCTAAAGGGTATGTGAGGGTTGGCTTCTCAGGTGGCTCACAATCCCCACTGCTTTTTGTTCTGAAACTCTTGTGTCCTTGTCTCCTCTTGCACATGGACTGAGCCTAATGACTTTCTTCTAACTGATAAACTATGGCAACAGCAGACCATGGCAAAGATGTGAGGGCATGTCACTTGCAGGATTCCATTATGAAAGGTTGGAACTTCTTTGAGGCTGATAGTCTCTTTATTGCTTTCTTGACTTGAACATTTGGATGAGGCAAGTTGTCACAACAAAGAAGCCAATGTGACAAGGAATTGAGGGTGGCCTCCAGCCAACAGTAGCTAGAAACTGTGATCCTAAGTTTAAGGACCCAGGAAGAAGTGAATTGAAAACAATCATGTGAGCTTGCAATTTAACTGTAAGATGTCTACAGTGATCCACACTCCTTGAATGCAGGTGAGACCTGCTTGTAACACCCTGCAGTTGAGGAGCCAATTAAACCATGCCCAGATCCCTGACCCATTTAGGCCATGGGGTAATAAGTATGTATTGATTTAAGCTGACAAATTTGGGGGAAATTGACTATATAGCAGTAGATAACTCAAATAATAGAAAAAGGGGTAAGATAAGTTTGTAAGCATAAGTTTAATGTTAATGCATTGATAGCCACATGAATTGCCTGAGCTTAATTTGGCAATTTCAAAATGAAAGATATTTTGAATGAGAGCACATTCAGGTAACATATGTGAGTCCTCTGCTCCTTTTAAGTCTATAGGGACAGTGAAGCAGTATTTGTGGCTTATATAAAATTTGAATTGCACCAGACTTTTCCAAATTTGAAGTGTGGAAGGAAAACAAAATGATACTTGCCAGTATAATATATATATACATAAATCATAATAGTAATGATTTTTTGAACACCTGATATGTGCTAGGTAGTGAGCTAAATGATTATGAATCATATTTCAAGGAATCTCTTACCCCAGGATCTAAGTTGGCAGATAATCCATTTTAAGTGAAGAAAAAAATATTTTGGCAAGTTTACCAGTTCAGAGTGTGTCAGTGAGGACCCTGGGAGCCTGGTACGTTCATGGTTTTTAAGCTTGAAGAATTATCTAAAGTATACCATCCCTCTCCTCCACTTTGTTCAACCAATGGTGGCAGATTTTTAGAAATTGTTACCATTGTTTTGCAAAAAAATAAAAATAATAACTCCTCCCCTCAAAACCCCCCAAACTTCTAGGCTCTAAAAGTTACTCTTTTTTCCCAGAGCAAGTTTGCAATTAATCATATTCTGATTGGTGAATTTAAAATGCTTATCCTATGTGAGTTTCTTTATTATTTGGCTTTTTTATGTCACGCATTTTTGTTGTATTTACAATCAAGTAAGATCTTTGAGGACAGAATTATACTTTGAAGCCTGTCAGGGAACTTTGCAAATAACAAGTACCAAATCTTTTTTAAATGAATTTTACTCACTCAAAAAAAAAAAAAAAAAAAGATAAACTGCGAGATCACTGCTTTCTAGGAAACTGTCAGCTTTGTACAAGGGGCCAGAGGGGAGGGTTCAGGAAAGTAACACAGCTCAGGGCATGCAAAGAATCAGAAGTTGCTGCATGATCAGCCCTAGGAATTCTCTCAGATGGAGCTGTGCTCCTAGACCACTCCTGAGAACATTTACAGGTAAATTAAGGTGACCAACCATCTCAGTGTGCCTGCGACTGATAGGCCTTCAGTGCTAAAACTAGGACAGTCCCAGGCCAAACAGGGTGACTTGGCCGTCCTAGTCAGAGTGAATATTTGATAGGAGGGCTGCTATTATTTCTGTTTTTATGTGACTTGCTTTCACTATGGTTTTAAACCCAATTAAAAAAACAATTCCAACTATCTTAAAGGTGTACTGAAACTTATTATATCATAATGCTATATGTTTCCTATCATAAGTATTCCTGAATTTAAGTAACCAGTTTTAATCTGGAAGATTCAATGGTATTTTGGAGGTCTGTGATGTGCAGACAGAAACCCTGGGTCTGTTCCATGCTGCAGATTTCTTTTGAAGTTCTGGAGAGATTTACCCACTGAGCAGCCATAGAGGGTGCAGTTAGGAATAAAAGAAGGTTATTAGCATGCACTCCAGGTCCAAGAGACCGGTATCAAAAGCTCACGCACCAGGCTATTTAATTTGTTGGCCTGCTTAGTAGAAAGAGACCTGCTGGGCAGGGTGGGACTGAAGAATCAGATGGAGAGAAATATAAATAATGAGTCTAATTCACACTATTATTTCTTGGCTTTACTCACATATAGGTGAAAATTTTTCCTACCCTGAGCTGGCATATATCTCTTGCTACTTTCTCTGAGCTGAAAGTTGATGGAGAAAATAAATCACACAATTGAGCGGACTAGTTTTTTTTTTTTTTTCCTTTGCTTTCGAGTTATTTTGACTTTCCATTTGGCACTGCCAGGTGAGTTGAATTGAGTTTCTTTAGTGCATGTTCTTTGCATTCCCTAAGGTTGTTCTTCCAAACTTTCCTCTTGTCCCTAAACCGCCCACATCCTCCTTGCTCTAGATGACCTTGCCTCATACTTCATGGAGATTAAAATATGTCATCAGTCCTAATGCTGTGGCTTGTCGTCACCAATTACAGCAATCTACCCTAACCTTTATCCACATGCATCTCTCCTGTCCACTTATGAAGGGATATCTCTTCTCCTCCCCCATGACCACTCATTTTGTGTGTGCTCCACTCACCTCCTTGTTCTGTGTGGGCAGCTTCTGAGTTGCCTCCTGTGATCCCCACTGCCTGTTATCCATAACCTTGTGTGGTCTCCTCAACTTAGTGTTGGTGGACCTAGTGACTTGCTTGTGAAGACTACAATATGGCTAAAGTGATGGTTTGTCACAACCAACGTTAGGTTATAAAAAACTGTGACTTCTGTCTTGCTCGTCCTCTGTCTCACTTGCTGGCCCTGGTGAAGCACCCGCTATGTAGGGAGCTGCCTCATGGAGAGGCTCCCATTGCAAGGGTGAGGGTAGCCTCAGCATAAATATGTGAAGAAGCTCAACTAGCTTTATGTTTCTAGAATGCTGTTGTCCAATAAAAATATGTAGGGAGCCACAAATATGAACCATATGTCACATACAGTTTTCTAGCAGCTACATAGAAAGTGAAAAGAAACTGGTAAAATTAACTTTAATAATAGGTTTTATTTAGTCAATACTTCAGAACCATGTTGTTTAAACATTTAATCAATAAACCGCATGATTAAAAAATATTTTAGACATATGTTTTTGGACTGAATATTTGAAATCTAGTATTTATATTACACATACAAGACATCTCAATGCAGATTAGCCAGCTGATGGCTATGTGTGGCTGATGGCTACCCCAGGGACAGATCAGTTCCAAAATAAAACTCATTTTGCTCAAAAAGTACTTTATTCTTCAAATAATTATTTTAATTCCTATTTTTAAAAAAGTCTCTTTGGATAATTTCCCCACCACTGAAAGTTCATTTCTATGACTTTTGTGGGTGCAATCCAACCCTGAAGGTGGTATGCAGCCGGGGAAGAACTCATCTCCCAGCCCTGTGTCATCCCAGATGGCTGGTGTCCCTGTAGGGTCCCACGCTGTGGGTCTGTGGGCTTCTCTGTGAATGCAGCTGCTCCATGCTTGCTCTTCTGCACAGGTCTTCCTGCCCCTGCTACAGGGAGGTCTGCTTTGCCCCCTCCCACTCTACCTAGCCCTGCTGATTCCTTGGAGACTTGAAGAAACTTCCACTAGACTCTGCTATGATTCGAATATCCCCCCAAGACTGATGTTGACATGTAATTGCCATTATAATAGTGTGGAAAGATGGAACATTTAAGAAGTGACTAGGACATAGGCCTCCACTCTCATGAGTGGATTTAGACTGTTATCTTAGGAGTGGGTGAGTTATCAAAGAAGGAACTTTATCACCTTTCTCTCTTCCCATAGCTTCCTCTGTCTCCCTCTCCCTTCCCCCCACCCCCTTCCTTCCCTCCCTCTCTGTGATACCTTTGGCCATAGTCTGATGTAGGAAAAGGTCCTTGCCTGATGCAGATCTTGGACTTCACAAGCTCCAGAATTCAAATAAACTTCTATTGTTTATAACTTACTCAGTATATGCTATTTTGTTATAGCAGCAGAACACAGACTAAGACAGACCCTCAGCTTTGGACTGTGAAGATGTTCTGCTATAGGGTCTCTCATCCTACATTTTTCTGACTCTTTTCAGGCATGCTATGTCCTATTTTCAGTTATTCTCTTCCCTACGGCCAATGAGGAATGTTCTAGGTTCTCTCCATGCCTTACAGGAAATGAGGGAGCCTGGGAATGGGGAGGGGATCTCCTGGCCCTTCCTATATTTGCCTCTCTTACCTTCCTGACCTGCTGTGGCTGCTGTCTGTGGGGTGGGGTGCTCTGGGAAGCTGCCTCCCCTTGGTGTTCCAAAGGGCACCATATTCTTGCATGTACACTGGCACACGTACTGCAGATTTCTCTTACCCTCATCCCATCAGCCTGATGTCAACCATACTCTCTCCTTTTGCCCCCTTTTGCAGCAGCCATCAACTCTGATTTTTCTTTTCTTTTCAGGTTCTTAACTATAGTAAGAGCAAAACTAAAACACACACAAAGGGGTGGGCAGCATTGGTTCTGTAGTCTCCTTGTTCCACCGTTAATGGCAATAAACTTTGCTCTAGTTGTCGACCTGTTTTAATTTTCCCATCAAAGCCCTTTGGTTTGGGGAGCAATGCCTCTTCCTTCACCGTCTCCAAGCTTTTCTAGTTCAAAACCACTTTGACATCAAAGCACCACAGAAGTTGTCAGTGAAGAAGAAAAATCATTTCACCAATTCAGTTGGCCTCTTGTTCTAGTCTGGGACTGACCTTCTGATGCATGTCACCAATCTAGTGGGAGAAGAGAAAAATACCTCATTAAAAATATGTAAAACTATTACTCTCCTGCTTCCCTATTGACCTCAATTCAGTCTCTACTTTTTTCCGGGATTATTAAAATCACCATCCTGCACACAGCTGTGGCACAGATGGCCAGTTTTTGTACCATGATAAGTCTTTCCTTCTGCCCTAGATCCCAGGTCTTGTTGGGAGCAGTGCACCTAAATACATTTTCTAATATCCTTTGCAGATAGGTGAGACTAATGAGATGCAAATAAAAATCTGGGAAAACTATTTTTAAAAAAATGATTACCCAGCTGCTGGCTGCCATTTGGCCTTTTTCTGCTTTCCATTTTTTTTTTTTTTCTCCTGACTGCAGTGTAGAAAGTGATGCTGGAACTAGCAGCTGTCATGTGACCACAAGGCATCTTTAAGGAAGGGAGATCCGTGCTAAAAATAAGTGCAGAAGTGCAGAAAGAGAGAGCTATTGATGTCAAGTTTAAAGCCTGGAGAGCCTAGGTTCATTAGTAGAAACCTTGGAATATCTACTTCTGGATGTCATGTTATATGGGAAAAATGAACTCCTGTCTGGTAGGTGCCATATTTCCATTTATAGCAGTCAAATCACCATCACAGACATTTCACTTTCTTAACTGTTTATAATCATGGCAACCTGGGCCTTCTTCCTATCACTTCTTTGAAACTGCTTTGGTTTATTAAAAAATAATATATTGACAACCCATCGCCAAATTGATTTGATTTTTGTCCTTACCCGCTAATGGTGTCTCCCAGGTTCAGCTCTGTTTCGTTCCTGAAGCACTCTTCCAGATCTTCCCTCAGCAGCCGCTCCTCTTTCTTTCTTTGGCTGATTCCCTTTCCTGTCCCACACCTGAGCTGTGATGTTACTGTGGGCTTATTATAAATTAGATGTGGGGTGTCTCCCAAAAGCTCATCTGTTAGGCAAGAAAGTAAAATGATTGGGTTATGAGAGCCTGAATGTAATCAGTAGTTAACTCACTTGAACAGATTAACTGGGTGGTAACTGCAGGCAGGTAAAGTGTGGCTGGGGGAGGTGGGTCCTTGAGTATGCCTTTTGTTCTTGGTGAAGATGGCTGTCTCTGCTTCCTGACTGTAAGGTCCTGAGCTGCTTTCCTCCTCCATACCCTCTGCCATGACGTTCTGCCTCACCTCCCGCACAGAGCAATGGAGTTGGCCATCTATGGACTGAGACATTTGAAACGGTGAGCCCCAAATAAACTTTTTCTTCTCTAAATTTATTTTTTCTTCAAGTCTTTCGGTTGTAGCAACAAAAAGCGGACTAGAGTAGGGCTCTTTGAACTGCTTGTCTCCTTCTTCTGTATTTTTCCTTTAGGTGAGTTCAACCATTTTCATGAATTTAAAGCAATTTCAGCACTAATGATGCTTAAAATTTTGTCTTTTGCTTACAACTTTCCAGACCTCACATTTGTAGCTGAACCTCTGACACTTCCTTTTAGGGTCACATGGACCAAACTCAATGTGGACAATGGCAACATGGGGCGCAGCCCATTATCTACTTCTCCAGCTGCTTCTTGCTTCTCCACCCACCCTCCATGCAGCAGCTGGAGCAGTTGATCTTCTCTCCATGGAGAGAACATAATGTTGCCCTTTTGCTCAGAACCCATCATTTTCCATTTATTACACTTGGAGTAAAATCAAAATGTTTGGATTGTGTGACAAGGACCCTGCATCTCCGAAGTGAGATGCTTCCTCCTCCTAGAACTTGGCCTCATCTCTTTTATTTTCAGAGTGTCCCCAGCAGAGGCCTGTTCTGCATGGACTCTGCACACACCCTTCCATCTGCAGGAACATTTGCAGGAGGAGGTACTTCTCTCCCTGTGTGCCTCTACATCTCCCTTTGCTTGTCTCTGAGTTTCTCATGTGTTTGAGTTTCCTTTAACTCTCACTAGAATTCGTAGTTATTTCATTTCCTTGACAACTTCTTTCTTTTTTTGTTTCTCTAGTAAAATTTAAACTCCAGCCAATGGAGGGATTTTGTCTGCATTTCTACCAATAAATTCCGGGCACCTTGAAGGTGTGAAGTGCCAATCCGTAATGTGAATTGGGACAGTGGCCCTGGCTCTGCCTAAGCATGAATCTGCCCTCGTCCTCAATTCCATTTGTCACTGAGAGAAATATAATGGAAACCAGAAACCTGTAGATAATACTAACATATAATTCCTCAAGGACAGTTGGTTATTATTTTTATAAAAATTATGCAAAATGAGCATAGTGGCACGTACCCGTAACCAAGCCACTTGAAAGGCTAGAGGCGGGAGGATTGCAAGTTTGAGGCCAGCCTTGGCAACGTCACCCTGCCTCAAAATTAAAAATAACAAGACTTGAGGTGTCGCTCAGTGGTCAAGCATGCCTGAGTACAGATCCCCAGCACCCCCCCACCGCAAATACACAAGTTCACTCTACTAAATATGTCAACCATAAATATATAGAAGAATGTAAAAACTCACTCCAGATCTGACTACTCAGAATACACAATTATTAGCATTGGTGACTATCGTTTTGACATCTAGCTGTGAATACAAGAGAAAACATGCATTTAATTACAGAAAATAGTATTAAGTTCTATATGACTTATCACAAATCGTTAATTTAACTCGAAATACTTAGGAAAAAAAGTGGTCTTAAGAATAATTCTTCACTTTTTAAAAAAGATATCTCTAAAGTTAAGAAAAAAGACTTTTTGGGGTGCTGATAATTTCAACAAGTTGATGTCATTGTATTTTCAAACCCAATCTTTAAATTTTAGGAATGCTTAATGGGCTCTTCTTTATTCTTTCAGTTTTTTCTCATGTCTTGATTTTTGATGGTTATGTGGTTATCCTTACATTGCAATGGCATAATGCTCACAAGTTGTTTAAAGTTCACTTAATGCTCATTCTAAATTCACCCTTGTCTTGTGTCATGACTTCCTCAGTCCTCAATGTTGAGAGAAAAACTTCTTTCATTATCAAAGAAAAACATGTATGGCATAGGCTGTATTGCCTTCCTTTTTGGTTCCTGTTGGTGATTTTTTTCTTTCTTATTTAAACTTCTTCTTTGTTTTGACTATTTTTGGTTATGTGTGATAAGATTATATTTGTCAGATCTCTTTGGTTGTAGATTACAGAAAGCAAGAATGAGTTTAAGCCAAATTTGAAATTTTCTATCTAAGGGGTTTTATTTTCTCATCTAAGGGGTTTTCTAGTGTCAGGCATGGCTGGATCCAGGAGTGCAAATGTTGTCACCAGGTCCATGTCTCTCCATGCCTCAGCTCTGGTGTGTTGTTCTGTGGTGGTTTCTTTACTTGTACTGCCAATGATATTGACCAGCAATGCAAGCTTCTGCTGTCTTCATAGAAAACTGACAACCCATATGCAGAGCACATTTGGTCTGTGAATTTAAAATCTTTTCATTGCATTTCTCCTACTTTGACTATTTTGTACTCCAATTTGATGCCCCAACCTAGTAAACACAGGTGAGTCGTTTGTCAGGCACAAGCCATTTCCTTGGGAAAGAGAAAGCGTTGATTATTTTAGAAGAAGATGCAGGATTTTCTTAATGCTCTCTCATGATGTGCCATGACAGAAAGCCAGCTGGAAGAGCTGGTACCGTTACCTGGGAAGCTGCATACACTCTTCATTTCTGCCTTGCCTGATATGAGCAGCCTGACTCTGGGTGAAGTAGTTTTCATCTTTCCGAAAGCATGAGAGGTGTTTCCCATGACCTGGGTCTACAAATATCTTTCTGATCTGTGTAGGGACATCAAAGTCACCGCAGGCTCCACAGCAAAAGCAAGCCTGTGAGCGTCGGACCATTTGAGATCCTGAATGCAAAGTGGAGAGGCCAGAAGACCCTGGAAAGTCGGCCCCATCTGGGCAGGAAGACATTCTATCCTTTTCCTCTCTGGGTCTCTAGCACACACATAAAATCAAATGTGAGGTTATGTATTAATGATTTGAATAACCAGGTCATTGTAGAAAAGTTAGACATTGGAGTGAAAGTTAAAAAAAAAATGTAAAAAGTGCTACCTAAGTTGCTCCCTACTCAATGAATTTAATCCTCACACACTGAAAAGACTCAGTAAGTGCTCCTTTGTAGAAGCAACTGATTTTCAATTAACTTGTAATAACTACCTTAATAATTCTAGCGCAGTAATTTGAATCTCCTTACAAGTTCTCCAGCGTTTTCCTTTGTTAGTCCATTCTCGGGGAATGAGTCACAGTGTTCATTACTGGGTGGGGATTGATTTTTTTCTTTCTTTTTAAAAAATACAGTGATTAGTATGTTGCACTAATATTAAATAATTCTCAGTCATTTTTGGATACTTTGGAGGTTATTAATAATTGGTGGACAGAGAGAAGATTTTGTTCATTTGTCCAAGCACAAGGCAAAAGAAAACGAGATTAAGGTGTTGAATTTCTGCTTCCAGTGAAGAGCTGTTTAAAAATGAAACTAGAGAACATGTAATTACCCCAATGGAATGATTATGGGACATAAAAAAACTGGCCATCCTAGGTGGTTAACTGCATGATTAGGAAACAATAATGGTGTGGACAACGTGAACCTTGTCCAGTAGTGATCTCGATTTGCATCTGGGTTCTGCAAAGCAGGAACAGGTTAACTGAATACCAAAGAGCAGTGAATTGCCTATGATTTGCATTCTTAAATATGTGGTTAAGAATTCAAGGAATTAGAATGTAATATTTATAACAGTATATGGCCAAAATGCCATCTCAACTTCCTGTATTTGCGAGTGGAAAAAGGCAGAAAAGGCCATATTCTTCACTTCTGTAATTGATAACCACTAATTTTCTAACAATTTTCCAATGATTGCTTGCTTTAAAAATGTAAAACTAGGCCAAAATCTGTGGCATATATTATTCACACTACAATTTTGGTTTATTTTTTCCTAGCCTTTTCTCTGATGGATACTTTTTGGAGCAGTTGTACTCATACTGTACTTATAATTCACTCTGACTTTTTAAAACCTAGTGTTATAAATATTACTTCTGTTTGCAACAGCCCAAAATCTGAAAACAAAATAAATATGCAACATACTCAGGAGATACACCATATTCTCAAAGGTATTGGTTGTGAAGGTGATATCATGTATTCAACCATGTTTATATATCTGGTTTAAAACATCTCTGTTTTATTCCTGTTATAAATGAGATAAATGGGGGCTGGGGATGTGGCTCAAGCGGTAGCGCGCTCGCCTGGCGTGTGTGGGGCCCGGGTTCGATCCTCAGCACCACATATAAACAAAGATGTTGTGTCCGCCGATAAAATAAAAAAATAAATAAATATTAAAAAAAAAGTTTAAAAAAATGAGATAAATGTTACAATGTGTGTATTTTTAGGCACACAGATCTTTTCCCCAGGAGTCTGTTTATTTTCTTAGGAGAAAGTAGCTACCGGGAAATTGTGGTTGAAAGTTTATAAACCTCTTTTCAAAGATTCTTGAAGTAAATATTGTTCAGGCCCCATGTGTTTTCAAGTGACGCTGATAGGTCAGTAGTAAAGGGGGGAGTTGGTAAAAGTAAACTCTCATGCTTGCATAACAACAGAAGAGAAAGTGCATCTTGGAAGCTGGATCCAGGGACTTTAGTGCCATTGAGACTTTCTCTGATTCTTTGCAAGGCTCAGCAGTCAACCTCATTTCATTCCTTATCTGGTGAGCACACTCCTCCCACCTAGGGGAATACCACCTTTACAAACTTCCAAGTTTCTTACCAGTAATGAAGGTTTCAGATCCAATTACACAGCTCTAGAGAACTATTTTCATCTTGACCTGGCTTGGTGAAGGGCCTGCTATGAACTAGTCTACCTACATTGGCCAAGCAGGTAAGATCCCTATAAAAGAGATCACGTCTCAAAGGTCACTGTCTTATAATTCCACTTCAAGAGGCTGCAGAGCTGGGAGTGGTGGCACATACCTGTAATTTTAGTGACTCGGGAGGCTGAGGTAGGAGGATCCCAAGTTGAAGGCCAGCCTCAGCAACTCAGTGAGGCCCTAGGCAACTTGGCAAGATTCCTTCTCAAAATAAATAATAAACATGGGTGGAGATGTGACTCAGTGGTTAAATGCCCTTGGGTTCAATCCCTGGTACCAAAAAAAAATCAAGAGAATGAAGAACTTTGGTGAACTAGGTATATTTGTTATTTATGCCGATTAAATTATCTGTCACTTGCAATTTTATCAGCAGTATATAAAGGTACTGGTCTTCCTTCATGGGAATTGAGTATTGGAGTTTTTCCTCTTAAATTTTTTTTTTCCACTTCTGGTTCAAGAGGGTGGGCTGAACACACATACGTAATGCCTTCCTCACAACAATTCCATTGCAATGCCACTGGATAATTATAGTGGAGCAAATCCATAAGGTACTCTGAAAATGGGATGATGGGTCATAAGTTGGTTACTGATATATTTTTGATATTTTATGAAGGACACAAGATCCACAGAGGGAGTTACAGCACAGATACATAAAGATAAAATAAATTGTGGAAGTAGGATTTGTCCTGATGGAAGCCCCAGAGGAGTGTGTTCTACTCAGAGTTTACATAGGAAGAGAAAATGGGAAGGGGAAGTTGCCGGAGAGAATTACTGAAGGATGTGGTGCCAGGTTCCCTCCACTACCCCTGCCCAGGACATTTCTATTCTTGTCATGTGGAGTGACAGCAGCAGCGTCAGCACAGGCCACCTGGGGTAAAACCTGAGATTTGCTCACCAAATAACTGGCCAGATATATTTAGCTAGCATCACTAGGCAGGACGTGACCCCCAGGACTTTTTCATTTAGACATGGAAGCTGTTTTAACTATCTAATGCTGAAAAACAAGAACCTCAGAATTTAGTGCTTAACCCGACTTGCTTTTTTTCTCACAATTATCAGTTTTCCTTGAGGTTGGGGAGGGGGTTGGCCAGGCCTCTTATTTAACTGCTTTCTGTTGAAATCTCTGCTAAGCTAAAACCTCTGAGATGGCATACAGCACACGTTCTGATCTCAGCCAGAACGACTACAAGGTCTGTGGGCTTGCCGGGTCGGGTCACCCTCTCTCCACATTACCTCTCATTATTCTATGACCTAACCAAGATTCTTTACTTGGCAGCTGGATTCAAAAGGTAGAGCACATAGTTGAGGCAAAACTTCTCTTTTCCATTGGTGATGGTGGATTTCATGTGTCATCTTGACTGGGTCATAGGATATTCAGGTTTGGCTAAGCACAATTCTGGGTATGTTTGTGAGTGTGTTTCTCCTATGAATCAGTAGAATAAAATCACTTTCTCTAATGTGGGTGGGCCTCAAAAAATTGGTTGAAGTCCTGAATAGAGCAAAAAGCTGTATAAGATGGAGCGCCTGCTGCCTGATCACACGGGCTGGGACATTGGTTTTTTGGCCTCTGGACTCAGATTGATACACGGGCTCTTCCTGGGTCTCCAGCCTTCCTGCTTTTGGACCAGAGCTTATACTATTGGTTCTCCTGGTACTTAGGCTTACAGACTTGAACTATGCCTTAATCAGATTTCTGCAGTGACAACATACCTGAGATAAGCAACTTAACGGGAGGAAGGTTTATTCTGGTTGACAGTTTCAGATTGTCATCACTAGGCCCTGTTGCTTTGGACCTGTAGTAGCACAGTATTTTATGGTAGGTGTGCATGGTAAAGGAGGACTGTTGGAAGACAAGAAGCAGAGAGAGAAAGAGGGGAGGGGGCTGGGATCCCAGTATCATTATGAAGGGCATGTCCCCAGTAACCTAGCCTCCTTCCTCTGGGCCCCACCTCCTAAAGGTTCTACCCACGCCCATCCCCACCAATAGCACCATGAGATGGGAACCAAGGACTCAAGACATGGGCTTTTGGGATACAGTCCACATCCAAAGTGAAGCAGAGTGGAATCTTGCATTGGTACTACTGGGTCTCCTGCTAGCTGAGGATCCTGGTTCTTACCAATATTGATATACTGATTCCGATTCTCTAGAGAACGCCTACTAGATAGCATGCATACATGTGGATAGTGGAGATCTTTGGGGAGCATTTTTGAAGATATTCTACCACCTTGGTAGTGGACAGAGCTGCATTCCCAACAGTGTGTTTCCATTGCTCCTTCTCGGTCATGTGCATAGATCAGGGGGGGTTAGTACGGCCAGCAGGGGAAAGCACAGGAGGGGAAAGAGCTGCACAAAACCTTAACATTTCCAGACTGTCTTCCTCAATATGAACAGGTGACAAAGGATCTGAGACATTTAAGGAAAATTACCAGAAAGAAAGAAAAGTGTCCCTAGGACAATATGACCATTCTGGAGGAAAGAGAACAGAACAACCAGAGCTTTAAATGTTAATGTTAACTTTAAAATCATTATAATTAATGTCCATATCAGTTGCTTCTGTAACAGATTACTAGGAACTTAAAGAACACAAACATATCGGGGTGCAGTTACGGAGATCAGAAGACTGAAATGCTCTTCACTGGGCTAAAATCGAGGTGTTGGCAGAGGGGGCGTTGCTTTATGGAGCTTAGGCAAGAAACCCTTTTCTTGCCTTTTTTACCTTCCAGAGGCTTTTGACACTCCTTGGCTCATGGTCCCTTCCTCCATCTTCAACACCAGCACTGGCCTGCCGAGTCTTCCCCCTGCTGCCATCTTTCTAGTTTCAAACCATTAAACTCCCTCTCTACTACTGAAGCCCTCTTGTGATTACATTGAGTCCATTCAGATAATTCATGATGATCTCCTAACCTTAAAATAGGATAAGTAGCAAACTGAATTTCACCTACCACCAACAAAATTGTCTTATAATTTAAAATATTCAGTTTCCAAGGATTAGGATGAGGACGTCTGTTGTGAGTGTGTGTGTGCAGGGAAGCATTATTATGTTGTCTCTTACAGTTCTTAGGGAATTTGTGTTTTCATAGAACATAATTCTATAAAAATAGAAATTAGACTGTTTTTCTTTGGTTCAGTAGCATTTATATGTTTGCACAATCTCAAATGTATTAGGGGCTCAATGATCATTTTTAGTGGTTGTAGAGGAGAGATAGAAGACCAATAACTAGACCCCATCAAGTTTGCAGGTCTTGGTGATACGAATAAATATCCATATCACTAAAGTGTGCAGAAGTACACCTGGGGACACCCTGTGAGGGGCTGTGGAGCAGGATCTTTCTATGATGTGGGAAGCAAATATAAAATAAGGAGGAAAGAATACGAAAGATACCTCGGGGGAATTTGAAGTGTGTGAGTGGCATTAATTGGAAAGTAGTTGGAACATCTAAAACCATAACTGGCATTTTTTTTTTGTGGCCTGGGTCAGAAATATTCAGGTACCTAAGTTATCTAAAGTTGGTAGGAATATAGAAAAGGTTTGTTTATCTACTTTGTTATAGGGTGGATGATGACTGGATAAAGGAACCAACTTTAAGGCTCAAATAAATAGAATGTGGGGTTTGGAAAGTCTGATGTTTCCAAAGAAACTAACAGAAATGTTTTTTCAGTTTGTTGCATGGTATAGTTAATAATATAGGTTCTCTATGGAAGGTCTTTTTCTTCTCTATATTTCTTCAACTTAAAAATAATTCTCACTTTTGTTATGAGGTATATCCTTGTCTAAGATGCTGTGACTTCACAGTGGATGTCTGCTTTATTTCTTTCCACAATTCCATGAACTAGGGAATAAATTATTTTTACTTAATGTTCTTCATATACATGTAAACAAGATGTTCCACTGAATCCAAACAACCAGAGCTTTAAATGTTAAATAACTGTGAGAAAATTGAGTACTAGAGATTCAAAGAAAAACACAGGCACAATCTCCATTCCCAAAGATAAACATAATGATAAGTCATTAAAATGAGATTCTCTCAGGATCTGGGACAGAAAACTGCATTTTAAAACCCACTAAGAAATTCTTACTTTGGTTCAATGGGTGGCATTGACATGTGATGTCTTTTGAATTATCTCACGAAAAAGAGCTTCGGTTTTGTGAGCAGGGAGTTTCAGTTCATTTCTGTCATGAATAATCCAGCCTGACATGGTCTGTGGCCCTGTAACATTCTGGAGCACAGGAAATATTTTAAGTCTGAAGGTAAATAAGTAGCAGACTTGTGTTACCTTTTTTTTTTTTTCTCAAATGTAAAGTATTATATTCAGACTCTGTATTATACATAGAATTTTAAATGTGGGTTCATGTTTAGACTTGATGAATATTATAGGGAATAAGGCTTGAGGCCCTGCTTCACAATGAGTATACACCTATCTCTCTATATTTTTGTAATACAATTTATTTTGAAATCTTTTTGGGTTTATAGAAAAGTCACAATGATAGTACAGTAGGGTCCCTTTATATGCCTCATTCAGCTTCCCCTTATGGTATCATGTTCAAGCCCCTTAAATTTGTCAAAACTGAGTAACAAGCCAGGTACAATGGTGCATGCCTGTAATCCCAGAAGCTTGGGAGGCTGAGACAGGAGAATTGCAAGTTCAAAGCCAGCCTCAGCAACTGCAAAGCGCTAAGCAACTCAGTGAGAATCTGTCTCTAAATAAAATACAAAAAGAGCTGGGGATGTGGCTCAGTGTTAAATGCCCCTGAGTTCAATCCCTGGTACCAAACAAACAAACAAAAACAAAAACTAAAACACAACAACCCCAAAACCAAACAAATAAAAAACCCAAACTGAGTAACAACCACTGGTACAATATTAGTGGCCAAACTCCAAGCTGCACACAGGTTTTGCTGGTTTCCCCCTAATTTCCTTTTGCTTCTGCCAGGATCCTATCCAGGGAACCACATTACACTTGTGTCTCTTTACCCTTCTCTGGGCTATGACTACTTCTTACTCTTTTCTTATTTTTCATTACCTTGACAGTTTTGAGAGTATTGGTCAGGAATTTAATAGACTACTTCTCAGTTTGTGTTTATTTGATGTTTTTCTTGGGATTAGGCTGAGTCATGAGTTTTGGGGTGTTATTTACAACATGGAGTTGTTGTTCACAAGACAGGTTACCTGAGGTCCACGCTAATACTTATCACTGAGTGTATCACCATTGATCACTCGGTCAATGCCACACTTACCAGGTTTCTGCATTGGAAAGTTACTCTTTCCCTTTTTTGGGGGGAGTGAGCCTCAGCCCAGCCCATACTCAAGGGAATGAGAGGGATTAAGCTCCACCTCTTCCTTATTTGGAATTCAAAATTGCATTTTGGTAGTGTTGGCAATATGAGGATTCTCCCTCAGAGGACCTGCATTTTGTGTGTGTGGAGAAAGGAAGTACACGAAAGCCTGGTGCGAACTCTTCCTTATTGCTCCTGTGCTGATTGAAGGCACATGCCTGATGCCTTGTTGACACTCTTGGATCATTTGTCTAAGACATCCAATAATATTAACCTATGCAGAGTGATGGTGGAAGTATGTGGAGAGATTTGCATATCCCTTTGAATGTATTTTCATCTTCAAGTGAAAGGAAGCTTAGTTCTAAGTATGAAATATAATAAACCCATTGATTTTAAAACTGAACTTAGGGTATGACCATCTAGCCATCCATTTATATGTCTCTGGTTTTAATTTTGCCTCCATGTTTACACAATGGCTCGCTGACCAATAGGTTTCTGTCTTGATTTGCAGCATTGATCCCTAGGGCAGATGTTAGGGGTTGAATTATGTCTCCCAACCTCCACACACTCCAGGACTTCAGAATGTGACCTTGTTTGGAAATGGTCTTTGCAGGGGCCCTAGTCCTATATGACTGATGCCCTTATAAAAAAGGACAGTTTGGTCACAGAGGTGTGTGCATAGGGAGGGTGCCTTGTGAAGATGAAGGTACAGACAAGGGTTATGCTTCTCCAAGCCAAGTATCACCAGTGATTGCCAGCCCACCCCTGATAGTGGGGGATAGGCATGGAACAGTCTCTCTCAGCCCTCAAGAAGAGTCAACTCTATCATCACCTTGATCTGGGACTTCCAGACTCTGCAACCATGAAAAGATGAATTTCTATTGTTTAAGTCACACAGTTTGTGGTACTTTGTTAAGGTATCCCTGGAATCCAGCACAATAGATAATCGAAGTTGGACTGAGCAGTCTAGCTTTTGTGGTGCAAAGTCAGCTTGGTTATAGGGCTTTATCTTATCATACTCTAGAAGAAATCTATAATTTCTCATTCACAATGAGCCCTTCACCATTAGACTCCTCTCCTGATTCATTCGATGTGGATCATAATGAAATTTGTGTTATTTCTGACTATAGAAAGGCCTTTGCCTTCCAGAATCTCTTTCCACACCTGACAGCTTTCTACCTACTGACACTATTGTGATGGCAAACCATTGCTGGTTTTGGTAGTCAAATTCCTTCCCATTTCCTAATCATTGACTCATTCAGCTTTGCATTCAGATCTTATCATGAGTAAGGGCAGCTACACTATTTCTTTGATAAAAGAGTCACCTTTGGCAGGGGTATGAATGGAATGCAATTTTTTTCTTTGACAGTTAAGTTGTAGGAGTTTGTACATCTGCCCTCTGAAGCAAGCCCTTGTCATTTCCCCAGTTGTTCAGGGCTGCAGTAACTGTGGACCCCCTGTAGCCTGGACAGGTGAGGCTGTGGACAACTCCACAGGGCTGTACCTGGCTCCATGGGCTATGGCACATGCTTCCCCATTCATTTAGGGACTGGAATGTATCTACTTTCCATGGAGGAATTATTTAGTTAAGTGATGAACTGGAGAGTGGAGTAAAAAGGCACTGAGTGATTATATTTATTATAATCATTATTATATAATTTCTTATTCATTAAGAAAATATTATATTCATTAAGAAAACTGAAAATTTAGTTCCTCGAAATGACCATAAGCTAGGCAAACAGAACTGAATGAGTATCATTATGTCTACTTAAAGTCTAAAGGAAATGAAACGTGGCAATGAATGAACAACTCGAAGATGTACATTTTCCTCTCAAGCTCTGCAACCAACATTCACTAGGGAAGTAGTCTGGGTATTAGAATAGGCCAATGGAATCTTGGCACTTTTATTGATTTTTCAACAAACTCATCAAATTTTGGTGATATGAGGTTTCAGAAGGTGAAACAGACTGTCCCTACATTGAAGGAAGAAATCCAGGAGTGAGATGTTACTCCCTAACTGTGCAGCAGGGACACAGACTGGTCCTAAAGTCAGTTGAGATCATGAAAGAGGAATGGATTCTGTGCACATCAGTATTTAATGTAGCAAGGAGTCTAGATGCAGCTTTGGTGTTGTACAGCATGCCTTCTGCAAATCCACCGCCTATATTCCATATTACACTCTTTCGTTTTAGAGCAAAAATTCTTATTCATCCCCATTCATGTCTTCTTGGAGTGAGTGTGTTTTTAAAGAATGAGCTCTAATTTTTCTACCTGTCAGAAAATTACTGCCACGCCTGGATTATCTGGAGGGTAGAATAAGCCAACCCCCATCCTTGGAATGGCATCACACCTTAAACCTGGAGGAGGAATGGAGGGAGAAGAAAGTATTTCCAATCACAAAATGAGCTAGGATTAAAAAAAAAAAACATAAACAAACAAACAAACTGAATAAGCAAGTGAGCACTGGAGACTTAAGTACCTCCAGGTAGTGCAATCGTTATTTACCAGAGCAGAACTAAATAGCATGCCTTTGGCTACAGTAGGTCTGAGAGCAGAAGCAACAGAAGTTCAGGGAAGAAGCTTAGAGGAGAGGGTAGAAATAGAACAAAATAAATCAAAATAAAATAGAAGAAGCATAGCCCCGTGGAAAGGTACAGAAGTGGTGACTGCTTGGCTGTGAACAGGGACCATAACTTTCGCAGGCTCTCAGTGACTGTCAGGCAGTGACAGCGGAAGCTCTTGCTAGGTCTGCGTGGAAGAAAATGGGAACCATTATTTGGTGTAGAAACTCATGATCCTACAGGTGTTGGCTCATCAGGAATTGATTATACAGCATGAAAAACTGAGGCTTCTAATTATGATCTTCAGTTAGCAAGGAAAGTTTGAATTATGCTTGCATATTTTACTAAAGAAGGAAAAGAAGTTCATAATACATGAGTTTCATGTAAAAGAGTTTGCATTAAAGAGTTAAACCCAGTGGTCCGGGAAAGTGTTATTTAGAGTTATTTATTCCATAAAATATTGAAAAAATTGATGTGGAAATTATGTTGTACCTCATCATGAAGATGAAAAGATTAGAATTGAATTTCACAGAAAAATAAATAATTGCCTTGAAATGATTGCCATTGTTGTTGAGGCAATTTGTAGGACATAAATGTTGAAGAATGCAAGGAGTAAAGGTAAAGATACATACTCCCACCTTCATACACACACGCAGCCTCCACGCACACCCATGCCCATACAGTCATGCACCTCATGCACCTCACACCCTGCACACACACACATACACACACAACTTCTAAGCTCGTTCACACACACACACACACATATGCATTCATACACACACACACACACACACACATATATTTACCTCACTTACCCTACAATAGAAGGAAAAGAAAACTATGAAAAAAAGCAGCTACCTTTCCTATTTCAATATTTCTGAGTATGAAACCTACCTAGGAGGTGGAAGTGCCAGTAGGAGAAAAGTCTGTGTACTGAAAATTCTCAGCAAAATGCAGCTCTGGGAGAGCATTTATCTGAAGCCTGTCACCAAGTGACTCATCTCTTCCCCCCTCCAAGTTGGCCTTAAGCACACATTTCTAGGGCTTTCTGTGCTCATATATTATTGACAAGTACCATCCTCCATTCCCCCGGGGGCCCCTGCCATGTGAATCATGTCAAGCGAGCACTTTAGCCAGGGGAAGCTGCTGAGGACATGGGTTACTGGGTCATCCCAGCAGGCAGAATGGCTGCTCCTGACCTGTCTGCCAACTGGTGGAACCAACAGGGAGGTCTGGGCTTTAAAGTTCAATGCCACCACATCACTGCCCCCTTCAAGAAGAGACCGAGACCCAGAAGGAGAAGATTGTTTGGAAGGAATGAAGACCCTTATGTCAAGGCTAGATGGAGATCACCTTGGAGACTCCTGGAATGCATTATTTGCCTTCTCACTTTTAAAACACAGGGTTGTAAGGCACATGTCTAGGATGCCCCAGAGGTTGAAGGGACAGGTAAACATTTAGACACTGAACAGATAAAAAAACAAGAACTGTAATTCCTTGAGCTGGGAGGGAGCTCTGTGTTTGCTTGCTGACCTTCACAGGGAGTCCAGGGTGGGAGAACAAAAGTGATCCTTGTGGCACCAGCTGCCTGCTGGGCTTTGGTGCTGAAGAATGCACAAACGTTTTGTGGGCTAGTAGATTTTCTTAAAACTGCAATAATTCTCTGGGAATTCCTTTGGAAAATTTGAAATATGTCATAGAAACAGGAGAGTGAGATTTTTTTTTTCTCTCTCTCTCTTTTTTTTTCTCCAAGGAGTTAAAATGATCCAAATTTAGACTCAGCTTTGAAAGCACATTCTCACTTTGTCTAAGGAATTCAGAGTGAGGGAAATTAAGTGTTGTCGGTACTGGAACTTTCAATGTGTGTTGGAGAAAAAGCAAAGCCCTGGCTCATTTTCACTGAGCACAATGATGTGAGAGATTCAGAGATTTTAGGTCATAAAGGGCCCACACATTCACTTGTTCCGAAGTTCTGCTATTAGTGTGGAGGCATCTGAGTCTCCCAGGTATCTTGGTCAGGGTCCCCTGCTGTGGTGAATCCTAGAGTTAGGAGGAGGGGGAGGAGAGAGGGTGAAGGAGGAGGAGAGGGAGGGGAGGGGAAGGAAAATGGGGAGAAGGGGGAAGAGGGGGAGGAGGAGGGAGAGGAAAAGAAAGAGGAGGGAAAGGGAGGGGGAGGAGGGGACCAGGGAATAGGCAGCAGCCAACTGGGTCTCAGAGGCAGGAGGCAGCAGCAAGAGCTTTGGAGGAACTGAATAATTGGAGATGCAGAGCAGGTAGGCAATCAGGAATACCATTCAGGGAGTTGTTCTTGCCAATTAAAATGGAGACCAGACTCAAGAATACCTGAGCAGACAAAACCAGTTGGGTTTAGTGACCTAAACCTTACTTGTTTTGTTGACACAAACAAAATTTAACTTGAGCTATTTCTTGTAAATACCTCTATTAAAGAAGGGTAGAATTTAAAGCCCAACCAATCAGAAATAGCCAATAAACTTATGCTTCTATAACTAAGGACTTTTTTTTAAAATTTGTTTTAATTAGTTACACATGGCAGTACAATGATCTTGACATATCATACAAACAGATGGGGTATAATTTCTAATTTTTCTGACTTTCTAATAGAATAGATCAAAGAAGGCCACTGTGTGCTGAAAGGAGGCTAACATCCCCCATGCTGGCCTTCTGTGGCCTTCGATAGGTCCTCCCCTGCTTCCCCTTAGGAGGGCTTCTGAACCACTTCCCATTTGGAGCTGGTTGATTCATGAATCATTGTTTCTCAAATAAACTTTTTCAAATTTTATTATGTTTCAGTTTATCTTTAACTCTATTGGGTTGACACCATAACCAGGGAGGTGGGGACTGATTCTTGCAAGGCCATTTTAGGACAACTATTCCATTCTTACTTTAGACTCAGGACTAGGAAAATGTATTTTCCCTTCTGGCTAAGGTGGGTTCTCAGCTTAGCTGACCTGCCCTGGTGTCATTGTTACTTACCAGGTCACACCAAGTTCTCTTGGAATAGTTGGGAAAGTCCCCAAAGGTCATCCTATGCAGCTAGTTTTCTGATTCTCTGTCCCAGAGCTCTGATGCATGCTTGGAGGGAGAAGGAGGAGGCTGAATTATCATCTTTCTTTTATCAAAGCTGTTACATTTCAGCTTTTCTCTATTAGAATTCCCAGTAAGCTTTCCTTTGGGAAAAAGAAGGGAGTTCTGTTGAGTAACAAAATGTATGAAAAATCACTCACCTCATCTCTTCTCATTTTACAAATGAGGAAACTGAGACCTAGATCTGTCAGTTGATGGATCTAGGACTTCACAGTTAACGACACAGATTGAGTTACCACTCTAATCATTTTACACCAGGGTCCTGGTGGTGGTTTTAAAGGAGAAATAGAATACGAGAAGGCTCCGTATGTTATCTTTGCTTTAGCTCTAACTCTATTTTATACAGATGCACGGTAGCAATCATCCATATTTGTGTGTCACATCAATTTAAAAATGGTATCACTACGTGTAGATTGGATGACATTAATAAAGTCTTTTTTATTTTATGATGGTTACATAATAACTCTAAAGACCTATTTTGCTGGTTTGCATCTTGTACGACGACAGAACCAAACTCCAATTTCTGGTTTTAAATAATTCATTTGATGACTAAAAATAAACCAAGTTGTAAACTTCTTCAGAGTTTTGAGCCTATTTCTTCAAGAACAGAAATAATTATACTTATTGACCTTTAAAATGTATAGGAACATTTACTTTTTTCCCTTTCCTCTCCTTTTTAGTTGGAAATCCAGACCTCCTTTGATCACACTCTGCTTAACTTGAAATTACTGTCCATCATTGCTTGTTAGTAACTGTAGGTGTTTATCTTCAATCGCAAACAAAATGCAATCAGTACCTGGGGGTGAATCATAATACCTAACAGTATTAGCAAACCAAACCAAAGGACATATAATAGGAAAAATTTAAGGTTGGAATTACTGCTGTGTTCCAGTTTCTCTGCTGACAATTGTCAACCTTTTCTATAAAGCATCCTTAAGACTTGAACTAGCTGCTATCTTTTTTCTTTATTTATATATATTTTTTGGAACTGAGAATTGAACCCAGGGACACTCAACCACGAGTCACATTCCCAGCCCCTTTTATATTTTTATTTAGAGACAGGGTCTCGCTAAGTTACTTAGGGCCTGGAAAAGTTGCTGAGGCTGGCTTTGAACTCTCAATCCTCCTGCATCAGCCTCCTCAGTTGCTGAGATTACAGGCATGCGCACCACCATGCCCCACTATGTGCTGTCTTCTAAGATCATCCCAGGTGCTGTGGTTACAAATGTGAGCAAGGTGTGTTCCTTGCCTTCACAAGTGTACCCTAGAGCTATATAAAGAACATTGTGGGGTCCAGCAAGAGGAACAAATAAAACAGCCTGGGCAGGTGGGGTGTGGAAAGACTTTTAACAGAACCAAGTATTTTCAGACTCGTGTTAGAACTGAGGAGGAATCAACTAAAAGAACAAAAGCTGGTCAGTGAGCACCACCTTTGAAGCTCTTAGCTGCACTGGAAACACAGGCCTTCAGGGACTCTATAGAGAGGAAAGCACATTTGCGTGAGATGGGGGCTCAGGCTAGATTGTTAAATTTAGTGCAATGAAGTGAAGGGTTTTAAGTGTGGAGTCACAGGGCAGGGCAGCAGTTATCAGGAACAGAGGGAAAGTTAAAGTCTGAGTGAAGGCAAAGGCCTATGATTGCCAGGCAGTGGTGGCCAAGCTGAGTAGAGAGGGGAAAGAGTGTAGTTGAGAAGGTCAAGGTAGTAAGCTCTCAATGCCAGAGTGTGGGATCAATCATCCGTTTTGAGACAGGGATGTCCTTCTCAGCAGTTCAGGGGTGAAGGTGAAGAAGAAACACTGGTAGCTACTAGATGACCAAATCCTCAACAGATATCAGGGAGAGTCAGGAGTTTGATAGAAGAGATGATCTCAGTATGGTGGAAGAGATGTGATTTGAAGAAACATAGGAGGTGAGGGGAAGTCTCTTCCTTCTCTAAGTCCTGAGTCCCCTGCAGGAGAGGTGGGAGGTGGAGTGGGCTCCTCTTGAGCAGGGCTCGAGTTATGTCAAAGTTCAAGGGAAAAGCATCTATGCGTTTTCTACCTAAATGATTTTAAAATTATTAGGCATATATTGCTCAGAAATGATTACTAAATATTGCATAAAGAGCTGTGGCTGTTTCATGGAGTAACAGATCCTGATTACTCAATGTCTTTTTGCATTTTCTCTAGTCTATGGAGATATTTGCAGCATTCCTACACCTGTCAATATCTCTACTTTTAGCGCTGTAAGTTTATCTCCATCAATTTGCCTTCAAGTGAACTGAAGTTTCATATTCATGATTTTATGGATATTTAATGTGTTGCCAGTATTTTCTGAGCACTATTATGTATTAGATGCTGAAAATATAAAAGGGAACAAGTTAGAGAAGGTGTCTCTTTATTCCTAGAGTTTATGTTTGGGTAGATGTGAAGTCTTAGTGGTATTTTTTAAAAATAATTTATATCTTTCCTTTAAGAACCAGAAAATAAAAAATGAATAGCTCTTTATAGAAACATTATAGCACTTATCATCAAAGATGAATATATGCAAAATGTAAATATATCAATATATAGAAGTGACCATTATTCCTTAATTATTGTGATACATTGATTAATCCAGCCTGTGTTTACTTTTTACTTTTGAATTCTTAGAGTTCTTTGACATTTTAAAATCACAGTCTATGTTGTTTAATATGGCATTCAAAATCCCTAAAATCATAGGGGTTTTTCTACCACACATATTCCTTAGTTTTTGGATTAAAAGTAAAGATTTGTCTTTACCCATATTCCTGTTTTCTCTGAGTCTCATTTTCCTTATGAGTTGTCTACAGTCAATTTAGGCAAATATCTGAGTGAGTATTGAATATCTTTATGACAGTTGGCAGAGATGATTAATTTTTTTCTGTTTCATAAGAGAAAGATAATTTTCCTCATTCCCTGTAGAAATTAAGCTCATTTGCTATTTATTTTAATGATAATTTGCACTAAATTTCTCCATAGCAAGGAACCATCTGAGTTGCAATGAGGAAAATTTAGTTTACACTCTAAATTGCTTTTATAAAAGGTTCTACATTTCCTCTCAGAATTTTTTTTTAAAAAGCAAAGAATGAAAAAAGTCCATCTTAAAAATAAAATTAAAAATGGCTTACAATCACAGGTATAGTAAAACTCCAGTGATTGTTACAAATTCCATCAAGAATCAGGTGGGTAAAATCATAATTATGCCATGTATAGTTTTATCATTTTAAAACACATGTACAAAGTTTAAGGAATATTTGAGAGTTATGTGTTATTAGCAAATTACTTTCTAAAGTAATCTTAAAAGGCCTTGGATTTTTTTCCCTCAAGGTGGTCATATGTAGTTTGCTCCATAGAGCTTTTAAAAGGCACAAGGATCCAAGTTATTTTATCTTACATTTTGATGTAAAACAGTCCCAGATATGGGACTGTTTGCATATAACTATAGACATATATCTACACAATATTATGCTAACAACAGTATGTCCTTGTGGTCATTGTTTGCCGCAGTCCGGCTACAGCAAAATAACCCGGGGGTGACGAACAACTTGTGTAGATTGATACAGCAGGAGTGGGAGCCGTTTATTGTAGGACAGGAGGGGTATTTATACATTCCACACAGCTTATCTTAATTAACATAAACTAGATACAGCAGTCAACCAATAAGGAATCTCCACACTTAATGGCTCGCTGGCGTTACTTCACAAACCACTCCCTCTGCAAAATGCCAGGCGCCATGCCATTCAGACTTGTTTACAGACCTTAACAATTGTTAGTTGCATATCCAACAGTTGCTTCCCTTTTCTTTTCTTTTCTTTTTTTTTGAAAACTTGTTTCTCAAGGTTTGAAGAATGATTGCCCTCCATGCCTATAGCAACATATTACCAAACAGTATGCTCTGAGCAATGAGCTATGAGTTGGAATTCCAACTGGGGCTTCTGGGAAAGATTTTGTCTTTTGAGGAAATGGTTACGTGCAAGAGGAGAGTTCTCTGGCTCTATCCCTGTCCTTACTCTCCTGCCCTGAGTGCAATTATGTGAGAAAATGATGGTAGTTCAGTGTCAGCTATCTTGGTTGGGGCCACGGGACCACAAGACTAAGGACTGTAAAGGCATCCTAGTTGAGATGACAGAAAATGGAAAAAAGAAAGAACAAAAATCAGGTTAGAAACAAATCTATTCTCTGATGACATCACTTCCCTACTGTACCAAATTTAGAAGACTCTACCTGGTGTTTCATTATATATGAGATAATTCAATGTTGGCTGTGCCAGGCCCCTGTTGGTGGCTGAATGGTAACTAATATATTATAACGTTTTCCTGACTCATGTCCAGTTTCCTGTTTGATCTGTTATCAGCAGCAGATATTTAAACCTGGTTTCTGGACTGAAAGACTGGTGTTTCCTGTCCTTTTTATCTGTGTACATAGTTACAATTTGTGAAATAAATACATCAGTGTGCAGTAATCACATGCATTCCCCATTCTGAAGAATTTCCCTGATGGCATTGAAGGCCCTGCTTCTTTCTTGACCCTCTGCCCTCACTCTGCTCATGGTTTGTCTGACACATTGTGGGTGAATTTTCCTTGATGGTCATTTGTCACTGAATGTTCACTTGCTTTGTTAGGACTTTGGGACAGTTGCTGAACATCACTTGTATTCCATAATCTTGATAAAAGAAAAGTTTATATTAATATCTTTATATACTGCACAGTCTTGTTGAGTACAGAGGGGTTCATGGGACTCAATTTATCATCACTATTCAATTTTTAAAAACTAGCTCCAATGACACAGGTAGTTGGTTTTCAAATACTTTTTTTGTGTGTGCTGTAAACAATTAGTCTTAACTTCTAATAAGAAAGCAGACCAGTTTGTAATAGTCGAAAAATTATCCATTGATAGAAATTTGATATGTGGGCATTCACGAGAGAGAGAGGGTGGAGACCAGGAAACTCATGATTGCCTGCCAAGGTCTCTTTTGGAGAGGGTTTGGTGCTTACTTTGGCTCTTTAATAAAGAAGCCTTTAATATAAAACTAAAGTTTATATGAATTTACTGTTGTTTGAACCTCAGTTTATGTTTTCTAATGTATATGTCTGTATAGAAATTATACATTGAATAAAACCCATAATTAGATGGTACATTTCTATTTGGCCTGGTCTGTAAAGAAGTGGTTGCACTTAACATCTTTCTTCAATTTGCCATGGCGACAGTCCATCATTTTTTTTTCCAGTTGATTTATCTCCTTCTCAACATCATGCATGAAAGATCTATATTTAGATATTTACTATGCGGGTAACTGACCAATAAAGACTATATTGCGTTCAGGGTTGAGACAAACACAGAGAACTGTACTCTTTGGAAGGAAGTGACTAGCATAGATCACTCTTAAGAAATGAATCTATCCTCCACTTTCTTGAAGATAGATTATTTACATGAATTGTTTGGAATTCTTCTGTGTAGTACATTCATCTATTCTTACCTATTTATTTATTCAATCACTTTCTTATCTCAACATGGACTCAAGGGCATTTATTTATTTTGAGTTATAATTCAATAGATTTTACTTATTTTCTTGCTCAGATTGTTCCAGCTTTGACCACTGGAGTGTGTTCATTTGAAGTCTGCACCATCCAACATGTCCATCGTTTTATGTGTGTGCATGTGTGTTTTCATTTCACTTTCTGGTACTATGAGATGCTCTAGTTTTCCTCCCTCTATCCTCTGAATTGGCCATGTCTCTAAAGAGCCCTATTTTCTCTTAATAGTGAATGATATTAGAAACCAAGGTCTAGGTTTGTGCTAAGTGTTCGAATCTTGCTATAAATAGTAGCCAATACTTAGAAGTCAAGGTGGTGACTGCTCTTGGAGGAGGGGAACTGGATGGTGACTGGAAAAGATCACAAGGGTCTTCAAGAGCATCTAATCTGTTTCTTGATCTCCATCCTGGTTGTCTGGGTTTCTTCATTTTATGAAAATCCATCATGCTGTATGCTTAATGATGTATGCTTCTCCTTTTATGCTGTATTTCAGTAAAACCTTTTTTTTTTTTTTATTAGAAACTAAAGGGAAAAAACCCCACACACCCAAAAAACTAATTCTTGCTTACTGAGTATCAGGCAATCTCTGGAGTCTGAATCTTTGAGTTTGCTTAAACCAAATATGCTAGCTATATAGTAGTACCTTCAAGTAAGCGCTTAATTTTCTTCATTCATAACATAAGGAGAAAGTTACCATTTGCTTCAGATGGCTGCTGGGAACATTAAATGGGTCTGCAGATTTTCCTACTTGCTCACATTTATTTGAAACCCTCAAATCAATACTTGTGCCACTTTCATGGTCACTCAAAGCATTTGAGAGTTGCCGGATGCTCATTTTCCCAGTGAACTCCTATGAAGTGAAGCTCTGCCTTCACGCTTCAGCTTTCACGCTGTGCACAAGTGTCCCTGCTCAGCATGTTTCTTACCACACATTTCCCACTTTGTCGTGGTTTTTTTTTTTTGTTGTTGTTGTTGATTTCACTATTGAAAATTGCCCCCATGTGTGGTACTAGTTTCATCTGATGTTCCTAACTGCAGGAAGCCCAGGATGTGCCTTACAGAGAAGATAAGCATGTTCCATAAGCATGGCTCATACTTGAGTTACAGTGAATCAGCATTATAAATCAAAGACAATGCATATAAAACAAAGTTACTGATTGACTGGTTGATGGAAGTGTTAGGCCAGATGCCCTTGGTTGTACATTCTGTGTGTAAGGAACTGCTGAGCTAGAGCCAGCCCAAGGCCAGATGCCCTTGGGAACCTAACCCTGTATTTCTTCTGGAAGCAACAGTTTAGCACTCACTAACCATTTTTACTATTTACATCAACTTTATAGACCATGGTTATGATAATGAAATCAACTGTATACATGTGTGTATGTGCACACACATATATGAATATCTATGTGTATCTATATAGATATATATGGATATGTATGGATATGAAAATAGTGCCTTATCAATAATTTGATAAATTTGTTAGGTATTATTATCTAGGTATCTGGTTAGATTTGCTCTCCAAATTGATGATTATTTTTTAGCTCCAAATAGCATTGCTTCTCCACCTTCCTATCCCTGGTAGAGAAAGAGCAAATATCCAAAAGCAAATATCCAAGTCTTATTGAACTTACATTGTAGTACAGATTGAAACCCCTCAATTCACCCCTATATAGAGAGCATTTAGTATTTAGTACCTACTACTTAGTCCATACTTGATATTTTTTTATCTGAATTATCTAGAAATATTAAGGAAAAGGTGTAAATATAAAAGGAAAGAATGGTAATGTAGGAGATCAAGAGGCAGAGTAAAGGAATGGGTAAGGAGAGGCAATGCAAAATGAATTCTTAAAAAATTATGCTATGTGCATATATAAATACACCATAGGGAATTTCACCTTTATGTATAAGTAAAAAGAACCAATCAAATATAAATAAAGGAGTGAAAAGAGGAGAATGGGAGGGGAAAGGAGAGGAAAAATGAGTGGAACATAAATTTAAATAGAATTTTATACATCTCTGAATTTCTTAGGATGAACTCAACTACTAAGTATAACTATAAAGCTCTAATAAAATAAATAAATAAGGGAAAATGAAAAAAATAGTAAAAGAAAAAGTGGAGTTATAATGAAGGAAGATCAAAGTTTGAAGTTAAGCTACTATATTAGACTAAAATAGACAAGTATGCAAATGAGTCATGGGTTAGGATTGTATAATGATTTGCCTTTGTCCTGAAACTCAATGTTCTGTGAATAGGTGTCTTGAGCTCCACATAAACGATGACAATCCTGCCTGATATAGGAAATGAACACATGTTCCAGCTTTCAAGTCAATTAGGGCGATATTCCTATTTTTTTCCTTTGGTTAAGGAAGCAAATCTGTTCTGATGAGATGCCAATTAAACACACGATCTGATTGTTCCAGTTATCCTGTGCCAAAAAAGCAAAAAGGACTTTCCAGGGCTCATTATGGAATATTGAACATATTTGCTGTCTGTAGGCCTGAAGAACAAGCCACTATTAAAAGCTTTCTAGGCAATTTGAATTAGGTTGCTGTGCTTTGAAAACCACTCTATAGCTAAGTGTAGAAGACCAAAGAACTTACAAAACAGGCATGCTTAGAGCATTTTTAATAATGCTGCAATCAAGCATACGAGCAGCACTCAGGGCAGTACAGACACAAATAACATGAGGATGGTTTTTAATGGAAGGGGGAGCAGGGCAGGGACCGTGTCCTGTGTGGTTGTAATACAGGACAAAGACAAGCCTATTTTACCTGAATAAGAGAAGCACAAATTTGGGGAAATCTAAGGGGTAAGATCATTGGTTGAAGTTAGGTGAGGCCCAGAATGATCATTGAATATCAAATCATACATAAGTCTTTGCTAGAATTGGGCCCAAATAACTAAGTTCAAAGTCTTCTGGGCTGTCAAACTGTACAACCTGGATGTCTGGTTTTTAGGCAAATGATACAAAAGGAAGATCAGGAAGCCTACTCCAGAAACATGGAGTTAAGAGGTAGGGGTGAAAACCTGCTTAAATTAACACAGACCTGCTCATATATAAACTTACTCAACTATTTCTAAAGACCTCTTTCATCTCTAAAATACATTAATTGGGTGAAAGAAATATGCTATTCTATTTTCTCTTCCTTCCTTTCCTCCTTCTTCCTTCCTTCCTTCCTTCCTTCCTTCCTTCCTTCCTTCCTTCCTTCCTTCCTTCCTTCCTTCCTTCCTTCCTTCCTTTCTTTCTTTCTTTCTTTCTTTCTTTCTTTCTTTTTTAACCAGGGATTGAACCCAGGGGTGCTTAACCACTGAGTCACATCCCTAGTCATTTTCTTTAAGCAACAAGGCCTCCCTAAGTTGCTTAGGACCTCACTAAGTTGCTGAGTCTGGATTTGAACTTGTGACCCTCCTGCTTCAGCCTCCGGAGCCACTAGGATTACAGGTGTGTGCCAGAGAAATATTCCATTGTTACTGCATACCAGGAATCATTTTATCACCAAAATTGTAAAAAGTTCTACCAGCACACACAACATATACTGCTTGTGTTCTTTCCTCTTTGAGGGACTGAAATTCTTCTTTTCACAGGGAAATCTATGAGACAGAGCTAACAAAACACCAAGGTGGCTGGCACACGTGTGGAGGCTTGGGGTGCATTGCACAGTGTTCTCTCCAGGTAAAGTTGCTTCAAGCTGGGAGGTTGGCAAAGGGCCTCCAGGTAATCCTTCTTCTAATTCTGTGGGGGCACTCATACTAAAGCTATGTTTTCCTGGGTTTCCCTCAGCCACCAGCTGAGCATGGTACACGCACCAGGACTTTCCTGCAGAAGGTGGGTGTCTTCTACTGTGTAACCTTTGTTCCTGGGCTAGTCATCTTTCTAGAAAAATTTCTAGAGCTCTCCATAGGCTCAAGTTCTTTCTACCACATCTTGCATATTTTTCTTTTCTGATACAGAGGTCAGAACTTCATCTCAGCTCCAGGACTATCCCCAATGCAATCCCAGTCTTTCTCCTCCCTTCTCCATTATCCTTCATGGACATCCCACTCATCTCTTGAATATTCAACTCTGTCTTCATGTCTGCTTCTTTGAATCATAAATTGATGCATATGAAACAAAGGATTTTCTACTCAATACAATTCAGGGAAGAAGGAGATGATCTCTATATTTCTGAGTCTGGTCAACAGGAGCTTTCTTTGACTGAGTAGCTGATGAAGTCAAGTACAATAGACACAGACTGGCCCCTTCTTCTTGGGCAGGAGGGACCCATGACCCATCCTGATACAGATTGGAGATGGAAGATCCAGGCTATATCTTGAAACACCAGTTGATTTGGAGTGAGAAGGATTAGACAGATTCTTACAAACAACCTCCAATCAACTCCACGTCTGGCAACTGAAAGGGAAGTTAGAAACTGGCCTAGCAGAGAAAGGCAGAAGTGGTATATTCAATTTCATGCTACTTCCTTCACACTTTCCATTTCAGATTCAAAAAGTGCTTCCAGATCCTTCCTTTCTTTCAGGGTGCCATGAATTTTCCTTGTCCAGTAACTCCTAAGTGGAAATGCTGGAAGATGTGTCAGGAAGGAAAATCTAGTTAGGAACTGGAAGTTTCAAGTCTGACTTCCAAACCCTGTGCAGACTTGCTGTGTCTCTACCATGAAGGCTTCAGACCTTGCTGACCCTCAATGTCCTGCACAGACATATGAACTGATCTAGAATACAATGAGAAGCTCTGCCATTCTCTGCCATATATTGCCCAAATAAAAAAACTGGCACACAGAATATAATCCCATGAAGACATATTGAAATTGGGGTTGTCCTTCTCAATCTGGTCAGCCATCTTTGCAACTCCAGTTCTTTCTAAATAAAAGTTTTTCCTAAGTGCTCCATTGGAAACCCTATCTACCTAGAAAACTTAATAAAGAACCTTTGGTAGATATAGAAGTACATTATTCTCTGCTTAATTCAGAGTTTGGTTACCAGGCCTGTTCACCTAAAAACAAAGGCACTTTACTTAAATCAAAGTTTATAAAGAAGATAGATTACTTATAAAAGAAGTAATCTTGTAATAAATGTCATAATTATTCCAGGAGTATGACAAACACATACTTATTTACCCAAAACATTAGCTACCAAGTAGAATTTTAGATTACAATTTTTTAATAAAAATTATTAAAGAAAAATAAATCTCCAATATCTCCAACATCTTATATTAATTTATTTCCTGAACTCTAAGCAATCAACTTTATTAAAAGGAAAATGGGCTGTGTGAAAAACAAGCATAGGGAAGACATACGGGGGATTGCAGAGTAAACATAGCAGGCTCATTGTTCAGGTTAAATAAGTATAATTATCTGACAACTGTTGGTAGTTTCCATAAAATACCTCTCCTTTCTGAATTCAATGCTACTAGCATTGCTTTTAATCTCTTTGTGCACCATCAGCAGCTGGTGAAAAAAAAAAAAAAGGAAAAGAAAATTGAAAAGAAAATAGAATCACTTAGGTTTGGCCTTCATATCATTCTGTCCCCAAATTGCACTGAGAGTTGACAGATGGATGACCAGCTGCAGCCGCACAGGACCAGGGTCTCAGGGGACCATCATGCTGCTGGCTCCAAAGCTGCAGAGTCTCCACTGAACACCCAGCATGGTTTTCTCTAGCCAGCATCACACACTCACCGGGACCGAATGTTGTGTCTCAAACTAGGAACATTCTCTACAGGCAGCCAGGAGTCATTTCATTGCCGTTTACTTTTCTATATATTGGTTCAGCAGTACCTCAGCCACAGCAGAGGGGAAGGGCTTTGCCAGGGCTGCCTTCTGACCCTGAAGGGAGATGTGTGAGGGAAAGAATTTGGTCAATTGAAACATCCTTCCAGGAGCAGTTTGCACTTAGGAAAAGAAGACCACCAGCTTCAGGAGTGGGTACCAGCAATAGGTACCCTTTCCTCCACAATGCAAGACAACTTATTCATCTCATTCTATGAATTAATTGAACACAGAACTATCTTAATTTCTTATTCCACCAGTTCCCAAAATGTGGGCTCTGGACCAGCAGCATCTGATTACCTGAGAGCTTGTCAGAAGTGCATGTTCTCCACTGCCTCCAGATCCTGCTCAGTGGGAGTTCTTGGGGGTGGGGACCATAAATCTGTATTCAGCAAGCACTCCAGGTGACTCCAATTCATGCTCAAATGGGCAGATTTCTATTTTATGCTTTGTGCTCATGTTTCTATAATAATATTGATATTTTCAAATTCATACTGTCAGACTTCATATTTTCAATTTTAGACTCACAAAGTATTTCATCCTACACCTGGGAAGACATACCTAAGTTGGATTAGGTGACCTACAATGACAACCTGTGAGTGACAAAATGAGAAAGAGAATACAAGTCTTCCAGTCCAGGAGGCTTCCCATTTCACTGCAATAAAATGCAGAAATCATGTTCCCTCTCCTTGGACATTACAGGAAAGAATGATGTCAAGGTCACCTGAGGCAGGTCCCCTGGCTGATAAAAGAGGTGCCTGCTCTACTTTGCTTGGTAAATGCATTTTCAATAACAACCCGAAAGTCTTAGAAATCTGTATTGTCTGAAATCCAAGGAGGATCAGAGGCCAAAAGCAGAGACCAAACCTCATGACATAACAACTCTAACGAACATTCTGATTCTCCTGCAAAATGTTGGAAGAAAACATGTGTATATATATTTAGTTCCATAGCTAAAATGTAAAACAAAATCAAGTTGAGAATAGCCTGATTTGTCTACCTGAGAACTGGACCATCTTGAGGCTCAGAGAGGAAAATGCAGATAAAAGCTCGGAAAGCGAAAGGTTAGGCAGCAGTATTATTATCATGTACCTGTACACATTTGAGGATGTAACTTGAAAAAAAAATACTAACTAAATTTTACTAGATTAATTCAATATTGTTGGTGGCCCCCTCGGAATTCACTCAGATTTTCAGCATTGGTATTTAGAGCCCAGCACTTC